>NC_057865.1:168140544-170540544 GCF_019393635.1 Dromiciops gliroides
TTGTTACGTAGAGTTTTAAAACTTATATAAGTCTTACAGTATTGCCTAGGGACACTGAGATTTTAAGTGACTTAACTTGTGGTCACACAGTATGTGTCATAGCCAGCATCTGAATCCAAATCTTTTTCACTCCAAAGGTTACTCACTATTAAGTTTGACACAGGCACTCAGCTCACTACTCAATTTGTTAGAGTCCTCTCCCCAAACTAATATAAACCCTCCCCACCACACACACAATGTACCCCCCACACACATACACACACAGTGTACTAGCCCTATATATCTTTGGGCTTGGCCTTCCAAGTGGGGATTCTCATTCAAGTTCACAATCCAGATTGCCATGTTATTAATCTTCAGCATCTTTTCCAAAGTAGGTTTGACATTCCTTAAACAAATGTATGAATCTTAGACCAGGCAAACATAACTACAGATGAGCACAGAGACAGCTAGGTGATGGAGTAGACACAGTGCTGCAGTTGGATTCAGGAAAACAGGTTCAAATCCAGCCTCAGATACATATCAGGACAAGCTACTTAACCTTTCTTTGCATCACTTTCCACAACTATAAAATAGGGATAATTATACCACCTATTTCATAGGATTCTTGTGAGGCTCAAATGAAACAATATTTGTAAAGTATTTGGCACACAGGAAGTACTATATTTATTGTTTAGCTCCTTTGCTTGGTAAATGTGTTAACAATAAATGATGGGGGCAGCTAGGTGGTGCAGTGGATAAAGCACCGGCCCTGGATTCAGGAGGACCTGAGTTCAAATCTGGCCTCAGACACTTGACACTAGCTGTGTGACCCTGGGCAAGTCACTTAACCCCAATTGCCTCACCAAAAAATAAACAAAAACAAAAAAAAACAATAAATGATGGCATAATCCAAGATATGGTATACATTGTGTGTGTGCACACGCATGGACGTGCATGTGTGTGCAGAGTTCTGTTAATCTACTGGAGAGGAGCGTGCAATTCTGAACCCACCTGGATTTGCAGTAATTCACAGAGTACTGTAAACACTTATGAAAATGGCAAGTATGCTCTCTTTGGAGAAAAGTTATGAACAATGGCACTCTCCAGCATACACCAAAAAATCATTTACAGAGGGGAAAATATCCTTTTCAAAGAAAACCAGACATGGAATTTGTAAATTGCTGTACTTAAGAATGATCTTAACAATACGTAACCTGTACAGCATTTCCTGATGAGAAAAAGCTCTGCTTTGTATTTATTGTTCCATTTAGACATTAATTCCTGATTTCACACATTGAGAATTCACTGTGAAAAACCATTTGCTAACTTTGAGGAAGGAAAAAAACAACACCCCACCACCCACCTTACCTGACATTTAATTTGCTTTTAAAAATGAAAAGACTCAAGATCATGCTCTCTTGGGACCATTCTCTACTGTGGAAATGACTTTACTTTAAAACAAAAGGTACATTATCTCAGGACTATAAAGTATTAAAAGAGATTGTAACAATAAGAAAAAACTGCTAGGATTAGCTTCTCTTGTAATACCACATTACACAATATTTTCAAGTTAAGTCATATTATACTGTATTGAACTTTTCGGTTTATTGATTTTCTGTACGTTCTTGTTAGGATGGTGTAATAGCTGTTCAAGAAAGCCCCAAATGGAAAAAAATAATGCCAGAGAAAGTAACTCTTAAAGCAATACTAATTAAATGCCCTTTTCCTGGGAACTGGGACCTTCCATGTTACATTAACTCCCTGTGGATTTTCTGGAAGTTACTCTGAGTGGTTCTCAAAGTGCAAACTATTTGCCCCCTAGAAGTCCGTGAGACCATGTTAGGGGGTCTGTACAACAGTTGCAACTATTATCACAATAATTCTAAGACATTATTTGCCTATTAAAATACTTCTCTCTTTCCCATTTACTTATCTATGTGAAGCCTAATTTTTTTCACATACTTCACCAAAATAACATCACAACAGAATGAATGCAGAAGCAGATATGAGAATCAAGCTTGTCTTCCATTAAGCCAAACATGAAAGAGATTTGATAAAAAATTATGTAAAACAATGCTATTCTTCTCATTAATTTTTAATTTGGGAAATTCTAGTTGTTTTCCATAAAATATGTTATGTTAGCATGTAATCAGTTTTTATTAACATTATTTTAAAGTGAAAAAATAAATATTTTAAAATTTCATCAGTTTGAAAATTTTCTTATATGGTAAATATAAATAGATATGACCCATGTAAACAAAAGAACCTTTAGGCTTCTAAATAATTTTAAGAGTGTAAAGGTACTCTGAGACAAAGTTTGAGAACCCTACTCATTTTTTGCAACTGGAAATACAATTTCATAAAAGGTGGTCTAACTTTCTCTTTCAGTGCATTAGCATGAAGCCAGGGATGGTATGTGTGTGTGTGTGTGTGTGTGTGTGTTTGATTTATTTTTGGTAAATTATAATAAAACTCTGCTAGAACTTCAGAAGTTGCTTTAGTTATACCTTATTTGATTTTTTAAGGAACATATAAATCCTTGTTTATCCTATTGTATAATTAAGAGTGAAGTGGGGGCAGCTAGGTGGTGCAGTGGATAAAGCACCGGCCTTGGATTCAGGAGGACCTGAGTTCAAATCCAGACTCAGACACTTGACGCTTACTACCTGTGTGACCTTGGGCAAGTCACTTAACGCTCATTGCCCTGAAAAAAAAAGAGAGTGACTCCTGGAGAATTTGGACCAGTTATTTTAAATACTAATATGAAACCAGTTCATAAGAATTTTATTATTGGCATGGCCTTTTCCATAAAAAGTTCCATGAGGCAGTGAATGCAATTACTATCCCCATTTTATAGATGATGAAACTGAGATTCAAATGAAGTGACTTGTTAACAATCTGACAGGTTTTAAGGGTCAGAACTGGGATCAAACTAAAGTCTCCAGACTTCAAATTCAATGTTCTTTCCATTATACCTTGTTTGCTCTCTAAAGTGTTTAGATGATGGACAGAGAGAATCTGGTTGAAGAAATCCCTTCTTTCAGAGATCAAATAATGGGATTAAATCAAAAATTTTTCATATTATTTAAAGAATGAACCTAATTATTTCAACTAGCATAACTGGCTTATACGTTCTCCTTGATTATGTGTTTGAATTATATAGCATACTGTTTAATATTATTTTGATACCCTGGAATACCATGGGCTAAACCTCCATATATAGGTTTAATCCATGATCTACTATTGTATATGTACATTGATACACATACATATGTATATATACAAAACATGTATTCATTTAAACTATATATTATGTATGTATATATATATATATATATTCTTACAGCTCCCTTGGGAGATACTTAATTTTCCCTCAACAGCTTCCCTTCTTATCCTAGTAACAAAAAATTTTGTCCATACAAAAGCTTTCCAATTTCATGTCATAGAAATTATCCATTTGGTCTTGTTTGATTACCTATATGATTTATTTGATTAAGAATTCTCTTAGCTATAGCTATGAAAGTTACCTGATTTTGTTGTTTTCCAAATTTGTGTGTGTGTGAGAAAGACAATTGGGGTGACACAGCTAGTTAGTGTCAAGTGTCTGAGGCTGGATTTGAACTCAGGTCCTCCTGACTCCAGGGCCAGTGCTCTATCCACTGGGCCACCCAGCTGCCCCATTTTCCAAATTTTTATGGCACAACTTTTACCATTCAAATATCACAGTGATTTTCAATTTATTAATGCATATAGTTTCAAGCAAACAAATCAAGTTAGCAAGCAGTTGTTAAGTATCTACTATGTACCAGGCAATAGGCTAAGTGCTGGTAGAAGATTATCCATCTAGTTGTACCTTGTTTCTATTAACTCTCTTGTGCAGGTGTAGTGTGCTAAAAATAAAAGATGAAAACCATTAAACTCAAGAGAAAACTATGACTACAAAGATATAATACGATGAGCAAGCATATAGAATCAAATTTAATTCATTGTAACCTTCTTGGCATTGCTTTAGTCAATTTTTTAGCACAGTGTACTTATGGATTATTTGAATAGGCTTTTTCACATTGTCCTTGATATTGACCTTATCACCTAAAAAATAAATTTGAGCAGTCATGTTAGTATCCTCCATCTATAAGTATGCTATTCTTAGATAAAACTCTCTTCCATGATCCTTTTTAAGATTGACTTTATCCTTTGCCCACAATATTAACTGTAAGTATTCGCTCACAGAATCCCTTGCACTAAGATATGCCTAAAATGTATGGTTTAATAAAATAATAACAACTCACATTTATATTGTGTTTTAAGCATTACAAAGCACTTGCCTTGCAGCAATGCTATTAAGTAGGTGGTATGATCTGGGAAGATGAAAATCTTATAGAGATGATAGCTGAACTGTTACTTTAGACAAACTGAACAGTTGACTGAGAAAAAGAGAAAAAATAGGTATAACTGATCAATATAACAAAATGTCTAAAAATATATGCAACGAATAATACTTATGGACCTCCTGAATCTAAAAAAAGGTGTGTAGTAGGATTGTCTTCTCATATCTCTTCATTCAAGTGATTCTTGTTCTTTATAATTTTGCAACACACCACTTTTGATTTGTGTCTATGTGATTGTTTTTTTTTTTTTACTTTTTACATTTGCATTGTTGTGGTTACTTTGTGTATTATTTTTATTGGCTCTGCTTATTTCATTCTGTGTCAGTTCATGCAAATCTTTCTATACTTCTCTGTATTTTATTAATAATATTCAACATGCTTTACAATCCAGTAATATTTCATTACATTTAGGGATATGACAGCAAGTGTTCAGCAAGTATCTCTGTAACAAGGAAAAACTAACATGTACACATGCAGACTTTTACATTTAATCTGCATTATTAACACTTTTTCCATCACTTTTTAAATTTTAGACAATCAACAAAAAATAAATCAACCCCTGTTTTGTAGGGTTTGCTGATTTCCAAGATATAAATGCTCACACAGAAAATTTAAAAAGTGTTAAATCAAGTTAAATTAAATGAAACTGTCAAATTAAAATTAACAATAAAAATTAAATTTAACATTTGAACTCTCTCTTGAGTGGGTGCAAGTTGGCTCCAGCATGCCCCAGATTACATTCATATAGTACACGTTCCTTAGCCATTCCTCAATTAATGGGCACTTACTTTGTTTCAAATTCTTTGCTATCACAAAAACTACTGCCATAAATATTTTGGTATGTAGGAAAACTTTCTTCTTATCAATGGTATTTTTAGGCTATAAGACCAGTAATAAAATCTATGAACAAAAGGTGTGGATATTTTACTCCTTTATTTACATAATTCCAAATTGCTTTCCAAAATGGTAGTACTGATTCACAGCTCTATCAACAATTGTACCAGCATGCCTATCTTTCAACAGTCCTCCCTAATATTGATTACTTCCATCTTTTAGTCATCTTTTATAACTTTCAGTATATGAGGGAAAACTTCAGGGTTGCTTTGATTTCCATTTTCTTATTATTAGCAACTTGAAACATTCTTGATTCTTAATAGTTCATAATTCTTTTGTGAATTGTTTGCTTATAACACATGACTCTTTGTCTATTGGGGAATGGCCTTTGTTTTTACATATACACATTCATTGTTGTACATTGTAACTTAAGAGGACCAAAACAGCATCATAATGTTGGGGTCAGTGTACAGTGTGTCTGACTGTGACTGATCAAACCAATATGAGCTTGTGAAGACTCTACCACAGGTTGGGTACAAATAGTATGAACATGTGAAATGGAGATGTCTCTAAATTTCCGCATCTTGTGTTTCTTTTAAGTTACTGCAATTCTGTTTTGATCATAGAACATGGAACCTTAACTGATGCAAGCATGCTATGCTGGATAATCTTGTGCCAGTGTCTCCCATGTCTCACAATTATGACCAAAGTTCTTCAGAGAGACCTTGGGAGTTTCCTTGTATCACTTCTTTTTTTTTTTTCTTTTTTGGTGAGGTAATTGGGGTTAAGTGACTTGCCCCAGGTCACACAGCTAGTAAGTGTTAAATGTCTGATGCCAGATTTGAACTCAGATCCTCCTGAATCCAGGGCCATTGCTCTATCCACTACACCATCTAGCTGCCCCTTTGTATCACTTCTTTTAACCTCCATATGATTACTTGCCTTATGTGAGTTCTCCATAAAATAGACTTTTAGACAAATGTATATTTGGCATTTGATCAATGTGGCCAGCCCTTCAAAGTTGTGCTCTCTGCAATAGGATTTGAAAGCTTGACAATTCAACTCAAGAAAGAACTTCAGTTCTTTGCCTCTGCCATTTTTTTGGCAGGTAATCTTCAGAATCTTCCTAAGCCAATTCAAATGGAAGTGGTTCAATTTTCTGGCATGGTGCTGGTAGACTGTCCAGGTTTTATAGGCATACAGCAATGAGGTCAGCACAATGGCTCTGTCAAATTTCAGTTTGGTAGGCAACAGAATACCTCTTTTCTCCCACATTTTCTTTTGGAGCCTCCAAAACACTGAGCTAGATCTGGCAATGCTTGTGTCAACCTCATCATCAATCTGTATATCCATGTAAAGTGTGTTGTCAAGGTAAGCAAACTTATCCACAACATTCAAAATTTCTCCATTTGCTGTAAATAATGGTTCCACATATGAATGCTGGCGTGCTGGCTAGTGGAGAACTTCTGTTTTCCTGGTTCTATCAGGCCAAAATTAGCACAAGTGACAAAGAATTGATCTATAATCTTTCATCTCAGCCATAGAGGCTTCATTGAGTGTACAGTCATTTGTAGACAAATAGTCATGCGCTATCAAAAGTTTAGTCTTGCCTTGTAGCCTTTACAAGTTAAATAATTTACCTTCAGTGTGGTATCTGACCTTGCTGCCCTTTTCATCCTTGTTGAAGGCATCTGACAACATCATGCCATAAAGCATGGGTAGCACCCAGCCCTACTTAATCCACTGGTAACTGGGAAAGCACAAAAATATCATCTATTATCCAGAACCAAGCATTCTGTCATGAAACTGGCATACAATACTGATGAACTCTGGGCAACCGAATTTTGACTTAATGTTCCACAAGCCATCACAACTGACATTGTAAAAGGCCTTGTTCAGATCAATGAACATTGTAAAATACACACTTCTGCTCTGCTCCTGAGATTTCTCCTGAAAGTTGTTGGGCTACCAACACCATACTAACCATTCCTCTTCCCTTTCTGAAGCCACATGGCCTTTAAGTTGGATGACAATCTTCTAGGTGAAGGACTGGGTGATTAAGGAAGACTTTGCCAAGAGTTTTGGCAGCAGTGACTAAAAGAGAGACACCCTGCACCCTCATGATTGTCACAGAAAAACCTATTTACTTTTCTTTTATAGAGATGTACAATGGGGGCATCTTTGATCTCCTGTGGGATAACCTCTTCTTGCCATATAACCTGAAAGATTTCATTCAGTTTTTATATGAGCATGCATTTAGGATGCACATCATGAACCTTAGTATTTTTTTCATTAAAGGTTAGGTTCAGATTTCCAGGATAAGTCACCTTGGATTGTATCTCAAGCTCCATTGCTCTTCAGAACTTATTCCATTCCCCTCTGTGGTATCTGGTGGATGAAGAATAGTTTTGCATTATTTCAATCTGCTATCCTTTATATTTGAAGCTCTTTCTCCTCATAGCTGGCAGAATTTGTTCCTTATTACTGTGATTGTTAAATTTAACTGCTAGGGGTCTTGGAGTTTGCAACATAAGTGTTTTGTGTTTGTTTTACTCTAGAAGTGATCATTGGATTCTTTTGATTGGCATTTTTTCTGTGTTGAGAAGTTCTGGGCAATTTCTTTGCATTATTTCTTGAAATATGGTGCTCACATTTTTTGATTTATCATTTATCTTCTTGGGAAGTCATGCCTGTTGACAGCTTTAAATTGTCTCTCTGTATCCTTTCTTCAAGATAAATACATTTTACTTGTATGGAAATAATGTTTTCTTTTAATGTTACTTGATTTTTAATTCTCTTCTTCCAGATTTTTCTTCACTTCTGTATATTTGGATTCCTAGTGAATAATTCTCTTTTTTAATTCTTTGGAGAAATTTTTCACACTGAATTCAATGTTTTATATTTTTGAAAATTATTTCTTCTGTGTAGGACATAAATAATACTTTCAAAATTCTTATTTCTCTTTTAAACTATACACTTTTTGTGATCTCAAGCTCCTCTGCCTCATGAGGTACATATTGATTTTCCTTTATCCTGCATTCATTTAACTGATCTAGAAGCCATATCCTCTCTTATTAATATCTTCCCTGTTTCTTTATATAGGATCAAGGTTTTTAACTGGATGTTCTTGAGAATTATTTGAAATTTTAGGCTTTTCTCCTTATATTCCCCTATTGTCCACTTTCTTATTCCTTACCCCTTGATAGTGTTTTCCCTGGAGTTCTGCACCTTAAAACTGCCTCAGTCCATTTGCAGGTGAGGAAATTTAAGTTTCTCCAGCTTAGCTTCATTCTTTGCCTTCTGTGACTTCTAGAAGGTAAGCATTGGCCTCAACTTGATCCTGAACTCTATGCATCAGACTTAGTGGCGTGCCACATGGGAACATGCACAGACATCCTTTCCTATTTCCCTCTCTTCTTCAGTTCTCTGGGTGAGCTTAGTTGTAGCACAGAATGCTACTGTAGCTGCTGCCCCATGTAGAGGAGAGCAAGTTTCTGTCTTTTGGTGTTGTCACTGGCCAGGGAGCATAAAGTTAGGTTCTATAGCATACTCTTAGGTTGACTTGAGCAATACTATTGGAAATTGATTTGTGGTGGGAGAGGGGTTTCTGGGTAAGTGTGATACAGGTTAGAAATTATTCTTTTCTGCTATTAATTCATTGCATTTTTACTTTGTTAGAGTTCTTGGTATCCTAGACACATGGTATCTGAGACAACTGAAATTGCTTTATCTCTTGAGCATAGTTCCTATTTTCAAAAGCTTGAGGAGTAATGAGCATTAAAGAAAATGTCTAGTCATCCATCTTGTTGGTCCAATGACCTAGAAGTCCCTACTCTAGTTGCATAATAAATATTTGTTGTTTGCCATTTGGGGGGTGGGGGTTACTAGCACTGTTATGGTGGAAAGAATGATGGATTTGGAGTCTGAAGATCTAGATTCAAATCCTGGCTCTTCCATTTACCCATGCGATGTAACTTTACTTCATTAGACTTTGTAGAATCACAGTTTTAGAGCTAAAATTGATTTTAGCCAACATCCAGTAGTACTTCTTCATTGTACAGATGAAGAAATTGGTCTATGGAGGTTAAATAACTTGCCCCAAATCAAACGGCTAACACGCCACAAAGTCAAGATTTGAACTAAGACCCTTTGACATTAGAGCAGTGTACTTTTCATTGAAATACAATGTCTCAGTTTCCTAGTCTGTAAAATTAAAGAGTTAGATGCAAATATTTTCAATGTGCCTTAAAAACTTAAATATACAATCCAAAGAATTGTTGAAAAGACTGACTCATTGTGGAATCAGAACAGATTATCTTGTTGTGGCTTAATTATTTTGTTTCAGATGTGATACATTTTAAGAACACTGAAAAAATACACATTAAAATATAAATATCAGAATACATCCCAAATTCCATTTTTTTTTGGCAGGGCAATGAGGGTTAAGTGACTTGCCCAGGGTCACACAGCTAGTAAGTCTCAAGTGTTTGAGGCCGGATTTGAACTCAGGTCCTCCTGAATCCAGGGCCAGTGCTTTAACCGCTGTGCCACCTAGCTTCCTCCCTAATTCAATTTTTAAGAATTCTTGACTCTTTCGGTTGTACACACTAATGAAAGGAAACTACTCAAAGTCCCAAAGCTGGATATAAAGTAATCCCTTCCTAAGTTAACTGAGCCAATAAAAGGTTTGTTTCTTCCTTTCCTAAATAACCAAAACTTTACTTGCCATAGAAAACCCCAACTCCCATTTCTAATTCCCAGACCTTTTGTTCTTGCCTTCTATTGCACTTCTGGTGTTTAGAACTGGCCCATTGATTTATTTAGGTTGAATCCTACCTTCCCTGAAGAATTCCTCTGAGCTAGTGCTTCCCTTCCATCTCTTATCTGGAGCTTCATTTGGGGAGAATACTCTGACCTTTAAATTCTGCCTCATGAGATACTAACTCCCCCAAACCTCACCTCTCTTATCTAAGGATCACTAGGCTTCTTCTAATCCACTTGTAACTTCAAATTACATTTACCAACTAACAGGATCATAGAGTTTCCATCCTCCCTGAGGATCTAAGCCCTGTGAGTAGAAGGGGGGTATAAGAAGAATTCAAATCAGCTTCCTAGATTCTTCTTTGAGTTGTGCGTTGGATTTGGATATCAATGACCCGTCTGATGCTGCCTTCATTTCCTTTGGTTTTGTCTGGCATACATGATATGCCTTTGAACTTGGAAGCCTGGGCAATTTAGCACAGTGCTTCTTTTTGATTGTGTGAGTGTCAGGATGACATGCAAAATCAACCATCTAATGCTCTTCGTGTGATCTTTGGGAAAAGTGCCAGAGGAAAGAGAATGTCCATGGTACATTACCCAAGGAAAGTGAGTTTAATCAGATGGAATTGATTTGTTTAAGTTACACTTACATGTACAATAAGAGATATTCTGGCCTAGACAAACAGCATTGAAATTCCCTTCATATTCTACCTTCCACCAGTTCATTCACCACATACATCACATGTATATTAGGTAAGACATGGTAAAATGATTCTTCATTTCAGAAATCAAAAACAGATAAAGTAGTAAAATAATATCTTTATGTTTTCATGGAAAGAAGAAAATGGTAAATATTTTTCATTGTGTATCACTTTAAATGGGAGTAGTATAGTTCTCATTTGATAAGGACTGAAATGCATGACTGTGCCATTGGAGGATCACAGAACACTTTCTTGGCAATACCTGGTATTAGATCTCTTTTTCTTACATCAATTTTTAGTGACTGGTAGAGCCAGAAAAAGAAAAACAATCAGATTAAAATGCAGGACAATATGAATAAGCAATCACTGGTTACTTTACATACTATTAATTCTGTTAGAATATTTTTAAAGTAGTACCTTCAAAAAATCCAGCCAATGGCTATGAAAGTGAAAGGATCTTTATTTAAGTAAAGGGAAAAAAGTGAGAAAAAGATTTTAGTTTTCAGATTACATAGTTAGAAACCTCCTAAAACATCATTCATTTTCTAACTTTAATCCTGAGTTGATAAACTTGGAATGACAAAATCCAAGTAATCATTACTTAGCTTCTAAGTAGAGGCATAACAAGGGAACAATGACTGCAGCTATGTCCCAGGGCACTAATATCCATGAGATGTGTTTTCTCCCTCCAATAGTCTTGTTCTTTGTGGTTATCTACTGGCCTGTGTCATCATCATACATCTCTTCACATCGCTGTGGTACCTTCCTCCTCATGAAACTTTATGAGGGTATAGGCTACAATTTGAGGGGGACAGACTATTTCCCTATCTAAAATGGCTACACGTGTAGTTAGAATATCTTTTAGGCTGCTACTATCTCCCTGCTCAACTGCTTTTAATTAAAATTTTTTTTAATTTAATTTTTTTAATTAAAAAAATAAATTTATATTTTTCCTCCAAAGTAAAAGGACCACTGCTTCCCATAATCAGTAATAGGAGTAAGGTAACCTGTAGAGGAAGAATAAATCTTGGTAACTTCAGAGAAAAGGGAAGCTAGGTGTTTCAGTGGAGAGAGTGCCAAGTCTGGAGTCAAGGAAACTTATCTTTCTGAGTTCAAATCAGGCCTCAGATAATTACTAGCTATGTGACCCTGGTTAAATCTCTTAACCCTGTTTGCCTCAGTTCCTCATCTGTAAAATGAGCTGGAGAAGAAAATGGCAAACCACTCCAGTATCTGTGCCAAGAAAACCTCACATGGGGTTACAAAGAGTTGGGTACGACTGAAACAACTCAGCAACAACAAAACTTTCAAGAGAATAGTTACAGCTGAGCAATAAGATCAGATGCTAGATTGCCAAGGATTTAGAAGTGAATGAGATGAGAAGTAGAAGCAATACAGTTTTTTTCTAGGAGTTTGGCTATGAAAAGTGGAAGAGATATAGGACAAAATACCTTGAGGACATGAGAGTCAAGTGAAGGCTCTTTAATGATGAAGGAAAAGCTGATAATTTTTATAGGCAACAGAGAAGGTATCAGTATAAAAGGAGAACTTGAAGATTAAAGAAAGGGAGTTTGATTGCAGGGGCATGAAGGGTGTGAGAAAGATTGGCCTTGGTGAGTCAAAGGATCATCTCTTCTGTGGATGAGGATGTCACAGAGAAAGAGAGAATACTAATGATGTCAAGTGGAGAGGAGCGAGCTTATAGTGAGAGACTTCTATTTTCTCAAGAAAGATTGAGGCAAGATCCTCTGTAGGAGAAAAGGAGTGGCAAAGGAATAGCAGCTCTCTTGCATAAAATGTATTCCTTGACAGAGTAGTCCATTTACTTATGAATGAATCTCTTACCTCTGAGATTAGACTATTTTTCTTTAAAAATAGTGATGTTTCAGGGCAGCTAGGTGGCGCAGTGGATAGAGCACCGGCCCTGGAGTCAGGAGTACCTGAGTTCAAATCCGGCCTCAGACACTTAACACTTACTAGCTGTGTGACCCTGGGCAAGTCACTTAACCCCAATTGCCTCACTAAAACAAACAAACAAAAATAGTGATGTTTGGGGGCAGCTAGGTGGTGTAGTGCATAGAGCATTGGCCCTGGAGTCAGGAGTACCTGAGTTCAAATCCGACCTCAGACACTTAACACTTACTAGCTGTGTGACCCTGGGCAAGTCACTTAACCCCAACTGCCACACTAAAAAAAATACTGATGCTTGATTCCTGTGATAAATGACTAATAATTATCAACAAGGGATGCTAGAATTATAAGGGTGGGGGGCAAGAGAAGGGTTCCAATTCTTCATTTTTTATGAACAATATGCATCATTGCATGGAAAGGCTTGCCAAAGATATCATTGCCACAGGCCCCACGGCTGAGTTGCTGAATCATATGTAGCTTTGAATCAAATTGTTAATCCTATGAGCTATTTGAATCCCCTATTATACCAAGAGAAGAATGGGGAATGAATGCTGGCATCCCATCAATAATGCACTAGGATACAGAATATTTTGTTTATTTTAAAGGAGGAAGGACTGTTGACTATAAGAGGAGTTATCTGGAAGGAAGGGAGTAGATCAAGCCCTTTGGGGCCTTGAAGGGTAAGAGATATCATGGTTTGCAGGAAAAACCAGGATTTTTCTCCACCTTATATTATTGAGTTTCATTGAAATCATGGGACTATAAATCAGTGTATGATATTAACATCTGGAAATCATAGAATATAAGTGTTATTTAATCTCTTCTTAGAGAATACATGATTTTTGATCTCACCTTTCAAAGAACTCTAAAGTTAGAAAGGACATTGGGAGGTCATCCATTCCTATCCCTATGCATTAAAGCATGACTGAACCTAAGCGATCCTTCCCATGTTTAAAAACTTGGCTAGGAAAGGTGAAATATTCTGACAAATTTAAGCTATATCTTCAATTTCAATCCTTCCCCATATAGTATGAGGCTCCTTTTCTGACTTTATTGAATTATAGGTAGTAACTGTCCATATTTTAGAGGAAATACTATTGAATTTGGAGTCAGAAGACCTGGTTCAAATCTCAAGTTTGCCCCTGAGTAGCTGTGGGACCTAGGGTAAGCCATTATGTCTCTGTGGGCTTCATTTCCCTCATCTTACAGATGAGGGGCTAGACTCAATGACCATTAAGCCCTCTTCTAGTCCTGAATCCTAAGTTCCCCCATATTTGAAGGCCCCATGACCCTTCATAAACTTTAATGCTTTGTATTTTCATATATATATATATTTATATAGTTCAGTCCTACTTATGCACCCTCCCCCCATATAACTTCTACTCTTGTAAAGGCTCTCATCAAATCTCATCTGGACTGCTGACATAAGTAGTCTCCTATTTAGAATTTTAGCTCCTATACCTCCCCTCTGCAACTGTACAGCACTGAGTGGTTAAATGATTGTTTAGGATAAGCATAAACAGTACATTGCGGAGGTGGGACCTGAGTGTAGGGATGCCTAGTTTTAAGACCAGCTCTTTATCCACTACAAAACTCCTGCCATATAATTGAAACACTTACTGAATTTAAATTGTATTGAATAATTGAATTTAATTGAATGAAAACATAGACTCAGAGTAGTACACACAGAAAGGAGTAGAGTCAGAAGTAAAACAACCCAGGTTTCCTGTTTCCTCATTCTATTCTCTTTTTCCTATAACACAACTTCTTCTTTGGGAAGAACTTATTGCTGACTACAACATGGTCTTACTGTAATGAGGAACATTTCATCTGTCAGGTAATAAGGAGGGCCAATGGACCAAGGAAGGATAGAGATTTCAAAAGTGCCTCTACAAATCCATGCCAGAAAAAACAAAGTTTCTTTCATTCCCTACCCACTCTTTTCAGGCAAGAGCCCATAAGATCTTAGCAAGAGTGATGGGGCCCAGCCAGCCAAAGGAACAATGGGAGATCAAGATGCAGAAACACATATCTCAGGACACCTGGGGCCATTCTGACCACACCAAATTACATTTTCAAAGGGAAGACATTTCCACAAAGCAGTCTAAAAGCTTCTTGGAGATCAATAAACCCATTAGGCAAAGGAAGTAAAGCTGATATTTTGGTGTTCCATATATTAAATGAAAAAAATCACCATGATCCTTTTAAACAGACTGTATAGCTATTGATTCTGATTTTTTTGTTAGAAGACAAAAAAGCTGAGAGCCCCAGCTGTTCCTTGGCCAAGGAAACTGTGGGGATCCTGACTCTGTAGTAAATGACCAACATCCCAGGGTAGGTTAAGTCTCCTGCAGCCTGCCATGTCAGCACAGTTGGTCATTTACGAAGCAGTGGGGGTTTGTTACAAGTTTGTTTATCTTTCAATAGAACCACCTGCCTGGCAGCTGAATTGTCTGGGCTATAAATAGAGAAATAGTCCATCACAGAGTTGTAACATTAAACAGGAGAGGATGCTGGAGAAGGTAAGTCCTGAAAAGATTGCTTTATCAGAGATGGGGACTTAGGAAAATGTTTTCAGTCTGACTTTGTAACTGGGGGGAAAATGACCTGTATTAGTGAAGGCATGTTTTAAGCATCTCAAATATTCTGAATCTCATCTTTTAACCTCTTTGGGTCAGAGGAAATACTCACAGTGGCAGATTAGCCTTGTCAATGTTAATAGTAGTAAAACAGACTGATAATATACTAACCCCTTTCCCCCCCACAAACAAAAACACCTCATCAGCCCTTTCTCCTGAGGTTACTAGCAGGTGGAACATACCCTGTTCTGCAGCAGCCCCCTGGTTGCGGTTCAAACCATTTGTAAACCCTTCAGAATAATGCGTTGTTTTATTGGTAGGGACAGGCAGCACATTTCTGAAAATGTCTCAACTGGTACACATTTCTATAACAAAACTAACCCTGTAGCTTGCAGGCTTCTGACATAAGCAGCTAGAGCTCTTATTTGTAAGTTTTCCCCTAGTATAAAACCTTAGGGACCAGTGGGCTAACCTAGCCACCACCTACATACCTACATGAAGTCTTTCCTGGCCCCCTAATTAGTGGCACTTTCCCCTCTTGAAATTACTTTTTAATTATTTTTATTTACCTTGTGTTAATTTGTTAATTAACTTGTGAACATGTTGTGTGTGTTCCACCCCATGTGTGTGTATATAAATACGTATGTATATAATTATAATATATGTGTATGGGGGCAGCTAAGTGGCACAGTGGATAGAACACTGGCCCTGGAGTCAGGAGGACCTGAGTTCAAATGTGGCCTCAGACACTTGACACTTACTAGCTCTATGACCCTGGGCAAGTCACTTAATCCCAATTGCCTCACCAAAAAAAAAAATTATGTAAATATATATATATATATATATGTGTGTGTGTGTGTGTGTGTGTGTGTGTGTGTGTGTGTATGTGTGTATGCATATACAAATATAGATAAGGACAAGGCCAAAGAATAAAGATAAAGACAAAGATATAGATATAGATCTAATTTGAAATCTCCAGACTGATATTTGCATGTAATTTCCAGACTTATGACTTCATTATATAGAGAACTCCTGAATACTGGCATGGGAACAAAATACAGTGTTGGGTGGGAATACTAAGAGGTTAAATCCGCCAAGGGGTTGCATTGTATTGAGAAATGGACTTGGAGTCAGAAGATTTGAATTAAAATCCCTCCTAGCTATGTGTGCCTGGTCAAGTCACCTAATTCAACCTCAATTTCCTCAGCTGTTACATGGGAATGATAAAAGCACCTCCCTTGCTGGGCTGGGTCACTGTGAGGATCAAAAGAGATAACATATGAAGTGCTTTGCAGACCTAAAATGGTAGCTATTATTGTTGTTGTTGTTAACATTATCATTATTATTGTTATTATTCTTATTTAAGTGACTTATTATTGGTAATATAAGTAGGACATATATCAGAGGCAGAAATCAAACCTAGTTCTTGACTCTGAGGCTGGCTCTTTGTTAACTCTGCTAGGTTTTATAGGTACAAATATATGTTCATCTGAATTAAATTTCTTAATTTTGAGTTGGAACTACAAAATCAACATTTTTTGGGGGGTGGGGGGATTTAAATCTAGTCTCGTTATTTCTTTGGTTTAGTGAATTCCTTATAAAGATACTCCCTCTACCAACACAAATCAATAACTCTTTTAAAAGTTTTTTTAAAGTTTGCAAGGCACTTTCCATATATGATCTCAAATAAGACCTTACAATAACCTTACAACAACCCCTTGAGGTTAGTACTATTATCCCCATTCTACAGATATTGGAATTGAGGCTCCAAGAAGTTGTGATTCACTAGTGGCTAAAGTTAGTAAATATCAGAAGGAATATTTAAAACAAGGTTTTCCTGACTCCAAATCAAGTAGTCTCTTCACTATGCCCTGCCATCATTCACATTTAGAAGCCTAAATGATACTAATGAAAGAAAATATTGAGAAAAATGCAGGATAGAGAGAGATAATCTAAAATCTACAGATCTGAGAGTGTTATAAGGAACAGCTAGATGTTAGGAGGAGAGAATAAAAACAGCTTTGTGGCTCTTTCCTTAATTGACAGAAAGTATCAGGCAAAGATAGGACTTATAGGAAGGAAGGACTAATAAGTCCTTTATGACAGAAAACCTTTCCTGTTCTAGACCTCAAGAAATAGTATGTATAAATGCGTACTATTATGTGTACATAAATGAATGTCAAATCAAGTCAACAAGGCACTTATTAAGTGCCTAATATATGCAAGTGCTATGCTAAAGGCATATAAAGACAAAGATAACCACCTATCCCCCAAAGTTAAACAAACAAACAAATTAATTCATTGGTCCATATTCTCAAAGAACTCATAGGCAAATTGGGGAGATAGAGTGCCAAGAACTATGTACAAACAAGATATATAAAGGATAGTAAAAGAAAAGTTTAGAGGGAAACCAGTAGCATTAAGGAGAATCAGGAAAGGGTTCTTGTAGAAAGTAGGATTTTAACTGGGACTTAAAAGAATCCAGGGAAGCCAAGAGGCAGAGATGAGGATGTAGAGAATCCCAGGCACAAGGGTAAGCCAATGGAAATTTACAAGACTTGGATTTGGAGTATCATGCATGATTGAGGAATAACAAGAAGGCCAGTGTCATTGGATCATAGAGGGCAGTGAGGAACAGGAAGCCTGAAAAGGTAGGAAGGGACAAGCAACATCTAAGTAGAAGTTTTTATATTTGATCCTAGAGTTTATTGAATGAGATATGGGGTCAACATGATCAGACCTCTACTCTATAACGATCAATTTGACAACATAATGGAGGATGTACTAGAATGAGGAGATATTTGAGGCAGGGAGACAAATCAGAAGGCTATTGCAATGTAGGTGTGTATCAAACCTGGGACACATCTCTTACACCCATGCAAGCTATCCTAGACTCAAGGTACTCTGTGGATCTACATCTATTTTAGAAAGTATAACTCACAAACCCTCACCAATGTATTTACTTTTTACTAGTCAACAAAGAATGTAACTAGTTAAAAACAAAGGCATTTAATGAGTTAAACTACTTCATATCTTTTTATTACATTGTGGGTTCTGTGATTGTATTTTTCCTTCACTTTCACTTACCTGAACTAATGCAAAGTGAAATAAATAGAACCAGAAGGAAATGTATATGCAAAAGAAAACAACTGTGAAACACTTTAGATCCTTTTAAGTGCAGTCAATAGTTATGACTTTGGAGTTCTGGTGATGAAGCATGCCTCTTGCCTCTTGCTAGAGAAGTGAGGGCAAAGGTGCAAAAGGAGACATACATTTTTATAAATGGTCAGTGTATTGTGGTGGTTTTTTTGTTTGTGTTTTTGGCAAGGCAATGAGGGTTAAGTGACTTGCCCAGGATCACACAGCTAGTAAGTGTCAAGTGTCTGGGGCCGGATTTGAACTCAGGTCCTCCTGAATCCAGGGCTGGTGCTTTATCCACTGTGTCACCTAGCTGCCCTCAATGGTCAGTGTATTGATATGATTTTCTTGACTCTATTTTGTTATAAGGGAGAGTTTTTATCAAGTGAATAAGTTAGAAGTAGAGAGATGAAAAATAAAAGGAAGACAAGCATTAAAAACATTAAAAATGTACAGAAGAGAAAACATTGAGAAGGGAACACCTAGAGGGCAATTTTCTTACTACCTTGTTATATTTAATACACATTTCAAATATAAATGTACTTAACAGAAACAGTTTCTCACATGATCATTTTTTTTCATTCTTTGCATTTTGGAATGTTTGTGTTTCCTGATAATTGTTAAGTTAATGATGATGATGATGATGATAAGAAGAGAAAGGACAGAGAAGAAGAAGAAGAAGAAGAAGAAGAAGAAGAAGAAGAAGAAGAAGAAGAAGAAGAAGAAGAAGAAGAAGAAGAAGAAGAAGAAGAAGAAGAAGAAGAAGAAGAAGAAGAAGAAGAAATAAACATGTGGATGGTAACTTTTGAAAGAACAGTTTGATTTTATTGGAAGGAAAAGAAATTAGATTAAATGGGTTTTCGAAGCAAGTAGGCAATAAGAAAGTGAAAGCAACAGTGACTCTCAAAGCAGGCAGAAGAGGCATTTTTATGGCACCATACAACTGATAGGTGAACAGTAGGAGGAAATAGCTGGGGAGTTCTGGAACTAATTGTGAGCCGAGCCCAGAAACCTGATGTAGTAATAATGGAGAACCTCAATTATTGAGATAACTAGAACTTTCTGCCAACTAATGCATTTTGGGCTTGCATTACTTTCATCCTTTGTTTGAAACATGAAGAAACAAATGAGGGGAAGGGGAGCCAATAGTAGGTAGGCCAGTGAGATTTCATCAAGAACAGGTCATGACAGACCAGTCCTGTTTCTGTCTTTTGAGAGGGAAATGTTATAGATACATCTTACTGAGATTTTAGTGAATCAGTTCCCAAAGTTTCTTGTGGCATTCTTGTTAGACAATGTGGAAATACATGGGGTACATGACAGTATATTCAGTTAAGACTGGAAATATTTGAGTAGTCAGGTCCAGAGAGTAGTCATTAATGGGTTCGTGTAATCTTGGAGTTAGATATCTAGTGAGTGTCCTAGAGATATTTGCTTGTACTCATACCATTGAACATTAAATATTTATGTCTTGAATAAAGGCACAAATGATACATTTATCAAATTTTCTAATTATGGAAAGATGAAAAGGATAAGTAAGTCATTAGATGATAGAATTGTGATTCCTCATCTAATGCAATAACTTGAATAAAAATAAATATAAACTTTTAAATCTGGGTTGAAATGATCAATAGCAGAAGTACAATAAGGGGAGGTCTGTCTAGACAGGCATCTGTCTGGAAAAGATGTGGAAGTTTTAGTGGACCATAAGCTCAATATGAGTTGACAGTATAATCTTAGGCTGCACTAAGAGACTATGGAGGTAGTTTTATTCTTTTCTGCTCTGTTAAGAGTAGACCTGGAATATTGTACTCAATTCTTATTATCTTGTATTAGGTAGGACATTGATAAGTTGCAAGACACCCAGAGGAGTATTACTAGTAAGGCAATCAATGTTCCAGATCATGTCTGCATTGAAGTGAATAAAGGAATTGAGGATGGTAACCTGGATAAGATAATTTGTAGAGCTAGGTGGCTCAGTGAATAGAAGGCTGGCCAGGAGTCAGAAAGACTCCTCTTCCTTAATTCAAATCTAGCCTCAGACACTTACTAGCTGTGTGACCCTGGGCAAGTCACTGAAACCTGTTTGCCTCCATTTTCTCATCTGTAAAATGAGCTTGAAAAAGAAATGACAAACAGGTTTAAGTGACCTAGAATAACAGAGATAGTAAGTGTCTGATGCTAGAAGTGAACTGAAGAAGAAGAATCTTCCTGACTCGAGGCACAGCACTATAGACACTGTACCACCTAGTTGTTTCTTTGGGTAAGGCTAGTTTTTCCTTAAAAGATATTGTGACATTATTTGAAATACATTTGACTCAGGAGACTAAAGATTCAGATTATATAAAACAGTCACAAAGTGTCAATGGGGCTTCCAGATTCTTGGCTGGTAAATCACTATGGCAGCTGTGATTAGCTGAATCAACTCAAGAGATCCTCAATGCCTCTCCTTGTTTAATATCCTTGTAATAGAGCTAAGCAAATCTCCTTTTGATAATTGTTGAATGACCTGCAAGTGTCTCATTTTATTCCAGTATCAAACCTAAAGTGCTAGGAGACTTGTCTGAATTAGATCCAGCCCAGAATTCTTTTATTTGCTTCCTTTATATTTATTCTCTTTATGTGCATTTTGTATACTTACATTTATACTTGTATCCCTTTGTTAAAATGTGAACTACTTGAAAATTGAAGTTGTTTTATTCTTGTATTTGTATTTCCAGCTCCTATTACAGTGCCTAGTATATAATATGTGCATGCATTATAAATGATTATGGATTAGTTGATGTAATATCCAGTAGATCATAAGAGTGAAGCATAATCTCTACATGAAACTGGAAAATAATAAAATACTTTTATAATTAAAAAAAGAATGAAGCATAGAGGGTTTTGTTGTTGTTGTTGTTGTTGTTTAGTCATTTTCACTTGTGTATGACTGTGACCTCTTTTGGGGTTTTCTTGGCAAAGATCCTTGAGTGCTTTGCCATTTCCTTCTCCAGCTCCTGTTTTAGATGAGAAAACTGAGGCAAAAAGTTATGTAACTTGTCTATGGTCCCACAGCTAGTAAATATTTGAGTCTGAATTTAAATGCAGGTTTGATCAACTGTGATAGGCTTGACTCTTCTCAGCAATACAATGGTCTAGGATAGTTCTGAAGGACTCATGATGGAAAATGCTCTCCAAATCCAGAAAAAAAAAAAAAACCACTATGGAATCTAGATGCAGATTGAACCATACTATTTATTTTATTTTTGGACTATACTATTTCTATTTGTGTTGTTTTTCTTTTTTGAGGTTTGTTTTTCTTTTTGCTCTGTTTCTTTTTTTCACTGTGTGACTAATGCAGAAATATGTTTAATGTGATTGTACATATATAACCTATATCAGATTGCTTGCTGTCTTGGGGAGGGGTGAGGGAGGGGAGGGAGGAGAAATATTTGAAACTAGAAATATTATAAAAACAAATGTTGGGGGTAGCTAGGTGGCGCAGTGGATAGAGCACCGGCTCTGGAGTCAGGAGTACCTGAATTCAAATCTGGCCTCAGACACTTAACAGTTACTAGCTGTGTGACTCTGGGCAAGTCACTTAACCCCAACTGCCTCACTAAAAAAACAAAACAACACAACAACAACAACAACAACAAAACAAAATAAAAACAAATGTTGGGGGCAGCTAGGTGGCACAGTGGATAGAGCACCTGCCCTGGAGTCAGGAGTACCTGAGTTCAAATTCGGCCTCAGACACTTAACACTTACTAGCTGTGTGACCCTGGGCAAGTCACTTAACCCCAATTGCCTCACTAAAAAACAAAACAAAACAAAAACCAAAAAACAAATATTGAAAACTATTTCTACATGTAACTGGAAAATAATAAAATACTTTTATGAAAAAGAAAAAATCAGGTCAGCCTGACTCCAGGCCCAGAATTCTATCCAGTGCTCCACTGTAGCTGCCCCCCAAGCATACGTTTAGCTTCGGTAATAGAGTAGGAGAGATGAAAGGATGAGAAGCTGTCGTTAAGAGTCGAATTTTAAAGGCCAATGAATGTTTTAATTCCGTGGTGAAAGCTAAGGTGTCATGCTACTTCTGTATGGGGGAAGAGGGAGGTGATTACTATGGAGCAAATTGAGGAATTGGGTGAATGAGTTGTTTGATGAGTTGTCAACATAAATACTGAAGTCCTCAAGGGAGGGAGAGAGATATCTTGAGGTATGTACTAAATGTCATTAAAAAAGATGGAAAAAATGTCCTTTAAGTCAGAGATGGATACAAAAATGAATGAAGCAAAGAATTAGTGGAGAAAAATGAAATTCCTAAGAAAAGAACCTATACAGGGATTGTAGTAAAGGAATAATGGTCTGGAGATGATAGCAGGCAGCCAGTAGAATGCCAATACCCATGTGAAACCTTCCTTAAAATAATTGAAAAAGTGTTGATTTCTCCCCTTCTAGCAATTGACTTCACTCCTTCTTAAAATGCAAATCCTTTGATTTCTCCTCTACTCATATCCTAACAATGCACCCTGCTACACAACTCTCAATACATAATAGAACAATTTTGCAAATGTTTTAGATGTCTGATGTTTGTTCAGTCTGTATGTCAGTTATCTACCCAATTGAGTGAGTGATGGATTCTTTTAGATATGAAAGTCTTAATAGGACATGAATCATGTTAGCTTAACTCATTTGGTACTGAGCCCAGAATAGTATTAAACACATGCTGATAGATGCCCACTAAATGCTCTCATTAGAAAATTTAAAAACTGGTCCCACAAAACATGGGTTATCTACCTAATCTTCAGAAACCATGAGAGAAGATGAAAGTTTTTTGTCCTTCATTTCTTCATTCATTCAAGAAATACTTATGCAACATCTGCTTTGTTCTAGTCTCTGTGGGAAGTAGAGAAGAATGAGATTGAGTCCCTGTCTTCATGGAGCTTACTGTCTAGTTAGGGGGATAAGACATGAATAAAAACAAATATAGTTAATTCAGGCCCTTTCCCCCAGTACTCTTTGGCTTCCTTAATTCCAGTATAAGAATGTGTATGAACATATAGCGTGACATAGATCAAAAAAGAAGGAAATGCATATAGAAGCTTACATGTCCCCTTCAATATATAAATGTATTAGTTACCATGGAAACAACTGATAGCATAGTTTATTCTCTTTTTATTATAAGAACAATAAGCAGTCACTGAAATATTTCACAATAAAGTTGTTCAGAGATGCCTAGAAAAGCATTTTTATGATCATATAATGATCTTTTTTTGATCTGAAAGAGTATCGAAAAAAACAGAGATACTAAGGTTCTTTCTCAAAATCAAGTCACTGAACTGCACACAGCCAACATTCTTGTGTTACATGCTTTTAAACAACAATAAAACCTCCAATATGGAGTTTTGCCATTTTTAAAAATATTTTGATCATGGGATAAACAAAAAAAACCACACTGGTATTTAAATACACTATAAATATAATTTTTGATTATGGTTTTCCATTCTTTTTCTCTGACAAATAAAAATAAATCTTCAGGACTCTTTCCCATACTCCTCCATTGTCTGCATAGGGCTTTGAATTAGACAACAGAAGAAGAAAAAATGAGGGGTGGGCAGAAGCTCTTGTAAAGCCCTGAAGACAATCCTCTGTTTTATAATCCAGAAGATGCTTAGGTCAAGGAAATCGAAATCAGTCTCAAGCACCTCAGGGATCAGGATCCCTTGAAGGTTAGATCAGATGAATACACAGTCACTTCATTAAATCACCTTCTCCACATAAGGATTTCATAAGCATAATTATCTCTCCTTTCTATGCTATTATTATAAAACTATTATCGTTGACTTTTCTGACAGTAACTTAATTTCCTAACCTTACCCCTTCCTTTTCCATCAAATACTTAATTCAGGGAAACTTAGTTTTATTTTTCTTGATCCAAGATATGACCTTTCTTTCTTTTCTGGTTTATATTCTTTTCCCTTTAACCTATTGCTCCCTGACCAATCATTTGCCTATTTTTCTATAAGGATTAGTCATCACTGATACTCCACCCTTCTTTTCTAGTCAGCCATAATTCTGGGCAATAATGAGAAATAGTTGTTGTCCAGCTCAGACAAACAGTGCATTGGTAGATAATCTCTTATGGATTTCTCTTCAGTTAAACCTGACCAACTTTTCTCATTTAGGATACAAAACACCATGTTTTTTTTTTTCTTGTTTTTAAATAAATAAAAATTGGGGGATGGGGGAAGAACTTCAACAGTCACCATATAGAAAAAAATATTAAGATATGGAAAGGTATAGTGGAAAGATGGGTAGGAATCAAGTTGTGAGGGGTTGTAATTTTAGGATGAGCAGTTACTCTTTTATCCTTTGGGTAATCAAGAGGGAATGCAGGTTCTTGAGTATAGTAGTAACATGGTCAATCTATGCTATTATGAGGAAGACTATTTTGACCCCCTTGTATAGCAGTTATTTTCAAACTTGTTTTTATTTTTCCTTATAGTACAGCATTCCATGCCATGAAGACATGCCAACACAGTGATTGTTGCAGTTGGCAGCAGAGAAATGTTTTGGATCAGTTGAGCTTGAAGACTCATTACATAGGCTTTGTAGATTTGCAGATTTGTCCTTCCCTTCCCAAGCCTTCCCTTCTTTCCTTACTTTCCCAGGACTTTTAGTGGAGGAGGTAGCTTTGCACTGCCTCCATAAGGGTTGTAAGTATGGCCTTCCCAATACAAATCTCAGATGGCCAGAGGGCAAACTTCAGGGAAGTTGGGGGGTCGGGACTAGAGAATTAGGAAGTCTAGGAGTGGGAGGAGGAATTTCATGGCACATCTAAGTGAAACTCATGATATGCCCAGTAAGAACAACTAATGTAGAGAATGGATTAGAGAAAGAAGAAACTAGAAATAAGGTCAATTTGTAGACTTACAGTAACTGTATACTTACAATAATCCAGGTAAGCAGTGACTAGGACTTGAATTAGAATGGTATCCCTATCAGTAGAGATAATGGGATACAAGTGAGAGATGTAACAGAGACTAGATGAATAACTTGGTAACTGAAAAGATATGGGGATAAGGGAAAGAGAAAAGTCAGAGATTACTCTCAAGTTCTTTATCTGTATGACAGAAAGGAATAGGAAAGTTTGGAGCAGAGGCAAATTTAGACAGGAAGAAAATGAGTTCTGATGAAGACATATGAAGTTTAAGAAGCAACTGACTTGGAATTGGAGGTAAGGAAAAAGATTATGTCTAAAAATATAAATATGCCATATTATAGCTATGATAACTGAACTGATGGAAGAAATTGAGATCACCAATGGTAAGAAGAGGGGAAGGCCCAATACAGAATCATGGGGGATATCCAGGTTAAGGGACAAAGGAGTCTTTTTGTCCCTAAGAGAAAAAAAGACTGAAAGACAATGTATAATTGATACATTTAATTATGTTGTCAAGACTGAAGGCAGAAATGTGACACCAGAACAGGGATAGTAGATTGGAAGAACAGGGAGGAATAAGACTGGGTTTTTAGGTAGTGAGGTGGAATGAAAGAGCAATGAATTATTTTCAGAGAATTCCATAGTGCAAAATCAAAGAAATGGCATAGTTATGGGTAAAGGTAAGATTACCATCCCTATATGTGGTTGAGACATAGTGAGGATGTATATCATAGTAGTAGAGATTGGTGAACTATGAATCCAGGATGTTTAAGTATAAATTGACTTTAAAGGTTGAAGAGCAAGGATTGTGGGTAGGAAAGTGGTATTCCTGAAAAGTGCTATAGTACTATACATACTATGAGCCAATTACTGAACTCCTTGAAAGGAGGAAGGAGAAAGGAGGAAGAATAAATTGAAGGCAAGGTCATCACACCAAAAAGGATCTAAGTTGGGTGATAAAAATTGTGATGTAAATGGATTGAATAAATCTATAAAGAGGAGAGGTTAATGAGTTAGATGGAAAAAGGAAGATCTTGAAACATTACTGGGGACCAAGTAGTATGCCTATTCTTCCTCCTGATCCACTGTACCAAAGACCATGAAAGAACAATGATAGTTGTATTGAAGCATGTGATCAAGATATATTGCTTTCAAAATTTAGTCATATTTCTATTAATACAGGAAGATGGAAGCAGTATGAAAAGATGAAGTTGAATTTCTTTGGCTGTCCATCCAACTGCACATCATAGACTGAATAATAGGATGGGGAAAAGTTTTCTATCCTAGGACAAATTAGAAGGTTGAAAGAAAAAAAAATCTGTCTTACTTATTTGAGAGTAGAACATAGTCCAATTCAGGTCCTACTCAGCTTATTAGCAGCAGGCCTTGGGACAACTGAATTGGTGGCAGTGGCAGCTTCTGGAGCTCTCAGCCCACAGATGGCAAAGGTATTGGACAACTGGTCAGAAGATTACAGGGGTCTCTTCGTTATCACTGGGTACACATCTCTGCTGCATTGTCCATATGTGACGTTCTGGGTCATAGTGCCAGGGTGAGGAGTTGCACTAAGAGGACCACGAGTGGGGGCAGGCACCCTGGTCAAAATTCCTGGGTGGAAAAGAGTGATTGTGGCCACTCACAGAACAGAGAACAGGTGAGTAGAGCATTGATCACACCTTTCCTATCATACCATTTTGGAAGTGAAAACTTACAGATCCTCAGAACTAGCTCTGAAAACAGCAGCAAGAAGAAATATGAAGCTTGGGTTAGTGCCCCATCCACCCTGGGAACAGCGCCCAACTTTAACATAAAGTTTAAAATCAAGCAATAGACTGCAAAAATGATCAAACAACAATAGAAAGAACATTATGATTATGTTACTATAGAAATAGGGAAGATCAAAACAGAAACTCAGAAAACAATGAAATCAAGGTAGCTACATGCAAAAAGCATCAGGAAAAAAAATGAGAATTGGTTTCAGACTCTGGAAGAGATAAAAATGGACTTTAAAACAGAAGTAGAGGAAAATGAGAGTGATATAAGAAAATCATGAGAAAATGGTCAAAAGTTGTTAAAGGAGGCACAAAAATACTGATGAAAATTACACTTTAAAAAACAGGATAAGTCAAATAGTAAAAGAAGCACAAAAATCCACTGAAGAGAAGAACACCTTAAAAAGCAGAATTGGGGGCAGCTAGGTGGTGCAGTGGATAGAGCACCAGCCCTGGATTCAGGAGGACCTGAGTTCGAATGTGACCTCAGACACTTAACACTTACTAGCTGTGTGACCCTGGGCAAATCACTTAACCCCAATTGCCTTACAAAAAAAAAAAGCAGAATTGGCAAAAAGAAAAAGGACATATAAAACCTGACTGAAGAAAATAATTCTTGAAAAATTAGAATTGGGCAGGTGGAAACTAATTAGTCTATCAGACATTGAGAAACAATAAAAATGAGTTAAAAGGATAAAAAGAAAGAAAATTTGAAATATCTTATTGGAAAAACAAATGATCTAGAAAGTAGATCCAGGGGAGATAATTTTAAAATAATAGACTATATGAAAGCCATGATTTAAAAAAGGATCCTATACCTTACCTTTCAGGAAATTATTAAGGAAAATTGCACTGGAATTGTGAACTGATCCAGCCATTCTGGCATGTATTTTGAAACTATGCTCAGAAATTTATTAAACTATATACCTGGGGCAGTTAGGTGATGCAGTGGATAGAGCACCGGCCCTGGAGTCAGGAGGACCTGAGTTCAAATCCGGCCTCAAACACTTAACACTAGCAGTGTGACCCTGGGCAAGTCACTTAATGCCAACTGTCTCGTCAAAAAAACAAAAAACAAACAAACAAAAAAAAGCAAAACAAAAGTATATACCTTTTGATCCAGCAATGCAATTGCTAGGCCTGTATTCCAATGAGTTTAAAAGAAAAAGGAAAAATGACCTTTATGTAAATATATATATTATATATATGTGTGTGTGTGTGTGTGTGTGTGTATGTATGTGTGTGCGTGTATGGAGGGAGAGAGAGGGAGAGAGATTTGTGGAGGCAAAGAATTGGAAATTGAGGCAATATACATGAATTGAGGAATAGCTGAATAAGTTGTGGTATGTGATTGTGATGGAATACTATCATGCTATTGTTGTTGTTGCTATTTGTCATTAATTCTTGGGGAGAACTGTGATATCAGGAGATGATGTCATGACTTTCACTGAATTGGATTTAAGTGAGGAAAGGATCTGCAACGTCATCAACCTTACTCTCTACTCTGGTGTCATCTGGGTTCAGTGGCAAGATATATATATATATATATATATATATATATATATATATATATATATATATATATATATATATATATATATCAGGACAACTGGCGATAGCCCTGTATGTTTAAGGCAATTGGGGTTAAGTGATTTGCCCAGGGTCACATAGCTAGTAAGTGAGATTTGAACTCAGGTCCCCTTGACTCCAGGGCCAGTGTTCTATCCACTGTATAATCTAGCTGCTATCTGAAATGACAAGAAGGATGCTTTCAGAAAAAACTGGAAAACCTTTTATGAAATGATGCAAAGTGAAGTGAGCAGAAGCAGAACACTGTTCACAGCAATAGTAATATTATATAATGATCAACTGTGAACAATAGCTATTCTCAGCAATACAGTGATCTAAAAGAATTCTGAAGGACTCGTGATAAAAATTGCTATCCACTTCCAGAGAAAGAACTGGAGGAGTTTGAATTGAACATACTATTTTTCAGCTCCTTGTGTGTCTGTGTGTGTGTAGTCTATGCCTTTTTTCACATAACTAATATGGACATATGAAATATTTAGCACAACTGCACATGTATAGGCTATATCAAATTGCTTGCCTTTTCAATGAGGATGTAGGGAAGGAAAAGAATCAGAGAATTTGAAAGTCAAAAAGCTTTTAAGAATGTTAAAAAGATTTACACATATTTGGTAAAAATAAAATATTTAAAACATAATATATTCCTAATAACAAAACCAGGGAAGAATAAAGCAAAGAAAAATGTCTATAGATCAATATTATCCATCAGTTTTGAGAGAAAATGTTATAATTATAGTCAAAATATCAATAATAATAATTAAGGTAGGTTTATACTGCATGTACGAGGATGAACTAACTTTAGAAAAGTAATTAGTTAAATTAATCATATAAATATCAAAAGGAACAAAATAAATGTGCATATTAATAAATGCAGAAAAATATTCTTCCTTTTGAAAAATGCATCCATATGTATATGTCAATTAGAATGAAACAAAATTATGGTTTCATAAAAAAAATTAGTGGCATGTTTTGTAATGTCAATGAATTAGAAAGAAAGTAGGTACTCATCAACTGGAGAAAGACTAAACTATTTTTAGTATGTGTATGTGATGAAACATTACTATATTCTAAGAAGCAAAGAAAAGAATGAATATAGAGAACCATGAGAAGACATATGGACTGAGGCAAATTAAGGAAAGAAGAACCAGAAAATTTATATATTTTCAACAGTGTAATTGGAACAAACCAGAGCAGCATAACAAATGAAAATGAATGCTCTGAAATTATAATGATTATGTCTGGTCGCAAAGAAGAGATGAAAAGACATAACACACTTCTTTGAAGAGGTGGGGTACATGTGAAAAACATAATGTCAGATTTTTTGATATGTTAGTTTTGCTGAACTGTCTTTCCCTTTTTTAAATGTTTAGTTATAAGGGATAAATCTGTGTGGGGTAGGAGAAAAGATACATTTGGAAATAAAATAAAATAAATTAAAATATTTTAAAATAATTTAAGCTAAAAAAATGTAAGCTTCTAGGGGGCAGAAACTGTTCTGATGGCCTCTGTATCCTCATTTCTTAGTATGTAATAGGAACATAATAACTGCTCTTGGTTAATAGACATTTTGCTTTTTTGATGAAGTGACAATGTCATTTCTTTTGTTTATTCTCTAAGAGTTTCTAAATGATCCATTACACAGTCAGCTAAGAGGGATAATTTTGCTTCTTCTTTACTAACTGTTATTTTCGGTATCTCTTTTTTTCCTGTCTTATGCTACATTTAGTATTTCAAATATTATGTCAAATAATAGTGGAGAAAAAGTGCAGCTAGGTGACAAAGCATGCTGGGCTAAGAGTCAGAAAGACCTAAGCTTTCCTCAGACATTTATTACATGTGTGACTCTGGAAAGTCACTTAAACTGTTTGCCTCAGTTTCCTTATCTGTAAAATGGGGATAAAAATATCACCTGCCTCCCAGGGTTGTTGTGAGGAGCAAATGAGATGATAATTGTAAAACACTTAGCCTAGTGCCTGGCACACAATAACTGCTATGTAAATGTTAACTATTGTTATTATTGTTTCACTCCTGGTAGTACAGAGAAAATGCCCATTGTTTCTCCATTAAAAGAAATAATAATTCTTGGTTTAAATAAATGAACTTAATAATTTCCTTAATAGGAAAAGTCTTTATATTTTTGTGACTTTTGCATTTAAAGTTATACAATTGTTATATTTTATACAAAATACATGAATTCAGATATAAGTTATCCTTGGATGAAGGAGGCAATAGCAACTTCTATAGGGGGTTGGAACAGCTTCTTGAAAATGGTTGCTGAGTATTAAGGGAAATCAGAAATTCCAAATAGTAGAAGTGAATAAAGTTTGAATTCTGAGCATGGGAGATAGTGAATAAAAAGACAAGCATATAGTACATAGACTATCATATGTCAGGAACAGCAAGAAAGACAATTTAGTTGTACAATAGAGTATATGGTGGTGACATATATAATAAGGAAGGAAAGGTTGAAACCAGGCTTTGACAAACTTTAAATAATAGGCAGAAGTGTTTACATTTGGTTCTAGAGTTAAAGATGGGGAACTAGAATTTATTGAATAGGTGAGTGACATGGTAAGACTTAAAGAAAATAATTTTGATTAGTATGTGGAACATAAACTGGAGTGGGAAGATACTTGAGAGAGGGAGATCAATGATGCAGCTATTTCAATAGTAAAGATGAGAGGAGATAAGGGACTTTAATAGGGTCATGTGACTGGAGAGAAAAGGACATATGTTAAAAAGTTTTGGAAAGATAAATTACAATATTTAGCTACTAAGTAGATATAGAACAAAATCCATAAAATTAATCAATGTTTCTGTGTATTGCCAGTAAAAAATCTGGTAAGATTGATTAAAGTATCTCATTGAAATACCTAAGAAATGTAGAAAATATCTGGATATTAAAATGTGTATATATATATATATATATATGAGATTTATAGAAATGCAACTATAAAAATGTTTTTAAAAATGCAGCCCTAAATAATTAGAGAACTACTAAATATTCCTGTATAGACCTTGCCAATGTATTATAACCTGTGATGCTACTTAAACTACAGACTTAATGATATAACAAATTACCAAGACTATAATTTTGGAATTAGATAAAAAAATAAAATTCATATGGAGAGTCTAAAGGTTATAGTCTGAAAAATAGAAATGAAGGATTCTAATATTATTATATGTCAAATTACATTTTAAGTTCTTAATTATAAAATGTATCTGGCCCTACTTAGAAGTAAAAATGGAGTATTACATGATGATAGACCAGAGATGGAAGGGATCTCAGAAACCATCTTATCCAAAACCTTCATTTTACAGAGGAAAAGCTGAAATACAGAGAAGTTCTCTGTGAAAAAGTTTAGACAAAGTAGATATATATGCAACATTTTAGCACTCTGCCCAAGGCTGGCTATATTTTAAAATCCTGTCACTGCTTCAGCAGCCCTAGAGTTACAGAAAAGCTCAGATTTGGAGGTGGGAGGAGATTAGGTCACTCCAGGGCAGGCTCTTAAGCTCCACTGCTCTTCCAAACACATTATTCCATTCCCTCCTTTGACTTCTGGTAGGTGCAAAATAGGCTTGTGTTATTTGATTTGATTTTCTTTTATTTGAAGGTCTTTTTCCTAATCACAGAACTTATTGTTTCTGAATTAATTTTTAAAATGTAGCCACTTCGTGTCTTGTAGTTTTCAACCTTGCGTTTATTTTTGGAGGCAGTTAGTTACCTTTCAAAGAGCTGTCATACTGGTGTTTCATAATTGATTTCTATAGCTTGGGTTTCTGAGGCTCTGCAAGGAGCAGGGAGAGAGTGGAGTGTGGGGTTGAGCTCCATTTTAAGCCAAGATATGTGTTCTACCCTTTCAATACATTCCTTCCCTATCCTGCAGAAATTTTTTGCTGTAAAGAATACTGCCAATGTGGTGCTAGCTGGCAGCAAGCTTCTACATCAAGGGCCCCAGATCTCTATAGTACTGGAAAGAAGAAGGAAGTTACTGGAGTTTTGGGATTGGGTTTTGTTGCAAGTCTGTGGGTTAAAGTGGTAGGCCATGGGGGAGTGAGCTCAGAGTAGGTATCAGTTCATTAAAAAAATCTTTTGGATTCTGGATGTCCTAGATCATGGAGACAGCTGAAGCTGAAGTTGATTTATCTTTCAGAATAGGTTGGTCAGCAAAGGCTAGGGGGAAAAAGATGCTTTGGGGTGATTCTTTCCATTTGAGGTCTTGTATTTATGACCCCCTCAGTTTCTGTCTTTTAAGAAAAATCCCTGTGGAAATCTAATGATAGGCAGGTATCTGCAGTTCAAGGTTTCAGATGTGTCATTTATTCTCTGGAATACTGCAGGGGTTATGCTACAAATTGAAATATCTAGTTACATGAAAAGGAACTGACACATTGAGTCAGATGGTCTTTTCTTATATGAAAAGCTCTGATCTTAGAGTAGGACAATGTAGCATGGTCAGACTTGATGATAATAAGCTAAGCTTTTCCACTTGCAGAAACTGCAAGCATAACACTCAAATTGGGACAAAATTGGGACCTGACAGATTAACGAAAATCTATGTGCAAGACAGGAATAATTGCAGTAGAAAATGGACTACTTTGGCCAATTTGTGGTATAATTATTCTTGTCTTGCATATAGATTTTCTTTAACTTATTAGGCCACAAATCATTGTTATAATCCTTCCTATATTTGCCAATAGGACTATCTCCATGAATAATTAAAATAGGAAGTTGCCTATGCAATGAATTTAAGGGCTGCTAAAAAAATTTCCAGAAAATTCAATTCAAATCAATTCAATAAATTAAGTGCTTACTGGCTGAGAGAGATGATACTAAAAGAGGGATTCTTAACTTTTTGTTTGCTCATTTTTGTTTTCATTCTTTTTGGCTGGACATCCATCGAAACACTCTTCATTTTGACTCTGCCCTCCCATATCCCATCTGTCAATTCTATCTTCACAGTGTCTTTCATACACACCTCCTTCTCTTGGATGCTGCCACCACACTAGTGCAGATTTTCAACACCTCATACCTCTACTATTTCAATAATCTTTTGATTGGTTTCTCTGCCTCAAGTTTTCCCCCACTGTAGTCCACCTAGCTATCAAAGTGGTCTTTCTAAAGCTCACACCTGGTCATGTCTCCCCCTTACCACATTCAGTAAACTCCAGTTTAAACTTATCACCTCTAAGATCAACTATAAAATCTTTTTTTTTTAATTATAAAGACTTTTACTATCTGGTCCCCTCATAAACTTTCCAGTTTTCTTACATATTACTCGTCCTCACCCTCTACAAATGTACTTTTCAATCTTATAACACTGGACACCTTGCTATTCCTTATATATGATAATCCATATCACAATTCCATGAATTTTCACTGACTGCCTCATCCCCATCCTTGGAATTCTATCCCTCCTCATCCCATTCCCTTGGGTTCCCCAGGAAAGAAACCTTTCCTGATCTCCCTTTATACTAGTTTCTCCCCTCCATGATTACTTCCAATTTATGTAGTATGTATCATGTTCATACATAGGAAGGAAAACAATACTTTCTTCTTTCACAGCATGACTAATGCAGAAATATGTTTAATGTGATTGTACATGTATAACCTATATTAGATTGCTTGCTGTCTTGGGGAGGGGGGAGGGAGGGAGAAAGGTTTAAAACTAGAAATCTTATTAAAATGTTTAAAACTGGGGCAGCTAAGTGGTGCAGTGGATAGAGCACCAGCCCTGGATTCAGGAGGACCTGAGTTCAAATCCGACCTCAGACACTTAACACTTACTAGCTGTGTGACCCTGGGCAAGTCACTTAACCCCAATTGCCTCACCAATAAAAAACAAAACAAAAAAACCCAACAAAAAAAATGTTTAAAACTATCTCTACATGTAACTGGAAAATAATAAAATACTTTTATGAAAAAAATACCAAAAGTTAATTTAGCCTACTTCCCAATTTTGCTTTTGACTGGTTTTATTCACTACTTACTGTAATAGCAATGTTGGATCCAGTGGGAAGGAATGTTGAAAGACAAACAATTATCACTATCATTTGCTGAAACTGTGACTCAAATTCAATTTCTTTTAAAATTTTTACTGTAAATTTAATAACAGCAACAAAAATAAGTAATATAATAAACATACAAAAGGAAGATTAAAGTCTTACATAAAACCTTCAGAGTTTTTAACAAAAAAGAATAAAAATTATCAGACAACAAAGAAGAAATACATTTCCTCAGGTTCTCCTTCAAAATCTCTCTCAAGTTCTCTTAGGTCTGGACTTGTTTCTTTCAGCCTCTGGGTGTGAAGGCATTGGCTCACAGATCTTCACATATGGATGAATGACCCTTTTGCCCTTTCTTTGAAAGTACATAGTTTTGAGTTTCACCAGCCATTTACCAGATGTAGTATTCAAACCAACAGTTGCCCCAAGGACAGACATCAAAGACTTTTAGAAACATGTTCTGAAACATGTTATTAGGAAGACTTAGGAACATACTTTCTCTTAACTGTACATAGGTATGTATGTACCCGCACATATGTATGAAAATAATACATGAATGTAGGTATTCAGAGTAACTATAAAATAATGAGACATTTCCTCATACCTTACAGAAATGTTATAGTTACAAAATCACAGTATCTCACATTTGGAATAACTATAGTAGCTGACATTTACGTTTTGCTTTTTATATCATTTCATCCTCACAACAGCCATAGGAGGAAAGGATTTTTTTCTTCTTTGTCATTGTCCCTTTTACAAAGAGTAATACTTCATTCACTGATCCTTACCATTTTGCTATATATGGTAGGTTTCAGAGTCTAATTTGGAGAGCTATTTTCTTCTACTTATGATGGAATAAAAACAAAAACAAAAACAAAACAAAATAACACAACATTGCCTCTGCTTTGTTTTCCCTCTAAATTGTATATTAAGTGCTTTACCAAGCTTAGAGAACCTCCAGTTAATAGGGATAAGGACTGAATCTATGGTTTTATAAGGCTAGGAAACTTGCAGGTAGTGAAACAGCTTCTACTCTTGCAACTCAGAATCTACCCAACAATTTATATAGTTGCCTAGAACACCTAAGAGGTTATGTGATTGGCCTAAGGTCACAGAGACATGATGTGTCAGAGTTGGGCCTCCAGCTGAGGCCTTCCTGGCTTCGAGGCCATTTTCTACTAGACCAGGATGCTTTCCATATCAGCTATTATCATTATTATTAAACTGGACCTGTGATTTCATTGTATAAGCACCTTGAAATGAGAAAAGTCCTTCCTCCCCATGCGGATTATTACTTACTCTGCATTATAGTTGTAGACTGTTACCCTGAGAGTCCGAGGTAGAACTTACTTGAACCAGAGTATTCTTGAATCCAAATCAGGCTCATAAAAAATATCGATACCATTTAAGGTTGGTTGTTATCCCCTGCACCATGTAGTTAGGTGGCTTGGATAGTGCTGGGCCTGGAGTCAGGAAAACCTGAGTTCAAATGTGGCCTCAGACAGTTATATGATCCTGGACAGGTCACTTAACCTTTGCTTGACTCAGTTTACTGAGCTGTAAAATGGGGAAAATTACAAAACTTGCAGGGTTGTTGTGAGTCAAAGGACATATTTATAAAGCACTTAGCAAAATGCCTGACACATAGTAGGTGCTAAATAAATTATTTTCCCCTTACCTCCATAGGTAATAACGCCTTTTTCAGTTGTATTTTTATTATTGTTATCATGTTTTCCTCCAGTTATATTTTGTTTGATATATTATAATATATTATTAATATATTTATGTGTATTATTAATAATACTAATATGTAATATAAGATACCAATGATATCAATATCTGGCAAATGCAATATGTAAATATATTGTAAATATATAATGTTCAAATATATACTGAAACTATACAAAAGTATACATATGCAATGCTAATATATATGTACAATAATGAATTCTAATACATCCCTCCACAGTTCAGCTGTTCCACTGCTGACAGTGTCTCCTATGGGGAACAGTTGAACAACAGAGAGATACTTACCATGTGCATGACCGAGCAAGTATTTTAAACTCCCTGAATCTCAGTTTCTTCAACAGTAAACAATGAGGGAGTTGGATTAAATGACCATTCTGGTCCCTTCTCACTTTACATCTATGCCCTTATTTACTATAGTGTCACCCTCTCATTTTACAGATGAGGAAAGTGAGGGTGAAGAAAGTTAAATGACAAGCCTAAGGACTCAGAGGTCGTGTAGAACAGAATTGTGGTTTGACCCTAGGCCCTCTGTGTTTTTTCCACAAAATCCTACTTGATACAGTTGCAAAATCTTCTGTTCTTCAGTCTTCCAAATGCCCAGTCTGTATATAAAATCTCACTTTTCTGGGTCTCTGTGCTTCTAAAAACATAGGTAAATCATCATCTGTGAAAATGAGCCTTGAAATGCACACTGTTGTGTGTTGAGAGAAATCTGACCCCTTTTATCATAAATAAAATTCAGAACAGAGCAACTATATTTCCACTGCCTAGTTTGGAGATAGAGAGACAAGTTTCCTTCAACTTCAATTACTCTCCTTAGTAGCATTTTTATTTTCCCCCCTATTAACTAAATAGAAGAAAGTATGGCTGGCAGGAACTTTCTAGATTAAGGTGGGGGTAGGTGAGAGGGAGAGGGAAGGAAGAAAGGGAAAGAAGTAAGTAAAAGTCATTCCAGCTTTGATTTCTTTTCTTCCTTTTTTTAAGGGATTTTAACCAGGCTCTTTCCTTTTCAATTTGTATTTTCACTGACCATTCAATTGTAGTATATGTCATAAAGGGGAATATGAGCAACAGTATAATAGGTATAGAAATGACATATAAAATCTTGAGAAAAGATGAAAAAAAAGATGAAATGAAGTATGCATTTCAAACCATTACTGTAAATAATATATAGTATAAGGGATGGACATAGGAATGCTTAGAAGAAAAAATAGCACTATGGAGTGAAATCTGGACTGTATATTCCTGAATTAATAATAATAACTTGTGCCCTGAGAGTACTTCCAACAGTAACTGTTCATATGTGTATAGAAAAGCATATATAATGTATATGTTTATATATGGAGAATATATATATATATAATATATAAAATTAGTGTATATATAAATGTATAAATAAAAATGTGAAAACCTACCTATATGTATATGTATATACATACATATATGTGAGTGCATGTGTAGATATATTCATATATATACATATACACATTGTATCTACATATGTACATGTGATTTTTCAAAGTACTTTACCTATATTATCTCATTTGATCCTTATAATAACACTGAGAAATACTTAGTGTAAACATTATTATTATCCCCATTTTACAGATGATCAAATAAGGCTCAGAAAGATGAAAATACTTCAAGGATAATATGGTATGATAGAAAGCTCATTGGATTTAATATTCAGAGGACTTGGGTTTGAGAACAAGCAGATAGGTGGCAGAGTGAAGATAAGTGGCACAATGTCACAGGAAGACCTGAGTTCAAATTCCAAGTCAGACACTTATTAATTGTGTGACCCTGGGCAAGTCCCTTGACCCTGCTTGCCTCAATTCCCCTTCAGGAAAATGAGCTGAAGAAGGAAATTATAAACCACTCTAGTATCTTTGCCAAGAAAACCCTAAATGGGATTACACAGAGTTGGACAAGACTAAAACAACTCAACAAGGTCTGTTACTTATAATTAGCATGTCCTCAGATGAGGGAGTTTCAGTTTCCTCATCTGTAGAATAAGGGTTTGAAGTTAAAGAGACTCTAAGGTGTTTTTTCCCCCAGCTAGAAATCTATTATCCTAGATAAAGTTCAATGGGAAGAGGAAATCCTGAATTCAAGTAATGTTTCCACACCTTATTCTCTGAATGTCCTTGGATGAGTAATTCAGCCACTTTAGTCCTGTTTCCTCATCTGCAAAATGAAGATCTGGGCATAATGTCCTCTCAGATAGATGGGCTCTAGATCTGTGATTCTAGGATCTGTTCAAAGTCTAGGATCTTAACATCATATGATAGTTGTAGAACCAGGAAAGATCATAAAGAACATCAAGTTTTACAGTTGAATAAACTGAGTTCAAAAGAAGCTGACTCCCCTGAGGACTCTTAAGTGACAGTGGTGGGATTTGATTCTAGGTCCTCTAAGTTCAAATCCATTAGTCTTTCCCATTACATCACATTGCCATGATCCTAAGGGCAACTAAGTTAGTAACTGGCAAAGCCTAAACTCCCAATTCTGTCTTCTGCCTCTGCCCAGAGCTCTCCTGACTCCTGTACTCTGCTAACAAAAGAATGGGCTAAGTAATGCACCTTAAATGCCTGCTCTTTATGTGGCACGTCTTGTGCATTATGTGCTCACCCACGGCACATGTACTCACTGCACCCGCCTACATGTTTGATTTTTATGGAGGATTAAAGGAAACCAGCCTACAAGGAGCTGTCAAGCATCAGTCAACGTGGGTTCAAAATGATCTAAGTCACAAAGAAAGACACACACGTGGCTATGTTCTGAGGGGGAAAGCAAGATGCAGTGTTCTCGGGAAAGTTTAAATAATGGCATACAAATTATTTACTTTCCCAAGCTTTAATTCAAGCAATCACCAAGCCAGGGGAAATGAAAGGAGAAAAGGTTGTACACTGTGTTTCTTGCAGGAGAGGTGTCTCAACCTAATGAGCCTTCTGGATTCCAGCGTGCCTCTTGAATATCACCAGGGGTGATTATAGCTTGCAAAAAGTAGACCAGAAAAAGACATGCCTTCCTATGTCTTGGGCTGTAATTAAAGCCATAAGCCATCAGATAGAAGAGGGGCCAGCTGCAGCATTTCAAACCTTTAGTACCCTGGCATTAAAAATAGATTACAGCACAAAATGTGTACCAAAAATAATCCTGATAAAAAATTTGCACATTTGATTACTATAATTGATTTTTTCTTCTAGATATGAATAAATGACCCAGGCTAAATGCCAGTTCCTTGCAATGAATTTCATTTAAGCCTCAGTGAATTGAAAAGGCTCAAGCAGACTCAACATTTCCAACTTCCTAGCAAGTAGCAGAAAATCTACCTGACAGTTGCTATGGAAACACGAACAGGAAGAGTGAACCACCAGCCTATAAATCCACAGAGAAACCTTTCTTAATTGGAAGGCCTTTAACCCACACATTTTTCTCATAGCTGCAGAGCTTATTTCTAAAGAGATTATTAAATTCCTCAATTGACTTATGAAGGATGCTTCCCACTATATTACTGTGCTTTGGGTTGCTCGTTCCTTATATCTGTTTCCAAAATTACAAAGCAGACCAGGGATAATAAAAGTTAACACAGATGTTTCAATGAAAAATCCATATGATGGTCTGGAAATCACTTTGGTGGCAATGCTGTTCAAAAAGGATTCCAATAGCAGGACAGCGATGGTATAGAAACATTTTTTTCCCTCAAGATATGTCATGCAACTTTCTCTCTCCCTACTAAATCAGAAATCACCATGGGCAGAAATTCCTGACAGCAATTCCCAATGTTTAAAAGCAATGACCTGGTCTGAAAGTGAATAAATCAGGTGATGGAAAATGGTGTGTTTCTGCCTACGTTTTTTTAAAAAGTGCTATTCATAATGGAAAGTAAATGCTAACTAACATGTGACCAACTGCATGAAGCAAATAAACATATTTCACTGTCTCATTGCAACACAACTGAATAGAATTGGGATTGGCTGAGTGAATTCATTACTGAGTTCTCTTTTGTAATAAAATTAACACCATGAGTAGGAGTTAAAAGGCAGAGAAGGTAGAATATTATCAAATAAGAAGGAAATGGGGCCTGGTAAATAAATCATGAAACACAAAAATCTCAGTTAATTACCCTGGTCATTCACACAGACACCATGACCTTGGCCAAGTTATAAAACCTTCTTGTGTCTCAGATTCTTGCTACATTAAAATGCTATCCTATCAGTGGGAAGCTAAAATAAGCTATAGGGTTCTAGGAATTATTGCCTAACACTTGTGCATATGATGTATTCAACCTCAAGAAAGTAGTCATGAGATTTAGAATATAAAGAGGTCATCTATTTCAATCCCCTTATTTCATAGATGAAGAGACTGAGTCCTGGAGGTTATGCAACCATTATCACAAAGGCACTCAGATGAAACTATCAGGGCATCCTATCATAACCAGTCAATATGGTGTCAAAAGAAGTCTGGCTCTCCTATTATTACCTGTGCAACCCTGGGCAAGTCACCTAGCTTTTCTGAGTCTCTGACGAGTTATATAAAAAATGAGTGTTGAAATAGGTGACTTCTCAAAAGTCTTCTAGCCCCAAATCCCAGGGATCCAAGGCTTTTTAGTTACCATAGGGGTACCTTAAAAAGAGTAAGGCAACAGTTAGCAGCATAAAGTTAGGTTGTAAACCCAAGTTTTCTGACACCTTGACTTTATAGAGTTGAGAGGATAAAATATGTGTGTATAAATGCACACCAACATATACACATGTGTCTATAAACATATATATACTCATGTGTCTAAACACGTATCTGCATGGATATATATGTGAATCTTAAAAAGCAGTAGAAATGTTAGTTTTTCCAATAGGCAGCTAGAAGTCTAAGAGTTTATTATTATTAATCATTATTATTATTTTGTCATAGAATCTCATGAAGGTGTATGCTCTCTATCAGTGGAAGAAACTATGTCTTTAAAATGCCCAGTATTTGAAATATTAAACAATTATGTGTATGTATCATTTCTTCCTTGGCATGAAAGCTATGTGACAGCAAAGACTCTATCTTCACTCTTTCCTCACCATTGCCTACAGAGCTGTACCCACTGTAGTTCCTAAGCAGACTTCACAAAGGTTTGGAAACTTTAGATTGACTCATCTAGAGAGTGAGGTTGCCAGGTCAAAGCTGGCCAAGCAAAACTCTGAAGATTCATTAACGGTTTATTGTTTGCAAATTGCTCTGAGCTCCTCTGAGGAAGGGCACTGTGCAAACAGATTGGGGAATTATTACTTTTTCTACCTGCTATGGCCCAAACCTTTTACAGATACTATTCTAATAGGTTTTAAGTACTTTAAATGGAAGGCTCTGGAGGATAGATAGGATAACACTGAATTCCCCCCACCCCTCTCTCTTTCCCCCTCCTCTTTCTCCTTCTGATCTTTATCCCTCCTTCCTTCTCATATCAGATAACATGGTTTCATTCTATTAGATTTGATACAAGGTATCAAATAATATGTATCCAACCATGAGTCACAAGCTACAGTCATTAAGAAATCTAAATGACAAATCTAGTTGTATTAAATACATGCTCCAAACACTGAAATGTACCACTGAAATCTTTGACCCTTCTCATTTTTAATCTTTTCCATCCTCGTGTAATAAAATAATGGAATTTGGCAGACACCCAGGGGCCCCAACTGATTTAGTGTTGTTTGAATTAGATGGAGGCCACATCTGCCTGGCCCTGAGTGATGTGTTGGTATACTACTGATGTCAGCAAGAGACCACTCTCAACCAACCAACTTGAAGGACCCCTCCCTTTCAGGAAGGGAAAGAGAAAATAGAAAGTGGACACCCGCACACGGAAGCGTTCACTCTTTTTGGTGAAGAGAAATGAGCGTGGTGGCAGATGGAGAATGGGGAGGGGCGGGGGGGGGGGCCCTCTCTTAGTCATTTGGACACTGGCGTGGTGGTGATAGATTTCACGTGGGCTACTAGGAAAGGAAATTGCTTTCTTTCTCTTTGGCTATACCAAATTAGATCTGAGCTAGGATTTCCATGCTATAAGGAATGTGTCCTCAATCTCTCTCTCTCTTCACTAAGTTATAATGTATATTTTAATAAATCTTTTGTGTAATTTAAAATTCTAAATGTGGGTTCTAATCTGTCCCCCCGCCCAGTTTTTTGGGGGAAACTGACTAAAATCACTGACAAATGAGTTTAGAATTTTTTAAGGGTTTAATGAAAGGTAGTAAAAGAAAGAGAAAGATTGAGAAGAGATTTCTTATAACATGACAATCCTAACCTTCCTAATCTCCCACTTCTAAAGTTCCCTGCCACCATGCTCCAGCCAAAGAGGAAGAACAGTCCCACCAGCATCTCTTTCCTCCTTCGTGTCCTCCTCCCAGAAATGGGAGGCTCCTCAAGTTGATTGGCTGGTAGCCTTGATAGACAGTACCCACGAGCAAACATCACTTCCTGACGCAAAGGACCTTGACCACATGGCTTGCCCTCATGGTGGAGCTTTTCCACAGAAAGTCTCCAGCAGGTGGCATCATTCCAATCATTACATTTTAAAAGCCTAAACTATTGTTGAATTTATCAGTGATTTTAGCCAGCTTCCTCCCAAGACTGGGGAAGGGGGGCAGATTAAAACCCACATTTAGATTTTAAACAACACACTTGCCACATCTGTATCATTCAGAGCCTATGGAATGGCAAGGCACCTCTGAAGATACAAGAGTGAGGAGACATGGGCCTCTGGGGGCTCTGAGATCCTTGGCACATGGGCCAAAGGAGATCTCAGGAACTAATGGTTACAATTGGCACAAACATCATGGGTATTGGTTATTGTTTTTATAGCTTCCTCAGGCCATCAAGCATCTATTGGACTGTTCAGGTGACACTGAAGAAGTCAAAATACTGTGTTTTATCTGATTGATGATTAAATAAAACCAGTTTCTCTTGAATTATCCAATATTTTGGTTTTAAAAGATAACAATCCCCTATATCTGTGTTATTTTCCAGGGAGCACCAATAAGAGACAGATCAGGACAGTGGGTTCTAGGCTTATGATACTCCACTCTCCTATAGAGGAGAGTGATGAGAGGAGTAAAAGAAGTATGTACATTGGGGGAGGGAGACAAGAAATGTAGGAAAAGAGGTAGATAAGGGAAAAAAGAAGTATACCACAAGAAAGTTACCCTGGATTATAATATAATAGATAAAGTAGTGAATCCAGCACATGGCACAAAAATAGGTTTTTCAGGCAGGAGAAATGTGAGGGGTGGACCCTTTAACAGTGTGATACTTAAATCAAGGAGTTAACTGAGGATGGTATCTCTAGGTATGGAGTTAAAAGGAGGTTAAAAGGAATTAAATGGGGGAACACACCTTCAGGTAGATACAATACTAGTCATATAGCTTTTGGAAAGACATAGCTTATTATATATTAGGAAAGAATTTTTTCCATATCTATCATGAGAATGCATGTTTATACACATACATTAACATATACACATATGCATATTACATACATTTATGTAAGTAATATACATTTTATAATATCTTTAATCAATAGTGGGTCAATAGATTTTTTTTAGCATTTTTGGAACAAATATTTTTCCATATTTGGCATGTATACATATGCAAACATATGAATAATTATATGCATATATGTATACATACATGTATATCTATCTACTATTGTATCATATGCTGGATAAACTAATCTTTCTAGTTAAATAGTAGGGAGTCATCATATAAATGATTTTTTAAATCTTAAGATAAATTATGCACATATTTGTGTGCATTTTATATGTATACTCTATTATTGTATATATTTTCTATATATGTACATATTCTTAATGTTTTTGCATTATGGATATAGAAAAAAAATCCCACTTGAGATTAAAAAAATAATTTATATGATGAATCCCTATTTAGGGATATGCATATGTGTACACATGTACATGTATACTGTAACAACTGGAATGACTCCACCTGCTGGAGACTTACTGTAGAAGAGTTCCGCCCATGAAGTGAAGGTCTTTGAGGGCAAGACCAGGAGTCTTTTCTTTGGAAAAGGAAGTGACGTGGGCGAGTGGGAGGAAGAAGGAAGAGACTGGCGCTTGGTCTCGCCCTCTTTCCTGAGGACGCTGGTGGAGAGGGGAGCTAGAAATGTGCTCTCCCTTTAATAGATAGGAATCTAGGCCTTTTCTTCTCTCTTTACCAAACTCTTATTCTCCTTAATAAATGCTTAAAAGTCTAACTCTTGCTAATGCTTATAATTTATTGGCGACCACTCATTAGATATTTTAGACAGTTTAGCTAGAATTTTAGCCCTTAACAATACACATATGCATTCATGCATATAACATTTTGGGGGGCAATTTCATCAATTCACACTCACATTTGCAGACTCAAATACCAGAATGAAATTTATTCCTTCTACCCTTAACACTTTAGAGGTTACTTTTAGGGTCTATTTCTAGTACTATTGCTTCTGGGTCCCAACTAATGTATTCCCCATTAATGATCAATCAATGGATTTAATTAATTTTAAAAAGAGATTTGCTAGGAACTTATAATAAGAATAGTTGTTTTCCCCTAACTGGGTATAACTTTCCCTTGCAAACAATGAAATCCCTGAGGAAAGTGGGTATCAACTTAAAAGAAAGATCATGGGTTACATGTAGAGAAAACAAATATGACAAAGTGTACAACTCCAACACATTTCTCCATTCTTTAGTTGCCTCCTGATTCTACTCCTGTGGGCCTTTCTTCCTCTTTTTGAGTTCTTCTAGGACCCTCTATGGTAGAGAAGAACGCCAGACTACCTACCTCTAACTTTGGGCTCTGGAATTCCCTTTTTTCCCTTTGTAAAGTCCTCTTGGAGTTTGCTGCACAGAATGGTGCTGGTGATGGATAAAACCTCTACTGTTCAGATGGACTGGCTCCTTGCTGGCCAAGACATAAATCTCCTGGATTAGTTGATTCTCTGCCGGTATGAACTGATCTGCTCCTGGGTTAGGCCTCTTTTCCATTTCTATCAGTCACCACTGCTCTAGCAGCTACTGGTGCTGACACTAATAAGTTCTAGTCATTTCTGGGACCTCTGATGGTTCCTCTGAATCTGCTGAACTCACAAGGTATCCTGGGTACTTCCATACCAAAATACTCATTGGCCTAACATCAGGGGAAAACAATGAGAAAAGAGGCAACCATAAACTTATTGCCACCATGGCCAGGTGGAAGATAGAGATCATGCTAGTCCCCAAACTCCTTCTTGGGATAAGCTTAAAGTGGTCCTCTTCATTTAAAGGCCCAATGGAAGAAATGAGAGATGAGCAGGTCTTCAATTTTTTTATGCTCACTCAATAGCTCCCAAGTCAACAGTTCTTCCGACTCCACAGTCAACTAGAAGACTTTTCATCATCCCATAGTAAGAAGCCCTCAGATATTCTTGTCTGGAAACATGCTGCCCCAAGTTTCCTCAAAGATGCTTATCCTAGAACCAGATAGGGAATATCTATGTTTCCTGGACTAACCGTAAGGGCAGGGCAACCTACCTTATTACATACAAACGTGCGCGCACACACACACACACACACACACACACACACACACAGAGTTACCCAGGTAGCAAGTAGTAGTACTAGGATTAGGATTTAAATTCAATTCTTTGGATTCGAAATCCAACCCACATTTCCATGCCTCAGTTGCCTCTTGCCTCTGCTCCTATGGGCCTCTTCTCCCATTTATGAGTTCTACCAGGACCCTTAATGTTGGGGAAGGGCCTGAGGCCACCCATCCCTCATTCTCCAGATAGCCATCATGCTGTACCCTTGGTACTTCCTTATCTCCACTTTTTTTGAACCTTCTGTGTTATGTGCTGTTTTAGCCATTAGAAAGTAAATTCCTTAAGGGCAGGGACTTTCTTTTTGTTTCTATTTTTATTTCTACTACTTCATACAGTGGCTAGTTTAAAGTAAGTTCATGTACTCAATGTTTGTTGAATGACTCTTTCTACTATACCAGAAAGGGAAGGGAGTTGGCTCCTGGAGTCAGGAAGACTCATTTTCTTGAGTTCAAATCTGCTCTCAGACACTTACTATGTGATGCTGGTCAAGTCACTTAACCCTGTGTACCTCAGTTTCCTCATCTGTAAAATGATCTGGCAAAGGAGATGACAAACCATTCCAGTATCTCTGCCAAGAAAACCCTAAATGGAATCACAAAAGAGTCAGACATGACTGAAAAACAATTGAACTGAACTATACCACACTTTATACTTAGTGTGCTCTGTTTCCCTTATTAAACTAGTCAATGATTTTTTTTTTCAAAAAAGTAAGCAGAACAAGGTTGAAGATTAAATTTTATATAGTTTTGCTCTGTTTTCATGTCCAAAAATTGCATACCTAATGCAGCTGGTTGCCTATGAAATGTAGACCATGAATCAGTGCTATGGGGTCAGGAGTGTCATCTTCACATACAAAAGGCATTATTTTTATGCTCTCCTAATAACAGTCCATTTCTCTCTCCTCCTTATGCCTAATTCAAAAGTAGAAAAGAATAACTTGTCAGGTGGAAACATAGTAACACAGGAGATGATATCTGGCACCCACTGTTTGGTGCTGTCTAGTTAGTGAAATATTTGGGCAGACTTAGAAACATAACTAAGGTATGGCAACTTCCCCATGTGCAGATGGAGGGAGCCAAGAAAGGTCATCTCCCCGACCAACTGTGATTGACACAAATAATTTCCTGGAAAGTGTAAGAAAAGCAAAAATTCTATATAAAAGTCAATTTCTTCATTCTCCTACATTTAAAATTTGGAGATATCCTCCTCTGGGAGAAAAATATTCTGCCTCTACATGTAATAAACCTTCACCTCCACAGCATTCCATTGGTTATACATGGCCAGTAGGACATCTTCCAGGAGGAGGCGATATCCATTCAGCTACTTTTATGTTTTCTTGATTCAGGCTAAAATACCTATTCTCTTCATTCCTACTGCTTCCAGCACCTATGTTGGCAACAGGTCCTTCAATAAGCTACTTAAATAGCTTTCTGTCCATTCCTTTCTTTCCCTTTCTCTCTTCTTCTTATTCTCCTATTTTCCTCTCTTCCCTCTTCCTTCTTTACTCTCTCCTCTGAAATAAAATACAGCCATCTAGCCCCAGTACCCTCTTTCATAAATCTTTCCAAATTTTAGCCTCCTAAAAGAAAATCCACTTGTAGGAAGGTGCATTCTATAAATCTTGTCCTAAGAGCAATCTTAATTTCAGTCTTAACCTTACACAAAATAGGTAAATGAATTGAATAGGTGCAGTCATCTTGAACAGATTACACATTACATAGTTAATTTCATTTGATCCCCACAACAACCCTCTGAGATACATGCTATTATTATATCCATTCTACAGATGAGGAAACTGAGGCTGAGAAAGACAAAGTGACTTGCCCAGGATCACATAGTGTTTAAGGAAGGATTTGACCTCAGGTCTTCCTGATTCCAAGTCCAATACCTTCTGCACTGTGCTGCCTACCTGATTAAAAAGATATGGGCAAGGGGGCAGCTAGGTGGCACAGTGGATAGAGCACTGGCCGTGGATTCAGGAGGACTTGAGTTCAAATCGAGCCTCAGACACTTGACACTTATTAGCTTTGTGACCCTGGGGAAGTCACTTAACCCCAATTGCCTCGCCGAAAAAGAAAAAGAAAAAAAGATATGGGCAAGAGTGGTCTGAATCCATTATTTCAATAGTATAGAGAACTCCTAGATAACAAAAATCTTTCTACTAATGAGGTAAGGAATACTACTCTGACATTTGTAATATTACACTATTTATACATTACTATTGAGAGATAGGGAGAGAGCCTGGACCTGTGGATTTCATCTCTATAGGGAAAACACACACATATACACACAAAATACATGTGTGTATACATGAATGCATACATACATCTAAAGCTATTTACATGTACAAACATATTTAAACATATGTCTGTATACAGAAATATGTACACATACATACATAATTATAACTATATTATGTATTTTTGTGTTTATATATATTAGGTTTATGCATGTATATATTATATACATACATATATGTATAGTGTCTATGTGAAAAGACATGGGCCAAAGTGACCTCAGGATTGTGAATTTTAACATAATATAAAATAATTTCCAAACTGGAGATGATATAAACTCTACCTTCATTTTGCTGATAAGGAAATTGAGTCCCAAAGACTTGTCTAATGTCACACAAGTAATAAATATCTTAGCCTTGACTTGAACCCAGGTAAGCTGACTCCAAATTGAGGGCTCTTAAAAAAATCATACTACAGCTGCTCCTTATTTCTACAAATCAAGCTGATTTTAAGAATTCTGCAGTATGAAAAATTCTACATATTGGATTTGGAAATAGTAGCATGTATGAAGCTTGAGAGTCTATTTAAATTAGATCTTAATGTAGGTGCATTTTCCCATAATGTAGTGCTTTTTCTTGGGGACAGCTGGAATAGAAACCAGGGGAAGACTGTGACCTCTTTGAGAGGAGGGACTGTCTTTTGCCTTTCTTTTGTATCCCTAGCACTAAACACAGTGCCTGGCATGAAGTAGGTGCATAATCAATGCTTATTGACTATAATTAGGAACAATGTAATTAGTAATTAGCACAATGCTCATATTGAGTCACCTCCAATTATGAACAGAGATAGATCGTCTTATCTACTTACTGTCCCTAATAAGTATTCCCTAAGATACATGAGTTGAAAGAGAAATTCTCCAGGTCTACCTCTCACTATTGCTTTTAGTAGCTATTAGTTTCCTTTTCTCTACCAGACTTCTCATATAAGACAAAGGCAGGAGAAATGAAAGGAAAGTAGCAAGTGATAGAAGCATCAAGTCTATTCAAAACAAACAAACAAGTACCAGGCAAGGGGACTTTAGCCTTTGCTTTAAGTTCTTCTCTGTCCTTTTTCAATAAAGGAGGAAAAGTCAAAGGCAAGGGATATAAAATGACCAAGTCTGTTCAGAACATTAATAATAGATTCTAGTGAGCTAGGGGCAGCTAGGTGGCACAGTGGATAAAGCACCGGCCCTGGATTCAGAAGGACCTGAGTTCAAATCCAACCTCAGACATGACACTTACTAGCTGTGTGACCCTGAGCAAGTCACTTAACCCCAATTGCCTCATCAATAAAGAAAAAAAAAGATTCTAATGAGCCAGAGTCTGACAGTGGCTAAGTTTCTCCCTAGTTGTAAATTAAGACACATTGGGAAGTCATATGAACTCTTTTAGGCCCTCAGCTTATGATATATAGCACATTAGGGTTCTAATGCCTTTCTCTGTCTCTTGAAAGTTTTCAAAATATTTTACAAGTTTGACCTCATTTGATCTTCACAATAATACTACAATGTATGCTCTAAAATTATACCCATTTTAAAGATGAGGAACCTAAGCCGAGAGAGGTTAAATGATTTGCCCTGAGTTATACACTAATAAGGACTTGAAGAAAGATTCAAACTTGCATTTTCTATCTATCTCAGCACCTACATGCCTGGTTACATAAGTATTATGTGGAGAAGACCTGGCTTCATAGAAATTCATTTAAACAACAATAACAACAAAAACTTTGGGGATTTAGTACACATAAAGCTCAAGATGAGCCAACAATGTGATGTGGAATAACAACAAAAACAAGAAAAAAACAAACATAATCCTAAATTACATTAATAAAAGTAAAATTTCAGAATGAGACACAATATGGCATAATGGAAAGGAGGTTGGAATTAAGTGGATGAAAAAACATTTATTAAGTACTTAGTATATGCAAATAATTATGCTAAGTACTAGCGATGCAAATAGAAAAGTGAAACAGGTCCTGCTTTTAAGTAGGTCACATTCTAATGAGGAAGATTTAAAGCATTTTAAAAGCATTTAAAGCTGAGGCATCAAACACACAGTCCCTAGTGTTATGTGGCCACCATCACTTCTAAGTGTGGCTGGTAGCAGATTAAACTTTAATTGGGAAGTATTTAATAAAATTAATAAAAATACAATAAAACATAGATTATTACATTTTATAACTGAGTCAATATACAGCAGCAGCAGGAAAAGGTTGGCATGTAGAAGATTGCTTAGACATTCTATATTAGCTTAAGAGGACAGAATTTCAGACAAGTGATGGAATTTATAAAGGGAGAGATTTCTATTCAATATAAGAACTTTCTAGTATTTGTTGCCATCCAGAAGAGGATTAAGGTGCCTTGTAAAGTAATTATTTGTTAATAAAAGCATTCAAACAGATATTGACAGGTGATCAGGTGTTCTTAACCTGAGGCCCATGGACCCTTTTGGTCTTAGAATTGATGTCAGGGATTCTGTTAACTTGGAAGAGGCAAAAATTATATCTTTATTTTTACTCATTTCCAACTGAAATTTAGTATTTCCTTGAGTTATGGATACAGGCAACAAATAAGATTGAGAACAGGTCCATTGGCTTTACCAGATGGCTGAAGGAGTTTGTGACACAACAAAGGTTAAGGACCTCTATGCTAGAAAGATTTTAAAGTCATATTTACCTCCTTAGTTCCTAAATGCATAGTTTTAATATCTCTGTGTCATCAACATAGGATATCCCAGGGGCAGCCAGGTGGTGCAGTAGATAAAGCACTGGCCCTGGATTCAGGAGGACCTGAGTTCAAATCCAGCCTCAGACACATGACACCTACTCGCTGTGTGACCCCGGGAAAGTCACTTAACCCTGATTGCCTCACCAAAAACAAAACAAAACAAAACAAAAACATAGGATATCCCTATTTTGCCTAGAGAGGAACTGAGATACTATTAGTTTAAGGGATAGACTCAAGTTTGATACTTATTAGTGAAAGTCAAAATTTAAATTTGCTCTAGTCCTACTTTCAATCATATCCTATTTTCACTCTCCAAGTGCTTGTTTGAAGCCAATTCTGTATTTATAATTTTAACATTATTCATTGTTGACCTATCAGTCAACATGCAACAAACAAGCCTTTATCATAAACAGAAATCTTTTCACAGTATATTCTTTTTTCACTGGACTCCAAGCTCTAGCTACACAAGGAGACTTTGCTGGGAAACAGTACTCTGAGGACCCCCAGTTCCATTGCAGAAATGTTTCATTCACCAGAGGTTTCCATGGGCAATTTTTCATCTTGGGCAATAATGACTGTGTGACAAAGTGATATCAGCAGATTTTCATTCACTCATTCATTCATTCATCTATTTATTTGTTTGTCCATTTTTCTGAGGATCTGGAAAGTAACCCATTTTGAGAGCTCTAAATGTTATCAAGAGAGTTGGCTAAATTCACAAGTTCCCTCCTAATGCATTCCCTCTGCACAATAGCTTTGGAGAATATGAATAAGGCTCAGTGGTATAGTGGGTAGAACCCTGACCTTAGATTCAGGGATGGGTTCACATCTTGCCTTGACACTTACTAGTTTTGGGCCCCAGGGGCATCTACTTGGCATAGTGGATAGAGCACCAGCCCTGGAGTCTGGAGGACCTGAGTTCAAATCTGAACTCAGACACCTGACACTTACTAGCTGTGTGACCCTGGGCAAGTCACTTAACCCTCATTGTCACGAAGAAAACAAACAAACAAAACCCAAATTAAAAAAACAAACAAAAAAACTAGCTTTGGACCCCCCAACAAGTGACTTGAACTTCTTTGTGTCTTAGTTTCCTCATTTTAAATGAGGGGGTTGGGCTCAATGGCCCTTCTAACTCTAAGATCCTTTCTTCCATGAACCAATTAATAAGCATTTATTAAGTATTTACTAGGCACTGAGTATTGGATTCTGAGCATCCTTTCTTGTCTAACTTTCCATAAATAAGAAGAAAGCTCTTCACCATCCTCTAGGAAAATCCACTTATATTAGATGTTCATTATTAAAAGAAGCATTAATCATAAATATCATAAAAATTTAATCCATTCCTGCTCATTTAGTATGTACACTCTGACTATCTATGTCTGTCTTTGTTTATCTATCCTAATCTGTAGGGAAATATATTTACATATTGGTATATTTCTCTTTTATTGGAATGAATAGACACTGGAATGAAAGACGAGTAGGAGTAACTGAGGGGAATCTGCCCTGAGTGATTCTGATAAGCCTTCTTTCAGTTGGAATGTAAGCTTGAACTCCTGCTAATTATCAACCTAAAGTGCATGCTGCTCATTGAAAACTAATTATAAGGGAAGTCTGAAGTGTCTAAATTGATCCACCTTTTTTTTTTTCATTTTGCCTCAAATAACTAAAAAAAAAATTCATCTCTGCATTTTAGTGGGAACCCTAATTTTAAAAGGACTGAAGGAATTTTACCCAGATTAAAAAACTTCAGCTCTAAAGCTGAAATATTGTGGGGGAAAATCACGCAAGATGGGATGGGAACTAGGGCTTCTCCTGGAAAGCTTTTTTGCAGTTCTGACAGTGGCAACATGCCCTGTGGCAAGTTCATTTGAGAGGAGCTGTACTGAGAAGCTATTATTTCACCTTTCACAATCAGATTTTTCCCTCTGCTCACCAGCTCATGCCGAGTGCACCTGTAACTGGGGAGCAAATCTCCTTTTCATTCATTTGGGTTATAGTAAAAGACATCAATTAGTAGGGGTAAGGCTAAGTCAAAAATGTAGTTTCTCAGTTACAGTCATGTGCCAAAACATTCCGAATCATCTCTCAGAACACGTATATACTTAAGATATAATATGCTATTAACTCTTTAGAGACAAAAAAATTAGGTTTATTCTAACTGAAATACAACTCATGCCACAACATATGTTGATTATTGCTGGGGACCTTAAACAATGCATCAGAAATGAGTTTCCTATAAGTCTATTAAGATACAAAGAATATCGGTCTAAATTTTTTTTCTGTTACATTTCATACATTAAAAAACAACAACAAGGAGATCAAGTGCTAAATTGAGAACTGCTGGCAAAATAATTAGGAGTCCATGAAGTATACAGAATAAGGCTGGATAAAGGTGGCAGAAAGCTTATATGTAGCAGACTAAGGGTACATTGCCAATTTTAGCCTGGAAAGTCTCTCTTTTCCTCTCTTCCTCCCTATCCCAGGAAGCTATATTTTCAGCCATATGCAAACAATAAATAAGCAGGTGAAACAAATAAAATGAGATGTAGGTGATGGCTTGGACTTTAAAAGTCAGCCATTTGCCCCATTCCATGTCCACAGATCTTCTCTGCTGCATCTAGAATTTTTACCAGCAGCTTCTGAGATAGGAATAATGTTCTGGTTGGAGGGGCGGGGTAGGGTGGGGTATGGTGGACTAAATTAAGTGGCCTCTGGGTTTACTTCTCACTGCATTCTTTTCAGTTCTATGATTTTTTTACCTGAAAAAAATAAATAAATTTTAGGAGCAGATTTAAGAAAGTTGAAACTATCACTAGAGCTTTTTCCTTACCTCTCATATACATAGGTTTATCTTCATTCAGAAGACAGTATTTTGAAAGGGATTTTCTCTTCTACATCATTTGCTCAAAGTAACATTGTTGGTTTAAAATGCATTCCACGTTTTGAGAAACATCTCATCTCTCTCTGAGGCATGGAAGAGCTCTTGTATTTTCACAGGGATGCTATTGTTTGACTTATTGCACCCATTCCCATTCTGTAACTCATATATCTTTGGTTGAGCCATTTCCAAAGTTTAATGTCTGCTAGTTTAAAGGAGAATTAAAAAAAACAACAAACAACTAGGAACGTTAAAAACTATATATAGAGGGGCTGCTAGGTGGCTCAGTGTATAAAGCACTGGCCCTGGATTCAGGAGTACCTGAGTTCAAATCTGGCCTCAGACACTTGACACTTAGTAGCTGTGTGACCCTGGGCAAGTCGCTTAACCCCCATAGCCCCGCAAACAAAACAAAACAAAAAAACCACAAAAACAAAACCAACCCTATATATAGACAGCTAGGTGACACAATGGATAAAGAGTCCAGCCTTAGACACTTATTAGCTCTGTGACCCTATTTGCCTCAATTCATCTGTAAAATGAGCTGGAGAAGGAAAGTACAAACCACTCTAGTATTTTGCCAAGAAAATCCCATATGGGATAATGAAGAGTTGGGCACAGCTGAAACAATTGAACAACTACAACACACACATATGTACACACATGTATATAGACATAGATATACAATCATACAGATATATACATACAGATATACATATGTGTGATGATGCAAAGGATCACTCAAAATTTACATATTTTGGGGTGTGTATATTTATGTGTGGGGAGTGCTTTATTTTCATCAGTATGGGAAACTCCAGATGTGAAAACTCTTTTTATTCATGCAGATGGACAACTAGTCTATAACTTAGCAGTCTATTTTTTTTTTTTAGTGAGGCAATTGGGGTTAAGTGACTTGCCCAGGGTCACACTGCTAGTAAGTGTTAAGTGTCTGAGGCCAGATTTGAACTCAGGTACTCCTGACTCTAGGGCCGGTGCTCTATCCACTGTGCCACCTAGCTGCCCCTTAACTTAACAGTCTTAAAGAATTGCCTGAGGGCACTGAGATATTAAGTGATTTGCTCAGGATCACACAACTGTTATGTGTCAGAGGCAGAATTTAAACTCAGATCTTCCTGACTGTAAGATTAACACTCCATCTAACACACCACACTGTTTTTCTTTAAATGCTAAATAAGTATAAAATAATGTCTATTCTAGTTTTATATATAATAGTCATTGTTTTAATTTGTCCTAGAATTTAATCACAGTCTTTGTTAAAGTTATAACTACATTAAAATAACTTTAAAATGAATTCTACTGATATCTCTAAGCATGAAATGATTATCTGGACCATGCAAATTCCCCTTTATCAGGGTCATCATGCTGCATAAGCTGCAAGATGATATAAAAGGCCAACGTTCTTGGCCATTATTTTAATTTTAGGAGACTTTTAATTTCCTTACAACATAATTTATTTTAGGCTCTGCCTAATTTCAGAGTATACAACTCATTTTGTCTATACAAATTTTCCTTTTCTGGGAGACTAGAATACTGATTGTAGTTCCCAGTCTAGGAACTCTCTCCATGTATTAACATGTATTAGAAATATTCTGTAGTTTATACCATGTAACCTATAGCTTCAATGTCTGGGACTCTGAGAAATTAAGTGATTTCCTCAGGGTCACACAACAAAAACATATATGGGATAGGATTTAAATACAGGTCTTCTTAATCTAGTCACTTTTGACTATGCTTCACTGTCTCCCTTTTATTTGGATTAACAAACAATGTATAGCAGATATAAATTATGAGAGGAAGTGTGGCATAGTAGATAGTAGTCTGTTGCTATTTGAGTTTGAGTGTTAACCTATATTGGAAGATGGAATTTCCTCATGTGGGACTTCTCTATACCAAGGAAATCAAAGGTCTAGTCTGTATCATATGTTACAGATGGTCCTTGGTAATTAATGTTACCTCCATGTTTGATGCATATCTTGCTGGTTAAAGAAATAACAAGGGGGCAGCTAGGTGGTGCAGTGGATAGAGCACCAGGAGTACCTGAGTTCAAATCTGGCCTCAGGTACTTGACACCTACTAGCTGTGTGACCCTGGGCAAGTCACTTAACCCCAATTGCCCTGCAAAAAAAAAAATTAAATAAAGAATGGTTGAATAAAGAAATAACAAAACTAACTCCTGAGTAAGGAGTATAAATTATTTGTGATGATTTAAAAAAGGTTCTAAAGGCATATTTTATGGGTCATTTAATCATTTTATTAATAAGGCCAGCACATTATTAATAAAAAAGATTGTCATTTGGCTGTCATTCTTAGACCAAAGACCACTATGGTGGTATGCTCACAGTTTATATTCCCTTTGAAGAGTAGCTGTTCCTGAGGGGTGGCAATTAACTCTGATTGGTCAAGACAGTGGGAGGTGGGCTATATTAGACTTTTAGACAGACTATTTCTATACCCAGACAACCCCCAGCCTTGGACAGTCTATTCAAATACTGTATACCCCAAACCTGAGAAGAACATAGTGGCTTCTCTACCAGGGTGGGATCTTGAACAAGAAAGTTAGTCCAACCTCTATCAGCAAAGTCCTTCCAGAGACTGACCTTTTAAAAATCAGGACTTTAGAAGATGGAGAGACCTCTGTATCTCCCCAAATTATTGGTTATTAATAAAAATTTCTCTCAATTCTTAATTATTTATAAAGCTCTTACCATGTGTTCTGAAACTTGGTAGGTGCACAGACATGACTGAAATAGGGGATATAGTCTTTGACACAAGAAATTCACAAAGTAAATCACTTTATGAGTAATCATTATACAAACACATTTACATCGGGAAAACTAATCATGTGTTGATTCTATGGTGACTATAGACATTATAAGTGTCAGTTAAAACTAGATATCTGCTGAAAGAGAAAGAAGTAAGAAATACAAGCACACTTATAGAAAGTCTAGGAAGGTTCTATCCTGTAATGGAATGATGCCACCTGCTGGAGACTTACTGTAGAAAAGCTCTGCCATGAGGTGAAGGTCTCTGAGGGCAAGACCCTGCGTCTTTTCTTTGGCATCAGGAAGTGATGTTTGCTTGTGGGAGGAAGAAGGGGGAGGCTGGTGCTCTGACTCTCTCTCTTTCGTGTGGACTCTGGTGGAGAGTGGAGCTAGGAATGCTCTCTCTCTTTAATAGATAGATGAATCTAGGCCTTTTTCATTCTCTTCACCAAATTCTTATTCTCATTAATAAATGCTTAAAAGTCTAACTCTTGCTAAAGCTTATAATTTATTGGCAACCACTCATTAGATATTTTAGAAAGACTAGCTAGAATTTTAGCCCTAACAATAGCTTGGCCTTACCCAGGACCATAGGAAGCATCATGGGTTATGGCTTGACTAAAAGTATGATAGTGTACCTGCTGAGAAATCATGATTCTCACTACCCAGAGGCAAGTAATTTCTCTGGAGGGGAGTAGAAACTGATGCTTAATTGCAGCAAAGAGGTGGATTAAGGGTCATACAAAATAAAGTCTGTGCCTAGACATCCTGTTAGTCAAAAGTGTCTAGATTAAGAAGACCTGGATTTAAATCCTATCCCATATATGTTATTGTTGTGTGACCCCGAGCAAATCACAAAATCCTGTTGTTCAAATTCAACCTGTCCAAATTCAAACTTGTAACCTTTTTTCCATAAACTCACCAGTTAAGGGTTCAAGTTTCCTATTTTTATTAATTTCTATTAAATCATTTTCCTTGACACCTAAGTTTGTAACCTTAGAATCATGTTATACTCCTTCCCTTCCATCACTGTTCATATCCAAACAGATGCCAAGTTCTGTGTATTCTATATCCACTGCATCTCTCTCATTTGCTCTTTTCTCTTAATTTACATAGGCAGTACCTTCATTACCTCTCACCTTGAACTACTGCAATAGTCTCCTAATTGATCTCTCTGCCTCAACTGTCTCTAGTCTCGCATCCATCCTCCTCAGAGCTGCCACATGATGAGGGAAAACAAGATAAAATGAGGGAACGTGTTTGAAAATTTTTAAAGATCTCACAGAAGTTTATCATGCTGAATAATTAGTACAGAATTAGGTAGATTTTTAAGCTAGGGTCCAAACCCGCCAAGCTGATTGTTCCATTGATGGCCATTTATAAATGGTGCCAATTCACATCCCTGAAATGGTGGCACATGTGGGAAAGATTGAGGTGGGCAGTTTCAGGCATTCATACATGCTAATGGCTTCAGTAAAAGGGAACATTTCCCTTAAAATAATGGTAAACAAATAGTTAACCTTGATAATGGATGTATAAAAAGGGCCTACATTATTCAATTTACATTTCTGCCTTGGAGAGAAGCCTAGTGTTCAGTTTTTAGTTCATTTGGAATAATACATTCTTGTGAATTTTGACTGTCAAAGAATTTTTAGAGGATCGCATCTAATTCCAATACAAGGACTGCAAAACATTCTGTTTTCTGAGTTTTGCTGGACAGGAACTATTCTTACCCCCCTTTCATATGGAAATCATTTGTACAAACTACACCATCAATATTCATCAAATATCACACCAATTAACAAACTGTGAATAATCTTGAACAAAAATTTAATGCATGAAAACCCATAAACATCTAGGTGGCTGTTAATAAGGCAATGTTGGAGGTAATCACACACAAATTTAATTTTAAATGTGCTTTCCCTTAAGGAAGGACTATCAATGTTAATTTAAAAATTTAATTTATATGGCATTTAAAGTTTTTAAGAGCCCTTTTAGAGGGAAAAAGGCTTGCCAATGACTCTGTGGATTCATAGGATATTTGTTCTTATTTCATAGAATGATGTACTTTTAAATGAAAGTTTGAGATTTTATGATTCTGGAATGATACCATCTAAGCATAAGAAGCATCCTGAGGTTTTTATGAACAAATCTTTGCCTTCTTCAGAATTGCTTGCCTCCACTCTTTCTTCATTTTTGTTTCCTAACAGAACTGCTTTGAAAGTAGAAAAATGAGCATTGAATTATCATGTCAAGAAATTTCTTTTTAATTTTCTCACATCCTTAAGCAGCATTCATATCTAGTCAAAAAAACATTGAAGGTTCATCAGAACACTAATTTCCCAATGTTTGTTCCATAGATTTTACAGTTTATTCAAGCTCTGATTGACTCTACAAATTTAGTATTTTTATAGGTAGCCATATCAGTCAGAGACTTTGATTATGCATTTTTTGTGTTTTCATTCTTGGATGTTGGAGAGGAGAAGGGAACAATCACTTACTTTCACAGACAAGGACCTACTAGGTGGCACAGAGTTCTGAGGGTGAAGTCAGGAAAACTCACCTTTCTGAATTAAAATGTGGCCTCAGACACTTCCTAGCTGGGTGACCCTGGGAAAGTCATTTGAACCTGTTTGTCTCAGTTTCCTCATCTGTAAAATGAGCTGGAAAAGGAAATGGCAAACCATTCCAGTATCTTTGCCAAGAAAACCCCAAATGGGGCCATGAAGGACCAAATATTACTGAAATGACTGAACAACAACAAGAAGAAGAAGCACCTATTATGTTACAGGCACTATGCTAAACACTTCACAAATATTTTCTTCCTGAGGGGTAAATGCTATTATTATCCCCATTTAAAGATGAGGAACCTGAAGCAGATAGAAGTTAAATGACTCACCCAATATAACACAGCTAGTAAGTGTCTGAGACCAGATTTGAACTCAGGTCATTGTGAATCCAGGTCCAGTGCTCTACTCACTGTGCCATCACATTGCCTCTGGCAAGAAGAGTATCTAGTCATAGAGAATGAAGACGCATGAAAGATCATCTAGTCCAATGCCTTCATAGTACAGATGAGAAAACTGAGGTAAAGAAACATACAGAGGCAGCTCGGTGGCACAGTGGATAAAGCACCAGCCCTGGATTCAGGAGGACCTGAGTTCAAATCTGACCTCAGACAGTTAACACATAAGCTGTGTGACCCTGGGCAAGTCACTTAACCCTCATTGCTCTTCAAAAAACAAAAACAAAAACAAAAAAAGAAACATACAGAAATTTGCTTGAAGTCACATAGTTAATGGTAGCGTTGGGGCTAAAATTCAGTCTGTGCTGGTTCTACTGTGCCAAACTGCCTGGTAAATCTACTTAATGAAAATAGGTAACATGCATAAATGTGTCCCATTCTGATTTTATTAGTTCCTTTTAATTAGCAATGTTCAATTTATTTTAATATACTAGTATGTACTACTTATTACAGTTTATGAATGAAATTATTTTTCATAATATATAAAAATGATAACAGACCATAGATCATTCTCATTTCTCACTTTTCTCAATATAGACATCTCTCACTTCTCTCAATATAGACTTCCAGAGAAGGATGACAAAGGGCTGGGGGAGTGGAGAGGGATATTGTGGGGGGAGATCAATTAAAAGACGTTTGAGGGAACTGATGATGTTTACTTGAGGAAGAGAAGGCAAATGATGTGAGGTATGATTGCTGTTTCTAAATATATTAAGGGCTACCTACCATCTGGAAGGCCAATGATACCTCATACTCTTCTGAAAGCAGTAATAGTGTTGTGGAAAGAGTCCCTAGACCGGAACTGATTCCTTATATGCTAGTTATGTGATCTTAAGCAAGACTGAGCCTCAATTTAATCATCTGTAAAAAAGGGGTCACCAGATCATAGATTTAGGGTGTCACTAGTACTACCCCTTTATTTTACACGTGAGGACCCTGAGGCCTAGAAAGATTAAATGATTTACCTAAAACCATCCAGAAGAGCCAATATTTGAACCCAAGTCTTCTGACTCCAATCCAGCACTTCCTCCAAAGCACTACCCTAATTCCCGCATAAAACTATCAGTACTTTCCTCAAAAAGTGATTGGGAAAAGTCTTTCCTGCTAAACAATAAATGCCTCAAGGAGAGGGGTTATTTTTATTCTTTTTTCATTCTAGATTCTTAGCACCTAGCAGCATAGTTCAGATTAAAGGCTCAATCTGAAAAGTAAGGTTGGTATAAGGTAAAATGGTTGTGATGACCTGGGTCAAATCCTGACTCTGACACTTACTCGCCTTTGACACTAGTCAGCCTTCCCTCCCAGAACCTTCGAATTCTTATCTACAAAATGGCTTTGTTGGAAGGTTCAAATTGGAGTACAGAATGAGGATATGTAAAATATTTTGTAGATCTGTAACTTCCAGGTATAATTTACTGTCTTTGTTATAGTTGTTGTTATTACTAGAAAAAAAATACCAAAGATCAAAGAAAGTTATTTTTGTGTTCATATCTTTACTGTTTGAATCCTATGTCTACCCTGGCCACCTACTCCCCTCCCAAAGGCAATAAAGAGGGAGGAAAGTAACTGTTCCTAAGATAGTTTCAGATGTTTTGGTGGCATAATATGAAATTAGTGTTAAGTGAAGAAAGGTATTTACCAGTGTGTATGATATATGAACATACATATGTTTACTAGGTATATTAACTAATGAAAAGTGAAGTAAGAAGGGCAGCTAGGTGGTGTAGTGGATAGAGCACCAGCCCTGGGAGTCAGGAGGACCTGAGTTCAAATCTGGCCTCAGGCACCTGACACTTACTAGTTGTGTGACTCTGGGCAAGTCACTTAACCCCAATTGCCTAACCAAAAAGCTAAGTGAAGTAAGCAACATCAGAGGTCATTTCTAAATCCCACTTATTGCTAGTGATCTTACCTTGTTTATACAAAGTTGTTTCCATGTTGTCTCCTGATTAGATTGTAAGCTCCTTGAGACCAGAGACAATGTTTTTCTTTTTTTTTTCTTTTCTTTTCTTTTCTTTTCTTCTTTCCTTTTTTTATTCTTTTCTAATCTCTTCCCTTCCCTTCCCTTCCCTTCCCTTCCCTTCCCTTCCCTTCCCTTCCCTTCCCTTCCCTTCCCTTCCCTTCCCTTCCCTTCCCTTCCCTTCCCTTCCCTTCCCTTCCCTTTCCTCCCCTCCCCTTCCCTTCCCTTCTCTTCTCTTCATTTCCAGGAATTAGCACAGTTCACAGTCTGGAGTCAGAGGAGAGTTGGTTCTCTCATTGATTGGAATAGTTATACCCTTTTGTGAATTGGAGGTGGAGAATGATTTGACTATTGGTTTTTACCTTGTTATTTACTTCACTATTCTGTTCTTAAATGCTGTTTTTTCATTTAAATCAGGATTGCTGTCTAGTCTGTACGTGGAGAATATACTGAGTATGGGTTCAAGCAATATTGCTTAAATGTGCTCAACACCTCACATTAAACCTAGAATAACAAATGGTTCCCAATCTGAGTAGAATCATTGTTACAATTATAATACAATTTGTGAATAGGTATATGTAATATGAGATATAGACAAAATGCTAAAAAATGGTTCAAAGTAAAATAATAACTGGAAATGAGAGAGGTAAAAGTAGGGGTGCTTCACGAAAGAGGTTTTATATATATATATATATATATATATATATATATATATATATATATATATTTTGTTTTTTTTTTGGTGAGGCAATTGGGGTTAAGTGACTTGCCCAGGGTAACACAGCTCATAAATTTCAAGTGTCTGAGGCCGGATTTGAACTCAGGTCCTCCTGAATCCAGGACCAGTGCTCTATCCACTGCTCCACCTAGCTGTCCCCAAGAGGTGATATTTTTGATCTGGGCTTTAAAGGTTAGAGAGGATTTGGGTAGATAGAAATGGGAAAAGGAAGGAAATCCATTCAGAGAGGGAATAGCATGAGCAAAAATAAAGAGCTGGAAAAGCACAAGATTTCTCTGAGTAATTGGTGAAAGTTGATTTTTGTTCTATAACTTACTACCTGTACATCTTTGGACAATTCACTTCATTCCCTAGGGGTTCTGTTTCGTCATTTATAAAATGAGGAGAGAACTAGGTAGCCTCCTATTTTAGGTTTATAACCCTCTGGGGCAAGAGGCGCTCTAAGGTTCCTTCTGGCTCCATATCTGTGATTGTATGATTTTTGGATCCCACTCTGGACCACTCCTGTTTTGTCCCAAATCTGCAGAATTACAAAGCCATCTCTCCTTTACCCACATCAAAAAATGGGAAAGCTATTACAGAAAGAAAGCAAAGAAAGAAAGCAAACAGAAAAGACTATTAAAATGCCCACCCCTAATTGAATTTTTAAAGAGAGATATTAAATAACCCATTGTCCATAAAAAAGTAAACAGATAAAATCATACCATGCCCCGTGAATAAAAAAAAAAATAACAAAACAAAAAACTACCACACTGAAGCCAAGAAGTAGTTACATAAGGAGCTGGTAAACAATAGAAATACTATAAATACATACATCATTTTATCATTTACTGTTGTACTATTAGTTGGGTCCCTCCCAAATTCCTAGGATTTTGTACAAGACAAAGCCACAGTAAGTTTCTTAAATCACATGCTGCTTTAAACACTCACACACACACACACACACACACACACACACACACTTTAGGCTGCAATTTAGGTAGTATTTACATTTTAGTTAAATTTATTTAAAGAGTTTTATGTCCCCAGACTTCAGAAAGAATGAAGACATTGCTAATAACTAAACTGCTCTTAAATGGTCCAAGACTTCATGACATACTAATGAAACCTGGAGAACACATTGGGGAAAAAACAAATTCTGTACACAAGTAACACCATATACATCGTTGAGATATCTTTAAAGAATCTCTCAAGGTTCTGGCATGTGTCAGCAAAAAGTGATTAGGAGGAATTTCATTTTTTTAAATATATCTTTTCATCCTGTTTCTGAAGAATCCCTCCTGAATACATCCGAGATGTTGCTTATCTCTATCACAGACACAAGTTTATGGAGGGGTTATCTGAACCTTCAAATTATTTCAAGAAAGATCAATTGACATAAAAGACACTGATTTATGGGCTTTTTTGAGATATCAGCATGTTTTGATATAGTACTTTATATTTGGGATAAATAGCTTTCAGTTCTCAGGTCCTAGAATATTAGAGTTGGAAGAGTCTTTTAGGTTATCATTCTTGATTTAACATTTTTATGAATCCCCCTTGCCATTCTTGTCCTCCACTGTATGTACTAGAACAAATCAAAATGCGTCTTTAAGTGTTGTGCCCGAAGTACCACTCTGGATGTGGTTCTGACAAGCACAGCTTTGCAGTGGAACTATTATTTCACTGGCTTCTGACACTATGTTTCTATTAATGTCCCCTAAGATTCCATTAATTTTTCTTTGGTAGCCAATTCACAGTGCTGACTTACATTTAATCTTATCAGAGTCAATCAAAAACTTAAGGAAGGAGGAACATCCTATTGCTTCAGGCTGCCCAACCAAGAATCCAAGAATTAAAAAAAAAAAAAAGGATAGAGAAAGATGGAAAGAAGAAAAATGGGATCATTAAGACTCTTGAGGAGAATGTGTATGTGGGGGTGTTTAGAGGGTTTGAAATAGGAAATAACTTGGAAAATCAGGTAGGGAAGAACTTTTCTCATTCGGGAAGCAAGGAAATTACTTCTCCAAAAAGATGACCACATACTTAGAGACTAAATCAATATCACCAAGTCTGACAAAAGGTCTGAAGTTTAGGAGAAAGAACTATGGTTGGAGTTTGGGGAAGGGAATATGTTAAGCAAATCTAGGAAGAAGATATACATCACAAATGTTGAATTCTCATAGGCTAGGAATGAAAATGAGGAGACCTGCAAGAAGTAAAGAAGAGAACTAAAGGAAGAAGAGAAAGAAGATTGGAGTAGAAGGAGAATTAAGAGAACTGGAACTAGAGGTGTATGCTTAGAACTAGAAAAAGAGGGTAAGAAAAGGAATAGAAAGATCAGGGTTGTAGCAGGGTGAGGACAGTATAGGAGAAGGAATAAGATGTTGATCAAAAGCAGAAGGAAAAGAATTCAAAGGAAGTCTATAATGGAATCAGGAGGAGTTTTCTGAGAAGGCCAGGAACTGAAACAGAAGGATGGAAAAGAGAACTGGAATTGAAGTGGGGAGATATAGAAGAAGGAAGACTAGAGCTGAAGGGGAAAAAAAGAGAATGACCAATTGTGGGAGTAGAAGATAATTGAACTAGAGGAGAGGGGTCTGACTGTATTATTCTTCTATTCACTAAACTCTAGTAGCTCCCTATTCCCTCTCTCCAGTAGAAAATAGAAAATCCTCTGTTTCTTTTAAAATCTTTCATAACCTTGATCTTTCCTACATTCTATCACCTACCTTATACTGTGCTTCCTTTCATGCATCCTACAATCCAGTGACACTGGCTTTCTTGCTCTTTCTACTGTTTGATACTCAATCTCCCAACTCTGAGCATTTTCCCTGGCTGTCCTCATGCCTGGAAATCTTGGCCTGTCTCATCCTTACTTCCTGACTTCCTTCAAGTCTTAGCTAAAGTCTCTCTTTTGAAAGGAAAGTGATGTGTTCGGGATGCAGAATTTGTTTTGTTTGATGATGCATGTCTGTTATGAGGGTTTTATTTGTGTATGTGTTTTTTTTTCAATTTGCAGGGTAAAGCTAGATAATCCAATAATAATTCATTGAAAAATTAAAGGTGCTTGACAAATGAATCTTTAACTTTCAGGTCATCAAAGAAAATGAAGTCTTGCTGTAAAAATAGGAGGAAGACTTTGAGATAAATAAATGACCCAAAAATGTAGATGGAATTCCTAATTAATTTCAGGAATTTGGAAAGTCAAAAAAATCTGACACAGAAGAAAAGGAGAAACTACTTAACACTTGTAGTTAAGGAACAGTTGTGAAGCACTTCCTAACGAAAGGAGGGTGGGAGACTCTAAAGAAGAAATTGATGCTTTTCCTAATTGGATGATGGTGTGGATCCCCAGGTAAATGTCTTGGGTGAGAGATCATCTAGTGAGAATCAGAGAAAGAAGAGACAAACAGTGATGTTTGGTGACTCCTTGATGAAGGGTACTGAAGCAAATATTGAACAGTTATAACAGTGTTATAAACTTCCTCTTCTCATAAGACTTACACATCAACTAACCCCCAACAAAGCAAAAGCAAATCTTTTCTCATAGTATACTGAGAAAATAAAGACTATTATCTGTGTTGCCCTTGTCTAAGTTTAGGTGATTTAGCTCTCCCACCCATTCATCATTGTTTGCTAGTAAATGTCCCCTGAAAGAATATGTTTTTTAATAAATATTACCTTTGGGCCACTAAATGGTAAAAGCAAAACCCAATTCAAACTTCATGTATATTCCAGCAGAGATTACTTAAGGATATTAATTATTGAAAGATATGAGTTAGTGCTGGCTTAATATCAAATAAATATTGAGTACAGGGAGTACAAAAGCTGCCAGAGCCCATACATTTTGTAATCTGATGCTGGGTTGACCTTGATTTGTTGTTGTTCAGTCATTTACAGGAATGTCCAACTCTTTGTGTCCCCATTTGGAGGTTTCCTGGCAAAGAAACTAAAACGGTTTGTCATTTCCTTCTCCAGTTCATTTTACAGATCAGGAAACTAAGATAAACAAGGTTAAGTGACTTTCTCAGGGTCAAACAGCTAGGAAATGTCTGAGGTCAGATTTGAATTCAGAAAGTTAAGTCTTCCTGACTTCAGGCCCAGCACTCTATCCACTGTGCCACCTGGCTGCCCTCGACCTTGCTTACAAAGAGAAAAAAAAGATCTGATTTATATAATTCCTTTTTATTAAGGCTTCTACTTTTCAAGTTTTGTTGAAGATTTAAGAGTACTAATCATCCAGGACACATATGCTCCTGCTCATGGGCTGTCTTTTCCATGCTCATGATTGGTCTTTTAGACAACTTGGCCTTTGCACACTTTCAACTCCCTTAGCAATCTTTTTTTTTTTTTTTTCAGGCAATGGGGGTTAAGTGACTTGCCCAGGGTCACACAGCTAGTAAGTGTCAAGTGTCTGAGGCCATATTTGAACTCAGGTACTCCTGAATCCTGGGTCGGTGCTTTAACCACTGCGCCATCTAGCTGCTCCCCCCCCCTTTTTTTTTTTTACCCTTAGCAATCTTAACAATAGACTCTTCTTGTCTGAGGATCAATCTACAGTGTGTTGGTTCTCATAATTAACTTAAATATAGATTACAACATTAGTAGGTAGAATCTATCTCAAAATAGGTGATCTCGGATTAGATTATAATAAATATCCTATTCTATAATGATAGCAGGGGGATGGGAACCTTTATAGGAGAGAGACAGATACAGAGAGACAGAGACAGACAGATAGACAGACAGACCCAGGACATTTCCTCTTCTTTCCAATGGAACATCTGAAAACTCTTTGACATTACCCAGCATCTTCTCCTCCTTTGTAGATTATTGAAGAGGTAGCTTTTCTCCTCAAGACTATGCCTATGAAATATATGTGTGTGTGTGAATGAATGTATATGTAGGTGTATGTGTATGAAATTGATTTAAATCTATAAAATGCAAGTTATAGCTGTCTGGATCTTAGATAAATAGTGAGTTCAGGTAGCATGAAAGCCTCCAAAACCCTGATACTTAGGGATTTGAAGCTGAGACATTCCTCAATAGATTAATGATCACATAATATGACCAGGCAGTACCCAAAGGACAAAATCCAAGCTATCAACTCTCATTTTTAAAAAATCTTCTAAACAAAATAAAGCAAATTTAAATTAAGGCAACTTTGAGGTTCTATCTAACATCCATCATATTGGCCAAGATGACCAAAGTAAGGAAAATTGGAATTATTGCTTATAGCTACAGGAAAACAGACACATAACTGCTCTGTTAGTAGAACTGTGTTAATTGGCCCAGCTCTTTTGGGATACAAGTTTGCTAACAAAGTCACTAAATTGTGCAGATCTTTAAAAAAACACCAAAGAGATCAAATAAAGATGAACATGATCATAATAGTTGGATATAAGAGTTGAAAGTGGATTTCAGAGGCCATGTAGTCCAACTCCCTCATTTTACATATGAAACTAAAGCCCATCCTAAGTAACCTTTTCAATGTTGCATAGATAGTAAATTGTAAAAGCTGAGACCATCTGTACAAATTGTTAATAGCAGCTTTTTTTGGTTGTTACAGTAAAGAACTGACAATAAAATAGGTAACAACCAGTTTGGGAATGGATGAATAATTAGAGTATATGTGTATAATAGAATATTTTGCCATATGAAATGATAAAATAGATGGTTCCAGAAAAACTTAGAAAGACTTGTATAAACTACTAGGGAGGAAAGTGAAAAGAATCCAGATATCAATTTAGATATTAACAACATTGTAGGGGAAAAAAAATTGAAATACCTAAGAACTTTGACCATCATGATGCCAGAGAATAAGCTGCAAAGCTTTCTATATGTTGCTTGTCAGAGAAATGATGTACTAAAAGTACAGAGTGAGAGGTACATATTTGGACAAAGCCAATTTTGAAAACTGTTTTCCTTAGGCATATTTGTTACAAAAGGGAGTACTGAGGAGGAGCAATGATTTAAGAGACAGACACAGGGAGAAACACAGAGAAACAGAGAGAGACAGACAAAGAGAGGGAGGGAGGGAGGGGGAGAGAGACAGAGACAGAGACAGAGAGAATAACTAAAACATTTTAACTACATAAGAGAGAACAGAAGGGGGTCCAGAAGGAAACACAGACAATTATGACAGCTTTGAAATTTACAAGTAGAATTTATTATAAACTCAGAAGCAAAATGTACCTAATAGAGATTCATATTTTTATGTATAAACTTCATTTTTCATTCTACTTTTCATGTAAAAATGCTAATTTATTTGGTATTTGTTAAAATCAGGATTGAAAAAAATAATAGAGAGAGGAGTGGTAAAGTTTCAAAAAAGGAATATGACCCAACTCTTTAGGCAAGATGACATATCAGATGAAAGAGAGAAAGCAGGGCATTTCAATCCTCATTTTTGTTTTCTCTGCCAAGGCTATTAATATTTAGATTGGAAAATTAATAAGAAAAAGGAGTCATAGGGAGATGATATCCTAGAAAAATAGGTAGATAGTAATAATAAATGGATGCCTTTGATAACCTCATCCCTTCTTTTCAGTGGTAGAGACCAAGTGTATAGAATATTGCATGTATTGTTATATTTAGCTGATAAATTGGATAGTTTTTTGAAAAATTTTCCCCTCTTCCTTTTTTATCCTTTATTGTAAGGGGTGTCTCTTTGAGTAGAAGGAATACATTAAAAAATGAAGGTGAGGTAAAATTAATAGTTGTTTTTTTTTTTTTTTAAAGAACGGAAATTCACATCTAAACAAAGATGGGAAAGTGATAAAACAAAACAAAACAGTCCAGCTTTCTTCCTTCATTGCTCTAGTTATGAATAAGGAAGACCAAAGGACCAAGAGGTAGCCAAGAAATCCAAGATGAATAGATGAATGAATGAATGAATGAATGAATGAATGAATGAATGAATGAATGAATGAATGAATAGATAAATTAATGAGTGAATGATCATAATGGAGGGGAAGATGGGGGACATGGGAAAAGAATAAGTCTTACTCTAATCAAAATTGGCACAAAGTGGGAACAACAAATACAATCAATTTGATATAGAAATCTATATTAAACTATATAGAAGTTCAGATAGGGACTGTGATAATGGAGGGGGAGGGGAGAATGATATGGAGGAGGGGATATCAGGGAAGGTGGTGATAATAGGTAAGGCAGTTGTGGGAAAGGAGAGGGGGGGTTCAGAAAGGGAAGGATGAGCAGATGAAAAATAGCCTGGAGAGATATAGACAGTCATCATAACTATAAATGTGAACACCTTTGAGGCAGAGTGATACACACAGAGTGAATGTAAAGAGTTGGAGGAGGATCTATTATGCTTCCACCAGTGCAAGGAAAGCAGGGATAGCAATTATGATTTCAGACAGAACAGAGGCAAAAATAGACCTAGTTGGGGGAGATGGGGAGGAAGACTATATTTTTCTGAGGGGTACCATGGACAATGAAGTCATATCAATACTTAACATGTATATACCAAGTGGTATGGCATCTGGGTTTTTGAAAGAGAAGTTGAATGAGTAGGAAAATCTCTAGGACCAGATGGATTTACAAGTGATTTTCTACCAAACTTTTAAAGAACAATTAATGCCAATACTATATAAATTATTTGAAAAAAATAATAGCTTCAAAAAAGATTGGAAAGACATGTATGAAATGATGTATTGGGAAATGAGCAGAACCAAGAGAATACTCATCACAGAAACAGCAATATTGTTTGATGAAGAACTGTGAATGACTTGACTATTATCAGCAATGCAATGATACAAGTCAATCCCAAAGGACTGTTGATGAAACATATTATCCACCTCCAAGGAAAGAACTGATATTGATGGAAGAGATTGCAGCATGCTATTTTTCACATTCTTTCATTAAGTGACAAATATGGTGATGTTTTCCATGATCATATAAGTATAACACATATTGGATTATTTAACACCTCAGGAAGGGGGCAGGGGAAGGGGCAAGGGAGGGATAGGGATTGGAATAGAAAATATAAATAAAAAATGTTTAATCTGGAAAGGTGGGTGAGGGGTATGCTCTGAAGGGTACAGGAGGTATATATATATATTTATACATACACACACATATATGTTGTGCATTTATGAGTTATTTTGGTATTATTTATATAGTAATTATATTTAAACAAATTTGTCATATAAATTATATAAATTGATATGTATTTGTTATTTATAAAACAGTTATGTAAGGTTAAAATACTAAGTTTTATATATATATTAGAATATATCTAGGTATATCTAAATGTAATAATGTAGAAAATTTACAATATATATCATATATGTGTCTTTGTGTACATTATATGTATGTGTAATATATATGAAATATAATTATATATCACAAATAAAATTTAAAAAAATAAAAAATTTTAAATGTATGCTTTATTGAACAATATTGTTGTTACTACACACAATGTTCTCCTGGTTCTGCTCACTTTACTATACATCAGTTCATACAAATCTTTCCAGACCTTTCTGAAATCAGTCTGTTTGTCTTTTCTTATACCACAATAATATTCCATCACAATCATATACTACAGCTTGTTTAGCCATTCCACAGTTGATGGGCATTCCTTTGATTTCCAATTCATAGCTATCACAAAAAGAGTTGCTATAAATAGTTTTGTATAAATAGGTGTTCTCTTTTTTTTGGATTGTCTTTGGAATATAAATCTAGCAGTGGTATTGCTGGATCAAAGGGTACGCACACAGTTTTATAGGTGTTTAGGCATAGTTCCAAATTGCTCTCCACAATGGTTGGATCAGTTCATGACTCTACCCACAGTGAATTAGCATCCCAGTTTTCCCATATCCCCTCCAACATCCAATATTTTCCTTTTTTGTTATATTTACCACTCTGATAGTTGTGAGGTAGTACCTCAGAGATGTTTTAATTTGTATTTCTCTGATCAATAGTGATTTAGGGCATTTTTTCATATGACTATAGTTAGCTTTGATTTCTTTGACTTAAAATTGCCTGTTCCTATCTTTTGACCATTTATCAATTGGGGAATGACTTGTATTTTTTATAAAGTTGACTCACTTCTCAATATATTTGAGAAATGAGGCCTTTATCAGAGATACTTGTTTAAAAAAATCCCAGTTTTCTGCTTTCCTTATAATTTTGGTTGCATTGGTTCTGTTTGTGCATGAGCTTTTTAGTTTTATATAATCAAAATTATCTTTTTTTCATTTTGTAATGCTCTCCATATCTTCTGTGGTCCTAATTTTTTCCTCTGTCCATAAATTTGACAAATATACTATTCCACGCTCCTTAAATTTTGTATGGTATCAACCTTTATGTGTAAATCATGTACTCATTTTGATCTTATTTTAGTACACAGTGTGAGATGTTGGTCTATACCTAGTTTCTGCTGTACTGTTTTCCATTTTTCCCAGCAGTTTTTATCAAATAATGTTTTTGTTCCGAAAGCTTGTATCTTTGAGTTTATCATATACTAGATTACTATAGTAACTTACTATAGTATAATTCATACCTATTCTATTCTACTGATCCACCATTTTATTTCTTAGGGAATACCAGTACCACCTTATAATACAGTTTGAGATCTGGTACTGCATCCAATTTCTTGACTTTTAACTTTATATTAAAGTTGGACTTTCTCCCAGGTTAGAGGGGAGATTGTTCAAACTTTAGTATATTTGTGCAACTACTTCTCAAGGTCTGTCACTTTTCCATTCTTCCAAGATAGTATGATTTAAAAAGATATGTATTTATTCTTCTTTTGGCCTGTGCTCTGGTTTGTGAGTGACCACAAGCACTCTTTTCTGCCCTGGAACTGTAACCAAGGGTACTACTCCTCTGGGGCCACAAGTTCTGGTGTGCTAGAGTTCCTCCTCTCCCTAGGACTGTGAGTCAGTTCTGAATATGGGAAATACAACAGAGTTCTATGCAAAAGGGACCCCTCTAATCTCCTTTTGACCAATCCTCTTACTATTTATTGGCTAAGAACTCCAGAAGCAGCTGCTGTTACAACTGAATCAATTGTTCCCAAGGCTGCTGGTTTGCTGGGGCATGGGTTACACTGGTATAGCCTTCTCTGGAGTCTCCACTCCCACTCTCACTCCTGGACAATATACCTTTCCTGCTGACTTTCTAAGTTGTCTTGGACTAGAAAATTGTTTCACCTCATCCTTTTGTGAGTTTTGCTGCTCCAGAATTTGTTTTGAGGTACTATTTAAAATAGTTTGGAGGCGAATTTGGAAGAGCTTAGGTGAGTCCCTGCTTTTTATCCACTCTCTTGGCTTCTTCCCCTAAGCACAGTATTTTTAAATGCTTCAGTTCTATCCTTAACAAGCTTCCTTTTATCTTAGATTACTTCCTTTCTCACATATTCCTTCCATCTTTCTTTCATGGACAATTGTTTCTCCTCCATTTCCCCCAAGATATTATATTAATATCAACTCTTTATTTTTACTCCATTTACTTTATTTTTCTGCACTTTCTACATAGTCTGGACCAAGATGGGAACAAGCATACCCTGGATCCTCACTGCTACTTCCAGTCCATCTCTATGTTGTCATCACTTATCAACTTTGTTCCTGTGAGATTCTCTCCATCCATGTGTACCACACAATTTACTTGTTTGCAGATATCTATCTACTGGCTGTAAGGTTATTCTATCTCATTTTTCAAGGAGTTCAAATTGGGTTCAGTCTTTCTCTTTACCTCACTGGTTATTTAGTAGTGTTATAACACAATTAAACTTGTGCTCTTGAAGACTACTCTTGGCAGCTCCATGGAGGATGGAATAGAGAGAGAATTCTAGAAGCCTGGATTTCACTATCTCTTCATGTTTCTCTCTTAGAATCTCTGGCTTCCTACCAGGCTCAGTTCATGTACCTCCTCCAAGTTGGTAGGCTTTTTCTGATGCTCCTATTTGTTTGTGTTCTTTCCTTCCTTATATAGTCATTTATATGCTAATCACAATAAATGTGGTATTCCTAGAAGAATAGAAGATCCTGTAGCCAGGGACTTTTTTATATTTGTTTCTTTTGTCATTGTACCTGAATACCTAACAAATTATACTTCATAGACCCTTAATAAATGTTTGTTGGAAAATGGTAATGAGTTGAGAGAAGTGAATGTCATAGAATTTGTTGCTGAGGAAATTCTCTTCTTATTAGAACAGGACCATGGTGGGAGATTTATGCTGCAAAAACAATCTTATGAGTTTTCTCTTTTCTGATAAATAATGAGAGAACATACAGGGGCTTAGGGATTTAGACAAGGGAAAGGAAGGAGAAGTAGCAGTAGAGAGAGCTCCTGGGAATCACAAAATAGCTCTGTGTAGAAGGACTAGATTTACAGTGAGAAAATCTCCAGAGCTAATTAGGAATGTTAAAGCAACAAAGTGATACTTTCTTTTGAATAAACTGCGCAGAGAAGCTTTGAAAGCCAGTAAAGTCCAAAAGTTCTTGGAAAATGAAGGAGTAAAGAAAAGCTGCATATAGGCTTAAGTAAAATACCCATTAGAATGGAAAATGATAGAAGGCCAGAAATTATCCTAATTGTTGGCAGGAAGGTCAAAGATCATGAAATTGTTGATAGAGTTAATTTTTAAGGTTACAAAACTATTCCTGTATGTTTATGTTTTCTTTTTTAAAATCATGCTCTATATATCACTTACTTATACATATCTTACAGTGAATACATAATTAGTAAAACATTAGCTGATTCATTTGACAATCTCTACTTTCTTAGTTATCATTTTATTAACTTTTGACAAATATGTATTAGGTGCTAAAAATTCAAAGACAAAAGTGAAATTGTATTTGTCAAAAAGGAGATTTTGTTTTCTCAAATGAAATTGAAAATGAAATTATGAAATTGATGAAAATGATGAAATTGATGAAAATATTGTGCCATCTTATATATGGATATGGGACAGCTAGGTGGCACAGTGGATAGAGTGCTGGGCTTGGAGTCATGAAGACTTATCTTCATGTATGACCAGGAGCAAGTAATTTAACTTTTCTGAACCTCAGGTATATTGCATTCTGTGTCTATGAATGAAGTTCCCACACTGATGAAAGATGTGATATAGTGATATATTGACATATGCAAAGCACTGTCTTAGGTGTTAGAAGATTTTTTTTGTTTTGTTTTTGCAAGGCAATGAGGGTTAAGTGATTTGCCCAGGGTCACACAGCTAGTATCTAAGGCTGGATTTTAACTCAGGTCCTCCTGAATCCAGGGCCAGTGCTTTATCCACTGTGCCACCTAGCTGCCCCAGGTGTTAGAAGATTTAAAGATGAAAATGGCAGTAAAGTCAATAAGTCAACTACCATTTATTTAGTATTTAGTATATGCCAGGCATTATGGGTACTTGGGAGTTAAAACTTCTCCTGCCTTTTTCCCCCACCATTGGGGCTCCATTCTCCCACTGGTGAGTTCCTACTGCAAACTTCATTTTTGGGGGGTGGGGTGGGGCAATGAGGGTTAAGTGACTTGCCCAGGGTCACACAGCTAGTAAGTGTCAAGTGTCTGAGGTCGGATTTGAACTCAGGTTCTCCTAAATCCAGGGCTTGTGCTATATCCACTGAGCCACCTAGCTGCCCCCTACAACCTTCATTTTTAGGAAGAGCTCTGAACAAACTTTGTCACCATTGATGCTTCTTCTGGCTCCTCCTCTACTTCTGCAGCCCCCTTACCCCAATGGAGAGTCCTTCCCAGAATCTCCATTTTGAAGAAGGGCCCAAGCCAGTCATCCTTCATCCTTTCAAATTCACCATTATACCCCCAGGATACCTTCTTCTCCTTCTCCATCTTTTCAGCTCCCTTTTATGTGGTGTCATCTCCCATTAGAATTTAAACTTATTGAGGTCAAGGGCTAGCTTTCTTTTTACCTGTATTTTTATCACCTGCAGCTTGTGGTTATCCAAAGTGATATCTGAATCCAGAATCATCTAGACTCCAAGTCCAGTGCTTGCTATATCTTCTATATCAGGTCATGGTTTGGCCTAGCTTGTAGCGTTGACTGATTGTTATTAACAACAAAAACAAAAACAAAATATTATATGCTTTTGTCCTTGCCCACAAAGTATGGACTAGTGCCAGGAGTAGTATCATGAATAGGATTTTTGAATTTTGGCATAGGGAGCAGCCCTCACAGGACAGTTATAGCTTACTTTCATGATTTGAACCAATATTTAGAACTAGGTGAAACTTTCATCATCAGGATAATATATCCATATGACCCCTTCTGTCAACAGGACTGGCTAAGACTAGTTTATACAGATTTTTGAGATCATTTATCAGGGTCAACACTGTTCTCTGTCAATAAACATGAAGATTAATTTTCTACAATTTTTATTTGCTGTAATAGTTGGTGGAATATTGACCTCTGTTCTCATCCCGACCCTAGCAGGTGAAAACTTGATTTACTGGGAGTATTAGATATCCAGTCTAAAGCACATGTCACTTTAGAAGATAAATACTAGAGGCTGCCTGGGGTCAGATATCACCATTCCTCTACCCTGCATTGCATATAGGCAACTTTGAAAATCTGGGTAAATTCATATTAATTCAGAGTCACCAGAAATGTTTGGGTGGCTCTATAAACTAGGAAAGGGACAGCATCATGTTAAAAATAGAGTGCTTGATTCAGTCATAAAGGGAGCATTCAAATTCTGCCTCTGATCTTTCAAATTGTGAATAATGTTATCAAACTCAAAGAGAAGCAAATCTCTATGAACTGCATAGTAACCTAGAAAATCATGGATTAATATTATCTCTGTTTTATTTCATGTTTATGTCTTAATCTGGTTCAAGCCAAACTCAGGAGTTCTTCAAAAGGCATGTCATGTAGAGTTTGTCACCTCTTTCTTATGTATTAGCTGCCAAGTTGAAGACTCACTGAGATCTGCAGTAGTAGAGGGAGTGCCAACACCTTGGGCTCTGCCACTTACGAAATCTCAGATATTAAATCTTAATTGCATGTGATATAATAGTGAAACCATTGATCTAGAGCTGAAGGGACCTCTGAGGCTACCTAGTAACTTTTTTCTTTTTTTTTAAATAATAAATATTTTTATTTAAAGTTTTGAATTCTAAATTTTATCCCTCCTTCCCTTTCTCCCCTTCATGCTCCCTGAGGTGGTAAGCAATCAGATATAGGTTATACATGTGCAATTATGTAAAGCATTACCACATTAGTCATTTTGTACATGAAAATTTGATTAAAAGAAAAAAATAAAGAAAGTGAAAAATAGCTTGCTTCAGTCTGCGTTCAGTATCAGTTCTTTCTTTGGAGGTGGATAGTATGCTTTATCATTTGTCCTTTGGGATTGTCTTGGATCATTGTATTGTTGAAAATAGTCAAGTCATTCACAATTCTTCATCAAACAATATTGCCATCTCTTTGCACAGTGTTCTCCTGGTTCTGCTTATTTCACTATATATCAGTTCATACATGTCTTTCCAGGCCTTTCTGAAATCATCCTCCTTGTCATTTCTTATAGCATAATAATATTCCATCACCATCATATACCACAGTTTGTTTAGCCATTCCCCAACCAATGGGCATTTCTTTGATTTCCAATTCTTAGCCACCAAAAAAAGAGCTGCTATAAATATTTTTGTACAAACAGGTCTTTTTCTCTTTCTTGGGATGTCTTTGGAATATAAACCTGAGGCTACCTAGTCTAACCCTCTCATTTTATAGATTGGGAAAACGAGGCTCATGGAGATGTAATAGTTTGCCCAAAGATTACATAGGTAGGAAATGTCTGGGGCAAGATTTGAAACAAGGTCCTCTGACTCCAAAGCCAAAAGACCCTCACTATTTAGTGTATGGGTCTTTAGAAAAATCTCCTCTTCTCTGTAGGGCATTGGTTTCCTAATCTGTAATATAAGAATAATAATATCTGCTCTTCCTACCTGACATTGGAGGTATGAGAATAAGGTGTGATCATATTGTGGATGGAAGGTTCTTTAAATACTCCAAATGCTATTCATAATTAAGGCATCATCATCACTATCTGCATGAAGAGATTTCATTTTTACTTTTTAAAGGACAATTTGACAGGTACCAGCCTGATAGGAACTGCACCTGCAACATCTGCTGAACAGAAATCCTGAATTCAAATAGAGTTGCATGGCCTCCAGTGCCTGTGTCTGGACTATTATGTATAACTTTTTTTTTTAGTGCATCTTTTTTAAACATTTATTTATTTTTATTTTTTAATTTTTTTTACATATAAGGTATTTTATTTTTTCCGTTACATGTAAAGATAGTTCTCAACTTTTGTTTATACAAGCTTTACAATTTCAGATTTTTCTCCCTCCCTCCCCTCCCTCCCCCCTCCCCTAGACAGTAGGTAATCTGATATAGGTTATATCTATATATCTATATATCATATCCATATCCATATAGATAGATAGATATATACACACATATATATATACACACATAATAACATTAATCCTATTTCTGCATTAATCCTGTTACAAGAGAAAAAAATCAGAGCAGTGATGCAAAACTTCAAAATAGAAAAAAAAAAAACAGCACCCAAAACAAAAGAAATAGTATGGTTCAATCAGTATCTATACTCCACAGTTCTTTTTTTTTTTCTTGAATTTGGAGATCCTCTTCTATCATGAGTTCCCTGGAACTCTTCTGTACCATTGCATTGGTGAGAAGAATATAGTCCATCACAGTAGGTCAACACTCAATGTTGATGATACTGTGTACAATGTTCTTCTGGTTCTGCTCATCTCACTCATCATCAGCTCACGTAAGACCCTCCAGGTTTCTCTGAACTCCTCCTGCTCATCATTTCTTACAGCACAATAGTATTCCATTGTATTCATATACCACAACTTGTCCAGTCATTCCCCAATTGATGGGCAACCCCTCAACTTCCAATTCCTTGCTACCACATAAAGAGCAGCTATAAATATTTTTGTACATGTGGGTCCCTTTCCCCCTTCCATGATTTCTTTGGGAAAAAGACCTAAAAGTGGAATTGCTGGGTCAAAGGGTATGTACAGCTTTATTGCCCTTTGGGCATAATTCCAAATTGCTCTCCAGAATGGTTGGATCAGTTCACAGCTCCACCAACAATGCATTAGTGTTCCAATTTTCCCACAGCTTCTCCAACATTTATTATCTTCCTTTGTTGTCATTTTAGCCAATCTGATAGGTGTCAGGTGGTACCTCAGAGTTGTTTTAATTTGCATCTCTCTAATCATTAGAGATTTAGAGCATTTTTTCATATGGGAATAGATAGCTTTGGTTTCTTCATCAGAAAAATGTCTGTTCATATCCTTTGACCATTTCTCAATTGGGGAATGACTTGGATTCTTATAAATTTGATTTAATTCCCTATATATTTTAGAGATGAGGCCTTTATCAGAAGTACTGGCCTCAAAAATTGTTTCCCAGCTTTCTGCCTCCCTTCTAATTTTGGATGCATTGCTTCTGTTTGTACTATTATGTATAACTTTTAAATAAAAGATCTTTAGGAAGAAATCAATACTCTGCTGTTGGATCGTATAAAGCAATACTGTGTGGTCATTCTAGCTCATTGCAAGATGAGTGCTGCTCAAGGTAGATGTTCAGGAACTAGTTATACTACATTTCTTAAGTTTTCTTACCATTTCCGGGTCTTTTTTCAAACATTATTTAAATAGCAGGTTTGTAGTAGAAAGCATAGGAGGAGAACTTTGGGAGAATTGGCTTCTAAGTGCTAACTCATTCCAGTCACTGTACCCATCATGGCCTGGATCAAATGATATATCAGGCCACGTAGAAATTTGAAATTCTAGCTGGCAGAGACTGAGATTAACAGATCCCTGGAGCTCTGACATTCTGAGTTGTAGATGGCTAAGTGGATTGGGTATACATATTAAGTCTAGTATCATTATGGTGAGACACCAGGCTGCTTTAGGGAGGGGCAAGCTGGTTCAGATCAGAAATGGAACAGGTCAAAACTCCTATGCCCTGCAGTATTGACTCATGAGTGGCTCCTACCCTTGGGAGTAGCCAGGTGGCCTAGTGGACAGAAAGATGGTGCTGGAATCAGGAAGATTTGACTTCAAAATAGGCCACAGAGGGCAAAGCCAAGATGGCAGAGGAGAGGCTGTGACTCCAGCAAGCTCCAGATAAACCCATCCACTCACTCTCAAATAATTCCATAAAAACCAAAAAACAAGCAAACGAGAACCAGACAAAAAACCAGAACAGTCTAAGACACATAAGAACAGAGTGAGACTATTTTCCAGCCAAAGATGGCAATCAGGATCACCTGCTGATTGGGCTGATAGAGGAGCTCAGTGCAGTCCAGATCCAGCCAGAAATAGACAGTGCTTCCAGCACCTTGGAGTCTTCAGCTCCAGTGGCTTCTTCTGAGGCTTGATCTGTAGGACCTGTGAGGGGCTTCAGTGGTTGGCTGGGGTGAAGTGGCTGCAGTCTCTGCTGGAGTTGGGGTGAAACATTGTGGTTCTGAACTAGTGGGCTGAATCAAGTGGTGACAGCCCAGTTGGGGAGGATCACAGGCAAGTCAAGCTTCCAACTATAGAGAATCAGATTTCAATCAGCCATCTGCTTCCAGGCTGAGATGAGTAGGCAAAAAAGACAGCAGACAATAGACTTCTTTAGGGGAGGGGTAGAACAGAATACACCCTCAGAAGAAGATAATAACAAAGTCAAAGCTCCAACATCCAAAGCTCCCAAGAAAAATATGAATTGGTCTCAGGCCACGGAAGCACTCAAAAGGGACTTTGAAGAGAAAGCAGGAAGATTTAGGGAGATGGAGGAAAGAATGGAAAGAGAAATGAGAGCAATTGCAGGAGAGTCACACGAAAAAATTCAACATCTTGAAAAGCCAAATGGGAAAGGAGATAAAAAAGCTCTCTGAAGAAAATAATTGCCTAAGAATTAGGATTGAACAAATGGAAGCTTATGACTTTATGAGAAACCAAGACACAGTGAGGCAAATCCAATTGAATAAAAAAATAGAGGGCAATGTGAAAGATCTTCTTGAAAAAACAGCTGACCTGGAAAATAGATCCAGGAGAGATAATTTGAAAATCGTTGGTCTACCTGAAAGTCATGATAAAAAAAAAAATACTAGACATCATCTTCCAAGAAATTATCAGCGAAAATTACCCTAGTGTTCTAGAAACAGAAGGTAAAATAGAAATTGAAAGAATCTACCAATCACCTCCTGAAAGAGATCCCAAAAGGAAAACTTCCAGGAATATTATAGCCAAATTCCAGAACTCCCAGGTTAAGGAGAAAATACTGCAAGAAGCTAGAAAAAAAAGGAATTCAAATACTGTGGAGCTACAGTAAGGATAATACAAGATCTAGTAGCATCTACATTAAAGGACCAGAGGGCATAGACTATGATATTCCACAGGTCAAAGGAACTGGGACTACAGCCAAAAATTACCTGCCCAGCAAAACTGAGTATAATCTTTTGGGGGGAAATGGAACTTCAATGAAAAAGAGGACTTTCAGGCATTTATGATGAAAAGACCTGAGGTGAGACCCTAGAAAAACATAAAAAGGTAAACAGGAAAAAGAAATCAGGGACATTAAAAAAAAAAAGAAAACAGGGACATTAAAAGGTTAAACTGTTTACATTCCTACATGGGAAGATAATACTTCTAACTCATAAGATCTTTCTCAGTATTAGGGCAGCTGAAAGGAATATAGTTAGACAGAGGGCACAGGTCTGAATTGAATATGAAGGAATGATATCTGTAAAGCATTTTTTTTGTTTATCCTTGTTTTTTGTGGGGCAGGCAGGGTGGGGTGGCTTATGTCTGGGGCCTGATTTGGGCTCGGGGCCTCCTGGGTCCAGGGCTCATGCTTTGTCCACTGTGTCACCTAGCTGACCCATGGTGAATTCTTCAAAATAAAGTTAAGGGGTAAGAGGAATGCACTGGAAGAAAGGGAAAGGGAGAGGTGGATTGGGGAGAAGTAGTTCACATAAAAGAAACAAGAAAAAGCTTATGGAGTAGAGGGGGAAATGGGGAAGGAGCAGAGGAGTGAGTAAGCCTTACTTTCCTCAGAATTGGCTCAAAGAGGGAATAACATACACACTCAAGAGGGTATAATAATATATCTTACCCTGTGGGAAAGTGGGAGGGAAAGGGGATGGGGGTGGGGGAGAGGCAATGGAAGGAAGGGCAGGGCAAGGCAGATGAGGGGGCAGTAAAAAGCAAAATACTTTTGAGGAGGGATAGGGTGAAGGAAGATAGAAATTAGAGTAAATATTAAGGGGAAGGAATAAGATGGAGGGTAATACAGTTAGCAATAGAAACTGTGAAAGAAATGATGAGCAGGATGATATCAGAAGGACATATGAAAAATACAAACCATCAACAGAGATAGAACTGATGGTATCCGAATACAGTTGAAGTATAATTTTATTTGTTAGTTCCTCTTTCTAATGGTGTTTTGTCTATTTTCTTTCCCAACCTGACTAATGAGAAGATGTTTTGTATAACTGCACATGTATGACTTATATTGAACTGCTGGATTTCATAGGGAGGGATGAGGAGGGAGGGAAGAAGCAAATTTAGAACACAAAGTTTTAAAAAAATCAATGCGAAAAGTAATGATGAGCAAGAGCAGTTCAGAGAAAGCTGGAAGGACTTACATGAACTCATGCTGACTGAAAGGAGCAGAACCAACATAATATTGTATGCAATAACAGCAACATTGTGTGATGAACAATGGTGATAGACTTGGCTCTTCAAAGCAATGCAATGGTCAAAAACAACTTCAAAGAACTTCATAATAGAAAATGTTCTCAATATCCAGAAAAAAAGAACTGTGGTTTTTGAATGCAGATTGAACTATACTGTTTCTACTTTGGGGCTGTTTTTTTTTTCCTTCTTTTTTGAGGTTTTTCCCTTGTGTTCTGACTCTTCTTTCACAATATGACTAATGCAGAAATATATTTAATTGATTGAGAATATATAACCTATATTAGATTGCTTTCTGTCTTGGGATGGACAGAGGGAAGGGAGGGTGGGAGAAAAATTTGGAACTAAAAATCCTATGAAAACAAATGTTGAAAACTATCAATATATGTAACTGGAAAATAATAAAATACTGAACAAAAAATTTAAATAAAATAGAAAAAATAGGCCTCAGACACTTAGTAGATATATAACCCATGGCAAGTCACATAACCTCTGCCTCAGTTTCTGCATTTGTAAACTTGGGATAATAGTAGCACCTACCTCATGAGGTTGTTGTGAGGATCAAATTTGATAGTAATTGTAAAGTGCTTAGCACAACACTATATAAATGGCATTTGTTGTTGTTACTACTACTGATACTTCTGCTGCTACTGCTACTACTACTACTACTACACTTCCAGGCTGGGTAAGAATAGAAAGATCTATTCCCAACAATGACAACAAAATCTGACACTCTATATTTCCATTATTATTATTCATAATGTCCTAATAAATGTTAGTAGTGTTAATCTCTTAACTCTGTATCTCTTTATCTATACTTTCTATCTTCCATGCCTCGAATGTTCTCCCTCCTCACCTCTATCTCTTAAAAACCTTGGCTTCCTTCTAGACTCAACTTAAACATAATTTTCTGCCGAAGATTCCTGCCTCCTTCCACTGCTAGAATGTTGTTGTTTAGTCATGACTTCGTGGACCATAGCATGCCATGCAAGCCCTTCTATCTTCCACTGTCTCTTGAAGTTCGTCCACGTTCATATTCATTGTTTCCATGTTCTCAAAGACCTTATGAGAAAATCACATATGCACAGATAACTGTAATTCAGATTATAACTGGAATGGTACTAAACTGATTTTGCTTTCATTATGGATAATCAGGGATAACATCATGGAGGATGTAACACCTAAGGCAAGTCTTGAAATGTTGGAAAGATTTCAACAAATAGAGATGGAGCCAGGGCAAAAATGGTATATTCTAGGAATATTGAAAAAGCTGAGCAAAGGTATAGAGGTAAAGAGGCAGGAACTCATGAGACAAGTTTGGAGAATAATGAGTAAACCATTTTGGTTCTAGAGAAGTATGTGAACAGCTCATGATAAGAGCTCACATTTCTCTAGCACTTTAAGGTTTACCAAACAGGTAATGTAGGTAGTTTCATATCCATTTTACATATAAGGAAAATGAGTCTCAGAAAGGGAAAAATAATTGCCATACAATGTGTGTCCGAGCTGGGATCAGACTGGAACTTTAGGTTGGAGTCAGATTGTGGAGAGCCTTAAATGCTAAGGTGAGCTGTTTGAACTTCATTCAGAAAGCATAGTATTTATTTTAGGAGCCATTGAAGGTTTGTGGTTAATTTCAGTCAACTTTGTTTCTTATTACTTTAAAAGAAACTGATTGCTCCACACAAGCTAGGTTGTTTGCATCTTCCATGTGCATCAAGCTTATGAATAATGAGTAGGAATTGTTTCAAGAAGGGATTAGATAAATTGATGTAGATACAGAGTGGGCTATTAAAGGGAAAGAAGAGACATTTCAGATATATCTATGATTAAAAACAATAACAAATACCAAACCTTCTACTAAATGTTCTTTGGTAGTCTTGTCAAAGCAAGAAGTTGAGACTATAGTGTCCTGTAAGCCTGAATCAAAATTGATTAAAGAATCTTAGGGTTTTTATGTTTTAATCTTTTTCATCTAATTTATACCAAAGTGAGGTTTCCCAAAGCAATGCAAATGGATTCCACTGGCGGCAATTACTCATGTTGTCTTCACTACAAGTAATGCAGTTAGTATTTAGGGAACTATTTATCACACATTCCTTATTTCAGTTGTACATGTTCATTTATGGAAAGTGAAAGCCAATAAGCCTCTTTGTATACATACCTTTTTAATATATCATGATACATCTGAGAATACTTTCCTCAGACTCTCCTGTACTCATTCCCTTGGCTTCCATTAGCATTCCTCTGAGTGTTAGAAAACACTCTACCTATTTGAAGGGGCTGCAGGTTATAATGGAAAGTATTTGAAATTTGGATTCAGAAAAAACTAGGTTCATCAGCCAGTTCTGTTATTTACTACTCATGTGACCTTGGACAAATCACTTCAATGGTCTGAACCTCAGTTTCTTCATCTACAGATGGAAGAAAATGGGCTGGGTTACACCAATGGCTCCTTATGCCTCTACATCTAAGATCCTGTGGTTGTGTGAGACATTTCATACAGAAGCCTATCCCATTTCGAGTATATTTTTTAACTTGTGAATTTTCACTTATTTGTTGAGGACTAACAGCCACATTATAAAATGGAGGTTGGGAGCAATATCTATTAGGATTCTACTTCCTCTACCACTACCCCTCCCCTCTACCCAATATAGGCTGAGCTAGTTTCTCCTATGGTCCCACCTTACTCCATCCAGGATAGGCTAGTTTTTTTCCCCTTATAAGGTATTGAAAGTATTCTAGAACATTAATTGGTTGGGGGTGGGTGGGAGGATGGGGACTAAGGCTATAACAACTGATGTAACTTACTGATGACATAAATCAAAATACCAAAGCAAAGGAGTTTTACCTTTACTCTTTTTGTTTGTTTGTTTTTGGTGAGGCAATTGGGGTTAAGTGACTTGCCCAGGGTCACACAACTAGTAAGTGTTAAGGGTCTGAGGCCGGATTTGAACTCAGGTGCTCCTGAATCCAGGGCCAGTGCTCTATCCACTGCACCACCTAGCTGCCCCTACCTTTAGTCTTGATAGGAATGAGTGTTGCCATAGCCAATCTATGAGACAGAAGCTATACTCAACTCAATCAATTTTGTATCCTTTCCATCTTTTCAGTGTAATAAATGGTTAAGGAAACGTCTTTGAGCTAACCATGAAATAGTCTATGAATGTCATGCTTTGTTCCAATTCTGAACCTGAACCACCAGACTGGCTTGAGTTTGGGCCTGGCCTAAAGCCAGGATAAATACCTTATTTCAATGGAAACATTGCTATGAACACAGCACTTTAAAGTGGTTGGAGCAGTACTTAGAATCTCTCAATTCTTCTTTTGTTGTCCAATGAATTGGCCAAACCATTCTAGAACCCAATTAGGAAGTGAAATTAAAACAAAAGGTAAAAGACTTTAAGGCAATTTTCTTTAATCCATCAATACCACTACCAGGTATATATACCAAGAAGGTTAAAGGCAGAAGAACAAGCCCCACGTACACAAACAAATATTTAAAGCAGTACTTTTTAAAAATAGTATTTTATTTTTCCCAATTATATGTCAACACAATTTTTAACATTCATTTTTACAAGATTTTAAGTTCCAAATTTTTACCCTTCCCTCCCTCCCCTCTTCCTAAAATGGCAGGCAATTTGATATAGGTTACATATGTGCAATTATGTAAAACATATTCCCATATTAGTAACAGTTGTGAAAGAAGAAACAGATTTAAAGGGGAAAAACAAAAAAAAATAAAGTGAAAAAATTATGCTTCAATATGCATACAGAGTCCATCAGTTCTTTATCTGGATGTGGATGGCATTTTCCATCACAAGTCCTTGGTACTTATCTTGGATCATTGTGTTGTTGAGAAGAGCTAAGTCATTCACAGTTGATCATCATACAATGTTGCTGATACTGTGTGCAATGTTTTCTTGGTTTTGCATTTCACTTTGTAGAAGTCATTCCATGTTTTTCTGAAATCTGCCTGCTCACCATTTCTTATCACACAATACTATTCCATAATATTCATATACCACTTGTTCAGCCATTTCAGAAAGAAAACAACATGGTAAGAGAAAACAACTTACTTTAATGAGAATAGTGCCTTTAAATCCTGATTATGCACACTCCACCTCCTTCCCCCAACACTATTAAAGCTGATGCATTTCTTCTTGAACCAGACAAAGCATTAAGTGAGCAGCTACACAAAATATAAGATAGCAAGCCACATTCATTATTTACTGATTAAAACACTGCAACTATGAAATCAACAGTCAGGCATCAGGTGCACACATGGGGAACACAAATCTTGTCTAATAAATGAGAGGCAGAGATCAGGAGGAAAGGTATAGCCTACACTACTGATTTTTTTTTTTTAACCTACTTTTGCACTTCAAACGCCAACTACAGACCACAGACACAGTCTATCAGCCATGGAACCAGAGGCTTTAGCTTTCTGGGAAATGCCAATCACACAAGGAGAGCTGAAACCACTGTCAGAAAATGTTGAGGTCAACAACAGCTCAGGAGTAATAGCCATTTGTTCTGGGCTGTGACAAGGGTTCAGGCACAGGGCAGAGTTGCCAAGATTTAAAACATCTAGAGCCTGAGATTCAGAGCAGGGGAAATGGTGAGGGTGGGGAGGGGCTCAAGGTGGGAGAGAAGAAACTGACTGGAACATTTTTCTGCTTAGTAGACGGAGAAAATTTAAATGCTTTGCCAGTGGGTGAAGGGTGGCTGATGGGGTGAGGTTGATAGCTTTTATTTCCTTGAGAAGAATGGGATTTAAAAAAAAATAAAGGTAGTAACTTTCCTCAAGACATTTATTATAACCTTAAGAGAACCCCTGTCTCTGTGTTTTCCTCACCTGGAACTTTCACACCAGAAATTGAGGGATGTTAGTGTATCTGAGGGATGTTAGTGTATCTTTTGGCTTTAACTTATGATTTTGCCGTTTTTTTTAAGGGAAAATTCTAATTGTACTACTTGTGAACTCAACATGTGTAAATCATTAAGGCTTCTGTTTAAAATAAACATACCATTTTTAATAGTTGTGAATTTTTACTTGTGGACTTTTAGAGCAGTAAAATCTTTTAGAGATAATTAAATATTACCTTATTATTTCACTAACAGAAAAACTGGGTATAGGATTCCTCCACCCCCAGCTTTACTGACTCCCTTAAAAGTGTTTATTCTACTTTACCATGATGCCTACTCATGAAACAAATGATGTCTCATATGAAGGAAAGTTCTACTGTTTTATCAGCTGGTTGCTATATCAACAGTATTGCCTGAGCTTGGGCAGAAATAGGGGATGGGAATGAGGGGTCTTGCCCTTCCAGTCAAAATGTCTGCCTTTGCCAACAAATCATCATGTAGTCTATGAAACTGTGTACACTCAAGCCTAGACTCATTATACATTCAGAAGTAGCAATTAAAGAAAAACTAGAATAAAAGTTGCTATTTATGTGTATTTCAGTCATCTCTGACTCTTTGTGACTCCATTTGGGGTTTTCTTGGCAAATACTGGCATGGTTTGCCGTTTCCTGCTCCATCTCATTTTACAGATGAGGAAACTGAGGCAAATAGGGTTAAGTGACTTGCCCAGTATCACACAGCTAGTAAATATCTGAGGCTGGGCTTGAACTCAGGTCTTGTTGACTCCAGGCCCAGGATCCTATCCACTGTGTCACCTAGGTGCCCTGAACAAAAGTTAAATCTTCTTTAAATTTCCCAACCCTAATAAACAAAACATTTTATTGGACTTGTTACACAGCCAACCCCTTTGAAATCTCCAACTAGTTGTTGCTATTTCTGAATTTCACTCAGTCTACCGAGGAAGCTAGGTGGCAAAGTGGATAGAGCACTGGCCTTGAAAGACTCATATTCATGATTTCAAATTCAGCCTCCCTAGTCTTGGGCAAGTCACTTAATCCTGTTTACTTCAGTTTCCTCAACTACAGCACAATTTGACATATTCTAAAGTTGTCCAAGCTAGAGCCTAAGTCCCATTTGTCTTACCTTAGTTAATTGTGGCTCAATCTTTGGGATAGAAATACTAGCAATAGGGCACAAAGGAAGGTGGCATGAACTCTTCCTCCAAAGGGTATGACCCAGTACAGAGAGAAAACAATATGATAAGAAAGAACACCTTCCTTTAATGAGATAGTTTCCTCAAAACCAATAACAGGGTCCTGGAGAGTTGGAGACAACTGAAATGACTGAGCAACACCAAAACTGAATCTGCTATCAATGAATGCATTTCTGCACAGCTTGTCTTCCAAGCCTGAAATGTCCTTTTTTCTCTGCTTATATTGCATCTTCTACATAAAGACCATTTTTGATTCCACCAACTGCCAGTTTCAACCCCATCTACTTTATGAGTGTTGCATTTATTTCTATGTGTACATGCTGCTTCTCCTGATCAAATGTAAGTCTCTGGATGGCAGAGACTTTAATTTTTTTACCTTTACATTTCCAGAATCTTATATGATTCCTATCGTAAGCAAGCTTTCTTCACCTGGATCTTTCATACCAGAAATCTTTTGGCATTAAATGATGATTTTTGCCATTTTCAAAGGGAAAGCAGACATAGTAGGTGCTTAGCAAATACCTGAAAAGGATTTCTGGGTCATATGACCCATAAGCTAGAAAACCAAACCCTTTCCATGCTTACAAATCTCAAAACTCCCTAGTGTGAGAATCATAAAATCATGCACAAGATAAAATAAATGCAGCTGCTTCTACCCACAGACCAACACCAAGAATATCGGTGAGGTAAAAGAATGAGGGCTAAATCCTAAATACCTCTCCCCCACTGGCCCCTACATTTTGAGTAGGCTGCAGTAAAGTGAGACCCATCGGTCCTTATCCTAGGATATGCTCAGCAATTTCCTGTTTGCTGCTGTCATCTTTACCATCACACTCCATACCTGCCCTCACTGGCCCAGTCACTGCCAACAGAATTCAACTTTGCCCACCTCTCTCATCATCTTCCACCCCCTGGAGAAGATAGAGGTATAGAAAATGCAAACATATTCTGCCTGGGGAATCAGCATACTGAACTGTAGTAGTGCTTAGAACTAAAGAACAATAAAGTTGGAGCAGTGTCTAAGGGGCTTCATCAGACCTGAAGGAGAATGGCATTGAGCTGGGGGGCAGTTTTGTCCCCCCAGGAACTAAGACTGGTGAAAAACAAACTCTCCCAGTTTCCCAAAAGTAAAGAGGCTAAAACAGCTTTGAGGTCCATCTGATTGTGAAACTGCCATCAAAGGAGGTGTCAAAAAGTGAGGAATAGAATATAAAGAAAAAATGACTGAAATTTTGAAAGAATTTAGTAGAAAGAGAACAAAGTTAAAAACCTTGAGCACAAGCAGATAAATCAACAAGGAAGGTATTAATAGCAAAGGGGAAGATGGCCTCTAGGACATCTAACTGGGTACAAATATTTCTGAAAAAAATATTGTAAGACAAAGGAAAACGAATCAATACCCAGTAAACCAGAGGACCCTGTGGATTCCCAAGAAAGAATGGAAGCAGAACTGGATGTTCCTGGTTGGTTTAAGAGAAAAATAAGAATGAAAGCAAAATGTATAGCTTGTACAACAGAAATAATTTTCAGAATAGAAAAACTTGAATCCAGAGTGGCAAGTCTCTCTAGAAAAATGAAAGAAATAACAACTTATTAGGAATACAAATCTATAGAAGTAAAGGACAATCTGGAAGAGGAGAAAAAAGAGCAGTAACATTATAAAAGCACTGTATCTCTATATAAACAAAACATTTTAATCTCAAAGACTGGAGGCATAGAGACAATTTAAATATCATAGGCCTCCTAGATGAACAAAAGAAGTCAAAATACCTGACCATAATAATACAAGAAAACTTTCCAGGGCTTCTTAAGAGAAAACAAAGGGTCAATTGAAAAAGTTCACAGATTGCCTCCAGAAAATAACAGTAACTATGCTACAATCTCCAAAACACATGGTGGCTAAATTGGATAGTTCCAATAACAAACAAAAAATTCTGCAAGTGACTAAGTCAACAAGAATTTAAGTACTTAATTTTGCTAAAAATTGAGATTATGATCACAAAGAAGGCAGGTCTTGCCTCCAGGGGGAGTTTACTTTCTAAAGCAGATAATAACATAAAATGAAGTTGAAAATAGGAGGAGGAGGAGGAGGTGAGAAACAAAGTAAATACCTTGTAGGTACATAGTTGAGAAAGTACAGAAAGGAGTGGAATCCAGAAAGGAATGGTTGGACTGGATACATTTGTTAAGAGGGAGGTTCTGAGAGGCACCAATCAATCACTGGAAGTGGGTCTGGAGGCATGCTAATCTGCTATGGACAAAGTTGTTTTATATACATACCTGATTGAATCTGACATTTCCATAAGATTAGGTACTATTCAAAGAGCCAAGAGTACCTTCAATTTGTAATTCTAATTGTACCTTTCCATAAATCCTCCTCAGAGGTACAAATAACAAGCTGGAGGTCTTCCTCCAAGTCTGAATATACCTAGGAAACCAGGTAAACAGACAATTGGTCCATCTTTTATCTTCCCTTCTTGTTACATAATTAGTCAAATCTTTTCTGATCACACATCTTGTGGATATCATGAAAACCAGAAGACAAAGACAGGCACAAAATGAACTTCCAGGATAAGACCAATCTGGTTCAAGGGTGGGGAAAGTCTGCAGTATTAGGAGTGGAGTCTGAAGAAGAATGAAAGAGAAAGAATTTCAAATAAAAATAAAGGAAATGCAAATAGCATGAGGCTATTCTGCATCCACCAAAACAAACAAACAAAAAACAAACAAAAAAACACAGAAGGGAAAGAAAATATATTCTGAAGAGTAAATTAACTCAAAATGCATCCCAAGGCGACATATCCTACAAAACTGAGCTTAATCATGTGTTGTTTTTTGTTTAATTATTTGTGGCTAGGTTGTATTTTTAAAAATTATTTGCTACTGCTTATATATTAATGAATATTTATATAATGCATATTTTATTTTGTGCATTTAAAACCCAAAAGAATTAAAAGAAAAACACAAGGTTAAAAACGACAGAAACAACTGCAGAAGCAATATCAAAATAACAACAAAGTATTATTTAGAGATTTTTTTCTAAGAAAGAAATTATAACGAAAAAAGAATTGAAATAGAAGGACTCATAATGGAGGAACTGGCCTTAAACATCATGAACTAAACCTCAAAAGGCTCTACCTATAGGGAAATCATTGTTTTTTTGTGAGCCTAAACTGCAGAATGTGGACACATAAAAGGGAAGAGGTAGGAAGAAGATATAACATGTGTGATGTATCTTGACCAACATCAGAAAATAACTCCTGTTATTTCTCAAGAAGAGGAGGAGCTATGGGAATATGGTAGAGGTAGCAAAGAGGACTGAACAAGAGCAAGAAAGGGGGAAATCTTAATTTGGTGGTGAGATAAGGCCAGAAGAAGAACACTCTAATACTCTAATGGTATGAGCATGATATTCTGTAATGGAAGATGGAGACTGATTATAAAATAAGTATAATTGGCAGTGATTTGGTTACAGAGATCAGTATTTCTTTTTTTGTTTTGTTTTGTTTTTGAGAGATCACTATTTCTGAGAGACTTTTGTGCCTCTTTGGATTTAATCTTCCAAAGAAGGAAAAAATGAGCTCTTGATGCAAACAGCATCCAAAATAGTAAGAGGGCATGAATCCAGAGAGAAGATGTCATGGAAAATAGGAAAGAAAATGATCATGGTGAGGCCATAAGGTAGAAATTAATAATCTCTATCTGACTGTTATCTAGTCTACCTATCTTCAATTAGGTAGTTGAGACTTATGCAATATCTCAATATTTCAGTGAATCTATGATGAAATAAATGTAGCTACGCTAATCCCCTCTCATGATTTTTTTCTCTGCAAATCTTTTTCATGTCATTCCCTACCTTATCACATTACAGTACACATATTGCCAAGGAGGTCTATAGATAGACTTCAGGATATCTATAAATGTAGATGGCAAAGCACATCTTTATTTCAAGATAATTGGTTTCCTTTGTAATACTATGTATTTTATTTTGTGCATTTAAAAATAATTATTTGAAAAGGGGTCCAAAGGCTTCAATAGACTGCTAAAAGGGTCCAAGAAACAAAAAAATAAATGAAGACACCCTGATCTAAACCTTTTGATATTATGTAGGTACCCATTTTAGGATCAAATTCAAGCTGTACATCTGTATATTTGCTTTTGTTATATGATCAGTACACCTCCTTTTCCAAGAATAGGATCATAGAATCATGAAACTATTAATTTATAGCTGGGTGGGACATTAGTGTCCATTTACTTAAGTAAGTATTTATTAAGTGTTCATATATTCTAAACACTACTGATTCAAAGACAAAAATATGAAATAATTCCTACAGTCAAAGAGTTTATATTCTAAGAGAGATAGAAGAAGCGAGTGGATACTAGAGTTGTGTCAAAGGAAGGCAGTTCCGTGAGGAAGGTATTGAGGGACTAGATTCTAGGCATTTTGGTTGGGCAACGTAAAGGTACAGAGATGCAAGATGAAGCCAGTTAACTAGATGATGGAGTATGTAAAGGAGAGCAATGTAAAATGTGGATGGAAGGGTGCAGCTAGGTGACACAGTGGATAAAGCACCAGCCTTGGATTCAGGAAGACCTGAGTTCAAATCCAGCCTCAGACACTTAACACATACTAGCTGTGTGACCCTGGGCAAGTCACTTAACCCTCATTGCCCCGCAAAAAAAAAAAAAAAAAAGAAAAGAAAAGAAAAGAAAGAAAGAAAAAAATGTGGATGGAAGAAGATTGGGGATGGATGGTGAAATGTTTTAGAGCCAAATTACAGTAGTTTATATTTTATCCTAGAAGCATTTGGGAGCCACTGCAGTTTACTGAGTAGGGAAATAACAAGATGACATATACTTAAGGAAAAATCACTTTGGACCATCTAGTCTAAACCCTTCATAACCAATCATACGTTCTTTTCTTTTCTTTTTTCTCCTTTCTTTTCTTTTCTTTCTTTCTCTTTTTTGTGGGGCAATGAGGGTAAAGTGACTTGCACAGGGTCACACAGCTAGTAAGTGTCAAGTATCTGAGGCCGGATTTGAATTCAGTTACTCCTGAATCCAGGGCCGGTGCTTTATCCACTATGCCATGTAGCTGTCCCATACGTTTTCTGTACAACAACTTTTATGCTACTTTTTGTGCATAATTCATCATCGTTGATAGGGTACAGTTCACTGTCACCTACCATATGTTTCTATATTGTCCTTTGTTTTACCTAGAATTTTATTGCTTCAAAGAATATGACATTTCATTATTCATAGCTATATAAAATCACTGAAAGAATGCTGGTGCTTATTGTTTGATAATTTAAAAAATAGATTTAATTTAGTCATTTAAAAACATAATAACCTTGAAAACTCTCCTCTTCTTCCATGCATTTGTTAAGAGTATAAAGATTGTTTTCTAGATACAACCACAAAGATAAAAATGACCCTTTATTACCAAAATAGGGAGATGTGTGCTCAGCAAAGGTGTCTGCTGCTCTTATAGAGTATGCCTAACATGAAGTCTGAAGGGAAGAACGAATTCTCTATAGATGTGCTCAAATCTTTACTGGATTTGTAGTATAATGGATATGGCACCATCCATCTGATGATTAGTTCCACAAAATGTCCTTTGTAGATTACATTGTAAGGATTATTCATTTGAGACTTCAACTTGAGCAAAAATTTAACTATAAGTCTTAATAAAATAATTAAAGGAACATTTTTGAATTAAAAAGTAACAAAGAAAATTTTTTAAATCATTATATAATTGTATGTTTTTTTATTGTTTGTATTCAATGATTATTAATTCAATCCTTTGGCCTTGTGATGGATTTACAAAACATTAACTTAATCAATTTTTGATTGCCAGGGCCCCAGAAAAGAAGATAGAACTTTAAATAGTTTAATAATCTAAGGTATGATAATTCATTTTATAAGAAGTTTTCAGAAACTCCTGCTTTTTCAAAGCATTGCACTGAGGAATGAATTAGATTGTGACAACCTGAACACATTTGAGAAGGGGGTAAATTATAAGGAAAATCATATTCTTGGATTTTGGAGAGAAGTGAAACCACTGCAAATACTCAGATAAATCAGAAGACTCTTCAAAGGCTCAAAATGTAATACCTTAATAGTGGGTAACTGTTTCCCACCACACTGCTCCCAAATTGATAAGCTAAAGATTAAGAAGCCTCTTAACTAAATAATCAAAGCAGAGTTTACTTATGAGATACTATTTAAAATTAAGAATACAGGGAAATAAAATGTACAACTTGACTGCATTGTGGCATGTCTCTTTCCACTGCCTCTCTTTCTACCTGCTGAGCCTGGAACTTTTTTTTAATACAATAAAGGTCATAGCCACCTCTTGCCTTAGGGTATGTTCCACTCAGGTCCTTTATTCTAACTCTGAGCTGAGCCCCTTTCACTTTGTTAATCCCCTGCTTCTAACTTTCCTCTCCTTACTGCCACCACTGAACCCCTGTGTTTCCCTCTCACTGACCTTCTGTCTGTCTGTCTGTCTGTCTGCTCTGTCAGTCTGCCCTTTGGTCTCTCTTTTCTCTGTTCCCATTCCTTCTCGTCTGCTGGCCCCCCAGTCCTCTTGTCAGCCCGACCTCCCAATCTTGTCCTTCAACCTCCTCCTCTTGTCCATACTGTCTCTCTTTCATCTGCCGGCCCCCAGTCCTCTTCTCATCCTCCCTGAGTTTAACCCCCAGGTCTCTATATAGCTTTCTTTTCTCCACTCAAATCTAGGGGCTTTTTGCGCCCACACACCAAGCTAATCCGCCAGTCAGGGCTGCAGCTGGCGCTGGGGGGATGCTCAAGCCTCCCGTGCCTCAGCACAGGCTACACCAGAGCCCGGCCTGGACAAGCCCAGGATCTCTCTAATAGCTCTGCTCAGGGTGGAGGGAGCTGGGGTTCTCTCCCCCAGCCGTCTGACCTGGTGTCTTGTACAGCCCATGGGACTTTTTGGCTCAGCTGAAGCAGTGGGGGAGGGGCACCAGCACCTCCCACACAGAAGAGACCCTGAGGGCCTAAGGTTTTCTAATCTCAGCCTAAAGGTAGGGTCCCCAAATCACAATAAATTTCCACAACTGGAGAAGAAAATGGCAAACTACTCCAGTATCTTTGTCAATTAAACCCCAAAAGGGGTGGCAAAGAATCAGACAAAACTGAAAAAATGATCAAACACCAACAATAACATTTTCCTTAAAGAGTGAAGGGTTGGTTTGGCTGGCACAAAAACATTGTAGATCATAAATATTGTAGATCATAAATTTTGTAGATCAAAAATATTGTAGATCATAAATAAGGCTGACCATAAATATTGTAGATAAAAAAATATTGTAAGGCTGACCAAGAAATATGGAGTTACACTTTATATATATATTTTTTTTTTCCCATATAAATATTTTATTATTTTCCAGTTATATTTAGAGCTATTTTTCAACATTTGTTTTTATAAAATTTCTAGTTTCAAATTTTTCTCCCTTCCTCCCCTCCGTTCCCCAAGATAGCAAATAATCTGATGTAGGTTATATATATATATATATATATATATATATATATATATATATATATATAATAACATTAAACATATTTCTGCATTAGTCATGTAATTAGAGAAGAATCAGAGCAAAAAAGGAAAAACCACAAAAAAGAAAAACAACAAGAACAACACCAAGAGAAATAGTATGGTTCGATCTGCATCCAGATTCAACAGTTTGTTTTTTTCTTCTGGATTTGGAGAGCATTTTCCATCATGAGTCCTTTGGAAATGTCTTTGACCATTGTATTGCTGAGAAGAATCAAGTCTATTACAGTTGATCAACAAACAATGTTGTTGATACTGTGTACAGTGTTCTCCTGGTTCTGTTCATCTCACTCCTCATGAGTTCATGCAAGTCCTTCCAGGTTTCTCTGAAATCTACCTGTTCATTGTTTCCTACAGCACAATAGTATTCCATTACATTCATATACCACAGCTTGTTCAGTCATTCCCCAACTAATGGGCATCCCCTCAATTTCCAATTCCTTGCCACCACAAAAAGAACAGCTATAAATATTTTTGTACATGTGGGTCCTTTTCCCTTTTTATGAACTCTTTCAGAAAAAGAGCTAATAGTGGTATTGCTGTGTCAAAGAGTATGCAAAGCTTTATAGCCCTTTGGGTATAGTTCCAAACAATTCTCCAGAATGGATGGATCAGTTCACAGCTCCACCAACAATGCATTAGTGCTCCAATTTTCCCACAGCTTCTCGAACATTTATTATTTTCCCTTTTTGTCATATTAGACAATCTGATGGGTGGTACCTCAGAGTTGTTTTAATTTGTATCTCTCTAATCAAAACTGATTTAGAGCATTTTTTCATATGACAATAGATAGCTTTGATTTCTTCATCAGAAAACTGCCTGTTCGTATCCTTTGACCATTTATCAGTTGGGGAATGACTTGGATTCTTATAAATTTGACTTAGTTCCTGATATATTTTAAAATACACTTTATATATTAATGAAAAGCAGCACTATCTCTGTAGTCAGAGAATCTGGGTTCAAATCCCACTTTTGATGATTACTGCCTGTGTGACCTAGAAAAATTTACTTAACTTGCTTGAATTTTCTAATCAGTAAAATAGATGGGATCTTTCGATTTCTAGAGCTATTATAGTGGGTGTAGTGGGACCCCAAGAAACTTAAGAGGCCAAAGCCCCTAAGAAATTCTTTAACTTTGGACATTAAAAACCAAAGAATCCAGAAGTGAAAAACAGTTCTGCCTCCCACCTCTGGAAAGTGGGTGAGGTCAGAGCATAAAGACCCTGGTATGGTACAAACACTGGTAAGTATAAAAAGGTCTGCGAGGAATAAAAGATGGTAACCAAGTTCCATAGTTTGAGATGTGGGCTCCTGGTATGCCAGCAGGATGAGTGTTGCATATCTTACTGAGAACTCATTATTTAAACTCCAGGCACTCCCTCCTCTTATGTTTTTTAATCTCCTTACTTGGCACTTAGTTTTCTTTGACTATAAACATATAAAAAATCAGTTCATTTGTACTCAGGGATGTAGTCTCCATTTGTGACTCTGTCTCTTGGCCATATATTCCTCTATCCTAATAAATCTTATTTATTTTTAAATTTTACAAGATTTGCTGTGAGCCTCTAATTCTTTGGGTAAGCTAGCCCTCCTAAATCAGATGGACTGCCCTCCCTCCCCCCTCCCCCCTCCCCCCAACACTATGAACCTTAGGGCCAAAAAAAATAAAAGAAAGAAAGAAAGATGCAGAGCAATTTGAGTTTTGGACTTGGCATCAGTAAAACATGAGTTTAAATATTCCCTCAGATGCATAATTAGCTCTGTGACCCTGAACAAGAACAATGTGATTTCTATCAGGCTCATGATCATTAAAATGGGGATGATAATGAAACCTGTTTTGAGAATCAACTGAGGTAACATGCTATTTAGGCAGGTGGGTGAAGCAATGGATAAAGGGTTCAGCCTGGATTCAGTAATATCAATACTAGGTCTGTATCCCAAAAAGATCATAGAAAAGGGAAAAGGACTCACATGTACCAAAATATTTATAGCAGCTTTCTTTGTGATGGCAAAGAATTGGATATCAAAAGAATACTCATCAATTGTGGAATGGCTGAACAAGTTGTGATATATGAATGTAACGGAATACTATTGTGCTGTAGGAAATGATGTGCAGGCAGATTTCAGAAAAACCTCGAAAGACTTAAGTGGACTGATGCTTAATGAAGTGAGCAGAACCAGGAGAACATTGTACACAGTAACAGCAATATTTTATGATGATCACCTGTGATAGACTTGGCTCTTCTCAGCAGTGCAATGATCCAAAACAATTCCAAAGAACTCATGATAGAAAAAGGTTCTCCACATCGAGAAAAAGGAACTGTGGATTCTGAATATAGATTGAACCATAATGTTTCTATTTTTTGGATTTTTTTTCTCTTTTGGGTTTTTTTCCTTGTGTTCTGCATGTTTAATGTGATTGTACATATATAACCTATATCAGATTACTTTCTGTCTTGGGGAGGGGGGAAGGGAGAGGTGGGAGGGAAAAAATTTTGAAACTAAACATTTTATGAAAAAACATGTTGAAAACTATTTTCATATGTAACTGGAAAATAATAAAATACTTTAATGATAAAAAAATAAATCAGAGGCCCTACCTTAAAAATAATTCTTTACCTGTCTTTGTTTAAACTGTATATAAACTCTTGCAATCTTTTGCATGATACCCTATTCAGCAATAGGCTGAATAGCAGCCATGATCATGCTAGATTTGCCTCCCTGATTAATATGACCTTTATTTTAATTCTTTTTTTGAATTTATTTATTTACATTTTCCCCCAAGTTACATGTAAAATTTTTTTTCACATTGATTTTTTAAAACTTTGTGTTCCCAGTATCATCAACATTGAGTGTTGATCTACTGTGATGGACTGTATTCTTTTCACCAATGCAATGGCACAGAAGAGTTCCAGGGAACTTGTGATGGAAGAGGATTTCCAAATACAAGAAAAAAAAAATAAAGAACTGCGGAGTATAGATGCTGAATGAACCATACTATTTCTTTTGTTTTTGATGCTGTTGTTTTTTTCTATTTTGAGGTTTTTCATCATTGCTCTGATTTTTTCTCTTATAACATGACTAATGCAGAAATATGTTTAATGTTATTATGTGTATATATATCTATATATATAAAACCTATATCAGATTACCTGCTGTCTAGGGGAGGGGGAAGGGAGGGGAGGGAGGGAGAAAAATCTGAAATTATAAAGCTTGTATAAACAAAATTTGAGAACTATCTTTACATGTAACGGAAAAAAATAAAATACTTTATTAATTAAAACAAACAAACAAAAAACATCAACTTTGTGTTCTAAATTTTCTTCTTCCCTCCCTCCTCAATCCTCCCTAAGAAATTAAGCAATTCTATATAAGGTATACATGTGTAGTCATTTAAAACATCTTCTCATTAGTCAGGTTGTGAAAGAAAACAGACAAAATAACTTTAGAAAGAGGAACTAACAAATAAAATTATACTTCAATTTGTCTTCAGATACCATCAGTTCTTTTTCTGTTGATGTTTTGCATTTTTCATACATCCTTCTGATAGCATCATGCTCTTCATTTCTTTCACAATTACTATTGCTAATTGTATTACAGTCCATCCTATTCCTTCCCCTTGATATTTACTTTATTTTCTATTTTCTTTCACCATATCCCTCCTCAAAAGTGTTTTGCTTTTTATTGCCCCCTCCCCCAATCTGTCCTCCCTTCCTTCCCCTTTCCACCCATATCCCACTTACCCTCAGGGCAAAATATATTACTATACTAATTTGAGTGTGCATATTATTCTCTCTTTGAGCCAATTTTGATGAGAATAAGGCTCACTCATTCCCCTGTTCCTTCCCCATCTTCCCCTCCATTCCACTTTTTCCTTGTTTCTTTAATGTCAGATAATTTACCACATTCCACCTCTCCCTTTCCCTTTCTTCCAGTACATTCCTCTTAACCTTTAACTTTATTTTAAAGATGTCTTTATGGGTCAGCTAGATGACACAGTGGACAAAGCCCATCATGACACATGAGGCCCCAAGCCCAAATCTGGCCCCAGACATAAGCCACCCTACCCTGCCTGCCCCACAAAAGACAAAGATAAGCAAAAAATAAATTCTTTATAGATATCATCCCTTCATATTCATTTCACACCTGTGTCCTCTAAGTATATTCTTTTCAGCTGCCCTAATACTGAGAAAGTTCTTATGAGTTAGAAGTATTATCTTCCCATGTAGGAATGTAAACAGTTTAACCTTTTAATATCCCCTATGATTTATTTTTCCTGTTTACCTTTTTATGCTTCTCTAGGGTCCTGTTTTTGAAAGTCAAATTTTCTATTTACCTCAGGTCTTTTCATCACAAACACCTGAAAGTCCTCTTTTTCACTGAAGTCCCATTTTCTCCCCTGAAGGTTATACTCAGTTTTGCTGGGTAGGTGATTTTTGGTCATAATCCCAGTTCCTTTGCCCTCCTGAATATCATATTCCATGCCCTCCAATCCTTTAATGTAGAAGCTGCAAGATCTTCTGTTATCCTGACTGTAGCTCCACAGTATTTGAATTCCCTTTTTCTATCTGCTTCCAATATTTTCTCCTTGACCTGGAATCTCTGGAATTTGGCTATAATATTCCTGGAAGTTTTCCTTTTGAGATTTCTTTCTGGAGGTGATTGGTGGATTCTTTCAATTTTTATTTTACCTTCTGTTTCTAGAATATCAGGGCAATTTTCCCTGACAATTTCTTGGAAGATGATGTCTAAGCTATTTATTTTGGCCATGGTTTTCAGGTAGTCCAGTGATTTTCAAATTAACTCTCCTTGATCTGTTTTCCAGGTCAGATGTTTTTCCAAAGAGATATTTCATACTGCCCTCTATTTTTTTATTCATTTGGATTTGCTTTATTGTGTTTTGATTTCTCATAAAGTCATTACTTCTTTTTGCTCTCTCCTAATTATTATTATTATTTTTTTGGTGAGGCAATTGGGGTTAAGTGACTTGCCCAGGGTCACACAGCTAGTAAGTGTCAAGTGTCTGAGGCCAGGTTTGAACTCAGGTCCTCCTGACTCCAGGGCTGGTGCTCTATCCACTATGCCACCTAGGTGTCCCCTATCCTAATTCTTAACCAATGATCTTCTTCAGAGAGTTTTCCATTTGGCCAATTTGACTTTTCAAGCTGTTGACTTTTTTCTTGTGATGCTCCTGCATCACTCTCATTTCTCTTTCCATTTTTTCCTCTACCTCTCTTTATCTTCAAAGCCCTTTTTGAACACCTCTATGGCGTGATATCAATTCCTATTTTTCTTGGAAGCTTTGGATGTAGGAGCTTTGACTTTGTTATTTTCTTCTAAGGGTCTCTTTTGATCTACCTTATCACCAAAAAACTTTTGATGGTCTGCTTTCTCTGCCTGCTCATCTTGGCTGACCTATTTCTTGGCTCTTAACTCCTTCTTAACATGGAGCATTGCTTCCAGGATGCACTGTCCCAAGCTACAGGGGGTCCCAGGCCATATGATTAGGCTTGTTGTAAGCCTGCCTGGCCTATAAGTAACCACAGTCTTCTTTCTCTTTAATATGGAAGCAGAAAATTGATTGAAATCTGATTCTCTATGGTCAAAAGCTTGGTGTGCCTGTGCCCCTTCCCACTGGGCTGCTGCCACTTGTGTCTGCTTACCAGTAAGCAGAATATGGGCATTTCTCCTTAGCTCTAGCACAGGCCACAGCTATTTCCCCCCAGCCAACCACTGGATCCCCTCACTGGTCTATGAGTCGAGTTTATGTAGTGGCAGCTGACTCTGATGCTTTTGAGACTCTGGAGGCTCTGCCTGCCTGAAGCTGGATCTGGATCTGTGCTGCAATCTGCACTCTTCTCTCAGCCCGGTTCCACAGACTTTCCCTTTTGCTCTTTTATGAAGTCTTTGTCTGGAAAATTGTTTCCCTCCGTTCTTTTGTGTGTTCTGCTGCTCTAAGAATTGTCTTAAGGCTTTATTTTGAAGGTATGTGGATGATTTGTGTTGGAGCTCCAAGGGTCACAGCCTTTCCTCTGCCATCTTGGCTCCATCCCCTTTATTTTAATTCTTATAGGCATTGTCTTTCTCTGGCTTTCCTTCCCTTTTAGGAAGGGGATTTAAATCTCAAGAACTGCTTTTTGCCTTCTCTGGAGAATGGCCCTAGCATTCTCCAGTTTTTCCTTTAAAGAACGAGAGATCTAAATTGCATTTATGAGTGTTTGCCTTGGTTTACACTAGTTTTTATTATTCCTTTTATTATTATTGTTTCTCCAAGTACCTCTATCTGCTTCCTTAGGCCTCAGGATAGTCTTGCCTTTGTCTCTATTTGTCATGGCTTATGGACCATATCCTTGACCAGTTCTTGAGTTCTGTACATATTTATCCTAGTTCATCCTCTCCTTACCATCAGCCTCAACATGATCTGCTCATTCCCTTTTCTTGACTCAAATATCTCTGGCTTAGACCCACATCTTACTAGCCTAGCAGTAGCTTCTATCAATGAATGGACTACAATGAATGGAATCTCAGCTACATTCCTGGTTGATAATTACCCAAATTTGACAGTTGAATTTGCCTTCCTGCCTTTGTGGGAAATACAGTATAAGCGCTTAATAAATGCATGTTTATTGACTGGTTAACCTTACTTGTGTTACTGTAATATTAAAGTGATAAATTTGCCTTTAGCTTCATAAGTCTTTAGAGGTAGAGGAGTCCTTAGAACATCAAGTGTTTCAACTGTCTTGTTCTACAGATTAAAACAAAAACAAAAACTGAGGAACAAAGTAATTAAATTATTTATCCAAATATCCAAAGTCATACAGAGTTAGTGGGAAACCCAGTGTCCAGAACCAAGCTTCTTTATTTCCAGTTCATTGATCTCTTCAGCATAATATATATAACCTTCCATAAATATCCTCATTAATTCAGTCTTTTCATAAATTCAGAAATTCCCTCCTACAAATTAAGGAGAAAATGTTTTTGTAACCAAGCTTTGCTCCAACAATATGTCCAATTTACCTTCCTTCTCCCATCCCAACACAAATAAAAGAGGATATTTTATTCCTGGTACCAACGTTTACTAGTTATATACCATCAACAAGGTATGTAGCCTTAGTTACTTCATCTACAAATGGGTATGATAATACTTGCTACTCATACCTCACAGGGTATGTGTGGAAAGCCTTAAAGGCCCATTATAATTGTGAGTTATAGATAGTATAGTAGATGGAGCAGTGGACTTGAAAACCTGAATTCAAATTCTGCCTCAGATAGTTGCTAACTGTGTAACGTAGGCAAAACACTTTACTCCTTTGAGTCTAAGTTTCATCATCTATAAAGTAAGGTTAAGAATAGCAACTGATTCCCAGGGTTGTTTTTTGTTTGTTTGTTGAGGATCAAATGAGATAATACATAAAGTACTTTGCAAACCCCAAAGCATGATATATGTGTTAGTTTTCATCATCGCCACCACGACGACCACCACCACCATAATCATAATCACTCTTCCATGTATGTGAGAGTTACTTAAAGAGTAAGGGGAACATAAATATCTTAGTGTTCAGTCAGCAAATTGTTTTTGTTTTTTCTTTTCCAGTTCCCCGACTTGAACACTGTTCAGTAAGTCATCAGAAGTATGCAAATGCTTATTTTCCTTTGGATAAAGAAGATGACAAGACAGGAGAAATTTGGTTAAAAATGATGCCTATGAGAATGCCTTATTCATAGTAGGCATTGAATAAATATTTTAAAATAAGATTTAAGGAATATGTATTAAGTGCTTACTTTAGCCTTATCACTGTGCTATACAGTATGAGAAATAAATATTGGAGAATAAAGCATTGTCCTCTTCCTGAAGAGAACATACAGTCCCACCTTCTCACTTTGCAGACAAGGTAACTGAAGCCTTACAAGGTTAACTTATCTATGATAATGCGACAATCTGAACCCATGTCTTCTAGTCTCAAGACTAGGGCTCTTTTAATTATAGAACACTAGTTCCATGTCCTAAAATGAAATAATTTCTCTTACGGTAAAGGTTGCTCATTTCTCTGATGAGTACTGCATTTTTCCTCTTTCTTTTGTGGAGAATGTGGCAGCACTGGCCTCCTGCTCCCTGGAAACATTGTCTCTTGTTCTGGTACCATGGAAATTCACTTGGTTTTTTTAGCTAAGGCAATGGGAACCTGGGATATCATTTAAATGTATCCGAGGGAAGGTTGAATTGAGGCCTTAGTCATAAGGGAAATATTAAGAGAACACCAAAGGTAATTACTAAGGCAGACATCAAATCAATGTGTTTCACTTGGCAGGTACTTCAGTGAACTGAATGAGGGGGGTTGGACTACATGTTCTCAGAGGTCCCTTATAGCTAGACATCTATGATCCTATGAATTGCCATTTCATAGACATGCAAATAAAATTAAGATTTACCTCCCTGAATCAAATCATCCTGCTTCCCTTCCTTCTAAAATGCAAGAGAAGAAACTAGGTTAAAAAAAAGTATAGAAGAAATTTCATGAGGCAGAATTTGGCTAGTTTTCTGTCTCCATGCTCCTCATGGCTCACATCTCCCTGGCTCCCCACTTAGATCCTACCAGTGACTTCCAGGACTTGGCTAATGTGTTTTTATTTTTTGCCACCCCTAGCACTGCCCCCCCCCAATGAATTGCTAGAATATAGTGTTGCCTTTGGGAGAAGATGAAACATTCATAGCAGTTAGAAATGAAAAGGACCTTCGAGGTAATCTAGTCTATGAGGGAAAAGTTGAATTAAGCTGTCAGTGACCTGATTGTTAAATTTTCAGTATGAGGATTTACACCTTAGAAATCAGTAAAATATATAAATCAGGCTATGATTTATAGTTTTGTTAATTGTTGACGGACTTAATAAAATGAAGCAGAAAATGTTATTAACGAAGGTTAAAGTGAAAAGTGTGCACTTTTTTTCCCCTGAGAGACGTTTGTTAAAAATTTACCAGCTCACTACTGAATCTAACCATCTCATTTTGCAGAGGAGCAAACTGAATCCCAGATTAAATGATTTACCCCTATTCACTCAGTTAATAATTAGCAGAGCTGGGATTTGAATCCATGTCTTCCAATCTAGCAATTTTCCCACTAAGAAATCTTTACTTTTTTTCTCACCTTACAAGCTCTAAATTTAGAATATACTTGTTAATTGATGGAGTATATTTTTAAAATTAGCACTTGCTTGAGGAAAATAAATAGAAATCTAATATAGTAAAAGGAAAATTACAAAGTTAGGCTCAATTTAGTTTAACAATTATTTATTTAATGCATACTCTCTGCAAGGCAACCTGCTAGGAACAAAGACCAAAGAAGGTAAATTTTTCCATGTTCCCCAATTTACTTGTCATATCTATGGATAAGGAAAGTTTATAACCAAGCAAGAGATAGAGAGCCTCATTTTTGAGGTAAAATGAATAATTTTATAACATCAGATTTAAAAAGTTTTTGCACAGACAAAACTAATGTAGCCAAAATTAGAAGGAAAGCAAGAAACTTGGAAAAATAATTCATATCAAGTTTCTCTGATAATTGACCTGACTTTGTTATGCAGTGTGAGATGTTAGTGTATACCTAGTGTCTTCCAAACTGTTTTATGATTTTCCCAACAAGTTTTGTCAGTTGTGAATTCTCACCCCAAAGGCTTGGATTTTTGAGTTAATCAAACACTGTATTTCTATTGTTATTTGCTACTGTGTATTGTGTACCTAATCTATACCATTGATCCATCACTCTTTTTTTTATCCAATACCAGATTTTTTTCATGATTACCACTTTATACTATAGTCTGAAATAATAATAATATGATATAATAATAATATACTAATATAGTACTGCTAGGCTGCCTTCCTTCACATGTTTTCCATTGATTCCCTTTTTCTTCTTCCACATCTGACATTTTGTCATTTTTTCAAGATTTATAAAATAATTCTTTAGCAGTTTGAGTGGTATGGCAATGAATAAGTAAATTAACTACAACAGAATTTTATTTTATTATATTGGCTTCACCTACCCATGAACAACTAATATTTCTCCAATTGTTTAGATCCATTTTTATTTGACTGAAGAGCATTTTGTTATAATATTTATCTAAGTCCTTGGGTTTTGGGCAGGTAGACTCCCTAGTATTTTATATTTTCTTCATTTATTTTAAGTGGAATTTATCTATCTCTTTCTGCTGGGTTTGCTTAGTAGTATATAGGAATACTGATGATTTCTGTAGGTTTATTTTATATTGTGCAACTTTGCTAAAGTTGTTAATTTTTCCATGAGTTTTTCAGTTGATACTCTAGGGTTCTCTAAGTAAACCATCATATCATCTGCAAAGAATGAGTTTTATTTTCATATTGCCTATTTTTATTCTTCCAATTTGTTCTTGTCATTGCTATAGCCAGCATTTCTAATAATGAATCAGGTGAACCCTGATCTTCTTGGGAAGTTTATCCTCATTATAGATAATGCTTGTTCTTGGTTTTAGACAGATACTTCTTATCATTTTAAGAAAGGCCCCAGGGATTCCTATGCTTTCTAGTGTTTTCACCTTAATCACTGAATGGACATTGCCTCAGGCAAACTGTGACCTGTGAAAAGCCTTAGTTTAAAAGGCTAAGGTCTCCCACTGCATTGGGGCCATCTACAGTATCCTGATATATATCTTGCCACTGGATCCAGATAGCTCTCCAATAGAGTGAGGCTGATGACTTAGCACAGCACTGTTTCACTTAAATCCAATTCACTGCACATCATGACATCACCTCCCCATTGTCCTGGTCCTCTTTGAGGATGAAGGACAAACAACAACAACAAGAAGTCTTTTCAATAGGAATGAATGTATTTTGTCAAAAGTTTTTTCTGTATCTATTAATATAATCATATTTTTGTTGGTTTTGTTACTGATATGGTCATATATATTTCTGCATTCCTGGTATGAATCCTACCTGGTCATAGTGTATGATCTTTGTAATATATTGCTATAATCTTTTTGCTAAAGGGAGGAAAATCATATATACACAGATAAATAAATACAAAGTAACTTCAAGAAGAAGAAGGTATTAACACGAGAGAATTATGAAAGGTCTCATATAAAAATTGGAACTTGAGTTTTTGTTCTGAAGGAAACTAGGGATTCTGCAAGAAAGAGATGTCAGGAAATGTGAAGAAATGCCTCCTACCAGTTAGAACTATTTAGAAACAAAATGGGCCACTTGTAGAGAGGATTCTTGGCCATGTTTGGGATGGACTAGATGGAATAGGAGACTTTTTTGAGTCTGGTTTGTGATCATATGACTTGTCCAAGGCCATATTGCTAGTCGTTGTTGGGGTTTGAATTAGATCAAGACTTTCTGACTTTGAATCCAGTATTTTGCTTTGTTTTTCCACTATTCTACACTATTCTGGCCCTGATACATAATAGACCTTTAGTAAATCATTTAATATCTCTGGGTCTCAGTGTCCTTATCTGTAAAACAAAAGAGAAAAGAGATTGACTATATGGTGGGGGTTTTTTTGGGGGGAGGGCAAGACAATTGGGGTTAAGTGACCTGCCCAGGGTCACACAGCTAGTAAGTGTTAAGTGTCTGAGACCGGATTTGAACTCAGGTCCTCCTGACTCCAGGGCCAGGGCTCTATCCACTGTGCCACCTAGCTGCTTCTGACTATATGTTTTTAAGTTCCTTTCAAGATTAGAAGTCTATCATTTTATGACTGAACTATCTCAATACTTTATTCACTTTGGCATTTTAAAATCAAGGACAATGGAAATTCAAAAAGGTGGAAAGTATTTGAGTCTAGAGTGTTTCTAGGGGCACAGATCTTAATTTGAAGACTAGAGAGTATATATTAGAGAATCAAAATACATCCAAGGCCAGCCATTTGCCCATTTAACTAAGCAGATCTTTTAGACATGTCCCTCTGCCTCTTCCTGCCTTACTCTAGGAATGCAAATTAGCACCTAATTCCAAGGCTTTATAGAAATTCTGCTTCTATTCAGCATGCTTCATACATAAGCAAACTATAACTTTATGGGCTGCATTTTAAACCAAGAACCCATCTTGTTGTTTTAAGTGACCACAGACAACTTTATGGAACTAGACAATGTTCTGTGAATTTCTCTTTATTCTAAGTAAAAAAAAAATTGAGTTTCCACTTCAACCAAATTAAGATGTAATTAGGAAATATTTAACAAAATAAAAGAAAAACACAATAAAGCATAAATAATGTGTGGTTTTCCAAATACCTATGCAGCACAACAGGATCTCACAAGGTTTAGTGGGCCCCATTTCTATTTGAGTTTGACTCCACTGATGTGGACAATAAGAGAATCTTTGAATTAGAAGGGATGTTAGAAATTATTTAATCATAAGATCATAAGACTGATGACTAGAAAGTAAAGATGGGTAACAGGAATTTCCCACAATTATTCAGATGATAGTAGTGGCAGGGTTAAAACCTAAGGCTTTTGATTCTATATTCAGAGGCATTTCTGCCATATTCCATTTTCTTGTCAATAGATTTGTTTGACAGATGAGGAAAAGAAGTCCAATAGAGATGAACTATTTTGTCCAAGGTCTTCCATTTTTTTAATGACAGAGGTGATCATAATTCCTAGCTGTCAGTTTTATGGATTCTGGCTCATCCTGTTGAAAGAGAACATCCATATTGCCACTAAGAAAATATAGAGGTTGCTAGGAGGACAGCTCCACCTTCTGCAGAAGGGAGAGGCACCTGACTTCAGTGCAGGGACTTTAAGAATCAGGTCATTGTTCCTATTAAATTCTAGTAGTTGGTACCATCAAAACAACTACACCCAAATGCATAACTTGTGGCTCTGAACCTGGTTTGCATCAATAATGCTATTGTTGATCAGAATTACCAGAATAGAAAAGGTCCTTGTAGATTATCAGGTCCCTTGTGGAGCAATACACTGTAGCTAAAAGTAATCTACCATTTTTAGCCATAATGCCCTGCCCAGTGTTAGGGATTTTGACCCCTGGGTTATTGTCATTTGAAGGGTACAGTCTTGTTGAGTCCCCAGTAATCTTCTTGTTCTATAGTCCACTGGTGGTGTGTTTAGTTTAAGTGGAGTCATGAATAAGTCAGTGGTCTGTAATGAGATTTGGATACTCAGTAAAACAAGAAACACTACTAGCTAGTTAATTACTACCATTAGCTAGTGTTTCATTTAAGTTATATTATGCGCCAGACACTAGCTAAGTGCTTTATAAATATTATTTCATTTGATCCATTCTACAACTTTGATAGGTTGGTAGTAATATCAATCTCATTTTACAGATGACTCAACTGAGGCAAACAGGTTAAGTGATCAACAATCATCTATTAAGCACCTGTTATGTGTCAAGCATTGTATTAGGTGCTGGAGATGCAAGTAAAAAGAATGAAACAATCCCTATTCACATAGAGATTACATTTTAATGTTACTTCCCTGAGACAGAGTCATCTACAACCACATACTTTTATAGAACTGGGAAGATCATAACAAAATCTGAACCTAAATATTTGGTATTTTGGTTTGGACCTGCAATTTCATCATTGTTTGGATTAGCAAATCATTCATGATTTGGTGAATGAGAGTTGCTTGGAGGTATTGAGAGGTTAAGTGACTTGTCCACTGTCACGCAAAGTAGTTGGTATCAGAGTCAGGGATTAAATTTAAGTGTCCTTGACTCCTAGGGTGGCCTTCTATCTATTTTTCCATGCTGGCAGATGGTCGCTGGCCATCTCATTCACCAGAAAACTCACTATAATCCTCTCTGTAGATTGTTTGGGTGATTAGTCAGGGACTGATTGCAAGGGGTAAGTGGATGATATCAGAGTAGTCAACTGGCCTTACAATCATAGGATTATGGATTGAAGAGCCCACAAATATCTTGTTCCTCCCCAACTATTAATTTAGTCTAGTCCTGATCATTTGCCAGGGAAAACAGAAAAGAGGGTTGGTAAAAATGAGTCTGCCATTGCCTTCAGACAGCAAATCAGTTTCACCTGTACATTCACACCAGGTGTAAAATGTGTGGAGGTCCAAGTGGACCAGCCATTGAAATGAATGATTTATGAATTAAAGTAAACTCTGAGAAGTTAGCCCCTTCAGGAATCAGTTTCTTTATCTGTAAAATGGGGATAATACCCCTGCCCCAACACATAAACATCAGAAGACATTGCTAAGCAAAGTAAGTTTTAAACATTCTGCAAATATAAAGAGCTATATAAATACTAAATAATCATGTTAACTCTCTAGGTATGATGGCAAGCGGCACCAGATAAATACCGAATAGATTAGAGTATATTCAATTTGCATTTAACTTCAAGCAAATAAAATTTTTGAAGTAATTTTATTTTTATGGACGATAGCTCCTTAAATGCAGTAAATCTTGTTTGTGTCTCTGAGGCTATGTGCAGGTTTGATTGAATTGAAATTTATAATCTCGCTCCTGTGTTGGTTTTTGCTCAAGCAAGGAAAGGCAGTGAGCAATCAGAGACAGATAGATTCTCTGTCTAGTGAAAAGGTGTATGAAGAGTTGCCTTATTCTGATGGAAGCTTGTTATAGGGAAGGTATATTTCCTCACTGAAACTTAGGCTATGGGGTGAATACGATGAATACCTTATAACAAACAGTGCATAACAATAAATTCTATTTTGACGATAGCACTTTTTCCATATAGTATTATATTTCAACTGCATAAGTCAGTAAATAGTTTCATTTGATTTTTTTTTTAACTGGACTTGTGATTTCATTAGTTTAGGGAACTCCTGTTAAGGAAATGTTCTCTGTTAATGTAAATCCACCTTTTGCTGCAACTTATTATCTTAGAGAGTTCTTATAGGTGCTATGGTAAGTAATTTTCCCAGAGTGATTACTAAAAGTTATCAAAGCCAGTACATGCCAGAAGAGGGACTTGGACCCAGGTCCTTTTGAGTCTAAGGGCAGCTTTCTATGTATTATTCTGCATTATATCCAGAGGAGATAGTATACATATTATTTTCATAATTTATTACTTATTATTTCATCATTTAACAGATGAGGAAAATGAAGTGTTCTCATTCAGACTGTACTAGTAAGAAATGACAGATCAGGGGCAGCTAGGTGGCGCAGTGGATAAAGCACCAGCCCTGGATTCAGGAGTACCTGAGTTCTAATCCGGCCTCAGACACTTGACACTCACTAGCTGTGTGACCCTGGGCAAGTCACTTAACCCCCCATTGCCCTGCCAAAAAAAAAAAAAAAAGCAATGACAGATCTTGGGATCAAACCCAGACTTTTGGCTCTAAGACTTGGCTGTTACCACTATATCACAATTGCTTTAAATAGAGAGTGGATACTTATGTATGATGCATGCAATATCTAATTCAATTCAATTAGCATATGGGCACTCATATTGTTCCTCCTTCCCCCAACTTTACAACATAAATGCCTTCAATATAATTCCTCATTCTCTCTTGTTATTCTCAAATTATGGGTAATAAGCCCAGTGAAGTAAACAAGCATTTATATAGTGCCTACCTTGTGTTAGGTACTTTGCTGGTAAATACAAATACAAGCTCTCCTTATCCAGTGATTCATTCCCTGTAGCCTACAAAGCAGCCTTCCTATCCTCCTTAAGAAACTTGGCTTTTGGGGGCAGCTAGGTGGCACAGTGGATAAAGCACTGGCCCTGGATTCAGGAGGTACTGAGTTCAAATCTGGCCTTAGACACTTGACAGTTACTAGCTGTGTAACCCTGGGCAAGTCACTTAACCCTCATTGTCTAACAAAAAGAAAGAAAGAAAGAAAGAAAAAAGAAACTTAGCTTTTTTCTTGCTGTACTCACAAGCTATTGTTTATCTCGCCTTCTTACAACCAAGGTACTAGAGAAAGCTGTTCATGGTTGTATGTTCACTTCCTCACCTCCAACTCACTCTTCAGCTCCTGATAATCTGGCTTCCCATTCCACTACTCATATGGAATTTTCTCACTCCAAAGTCACCAAATAACTCCTTAATTACCAATCCAGTGAACTTTGCTCAATCCTAAACATTAAATAACTTAGATCTTTTATCTCATTTGATCCTCACTATAGTCCTGGGAAGGAAGTGGTATTATCCCCATTTCATAGTTGAGGGAACTGAATCAGTCAAAGGCTAAGTGATTCGCCATCAGTTACACAGCTGGTCAGTCCCTGAGGCCAAATTTGAACTCAAGTCTTCTTGACTACAAGTCCAACATTCTAACCACTGTGCCATCTAGCTGTGATGATCAAATGAAGTAATAGTTGTAAGGCACTTAATGCTTAGTACAGTGTCTAGCACATAGTAGGTATTTAAATGTTTATTTCCTTCCATTCTTTCCTTCTAACTCCATACCTTTATACAGTTTATTCCCCATTCCTGGAAATGTGCTTCCTCTTCAATGATGTCTCTTGGAAATCTGAACTCCCTTCAAGATTCTGCGCAATTGCCATCTCATAAGTCTTTTTCTGATTACCTGAATATGACTGCTCCCTCTCATAAATAATTTTCTTTCTTTCTCTCTCTCTCTCTCCCTCTCTCTGTATGTATATATATATATAGAATTATTTTACATATATATATACAGAGATAATTATGCACACATACATATAAATGTATATATTTGTGTGTATATATGTATTCATATACATACATTCACACATACATACACACATGCACAATATATATACACACACAGAGACAGAGATAGTTATTTGTTCACATATTATTTCCTTCTAGTGAATATAAGCACCTTGAGGGTAGGAACTATGCTGTTTTGGTATCATTAGCAGCTGGCACATTTCCTTGGTCATATTAGACACTCAATAAATGTTTGTTCGATTGGTTTGGAATTAAATGAATCCAATCAAATTGAATTGAATTGAATATAACTAAATTAAAGTGAGACATTCAAACTCTGAATTATGTGATGATGGCGTATATACTTTCACATATTCATGATATGAGTATTGTTAGAGACTGTTTTAAATTGCCTGCTTTCTCCTAGTTATATTGATGCCTTCCAGTATTTGGAATCACTATGTGATCATCCACTTTACACTTACTCATCAGTTTTTTAGTTTTGTTATTTGGCACATTGATAAGTTCAGACCTTGAAAAATGGTGGGCTAGACCTAATGTAATGAAGTTATTCAAAAGGCAATTATATGATTTCATAGATTTTAAGAGCTGCAAGGGACCTTACATGGTACTAATTCCATTCCCTCATTTTTCATCAGGAGAATTTGAGGCCCTAGGAGTTTGAAGGCCACAAAGCCAATGAGTGTGAGAATTGGAACAAGACCCCCATGTGTCCAAATTGGTTGTGTTCAATTTCATCTTTCTCTAGTACATGAACAAATATAATATAATATTTATTAAATGTTTACCATGTACCAGATATGGTACTGAGCACTGGGGATCCAAATACAGTAAGTGATATAGTGCCTGCCTCAAGGGGCTGACATTTAGGGACAGAAATCATATAAGATAGTGCTGGCCTGAGAAGGTACTTTTTTTTGTTTTGAGAAATCAGAGTGGCAGTGTCAATCTTTAAGGCAGTCAATTGCCATTCGCTTTCTAGAAGCAATGGGTACAGTTGATTTGATTACTATTTCCACAGCAAGAGGTAGAAAAGGAGGCTGGATGGCAGGCATATGGGCAGCAGGGAGGCAGACAGAAAGATGGCCTGCATGGACAATTGGATGGGAAGTGAAGTATGATCTCACACTAGCTAGAAATAGCAGCATAGGTACATTCACGCTTCGTAGGGAGCCAATCAAGACAGCTCCCCTTCAAGGAAGGAATGACCTAGCTGAATGTATGAATTTCCCCAGGGAAATGCTGGTACAGGGAGAAAGGAGCAGTTAGGGCAGATGGCAAGAGGGGACAGATCTCATTTGTATCATGTTTTAGCACAAGGTAAAAAAGAAGATACCTGCCCAAATGTAGGTATCTGTAATTTGACAAAAGTGCCCTGTCCAGTTTGGGAGAATACCATAAGGAAGAGTAATGCCCAGCTTCTCTCATCTGTAAAAAGAGAGCCATGGACTATGTGATCTTCTAATATTCTACTGCTCTAAAGATCCATGATGCTAATGGTAGTTTTATTATTTTCCATATGTTTAGTAGCCAGAACTAGTCTAATCATTAAATCAACAAGCAAATATTAAGCATTTTCCCTCTGTGCCACACATTTTAGTGGCGGATGTGGATATAAAGACTCAAGAAGGTTATGTTATTTTCTGGGGGGAAGGGATATAGCAATAATACACAGAAATTATAAAGAAAATATATGCAAATCAACCCATTCAATAAGGATTTGTTAAATAGAGAAGGGGGAAGGGAATTAGTATTTATTTAGAGCCTATTATGTTCAAGGCACTGGGATAAGTGGTTTACAAATTTACTAGATGATATAGATACAAATACAAAAATGAAATCATCTGTGCTCTTAAGGAGCTTAGATTACCTAATTAAAATAAGGTTTTATTGATATCCTGTTTTTACATCACCATAATTTTCTCTAGTATTCCTCCTTGTTCTCCCCAAGTACTATCCTATATAACAAATAATGTTTTTAAAGACAAAAAAAAGGAAAAGAAGAAAAAATCAGCATAATTGGTCAGTACTTCAAAAAAGTCTGAAAATGTGTGTGATGTACCACTCTCACCTCTGAAAAAGGGTTAGGGTAATGGTGTCTTTTCATATCTCTTTTTTCAAGCCATGCTTGCTCTGTGAAATATTGAAGCATTCACTTTTCAATATTTTTGTACCTTTTTTATAATATCTTTGGGATATAATCCTAGTAGTAGTATTACTGGGTATCATGGGTCACAGACCCATAGACCTTTAGGCATTGTTCCAAATTCCTCTTCAGAATGGTTTTATCAGTTCACAGCTCCACTAAAAATGCATTAGTGTTGCAATTTTCCCACAGCTTCTCCAATATTTATTATTTTCCTTTTTTGTCATATTAGCCAATCTGATAGGTGTGAGGTAGTAACTCAGAGTTGTTTTAATTTGCATTGCTCTAATCCATATTGATTTAGAGCCTTTTTTTCATATGGCAATAGATAGCTTTGATTTCTTCATATGACAACTACCTGCAATTTAACTATCTTCAGTAAATGGCTGTTACTCTTTTTCCAATTCTTTACTACCACAAAAAGTGCTGTTATAAATATTTTCTCATATAGAGATTTCTTTTATTATGAATAACCCTCTTGACTTATGCCTATTGGTAAATATCTGAGTTGAAGTATATAGAGATTTTAGTCATGTTATTTTCATAGTCTGAAATTGCTTAGGGGGCTGACAGCATGTATTTGTGTAAGAATATGCAAAATAAGTATACACAAAAAATTACAAATTGTGGGAAGTATCATTAGCTGGTGTGTCAGGAAAGGCTTCATGGAAATTGTCAGCTTGAGTTGAGCTTTGAAGGAAGTTGGGGATTCTAAGAAATGGATATGAGGAGGGAGTATATTCCAGGCATTGGAGCTAGCCTATACAATGGTGCTGAGATTAGAAATGCAGTGTTTGAGGCTAGTTAAAATATTGCTCAGTATAGTTCCTTGGGGGCAGGAGTGCTCTAATGAATACATTTAAAATAATTTTCTACTTAACCTCTCAATTGCTTTTAAGTAAGTGGAAGTGCTGCTAAATTACTTGTGGATACTTTGAAATAGTCTCTCTTAAATCATTTTAAGCATTCTTCTTTCAATCTTATTGACACCAACATTGTGCTGAGTAGACCCTTTCTTCACAGACAAGTAAGTAAGCATAGAGGCAAAGTCTGGAATCATATGATAGATCAATCACGACTCCAGTCTGTGGAATTGGGTGCTTTCTGGAATTCCTGAATGATGCTTTCCCTTTTCTTAACCTGAAGCCCCACAAATTTGGTGTCAGAAAGCCCAGAAAAAAATGGGGCACCGGATTTCTCCAAAGCCAAGGATCACTGGAAGGGGAAATACAGGTGAGCAATGAAAAAGGGCCTCATCAAGAGTGCACAGATGGCTTTCAAAATCCCAGCCAGCCAAATGGCTCACTAGGCACAGTGAAGAAGAGAATGTGCATATAAGCAGGTTGGGATGGGTACGACTTCTAAATGTGATTGGAAGTAAGTGGGGGAGGGGAAGGGGTAGGAGGCAGAATTAGTCAAACCCTGACCAAGATAACCATTTCACTGCCTGGCATTGTGACCTGTCAGCATCTGCCTTCCTGGGGCTCTATTGGATTTCCTGTGCTCTAGCAGGTGGAGCTCAGGTGAACTGGGCAGATGATGTGCTTGGGACCTGCTGGGATGAAGGTTGAGCCACCATGCATTGTCAGGTGCCCCTTGCTGGATGATCTATGGAGTGGTGTGAATGGCACTGTTTCATTAAACGGGTGCCAGGCCTTTTTCCCTCTGGATGTGCCTCCATGCCAGAGCCCAGAAACAAAAGTGGAAGGCAGTCAAGAATGTAAACAGGGGTAGGGAAGGCAGAATGCTCACCAGAAAAAAATCAATAGGCCCCTCCCTCCCTTCACAAAGGTCATAATTCTTATTCGTCTTTCCATTGCTTCTACCCCAGCCAGGGCTCTCATCTTCCCCAAACTCTCTACACTTCTTCTGTACATAAAGTTTTTGAAGGCATATGTGATCTCTCGAAACATACACAGACGTCTTGATAACCTATTTCACAAATAAAGGACATGGAAATTCCCATCACCTGGGTTGGATTATATTACAAGGGAACTGGCAAAAGTCCTTGGGACTTCAATTAACTGCCCTTTCCCATCATCTTAAGTTTTCTTCACAGGGGAAAAATAAAACAAAACAAAATTAAAGACAATTTTCTTTTTATGTCAAGAGCCTTTCTTTTTTTTTTTTTTTTTTAGTGAGGCAATTGGGGTTAAGTGACTTGCCCAGGGTCACACAAGTAGTAAGTGTTAAGTGTCTGAGGCCAGATTTGAACTCAGGTACTCCTGACTCCAGGGCCAGTGCTCCATCAACTGCGCCACCTAGCTGCCACAAGAGCCTTTCTTTTAATCTTGCCTGAAGAAGATATAAGGTTGCAAAAGGTAAAACCTATTCTTTCAGAAAGTAATGTTTATTTATGAAAATTATATGAATTACAGTGTTTATGGTTTAGTTGAAGGAGGTCTTGAAGTCCAGATTGGGTTCAAGTCCTAGCTATAACACTTGTGTGATTCTGGAAAAATCACTTACTCTTCCCAGCCTCAGTTCCCCTTCAATATGAAAGAGGTAAAATAATTCTTGCATGAGTTATTGCAGAGTTGTGGTGCAAACCTATGAACATATTGCTTATGTAGGCATATCTCAATAATTACTGACTTCAATGACACAGATAACAATCTATTTGTACCTTACGTCAATCAGTCAACAAATACATTTATTAGGGAACTGCTATATGCCACATACTGTGCTAAATTCTGGAGATATAAAGCAAAGCAAAAGACAGTTCCCATTCTCATGTAGCTTGCAATCTAATGGAGGATTCAAAGGCAAACAACTATAAATAAACAAATTATATACAAGATGAAATAGATACAACTAACAGAATGAAGGCACTAGCATTAAGGGATATCAGAATTGTTGTTGTTTGTCCTTCATTCTCAAAGAGGACCATGACATTGGGGAGGTGATATTATGACTTGCAGTGAATTTGATTTAAGTGAGGGAGAGCTGTACAAGATCACCAACCTCACTCTCTCCTCCAGAGCCATCTGGGTCAAGTGGCAAGATATATAAATCAGGACAACTAGAGATAGCCCCAGATTTTTTTAAAGAAAATTGGGGTTAAGTAATATGTTTAGGGTCAAATAGCTAGTAAGTGTCTGAGGTGAGATCTGAACTTAGGTCCTCCCCATTTCAGGGCCAGTACTCTATCCACTGCACGACCTAGCTAGCTGCCCCTTAAGAGATATCAGAAAAGGCTTCTTGTGGAAGGTGGGATATTAGATGATCCTTGAAGGAAGATAGAGAAACTAGCAAGGAGATACGAGGAAGGAAAGAGTTCCAGGTTTTGAGAGATAGTCAATGAAAATAACCAGAATAAGTAGATAATAGTGTTATGTGTAAGCAACAACAAAGAAGCCAAAATCACTGGATGGCACAATATATGGGGAGATGAAAGGTGTGAGAATACTAGAAAGATAGGAAGGGTCTAGGTTATGGAGGAATTTAAAAGCCAAACAGATCCTATGTTTTAAGAAATGTTGGGACCATTGATTTTATAAAAACATGGATAGACTTGCATGAAGTAATGAAAAGCAAAATGACCAGAACTAAGAGAATGTTGTACAGAGCAAGAACAATATTGTTTTAAGAACAACTTTGAATGAATAAGTCATTTTGACTATTATAAATATCCAAATTAACTACAAAGGTCATATGAAGGAAAACACTATCTGTATCCAGAGAAAGAACTGATAAATATAAGTATGTATACACACACACACACACACACACACACACATACATATTTGTTTCTAATAGTAGTCATTTCTAGCCATGGGGGTGGTAGAGGGAAGAAAATATAGGAAAACAGAAATGTACATAAGTTTATTATGTATTTAAAAGGAATAGCAAATTGTACAGAATAGATTTGTAGTTTCATGTGTAATCATCTTTTTTAAAAATCTACTATGTTATGAAATACTTGTTTTAGTTCATAGATTAAAAGTAAAATAGGTAAAAGAAAATAAAGCTATCTTTCTAGTATTCTCACTATATACATGATTTAGACATAAGAGGTGATACCATAGGTAAATTAGGAGAGAAAGGAATAGTGTACCTATCAGATCTTTGGAAAGTAAAACAGTTTTTGACCAAACAAGAGATAGAGTATATTATAAAATGCAAAATGGATGATTTTGATTATATTAAATTAAAAAAATTTTGTACAAACAGAAGCAATGCATCCAAAATTAGAAGGGAGGCAGAAAGCTGGGAAACAATTTTTGAGGCCAGTGCTTCTGATAAAGGCCTCATCTCTAAAATATATAGGGAATTAAATCAAATTTATAAGAATCCAAGTCATTCCCCAATTGAGAAATGGTCAAAGGATATGAACAGGCAGTTTTCTGATGAAGAAACCAAAGCTATCTATTCCCATATGAAAAAATGCTCTAAATCTCTAATGATTAGAGAGATGCAAATTAAAACAACTCTGAGGTACCACCTGACACCTATCAGATTGGCTAAAATGACAAAAAAGGAAGATAATAAATGTTGGAGAGGCTGAGGGAAAATTGGAACACTAATGCATTGTTGGTGGAGCTGTGAGCTGATCCAACCATTCTGGAGAGCAATTTGGAATTATGCCCAAAGGGCAATAAAGCTGTGCATACCCTTTGACCCAGCAATCCCACTTTTAGGTCTTTTGCCCAAAGAAATCATGGAAGGGGGAAAGGGACCCACATGTACAAAAATATTTATAGCTGTTCTTTACGTGGTGGCAAGGAATTGGAAGTTGAGGGGGTGCCCATCAATTGGGGAATGGCTGGACAAGTTGTGGTATATGAATACAATGGAATACTATTGTGCTGTAAGAAATGATGAGCAGGAAGAGTTCAGAGAAACCTGGAGGGTCTTACGTGAGCTGATGATGAGTGAGATGAGCAGAACCAGAAGAACATTGTACACAGTATCATCAACATTGAGTGTTGACCTACTGTGATGGACTATATTCTTCTCACCAATGCAATGGTACAGAAGAGTTCCAGGAAACTCATGATAGAAGAGGATCTCCAAATCCAAGAAAAAAAAAAGAAAGAAAGAACTGTGGAGTATAGATGCTGATTGAACCATATTATTTCTTTTGTTTTGGGTGCTGTTTTTTTTTTTCTATTTTGAGGTTTTGCATCACTGCTCTGATTCTTTCTCTTGTAACAGGATTAATGCAGAAATAGGATTAATGTTATTATGTGTATATATATATGTGTGTATATATATATATCTATCTATATGTATATGTATAGAGATATATAGATATAACCTATATCAGATTACCTGCTGTCTAGGGGAGGGGGGAGGGAGGGGAGGGAGGGAGAAAAATCTGAAATTGTAAAGCATGTATAAACAAAAGTTGAGAACTATCTTTACATGTAACGGAAAAAATAAAATAACTCATACATTAAAAAAAAAGGTAAAAAAAATAACAACAACAATAAGAAAAATCATGGGCTTTTGCTTGAGGCAGAAACTCAGAGGACATCTGTGAGGAGGCAGCTCAATTTTGAGAGCATGGAATGATCAGTTTTCAGTTCTCAAGATATCAAAAAAAGAAGCTTGTACCAAGCAACTGGGGTGGTGGTGGGGTGGGGAAATAACAAACTTTGTTACTACTGAAAAAAAAGATGCCCAAGATGATATGATGTACTAACACATGTGCCTACTGACACAAATATTTAATTATTTGAGGCTATGAAATTTTTATAAGGATGTTTCACACAAATATTGAGTGCCTACCTTGCAACACAAAAAGGAAACAAGGTTTTTGTAAATGATATTGCACTTCAGAGCATAATTTTATAATCACGTAACTGAATGAAAGATCCAACTGTTTGTCAATTGTATGGGCCATTTGATATCCCAAATATTTAGTAAATAGTTAAGGGGAAGGTTGGTGAACATGGGAAGGAGAAAAGATTCTTTATGGATGATAGAATTCACCTCAATTTGTGAACAATATGATGATGACTGCATTTTCAATCTGTTATTCTCTCCTTCAGGGCTTCCATTCTTTAGGAGAGATTCTTCATGTGAAAATTTCAGCAAATAATTTACTAAATCTTTGTAGACAGTGTGGAGAAATGCCAGTCAGATGATAGGATGGTATTCTAGTCTGAAACATTTTCTTAGTAAATTAGGTTGGATACTAGAATGAAATGAGAAACTTGTAGGTCATTTAACAGTTAACAAAATGAGATTTGCTTAGCTATAACAAGAGAACAATATGCAAGAAAGATATGCATTGAGGACATACTGAATTGATTCAACTGAACAAACCTTCCCTCTATCTGAGTTGCCTATTGTAATTTTATTAGCCAAGCACCAGAGAGCATCTGGGGCTATTTGTGGTAGTTTTGTACTTGTTGTTGTTTGTCCTTTATGCTCAAAGAGGACCAAAATGACATCAAGATTAAGTGCGTCTGGTTCTGACTGATCATACAAGCTCAAAAGGCTCTACCACAGGTCAGGCACAAAGGGTCCACATTACTGTCTTTAAATGTGCACATCTCACATTTCTTTTGAGCTAACTCAATTCTGCTTTGCTCATAGAGCACAACTCCTTCTTTGATGCAGGCATGCCATGCTGGACGATCAGTGCTAGTGTCTTCCATGTCCCACAATTGATACCAAAGTTTTTCAGAGAGACCTTGAGAATATCCTTGCATTGCTTCTTCTGAGCACCATGTGAATACCTGCCTTGGATGAGTTCTTCGTAAAAGAGTCTTTTAGGCAAGCGTACATTAGGCATTCTAATAATGCTTATCCAAGTTGAGTTCTCTGCAGTAGAGTTTAAGTGTTGGCAGTTCAGCTCAAGAAAGGACCTATGTTGCAGCTTTATCTTTCCAGGCAATCTTCAGAATCTTCCTATGACAATTCAAATGTAAATGGTTCGAATTTTTGGCATGGCTCTAGACTGTCTAGACTTAATTGGCATACAACAATGAGGCCATCACAATGGCTCTGTAGATCTTCAGTTTTGTAGGCAGTCTAATACCTTGTCTCTTCCAAATATTCTTTCAGAGCCTACAAAATGCTGAGCTAGATCTAGAAATTCATGCGTCAACCTCATCATTTAGGCATACAGCCATGGAAAGTATACTGAAAAACTAAATGAACTTGTCTACAGCATTCAAAATTTCTCCATTTGCTGTAATTGATGGTTCTAAGTAAGGCTGATGGAGAATCTCTGTTTTCTCAGTCTTAGTTGTTAGGGCACAATTAGCACAAGTGGCAGAGGATGGATCCATATTTTGTTGTATATCAGTCTTTAAGCCTACATTGAGTGCATAATCATCTACAAACAAAAAGTCACTTGCCAACTCTCTGTCCACTTTAATCTTGGCTTATAGCCTTTTCAAGTTAAATAATTTGCCTTCAGTATTATACTTGAGCTTGATGTTGTTTTCATCCTCATTGAAGGTGGATGACACCATCACTGAAACCATTTTGCTATAAAGCACAATAGCAATCAGATAGCCCAGCTTCATTCCACTGGTGACTGAGGAGGCTCAAGAGCATCATCCATTATCCAGAACTTGGTCAAGCATGTCATGATGAAACTGGTATACAATATTGATGAACTTCTCCAGAGTACCAAATTTCTCCATGACCTTCCACAGACTCTCTTGACAGAACAGTAGCATAGGGGTTGGTTACATCAGCAAAAATTGTGAACCTCTGTTCTGTTCCTGGTATTGCTCCTGGAAATATGGGAAGCAAACCTGTTGACTGCTCATTGGCCCTTTCTGAAGCCACACTGGCTCTCAGGTGGATGACCATGTTCCAGGTGAAGGATCAGCCTATTAAGGACGACTTTGGCAAGAATCTTGCCAGCAATGACCAAGACAGAGAACCTCCCTGTGGTTGTCACAGGACAATCTATTTCCTTTTACTTTATAGGAAATGCCAACAGAGGCATCCTTGAATTTCTGGGGGATAACTCCCTCTTTCCATATAACCCAGAAGATTTCAGTCAGTTTTTGTATGAGTAGTGGACCACATACCTTGTAAATCTTTTCTGGAATGGAATCAGCATCAGGCACTTTGCCATATGAGAGGAACCTAATGGCATTAAAAACTTCTTCAATTGGAAGTTTAGCTAGGGAGGGGTTCACCTCAACCTGAGGTATATAGTCAATGGCTTCAGCATTGATTGATAATGGTCTGGTGTACGATATGGAACACCATGGAAGTGTTCAGGCTATCTCTCTAGGATTGTGTTCTTATCACTAATCAATATGGCTCTATCATCACTGAGTAGTTGAGGTACAACATAGGTATTTGGCCCATAAAAAACGTTCAGGGTATCATAAAAATGCTTTAGATTGTCACTATCAGCAGAAAACCGAATCACATATCCCTTCTTACTGAGCCAAGAATCTGATATTTCTCCAAGCTTTGTTTGCACTTTTGATAGAGTTATGCACTGCCTTCTTAGAGGTGGATGAACTATACTGCTGGTAAATCTTGGAGCTGGGCAGGAGATGGACACAAATGTGGATAAGTAAAATTCTAAAAATTAAATAAAAATAAAAATAAAATGTGGATAAATAGCCCTGAAAAGGGCTCTGCAGCCCTCACACGAGAAGGTACTAGCCCTTCCTGAACACCTCACACACCCTAGTTTTGTACTTAGGTGACCTGGAAAAGATGCCAATACCCTGAGTTATTAGTACCCAGAACCTGTCAAGTATCAAGGATACTTTTAAGGAAAATCTAACCTAACTTGAATGAAAATGAGGGGTTAGTATATTGCTCCTACTACATATAGTTAGGTATAGATCAGAATAGTAGGGATAGAACTTGTTGAGTGGCTGAGTCCAGGGTATTTATTAATGAGCCAATATTGAATAATAAGGAAGTATCTTGTATACTACTCTTGGAGTATGTCCTTGGACCTGGGCTATTTAATATTTTTAATCAATGACTTGGTTAAAGGCATAGATGACATCCTTATTAAATGCATGGCTGATAGAAGTTGGGAACAATCATTAACATATGAAACCACAGCAAAAGATAGTCCCTGGCCTCAAGGAGCTTATAATCCAATATGGTAGACAAAATGCAAAAAAATTTTATATATATATGTATATATACACACACACTCACACACACACACAAAGCAAGTTATATACAGGATAAATAGGAAATAACAGAGGGAAGGTACTAGAATGGAGGTGTTGGAAAAAGTTTCCTGTAAAAGATAAGAATTTATTTGGAACGTAAAAGAATCCAGGTAAGTCAGTATGTGGGGTTGAGAAGGGAGAGCATTCCAGGCCAGGGGCACAGTCAGAGAAAATGTTTGGAGGTGGGAGATGAAGTAACTTTTTCATGGAATAGCTTGGAGGCTACTGCATGGGAAGGTATGTATCAGAGAGTAAGGGATAAGAAGACTAGAAAAGGTGGAGGTAGAGGGGGAGATATGTTATGAAGGGCTTTGAATGCCAAAAAGAACATTTTATATTTGCTCCTGGAGGTAATAGGAAGACACTAGAGTTTACTGAGTGGTGGGGTGACATGACTAGAAAATCACTTTGGTTTAAGAAAATCACTTTGGTGACTAAATGGAGAATGGCTTGGAATGGGGAGAGACTTGAGGCAGGCAGAACCTTTGCAAGCTATTGCAATAATTTTGGGATGAGGTGATGTGTGCCTGTGCTGGAGTGTTAGCAGTATCAGAGGAGGGTCAGGGTGGGGCACATATAAGACATGGTGCAGAAGTGAAATCTACAGACTTTGGCAACAGATTGGATGTGGAGATTAGAGATAGTGATGAGTGAGGATAACTCCTGGCTTGGAAGCCTGAGGGACTGGAAGGTTGATGTTTTCCTTCCATAAGTAATAGGGAAGAGAAGAGTCAGGGAGGGTTTAGGGGTAAAGTTAATGAGTTCTGCTTGCAAACGATTTAGTTTATGATATCTACTGGATATCCAATCTGAGCTGTGTGAAAGACAGTTTGGAGATGTGAAATTAGAGGTCAGGAAGAGGCTGGAGTAAAATAGATAGATTTGAGAATCATCAGCAGAGAGGTTAATTAAATCCATGGGAACTAATGAGATCACCAAGTGAAGTAGTATAGAGGGAAAAGTGAAGAGGACCCAGAAGAAACAAGTCCCCACCAACTTTCATTTCATCCTTCCCTCAAAGATCAGATATAATGGGAGACAGAAGGCCTAAGGTCAAAGGGTAAGTTGTGCCTCTTTTCACTGTAGGTTTTCCATATCCCAGTTGGGATACTGGGCTGGCAACACGAGGCAGAAGTTACCTGTTGGTGAAACAGAAGTTATTGCATTGGGCCAAGGCTAAATCCTTAGGGGAAGATGGAAGTTTCTTGGCCTGGCTTCTTATCCCCTTCCCTCAGGTGACCTACTGAACCCAGCAGGAGATGGAAGGTGCATGGTGCTCAGTCATAGGAACTCTTTGCCATTCTTTTCAATCTAGGAATTTTAGTGTATTGAAAACAATACAAGTCAATAATCTGACAATACAGCCAAAAATCCAATATAATTTTAGGCTATATTTAAGTGCATATTCTCTAGAAATGGGGAGGTGATTTCCCTTCTGTCTTCCATACTAGTCAGTACTATGTTCAGTTCTTTTTTTTTTTTTTTTCGGGGCAATGAGGGTTAAGTGACTTGCCCAGGGTCACACAGCTAGTTAGTGTCAAGTGTCTGAGGCCAAATTTGAACTCGGGTCCTCCCGAATCCAGGGCTGGTGCTTTATCCACTATGCCACCTAGCTCACCCCATATGTTCAGTTCTTAAGGAAAAGCCTCTGAGGTGAAGTAAATCCTTAAAAGGGCCTTAAAAATTCTCATTAGAGGATTACTTGAAGGATATTTCACCTGAAGAAAAGTATACTGGAATCAAACATTTCAAGGCTTGCCATGTGGAAGGGGATAAGACTTTTTTGCTTGGTTCTAGAGGGAAGAATTAGGAACAGTGAGGAAAAATTACAAAAAGTCATATTAGGTTAGTTGTGAGAAATTTGTCTAGTGTAATAGACTACTATGCCTGAAGCCTGGTTTTTTGTTGTTGTGTCTGAGTCTTCATGACCCTTTGGGGGGTTTTCTTGGCAAGTGGTTTCTATTTCCTTTTCTAGCTTATTTTATAGATAAGGATATAGGCAAAGAGGGTTAAGTGACTTGCCCAGGGTCACACAGTTAATAAGTGCCTGAGTTCAGATTGGAACTCCAGAAGGTGAGTCTTTCTCACTTGAGGCCTGATGATCTATCTACTATGTCACCTAGCTGCTGAAAGCCAGGATACCTGAATTAAAACACCATCTCTGGGTCTCTCTAGTTCTGTGATTATGGATGAATCACTTATTGTCTAATAGAACTGGTTTCCTCATTCATGTCAATCATTCAGTTATATCTTAGCCCAAACTTTTCCATCTTATCCAAAAAGATCTCCAAATGGGGATTATATATAGTAACAATTATACTCCTTACACCATTAGGTTTGGTGGAGAAAAGTTCTTTCCAAACTTTTGAAGAACTACATAAATATGAGTTGTTTATCTTCATCATCATCATTATCATCCATAAATTTAATGGGCTGCCCCAGCCAATAGTAGTTCTCCCCTCACTAAAGGTCTTTGAAAAGCAGGATGCCCACTTGTAGATGTTATGGTGTTATAGCTCTAGGAATTTTTATTCACAGAGCCATAATTGGATTTGGATGAGTGGGGTTTTCATGCAGGTATCTGTATGTCTTTAGAGAGTGCCAAATTAGGAGAGAATACTGGCAATACCTGTGCCCCTTCAACAGCAGCAAACCAATCTAGCTCAGCACATGGTTTTTAGGAGTGAAGAATTAAAAGAAGATACTAGAGACCAGCTCAGGAGAGCTCCTGTCCCCATCCTTCTCTACGGTTCACCCTTTAAACTACTGTACCCCCATCTCTAGCTGCCCTAGTAGAAGCATAATGTCAGTGTCACTCCATATATGGAGGGGTGACTTGCAGTCTGTGGTATTTGTCCCAGGTTTACAAATTCTTACTTATGGATCTGCCCATTTAGGTACAGCTTTTACCCTACATCCCCTGTGATCCTTTTTAGTTCTGATTCTATAGTTTCCCACAATGCCTAGAATGAGCATGTGCATATAGCAAGTCCTAGATAAGTACTTACTGAATTGAATTGAATTTCCTTAAGAGGCAGAGCTTCCAGTAACAAGTAAATGAGGTAGTATGATATAGTAGTTATGGCACCAGACTTGGATTCAAGAAGACCTGGGTTCAAATGTCACCCCAGAAACTTACTAGTCATGTTACCCTGAGCAAGTTTGCTTAACTTCTATGGGCCTCAGATTTCTCATCTTTAAGATAAGCATATTGGATTTAATGGTCTCTGAAGTTGCAGTCAGCTCTCAATCTATGATTCTATGAATTGAAGAATCTCATTTTAGTTTGGAAAAGCAAGCTACCTATAATTCCACATGAGAACAGGTCCATGACACCTATGTTTCCTAAGCTAGGTTTGAATAGCACAACTTTCTGCAACTGAAAATTATGTCTCCTTTGTCTTACTGTCTGCTGGCAGCTTTGAGCTTTCAAAGTAACACAATGTGACTCTTCACCAAATATGCCACAAAGAAGAGAATGTTTAGGCATCAAAAATATGTGCATTTATAAAAAGCAATATTTAAAAATGTCACTCAATATGTCCTTTCCCTGTATGTAGAATCCTAAGTATCTGACTACCTTGTCTACCCCCACTCCACCCCCACCTTGGAAATCTGTCAGAAACACATTGACAAAAGGACAACTTCAAAGACACTATACCCTCTGGGGATGTCATGCTCCAAGGATCCCTGGGGATGATTTCCAAAATGCACAAACTTTACTTGAATATTATGGATTTGCTGAGGGTGGGTGAGGAGATATGACCCAGTAGAACTGGTCTACAAGTCTACTTGTACCTGATGGTTCAAAGTCAGTATAGGAGGATCTGAGTCTTAGAAGAGACTAAAAATTAAAAAAAAAAATTATAAAAGTTTCACAAAGCCTTTTATCCCTGTAAGACATGTAGGTACCTTTATCATCCTCTTTTTGCTCTGCCTCTTCTTCAGGATGGCATTTGTAGGAGCACAGTCTTCCAAGAGGATGGCAATTTACCTAGTTCCCTGCTGCAATACACAGCAGGTGTTAATTACTTTGTTATTTCAATTGATCAAAATGCTCCTAATGCCACAAAGACTCTGGGCATGCTATTCAGACAACATTGAATTTTTCTCCCCATTCATCTAAAAAGCCAGTCTTTAATCCCTGCTTGTTCAGCCAAAAGCCTGATTAGAAAAATGACCCTCATCTCATGGCCCAAATGTCTACAAATCCAGGCTCAATTTTGCCAACATTGGAAGGGAGTTCCTGAAATCTGCCCATAGAAATTTGGATCCAATCTCAATTGTCATATACTGTAAAGATGAGGGAAAGTCAGATCATGTCATAAGCAACATCTGGGATTCTCCATCCTCTAGAAAGAAAAATTTCATCTAAAATAACTGTAGACAATATAAAATATTTGGGAGTCTACCTGCCAAGGCAAACCCAAGAACGATATGAACACAATTACAAAACAGTTTTCACACAAATGAAGTCAGATCTAAGCAAATGGAAAAGTATCAATTGCTCATGGGTAGGATGTGCTAATATAATAAAAATGACAATTTCACCTAAATTAATTTGCTTATTCAGTGCCATACCAATCAAACTGCCAAAAATTATATTATAGATATAGAAAAAATAAGAAAATGTATCTGAAAGAAAAAAGTCAAGAATAGCAAGGGGATTCATGAAAAAAATGTAAAGGAAGGTGGCCTACCCATACCAGGGCTAAAATTATATTATAAAGTGGCAACCATCAAAACTATTTGATACTGGCTAAGAAATAGAGTTGCGAATCAATGGAATAGGTTAGCCATACAAGACACAGAGGTAAATGAATAAAGCAATCTACCATTTGATAAACCCAGAGACTCCAGATTCTGAGATAAGAACTCACTATTTGGCAAAAACTACTGGGAAAACTGGAAATAATATGGCAGAAATTAGGCATAGAAAAACATCTTCCACTATATAACAAAGCAAAGTAAAAGTGGGTACATGTTTTAGGCATAAAGTATGATACCATAGGCAAATTAGAAGAGGAAGAAATAGTTTCCCTGTCAGATCTATGGAGAAGGGAAGCATTTATAAACAATGATGAGATAGAGAACATTATGAAATGTGAAATGGCTCATTTTGATTACATTAAATTAAAAGGGTTTTGCACAAACAAAACCAATGCAACCAAGATTAGAAAGAAAGCAGAAAGCTGGGAAACAATTTTTTACAGGCAGTGTTGCTGATAAAAGCCTTATATCTTAAATATATAGAGAACTGAATCAAATTTATAAGAATACAAGTCATTCCCCAATTGAGAAATGGCCAAAGGATATGAATAGGCAGTTTTAGGAGGAAGACATTAAAGATAAGTGTGTGTGTGTGTGTGTGTGTATGTGTGTGTGTGTGTATATATATATATATATATATATATACACACATGTATATAGAGAGAGTCAACTATTATTGATTAGAAAAATGCAAATTAAAACTAGTCTGAGGTACCATCTCACTCTTATCAGATTGGCTAATATGACAAAAAAGGAAAAGGATAAATGTTGGAGAAGATATGGGAAAATTGGAACACTAATGCATTGTTGGTGGAGTTGTGAACTGATCCAACCATTATGGAGAGCAATTTGGAATCATACCTAAACGGCTTTAAAATTGTGCAAACCCTTTGACTCAGCAATACACTATTAGGTCTATCAAAGAGATCATAAAAACGGGAAAAGGAACCACATGTACAAAAATATTTGTACCTGCTCTTTTTGTGGTGGCAAAGAATTGGAAACTGAGGGGATGCCCATCAATTGGGGAATGGCTAAACAAGTTGTGGTATATGAATGTAACAAAATACTATTGTGTTGTAAGAAATGATGAGCAGGCAGATTTCAGAAAAAACCTGGAAAGACTTACATGAATTGATGCTGAGTGAAGTAAACAGAACAAAGAGAACATTGTACCCAGTAACAATAATATTGTGTGATGATCAACTTTGATAGACTTAGCTCTTCTCAGCAATACAATGACCCAAGACAACTCCAGAAGAATCATGATAGACAATGCTCTCCATATCCAGAAAAAGAACTATGGAATCTGAATACAGATTGATGCATGTTATCTTCACTTTTTTTGTTGTTGTTTTTCTGTTTGTTTCTTCTTTCTTGTGGTTTTCCCTTTTTGTTCTGATTCTTCTCTCACAACATGACTAATGTGGAAATATATTTAATATGATTGTAATATATTTTATATATATATATATCAGATTGCTTGCTTGCTTTGGTAGAGGAAAGGGAGGGGAGAGAGAATAATTTAGAACTCAAAATCTTACAAAAATGAATTTTGAAAACTATCTTTACACATAATTGGAAAAAATAAAATTAAATAAAATAATATTTTTTTAAAATCTTGCCTCTAATACTTATTAGTCATTTACATATGGATAAATCACTTATCTTTTCTGACCCTCAGTTTCTTCATCTGTCAAATGGGTAATAACTGTAGTACTTGACAGATTCCATAAGAGATAAAAGAACTTTAAAGGGGAGTTATTCAATGCTGATAATATTTTTCCCCTTTGGATTCTATTATTTCTTTGAAACTCCAAGTAAGGAAACACTCTCTACCAATGGAGATCAGCAACAATTCATTAGCTTGTAGTTTTGTGAATATCTTGTGGCACTGGGAATTTAAGTTGACTTGATCCAAAGCAGGCAGGCAGTATATATCTTTTGTTTTCCTGTCAGTGCATCATCAATCTGGGTCTTCCTGATTCTGTATCTGGTACTCTACATCAGCTATGTCAAACTCAAATAGAAATGGGGGTCTAAACCATGCATAAGGTCTCCACAGGCTGCAGATTGACTTGCAAAATTACACATTAACCTTATCTTTGTTTTATTGTATTTTTCTTTGTTTTGTTGAATATTTTCCACACAAAATTTAAAATTACATTTTACTCTGCTTTGGTCACACTAGGGAATATCCCACAGGTTGTTTGTTTGACACCTCTGCTCTACCTTACACTTCACTGCCTCCAGCTGAGAGCAATAGGCTTTTTTATTTGGTGTTTTTAAGGGAAGTCCTGAGAGGAAAGACCATTGGAAACACTAAAGGAAGTGTCCATGGGAGGCACAGACTGTAAGGGAAGGCTAATTAGGCAGCTCATGGACACACTTAACTTGAGGCCAGTACTATTACTTTTAAATGAGAGCATCCTAACACCATCCCACTCACTCTAGGATGGCCTGACTTCCCCAAACTAGTGTTACCTAGGACACCCTCACACATCATTTGGGATAAATGGGCCTAGAATGTGAATAGGAAAGGAAACAAGGAGCTATATTTCCTAGGATCCTGGGATCTTCAGGTCATGACAGAAAGAAGCAGTTCATAATGGCCTAAGACACCTGCGTCTATGCTTCAGGGCAGGTATTCAGATGAGAAGTAAGGGCAGCTTCTGTATCAAAGTCATTCAGGTATTATATGGGTAGAGGAAAACTTTGAATCAAGCTGTTCAATTTGGTTTCCCATCCCTGAGGTGATAGGCTGAAAGGCACCAATCTGCAAAGAAATTAGATTCTTGCTAGCCCAAACCAGATTAAAATGTAATTGGGAGGGGCAGCTAGGTGCCACAGTGGGTAGAGCAGCAGTCCTGGATTCAGGAGGACTTGAGTTCAAATCCAGCCTCAGACACTTGACACTTACTAGCTGTGTGACCCTGGGCAAATCACTTAATCCTCATTGCCCCACCAAAAAACAAACAAACAAAATGTAATTGGGATATATTTGACAAAATAAATAATATGCAATAAAACATCTATAACATTACATTTTAAAAGTAAGCAAGTCTACAGGGATCTTTATGTATGTATTAGTAGCTTCTGTTTCTATTTATTTTTCTATTTAAGTTTGACTCCATAGCTGTAAATAAGTAGATATATACAAGATCCATATAGAGGCAGCTTTGGTGGTAGACAGAGAGCTGGAGTTTGAGCCAGGAAGAAGAGGCCAAGACATTTAGATTTTACCAGGGAATACCAAATGCTTTTTTTGTTTTTTTGTTTGGGCAATGAGGGTTAAGTGACTTGCCCAAGGTCACATAGGTGGTAAGTGTCAAGTGTCTGAGGCTGGATTTGAACTCAGGTCCTCCTGACTCTAGGGCCGATGCTCTATCCACTGTGCTATCTAGCTGCCCCTATCAAATGCCTTTTGACTGACTGTTCCCCATGCCTAGAAGACTTTCCTTCCTCACTTTCCCCTCTTGGATTCTCTGGTTTCCTTAAGACTCTTTTTCTGCAGGAGACCTTTTCTGAGTAACTCCTCCCAACATACACCATATCTATTGCCTTCTCTTTAAGATCACCTTGCATTTACCCTAAGTTCCTTAAGGGTAGAGACTGTTTGCTTCTCTTTGTATCTTTAATAGTTATCACAGTGCTTGGGATGTAGTAAGTGTAGAATAAATCATTATTAACTTACTTTCTTCCTAATATCTGGACCAGAACCTAGGGCAGCAGTACTAGATTTGAATCCATGATATTGTCATTCATGCAAATGCCCTGGATTTTATCTCTCACTATTTTCAAAAGTTATTTATAAGGGGCAGCTAGGTGGCGCAGTGGATAAAGCAGCGGCCCTGGATTCAGAAGTACCTGAGTTCAAATCTGGCCTCAGACACTTAACACTTACTGGCTGTGTGACCCTGGGCAAGTCACTTAACCCCAATTGCCTCACTTAAAAAAAACAAAAACAAAGTTATTTATACATTGCAGTTTTGATGAAAAAGAAGGGATACTTGCAAAGGTTGCCTCTATATCATGACATGCAGTTTGTTCTCACTGACAGGGCTTCTTTTTTCATCTTTCTTTTGGGCCTGAAGTTCTTGACCTTTTGTGACATAGACCCTTTTACAGTCTGATGAAGCCTATGATTCTCTCATAGAAAAATGGTTTAAATATGATAGATAAAGCTCATAGGATTACAAAGGAAACTAAAGGTTAGTGAAAATAAAAATGTATTTTTCTCTCATCCAAATTCATGGAACTCCTGAAATCTATTCAAGGACTCCAGGTTAAGATTCCTTCTTCTAGGGTATTCTAATTAGATCACCAGTTGACAACCAAAACAACCAAAAAATATTTTGAACATAATAATGTGAATAAGGACTGAACCTGTGATGTCATTAGTATAGGGGACTCCTGGTTAAGGATAATCCATATAGCAATGCAGGTCAGCAAATTCCTTACAACTTCTAATCTTGGAGGAGTGTCTAGAGAATGTAAAGGTCAAGAGAGAGGGTCACAGGGGCAGCTAGGTGGTGCAGTGAATAAAGCACCGGCTCTGGATTCAGGAGGACCTGGGTTCAAAACCCGGCCTCAGACACTTGACACTTACTAGCTGTGTGACCCTGGGCAAGTCACTTAACCCTCATTGCCCTGCAAAAAAAACAAAACAAAACAAAACAATTAAAAAAAGAGAGAGGGTCACCCAGCAACTAACTATGTGTCAGAGACAGGACTTGGACTAAGATCCTTCTGACTTTGAAGCTATTTCTCTAGTCATCATGACGCTATCAGAAATAATGATACAATGGAGTCTCGTATTTAGGTCCAATAGCTAAGAACAAACAAACATATTAATAAAGATATCCCCTGGGGGGCGGCTAGGTGGCGCAGTGGATAAACCACCGGCCCTGGATTCAGGAGTTCCGGAGTTCAAATCCGGCCTCAGACACTTAACACTTACTAGCTGTGTGACCCTGGGCAAGTCACTTAACCCCATTGCCCTGTTAAAAAAATAAATAAATAAATAAGATATCCCCTGGATGCTGACTCTAATCACCATCCCTACCTTTATCAATCTTGACAGGCTATATATCACATCCAGGTTACCCAGACTTCCCATGGATACCACATGGAGTCAGGGAGCTTTGGGCCCTGCTAACCTGAGAGTCAATATCTTGGCTACTTCTGCTGCTACTAGTGCTCTTGAGTGCTTCCTATTCTGCCTCTGCATGAGGTTTTCCTTTTTCCTTTCAGCAGTCTCTTACTCCCCTCTAATCATCTAATAGACTCTCCTGTACTGAAGAATCAGTGGGTGAAAGTAGTTGGCCAGAAAGAGAAATACAATCTCTCTTGCCTACCTGCTATAACCCAAGTGCATTTGTTCCAGGATTGTGATCTATTTCCCCAACTGCTTATCACAGTCATATAAAGGTTGATCATGAGTTATAAAAGGGATCAAAGACTGGGAGATGACAGGCATGCCAGAATTTTTCTACTTCAACGCCCTCATTTAGAAACATGACACCTCTAAGTGTTGGTCAAGGTCAGATAAGTATTAAATAACTGTGTCAGATTATTTAACCAAGGTCTTCTGACTCCAAATCCATTGTTATTTCTATTCCATCAAAGTTCCAGCACCCCTTTAAATTATGTTTTGGAGGCAATCTAGATTAAGTGACTTGCCCAGGATCACACAGCCAGTTAGTGTCTAAGGCTGGATTTGAACATGGGTCCTCCTAACTCCAGGGATGGTGCTTTATCCACTGTGCCCACTAGCTGCCCCTTATCCTCTTACAAATATTAAGGCCATCCTCCCCCCACAAACACATTGTCTCTGCCTTATATCTTTTAGTGAATCTTCTATAATTTTGACATATGCATCTTGTGAGAAGACGACCTTTAAGGTAGAGTGTTGCCCTACTAAATAAAATGCTTTTTGTGGTCAACAAACAAAGCACAGTAGCATTTGGCATTCTCTTCTTCTGTTAGCCAAGTTGTGTATAGATAAAGATGTGGTCCTCTGTAAAATATTGCTTACAAAATCTTCCTTTTCCTTTCTGATGTTTTTATTAAGGAATCCCTTGATGACTTTAAAGATTATTCTTATAAAATCTTTATATCATACAGTGATAGTGTTAAACTTATCCTCCCTTCCCCACCCCACAAAAAACACCAAAACAATACCACAAAGATGGGTGTGGCTTTAAAAAAACAAAATTCAACATAGCTTTACCATATACAATAGTTAAATGATTTCACCACACATTTAGGACTGCTATTTAAATCTGCAATATGGGATATATTTCAGAAAACAACCCATGAGTGCTAAGAATTCTTGGCTTTAGTCATAATTTTCCAGCTTGTTTGCCCTATATGGAATTTATGTAGGGAGAAGCAAGATTAAGACAAAAAAATGAGGCTTAATGCCTCTTGGGAATATGAAATATCACAAAGGAAGGCACTAAATTATTTTCCTTATTTACACAGTATTCTAAATAAAGGAACCAAAGAAAAATATTTAAATCTCACTGAAGTACTTAAGAAACAATTTTTGGGCAAAATGAATGACTAAATATTATCATAAAGAGACTGTGAAAATCTCCATTCTTTTGATGCTTTTGATCATTGGATTTGGAACTAGAAATGCCTTAAAAATCATCTGTTTTAAGAAGGAGGAAACTGAGTCCCTAAGAGGCTAAATGTCTTCTCCACAATCATACAGATAGTAAGGAACATTGCTCGTATTCACTGTCACTTTCTCTGACTGAAATTCTCTATTCCCATCCTTTATCACACTGCCTCATATTTAATTATTAATTCATTAGCAGAGTATTGCAGGGATCTAGGCAAATATGAATAGTGATTTAGTTGATGTTACCAGAGGAGGTAGGAAATGGTTCTTGTGAACTCAATGTTTAGTATTTTAATCATCTGGTTTACTAATAAGCAGCATATAAACATTGGAAAGGAAATGTGGTATAACAGGAGGAGTACTGGTCTTGAAGTCAAGAATCTTTATCCTAGGGGGCAGCTAGGTGGCACAGTGGATTCAGGAGGACCTGAGTTCAAATCCAGAATCAGACACTTGACACTTACTAGCTGTGTGACCCTGGGCAAGTCACTTAATCCTCATTGCCCCACCAAAATAACAACAACAACAAAAACTTTATTCTAACTGGGCCTCAAATAACTGGTGGTGTGAGACCCTGGCCCCTTAATCCCTTTGTAGTTCAGTTTCCTCATCTGAAAAATGAGGGTACTAATAGCACTTGCCTTCAAATGAGATAAAGTATATGAAGTAACTTGCAAACCTTGAAGTGCTATATAAAACCAAGCTATTATAACAGTCTTGTCCCCAAACAGAAAGCTGGGGTCACCTTCTACTTGTAGAATCACTGGATTCTCTGAATCATCCTCAAGTAAAGGGCTTTCTGGCTTAAGTTAAGCTTGCCTGAAAGCAATGATCAGGGAAGGCTGGTCCCCTAAAGCCTGTCCTTCCTCAGCTTTACCATCTCCCCACAAAATCCTGAGCTGCCTCTACCGTTTGCCCCTGTGCAGTGCTTTTTACAGCTCAAATCGGCTTCAGTCCTCAGCTCACAGTCAGCGGCAAAGCCCACTGCTCCCACACCACATGGCTGGCTAATCAGTGCCCATTATACTGTATAAAGCTGCACTGATGTGCCTCTTAAAATTGGACCACTGTCACACCTACCATCTGACACCATACAATTAGCCCTGCACTCCCAGAGCCTGTAGTAGCAGCAATAATCTTACATCAGAGAAATCATTATCCAAGATTCAGTACAGCACATTTACATGCAGAGTTCCTGTGCCCTTGTAGACCAAAAGGATAAAGGTATTGTCCTCTTCATTGTCAAGGAGGATTAATTTGCCTGGACAGTTTCTCCTACAAAAACTACTGTGCTTAGGTTGTCAACTGATCCATTAGGATTCTTCTATGCTCAGAAATCTTACCCCTCATTTCATCTGAAAAAATAACTTACTGCTACCTTAGGACAGGCCATTTCTTTTTATGGGCAACTCAGGGAGGCTATTTGATTTCTGACACTTGCATAATTTCAGATCCACAATGTACCGTATAGGAAAATCTTCATGTCAGGGAGGAATCAGAACTTAGAATATGGACTTTTTTTTTCTTTTTAGAAAGGTGATGGGACATAGGCCTTATTCTGGAAGTTCACATTCTATTATCTCCTCCAAACATTTCATTCAAAAGTTATACTTGTCGGTCAATAAACAGTTATTATGCATCTACTATGTGGCAGATACTGTGCAAAGTACTGGGCATACAAAGAAAGGTAAAATATGGTTTTTGCTCTTGAGGAGTTCAAATCATATACACAGGGCTGCTTGTGGAGCTAAAATACCCTGACGAGATGATAGCTGCTGATTTCTCAAGTGCCCATACTGCACTAGGCATGCACACACACACACACACACACACACACAGAGCCAGAGGTGAGGCTGGGATTTTCTAAACTAATGACCGTTGTCTTTTCTGCTTCACTATACTTCCTGAACCAGGGGTAGACTTATTTGTGGGGTTCCCTTCATGCACTGCCAGCCCCAGCTAGAAATGCAAATCTATTGCCAGGGGGTGTCTATGAAGGCCCAGAAGAGATTTCAGGAAGTTAAGGCCTTCCAAAACTGCTTTTTTGCATTGCTACTGGAAATGTGATATTAAAAAAGAAAAAAGCACCCAAACTTTTAAAAAGCAGATTTTTCTTTTCTCCAAATCTGTTTCTTTTCTTTTTTAAAATCCATCTGCACTTTTAGGGATTTAAGATAAAAACATCTCTCTTCCCACAACTTTTAATTTAATTTTAATTTAATTTAATTTTTCTTAAGCTGCTGAATCTCAGAGTTGCCAAAACATTTAAATAGTCCCCTTTCCAGTTCTGTTCCTGTTCTGAAACTAGGAAGTGAAATGCCACGAGAATATATTTTGCTGAATTTCCAGCTGGAATTATCAGGAGTCCCCAAATTTCCCAGCAAGCACAGCTCATGCTATATCCAGTTCCATTTTGCATAAGATCTGGCTAAACACCATAAATGTTGGATCCCAGTGTGAAACAAACTTTTACTTTGAGTCCTTTAAATGTACTTGTTAAGCAATATCATGCTGCTTTCTAAAGGTGAAGTAGAAAGACTTATTTAATTCAAATTTGTATTCTCCACTCTCCTTCCCCTCCTTCCCTCCTCCCTCCTTCCGTTCCTATCTCTCTTCCTTCCTTCCTTCCTTCCTTCCTTCCTTCCTTCCTTCCTTCCTTCCTTCCTTCCTTCCTTCCTTCCTTCTCACTGTACTGACTGATGACTGTCTACTCTGAGTCACCTTTCCAACCATAACTTTGCCTCTGCTACTTACTATTCCATGACCCCAGTCTTATCTCTATTTGTTGAAATATGATTTCATCAGCTACCATTGCTCCTTTTTTAAAGGGAAGGGGGAAGGGAACATGTCACTCTACTTCACTATAATCTTTTTTACCATCCTGTAACTTTTTGAGCTAAAGTGTCCTTCTTGGTCACCACTTCCTTATGTGTATTATCTCCATTCTCCACCCCATGGGAATGTAAATTATTTGATAGCAGATATTGTCTCTGCTTTTCACAATGTTCTTTAGCACATAATAATCATTTAATATGTGACTTTGTTTATCATTTATTATAATTTTATTCATTAATATCTGGGGAGTTGCCCACACGTGATTTGATGGGTATATGGTCAATTATTGCTTCAAATCCTATCTTCAAATCTTTTGGATAGCCTTTAGCTGGGCATACACAAATATCTAGATAGATAGATAGATAGATAGATAGATAGATAGATAGATAGATAGATAGATAGATAGATAGATAGATAGAGAAGTATGTGTATGCATGTACACAAATGCAGCAATTTGTTCAATACACATATTAAAACATCTACTAACAGTAAAACTGTTTTCTTTTTCAGCCAAAAAAACCCTTAAAATGTAGATGTAAAGAATAACAAAACAATTGATGGCAGGGTTTTAAAAATGTCAACCCATTTCTTACTGGTCTGATAACAACCTCAAGCTGCTATACCTATGAGACCACCTGCTCTAGGCAGACAGATGGAGTCCCTATGGGGGTCATGACTCCCCTTGTAAAGAAAGCTGGAGTCTCACACATGGAGGACTTTGGCACTCAAAAAGAAAATATCAAGGCAGTATATACTTCCTAGAAAATAGTGGTGACTTTGTAAAAGAAATAATGATATTCTCAGCTGACTACCCACCCCCACTTCTCATTCATATATATATATATATATATATATATATATATATATACACACACACACGCATGCATATATGTATAAATGTACATGTATGTGTATATATATATGTTTTTTTTTAATTAATTTTTACCCTGTAGTCCATATCCTTCCCAAGTCACATTTGAATATGGCCAGGAATGGGATCACAAATTAGCATTCTCTGAGGCTCTGGCAATCATGCAGATGGAATAAGACTGAATACATTTTTAACAAAAATAAAGCACTGGCCAGTCTGCTCTTTGGATTTACATGCTCCTAATGTCATACATACAGTAGCTGTAAGAATTTGGATGAGTTGAAATATTGCTAAACAAAAAAGACAAGTGATTGGAGAGGGAGGGGCATTGATAGGAAAGGTACAAATTCCATTTTAAGCCAGTATGCATGTGAAATGCACTGTAGAATATGCCTAGATGTATAAGTATAAAAAAGGGACCACATGTTCAATAATGAATCATTTTTTCATCTAATTAGCACAGCAATTTCAACACCTAAAAGTTTCATGTTGAATTCTGGAAATATAATTCCTTTTTTTTCTTAATTTTTACATTTGGATTTATTTTCATATTAATGGTTTAGGGAAAAACTTTAGAAATAATTCCCCCTCCTTTAAGAAATATGCCAATTTCCCTTTTGTGTTGATTTTTTAAAATATAAAGGTAGCAGCATTTTAAGTACAACATACCAGAAAAGATATTTCTTATCATACACCAACAATTGTGTTTTGCTATTTCAGGAATAGTTAATTATACCTCCATGCAAAGGCATCTGCCAGAAATGTTTTAGGAAGGAATACTGCACTGGGTAGGTTGTTGGATTAAATGACCTCAAAGGTTCTTTCCAAATAATAACTGAAAGTTGCTATTGGAAGAAACTGTTTTCTTATTATTTTATTGTTAGGTATCCATTCATTGATAATATTCAACTTTATAGCTAAAATAATTTTTATGAGATGAGCTATGTCTACAGCAAATCCAAACTATGAAAACTGGGTTTGCAATTTATGGCATTTATAAATTTGTTTATGAAAATATTTAATGCCTAGTGTCTGCTGCAAAGGAAATGAACCATGAAAAAGTTAGACAGCCTGTTCTCTGAGTGTAGTTCCAGGATTCCAAACAGCCAAAATGTTGACAAAGTTTTATAAACCTGCATTTAATCCTCTGAGGGATAATAGTTAGTATAAGTGGGTCATTTATGATGACAAGGATGTCCTAGTTCAATTACATGTAATTATTTCATGGAGGCAGATATGACTGGGCATCAAATAAATCAAAGTGACCAATCAATCACACTCTTTCACCTTTCCTTAAAGGTAATTGAAGACAGCATGTAAATCTTGAGCCTCTGAATACCCACGACATATCTATTTCCTATGCCTCAGCTCTAAGATATCACAAAATAGATCTTTTGACTAGACAAATCAATTTTACTTAGTATAAGATGAGGAAAGTGGAGGTAAAATATGTAAACATTTGATGATAAATCTAAAGCTGAAGGAGACCCTCAGAAACTATATAGACCCAACTTCCTCCTTTTAAAAATGAGGAAACAGGGTCAGGGAGAAGAAATGTCAATGTCACTGCAGTATAAGTGTTAGGGGTGGGATTTGAACTCAAGTCCTCTAACTCTAAGGCTAATATTATTTCCAGTGTACCATACTACCTACCTGAAATGTGACTTATCTAGTATTTACACAGTATAGCTATTCCACCACTACTGAAACTGCTCTTCTGATGCCTTCTCATTTTAGAATTTCCATGCCATGCCAATGGAAGACAAGCTCAAAATACTGCATACAGCCTAGTGATTGATTATGTGTCTGACTGTCTCAGATTAGTCTGGCTAAATCCAGAGAGGATCACTGCCAGAGATTTGGCTATGTGATGATGATTTCATATGCCCCCTTGTTTAAAATGAAATTTAATTCCTCAATGGGCATATTTCTTTTTAGCAGTTAGGAAGTTCAGTGGATAGGGTACTGGCTCTAGTGTCAGGAGGATTTGAATTAAATACAACCTCAGACAGTTACTAGCTGTGTGATGATGGGCAAGTTACTTAACCCTTCTTGCCTCAGTTTCCTCATCTGTAAAATGAGCTGGAGAAGAAAATGGCAAACCACTTCAGTTTCTTTGCTATGAAAAGCCCTGAAAACCACTGACCAACAATTTCTTTCCCCTACCCCTTCTCCCTACCCCCTTGTCTTTTGTTGTTGCTTTCTGTTTGTTTGTTTAGTGTTATCATTGTTCCATCAAAATTTACAACTGGCAGCTGGTGTTGTTGTTTGTCCTTTGTTCAGGAAGATGACCATGACATCAGGGTGATATCATGAGTTGCAGCGAATTGGACAATATCAAGACAATTGGACATGGCCCCAATGTCTGAGGCAATTGGGGTTAAGTGACTTGCCCATGGTCAGACATCTAATAAATGTCTGAGGTAAGATTTGAACTCAGGTCCTCCTGACTCCAGGGCTAGTGCTTTATCTGTGGTACTGTGGTACAGTGAATAGAGGGTTGGACCTGGTATCAGGAAGTTGTTGCTGGTCAATCATTTCAGTTCTGTCCAACTCTCTGTGATGCCCTTTAGGGTTTTCTTTGTTTGTTTGTTTTGATGAGGCAATTGGGGTTAAGTGACTTGCCCAGGGTCACACAGCTAGTATAAGTATTAACTATCTGAGTCCGGATTTGAACTCAGGTACTCCTGAATCCAGGGCCGGTGCTCTATCCACTGTGCCACCTAGCTGCCCCCCTTTAGGGTTTTCTTAACAAATATATGTGAACAGTTTGTCATTTCCTTCTCTAGCTCATTTTACAGATGAGGAACTCCAGGAAACAGGGTTAAGTGACTTGACCAGGGACACACAGCTAGTAAGTATCTGAGGCAGGATCTGAATCCAGGTCATCCTGACTCCGGGGCCATTGCTCTATCCACTGTGCCACCTAGCTGCTAGTCTCAGAAATTTACAAGCTGTGTGACCCTGAGACTAGTCATTTAACCTGTTTTCTTCAATTTCTTTAGAAAATTGGGATAATAGTACCTATTATTATAAGATTGTTTTGAGGATCAAATGAGATAATATTTGTAAAGTACATAGGTCAGTGGCTACTACAGAGTATATAAATGTTAGCTGTTATTATTATTGTCAATAGTTTATGGATGACACTAGGAGTATGTGAATACAAACAGAAGTATTGGTTTGATTTTTTTTTTTTTGGTACAGAATGTACTCAGCCTTACCCATTCTCACAATTATCACCATTATGATTTTGGTTTGTACCATATATGAAACTTTCTACTAAAGGAAAGAAGGGGTTCTATTTTCATTAGGCACAGCCATGAATTATTTGAAATATTGAAGGCTTTTTTATGCATACTTTAAACATCAAGCACTAGGCATATCAGAGGAGTACTGATTATTTTTTCAATTAAACAATGTAACAATGTCCCAGGGAAATTGAACATTTAGGATTCTACTGAATTTCATAATATTTGAGGGGAAAAGACAAACAAAAAATGATACCCCAAAGTACAGAGTATTCCTGCAAAGGGACCTGGCCAACATAGAATCATTTCAAGATATTCACAGGCCATGCTTTATATACTTTCCATCTCATCTACCCATTCTTGCTCTTAGCATGGAAGTGCTGTGTCCTCCTTTCCTTGTAAATTAGATAAATAGCCCATCAGGAATCACTAAAAACTCCTTTTTGCTCAGTATTGGGGGTACTCAGTTGCAATGTCTGTATCAAAAATTACTTTTGCTATGGTAAAAGTTGAAATGTCAGTTTAAGCCCTCAAATGTCAGGCGTGAAGACGGAAGGAATCTTCTGCAATTATACATACACCTAACAATGCACATAGAATTTGAATACTTAGCAGGAAGAAAATTAGATATTTGACTGACTCATTTTGACAGCCTTCTCAAAGAAATATGGAGGGGAGGTAACAGCTGTACAGTTTTTCACTCCCCACTTTTAAATGTCTTCATTTAAAATAAAATTGTATTGTTTCAAAGATTATTGCATAATGCACTTTAAAAAACCCAACTTGTTCCTTTGATATTAAGACATTAAGGAGATATTCAGACATCTTTATATTTTAGCTTTGGGAACCACCTACTCCCTCTTTCCCTGCTGCCCTCCTGAGCCTTTCCCCCACTTCTTTTACTAATCTTTAACACAACCTGTACTTAGTGTTCAACTATTTCTCCATTTACAAATGTCTATCAGCTCTTAATCTATTAAGAAACAATGGTGCATGGGTGTAAGTTCTATATACCATGTATAACATTTTTTTAAGTGAGCAAAGTGGAATTTATTACCTGCCACATAGTAGGAACTTAATATATATTAGATTACTAATATAATTGGTTTGGATGGGGTGGCCACCCATACAGTATTATCTCACACCTCTCACATATGGCATGTACCACTTATTGATACTCTGGTCTGACTTGCTTCCTTCAGTTTGACCTCTCACTGACAGGTCTAACCTCCCAGAAATGAACCATCAACATATAGATACACTCAACTATTTCAGAGTCCTAGGAGTAACCTTATTAAGCAGGATAACACTCCCCCATACTCACCACTTTAGATTTGAAGTCCCCATCAGTGAATTTGCACATCTGCACAAACCAGCCACTCACAATGATGACACTTAGATTTTAAAAATAGCCATTTACTTAGCATTAAGGCAAAACTACTGTCATTGCTTATTTATTTATTTATTTATTTATTCATTCATTCATTCATTCATTTATTTATTTATTTAGGGTTAAGTGACTTGCCCAGGGTCACACAGCTAGTAAGTGCCAAGTGTCTGAGGCTGGATCCGAGCTCAGGTCCTCCAGAATCCAGGGCTGGTGCTTTATCCACTGCACCACCTAGCTGCCCCCTACTGTCATTGCTTATTACAAATGGCAGCAATAACATCTATGCACTTGGAAAATTCAAGCAAATGAAAAAGTAATAAGTTCATTATCTTTTGATGTCATATTCTCTCATATGAAATCACTTCTTTGCTAATTGCTTTTCTGCTCATCTTTGCTTCTTTCCAGTTGGCTAAATTATTTACTCTTTTCTTGAACTGATAGCCATTAAAAACCCTTTTAGCTCATGCTCCTAAAGGGGTGTTGGAAATCTATTTAATCCAAAGTACTATAAGCTTTACCAGACTGGCTTTCTTTTGGCCAGAATCTTTTTTTATATGGTAAAAGCACGTGGAAAGCCTCTTTTTTGTCCCACTTTTCCCTCTCAAATCTATGTCTAGGTGGCACTGAAAGGCAGACAAGTAGCTAATGTTGTTTGTCCTTCATCAAAGAGGATGAATGACTTCAGGAGGTGATGTCTTGACTTGCAAGTGAACTCGTTTTAAGTGAGGCAGGGCTGTGCAAAGTCATCAACCTCACTCTCTCCTCCAGAGTCACCTCAGTCCAGTGGCAAGACAGATCAGGATGACTGGCAATGGCCCTGGATTCATTGGGACACCCTGGCCTTTCAAGTAACATTGAAGTATTCATTCAGGAATTGAGGCTGAATTCTTTTCATAAGCCAATTGTGAATTTCATAACTGAAGTCTTCTGTTAGCTGATTGATTTTGCTAGTGGTTTCTTTACACAGCTCTGAGAGATAGAACAGATTTTCTCTCCCCTCCTCTGCCCCCACTCCTCTCTTGCCTATCCTTAAACATTCCAGTATGGCTTCTCCAAATCTGTTCAATGGCTTAAATCAGAGTCTTCTGGTACTTAGTGACTCTCCTTAAATGGATGAGATAAAATGCTCATCAAATGTTCCCTATGGCATTAACAATCCTTATTTAATTATCTATATTGAGTAGTTATATATACATATATTTATTTTGTGAGTTTTGTCATCAAATCTTAAAAGAGTTACATGCAAATAAGTTATGGGACCACAGTACACTGTTGTACTAGCCATTTCTCATTTCTCATAATTGTGTTCTTCCACAATCTGTGCCTTTGAAAATGGTTTTATACTTATATTTATAAATTTTAATAAAGGTAGAAGGGGAGGAACTAAGTACTTATATTGTACTTACTATGTGCTAAGTGCTTTACCAATGTTAAGTCTTTTGATTTTCACAATAATCCTGCGAGATAGGATTTGCTATTATCCCCTTTTCACAATAAAAAAAAAAGAGGCAAAAAAGTTAAGTGATTGCTTAGAGTCACACACCTAGTAAGTGTCTGAGACCAGATCAGAACTTAGGTCTTCAGGGTTCTAGTCCCAGTGCTCTATCCAGCGCATTTCTCTACACCTTCAAACCATCTGAGTGTACACATGAGAGGCATCATTCTACATCCTTTACAAAGTGATTTAAGCATGTATATTAGTGACCCAACAACTGACATCCCATCTGAAAACTGTTTCTTTCCACATGGATTTTAGCAGTTTCACTAAATCAAAGATTGTTGTTATTGTTTCTAATCCTTCCGGGCATCAAGCTGTTCTATAAAAAGGGAAATATCTTACATCCTTAATTACAGTTGATTTAAGTTTAAAAAAAAACTACATAAAAGTGCTTTTTCTAACTCTCTCAGTATGAAAATCCTACAAATAAAAGGACAGTAACTTACATTAATATTTGAATAATGTAGTAGAGAGTAAATGTTTCTTGATGGATAGCGAGATGTCCTCAAATCTGGGAAGACTTGGGTTCAAGTTCCACCTCTGACACATTCTGTTTGTGTGACCCTGAGGAAGTCACAAACTCTGAATATTTTAGTCAACTCTCTAAAATTTTAAGTGATTAAAACAGAGGCACCCACTTATACTTACTGGTAGAGGGAGTTTCATCTGGCAGTGTTCTTTACAAATGAAATAACAGTTCTTATCTCTATCCCTAAAATCATGTTATTGATTATCAATACTATAAAATCAAATTATTAATTCTCCTTACAAAATGCAAACTGTTTGACATCAGGGATTGTTTCATTTATATCTTTGTATTCCTAGCACCAAGAAAATACCTGGTATATAAGTGCCAGTTAGTAAGTATTTGTTAATTAATTGATTAATTGATAGTATTATTATTTTTTTAAAACCTCACATGATTATAATGACTTACAGATTACAAAGAGCTTTCCTCACAATGAACTTATGAGATAGAATGCCATTATCTCTATTTTATAGACAATCAGCTGAAGGTCAGAGACTTTAAAATCTTTTAAATTTACTTGCTCAAGGTTACTGAATTGATCATGCAACTATTAAATATTAGTCAAGACTAAGTTCTAAATTTGGGCTGTTCTGGTTTTCCATAATACAAATTTGCCAAATAATTCAGAGGGAACTAATAAATTCCAGTGGTAGCTAAGTACCATCTCAAAAAGCCCCAAATCCTTAAAAAATAGCACAATATCAGACAGAACTCATAGTGCCTGATCTTGAAGCCTGTTATTTCAGCCCACTGAGCCATGCTGCCTCTGGGTAATGGACAATTCCATAAGACTTTGCTATGCGAATAACTTTGTGATAAGTGCTATGGTGAAAACAGAGAGGAAGTGGTCCTTCTCTAATGGACCTTGTTGTTCTCTCCCTTGAAATGCCCAGGATTTTTACCTCCCACATCAGTGAATGCAGTTGAAAATCAAGATTGGTTTCTGGCAATAAAAAGCATGGAGTAAAGATATAGCTACTTAAAAAAAAATAAGTGAAATCTCTGACCCCTAAATAATGATTCATTTCAAAATAAATATCTAAATGAGGCTTCTTTCATTGTTTAGAATGAATACAACTTTAGGTAAATATTAAGAAAAACTGTAATTAAACATAAAAAATGCCTCCAGCAGCCCTGGTCTACAATAAAATATATAATTTAAAAAGTAGTTACAATTAAAGGATATCTAAAAAATACAGGTACTTTCAAGTCTACATTCAGAACTCCGACATTCAGGATTCTTTTTTTTCCTTTTTTTTTTGGTCAGGGAAATGGGGGTTAAGTGACTTGCCCAGGGTCACATAGCTAGTTTCAAGTGTCTGAGGCTGGATTTGAATTCAGGTCCTCCTGAATCCAGGGCCAGTGATTTATCCACTGTGCCACCTAGCTGTCCCAACATTCAGCAATGTTAGTAAAAAACTAAAGTTATTTACAACTGTAACAGGATATAGTAGGATAAATAGTACTTTGTAAAAAAATAAAAATTGTTAATTTATTTTGCATGACAAATTATGTGCTTTGTCAAAAAACCAGGGATGTCAGACACAATAAGATAATTTAAGGCTTGAAAAGAGGTTGGGTTGGTCAAATAAAAGAGAATTTGTATAAGGGGCAGTGTAGAAATTTATTATGATTTGGGGACCCCGCCTTTGGGCTGAGATTAATAAGCCTTAGGCCCTCAGGGTTTTTTTTCTATGTAAGAAGGGCTGGTGCCCCTCCCCCTCTGCTTCAGCTGAGCCAAAAAGCCCCGTGGGCTTTACAGGATGTCAGGCCAGATGGCTAAGGGAAAAGTCCTAGCTCCCTCTCCCCTGGGGGGATCTACCCCAGAGATCCCAGTCTTGTCCTGCCAGGCCCTAGTTTAGCCCATGCAGAGGTCCCAGGCGTGCAGCAGGGGGCACAGGCCCCTCGAGCACCCCTGGCCGCAGCCCTAGCTTGGCCAGTGGATTAGCTTGGCGTGTGTGGGGGCACAGGGAGCCCTAGGTTTGAGTGGAGAGAAGGAACATATATACAGGGGAGAAGACAGAGAAAGGGGAGGCCAGAAGATTGAGAGGACAGAAGGGATGCTGGAGGATAGAGAAAATGAGGAAGGGCTATGATACAGAGACACTAGAGATGCCAGGGGGTTGGCAACAGAGGTGAGGATGCTAAGGGACCTTTCAGGAGGGTTGACAAAGTGAGAAGGGCTTGAAGTTAAAAGAAAGGAGTGGAACAGTAAAAGCAAAGCAGGGGAGCTGGAGTGAAGGAGAAAAAGAGTGAAAGTTGGAGAAAGCTGGAGCATACCCCAAGCCAAGAGGCAGCAATGACCCTTTTTCTATTCAAAGCTGACAGGTTGTATAATTTTTATTTCTTAACCCTTATCTTTTACATTGATTTTTATAAATAAATTCTGCTTTGATTATTTAATTAAGAGGCTTCTTAATCGTTTGCTTATCAATTTTGGAGCAGAGCAAGTGGAGAAATTTTTAAATGGCTCATATTAAATTAATAGCAGTCAGATAGCCAGTCAGTCAAAAGTTCCCACATTAGTCCCCAGATTAGGTTGTAAATTAATAAAATATTTTTCCATTTGAATGGTGACCATGGCAGGACTTATGGCCCAATTATAAATTTTCTAAACTTACAATTTTTCACATAAGTCTAGTTATATAATTTTTCAGATTAGATACAGTTAATTTTTTTTTACAACAGAGGGGGACACACACATACACATACAAACAGAGACAGAGAAAAAAGAGACAGAGAAAGAAATATAGAGATGAAAAGAGAAACATAAAGACAGATTGAGAATGAAGAAGAACACATTTGATATATTTAGTCCTCAAAATTAGGGCTTCTACATGGGAGTATCCTATTATGGGATAATAAATGGAGAAGCAAAAGCAAGAGAAAAAAATTAGGAAAATATCTTAAAATGTACAAGAATAAAACAAACAAGTTCAGAATGGGACATATACAAATAGGATAGTTTTATTTCCACATTGCTAAACTTAATATAAACTTTGAAAATTAACATATTTTGCACAATATTGTCCATGAGTCTGCATGAAATCTTTTTTATATTGTTTGTATATTGAAATGCTTATGTTGGATGATAATTAAGGTCTTCTTTATCATCATCATCATCATCATCATCATCCTTTGAATATCCTGACACATATGTGATGATCAAGAACATTCACATTAAAGTAGAAATAAGTTTTTATAAAATTCAGTTTTCACTTTAATTAAAGATGGAAAATGGGAACCTGGTGTAAGGGGGAAAGCATGGAATTTTGAATCAGAAGATGAGGATGCAAATTTCACCAGAACTCTGTGCATAAATTTGGGCGTGTCATATTTCTGCAACTTATGACTTGTTGCTGAGATCAATTTCCTTTTCTGTAAAATGGGGAAATTACTTGCCCCCTACTATCTATCCCACATTGTTTTCATGAAGATCCTAATGGATGAAAGATTCACTGGAATGTGAAGATGATTTTTAGAGGAAACATTCCTCGTCTAGAGGATAGCGTTGGGTTTGTAATCAAGATGACTTGGAATCAGATCTTTCCTGATACTTCCTTGCTGTGTGACCATAGGAAAGTTATCTGACTTCTATGTGTGTCAAGTAATTACATGGAAATTATCAATTAAGTCATAGATGGGTACAGTCTGCATTCATGAAAGGAATTCCCATACTGGAAATTCTCCACACTAGCAATGTTATAGCTATTTTGAGTATTGACACAAAGCACTATGTAAATGTTAGATATTATTACTCAAGTTTTGCCCTCCAAAGAAGTTTCAAAGCAATGCTTTATAGAACAAAAATGAGCATCTCCACCACTACTCTCACCAATCACTGAGTTCACTTACTTTTCCCCCACAAAATCTATGATGACATATATTCTAAGACTAAAAATTCTGGAGTAAATCAATTCTGTTATCATTTCAAATGTGTGCATTGGTACAACCAAACATATGTTTCTCTTTCTCCTTTTCTCTGCACAGTAATGAAGTTTTAGGTAATAAAATGTGTTGCCTCAAGAAGAGAAGTATTATCTAAAACACATTTCCATCAATTGAATTGTCTCCTATTAGTTCTGATGAAGCTCTAACAGAGTTTTTGATTTCTCTGATTTTTTTAGCATCCTGAAAAACACAAGATACTGAAATTGGAATTGGTTCTGCTAATTTGTGATGTTTAACCATGATGGAAACAGAGCAAAGACCTTAAGAAATTTCTCCTGTTGCTATGAATGAGTGTTCAGCGTTCATTCTCTTGCCATTAGCATTCCATTTCAACTGGCAGTCCCAGCTATAGTACTGTCTGGTACTCTGATTTGGAATCGAATTGCTACATTTTTAATGATGCTAAATTGTAAGAATTATACTTAGATACAGTCATTTAAAAATTTTAATGAATCCATTCATGAAAGACTAAATCAAAGCTTCTTCAAGGACTCCAGAATCAGAATAAATAGTAATTTTGTTTTGAAGCTATCGCTATATGAAACAAAACATTTCCTCAATTGAGACCACTCTTTGCATTGCAATGCAGTGTGAATCATTACTAAATGAAATAACACATTGAGCTAGGTATCCCCATCAATCCACTATTTTATTCAATGTTGTTGATGATTGAGAAGTGATCAAGACATCAGATTTAGACTTATCTAAATATAATAAACAATGTTAGAAACTGCTTCAAGAAAACAATCCTTATTTTTGTAATGAGAGAGCTATAAAGATAAATAAGACACAATTTGTACCCTCAAGGATATCAGAATGTAATAGAACATTTATTTTCCTTGTAGTCAGTGAGATCTGAATATGTTCAGGAAGACCCCAGTAGATTTCTGGTTCACTGCCTAACTAAGCCACTACTTTATCAACCACTAATGGTAGCTTTTTGTCCCTGAGAGTTCTCAGAAAAAAATATTCATGGGAATATTGTTTACTTTTACCAATTCAGAAATTTATATATGATAGAATTATAGCATAAGAAGGGTACTTAAGTGATCACATAATCCCCACATTCTACATCAAAAGAAAATAAAGCTCAGAAAGTAGAAATGACTTTCCCAAGGCCTAATGGTCATTGCCAGTATTAAACCCCATATTATAAGCCAGGTAACAAAATTACAGAATGAAGAGTAAGAAAGGACCTGTCTAACAAATGGTCATCTAGACTCTGCTTGAAGACCATCAGTGAGGGGAAGCCATTACCTATAGAGGCAGCCAAAGACCATTTTTAAAACTATATTTTTTAGCAACTTTTGCCTACATTGAATCTCTATCTGTTCCCTCTAACTTCTGTCTATTGCTGTCAAGAAGTTGAAATTGGGAATAATAGAAAAGGTTGGTAAGTCATATTATTATTAAAATACTCTATAAAATGACATATTATTATTAAAAAATACTCCATGAATGTGAATACAGACATAAGCCCTGGTTTGTATTTTAATTTTTGGTGCAGAATTATTCAGCCTTATTCATTCTGCAAGATTATCACCATTATCATTTTGGTGTAGTATAAATGGCTAGTAATTAACGTGATATAATGAGAAATGAAGATTACTCAATAATATGGAAATGTCATTGGGACATGGACATCTGACTTTACAAGAAGAAAATTGTGTGCTGACTTTTGAACTGTGTGGAAAATACCAAATCAGAAATGTGGCTGAAAACTTCTATCCTTCAACCTTCTTTGTTACACAGAAAATATGTTAATATATGAGTGAACAACACCTTAAAAATACTGTTAATATATAAACCCATGCTGTTTTGCTTACACTATAAGCAGTCACTAATAGTATGATAAAATCAGTCACAGATCTTTTGTAAACAGGGTCTTCTACTATCTGAACTAACTGATCCTCGTTTTGTTATTGTTTGCAGTGGTTGAGATTTTATCTTTTGTACCAGTCACATTATATATCATATTAAATGACAATAAAATTATAGTAGAGAACTTGGCAATGTATAAAGGGCTACATAAATTCCCAGTAATATCTGTAACACAAATATACATGTCTCTTGTAGATCACATTATCAATGAAAACCATGGAAAGTAACACTTCAAAAGAGTTGCTTATTTAAATTATAGCAGAGTAGGCAACCATTAACCTGAATGTTATTCAAGCTACCTAGCTAAGTGCTTCTCAGACAGAAAGTGTGGCTTCCATCCAATTAAAAAAATGGCTAAAGGCAACATCAAGGAATGAAATGGAAAACAAAAATAGAAACTGTTTTGCAATCAAAGTTTGAAACTTACAAGTGAATTCAACATTATTCCATTTTCAAAAAGTGGAAGTCTATATCACCAGATTCTTTTGCATTTCTTGTTCATATTCTCATATCCATAAGCTATTATCAGCAGAGGCACAACCAAAGTATTTCTGTCATGGTTGGCACCTTGCTAAAAGAAATAGGACATATTTACTTCTTTCTACTACTTTGGTGCTTGTAAAGGGGAGGTGGGAGTGAGGGAAAATATTTCCTTTTGTTCTGTCCAATCTAGAAAAGGCTGAGGGAAAATAAATTAAGCAGTTAGACCTTCTAGGATGATAATTTTGGGAAAACAAGTTGCCAGTATCAGCAGGCATTTTTATCACCTCATCTTCCTTCCCTAGGCTTTTCTTTTTGTAATCCCCTCTTCCTAGTGGTTTATACACCACTCCTTCTTAATTAGTCTCCCTTATGTTTCTAAGGTAGGGGGAAGTGGAGGCAATAAATTCAGGATCTATATTGGTTAGAACATTCATTCATTTAAAAATATTTACTTTAGCACCAATGGATGTGCACAATGTGTGTGTGAGTATACAAAAATTAATTATAAAAGTTTTCTATTGGTATCTATCTGATATCTATCTACTGCTATATATACATACATACATATATATATATATATAAAACATATATTTGTATATATAAATTTGCCTGCATCATAGCTCCCTTACTAGGTTATATATGTATATGTATGTATAGATATGTATATGCATATATAAACATATGGGTATGTATATATAAACCTTTTTGTATACACACATATATGCACATACATATTTACACACATACACATACACAAATATAAACATAGTAGGGGAGATATGACACAGGCAAATAGCTAAAACACAGAATATGTATAAGTGATTCCAGCAATCTTCAGAGGAGTTAGAGAAAAGAGGGTTTATTTCTGAATGGAGGATCAGGGGAAAAAATGATCTTGGGCTTTATTTTCAGGCTGCTCTCAAACTGAACCAAGTCTGGAATTCTAGAGACACAGATGAAATAATCCACTTTCCTTTCTTATTTGTCCTTCTGGTCTTGGTTACTTAATAACCAGTTATTCTGTAATCACAGTGTGGTTCTTGGCTATAATGTAAAATATAAGAGTGATGGTTGGTGTAAGTCACCAAATTACATGGAGATCTAGCATTCAAGGCCATCTATTCTCTGACCCCCAAATCATTTTATAGTTTTGACTCTTAATTATCACCTACATGTGTCCTAGAATCTTTTCAAATTGTTTTCCAAAAGACATTATGGGAGGGCACAGCCAAGATGGCAGAAGAATGGCTGTGACTTTCCCAGATCCCAAAAACCTGTTGACATACCTCCAAAAATAATTCCATAAGCCAACTCTTGGAGCAGCATCACCCACATAAGAACAGAGTGAGACTTTTCCAGCCAAAGACAGCTTAATTAGGTGACTGGGATCACCTGCTGTTCAGGCCGAAAGAAGAGCACAGCATGCAGAGCAGGACCAGCCTCAAGCAGGCAGTGCCTCCAGAGCCTTGGAATCTTCAGCTGCTTCTTCTGAAGCTTGGCTTGTGAACCAGTGAGGAGGTCCAGTGCTTGGGGGAATAGCCGCAGTCTCTGCTGGAATTGGGGTGCGGCACCCACATTCTAAACCAGCAAGCAAACTCAAGGGACAACCACCCAGTGGGGGAGGGCACAGGCATGCCAATCTTCCAAACATAGAGAATCAGATTTCAATCAGACTTCTGTTTCCAGGTCAAAGTGAAAGCGGGTCATGGGTACTCACAGGCCAGGCAAGCTGAGAACAAGCCCAATCACCCTCTGGGGCAAGCTGTAGCTCAGAACAGTGTATCCTGGAAGCAACCCTACACTTTAAGAAGGAGTTAATAGTCAAGAAATAGGGGATCAAGATGAGTAGGCAAAGAAAACAGGAGATTATCAAAAGCTTCTTTGGGGGAAAGGTAGATCAGAATATACCCTCAGAAGAAGATAATAACAAAGTTAAAGCTCCTGCATCCAAAGCTTCCAAAAAAAAAAAAAAACTGAATGGGTCTCAGGTCCTGGAAGCACTCAAAAAGGACTTTGAAGAGAAAGTAGGAAAAGGAAGATTTAGGGAGGTGGAGGAAAGAATGGAAAGAGAAATGAGAGTGATGCAGGAGAGTCACGGGAAAAAAGTCAACAGTCTGAAGACAAATTAGAAAAGAGATACAAAAGTTCTTTGAAGAAAATAATTGCCTAAGAATTAGGATTGAACAAATGGAAGCTAGTGACTTTATGAGAAACCAAGACACAGTAAAGCAAATACAAATGAATAAAAAAATAGAGGGAAATATGAAATATCTGCTTAGAAAAACAGCTGACCTGGAAAACAGATCTAGGAGAGATAATTTGAAAATCACTGGACTACCTGAAAACCATGACCAAAATAAGAGCCTAGACACAATCCTCCAAGAGATTGTGAGGGACAATTGTCCTGATATTCTAGAAGCAGAAGCTAAACTAGAAATGGAAAGAATCCACCTATCACCTCCTGAAAGAGATCCCAAAAGGAAAACCTCCACGGATATTATAGTCAAATTCCAGAGCTCCCAGGTCAAGGAGAAAATATTGCTAGGAACTAGAAAAAGGGAATTCAAATACTGTGGAGCTACAGTAAGGATAACAAAAGATCTAGCAGCATCAACTCTAAAGGACCAGAGGGCATGGAATATAATATTCCAGAGGGCAAAGAACTGGGCCTACAGCCAAAAATCACCTACCCAGCAAAACTGAGCATAATCTTTCATGGGAAAAACAGAATTTCAAGGAAAAAGTGGACTTTCAGGCATTTGTGATGAAAAGACCTGAACCGAATAGAAAATTTGACTTTCAAATCCAAGACCCTAGAGAAGCATAAAAAGGTAAACAGGAAAAAGAAATCATGAGGGATATTAAAAGGATAAACTGTTTACATTCTTACATGAGAAGATAATACTTCCAATTCATAACAACTTTCTCAGTATTAGGACAGCTGAAAGGAATATACTTAGACAGAGGGTACATGTGTGAAATGAATATGTGGGGCAGGCAAGCAGGGTGGGGTGGCTTATGTCTGGGGTTGGATTTGGGCTTGGGGCCTCCTGGGTCCAGGGCTGGTGCTTTGTTCACTGTGTCACCTAGCTGACCCATGATGACATCTTTAAAATAAAGTTAAAAATAAATGCACTGGGGGGCAGCTAGATGGCGCAGTGGTTAAAGCACCGGCCCTGGATTCAGGAGTACCTGAGTTCAAATCCGACTTCAGACACTTGACACTTACTAGCTGTGTGACTGTGGGCAAGTCACTTAACCCCCATTGCCTAAAAATAAAAAAAATAAATAAAAAAAATAAAAAATAAATAAATAATTAAATAAATAAATAAATAAATAAATAAATAAATAAATAAATAAATAAATAAATAAATAAATAAATAAATAAATAAATAAATAAATAAATAAATGCACTGGAAGAAAGGGAGAGGGAGAGGTGGAAGGGTGTGAAGTAGTCCACATAAAAGAAATAAGAAAAGGCTTATGGAGTGGAAGGGAAAATGGGGAAGGAGAGTTAATGAGCCTTACTTTCATCAGAATTGGCTCAAAGAGCAAACAACATAAACACTTAAGTGGGTATAGCAATATATTTTACTCTGAGGGAAAGTGGTAGGGGAAGGAGAAAGGGTCGGGGGAGATGTGAAGGAAGGAATGGCAGATTGGGGGAGGGGGCAGTAAAAAACAAAACACTTTTGAAGAGGGATAGGGTGAAAAGATAGAAAATAGAGTAAATATCAAGGGGAAGGAATAGGATGGAGGGTAATACAGTTAGCAATAATAACTGTGAAAGAAATGATGAGCAGGATGCTATCAGAAGGATGTATGAAAAATGCAAACCATCAACAGAAGAACAACAGATGATATTTGAATACATATTGAAGTATAGTTTTATTTGTTAGTTCCTCTTTCTCAGGTTATTCTATTTTCTTTCACAATTTGACTAATGTGAAGATGCTTGGCATAACTGTAAATATATGACATTTTGAATTGCTTGATTCCATAGGGAGGGTTGAGGAGGGAGGGAAGAAGAAAATTTAGAACACAAAGTTTTAATAAAATCAATGTAAAGAAATGATGAGCAAGCAGATTTCAGAGAAACCTGGAAAGACTTAGATGAACTGATGCTAAGTGAGATGATCAGAACCAGGAGGACATTGTATACAGTATCAACAACATAGTGTGTTGATAAACTGTGATAGACTTTACTCTTGTCAGCAACACAATGGTCCAAGATAGTTCCAAAGAACTCATGATGGAAAATGCTCTCCAAATCCAGAAAAAAAGAACTGTGGAATCTAGATGCAGATTGAACCATGCTATTTCTACCTTTTTTGTTTTCCATTTTTTAGGTTTTTCCCTTTTGTTCTGATTCTTCTTTCACATCATGACTAATGCAGAAATATGTTTAATGTGATTGTACTTATGTAACCTATAAAAAATAAAGAATTGCTCAAGAAAAAAAAGACATTATGGTTTTCTGGCTTTGTTGTTGTTCATGCTTTCCCTCTGCCTCCCCCCCCCATCACATGCACACACCTCATTAGAATACAGGTAGTTATTGCTACTGAATAAAATTATGCTAGTCCTTTAAGGGCCAAAGTACATGCCATTTATTCCATGAAACTTACCAGCATTGCCCTAAGTGGTTATGATTATTACTTCCTTTAAACCTCTAGAGCACTATATGCAAAGCACATGGCACCTTAGACATAGTAAGCATCAGATATTTATTGAATTGATTTCTATATAATGGCAATAACTATATTCTGACTTGTATTCTAGGTATTTGTATATTTGTCATCCCCTATTTGATTATAAGATGTCTGATACCAGGAAGTCTTATTTATTTACACATCTGTACATCTCACACAGTTCCTAAGACAAAACCTTACATATAGTAAGTATCCACCCAAAAGCTGGTGAATGAGTGAATGAATGAATAGAATTAATTCATAGCCTTTCCAACTGCATTTGAATCCCATCAGTAGATGGAGTGTTTTGGTAACATCTAAGGAGGATTAGGTGATGAAAAAACTTTATGAATGTCTTTAGGCTGGTTTAGAATAAGGTGAGTGGTTGTATCTGAGTAAATTATATCCTTTGAATGTCTTTCCCTTCACCAAATGTGTAAAGTGAAACTTAATCAAATGGGACTTTTGAGGATAAGGCAGAGTATAGAAGCCATTATTAGATTATTCCTTAGGACCTTTGAGGAAATTTTAATCTTATCAGTTCAATCATCATCAAAAGCTCTGAGATAGTCATCTGAATCTTGATCATGAAGTGCTCAGAGCACTCCCAAGAATATATGCAAAAGATTACAGACCATTATGTAGCATTAGTTAGATGAATTAAAGATAAACTTGAAGAAGCATATAGGATGCTGACCAAGGAAACTTCACATATATCTCAAGGTTTTCATTATCAAGACAGTTAAAAGCTGTCAGTGAATTTTGCTACTAAGGCAGAGCATTCTCCTGTGATGTAGAAAAATAAATCAAGAGGGGGTAGTGAGTCCTTCAGGAAGCTAACAGAGCATGGCATCAATGTGGCATCAAATGTGAAATTTGTCAAGACCAAAGTCAGAGAACCCTTAATCCTGGCATCAGAAAGTGCAGAAGCTCAGAGAAGGAAAGCTCCAATACAGAGGAAGGTGAAGATTCCTGATGTGAAAGATGAAATCCTCTAAGGGATATTGAGACCTTAACAAACAGTGTGGTGCTTATTCTAGACACAAGTGCCAAAGGATCCTGGGTGAATAACAACACAATTTCTTAGTGGGAAACAAAACTTGCTCTAAAGAGAAGTATTTATCTTTAGGACAGAGCTAAGCAGCTAGATGCTGAATGACTCCTATAAAAATGGTATCACTTCCTTCCCCTCTCATCCAAAGAAATCAGTTTCCTTTGGAAGAAACTATTTTTATGAAACCAATCCCTGCTTTCTCCTCTATTCCAGCTCTGATTTCTGCTTTGTATGACACTCTACCTCTGCCCAGGTCTGATTTCTGCCTTATCCATATTTTCATCTCACTCCTATCTCTATCATAAATCTAACTTGGCATTGGCTTGTGAGCATTCACATGCAGTTTAAAAATTCTGATGATGTGGTCCTGGTGGCCTAAGGCTGAGCAAAACCAATTTAGAAATGTATAGAACAAATATAGCACACATAGAAGGCATTTACTTGGGAGATGGGCTGGCCACCTAGACTACATTTGGATTTTAACCAGTTTCATCTATTCTATCAACCACCTATACTAAAAAAATTAAGTAACAAAACAGGGCTACCATACAGATAGTTTTGGAAGCTTATCAATATGCATGTAATTACTGCAGCACCATGGAACTATTGGGCTGCATGAAAGCAGGGAGATGATATTATTAAACAATGTCTCTGATGGAAGTGGGTGCACAGCCCAAGCTCCCAATGGAGGAATAATTTGTTTAAAGATAGAATACCTGATTAGATTAGTGGCAATTTTAATAAAACAATAAATTAGTATTTATTTAAGACCTACTATGTACCAGGTACTATATTGTGTGCTGGGAAGACAAATATGAAAAAAATTCCTATTTTGAGGAGCCTAAATTATGGAATTATCCTTAATTAATGGGTCAAGCAAGAGTCAAGGAAGAATGAATCGCAAAAATTCAGTGTTGGAAAAAAGATTTCATAAGCTATCAAGTCCTACCTATACTCCAAAAAGAAGCCTCATCATAACATACCTGACAGGTAATCATCTATCTTCTTCTTCCCAATGTCCTCCAGGGAAGTGGAACCCACTACTTCCTGAGGCAGCCCATTCCACTTTTGAATAGCTCTAATTACTAGGAAGGTTTTCTTAATATAAAAACCTAAATTTGTCTCCTTGTAACTTCTACTCATGACACCTGGCTCTGCCCTCTGGGGCCAATGAGGATAAAGTTTTTTCCCCTCTTCTGCATGTCATTGCTTCAAACACTTGAGGACAACTTTCATGGTCCCCGACTCTTCTCTTTTTCAAGGAAAATATCCTCTGTTCCTTCAACCAATCTTCACGTAAATTAAACTCACAGTCCATCCCCAGTGAGCAAAGAGGCAACCCAGCATAATGAAAAAAGGACTAGACTTTGATACAGAAAACTCGAGTTCAAATCATACCTCAAAAATTTATAAAAAATGAGACCCTGGTTAACATCATCATCATCATCCCCTTGACAGTTTGCAATGATGCACACATATATGTATTTTTATATATATTGCTAATATATTACATATATATGTACATACATACAGATATATGTATTTACATAGCTATCCAAGGTTGGCAAAGCACTTAATATATAATTATTTCATATAGATTATACATATATGATCACTTCAATGACTATATAGTCATTAAGTGCTTTACAAACCTTGAAAAGTTATATAATTAACATTATTTTTATTTCTATAAACCTATTAAATAGATTATACTATCATTTCCACTTTACAAATGAGGAATCTGGAGCTGAGAGAAATTGTGACTTGCTTGGGATTACATAGCTAACAAGGGTTTGAGGCAGAATTAGAATTCATGCGTTTCTTACTACAAGTCCAGCACTGTAGCCACTGTCACATATATTTCAGTTCTCTTAACTGCTTCATGCCTATTTCCATACCTAAAAAGTGACAGGATTGGACTCAATGGTCCCCATTATCCCCTCCATTTTAAATGTTTGATTCTATGACCACCTTAGCTGTTCTCTTTTAAATAGTTCCTAGCTTACCAGTGACCATTTTAAGCTCAACACAATATTCCAGATGTTTTAAAGTAGGACTTCCTCTTCCTTATTAATGGAAACTATGTTTCTCTTAAAGCAGCCAAAGAAACCATTAGGGTTTTTTTTTCTTTCTCAACACACTTAGTGAATCACATTAAACTTGAAGTTCACTGAAATATCCACATCTTTTTCAGATAAACTTCCATCTAATCATCTGTCCACCTTATTCTTGGTAGGTTGAACTTTGTAATTCAAGTGTAAAGTTATATTTATTTAATTATATCTTAATAGAATTTGCATCTAATGTTTAAGCTACCCCCCCCCATTTGCATGATCTGTATATTTGATAAAGACATCTTTATCTAAGTTATTGATAAAAACTATTTACCAGCATAGGCTAAAGCAACAATGTCACTCCACTAGACACCTCTTGGCAAGTTGACATTGAACCACTAATAATTACTCTTTAAATCCATTAATTCACCCAGTTCTGAATCCATCTAATTGTATTCAACCAACCAGTAAAGATTTATTAAGTGTCTACTATGTGCCAGGTACTTTCAACATTTCTAGCCCAATCTCTTAGAAACTTATCTAGAATCATTCATTTAGACTTTAATGCGAATGTATATATGTTTACCTGTAGGTACCTGCACTTTGAACCATTTCTCTACTTGTACAATAAAAGGTTTTGTCCCTCATTAAATAAATTACAGGTACCAATGAACAGATGAGGTAATGTAGGAAATAGAGGACTATTCCATGGAACCGCTAAGATTGGGTATTCTTCTACCACACCTGTTAGGAATCATTCTTATCCACAGTTTTCATCATCAGTGAACAGCTGTGATTAACATAGTAATGATGCCCTAGTCTAACAGCAAAGGTGAGTGGTTTGGTACCAGAGCCAGGATTAAGGGCAGGAAAAGCAGATGCAACACAGAGGGGGAGGCAAAAAGGAACAGTTTTTAATATTCTTTTTCATAAATACACATATTTCTAATGCCAAAAAATTCCACTCTCCAAAAATTATGGGTATTTATTTTGTGACAAGTCAAGCTGCAGGTGTGACCATGAATACTCAAAGACTTTGGTGGACATTAATACTTAAGGTTCACAATTTGGGAAAACAGAATTGCAATTTTTATATCCTAATTAGGACACTCAAATGTTTTATTTTGGCTGTAGGTCTATTACCTTCTTAGCAAAAAAAATGTATTTTGCTTCTATTTGAGGTAATATTCCTTTATTTTCCTAGTGAAAGCTAAAACACATAGCAACTCTCCATTAATAATAAGTTAACATTTACATAGCCCTTGAAAGTTTTCAGAACAATTTATATATACTTATTATCTCATTTAATAGTTAAAACAATCCTGTGAAGTAGGTGTTATTATTTTCCCCATTTGACAGATGAAGAAACTTGAGCAAATTTAAGAGCTTCTGAGAGCTACTTGCCTGAGATCACAGTTAATATGCCTCTGAGGATGTATTTTATCTCAGTTCTCCCTGCCTCCAGCTTTGACTGTGGCTGCACTGAGGTTTTCACATCCCTCAATCATGCAGTCTCTATACACAAATGAGAAGCACCTATAACTGGAAATATTTTCCAGTGAAATATAATAGAGTTTAAACAAACAGAGAAACATCTTACAAACTGTAAGAGACGCCAACAAAAATCATAGTGCCTAGAAGTTCAAGAAGGATTTGATATGGTACTTCAGGTTCTGTGATAATGAACTGAGTGAGCCCTTGGAATTGGGGAGATAAACAAGGAACAATTCAATAAAATTATAGCTAAAATTGAGTGGGGGAAAAGGGAAGATTTTTTTTAACAAGTATTTCACTGAAGATTTTTTTAAACAGTTTGTTTTTTGTTTTTAGACTTGGTATCCCTATTTTACTCAGGCTAGAAAAGAAGTAGCCACTCACTGGCCTGACTTCACTGATGATCTTCATAGAAGCTGTGATCTGTTTTATTTACCATATGGAGCAGTGACCTTCCATAGGCAACCTTGTTTCTCTCCTACTGCCCCCTCCGAAGGCTCACCACTGCGGCAGCTAAGTAACACAGTGGATAGTACACTAGGTCTGGAGTTAGGAAGACCTGAGTCCAACTCTGACCATGGTCACTTAATAGCAATGTGACCCTGGATAAGTCAATCAGCCTTTGCCTGTCTCAGTTTTCTAAACCAGGGTTTCTTACAATTTTTCCACTTTCAACCTCTTTTTGCTTTAGAAATTTGTTATGTGTCCCTTGGTATAGGGCTATATAATATAAGCATACAAATCAAACATTTACTGCCAAATTTTTTGCAACCCCTACATATGAGGTCATGACCCACAGTTTAAGAAGCTTTGTTCTAAACTATAAAATGGTCATAATAATTGTACCTATATTCCAGGGTCGTTTTGAAGCTCAAAGGAGATCTGTTCATAAAGAGCTTAACACAGTACTTGGTATAGAGGAGGTACTTAATAAATACTTGTTTCTTTCCTTCATTCCTAACTACCACATGGGTGTCAGTCTTAGGGTGGACTATAGCCCTATTATAGCTCAGAACTTCTGAGCTTAAGTAATCAAACAGCACAGCCTCCTCCCCATATATCCTGGTAGAACACTCCCTTCTAACAAATAATTATAATTAAATTAAACAAATAAAAACATTGATCATGTCTGATAATGTATTTCTCATCCCACAACTATACCCTACCACCTGTCTCCTCAAAAAATGAAAACTTGATTCATTGGTAATCCTTAGGAGTCAACATTGAATATTGTATAAATCAGTTCTGATGTTCTTCAACATGGTTTGTTTTTATGTTTGACATTGTGTGAACTGACCTCTTAGTTGTTACTTCAATCTGCATCTGTTCATACAAGTATGTCAGTCAATCAAATAAACATGTATTAATCATATACTATGTTAGTAGCTTACCGACTATACTTAGATGAGGACTGGGAATAGCCTAAGGAACTTAAATTCCATAGGGAGAGGCAGCATATAAGCATATAAGTGTACATGAGATAATCTAGAAAAAATATGTGATACTATTGTCTATTCCACCCTTTACCTGGGGTCCTTGGGTCATAGGGCTCCAATATTGACTTTAAGCTTACAGAAAGATAGCATGTTACTTCATCTATTATCCACTGAGAAAGTGCAATATCTAAATTTCCCACCATAAGATTATAGGATCATATACCTAGACATCATAGGCTCAGCCCCTCATTTTATAGCTGAACAAATTGAGGCAAAAGTAGGCTAATATGTTCAAGGTCCCACAGATATTAAGCATCCAATGTGGGATTTATGCTTAAGAATTTTGTATCACTCTATTTGAGTCACCTTTCTAGTATCTTTGTTAGTCTCTCCACGGTACATACAAGGGATTACTCTCTTAAAAGTATTCAGTATCCCTGCTGGATACCAGATGGTTCTCGGACTGCAAACACCTAGATTGCTCCCTACATGACAAGCCCACACTTTGGTAGGATCACTAAACATCCTGGACTAACCCCGGCTGGTTGGGTCCAAAATTAACCTAGGGGATGGAATGCAAAGTTGCTCAAATGATTAAAATATGATATCTACCATCTGTAATTTGCTCATGAGCCCCCACCCCATCTGTTCTCTCCTTTCAATTCTCCACCCCCTCTTAGCAGGACACAGAGGCTTAACATACTGCGATTACAGATTATTTTCCCTATGAAAAAGAATAAATAAATAGATAAAGCACTTCTACTTTGACGAATGTGCTTCCAACCATTTCTTATAAATCCCCCTGAATGTGACTCTAGACCATACTCAACAATAGCTCATAGAAAAAAAAAAAAAGAAAAGGAAGAATTAACCATTCCTGGTCTCATGGACTACATATAGGAAAGGAATGAAGATGAGAAAAATCAGTCTGCTCCAGCTTGTTGGCCCAATGGAGTCACATTAAAAGTTAATCTTGATAGTTCTGGATCTTTTCTACTTACAGAGACTACTTTTTTTTTGTCTGTTTGTTTGCTTTGTTTTTCTTTGTTGGTTGGTTTTTAAGTACCACAGTTTCAGGAAAATATTGGTCAAGGACTTTGAACTTCTCCACATGACCCTGTTCATTGATGTACCAAATTGCTCTGAAGTCCTCATACTAGTTATTTCCTACAGACTAGTAATCTCCTATGACATTAAAATACAAAAATGTGTTCACCTATTCTCCAGATAATGAACATCCACTGTTTCAATATTTTTCTGTCTCTGAAAATATGATAAATATTTTGTATATAAGGGACTTTTTCCTTTGAATTTTACCTCCTTGTTTATATATGTTCTGTGATGCTATCAATAAAACAAAGATAGGTATATCTTAATGATGTTTCTAATATTTTTCCAAATTGTTTTCCAGAAAAATTGGACTAATTCACCCATCCACCAACAGTGCATTATGAATATGTTTGTAGTAGGCTTTGAAAGACAGGCAAGTTATGAAACTCCTTAAGACCTGGGAGAATTACTACTCAGTGGAGTTATTTCCAAAGGAAAAAGTGGCTTAGTTCCCTTTTTAAGCAATAGCTATTTTATAAGAATTATCTCCCCAATTCCAAATAATTTTTTTTCAGAATTTGAAGGAGATAAAGACCCCAAAGGCAACATCTTTTTTTTTTTCACCTGAGGAAAAACTTAAATATGAGTGCTAACTACTCTGCCCCAGTCTTCCAGCTCCTAACCTTCTCAGCTTACCCCAACTGTGCAGCCAGATGCTACTTTCCCTAGGATGCCTCATCACTGATATATCCATATCATTAGTAATGTTTCTGCTCTACCTTTAAATTCATAATAGCAAGAGCTACAGTTGTAACTAAAATGAAGCAACTTGGGTTTTGTCCAAAAGTGAAAAAAAAAACCTCAGCCCCTGGTATAGTATTTTTTTGTGTTGGGTTTTTTTTTTTTTTTTATTTTTTACTACATCCAGAGTATCAAACATTGTTTTGGTAGTATAGGCTTACCCTTTTCTCCATAGCAATCATACTTCAAATGAGTTACCTCTTACTCTACCAGTATCTTTGCCCCACATGCAAAAGCTCCAAGGTGAATAGCTATATTCAGAGAACCAAGCAAGGTAGGCAGCTTTTTGCACTCAGTGCTAGGGTTTATGGAGGGATAAGTGCTGGAGGGCAAGGAGAGGGATCAAGGGGATTTTCCAATTGCTACCTGTCAAAGCAGCTATTCTATGTTATTATAGCTCTTCCATAAAAGCTTGTCACCAGTCCAAAGCAATCACTCCATAACTTAGAGCCTTCTCCATGAAGCTATTCCTGCCCATCTATCTCAGACCATTGTTATTTTTCTCTCTTCTGAATTTCTGTCAGATGTACCATCTGCCCCACTCATCATTGTACTTCCACACCTCAGGGATTTGTGATGTCATTGGCTTAGGTACTCCCTTCTCCAACACAGGCTTCAATCTCTATACTTTTGCAGGTAAACAGTTAATAAACATTTATTAAATACCAACTATTTGCCAAATAATGAGCTAAGCAGCAGGGATACATACAAAGACAAAAAACAGTGCCTGCTCTCAATTAGTTTACAATCTAATCAGGGGAACATTCAAAAAACTATGTAAAAACAAAATACAGGGGCAGCTAGGTGGCGCAGTGGATAGAGCACCGGCCCTGGAGTCAGGAGGACCTGAGTTCAAATCTGGCCTCAGACACTTAACACTTACTAGCTGTGTGACCCCGGGCACATCACTTAACCCCAGTTTCCTCACTTAAAAAATAAACAAACAAACAAAAAAAAAAAAAACAAGATACAAACTGGATAAATTAAAAGTAATCAACAGAGGGAAGGAACCAGAATAAAGGGGAATAAGGAAAGTCATTCTGTAGAAGATGGGATTTTAGTTGGTATTTTAAGTATACCAGAGAAGGCATGAGATGGAGATGAGGAAAGAGATCATGCCAGGAATGGGGGAAGCCCGTGGCAGAGTCAGAACATGGAGAGATTTGTTCCAGAATGCCTTGTTCAAAGTTGAGGGTGGCAAGGGAGAATGCAAAGTGTAAGAAGACTGGAAAGGTGGGTGGGTGGGGACAGGTTATAAAGGGCTTTGAACACAAAACAAAGATAAGATTGTGTTGAAGAGTTGTTGTTAAAAAAACAAATCATTATATTGAAGCTAGCTTTGTAATGAATTCCTCTTGATAGAGCTAAAAATAATGATAATGATTTCTCGCATGCATATTTGCATGCCAGGGACTATGCTAGTGCTTTCCAAAGATTATCTCATTTGATGCTCACAAAACCTTTGTAAGGTAGGTGTTATTTTATATACCTTCATTTTACAGATGAGGGAAACTGAGGAACACAGAATTTAAGTGATTTGACCAAAATTACAGTGCTAGTGTCTCCTACCATATTTGAACTCATTTTATCCACTGCACCAGCTGGCTAGTCTGATCCTTGGAAAACAGAATACTACCCCTCAGGGAGTCATATGTGATGCCTTTTAAGTTTTTCAGGACCTCTCAGATTAAAATTGATTGGCAGAGTCTTTAAGCATCTAATTTCACTTCCAAGCTATACCAAGTCATCTGAATAGGATTCTGGTGAAGTTTTCACTTTGCACATATAACCTTAACTTGTTATCTTTTTATGAGTATATGTCTTCTTCTTATAGATAGACTATATGATACTAATGGGTATTTAACGACCAACCAGAACGTGACATGATAAAGCATATAACCAACCTCCTGATCGAAGGATGAGGAACTCAAAGTGAAGAATTAGACATATTTTGGACCATAACAAATATGTGAATTTTTTTTCTTTCAAGGATTGTGTTTTTCCCTTTTTTTTTTTTTTGAAATTGGGGGAGGGTGCTTTGGAGAGAAAAGATAAATAGAAATAGTGTGGTCAAAGAAAAAAGAAAAAAACAATATTCCCTAAAGAAGTTTTTAATTTATAGAAATGAACAGAAGAAAAGTTCAAAAGTTCAGAAGGAAACAGCAGGATAACATGTTGAATTTATTACATAGTCTTTTTTGGAAGAAAGCAAGCAGTACATAATAGAAAATCAGTTTCATATATATTTCTCCTCTGCTGTCTTATTTTGTTTATGGAAATGTTCTTCTTTCGTTATTCATTAAGTTCAAAAGATTTTTTTTTTTTAGTTAAAATTTAAAAGCTTACTTTGACAGAGTCTTTACCTCTTTGTAACTCACAATATAGCACATTGCCTTGCCTGGTGTAGGTACCTAATTTTAATATGTTGAGTGATATAATAATAATAATAATAATAATAATAATAATAATAATAATAATAATAATAATAATAATGATGATGATGAATAATATCGAATTAAATAAAAATTAGATTTTAATAATAATTTTTAAATCCCTACCTGCAATTCTAACATACAGTTCTGTACTCAGTTAAACAGGAACTTCCAATTTACTCTAGGCATTTTTTCTGTCTGTCCCCCATACTTGGAACACTCCCCCTTCTTGACTCCATCTACCTGATTTCCCTGGCTTTCTTTAAGGTCCAACCAAAATCCCATTTTTTACTGGAAGCCTTCCCCAGTTCTTCTTAATTATGGTGGTTTCTCTCCATTAATTATTTACTATTTATACTCTCTCTCTCTATATATATATATATAGCTTGCTTTATATATATGTTTACATATTGTTTCCCCCATTAGATTTTTTTGGTTTTGTTTTTGTTTTTTTTTGCAGGGCAATGAGGGTTAAGTGACTTGCCCAGGGTCACACAGCTAGTAAGTGTTAAGTATCTGAGGTAACATTTGAACTCACGTCCTCCTGAATCCAAGGCTGTTGCTTTATCTACTGCACCACCTAGCTGCCCCCTCCCCCATTAGATTTTAAACTCCTTGAGAGAGTTCTGTTCTGCCTCTTTTTGTATATACAGAGCATCCCAAGATTCCTGGCACATAAAAGGTACTTATTAATATATATTTATTGATTGATTCCATGAAATATTGTTGATAAATAAAACAACATTACTGTGGGGCAATTAGTTCCATAGCAACAATGTAATCAATATTATAAATACTCTAGTCTTTATGTAATCTTAATTCCAGCCAAATAGACCTACTTGTTTTTCCATTTCCTGCTTCCTTTGCAAAGGCTTGGATTATACTCCCTCTTCACACTTGTTTTTTAGAATCCATGGTTTCCTCAGTTCACATGCCTTCTATTGGAGAAAGTTTTGTTACTCCCTTTACTTATCAGTGTCATACATATACACATACAGATATACATATTATACATGCACATCTATACGTGTAATGAATACACACATATACATATATATTTGCATACATACATACATATACACACACATATTTGTTTGTTTACAGGTTGTATCCACTGATAGAATGTGTCTTGGGGGCAAGGACTTTTTCATTTTGCCTTTTTATCCCTAGTGCTTAGCAAAGTGCCTTAATAAATAAATATCTTTTGGATTGAGTCAGTGAATCTTATAGTGGGCTTCTGTGATTTTGTAGTGAAATTTGAATAACCTATATTAATGACATTGTCGAATGAAAGGACAGGATTTCAGAAATGATATTCTATAGCACTGCCCATCTTTATAGAAACATGATTGAATGGAAAGTACAGGGAATACAAGATCTTAGTGTCCTTACTATTTGTTGACTATACAAAAAGCATTTGATTTAGTAGAACAAAATCTCACCTTAAGGATTGGTGTTAACAATGTATGTCAAGTATCAGGCATGGATAAGCACAAAATGGAAATACAAGTTTTCAAAATCAGCATTGGGACAAAGACATAGAAAATGAAAGATACAATCTTGACAAACTTAAGTGAAGTACATGAGAAACTAGTTCACAGAGTAGGCCAGGGACTTCATGATGGTCAGAACAGAGTAACTAGAGTACCTCAATACCTTTACTAGTGACCTGAGCTACCCCTGTGAATGACTGTGCAGTTTCCTCTCCCATGGTATAGAAATGGTCCTTCTGAAGAGTGAAGAGAGATTGTATTACAGTCTGGCATGGGAATGGGGAGAAATGAGATACCAGCTTAGGGTCGTAGGACTTGAGAGTGAGGACACACATCAGATGTGAGTCAGATATGGGAATTAATAATTTAGGGACTGAAATATGTGTTGTTTGATGCTTCTAAATGGTATCAAGCTTTTGTTTTAGGTTATAATCTGAAGTCCTATTTTTTTTAACAACATCCATATCTAAGAGTAGGGAATTTTCCATGGCATAAGCACTGAATCAATGTAGAATATCTTGAATCTGGGACCCAAATCCAAACTTGCGAGTATAACAAAGGTTATAAAAGAGATTTTCTATAAATATCTCAAGAATCAGTTTCACAAGCTAGAGTCTTTTAAATACATAACAACAGGGATAACTTTGCTCAAACACACTCAAGTGAAGCATAAAACAGGTATACAAGAACCTACCAAAAGTCTTTGATTCTATAATTGAGGATTTTCTGTTTAATATCCAAATGGAAGAGGGATTCTACATAGATGGCGAGGTTCTTCAGATACATTGGTCCAATTACTTCAATTCCTGGAACATTATAGGGTCTCTTAATTGAAATCCATAATCCCTTCAAAAAATCAGTTTAACCATCTAAATAGGAGGGAAAAAGTGAATAAAGAATGACCATTGTCAAGTTTGCAGTTGGGTTGTACATGACCCATACAGCTGATTTATGTAACTCCCCTCCCACCAAAAAGAAAATTATCCTGATATTGCAAAGAGCTAATGAACTGGGACTAGAATTGAATAGCAAGTAGAGAACAATTTAGAATGTATTCAGAATGTTGGGCAATATGGCAGTATATTAGTGATCCCAGTTTCTTCCTAAAACAAAGCTATTCTTTTTAGTATCACCATTTTTCTTGTGATGCTGCTTTGCTAAGAATTTTGACATAACATAACATGCAAAGAGTTAAAGTGTCAGGTCACCCAGTGGGTATAAGTACCCTGTATCATATTACCAACAAAGAATTATGCAGAAGTTAATAGAAGATATTACCAGAGAGATGTATGTGGAAAAATAAAGCATGTCAATCATTTAGTGACTCACTAGTCATTGGATAGCCGCCCCCATTACTTTCCTTTCAGTATTGGAAGCAACTGCCCACCTCTACTCTTTCTACTAGTATATTGGGTAGTTAACCAAGGGAAGTTCTATGAGAAGATATGGACAAGAGTTACAAATGTGGATTAGAAGATCTGGTTGATTGATATCTTAATTATTGATGGAAATATTTACTTCAAGGAGATCATAGAAGTATGAAAGTATTTTGAAATGAGGTTAGTATAGGGGGCATACCTGAACAAATAAGAGTATCATCACATGGGGAATGAAACATCTTGCAGGAGAAAAATTAGAGGAAGACTTTCAATTGCTCACAGAGTCACCGAAGCATATACAAGATGGCATCCCAGATGCTAAGATTTGGTTCATCAAGTTAATTTTAATGGGTCACTAAGTTATGCCTACCTAGAAATTACTAGGTAACTATAGCGCATTCTAAAATTTGCATTGATTTTCATGACAAAACTATTAAACAATTAACCCCTTTTCAATGGGATTATTGCCTTTAACAAAGGAACAAATCCTAATACTGGCTCTAAGGAATGAAGAATTGATTTTATTGTCATTTATTTCTTATTGGTTCTGGTAGTAGGTTCTTGATTTGGTAAGAAAATAAATATTTAGATATAACCTATCACTCTCTTATTGAAAGAGGTTTCAGTGGACTACTAGAGTCATGGTTGTTATATGGTGCCTCCTATCTACTTCCTTGGAAGGGACACATTCTCATTGCTTGGAGTAACAAACCAAGAGGTAAAAGCCTTAGGCAACCCTGGTAACTTCAGATAAATAATTTTCAACTTTTAAGCTGCTCTCCCTTGGCATTTGAGCTTTACTGGAAGTGTTAGAGATACAGTGTAGGACTGAGATGTGTAGTTGAAAAAGAGAGCACTTGACACACTCTTATTATTTGTAAGACATTATTTTTAAATTGTTACAGTATATAAATTATTAATTTAATTATAACTGTCAGCCAAACACTTCAAAATAAACTTCAATTGTTAATGTATATACACTTTATAACTGACTAGCCCTGAAGAACTGTAACAATTTCATGTGAATTTATTATTTCAACCTTAAAAACCACTCATACTTGAGAGTTACAGGCTTTAGAGTTTCCAAAGATATTTTTAAAAGAAATATCTTGAATCTGAGGATTTGAAATTTCTGGTCTCTGCACATGCCCTAGACTATTCCTAAACTGTGGGCACTGACCCCAGATTCTTCTTGATTATCTTCCCACATGGGTTATCTGATTTGAGATGACCTCTAAACTAAAGATCATACCTCACTCTATTCTTTGCAAATTAGTGATCTCTCATCTTGAATGATGAAATTTCATTTTTATAACTCCTTAAGGATCATTCTCCTAGGTATTCAAAATCTTCCTCGGATAAACACACTTCTTTCCCACTCAGTTCATGTCATTTTTATCTTTGACTCATTCTACTAGCACCCACTTGCTTTTCACATTAAAAAATAGCTTTTCATAGGCTGATTAATTGCTTTCACCTCTGTATTCTTTTTTTTTCTCTTTCCCATCCTCTTTTCTCTATTGTAACATTAACGCTACCTTGACATTCTTCCAAACTCGACTTCCTCCCTCAATATATTTTTCCTGTGTTATACTACATATTTCTTGCAATAATTCAGTTGCCCAAGATAAAGGGAAAGAGATCAAATAGGGACTTAAGGGGTCTAGTAGTGCTTCTGCCACTTACTACTTGTGTGAACTGGCTTGCTGCTTTAAAAAAAATATTCTGAGTGGCTAAAGTAAATATAGCCTTTGATAGGTTCCTCTCATATATGGTGTCACTTGTATCTTTGGTAAACGCATAACGAATTCTATGTCAAAGGTGACCACACATATAAAACACTTTTCAATGATCTTCTCAATATTAACATCAAGTAAAACTTTAAAAAGGGAGATAATGTAATTGAAAATAATCACCAGTGTCATGGAGGAAGTCTTGTATAGTCCAAACAGAAGAAATCTCCATTAATTATTAAATTTCCTAAAACCTCCAATTTTCATATGACATTGTACTAAATGCAGGGAATACTGAAATACAATTATAAAAATTATAAAAATATAAATTATAAAAATTATAGTCATTAAAAAAAAGTCTAACTAGCCACACTGCCAAAACGAAATGCATGAAAAGCATGCATTGCCCAGACCAGTGATATTGAATTCAAATAGAAACAGGGGCACTAATCTATACATAAGGATCATATGGGCTGCATTTGAATTAGTTTTAGAATATATTGTTATCTGTTTTATTGAATTTTTATTTATTGTGTTAAGTGTTTTCCAATTACATTTTAATCTGGTTTGACACCTCTGGCCCAGATGATAGCAAACAGTTGGATGGTCAGTCTGTTGATTTAGTATATCATGTCATGTACAGTACTGAAGATGAACTCTGAGCTCAGCAAAAATGAATAGGAGGAGATTAAACATTAGATAAAATTTAGAAAATTGTGCAGCCCTTTTGGATTATAGGACATTGTTGTTTGCTATATAAGCCCATTTAATATTGGCAGTTTTAAAAGTAAAATGGCAATGAATCATAAAATATCAGTCTCATAAGCATAAAAGTTTTAGGTGATCCAAATGTCAATAGAAAATCACATGGTAGTTATAAGTTGTTTGCGACTCATTTTGGTGTCAAAGACATCCTTTATGAGATGTATGACTGGAAAGCAAAATAGCTTGCTCCAGTAAGATGACTGAAAGATAACATATGGAAAGGCCAAATACAACACTGGGAACTTCAGAATTTTTTTCTTTCTTTCTTTCTTTTTTTTTAGTGAGGCAATTGGAGTTAAATGACTTGCCCAGAGTCACAACGCAGCTAGTAAGTGTCAAGTGTCTGAGGCCGCATTTGAACTCAGGTCCTCCTGAATCCAGGGCTGGTGCTCTATCCACTGTGCCACCTAGCTTCCCCAAATTTCAGAATTCTTAAAGAATTAGGGAAAGGCTTCAAACTCATTAGGTAGATACAGTCAAAGAGACTTGGGTCAGACTCTTACAGGATGTAAAGATCTAGAGGGGTCTCTACCAATACATAGACTATTGAGATCATAGATCCAATTAAATGTATATACATAAACTTTCAATTTACCAGAAACCAACATAATTTAAAGTCTGAAGTGATATCTATCATCTATCTATCCATATGTGTGTATGTATATATGCATTTACAAATACATATCTATTTAAAGCAAACTCTAAGTATATATTTTATTATGCACAAAGAGAAATATCATTGAGTCTTTGAGTGGAAACCTCAGTGCCATAACTATCAAAATATAAGAAAAAATAAATAAAACAAACTTAAAAAAAATCACAGACTTAGAGCTTAAAGCAGCCTTAGAAATATAGTAATGTAGTCCACCCTACTCATTTTTTTTTTTTTGCAGGGCAATGAGGGTTAAATGACTTGCCCAGGGTCACATGGCTAGTAAGTGTCCTGAGGCTGGATTTGAACTCAGGTCCTCCTGAATCTAGGGCTGGTGCTTTATCCACTGTGCCACCTAGCTGTTCCCTACCCCACTCATTTTGACATAATCTTATATCAACCAGAATAAGTTTCAGAGACATTAAGTGACTTGTGCAAAGTCAGATATTAGCAGAGCTGGGATCTGAATTCAGATCTGCTTATTTCAAAACCAGCACTCTTTCTGTGGTACTATGCACACGGATACCTTTTGCTCTTACATAGGCATGTCTGGTGGCTGCTTCCTTATTGTCTACAAATATTCCCATATCTCATGCATCCTTAAAATATCCCCACTCTGTTAGCTATCACCCTATCTGTCTCCTCCATTTTGGAGCTAAACACTTTGAGAAGGTGGACTGCAATAGATACCTTGCTTTCTTTTTACTCTCTTCTTAACTCTGCAATTTGGCTTTTGGCCTCATCATTCTGCTGAACTGCTTATTCCAAAGGTACAAATGATCTGGTAATTGCCAAACCTAATGGCATTTTCTCAATCTTCATTCTTCTTGACCTTTCTGCAGCCTTTGACATTGTTGGTCACTCTCTTCTTAATAATCTTTTCTCTCTAGATTATCATGACACTACACTTGTTGGTTCTACTTCTCTCTGTCTGATTGTTTCTCAGACTCCTTGGCTGTATCTTCATCCAGGTCATGCCCTCTAACTGGATATCTCAGTTATCCCAGATATCCCTGTCTTGTGCTCTCTTCTTTTCTCCTTCTTTATAATTTCATTTGTTCTCATCAGCTCCAATGGATTTAATTATTAACTCTCTTCTGATTATTCTTTTTTTGTGTGTGTGAGGCAATTGGGGTTAAGTGACTTGCCCAGGGTAACACAGCTAGTAAGTGTTAAGTATCTGAGTCCGGATTTGAACTCAGGTACTCCCGACTTCAGGGTCGGTGCTCTATCCACTGCGCCACCTAGCTGCCCCTCTTCTGATTATTCTTAATTTTACTTATCCAAGAGCTAATCTCACTGTTGACTGCTAGTCTTGTATCTTCAACTGGTTTTTGGATGTCTGAAATTGAATGTCCTATTTATGTCTTCAATTCGATATGTCCCAAACTGACCTTATAATCTTTTTAAACAATATTTTATTTTCTCCAAATCACATGTTAAAAGAATTTTTGACATTTTAAAAATGTTTTGAGGGGGCAGCTAGGTGGTGCAGTGGATAAAACACCAGCCCTGGATTCAGGATGACCTGAGTTCAAAACCGGCCTCAGACACTTGACACTTCCTAGCTGTGTGACCCTGGGCAATTCATTTAACCCCTGCAAAAATAAATAAACAAACAAACAAACAAACAAATAAATAAATGTTTTTGAGTTCCAAATTCTAAATCTCCCCCTGCCCCCTCCCCTCCCTGAGATAGTAAGCAATCTGATATAGGTTATATATGTGCAATCTTGTAAAATATTTCCACATTAGTCATTTTGTACAAGAAGTCTTTAAAGACAAAAACAAAGGAAGGAAGAAAGGAAGGAAGGGAGGAAGGAAGGAGGGAAGGAAAGAAGGTAAAGAAAAATGGCATGCTTCAGTTTGTATTCAGAAAACATCATTTCTTTCTCTGGAGGCAGATAGCATTTTTCATCATGAGTCCATTGGGATTGTCTTGGATCATTAGTATAACAGGAATTTGTCTCATAATAAAGCCAATCTCTGGCAGGGGTCCCCCTGCAAAGACCCCGAGCAGAGCCAGAGGCTGGCATTTATACCCCTACGAGGCTTAAAAGTATTTACACCCTACTGTTTTTAGACAAATTCCTCCTATTGCATTCCCATAGCATAACGAAAATGGTACAGAAATGAGAAATTGTAATGCAGTCACCATGATCAAGGTCATGAACATGGTGTGTGGAGATAAGGGCATGTTCAAGTTCTTGCTTGGCAGGAAGCCAATTTGGGGATTTGGTCAAAATATTCACCAAAGTCCCAGGGTCAAGTAATCTGTAATGCTGATTGGCTCCTTCAGTTTAGAAGATACTATTTTTTTGTACCTTGGTTGAACATTTCAACACAATGACAGAGGACATTAGTTATGATGGTCAAGAAATATTTACAATAAAGTGGATACCTGAGAACATATTACTGCATTGTCTTAAGCCATCAAAGGACATTACATAATATCTATGCTCTGTGCTATGTTATTATTACTTAAACATGAATAAATCATCATTTGTAGCCTATTATGCTAAATTAAATCACATATATTTAAGGGTTAGGGAAAATCTCACTCACAAAACAATAACAGGAATTTTAGATGGAGAGCACTCAGCTTTGGAAAAGAGATTAGAATTCTGTTTGGCTCCAGAAACTAGGACTAGGAGCAATGTGTAGAAACTCAAGAGGCTTATTTAGGCTTTATGTAAGTATAAACTTTTTGACAACTTTTTTTCCCCCAGTCATTCTGACTCTTCATGATTCCATTTGGGGTTTTCTTGAAAAAGATACTGCAGTGGTTTCTCATTTCCTTTTCCAGCTCATTTTACAAATAAGGAAACTGAGGCAAACAGGGTTAAGTGACTTGCCTAGTAAGTGTTTGAGGCCATATTTGAACATTGAATCTTTCTTCCTGACTTGAGGCCTGGCACTCTATCCACTGCACTACCTAGCCACCCTTTTAACAACTCGAACTAACCAGAAGTGAAATGGATTGCTTAAGAGTATTTAGTGTCCCCCTTCCCCCACCTCACCCCACTAAAAGCCTTCAAGCAAAGGTTGGATGACTTATTGGGGATATACTGGAGGGGATTCATGTTCAGCAGGGAGCTAGAGAAGATGACCATTGAAGCTCCTTCCCAGGAGATTTGGAGATTATGTGGTCAGTCATTTATAAGCAGAGTTCCAAAGCCCATACTAATTAAAGGAGAGTTTATCCCTTCTCACATTTTCCACATTTGCTCATCATCTATTGGACTTATTGGTCTTTTCATGTTCACATTGCAATTCATTGTCAGTAAAAATAAATCACATTTATATTGTTGTCGTTTTAAGTTTACAAAGCACTCTCCTTACAACAGTCCTGAGGACTGTTAGCAGAAGAAAATACACTGGCACTGTCAGCAAAGGGGTTCAACCCCCACTTTGGACACTTACCACCTTTAGAGCTTTGAGTAAATCACCTAAAATCTGTGGTACTCATTTTCTTTAGCAAAAAAAGCAAGGTAACTGGACTAGATAGCCTCTGAGATGCCTTCCGGGCCTAGGGCTATGCTTCTGTTTCACTGTATCTATGCAGAGCAAATACCTTCATCTCCATTTTACAGATGAGGGAAGGAGTTTGGTTTTTTTTTAGAATGGTAAAGTGTCTAGCTTTGCTATGGCACACAGTTAAGTGTCTGAGCTAGAATTTGAACCCAGATCTCTTGAAATTCCAAGTTCAACACTTTTCACTAGGCAACATTATCTTTTCAGCAGCTTTATTTTTGAAAATGACAGATATTTTTAAAATTTATATGTATTTTGGAAAATGATATTTGTTACCTTGAGCTCTGCAGAATTTGTTACTAAAGATTTAGGATGCTGGAAGCCTGATCCTGATTTGACTAATAATTTTCTGGCTCTGGGCAAGTCTCACAACCTCTTTGTGCTAAGGCATTTGGCAAACTGTGACAACACCTGGGGGCTCTGTACATGTGATTGTTGATTGCTCAGGATTATAAAACATTAGGTCATTCCTCTATTCTAAAGCTATTGTGTGGATAAATGAAACTATATATATATAATGAAACTATTTAAAACCTTACTTTGTTTCCCTGACATATGAGATGTTTCTTTTAAAAATCCTTAGATTTTGAGGTAAACCAGGAAGGACGGTCAATTAACTAATAAACTATTGTATTCAGATTAAGTCAAGCAGATGCCTGTTTGTGAGAACAGCTGGAAAGTTGCACATTATGATTTCTTTTTAAGGGGCCCAGTCCTTCCTCCTGATTGGCTGCTGGAGATGAGAAATTTTGATTTTCCTAAAGGAGAATGACCATAATGTGGTTGTGTCTTTCTTCTTATGTTTTTTATAAGGTAAAGGAGATTCTCAAAAGAAGCTGGAGAAGTAGGCTCAGACCTTTTTAGCTGAGAAGGAAAACTGAGAGTAAAGTCAAGGACTCTTTTCTGACTAGCCCAGAAAGAAGTCAGTGAATGACTCCCCCAGCTGAGAAATGAGCTGTGAAAGAAGTTGTCAGGCATGGAGATCCAGTTAAGAAAGGTGTCTTTAGCTATAGAAAAGAAAGCTTTCTACAAGTTTCAGAATAAGACCATGCATTAGATTGTCTGAACTGAAAAAAGAAAGTAGCTAGAAAAGCATATGAAAATATACTTTGTTTTCATTTTCATGGTTTTCTTTCTTCATTCTGAGTCATATTAATAAATGGATAATATCATGTATTCATGCAAAAATTGTTTATTGAGCATCTATTATTTTTAAGACACTAGTTTTTAAGAAAAAGCTCCATTTTTATACAAAGTTCTGCCAAACTGGCATTCCATTCAAATATACTCTGAGGTTTATTGTTTATTACTGCTCAGACCAGAAGCCTGGTAACAGAGAACTGAAACTGCAGGGAGAATGATTCAGCTATGGTTCAGAAACCAAAACCCTTATTGCCAAACTTATGCTGTGGTCCTGAACACTTTATGATGTGGTTCTAGAGCTCCTTCTGTGAGAAAGGCATTATATCTTTGATGTCATACAGGGAGATGGAGAAAAAGGTGCTTTGGAGTTTTCTGGGCTTTGGTAATCCCTGCTTTCAATCTTCAGTTATACATTTTATAGTGCCTCAAGTATCCAGCATGTACAAAGCATTCTAGTAGATGACAGAGATACAAAGATGTTGTCCTTAACCTCAGAATGTTCCTGTTTCTTAGAGATACATAATTGATACATTAGTGATAGTTAATACTTAAAATCGTGTATCTGTCAAAAAATCGATGCAAAGGATAAGTGATATAGGAGAGAGAACAGAGGACTAAAGTAATCAGGGAAGGCTTCACAGGGAACTAAGCTGTTCTTGGTTAGAAGATGATTTCAGCACATTCTTCTGTGGGTTTTGCTGCTCCAGGCATTGTCTTATGGCATTATTTGGATGTTTTTTGGAGAGATCGTGTCATGAGTTCGAGAGCTCCGAATGAATGAATAAATAAATATAAACTTAAGTACCTATTATGTGCCAAGCTTTGTTCTAATTGCTAAGGATACAAGTTACAAAAGGGAGACAGTCAAGGAGCTCATTCTTCAACAGGAGAACATAGCACATATAGGAGAATGGACCAGTAAAGAGAATGTGTGCCTTAGGAGTCCAAGTGTTGGTGAGTAGAGCCATGGGGCAGTCAAGGGTCATGAGTTTTTCAGAAACAATGGTAGCATTTATTTTATTGCTGTTGTCAAAAAAGAAGAGAAAAATGGGGTGTGTGGAGGAGGAGAAGTCATATTTGTACAGCATCAAGGCAGAGGAGAAACAATACTTGTGCAGTCAGGATGCATGGGGGAATCAGATGTGAAAAGTCACATCTACATAACAAATGTGAAGATGTTTAAGGTCTCCTATATAAAGAGTGGGTTACGGAACCTTGTACTCAATCATCAGGAAAGCTGAACCTAAGAGTGGAATTCCAGAGATAAGAGAGTTCTCTCAGGAGGGAGATGGACTGCTAGAAAGGAAATGATCAAGACACTCAAGTGTGTAACAGAAAAGAAAATGAAGACCTGGCATAGTCTAGATTTGGGGAAAGTAGATTGTAAAGGGTTCAAAGGAATCTGAGGTGGGATGCCCACAGATTTAAAATTAAAGCGGAATTCAGTACAGGAAGGGTAGAAACTATCAAGAACATAATTATGAAGACATAAAGGTAAGTGATTCCAGAGAAAAACAGAATAGAAAAAATGTTTGAAGAGACTAATGTGTATGCATAGGGCACTCCCCAAGCAGTGGGATTAGATTTAGATTTTTTTAGAAAAGTTATGTACAAAAGATAGAAACAATGTCAGTTAATAAAGGATGGATATAAGAGCATAGAGTAATCTTGTAAGGAGAATTTCCAGGAGTGTTAACCTCAGAATAAGCTGAAGCTCATGAGGAAAACTACAAACAGATAAAGAGGTGTTTTTCTTTTGCTTTTGCTTTTTGGAAGAAGGAAGGAAAGGGAACAGGCACTTATTAAGCAACTCCTCTGTGCCAGGAACTATGCTAAGAATTTTACTAATTTTGTCTCATTTCATTATCATGAAAACCTTGAGAGGTATGTGCTATTATTATATGCATTTTTCATTTGAGGAAACAGAGGCAGAGAGTAGTTAAGTGAATTGCTCTGAGCTCCTGAGTGAGGCTATATTTGAACTCAAGGCTTCTTGATTCAAGATTCCAGATGCTATCTTGATACAGCATTTGATACCAACACTCTATCTACTGTACACCTTCATGCCTAGGAAAGAAATCAAAGAAAGGCAAAGATCACTGCTTCAAGTAGAGGGTATTCTGATAATTAATCAAAAGAAAGCAGGGATATTCAATTCTTAGTTTGTTTCTGTTTTCACTTCTATGTATTAGAAATGGCAGGACATGATTGGATAAAGGGAAACTGATGGAAAAGATAAGCAAGGGGATAATTAAAAGAAAACTCACCTGGACACCAGATGAACTAGATGCCTGGGTACTGACAGAGCTGATAAATGTGATTGCTGATCCACTGTCAGTGATATGTGAATATGTGATATGTGAAGGGGAAAATACAAATGTTCACCTGAATTTTTTAAAAAAGGAAGAGAATGGGGGCAGCTAGGTGGCACAGTGGATAAAGCGCCAGCCCTGGATTCAGGAGTACCTGAGTTCAAATCTGGCCTCAGACATTTGACACTTACTAGCTGTGTGACCCTGAGCAAGTCACTTAACCCCCATTTCTCTGCAAAAAAAAAAAAAAGGAAGAGAATGGTTTAACAAAATTTAAATCAGTGCCTAACACTTAATAAATGTTTATTAAATCTTTATTTATAAACAGTTGTTTATATTTATTATTTATCTGTGTTTATCATTTATACCTAGTTATAATTACTTATAAATATTTTTTTACCAGTAGGCACTTAATAAATGTTTATTGACTATTGACAGTGAATTTTACTTTAGTTTATTGGACAATTCTAGAATGAATTATTATATAGACTATCAGGAAAAGTCTAAGAAATGAAGCAGTAATTGCAAAGACCCAAAATGTGGAGTACTCTCTAATACAATTGGATGAAATCAGATGTGGTTGAATGCCTAGATTCTATTGGGATGCAACGGGGACCTAAATGTGGCCCTACACTGTTATCAATGACTTGGATGAAGAAAAAGATATTATATTTATCAGGTTCCTAGCTGTGAGGTATAACATACTGAATAACAAAGTCAGAATCCAAAATGATCTTGACAATCTAGAACACTGGGTTGAATTTAATAAGATGAATTTAAATAAAGATAAATATAAAGTCTTTCGCTTTGGCTCAAAACTCAAACTACCTAATTATTAGAAGGTAGTGTGGCATGATAAAATAGTAGCTGTTGTTTGGAAAGACTCAAAGATTTTTAGTGGACTACAAGTTCAGTATGAATCAATAGTGTAATATGGCAGTTGACAAAAACCAATGTGATCTTGGGCATAATTGAAAAAGCCTAGCTTTGAACAATAAGGAGGTGATAGCATTTCTGCTCTCTGCTTTGGCCAGACCATATCAGAATTGTCTTCAATTCTGGGATCTTTTGTTAAGGAAGGGTAGCTATAGATGCAAAGTGTGCAAAGGAGGGTAACTGAGGTAATGAAGGGTCCTATAAGAATAGATTTAAAGAGGGGCAGCTAAGTGGCACAGTGGATAAAGCACCCTCATCGCCCCACCCCACCAAAAAAAGAAGAAAAAAAAGAATAGATTTAAAGAGACAGTAATGTTTAATCTGGATAAGAGAAGACATGGGGGACCATGATAGCTGTTTTTAAATATTTAAGTAGCTGCCTTGTGGAAATGGGATTAGATTTAACATATTTCCTCCAAGAAGGCAGAATCTGGAATAATAGGGTTTTTTTAATTAATTAATTATTTTTGTGGGGCAATAAGGGGTAAGTGACTTCTAGGGTCACACACTAGTAAATGTCAAGTGTTTGAGGTCACATTTGAACTCAAGTCCTCCTGAATCCAGGACTGATGCTTTATCCACTGTGTCACTTAGCTGCCCCCCTACCCCCAGAATAATAGGTTAAATGGAAACAACATTTAAGTTTGATGTCAAAGGAAAACAACAATAGAAAAACAAAAAGAAATACCACAACTTCATAGCAATTAGAGCTATCTACAAGAGTGATGGGTTGTCATGGTATGTAGTGAGTTCCCTCTCAACAGTGTTCTGGAGCAAAGACTAGATAAGCACTTATTGGGTAGGTTGTAACAGGGAATTCTTTGGTGGCCTAGATTGAACTAGGAGACTGCTAAGGTCCCTTCCAATTCTTAAATTCTGTGGTAGTATTCAAAGATAATATAAGGTATCTTTTCTATAATTCCACAATCTTTTAATATGATATTAAAGAAACTCAAGTGAGTATAATGAAATTCTCTTCTCTTCCTCAATTCCTTAGCCTAATTTGTATTGCCAATTTCAGGTTCATAAGAGTAGAAAACTTCTGGCAGTCATTAAGGGTTTTGGCTGATATCCCATAAATCACAGATCCTTTATACAAAGGTCTACCTAGGAGCCCCACACAAATTTCACCCACACACAGATACATATTATTCATATGCTCTTAAGGCACAATTGAAGCACAGCATCAAAGAGAAAGATGACACACACACTAAACTGACACTAAGCAGAAGAGTTACTGCCTGGATGTTTCAGGATAGGGAGTAAATTGGAAAGCAAAATTGCATTTTCACTCAAAACCACAGCTATTCAAAATGAGTACAGAGCTACTTTTCCTTTCACATAGAAAATGCAGCTATATAGGGTTTATGCTTGATCAGGTAGGAAAAAGCAAATTGAGGAGCACAGATAGCAGGAGTCTGAAAGCAGGCTCCATAAAGATAGGGTCCCCAGTGCTGAAGAAACAAGTCCTACTCTTTGGGTTGCCCCAAATTTTTAAGTCTAGGAATACTTTAAGAAGTGGTATCCAGGGGCAGCTAGGTGGCGCAGTGGATAGAGCACCGGCCCTGGATTCAGGAAGACCTGAGTTCAAATCTGGCCTCAGACACTTAACACTTACTAGCTGTGTAACCCTGGGCAAGTCACTTAACCCCAACTGCCTGACCCAAAAAAAAAAAAAAAAAAAAAAGAAGTGGTATCCATTCAAGGAGAGGCAGTGTAGGGTAATGGTCAGAAGAATAGTCTTGTACTATACTAATAGTATTGGACTTCAAGTCACACCACTGACATATACTGACCATGGGCAAAGGCCACTAAACCTCAGTGCCTCAAGCAATGCTTTAGGACTATAGTTTATGACTAATGTGGAAATGTTTTGCATGACTAAAAATGTATAAAATATTAAATTGCTTGCATTCTCAAGGAGGGGAGGGAGAGAGGGATGAAGAGAATTTGGAACACAAGGTTTTAAAATTGGACATTAAAATTATTTTTACATGTAATTGGGGGAAAATAAAATTCTAAAAAAAGACTATAGGTTATAGATAAATTGGTTCCCTACTCTGATAAGATGGCAAATCATGACTAAAATTACATAGATAATAGATAAATAGATAGGCAGGTCTCAATTAAGGAAAATAACTAAAGAACATAAACACAGAACTCATTCTAATGAGTTCTTTTAGTCTCCTGATACAACTGATTTAGGGCTCTAACCAAGCCATCAGTTGGGTAGTTTTAGGCAAAGAGTTCCCTGATTTGGGCTCTATTTACTTTACTGTTTCAATGTTGGGATAGAGACTGAGAAGAGAAGAGAGAATTAATTTGTTTTGACACAGCATCCATAAAGTTGCACAGTATCCTTGAATATGAAAGGTGCTGTGCCAATCCCTAGGTTTCTAGGACACTGGCCTTTCAAGAGTTTCAAATGAATGATTATGAGGCATTTCAGTCTCAAAAGAAAGCAACCAAAAGAGTTGATGAAAATCCCAAATGAAACAAAAGCCTGTTGTTTTATACATACATTTGCCCTTGAATAAATTATTCCTCCACACACATAACTATTGTTAGCTAGAGATCTAAAAGACTGTTATGAAGCAATATTCACTGCACTTTAGGCCACTTGGATAAAACTGTAATTCTCTCCCAGAGTTTACTAAGGAACAAATTCTGGCTCTATTGTCTATCACCATTGTCACATATAGAAACCATAATTTGAACTTTCTGGCTCTCTATTCTAATCCAATTAATCTCAGGCCATCTAACACCTATAACCATTTTTATTTAATTGTCACTAAATATCCAGAAATGAACTTACTTAAGAAGAGTTCCATCCAGGTTTAGTAGAGATAAAAACTCAGAAAGTGATGACCTGCTTATGCTCTCTTTACATGAATGAATATGTGAATGAATGAATGAATGAATGAATGTGTGGATGCATAAAAAATACACAACACATTTATTAACAAGCACACTGTGCCAAGTACTGTGATAAGCATTAAGAAACAAAAAGACAAAAATAAAAACAATCCCTAACCCTCAAAAATCTTACCTTCTAATAGTGAGAGAGTATATACTGTCTACTGGATGCTTCGCATGGGAAACAATCATGTCTCCTCCATCCTCAAAAAAAACCTTATCTATACATAGGCACTAGTTATCATCTTATCTCTCTCTTCCCTTTCAGATCTAAACTCATTTAGAATGCCATCTATAATTAGTGTCACCATTACCTTTCCTTTCACGCATTTTTTAACTCTTGAAAGGGTCTTCTGATCTCATCGTTCAATCAACACTTCTCTTCAAAGTTATCAATTATCTCTTTTTTAAAATATTAATAATCATTTTTACTTAAAGTTTTGAGTTCCAAATTCTATCCCTCATTCCCTCCCTCCCCTCTCTCCTCCTTGAGGTGGTAAGCAATCAGATATAGGTTATACATGTTCAATCATGTAAAACATTACCATATTAGTAATTTTGTATAAGAAAACTCAAAAGAAAAAAATGAAAGAAAGTAAAAAATGGCATGCTTCAGTCTGTGTAGAATCAGTATCACTTCTTTTTTTAGAAGCGAGTAGTATGCTTTATCATTAGTCCTTTGGAATTGTTTTTGATTATTGTATTGCTGAGAATAGTTAAGTCATTCATAGTTCTTCATCAAACAATATTGCTGTCACTATGCACAATGTTCTCCTGGTTCTGCTCATTTCACTATACATCTGTTCTGAAATGGTCCTGTTTGTCATTTCTTACAGCACAATAATATTACATCACAACCATATAGCATAGCTTGTTTAGTCATTCTCCAATTGATAGGCATTCCTTTGATTTCCATTTCTTAGCCACCACAAAAAGAGTTGCTAGAAATATTTTTGTGCAAATAGGTCTTTTTTTCCTTTTGGGGGGTTGTCTTTAGGATATAAAGGTAGCAGTGGTTCAATTTTCTCTTGATCAACAAAAAGGGTAATATTTTTTTTCCAGTTTTCATCCTTTAGTTCTCTTCAGTCTTTGACATTGTTGATCACCCCTTCTCCTTAATATTCTCTTCTCTCTAGGATTTTGTAGCATTTCTCTCCTCTGGAATCCTTTATACAATTCTGACCACTCCTCTGTCTCTTTTGCTGGTTTTGCATCTAGGTTTTGTGCTATGATCACAGGTTTCTTCTAAGCGTAATGACTGGAATGACACCACCTGCTGGAGACTTACTGTTGGTAAGCTCTGCCATGAGGAGAAGGCATCAGGGGGCAAGTCATTCAGATTTTCTTTGGTGTCAGAAAGTGACGTTTGCTTGTGGAAGGAAGAGGGAGCAAGGCTGGCTCTCTCATTCTCTTTCATGAGGATTCTGGTGGAGAGTGGAGCTAAAAATGCTCTCTCCCTTTAAAAGATAGATGAATCTAGGCCTTTCTCTCTCTCTTCACCAAATTCTTATTCTCATTAATAAATGCTTAAAAGTCTAAACTCTTGCTAAAGCTTATAATTTATTGGTGACCACTCATGAGATATTTTAGACAGACTAGTTGGAATTTTACCCCTTTACGCAAGTTTCTGTCTTAGGCACGCTTTTCTTTTCCCTTTTGTTTGGTGAACTTATCAGCCTTCATAAAGTCAATTATCATCTTAATGCAGATGATTCTCAGAACATTTTATTCAGCCCTTACCTCTCTACTCACATTTTTTTTTTTTTTTAGGCAATGGGGGTTAAGTGACTTACCCAGAGTCACACAGCTAGTAAGTGTCAAGTGTCTGAGGCCGGATTTGAACTCAGGTACTCCTGAATCCAGGGCCGGTGCTTTAACCACTGTGCCATCTAGCTGCCCCCCTCTCTACTCACATTTAGTCTCACATCTTGAAATGCCTACTGAACATCTTATACTGGATGTTCCATAGACATCTTAAATTTGATATGTCCAGTAATTAACTCATTATCCTTTCCACAAAACCTTTCTCTTTTCCTAATTTCCCTATTATTCTTTAGGGTCCATGACCCTTAGAGGCATCAAGATTTATAGCCTAAGTGTCATTTTCTACCCTCTCACCTCCCACATCTATATCAAATCTCCTGCCAACTCCCAGCATTTTACCTTCTCAATATCTCTCTTGCATGTTTCCTCTCCTCAAACACTTTCACTACCATAGTGAAAGACCTTATTATCTCACACTTGGCCTATTCCAATAGCCTTCCAGTAGCTTTCTCCTTGGCTCAAATCTCTCCCCACTCTAGTTTAGTTTCTACTAAGCAAACAAAGTATTCCTAAAATCCAGGTTTAATGTTATTATTCCTCTATTTAAATCAGCTCTAGTGGCTCCCTATTACTTCCTGGAACAACTATAAAATCCTTTTTGGCTTTTAAAGACCTTTATAACCTGGATTCCTCCCACCTTTCCAGTCTTCTTACACTTTACTCCCCACCATACTCAATGATCCATTGACTCTGTCTTCATTGATATTCTTTTCACAAGACACTCTGTCTCCTACCTCTGCATTTTCACTGGCTATCTTCCATTTTTGGAATCCTCTCCTTTCTCACTCCTGTCTCCTGGCTTTCCTGGCTTCCTTCAGATTTCAGATAGAATTCTACGTTTTATAAGAAACTTCCACCAAGGCTTCCTTAATACCTTTTTTTCTGCAACTCTCTCTCTCTCTCTCTCACTCTCTCTCTCTCTCTTTCTCTCTCTCTCTCTCTCTCTCTCTCTCTCTCTCTCTCTCTCACACACACACACACACACACACACACACACACACTGGTTTGATGAGTGAAGCCATAGATTGACATATCTCTTCCAGTAATAATGATAGAATTGCTTTGATTATGATCCCAGGACTGGAAAGTGTGGCTTTTGGGGGAAGGAGGAATTCTAGAATATAGTGTCAAGGCTGCTGACAAGAAGGTGGCTAAAGAGAAGATAAAACATGGTTGGGGTTGCCAATCTGACTGTTGTGAGAAATAATTATTAATAATTGTTATCTTGGGGTTAACCAATGATATCCCCTTTTCCCTTAGTCTTCCCCAGCCAACTCCAAAATCCAGTTCTCCTTGAGAGATTCCATCAAATCTCTTCATCTGGGTCAAACTGAACTTAAGCTGACAAAAAACCTTGGGTGGAGGCAGAGGAGTTTATCTAGATAGTTTAGCTGAAAGATGTTACTGATGAGATTTGACCTGCACAACCACACTTACATGAAAATTATTTTGCTCTGATGAGCTTGCATGGGTGGGGTCTCACATTCTCCCTCTGATGTCATTACCAAGAGTTTAGTGACCTGAGTCATGTATCATTGGACTTCATTTTAATTTAACCCACCTCCAATCATGTCAACTAATTAGATTTGATTATTGTTAACCAATTGGATTTGATTACTATGTGATGGACCTCCTACAATTAGAAAGATATATAAACTGAGGCCCCACTGCCATTAGGGGTCTTTTGGTCTGAGAGACAGTCTAAGAACCTCCCTTTATTAACATCTGGCTAGCATATTAATAAAATGATTAAGTTACCCAGAAACTGTCTCCCATATTTTTAATCATCACAAAGTGGGCACTCAGGGTGCAATTTCTGAAAATGAAAGGATTTTTCATCTTGGAATAAAGAAAACTACATGGCTATAAAATAATCCATGTCTAAACCTTACCTGTACTTATTTCGTTAGCATTTTTAAAGCATTGGCTCTCCAAAAAGCTTGGTCTTAAGAAGAAAACCTTATTTTTATAACATATATTTAGTTGTCCATCTATATAATATTTTGTGAGGGAAATCTACATGTGTATCAAGGACATCCTTGATTAGGTTATTAGAGGGGGAATAAGGAGCTTTCACAAGTGATATTCTACAGTAAACCAAATCTTTATGATCATACAATTGACTGAAAGGTATAGAGGATACAAGATCTCACTGAGTTTATTAGTGGTTGTCTATAAAGTATTTCATTAAATTGAGAAAAATGGTCTGCAAAGACTGCTCCAACAAAATATTTCCCTCACATATGTCAAAATTGTTTAAGATTACTTCAAGGACATTATAACAGAGATAGCCTTGATCAATAGCTGTTTGGTTATTAATGTCAAATGAGGAATAAAACAAGGAGAAATGTGTTCCAAAGATATTTTTGACTTTCAGTCTTTTGAAGGAGATTCAGCAGATTCTGTAAAATCTAAAAGGAATCTCTATAGCTAGTGAGGTCTCCCAGATGCTCCTGTATGTATATGACAATGTATTTCTTGCATTATAGCCTATTGTAGTGCAGAGTTCTCTAAATTCAGTTCATAGTCATACAAAAGAATTTTGCCTAACAATCTGCATAGGAAAAAAAGTGGAAGAAAATATGTTAGTGTGCTATACAGTTTTATCAGCAACCTATAGAGCTTAGCTGTAAGTGTTTTATACATATATATGAAAATAAACATATGCACACACCTGTAAACACATACATAAATGCTTATAAAATAAATATGCAGTTATTTATACAATACACACATATCATGCTGCATAAAGTAGCATATATGATATATATGGATCATATATGGACATGTACAACATATATGTATATTCAGAAATATATGGATATCGCAAGTACCATTCCCTGTGCTGCCTATGTGACAGAGATCTTCCCACATGTGTAATAGGTATTTACACCATGGAGCATACATATAACAGGATTGTTGTGGTAGAATATGTAGCAATGAATGAATGGGAGAGGGGATAGAAGAGAGAAGCCCAGGTGTGTCCTCTTTAAGAGTTTCAAAGAAAGAATAGTCCTCTCTCTCAAGGTAAAAATATCTGTTTTGGAACACCAATATGTCTAATCTAGAGGATTATGACACATTAAATTATTTTTTTCCACTTTTATTTCTCTGCTTATGTGTCACCTTCTACTATCTTAGAAAGCTATCATAGATACCAATACTAGTTTTGGGAGTTCCCTGAGAGAGACCATTACTTTGCTGCCTCCCCAGTGGGCACTGTACAAGATTCTATTTCTATTGATCAAATAACAACATGAAGGTTAATGTCATATAATATCAGAATAAATAATTGAATAAGAATGGATGGAAAACCTAGGATTGGGGGATAGAGGAGGGAAATTGCTTTGGGTATATGGTGGGTATGGTCATCTGCTATAGTAAACTTAACTCTTTCCATTCACATCAAAAAAGTGAAATACACACTTGGGAGGAGGATTGAAATTAAAGTTTGTGGCTTTAGAGAAATGGGAGAAGAAATCTGTCTTCAGGTCAGCAGGAATCATATCATCCAAACCGTCCCCTAGTGTAAACATTAATTGGTCACAGCCATTCTTGTCCTGTCATACCTGCATTACTAAACAGTATGGCTACTGCTGTACCAGCAACAATGGTATCTTTCAGTTTTCAAATGGTATATGTGTACAGCTTTAATGTAAATGCTTGTCTCTACTAAAGTCTAAATGGCTTTTAAGAAGGAGGACAGAGGTAGCTAGGTGGCACAGTGGATAAAACACTGGGCCTGGATTCAGGGGGACCTGAGTTTAAATCTGGCCTCAGACACTTGACATTTACTAGCTGTGTAACCCTGTGCAAATCACTTAGCCCTCATTGCCCTGCAAAACCAACAAACAAACAACAAAAATAAACAGACAAAAAAAGATGGAGGACATAATTTAGTGACACAAGTTCTGCTTTTCCTCCTCATTCTCCTTTAATGTCTCTCTTCCAGAACTCTTCACAAACAATCCATGAAAATTTCACATTGTTCATGACCTCAAAAGCCAACTGAATCCTGGCACACCATGAATCTCTCTCATTACCTCATGTAGGACCCGATTCCAATAACATATCATTATGGACAAAAAACATACATATGCACACATGAAATAGATAATAGTTTAGTTGATAGATGAACAGACAGACAGATACATAGATGATATAGAAGTAATAGATATATAGAGGTAATATATATGTAGAGATAATTTAGATATATTGTGAGAATAGTATAGATAGGTAGAGATACTGAAAAGGGATAGTGTGGATAGAGAGGAGAAAGGGAGAGAGGAGGAAGAGAGAGGGAGAGAGAGAGGGAGAGAAAGTGAGTGAGAGAGAGAGAGAGAGAGATTCAAGTTTATATACTCTTGAATAGAACCTTCAAATGACCATGAGTAGAAGAGAATAAAGTGGATTGGATTGTGTGTGTGTGTGTGTGTGTGTGTGTTTGTGTATGTGTGTGTGTGAAATTACAGAGGACTTTTCAATCTCTCAGAAACGAAATTCCAATACCTGACATATAATAAGAACTTAATAAATGCTTGTTTATTGATTAACACTAATATTTTTTCAGGTACATTAAATGGCTACAAAACATGGAAACCTACTATTTATGAAGAATTATAGAATGGCAAAGGAAGATAACCCTAAGAGTAATGGGCATGTGGAAGGCATGAGCAGATTGCAATACACCACAGATAAAGAATTATTTAGGAGAAATGATGCAAAATATACATGGATCTGTGATTTCATCAATTTGGAAGTTCTCTCTAATTATGCATTTTATTACTCACCAATACTGTATGGATAAGATATATTCAGATTTTTTTTGGAGAGAATACTTCCATTAATTATACTATAAATCCTTTGGTATGTTGGAATAGTAACATAAAAAATGGAAAAGGGAGAGCCAGGAATGGGAGTCTTGAGAAGCTGGTAATAGAAACTCAAATTTAGCAAACATTTAAAAGCAAATAGATGCAGTTTTGATTAGATACAGTTCGTGACCTCATAGAGCTTTAATCAGGTGGGGAAATAACACATAGATGTAGTTAATTCTACAAGATTACATAATAATGCTTTCAAGTCCAAAAGACAGTTCTTTGTGAGGTCCAAAGAAAATAAAAGTCAACCAAGTGGATTGGAGAATGCATCATGGACAAAGTGTCATGTTATTATTCAAATCAGACTTCAAATAATGGATTAGAATTCAAAAGACAAGCAATTGGAGGGAGGACATATTTATGATATAAATGCATATTAAACATGGGGGAATAACATGTATATTATATTGACATATGAGAGCAGTCAGTCTGTTAGTCAATTAGCATAGATTGAGCACCCACTATGTTCCAGGCACTACGTTAAGCATGGGGGAGGGAGAGTACAAAGAAAGACAAAATACAGTTACTACTCTCAAGAAACTCACTGTTTAAGGGGAAGACAACATCCAAACAGCTATGGAATATATATATATATATATATATATATATATATATGGTATGTTGCAGATAATCACTGAGGGAAGGCACTAAGAAAATTCATACTAGGAAAGACTTCTTGTAGAAGATGGCTGTTTATCTGAGAATTCATGAAGGTCAGGAGGTGGAAATTACCTGGGAGGGAACTCCAGGCATGGATAATAGCCAGTGAAAATGTCTAGAGTCAGGATATCAAGTGTTCTGTGCAAGGAATAACAAAGAGGCCAGTTTCACTGGATGGCAGAATACATGGGGAAGTTTAAAGTATGAGAAGACTGGAAGGATAGGAATGGGCAAGATTATGGAAAGCTGTAAAAGCCAAACAGAAGACTTTATATTTTATCCAGGAGCCACTGGCAATAGGGAGCCACTGGAGTTTACTGAATAGAGAGGTGATATGGTCAGCTTTTTGCTTTTCAAAGATCAATTTGACAGCAAAGTGAAGGATGGAAGGGAGTGGGAAGAGACTTGGTGCAGGGTAAAGCTTTAACTGAACTATTATAATGGTATAGGAGTGTAACAGTCCGGGAGTCTAACAGTCTATGGACTGAACTAGGTTGTTATCAATGTCAGAGAAGAGAATGGGTTGTGTGCCAGAAATGTTACAAAGGTGAACCTGGATCACTGATGATAGTGGTACCCTGCAGAATAATGGGAAAGTTAGGAAGAAGGGAAAGTTTGAGAAAAGATAATTAGTTCATTTTTAGATAGGTTAAGTTTAAGATGTCTACTAGACATCCATTTGAAGATCTCCAATAGGCAGCTGGAAATGCTAGACTGAAGGTCAAAACAGAGGTTAGGGCTAGACAAATAGTTGTCACCTGCATAGAGATAATAGTTAAATCCATGGGAATTGATGAAATTACCAAGTGAAAGACTATAGAGTGAAGAGAAGCATGTCCAGGTAGAGAGTCTTGAAGGACACTGATGATTAGGAAGCATGATGTGGAGGAAGAGTCCAACAAGGATACTCAGTAGTATTCAGCCATAGAGGAGACACATCAGAAGATAAAAGTTTCTAAGAAAACAAAAACAGTATTAAGAAGAGGGTGATTGGCAGTGCCAAAAGCTACAGAAAGGTAAAGAAGAATGAGCATTGAGTAAAAGACTGTGATTAATGGTTAACTTTGGAGGGAGAGCAGTTTTAGATGAATGATGAAGAAAGAAGCCATACTGCAAAGAATTAAGAAGAGAGTAAGAAGAAAGGAGGTGGAGGCATTGATTATTGGCAGCCACCTACCAATCTCTCCCCCTCCAATCCATCCTCTACACAGCTGCTGCAGTAATATTTCTAAGAATAATCTTCCTAAGGCACTGATTTAATCATGTTACTCTTATTTAGCTACCTTCGGTGGATCCCTATTGTCTTTAAGATAAAAACACACAAAATCCTCTACCTGGTATTTACATTGTATTCTCTTTGACAAATACTCTGCTGTAGCTATTTCATGAACTCTGCATTTTATCTCCATTTCAATGCAATTCAGTAAACATTTATTACGTGCCTACTATGTGCCTAGCACTGTGCTAAGATCTGGGGATACAAATAATAAAAATAAAGACAGTCCCTGCTCTCAAGGAGCCCGTACTCTAAGGAAAGAAGACCACACACAAAAGGAAGCTAGAAGTGGGAGAAGTTGGGGACACCAAATGGTAACAGGCATGGGTCCATATTGTTCTATAGAGTTGAAACAAAGATGTTGGTGGATAGTGGAGTGAGCTGGAAAGTCCAGGTTCTGCTCTCCATGGAGGAAAGTTCCCTTTTATTTTCTTTTACGCAGGCTGACGCCTATGCTTAGAATGCACTCCTTCCCCACCTCCTAAGACCAGTTCTTAAAATATTTAATATCCTTCAAATCTCAGCTCAGGTGTCTGGCATGAACTGTATTTCCTGACCTTTCTTGGATTACCTATTAACTATAGTAATATTTGCTTATTTGCTTTTCAATTCTATGGGCTCTCTCCACATCCAGTGTATGGTCCTAAAGAGCAGTGACTTTCTTTTTGGTTTTGTATCCCCAAATCCCAATAAATACTTGTCGAATTGAATTGAATTGCCTTGTTAATCTTGGTGAGCTTTCTATTTCCTACTGAAAATCACATGGCAGAAGAATCACTGAAGTGTTGTGATACAAACTAATCTGTGGTTAATGCCTTTTTTTTAGTTTTAAACCAGAGTTTGGACTAGTTGCTTTGGTCTATGAGAGGAGACAATGGCCATAGTCCTATGGGCATAACTGTCTCAGAGAGTTGACTAGGGGTACTAAAAGACTAAGTGACTTGAAGTCCTTCAGCTAGTGTGTGTCAGAGGCTGGGCTTGACCCCAGCTCCTTCTGACTCTACTGGCAACCCTCTATCCACTGTGGCATCAAACTCGAATAGAGGATGGGCCACTAATCCATACATAAAGATCCTTATGTGTAGCATATTTGCTTCATTTAAAAAATATACAAAATGTTACCTGTGTTTTATTGTATTTTTATTTATTTTGTTAAATATTTTTCATTACATTTTTTGGGGTGAGGCAATTGGGGTTAAGAATTAATAATTAATAATTGGATCACACAGCTAGTAAGTGTCAAGTGTCTGAAGCTGGATTTGAACTCAGGTCCTCCTGAATCCAGGGCCAGTGCTCTATTCACTGCGCCACCTAGCTGCCCCTTTTCTATTACATTTTAATTTGGTTCTAGCTATACTCAGCATCAGCTGCTATACCTCTGTAATAAACTATGTTGCTTTTGGGGGGACTAAATAAAGGAGATTTTTCAATGTAATTTTTATGTTGTTTATTTTTCAATTGTGTCTATTTGTGAACCCATTTGGAGTTTTCTTGGCAAAGATAGTGGAGTAGCTTGTCATTTCCTTCTCCAGCTCATTTTATAGATGAGGAAACTAAAGTAAATGGGGATAAGTGACTTGCCCAGGGTCACACAGATAATAAGTATCTGAGACCAAATTTGAACTCATGAAGATGAGTCTTCCTGACTCCAGGCTTAGAATTCTGTCTACTGCACCACCTAGCTGCATACTCAATATACTATGTTAATGGAAAGTCAGTGTTGGCCTTCATTTAACAATAATTTTGTAAGATTATGAAGAAATCAGGCCAAAAAATCCAGTATTCACCATTTGTCCATATAATATAGTGATAATATGTTGCAGGACCATAGCTAACATCAGTATGATCACTGGTAATTCAAAATAGCACTGGCTCTGACGTTTGGAGAACCTGATTTAAATTCTGACCTCAGGAATTTACTTAGCTGTGTGACCATGGGCAAGTCACTTAACCCAATTGCCTTAAACATCTGGGACTATTTCCAGTTTTCCAGATATATATCTTGCCACTGGACCCAAATGGCTCTGGACGAGAGAGTGAGGTTGGAGCTGTCTCTCACTGTAATCCAATTCAGTGAAAGTCATAACATCACCCCAATATCATGGTCCTCTTTGAGAACTAAGGACAAATAATAACACCAAAAACAGCTCTTGACATTGTAGTCAAAGGGGGTGGTGGAATGGAAGTGCTTAGCCTCAGTCATCAGGGTTGTATCTACCTCTATAATACAGGTTCTCTAAGGGGAAAAAAAGCCCAGCTTCCATTTTAGATGTTCTGCCTCTTCTGAGATTTATTAGATTGCTAGAAATAAATAAAATAAAATAAAAACTGACACCCACAGGTGACTTCTAAGTCATCAATGTTTAGTCACTGAAAGAGCAGAGAAAAGGACAGTGTACTAGACATTGGAAAAAGAGAGCTTTGGATATTTGTGTCTGGTGAAGTTAAATCCTCCTGGAAAGTATACTGCAGCACATTCTATACAATTATAAATTCTACCCAATGCAATGCATAAGTTTAAGGTCATCCTCATATGTTTTATGTGAAGAGACAGTCAAGATAAAAGAACATATAAAATGAAACCACGAGACACAGAGTAAAGGTTTACTTGACACAATAAATGGAGATATAGAAGGGGAGTCATTGGAGAGAGAATGTCCCAGCAAATTGTCATCACTCCTTAGTATACACAGAGAGGTTTAGGGCAGAAGCTGGCATCCTTTATCCTTAGTTTGTAGTAACAAATGTCATGGTCTTCTATGACTAATGGTCCAGCCACAATCTCCCTCAGTCCCTGGTTCTGTCTTCCTCTAATATTCTCTACCTCTCCTGTGATGAAATAATGGGATTTAGCAGATACTCAAAGACCCACCTGGAGATTAATCTAAACTGATTGAATCAAGTGAGAGTGATTGGCTGCTGATTAGCCTACTTCAAAGTTAACTAATTGTAATCACACCTGGCTAGCCCTTAATGGATTTGGATGATGCCAACCAATCAGCTTGAAGCAGTATGTAAGGACTGCCTCTGTTCCAGGCCTATAAAAAGCTTCCACAATCAGTTTGCTGGAGAGAGTTCCTAATTAAAGCAGGCTCGTGGAGGAGGACTTCAGAAAGAACCCAACCAGGCTGGAACTCTAGGCTAGGTAGGACTTCTTTTTCTTAACTTTCTGAACTCTTTGTAAATATCTGTATGCTTTAATAAATGTTTAATGCCCAAGGACTGGTGCTAAAGCTTCTAATTCAAGGTGACCACAATTTAGATTTTAAACATTACACTCCAATATCACATGTATTTGAGTAATCTCACCATAATTCAGTACCAAATTCCACAGATATTTGTTGGCTAGGAAGTAGAGCAAAAAATTAAAATCCCAGAATGCTTAGGTAAATTCAATCCACACTTTTGGGTGGGAAAGGGAGATCCCAAGAGTGCATGTTACTATGATTATTATTTTACATCTAACTCATCAAAGATATGTGACCAATGTCATGTTATTTTTGATATTTGGCATGTTTGGTATTTAACAAAGATTTTTTCTTTTACTCTCTGAGTCATCATTTGGATGACATTTTCCTTTTCCTTTTTAAAAATAATTTATTTATTTAGACTTTTCCCCACCTTACATGTAAAAGCAAATTGTAACATCAATTTTTAAAACTTTGTGTTCCAAATTCTCTTTCTTCCTCCCTATCCCCCCTTAAGAACTCAAGCAATTCAATGTTTTACATGTGCAGTCATGCAAAACATAGCAGACAAAAACTCTTTAGAAAAAGAAACTTATAACAACAAGAAAAAATATACTTCCATCTGTATTCTGATACCATCAGTTCTTTCTCTGTAGATGGACTGTATTTTTCATAAATCCTTCAGAGTTGTCTTGGATTATTGAATTGCTGAAAATAACCAAGTCATTCACAGCAGATCATCTTACAATATTGCTGTTATTCTGTATACAATAAATTTCAGTTTGCATCAGCTCATGTAATCCTTTCCAGGTTTTTCTGATAGCATCCTGCTCATCTCTTTTTAAATAGTAAACTACATTTATATAGCACTTTAAAGGGAGATTTCCTTGCAAAAAACCCATGAGGTTGATTATTGCTGCAACAATAATAGCAAACATTTATATAGTACCTTATACATGATAAAATTTTTTCTTCACAATAGCCCAGCAAAGTACCATCATCACCATCATCATAATCTTCTTATATTGCTCTTGTCTCTGCTTCAAATTTTTCCCAGTTACTATTGCTAACTGTATTTCCCTCCATCCTATTCCCTCCCCATGATATTTACACTATTTTCTAACTTCTTTTACCCTTTCCCCCCTCAAAAGGGTTTTGCTTCTGACTGTCCCTCTCTCAGTCTGCCCTCCTTTCCTTCACTCCTTCCCCTTTATCCCCTTCCCCTCCCACTTCACCACAGGACAAGATACATTAGTATAACAACATAAATGTGTATGTTATTCCCTTTTTGAGCCAATTCTGATGGTAGAAAGGCTCATTCACTTCCCCGCACTCCCTATATTCCCCTCCACTCCATTAGCTTTTTTTTTTTGCTTCTTTTATGTGAGATACTTTACTCCATTCCACCTCTCCCTTTCCCTTTTTACCAGTGTGATTCTCTCACCCCTTAATTTTATTTTTAAAATATCATCATGGGGCAGTTAGGTGACACAGTGGACAAAGCACCCATCCTAGACTCAGGAGGACACAAACCCAAATCTGGCTTCAGACACACCACTCACTAGCTGCTGACCCTAAGTATGCCACCCCACACTACTGCCCCATAAAAACAAACAAAACAAAAAAATAAATAAAAAACAAATGCTTTACCTATGTCATCCCTTTATAATCAATTACTACCTGTGCCCTCTGTCTAAATTTATTCCTTTCAGCTTCCCTAATACTGAGAAATCTCTTATGAGTTAGAAGTATTATCTTCCCATGTAGGAATGTGAATAGTTTAACCTTTTAATATCCCCCATGATTTCTTTTTCCTGTTTACCTTTTTATGCTTCTCTAAGGTCTTGTATTTGAAAGCCAAATTTTCTATTCAGTTCAGGTACTTTCTTCACAAATGCCTGAAAATCCTCTCTTTCATTGAAGTCCCATTTTTCCCCCTGAAAGATTATACTCAGTTTAGCTGGGTAGGTGATTCTTGGTTGTAATCCCATTTCCTTTGCCTTTTGAAATATCATATTCCATGCCTTCTGATCCTTTAATGTAGAAATTGCCAGATTCTGTGTTAACCTGATTGTGGCTCCATAGTACTTGAATTGTTTCTTTCTGGCTGCTTGGAATATCTTTTCCTTGACCTGGGATCTCTAGAATTTGGCTATAATATTCCTGGGAGTTTTCACTTTGGGATCTCTTTCAGGAGGTGATCAGTGGATTCTTTCTATTTCTATTTTACCTTCTGCTTCTAGAATATCAAGGCAATTTTCCCTGACAATCTCTTGGAAGATAATATCTAAGCTGTGTTTTTTTTTTTATCCTGGTTTTCAGGTAGTCCAGTAATTTTGAAGTTATTTCCCCTGGATCTATTTTTTAGATCAGCTGTTTTTCCAAGGATATATTTCACATTGCCCTCTATTTTTCATTCATTTGGATTTGCTTTATTGTGTCTTGACTTCTCATAAAGTCATTAACTTCCATTAATTCAATTCTAATTCTTAAGCAATTATTTTCTTCAGAAACCTTTTCCATTTGGCCTTTCAAGCTGTTGTCGTTTTTTTTTTTTTCATGGTCATCCTTAATCACTTTCATTTCTTTCCATTCTTTCCTCCATCTCTCTAAACCTTCCTTCCATCTCTCCTACTGTCTCTTCAAAGTCCCTTTTGATCACTTCCATGGTCTGAGACCAATTCATATTTTTCTTAGAAGCTTTGGATGTAGGAGCTTTAACTTTGTTATCTTCTTCTGAGGGTGTATTTTGATCTAACTTGTGACCAAAGAAACTTTGAATGGTCTGCTACTTTTTCTGCATGCTCATCTTGCTTGCCTATTTCTTGATTTTTAACTCCTTCTTAAACTGGAGCACTGCTTCCAGGACACACTTTCCCAAGTATCAAGGACTGCCAGGTGGTATGATTTAAGGAGAGGCAAGTTCTCCACTGGCCTTGCCTTTGCTCTGGTCTGTAAATAACCCCAGGCCTATTTGTTCTTTAACCTGGAAGCAAAAAATCTGTTTTGCTGGGGTTGGTAGCTCCATCAAGCCTGCGCCCCTTCCCCACCTGGACCACCACTCAGGATTGCTTCCTGATTCCAAGCATGGGCAAAACAACTGAGTTCTACCTCACTGCCAGAAGAGACCTCTATATTCCCCCCTGGTCAGCTGCTCAGCCCTCTCACCAGACAGTGAGCTTAGTTCCAGAAGAAGGTGCCACTGCAGCTGATTCAAAGGCCCTTGGGGTGTGTTCCTCTTGCATGGCTTGCCTGGGGCTGGATCTATGTTGGTGTGACTGGATCTGTGTCAGGGCTGGATCTGCATGACACAGCCATAGGGCTGGGCTCCACTCCAGTCCTGCTACAACAGACCTTTCCCACTGACCTTCTAAGTCGTCTTTGTCTGGAAAATGATCTCATGCCATGCATTTGTGGGTTCTACTACTCCAGGAATTTTCTTATGGCATTATTTAAAGGTTTTTTTCATGATCATGTGGGTAGCTCCGAGAAGTTACTGCCTTTCCCCTTACATGCATTTATCCTGGATGGCATTTTTCTAAAAAAAATAATTAAGTGATTCAAAAACATCCTAAAATCATTTAAAGATGAAACTAGAAGAAAAGTATTATTCCTGGACCTGCCTCATACCATGTTTTTTTTTCTTTTTTTTTTTCTGGGAGGTATGGTGTTTCTTCTCATGGCTCTTGATCAACTTGCCCTCATTGTTCCCTATTATTTGACTTTCTTCCAACAAATAGCACCAATTTCTTTTTTATCTCTAAATCAGGTGGCCCATAGAGGAATTTTCCCTGAAGTATAAGCTGACAATTCCCTCACAACTATGATGCTAGAGTATCACTATCTTAGAGGAATCTGCTGTCATACATCCATATTTCAGAGATTATCCCTCCATACACAAAATCTCCTTAGGTGGCCTTAGGAATACTCCTTTCTTTATCCATTTATATATATATATATATATATATATATATATATATATATATATATATATATATATATATATATATATATATATATATATTTGTTTTCCACTCCAGGCTGGCTTCTGGTAAACTCATAGCCATTTACTTTTTCTGCTTTCTAGCATACCTACTACTCACATCAGCCTCTCTGATTGTTTTTGGAAATTTATACAGGTACTCCCTCTTGTTCTTCATTAACCATGTCAGATTTTCTCTCCACTTTTGGAGGAGATAATTCCAGTTTCTACTTTTTTCTCCATCATCAGTTTAGCAGTATTGTATTATAGGACCGTAGTCATATAGAGATAGAATGATCCCTGGAGTTCTTCTAGCTCAATATACTCATTTTATAGGTAAGTAAATAGTCTTAAAAGGGTTAAGTGACTTACCCAAGTTCACACTGGTGGTGACAAAGGTGGAATTTAAACTTAATTCCCATGCTTAACAGTTCACCATTTGAAGTTCAGTGCTCATTGTACTGTATAACACTTCCTCCACATTATGCTGGGCTATTTCTCTGTAGAACTTCAAAAGGAAAAGGTCAGAGCCAGGCTCTCCTAGAGGTTGCTCTGTTAGTAGGCACTTGTAACTCAGAGGAAGAGGGACAGACTCTACCTACTTACTTTATGTAACTTCCACCTCCAACTTATTGGGAATAGTCCTGTTGCCTGGTCTAACAGTGACCCAATTCCTTACCTCCATCACCTCTCCCCCAGGATTTGTAAGAACACATAGTTGAGAACAAAGCAAATAAAATTATAGCAAATACTGTTGAGGGGTTTTCTGTTTTACATACTTGGAAGTAAGCCATCTCCTTTCCAGGTTCCACTCACTATAGCTCTGCTAACAGCACTTGGCCAGGACTCAGAAAACAAAGTTTAACTCACTGGTTACCATGAGAGAAGCCAGAAAGTAGATGTGAAATGGGATGGATCTACCAGTGTTTCTATGGTGATCTACTTTCATCAATACTATTAGTGTCATTCACAAATTTGGAATTGATCACCTTATTACATGACATAACCCTACTGTATAATAAAGTGACAATGGACTTAAAAAGATGAAAGTGGAAAGATCATCTGGATTAATCAAATATATAGAAGAAAATTGATAGAGCCGGGAAAATTATAAGAAGTATATATATATATGAAGCTATCTTATAGAATGGAAGATTTCAAAACGATGGGGGAAGGAAATATATATGGTTTGTTACCCAAAAAAGGGCGACTGAGATGATATTAGTAACTATAGATCCAGATCTCTACTTTCTCATTTATATAAATTTTTTATGAGAATTATCCACATTCATCAGGGGAAAACCTTGATGAAAGCATGAAAAAGGAATAGGAAGGCTTTTGTAAATCATGTACTACATTAGAACACCTTTAAGTCACACAACCAAATGAGAAATATAGAATCTATGCCCTATAGACTTTAGAATATTGATGGCTCTGTGACCTCAGTGATGTGGGTACTTACTCTAATGATGCAGATCACAATTCATCTACATTTTTTTTTACTTCAATAACTTTTCTGTGTATTCCTACAAATCATCCCAATTAATTTCACTCAATTTACTAAAGGACTTCTTCTAAATCACTCAGTATTGAATGAGTTCCAGTGAAGCACATTGGCTACCCTTCATCTACTTCTTTTTTTCCTTTTAAAATTATTATTTACTTATTTTTAACATTCTTTTAAAATTTGAGTTTCAAGTTCTCTGCCTCCTTCCAATGATCCAACCCATTAACTGGAAGGCAAGTGATCACTTAAACATGTGAAATCATACAAAACATTTCTATATTAGCCACACTTTTAAAAAAGCAAGAAAAAACGTGAGAACATTATACTTCAATTTTTCACCCAGTGTTTTTCAGTTCTCTCTGTCAAAGCAGGGAGCATTTTTTCATCATAAATTCTTTAGCATTATCTTGGATCATTTAATTGATCAGAGAATCCAAGTCTTTCATAGCTGATCATCATCACAACATTGATGTTAGTGTACACAACAACATTCCAGTCTTTCTCACTTTAATTTACATCAGTTCATATAAGTCAGTCTTTCCAGGTTTTTCTTTTTTTTTTTTTGGTAGGGCAATGAGGTTTAAGTGACTTGCCCAGGGTCACACAACTAGTAAGTGTCAAGTGTCCAAGGTCAGACTTAAACTCAAGTCTTCCTGAATCTAGGGCTGGTGCTTTATCAACTGTGCCACCTACTGGCCTCCATGCCCATCATTTCTTATAGCACAACAGCTTTCCATCATAATCAGATACCATAACTTGTTTAGCCATTCTTCAATTCATGAGCTTCCCCTTGATTTCTAATTCTTTGCCATCATGAAAAGATCTGCTGTAAATATTTTCTTTTTTATTTTCTTTTATTATTTTCCAGTTATATATTACATATATGGATAGTTTTCAACATTTTTTTTCACTGGATTTTTAGTTCCAAATTTTTTTTCTCTCCACCTCCCTTCCCTCATTACTCCCCAAGATGAAAAGTAGTCTGTTAAAATTTGTATATGTACAACATCAAATGTATTTCTACATTAGTCATCTTGTGAAAGAAGAATCAGAGCACAAAGGAAAACCTCAAACAAGAAGGAAAAAACATAGTCCAAAAGTAAAAACAGTATGATTCAATCTGCATTCGTAATTCTCAGTTCTTTTTTCTGGATGTTGAGAACATTTTCTATCATGAATTCTTTGAAATTGTTTTGGATTGTTGCACTGCTGAGAAGTGCCTAGTCTATCTCCATTGTTCAACACACAATGTTGGTGTTACTGTGTACAATGTTCTCCTGGTTCTGCTCCTTTCAGTCAGCATCAGTTCATATAAGTCTTTCCAGGTTTCTCTGAACTCCTGCTGCTCATTGTTTCTTACAGCACAATAGTATTCCATTACATTCATATATCACAACTTGTTTAGCCATTCCCCTATTGATGGGCATTCCCTCGATTTTCAATTCTTGCCACCACAAAGAGACCTACTATAAATGTTTTTGGACATGTGGTTCCTTTTTCCTTTTCTATGGTCTCTTTGGGATACAGACCTAGCAGTGGTACCACTGGGTCAAAGGGTATGACCAGTCCCATAGCCCTTTGGGCATAGTTCCAAATTGCTGTCCAGAATGGTTGGATCAGTTCACAGCTCCACCAACAATGCAATAGTGTTCCAGTTTCCCCACAGCTTCTTCAAAATTTATTATTTTCCTTTTTTGTCGTATTAGCCCATCTGATAGGTATCAGGTGGTACCTCAGAGTTGTTTTAATTTGAATTTCTCTGATCAATAGTAGTTTAGAGCATTTTTTCATATGGCAATAGATAGCTTTGATTTCTTCATCAGAAAACTGCCTGTTCATATCCTTTGACCATTTCTCAGTTGGGGAATGACTTGGATTCTTATAAATTTGATTTAGTTCCTTTTAGAAATTGTCTTTACCAGAAATTCTGGCTTTAAAAATTATTTCCCAGTTTTCTGCCTCCCTTCTAATTTTGGCTGCATTGCTTCTGTTTGTACAAAAGATTTTAATTTAATGTAGTCAAAGTCTTCCATCATGCTTTTCATAATATTCTCTATCTCTTGTTTTAATATAAATTGTTTTCCTCTAAATAGATTTGAGAGGTAAACTATTCCCTCCTCTCCTAATTTATCTATGGAATAAGCCTTTATGTCTAAATATTGAACCCAATTTGACCTTATTTTAGTATAAGGTGTAAGATGTTGGTCTATGCCTAGTTTCTGCCATGCTACCTTCTAGTTTGGTATGTTGTCTCATTATTGTCATTCTCTTGGATAAAGTTATTGATTGTTTCTATGATTTGTTGTTTGACCCACTCATTCTTTAGGGTGAGATTATTTAATTTCTAATTAAATTTCAGTCTACCTTTCCATGGCTCTTTATTACATGTAATTTTTCTTGCATCATGATCTGAGAAGGATGCATTTACTATTTCTGCCTTTCTATATTTGATTATGAGGTTTTGTGCCCTAATACATGGCCAATTTTTGAGTATGTGCCATGTACTGCTGAGAAGAATTTATATTCCTTTCTATCCACATTCAGTGAGATGTCTCTCATATGTAACTTTTCTTATAGTCTATTCACTTCTTTAACTTCTTTCTTATTTTGCAATTAGATTTATCTAGTTCTGAGAACAGAAAGTTCAGATTCCCCACTAGTATAGTTTCGCTGTCTATTTCCTCTCATAACTCATTTAACCACTCCCCTAAGAATTTGGATGCTAAACCACTTGGTGCATACATGTTTAGTATTGTTATTACTTCATTATCTATCATACCTTTTTGGCAAGATGTAGTTTCTTTCCTTACATCTTTTAATTAGATCTATATTTACATTTGCTTTGTCTGAGATAAGAATTGCTACCCCTGATATTTTTGACATCAGCTGAAGCATGATATATTTTTCTCCAAACTTTTACCTTTACTCTGTGTGTATCTTCTGCTTCAAATGTGTTTCTTGTGGGGCAGCTAGGTGGCACAGTGGATAGAGCACCAGCCCTGGAGTCAGGAGTATCTGAGTTCAAATCCGGCCTCTAGGTGGCACAGTGGATAGAGCACCAGCCCTGGAGTCAGGAGTATCTGAGTTCAAATCCGGCCTCAGCCACTTAACACTTACTAGGTGTGTGACCCTGGGCAAGTCACTTAACCCCAATTGCCTCACTTAAAAAAAAATTAACTGTTTATTTCCCTCCATCCTCTTTTCCCCTTTGTTTGTACTCTTTTTTCCCTTCTTTCACCCTATTCCACTTGACCAGTGTTTTGCTTCTGACCACTGTCTCCCTCAATCTACTCTCCCTTTTATCAGCTGCCCTTCTTTTTCTTGTCCCTTTTTCCCCCACTTGGTGCCCTCCCTTCTATCAATACCATCCTTTTTCCCCTTCCCCTTTTGTTTCCTTAAAGAGTAAGCTAAGTTTCTTTATACAAGTGGGAGTGTATTTTATTATCTCCCTGAACCAAATCTGATAAGAGTAAGGTTTCAACAATGTTCACCCCTCCCTTCTTTCCCTTTATTGTAATGGGTTCTTTTTGTACCTCTTCATATGATGTAATTAACCTCATTCCACCTCCCCCTTCTTTTCCTCCCCCTAGTCTTCTTTTATGCCCCTTAAGTTTCTTTATATCATCACATCAGAGTTGATTTAATGCTATAAATATTTTTATACAAATAGGTACCTTTTCTTTTTCTTTTGATCTCTTTGGTATAAAGAGGTAGTAGTGGCATTGCTGGGTCAAAATGTATGCAAAGTTTTATAGCCCTTTGGGCACAATTCCAAGTTGTTTTCCAGATTGTTTGGAACATTTGATCACTCTACTATCAATTCAGTAGTGTACCTATTTTTCCTTCATCCCCTCTATCATTTGTCATTTATGATTCATATGAGGTGGTACCTCAAAGTTGTTTTAATTTGCCTTTCTCTAATCAATAAAGTGATTTAAAGCAGAGCTTCTTAAACTTTTTACACTCATGACCCCTTTTTGCACAAGAAATTTTTTATGTGACCCTGGGTATATGGGTAAACATTGAATTTACTGTTGCCAATTTTTTTGTGACCCCTGCATCTAGTTTCACAACCCTATAAGGTGTTGCAACCCACAGTTTAAGAAGCTTTGATTTAAAACACTTTCCCCAGATAATTATAGATAGCTTTGATTTCCTTGCTTGAACATTACCTATTCATATACTCTGACCATTTGTCAATTGGGGAATAGGTGTTTTTTTAAAATAAATTTGATAGATCTATACTCAGTGTATATACATATATACATATATATATATATTTATACATACATACATGAGAAATGAGGTCTTTATCAGAGAAACTTTCCATAAAATATTTTGATATTTCTTAATTACCTTAATTTACCTTTTAGTAAAAGGTAGTTTCCCTGATTATCTCTTTTTTTTTCTTGTTTAGAATTTTATTTTCTAAATTACATGTAAAAACAAATTTTGATACAGATATTTAAAAAACTTTGTGTTCCAACTTCTCTTCCTCCCTCTCTTCCCACCCACTCCCACCCCAAGAACTCAAGAAATTCAATATAAGTTATACACAAGTAGTCATGGCACTCATCTCTACATTAGCTAGGTTGTAAGAGAAAACAGATAAAAACAAAATTTTAGATTAAGGAATTGTCAAAAAATGTATTTCAATCTGTTTTCAAACACCATCAGTTCTTTCTCTGTAGACAGAATGTAATTTTCATAAGTCCTTCAGAGTTATATTGGATCATTGCCTTGAAGAAAATAACTATGTGCTTCCCAGCAGATCATCTTACACTATTGCTATTATTTTGTATATAGTATATTTCTCTCTACTTCAGTTCATTTCGGTCTTTTCAGGTTTTTCTGATAGCATCCTATTCATCATAACTTTTATATAGTACCTTAAACTTGACAAAGAATTTTCTTCACAATAGCCAAGCAGAGTAGGTACCATAAATTTTGCCATTTTAGTTAATCATCATAACTATTTCCCTCCATCTTATTCCCTTCTCATGATATTTACTCTATTTTCTATCTTCTTTTACCCTATTTTTCCTCAAAAGTGTTTTGCTTCTGACTTCCCTCCTCTGCTCTGCTCTGCTCTCACTTCATTCACCCTTCCCTTCTTATCCTCTTCCCCTCCTAAGGTTAAATAGATTACTCTTTCCAATTGGGTGTGTATGTTATTCCCTCCTTGAGCCCACTATGATGAGTTTAAGGTCTTTGAGCTAATTCTGTGTTCTAAATTTTTCTTCCTCCCTCCCTCATCAATTCTTCCTATGAAATCAAGCAATTCAATATGTCATACACGTGCTGTTATGCAGAATATTTTCACCTTCCTCGAAAGTGTTTTGCTTTTTACTGTTCCCTCCCCCAATTTGCTGTTTCCTCCTTCCCCTATTCTCCCCATGCCCTTATCTCCTTCCCTTCCAACTTTTCTTCAGGTCAAAAATGTATCACTATACCCACTTGAGCATGTATGTTATTCGCTCTTTGAGCCAATTCTTATTATAATAAGGTTCACTCACTCCCCCTCTTTCCCCCTTTTCCCCTACCCTCCATAAACTTTTTTCTGAGGCACCCCTCCCCAGTCCACCTCTCCAATTCCCCCTCCACCAGTGCATTCTTCCTAACCCTCAACCCTATTTTAAATATGTCATCATGGGTTAGCTAGGTGGCACAGTGGACAAAGCACCAGTCCTGGACCCAGGAGGTCCTGAGCCCAAATCCAGACCCAGACAATAGAGACCCCAACCTGCTTGCCCCAGAAAGAACAAGGATAAACATGAAATAAATGCTTTACAGATATCAACCCTTCATATTCAGTTCAGACCTGTGTGTTTTGTCTAAGTGTATTATTCCTTTAAGATACCCTAATACTGAGAAAGTTCTTATGAGTTTGAAGTATCTTCCCATGTAGGAATGAATGTAAACAGTATAATCTTTTTTTTTTTTTTAAGTGAGGCAATTAGGGTTAAGTGACTTGCCCAGGGTCACACAGCTAGTAAGTGTTAAGTATCTGAGGCCGAATTTGAACTCAGGTACTCCTGACTCCAGGGCTGGTGCTCTATCCACTGTGCCACCTAGCTGCCCCTGCAGTATAATCTTTTAATATCCCTCACGATTTCTTTTTCCTGCTTACCTTTTTATACTCCTCTAGAGTCATGTATTTGAAAGTCAAATTTTCTATTCAGTTCAGGTCTTCACAACAAATGCCTAAAAGTCCTATTTTTCATAGAAGGCCCATTTTTTTCCTCTGAAAGATTATACGCAGGTTTCCTGGGTACATGATTCTTGGCTATAGTCCCAGTTCCTTTGCCCTCTGGAATATCATATTCCATGCCCTCTTGTCCTTTAATGTAGATACTGATAGATCTTGTCTTATCCTGACTGTGGCTCCACAGTATTTGAATTCCTTTTTTCTAGCTCCTTTTAATATTGTCTCCTTGACCTGTGAGCTCCGAAATTTGGCTATAATATTCCTGGAAGTTTTCATTTTGGGATCTCTTTCAGGAGGTGATAGGTAGATTCTTTCAATTTCTATTTTGCCTTCTGCTTCTAGAATATAAGGGCCCTGACACTCTCTTGGAAGATGCTATCTAAACTCTGATTTTCGTCATGGTTTTCAGGTAGCACAATGATTTTCAAATTATCTCTCCTGGAACTATTTTCCAGGTCAGCTATTTTTCCAAGGAGATATATCATATTGCCCTCTTCTTTATTCATTTGGATTTGTTTCCTGTGTCTTGGTTTCTCATAAAATCACTGGCTTCCACTTGTTCAGTCCTAATTCTTGGGGAATAATTTTCTTCAGAGAACTTTTGTATCTCCTTTTCCATTTGGCTTTTCAAGCTGTTGACTTTTTTCTCATGATTCTCCTGCATCTCTCTCTTTTCTCTTTCTATTCTTTCCTCCAGCTCTCTGAATCTTCTATCTCTCCTACTTTCTCTTCAAAGTCCCTTTTAAGTACTTCGTGATCTGAGATCAATTCATATTTTTTCTTTTAAGCTTTGGATGTAGGCACCCTGAGGTTGCTATCCTCTTCTGAGGGTGCTATCTTCTTGCTTATGAAACTTTCTATAATTCTCAACTTTCTTTGCTTGTTCATCTTGCCTTCTTTTAGTTGACTTTTAACTCCCTCTACAATGGGGCACTACTTCCAAGCTATACCCTCCCAAGCTTCAGAGGGTTCCAGGTTTTGGGGTTTGAGGAAGGGCAGGCTTTTCTCTCACCTGGCCTGTTCTCTGGTCCAAAGACAACCTCAAGCCAACTTGCTAATTAACCACCAATATAACTTTGTGGGCTGTGGTTCTTAGCTTCTGAGAAGCCTGTGCCCCTCCCTGACATGGGCTTCCTGTTGCTCAGGATTTCTTCCTGGTTCCCTGCTGGGGTGGGACAGCCAAATTCCTCCGCAGGTCCCACAGACACTCCTGTACTTTCCCCCCAGCCAGCCATTCAGCCCTCCTGCCTGACCATAAGCTTAGTTCCAGAAGACCCTGGTGCCACAGCTGATTTGGAGGCTTGTGGGTAAGTTCCTCTGGCACAGCATGCCTGTGGTCTATGTTGGCATGATCGTGGGGTTGGACTCTACTCACATTCCAGCATGGCCCCCTTTAATCTGCCTATAGATGGAAAATAATCTCAGCCCATCTTTTTTGTGGGTTTTTCTGCTCCAGGGGTTCTTTTATTGCTGTTTTTGGGTTAATTGTATCAGAAGCTCTGTGTGTTTAATGTCTTTCCTCTGCCATCTTGGCTCTGCTCCCTGATTATCTCTTATAATTACGTGAATTTTTGCTTTTACTTTGTCTGAGATCATTATTACTACCCCTGCCTTTTTCACTTTGGCTGAAGAATATTAGATTCTGCTTCAGTCCTTTATTTTAACTCTGTGTATCTTTCTGTTTCAAGTGTGTCTCTTGTGAACAATATTTTGTTGGATTCTGGTTTCTTATCCATTCTGCTAGCTGATTCAATTTGAGGGAAAACTCATCCTCTTCACATTCAGTTATGATTATAATCTAATTGTGTATTTCCCTCCATTCCATTATCTTCTGTTTCTTTTTCCCTCTCTTCCTTTTTATCCTGTCCCTCCTCAAAAGTCCTTTTTGCTTCTAACCATTGTCTCTCTTAATCTTTCCTTCCTTTTAAAATAACACCTTTTTCCCTTTTCCCTTTCCTTTTCCTCTCCTATTGCCTTATTGGGTAAGTTACATTTCTATACACAACTGAGTGTGTGTATATGTAAATATACAGATATACATACATACCTATATATTTTTCTTCTGTCTTTGAACCAATTCTAATGAGAGTTTCAAATACTGCCTGCTATACACTCATTTCCCCCTCCATTATAAAAGCTCTTATTTATGTGCCTCTTTTATGTGAGAAAATTTCCCCCTATCTATATCTCACTTACCCCTTCTCCCAGTGCATTCCTCTTTCTCTTGCCCTTCATTTTTTGAGGGGTCATTCCAACAGGGTCATTTCATACCCATGACCTACAACTATGTAAACTCTTTTTAACTGCCCTATTTAATGATAAATTTCTTAGGAGTAAGACATAGACATGCACACAGTTTAACTTTTTGGTGGGGTAATGAGGGTTAAGTGACTTGCTCAGCGTCACACAGCTAGTAAGTGTCAAGTGTCTTAGGCCCGATTAGAACTTGGGTCCTCCTGAATCCAAGGCCTGTGCTTTACCTACTGTGCCACCCAGCTGCCCCCAACACAGTTTAACTTTATCGAGTCCCTTTAGATTCCTCTGCCATGTTTACCTTTTTATGATTTTTTGAATCTTCTGTTGAATGCCAAATTTTCTGTTCAGCTCTGCTCTTCTCCTCAGAAATGTTTGAAAGTCTTCAATTTTATTAAATATCCATTTTCCCCCTGAAAGATTACATTCATTTTTGCTAGGTAAGTTGGTTGTAATCATAGCTCCTTTGCCTTCCAGAACATCATATTCCAAGCTCCTGACATGGAAGCTACTTGATAAATCTTGTGTGATCCTGACTGAAGCTCCACAATACTTGAATTGTTTCTTTCTGGCTGCTTGAAGCATTTTCTCTTTGACCTGAGAGCCCTGGAATTTGTCTATAATATTCCTGGAAGTTTTCATTTTGGGATCTCTTTCAGGAGGTGATTGCTGGATTCTTTAAGTTTCTGTTTTACTCTCTGGATGTTAAATCTTGGACAGTTTTCCTTGATAGTTTCTTGCAATAAGATATATAGGTTCTTTCTTTCATCTTGGCTTTAGGTATGTTAATAATTCTTAAATTTTCTCTCCTAGATCTATTTTCTATGTCAGTTGAAAATCAACAATGAGATGTCTCACATTTTCTCCTATTTTTTTCTTTTTTCTTCTTTTTTTACTTTTTAAATTCATTTATTGGTGTCTCATAGAATCCTTAGTTTTCACTTCCCCCATTCCAATGTTTAAGGAATTGTTTTCTTCAGTGAGGATTGTACCTATTTTTCCTTTCAGTCAATTCTATTATTATTTTTTTTTTTTTAGTGAGGCAATTGGGGTTAAGTGACTTGCCCAGGGTCACACAGCTAGGAAGTGTTAAGTGTCTGAGGCCGGATTTGAACTCAGGTACTCCTGACTCCAGGGCCGGTGCTCTATCCACTGCGCCACCTAGCTGCCCAGTCAATTCTATTTTTAAAGAGTTCTTTTCTTCCGTGAATTTTTTACCTCCTTTTCCATTTGATCTATTATGCTTTTAAAGGGAGAATTCTTTTCTATGGTATATTTTTTGACTCTTTTACTATTAAGCCAATTTTGCTTTTTAAGTTATTTTCTCGATACTTTTTTGTGCCTTTTATCAAGTTCTTAATTCTCTTTTCACAATTTTCTTGTATAACTCCCATTCTTTTCCCATTTTTTACCTCTACCATTCTTTTCTCTTCCTTGAACTCATTAGGAATCTTGTTGGGATTGGGTAAAATTAGCAGTTTTCTTTGAGGCCTTGCTTATACTTTTTTACATTGTTGTCTTCTTCTGAGCTTATATCTTGGTCTTTCCTGCAATTTAATGATCAAATTCTTTATTTTTTCAAATTTGCTCATTTTACTGCCTATTCACTTTTAACTTTATGTTAAAGCTGGGCTCTGCTCACTTGAAGAGTGAAGAGGCACCGTCCCAAGCAACAGACTTTTACATGCTGCTATTTTTAGAGCTAATTCTGGGGGTCTGCAAGTTTTGGTATTTCCAACATAGTGTGATCCTGGGAGAGATATGTTGCTACTCTTCTGATCTATGCTTTGGTTTTTGCCAAGGAAGGGCTCCTGAAGCCTTGTATCTCATGCACTAGAACTTATCTTTGTCTTGGAACTATAACCAGGGTTCCTTTGTCCTGTCACTGACCATCAGTACTTCTCTCTTCCCTGAGACCGTGACCCAGAACATCTCTGAGGTGAAAGCTTCCAAAGTTGCTGTTGCTGCTGCTGCTACTGATGTTGCCATTGCACGTGTGGGCTTTAGATAGACCTTCACAAGACCACCACCCAATGTTGCTGACTTCTCCTGGTTACATTTTAAGTTTCTTAGGCTGGAAAAAATATCTCACCCCAACTTATTCTTAGCTCTAACATTTCAAAATTTGATTTGAGGTATTCTTTTAAAGTTGTTTGGAGGAGACTGTTGGGAGAGGGTGGCTGTGCCTCATTTACCATATAACCTCTGTCCATTAGATTATTTTGGGAAGGGCCTTTTTCATCAGCTATTTCTTTTTCTTTTCTTTTTTTTAAATGGCTTGATGAGGGTTAAGTGACTTGCCCAGGGTCACACAGCTAGTAACTGTCAAGTGTCTGAGGCTGGATTTGAACTCAGGTCCTCCTGAATCCAGGGCTGGTGCTTTATCCATTGTACCACCTAGCTGCCCCCATCCGCAGCTATTTCTTAATCTCACTGTATTACTGGCCCATCTTTTTTCTTGTCATATATTTCACTGAATAAATTCTCTATACTGATTTTCCTATGCAATTCTCTATACATAATATATTGCAGTCTATTTATACCCACCCATAAGGTATTCATTCCTTTTTAAGTCCCCCTTATCTTTAATTCCTCAGAATAATATATATAGCAAAAATAGATGTTTGTTGAGGAAGATGGGAAGTTATGCATTTATTAACTGAAATTTATAAAGTACTTGATATGTGGAAAGCACTGTGGTATGATGTACTGAGAAGTTACAAAGATGAATAAGGTATGATCTAGAGATCTTATCTAGTATGTAAGATAAATCCCATACAAAAACATAATGCAAAGTTGAGAGATAAGTGTGCATGGGATATACAAAGTTTTATAATGACTCATGGGAGAGGGAGCTCACTTGGTTAGATAATTAATATTTTCATGGAGAAAATAGCAGTTGAGCTTAGCCTTGAAGAATGGAGCCTAAAACTCATAAATCTTTAATTTGATTTAAGAGTGGGGTCAAAAATCACCCCATATGGCTCTGGTTCCCTTGACTAGGTACAAAAACTATTTTTTGACAATTGAATCAAACAATCAGAACTAAGTATAAACAAGGATTGTATTTTTCAGATTCAATCAAAACCATTATATGACAGACATTCATAACACAAGCTCTTTGTATAAAAGGGAGAAATTATATCAGAATTGGGGCTAGAAGAGATTCTGAATGTCTAAATTCAATAAATAGGAGAAGATGTGGCAAATTGAGAACTGCATCAGAGAAGGGAGATACTGAGGAGTGTCCTAGTGATATGGGCACTCTGGAGAGAAGGATCCAGGCTGATGAAATTCACAAGAAAAGGTCAACTCTTTCCCCAATTTCTACTTTGTATTCCTATCCACAAACATTATAATATAATGTACTCCTTCAGTACCCAAATGTTTCCATTCAATTGAAATTTGTTTTTGTTTTGTTTTGTTTTTGTGGGGCAATGAGGGTTAAGTGACTTGCCCAGGGTCACACAGTTAGTAAGTGTCAAGGGTCTGAGGCCAGATTGGAACTCAGGTCCTCCTGAATCCAGGGCTGGTGCTTTATCTACTATGCCACCTAACTGCCCCTCCATTCAATGGAAATTTTCCTCAACTATAAGGAGGCCAAGAGTTAACTAGAGATAGATGTAAAATAAGATGAGGCAGACAGCCCAACCTCTGCTTAGGTGTTGACAAAATTTCCTAAGTCGGGGCTCGGCACTGAGTATATAATATTTCATGTAAAATAAACTTTCTAAAGTCAAAGAAAAGAAAACCAAGTAGATCTTAGGGGCCATTTTATTGCCATAGGCTTAAAAAGAAGTAATTATTTTAAGTGGGTATTATTTAGGGTTTTTATTGGCCAATCCTTTCATTTTCTAGGTAAAGAAACAGTTCTGGAGCAACATTCAGTTATTCAAAGATCTAGGCCTAGAACCTAGGTCTCTGATTACGTATCTGGTCTTCTTTCGACTATCATAGAGTATCTTTCAACTGCTGATTATGTTTAAAATGTGTCAGTGACACATTGCAGAAAGCTGGAACAATTTTCAGGCAACACTATAATCCCAAGGTTGTCAACTAAAGAATAGCAGTCCTTCCTACTGTACTGTGGTTGCATCAAGGTTGGCCAAAGGAGTTTGTGGTTTGAAGGTGCTCTAGGCAATGGGCTATCTACTATAACACTGACCTGGGACAAAATGACATGAGACTCCTGGGGCTTTTAGAAGTTTTCAGTTGCTTAAAATTCCACTAAATATACATGGACATGACCTAGAGTGTTTAAGTGAATTTACTATGGTAATATGATGTGACAGTGACACTGTATGACAATTTGACAGTTATTTAAACACTTGAAAGTGATATTTTATCCCTGTAAAAGACCCTTTATGTAATTATAAAGTATCATGGCAATTTAAAAATATACTGCAGAAATACTATGGAGAGTCAGGATGTGAGAAGGGAGGGTGGGTGAACAATAAATGACCCATAGAGATGTGGGAGATCATTAACATATAATGTGTCTTGACAGTGATATATGTCCTTTGATGTGGAGGGAACATGGTGGGGGTATTTTTCAATGGGGTGTACATCTTAATAAGTGACTATATTAATTTGCTTTCATGTTTTCACCAATAAATAGGACAAATATGCTTGTTCTTCCTATTATAATAGCAGTTATGCTGAAACAGCAAGGAAATGTTATTGTTTTAATCTATCTTAGAAGGTAAAAATGAACTCATGAAAGAAAATTTTGTTTCTTAGGTTTTTGACACATATTATACCTTTCCCAGAGGTACAGTATTATAGATTTTTTAGGAAAAAATAACAGATGGGTCATTTTTTTGAGAGTATATCTTTACTGTGTCTTCACTGACAGTTATTCATTGACACATATATTCATACATGTTCTTCCACATTAATTCATTTCATTATAGTAGAACAGATATTTCTGAAGAATGTTCCTGAATATTAGGAGGTAACGTGGCATAATGGGAAAAAGCACTGACTCTGTAGTCAGAAGACCTGAGTTCAAATCCAGCCTCTGACTATTATTACCTGTGTGACATTGTTCCAATCACTCAAATTTTGTGAACCTCTTTTCTCATATATAAAATTAAGGGGATGAATTAAACAGCTTTTGAGGTCCCTTCTACTTCTAGATCTATGATCTTATCATTCTAACTTCTTCAATTGGTAAGGCAATATCAATCAAGTAGCATTTATCAAGGGCCTACTAAGTGCCAGGCACAGTGCTAGGTTCTAGTGATATAGAGACAAGAATTGGATCTTTTCCTTAATAGTTGTATGCTCTATTGAAGGAGACAATATTTACACATAAAAGTTTGCCCATTAGCCCAGGTGTCAAACACAAAGTTCTCTAATTATCCTAGAGACCTAACTCCAAAAGGTATCTGGTTGTCACTTTAGCTCGGCACCTACCCTATCCCAGAAAATATCTAAGATGAAGTTAAGGTATTGTCTAGAATATAAATGTAACAGGTTACCTTGCCACAAAGGTTGTAAAGTAGGTATGAGACAGCTTTAAATTTCCTCTCTTAGAAAATGCTTAAGACACAAAGGCCGCAAATGAATAGATATTTCACATTCATGTTTGCACTATGTACTACACAATCATAACAGTCATAATGAAGAGTTAGCAAGATCTATAACTAATTTACGCTCATTACGTGGCTTTAGTCCTCCAGAGGCAATATGTGCCCATCAGAAGTCCTCTCTTTCTAAAAGTGTGCCTTCTGGGTACCTGGTGCCCAACTGTCAAATTCAGATCCTTATAAACTCAAGATTATCTTTGAGGCAACCCACAAGTTTGTAAACATTTTTTTTTTCATGATTATCAGTTAATGAAAAAGAAAATAGAAGGGTAGAAGAAGTCTGCTTAGGCAGCAAGGTCTAAAGACACCAGTTTTAGCCTCTCCTGGATAGTCACATGACTTTTACTGCTATGTCCTTTTAATATATTGTTTTGGTTGACAGAAGGGAGAAGAAAATAAATCATGCCCCACCCCCTCCCCTGCCCCAATCCCCTCAACACACACACTAGTGAATTCTGCTCCAGAATTTGAAGGGTCTCTAAAAGAGATGCAGCCATTTCAATAGTTCACCCTTATGGACCACAGAGAAGGGATGCTCTTCCAACAAGAGTCTATTTCTCCGAGTCTCAATTGTCAATTCTCAAGAGCAGTGCCTGTGATTAGGGACTAGTCAGGGATTCCTATTTCTCCGAGTCTCAATTGTCAATTCTCAGGAGTAGTGCCCGTGATTAGAGACCAGTCAGGGGTTCCTTGTGTCCACCCAGTAAGGCTCAGTTCCCTCAGAAATATTATAGCTGTTGACCCAATACTAATCCTGATGAGCATGGAAGCTTCATCCTACTCCATTGTTTTAACTTGAGATAGTTCAGCTCTCCTTAGGTGGCCTGGTAGTCCTTTGATTTTTTTTTTTCCATTTAAACACCATACTTAGTGTGGACACTTGATTGGCATTATCCTTGTAGCAGATTAGAACTTTAGAACAAGTATTCTATCAGTCTTAGCGCCCCCAGTAGTAGGGAATACAGGCAAAGAGTATCATGAATAGTCCCTTGGCTACTCACAAAAAGGATAGGAGTTAATGAGGTAGGTTCTATGAGTTGCTCCAGCCCTATCTCATTTTTGCAATGAGAACATGTTTTTCATGCTATTGAACATTTCTCTCAGCTAATCCTTCTATTCTTCAGTCACTGGAGAGTCACAAAAGATAAACTTTATTGGGTCCACATAAGGTCAATAAATCAATGTCCTGGTGACATCCTATGCCCCTACACACTTCTATTTTCTGAGGAATTCTCATGTAATTTAGGGCTGTGGTCAAATTCAACAGAAACAAGGGCCATGAATCCATATATAAGGAACCCCACAGAGTGCCTATTGACTTAGAAAATAACATATTCACATTATATATATTATGTTGTCTTTTATTCATTATATATTTCCCAATTACATTTTAATCTGGTTCAGGTCAATTTTAGGAGTGTTGGGGCCATTTGTTTGACATCTTTGATTTAGTGAATAATTCACATATTCTCAGAATATCTAAATCACATGATGTATTCAATATACTCATTGGTTTATTCATATGGGAACTCCTTTAACTTTAAACCCAGCCCCCATAAAACGCCTGTATTGGTAACAAAATTAAAATGAATTCACCCTCATACTACCATTCTTTTTTGTCTGTTTCCTTTTATCATAAAAGTATTTTATTATTTCTAGCTACATGTAGAGAAAGTTTTCAACATTTGTTTTTATAAGATTTCTAGCTTCAAATTTTTCTCCCTCCCTCCCCTCCCTGCAACCTCCCCAAGACAGCAAGCAATCTGATATAGGTTATATATGTACAATCACATTAAACATATTTCTGCATTAGTCTTGTTGTGAAAGAAGAATCAGAGCAAAAGGGAAAAACCTCAAAAGAAGAAAAACAAAAAAGTAGAAGTAGTATGGTTTAATCTGCACCTAGATTCTACAATTCTTTTTTTTCTGGCTTTGGAGAGCATTTTCCATCATGAATCCTTTGGAACTATCTTAGACTATTATATTGCTGAGAAGAGTCAAGTCTATCACAGCTGATCATCACATACTGTTGCTGTTACTGTGTATAATGTTCTTCTGTTTCTACTCACTTCATTCAGCATCAGTCCACTTAAGTCTTTCCAGGTTTTTCTGTAATCTGCCTGCTCATTATTTCTTATAGAACAACAGTATTCCATTACATTCATATACCACAATTTGTTCAACCATTCCCCAATTGATGGGTATTCCCTCAATTTCCAATTCCTTACCACCACAAAAAGAGCAGCTATAAATATTTTTGTACATGTGGCCCCTTTTCCCTTTTTTATGATCTCTTTGGGAAAAAGACCTAATAGTGTTATTGTTGGGTCAAAGGATATGCACAGCTTTATAGCCCTTTGATTAGAGTTCCAAATTGCTCTCCAGAATGGTAGGATCAGTACACAGCTCCAACAAAAATGCATTAGTGTTCCAATTTTCCCGCAGCTTCTCCAACATTTATTATTTTCCTTTTTGTCATTTTAGCCAATCTAATAGGTGTCAGGTGGTACCTCAGAGTTGTTTTAATTTGTATCTCTCTAATCAATAGTGATTTAGAGCATTATTTCATATGGCAACAGATAACTTTGATTTCTTCATTAGGAACATGGTTTATTTCTAGATTTTTCATTACTAAATTCATACATGGCTTGTATAGCCTAGTAACATTCTTTCCTTTGTCTTCATTAAGTGTCTTCAAAGGCCAAGATGAGATCCCACCACACAAATTTTAACTGATTGTATTCAATTTGATTTTAGGCACATTTATAGGATCCAACATTCTAGAAATGCAATGCCCTTCAGCTCATTTCAGTTTCTATACTCATAATGGTCACAGTAACACAACAGCTATTAGTACATAAATATTAAGTCATGAATTATTTTAAAGCAACTAGTATGAATTCCTGTCTTTCAAGTCTCAGCTAAAACCCCACCTTCTCAAGAAGCTGTTCTTAATCCATTTTCATTCTAGTGCCTTTTCTGAGTTGATTATTTTCATTTGATAATGTATGTATCTTATTTGATCAGAGTTGTTTATATATTGTTTCCTTCATAAGACTGTGAGCTCCTTGAAAACTGTTTCTGTCTTTTACTTTTCTTTATATCCCTGAACTGGAGCTGGCACACAGTGTGTGATCTGAACACATTTTTATTGACTTACTCTAAAGAAAACATATTAGAAAATTGCTGTCTAATATTGAAACCTCCCGTCCCCCACAACCACCACCAAAGAGCCCTGAGATATAAGGACAGCCATGATGGAGATCCTAAATATTCCCCTATAACATATGGCACATGTCCTAACTTGTAGGTTAGATCTACTAATATATGTTAACACCAGGTTTAAGTTACTATGTAGATCTGAACCTCTAAAGATATAACACATGAACTCGATAATATTTTTACACTGAATAGGTCAAGGTCACAATTAATTCAAAGAAAAGGCATATTTAATGAAATGGCACAACAATTGAAGTAGAAACAACACAATTACTCCCACAAATCTTGGCTTTATTTTTTCATAAATCACACCACTCATTAATAGGAAATGGATAATTGTTGGGAACATATGTGGTAAAGCACATACACAGAGATCATGTGTGGCCAAGACACACATTTAGAGATATGGATGGTCATCATGTATGTGTATAGAGAGAGAGGACACAATACTCTAATATTACAGGGCTGCAGATGTTTTCTAGTGATCTCTTCACACTGCTGTGGCTGACATTGATCTCATACTCTCTCTAGACAAGTTTATAATCTCTGCTGATGTTCTACTGGTCTCAGCAGGAAATTCATTTATTAGGCACTGCTAATAGTGTTCTCTTGGACTAATGCAGCATGTTGCTTGGCTATAATCTCTTTTGCCTCCAGTTTCTGGCTCAATTGAAATCATCCACTGAGGCTCAGCCAGGTTTTCTTAGCTTAAAGACTAAAACTTTCTCCAGCTCTTGTAGAAAAGGCAGCATGCCCTTGACCTAGGAGCACCAGAAATGCCTTTCCTCTCTTGTTCTCTCAGAGGTTTGGTTGATACTGAGCCTTTCATCTTCAGAAGAGGAGATCCTCAGTCCTTGGTATCAAGCTCTTTACAACAAAGTGCAGGGAGAATTATCTTTAACATGACCACATAAAAAGGTTGTAGACCAGGGGTTCCTAATCCTTTATGTGTCACTGAGACTTTTGGCAATGTCATGAAGCCTATGAATCCTTTCTCAGATTTATGGTTTAATAAAATATATAGGATTACAATGGAAAACAATTATATTTTCTAAAAACAAGTGTTTAAAAGTTCAAAGATCCAGGGTTTAGTATCTTAGAAGAACTCAGATTTCTCCTACACATTGCAAAAAATATTTAAGTTAGTCAAAGATAAATGACCAATGATAAAGAAATCTTCAACTAACCTAGAACTGCCGAAAAAGATATCAAGAAGCTATCAAAAGGTTGGTGAGAAATCATAACAGTGTAGTCATCATAAATTCTGGAAAACTGGCATGAAGCTAACAGGCACTCTGAACCAAGATGCTGGAAATTTTCAACTTAGAATAAACTGCACTAATTGAGACCAGAAGCCAGATCTTAGTCCTGGACTGTTAGAGCAGAAGCAGTTAACAGAGTTTCTGTATACGGAGACAAGGCTGAATTGTACATTACTCAGAAAAAAATGGAAGCCACACTAGGGCACAGGGATAACTAAGCCTTTTACTAGGAATATTTTGTGATAAAGACGACAAAAGTTAGTGGAAGAAATAAAACAAGAGGTAGAAAATAAAAATATAATCTAAAGAACAGTCCTAGAGAAAAAAAAACTTAGAATGAATAGCTTAAAATTAAATATATTATATATATACATACATATATACACACATATACATATATATACACACATATACATATATATATATATATACATACATACATATATATATATATTTTTTTTTCCAAGTAGTGGACTCCATGAAAAACTGAAAGGAACAATCAGAACTCAAATGTAGGTTTCTTTGAGGACCAACTGAAACTTGAGGGGGATTGAGAGATTGAGAGATTGAGTGAGAGAGAGAGAGAGAGAGAGAGAGAGAGAGAGAGAGAGAAAGAGATTGGCTCCCATGAAGGAATTCTAGATGAGAGAACTGAGGGAAGAAGAAGAGAGGCCTCAATAGTTGAGCAGTTTCCTGAGATAGACTATGAGAGAGTTTATCAGAAAATGAAATGTAGACTAACTGAGCTATAATACTGAGGGATCACAACTGGCAGATCCAAGGTAGTGAGGGCCAGCTGCTAGGAACAGACTGACTTGGAAAAAACTTCTACATCTTAGCAAAGCTGTTTTTTTCCTCTTCCAGTTAGTCAAGGACACTAACTTTTGTTCTTTCTCTGTTGCTTTCAGGTTAGATCTTATTTACTTATTATATACTTATTTCTGTTGGCTAAAAGAAATGCTAAGTTGTGTGTGTATGTGTGTGTGTGTGTGCACATGCATGTGCTTTATTTAAACTTTACAAATAGGAAGAGGATAAGAGAGAGAACTTTCCTACCCTGGGGAGATGAAAAGTTTGGGATAGTGGGATCTCATCTTGGGGTTTTAAGATACTTAATGAAGACAAAGCAGAGAATGTTACTAGGCTATACAAGCCATGTTCCTGCTAAGAATGGTAGTATGAGGGTGAATTCATTTTCATTTTGTTACCAATATAGGCATTCTAAGGGGGCTGAGTTTAAAAGAAAGGCCTTTTGGCTTAAGGGAAAAGGTTACTGAAAAAAAGTCATGCCTACAAAGAGCAAAGGATTTTCCTCACTCCAACTCGGGAGCAATTCAGCTTTTTTTTTAGCACTACCTTCTTCCTAAATGATGTTTTCCTCTCCCACCAACATTTTTGCCCTCCTAATTTCATTGTCTAATATATCAGAAAATATGCCACAGTTTGCCTCTTTACCTCCATAGGCTGAAATTTATTTACAGTACCATAGCAAGGAAAAATGATCTATATAGTAAATAAAATTTAAAAAATTTTTTGTTAAAAGGAGTTTTTAAACGTCTGCAAAATATTGGAAAGCTATATGAAGAGAAAAGAACAACAAAAGAAGCAAATCTTTCAAAGGAATCATTACCAATTAAGCTAATTCAAAGGAATTTAGGGTTTTCTGTGTTCACTCACCAAAACCTGGAAAGTCTACAGTTGCTTGCACCACCAGAAAGGCAGAAACCAGAGAGAGAGAGAGAGAGAGAGAGAGAGAGAGAGAGAGAGAGAGAGAGAGAGAGAGAGAGAGAGAGCGACCTAGCATTCTGGAAGTGCCTATGCCTCCCCTCAGGGAGCATTCAATCTTCCTCCCCTAAAAGGGGAAGTCCTTCATAAACTGACCATGGAGAGTTCTCCTTCTGACCTCAGTAGCATACATAACTTCAGGGTGGGCCAGGTGTTGCCCCTCCTAAATGAGTCAGCTAAAACTCCAATAATTTTTTACCAAAAATAATTTTTACCACAGTTTTCAACTAAAATGTTGCTTAAACAACTTACTATAAATAATGAACACCCTCATATGTAGAAGCAATACATTCCTGGAAACTGAGCAAGCTTTCTTACCTTTGATATGTTGCCTCTGTTGCAGTTGCTAGATAACATCAAATCAGTAATTAAGGCAGAAAGAATTGGTATATGGGTCTATGATTATAGATCAATTTATATAAAACTGGAAACTATCCCCAATTCATATAGAAAGATGCTGATATCAACCCATTAGTGGAAGAAAATCTTCTTAATAGAACAGTGAAAAATAAGGCAATATACATTACATTACATCATGAGTTATTAAAGGTTAAAAATACACAGACTTTTGAGACATGCTGTTTAAGTCCCCTGTTTGAAGACAAAAATACAAGAATAAAATAGCCAATAGGGACTGTGTGTAATTCATTAGATGAATAACTCATCTACAAATCACCTTGTGATTTTTAAGAGGACACTTGGTTAAAAGGGATGAAATGAAATTCATTTTTGAATCACTACTATTAATGATAATGATCATTATGATAATAGTTGTAATAATAATAAATCTAACTTAAAGGTTGAGGAGGGACTTTAGTTTCTCTTTTCCAGAGGAAATTAGTTTCTCTTTTCCAGAAAAAAAAGTGAGTCATGTTTTATTTCTGGCTTTAAAACTCCCTTGCCTGAGAAGAACAGGGCACTAATTTGACTTTTCTGTGCTTTAGTTTCTTCAAGCATGAAACAAATGGAACTCTACAATGGAAATAACACTCCCAAGCATGGTGGGACATCACACTTTATCAAAACTTTATCATTTTAGTTAAATGCCAATTTCCCCATCCATATAATAGGCTTATTTGTACCCATAATTTCTACCTCAGAGTCTTGTTATGAGGCTTAAATGAAAAAATATACATAAATTTCTTTGTTAATTTTAAATCATTGTACCAATGTCTACTACCACTACCACTCTCACTCTCATTATCATTATAATCTGGATCTATAATTTCATGCATATAGTGAAATCTTGAAGAAATTCTGTCCATGTGAGTCAGCAACTGTCTATAACTTAGTCTTAAAGAGCTACCTGGAGGTGCTGAAAATGTAAGTGACTTTTCCAGAGTCACACAGCCAGTATGTGGCAGTGATAGTACTCAATCTTCTTGCCTCTGAGGCTACCTCCCTATCCACCATGCCATGCTTATGATTACTTACATTTATTTTCATTAATTACCAGGGATGGATGAGGCAGTAAAGCACAGTAGTTAGGACAATACCCTTGGAGTCAACAAAGGATTTAGTTCAAATGCTACCTCTGATCCTTAAAAGCTCTATGATTATCACACACATGCCATTTAACTGCTCTGAGCCTCAGGCATCTCCTTAAGATATATCCTACTAATTTGCACATGTTTTGTTCTACATTGTTGGAAGCAATTGCCATATTGAAGAAATTGCAGATCCTTGTGATGTAATGGAAGATTGACATGTGAGTTTAAAGCAGGATACTGGTGTCATTCATCCATCCATAATTCACACCCCTCCCCCCATGCATTAATCTATTTATCCATAGAATGTTCAAATTTGAAAGCACTCAGTCCAATCCCCTAATTTAATAGAAAATTAAACTGGAATTCAAAAAATGTAAATGCCTTATCAAAAATCTAACTACTAGTTTGCACCAAAGTTAGAACTAGGAACGAGGTTTCCTGATTTCTAGTCCAATCACATCTTAATTAAGTGATAATAGTTCTTTCTGTTTAAAAGAATTTCTTCACTCAACAAAAAAAATTAACAAATAAACAAATATTGATTGAATAGTCACTCTGTGAAGACTAGCTATATAGCAACCAGTTCTACATAATGAGACTATTTTCCTTTTCCTCACTGACATTACACACTACCCCTATTTTGCCCATGTGGATATATCTTCTATTTAAGAAAAACCCTATATAATGAATCCCATCACAAATTTCTTTCTAGTCAGCATTCAATTTCTTTATTTAACAAAGATCTTGTCCTTCTGACATAATTTTCAACTTAGTAATAATGATTGTTTCCTATAAAAAGTTAAGTTATAATGTAGTTGTAGATGTTGTACTATTGATTTTTAAATTTCTTTTAAAAATAATGTTATTAATAATAGTTCTGAAAGAAGCCACCGAGATATTACTGCGTGTGCTGAGATACATGATGGAGATCTCATGCTGAGATCCCCAAAATGTATTACAAACCTCTGACTTCTAGATTCATTAAGTGTTAATTTCAAATGAAAGTATAGGGAAGGAATGGAATCTCCACCCCTGCCTCCAACACTTCTTCATCCTTCATGACCCAACATCATCATCCTTTTTTCCTAGCTTTTGATACTTTGAGGTTCCATTCTCTCCAGGATTCCAAACACCTTAAGATATCAATCAGACCTTCTCTGATCTTTACAAACTCTTTAAACATGAGCATCTTTCTACCCCTGGCCCACAAATGTTCTACTTTTAACAGCTTTCTCCTCTGCTCACATCTATAATCTGAATTCTACTTCCTGGCCAAATTATTGTTTTGGTCTTTTGCACATGTTATTTCTCTCCATGAATAGCCTCGGCATATCCCATCTATTATAATACTGAAACCAGAAGACATGATGAAATTTCAATGGAGGTTGCTCAAAGATAGGAAGTCCATTGCATTTTCCAGTCTATGAACCTATCAAGAATTCTTCTGTTTCCCATACACTTTAATAAATTAAAACAAAATACAAACAGTACCTGCTTCCATCAAACTATTACCTACAGAATGAACTTTCACATTATTATAATGGAATTAAACCATTATTATTTCTTTTTAAGACATAATTTTTACATCATAAGACAAGTATGTATGAATTAGTATACAGTAGTATTCTAAGTGAATTATTATTTATCCAAGAAATGAATTAATGGTGAAGAATAAATGCTAATAAATTAACAAAAAGGCTAAAATATATTCATAGTGGCTTCTTTGACTAGTCAGGGCAGCTCAATGCTATACAAACTACATTAAAGCCCATGACATGTGGGTGTAAAGTTATTTAATAATACCATTTTATGATTATTAAATAATGAATATTGATAACATAATGTTAAATAAAATCCTATCCCCAAATTATGAGAATACATAAAATATTGTTTGTTTGGGGTTTTTTTTGGTGAGGCAATGAGGGTTAAGTGACTTGCCCAGGGTCACACAGCTAATAAATGTCAAGTTTCTGAGGCCACATTTGAACTCAGGTCCTCCTGAATCCAGGGCTGGCGCTTTATCCACTGCACCACCTAGCTGCCCCATAAAATATTAATTATGACCAATTTATATCTATATAATAATTTTAAATTAGAAAAACCATTAACAAAATCATATTACAGAAAAAACCCAAACCATATGATTATAACAACTAATGCAACAACTAATGCAAAATAAAAGCCTTTAAAAATATAACATGCTAAAAACTATACAAAGCATAAACATAGAAAGGTCTTTTTAATATAATAAAATATAATCTAAAATTTAAAGTTAACATTATATCTAGTAAAGAAGACCTAGAAAATGCTTTTCTAATAAGTAGTTAAAGCAAGAATAAGTCACATCTTGCTACAATTATTTACTTATTCCAAGAAATGTTTACAACAGAAGTAATTGACCAGAGGAAAGGCATACGTGTTTTGAAAAGGGAGCAAAAATTTTTCCTCTAATGGATTTTTTTTCTTAGAAAACATAAATACATAAAAGTTTACTTAGAAAACCCTAGGAAACCAACAAGGAAATGATTAAAACAATTACTAGCTATGGTAAAGTGTTAGGGAAGTGGAATCAACAGAAGTAATTATCATTTCTATACAGCAATAACATAATAAAAAATAAATAACATAAAGGGAAAAACATTCAAAATAACTACAAAAATACATAAAATATTTGTTAGTCTGTCAAGAGATATAAATATAATTACAAACTGTTCCTTAAAGAAATAATGGCTTAATTGATTAAGGAATGTCAATTATTCATAATTTTACCATGCAAATATTTTGAAATAGATGAAAATATCTAAGTTAATTATATTATTCATGCTATACCAATTTAACAAGGGAAGAGTTTGATTTATGGAACTAGAGAAAATAATGCAAAATTCAGAGTAAGATCAACATTTTTATTATATTAAATTGAAAACCTTTTATATAAGCACAATGTGGCTCAGAAAAGAAAGGAAACTTGATTAGCGAATAAAACATCTGTACAAACTATTTCTGATAAAGGTCCTATCTCTAATATCTTTAGGAAGCTAACAGAAATATATAAGACCAAGAACTATTCCCCAGTGAGTCATTAATATTAAGAAAAATTCAAATCAAAGCAAGTATAAGATTTTACCTCATAATCAGCAAATTGGCAAAGATGACAATAAAAGGGACTAGAGAATTTGGAGGAGTTGTGGAAAATCAAGGCACACAAATACATTCTTGGTAGATATCTAAACTGACTCAAAACATTATGGAAAGGAATTCTGTCTCAAGATGGTCAAAGATAAAAAGAGACTTCCCATTTATACCAATATAATCAATGCAATCCTTTGTATAATAGCAAAGAACTGGAAACAAAATAGTTGTTCATTGATTGGGGAATTACTAAATAAGATGTATATACATGCAATATAATATGTCCATCTTGTAAGGTAAAATATAAATGAAAAAGGATTCAAAGAATGATTGGAAGCCATATAACAAGAAGTAAACAGAACTGGAAAATAGCATACACCATGCTTATAACAACTTAAAAGAGAGAATAGCAAAAACAATTCTAATTAAAAAGCCAAATTTGCGGGGGCAGCTATGTGGCACAGTGGATAAAGCACCGGCCTTGGATTCAGGAGGACCTGAGTTCAAATCTGGCCCCAGACACTTGATACTTACTAGCTGTGTGACCCTGGGCAAGTCACTTAACCGTCACTGCCCCAAATAAAGGAAGGAAGGAAGGAAGGAAGGAAGGAAGGAAGGAAGGAAGGAAGGAAGGAAGGAAGGAAGGAAGGAAGGAAGAAAGAAAGAAAGAAAAAGCCAAATTTTGATTGTTGAGAAGGGTTGAGAAAAGACACCTTCTGTTTATTGCAGAGATGGGAGATCACAGCCAGAATATTAGATATACTATCAGATATTGCCATATGTAACTTTGGTTTACTTTGTTAAATATATTTTTATCTTTTTTTTAAAATCTTTGTTATAAGGGATGGCTTGCTGGGCAGTGGAGGGGTAAGTAGTCATATATTTAAATAAATGGAAAAACCAAAAGTATCAATAAAAATTATTTGCTGATCTGCTTTCACTGAAGGGAAAAGAGAACTGTAGTGGATAGGATAATTGAGGACCAATTATTACTACATCAGGCTTCTTCAACTTCCTGTGATCTGTTTCTCAAACTCCTCCCCGTCTCCCTTCCCCCCCTCCACCTCTGATATTCTGTTGGTTTACCTGGTTGAATATTTTTTTCCTGATGACAAATTCCCTTTTGGTTTTTTCTCCTTTCCTTGATCTTCATCCAAATACTTTTCACCAGGCTTCCTTCAGGAATTCTTTGTATGAGTATGCCTTCTGAAAATATGTTATTCCACCTCATCCTTTTTGATCAACTGTAGGACCATAGATTGAGAGCTAGAGAGAAACTGAAGTCATATGGTCCAACGTCTTCAATAAGTAACAGACCCAGAAAGTTTAACTTGTTTGACCAGCGTCATATAGATAGTAAGTGAAGTTGGATGTTAACCTAGGTTTCTCTGACTTCAAGGCCAACACATCTATTTCATTTTCTTGGATTTTGACTCCTGTAAACTTCTCAGTTTTTCTGGTGACACTTCCTTTCCCCATGAAACCTGATTGGCCTCAGATTCTATGATGGAGCTTCCTGGCCTATGGTCAATAAAAAGCCCAAGCCATGAGAACTTTATATCTTTTAGCCTTAGTGGGTACCCAAGACTGTGGGAGTCATCTTACCTTGATTACTGATGACTAACTGACCAAACGGTTTCCAGATGGAGGGAGAGCTGTGTCCAGAGAAGTTGAGTACCACTGTATACTTGTTGCATACCTGTGCTTTGTTAGTACAAAATAAACCTGCTCCTTTGTTGCATGTGCAGGGACTCCCAATTGCCTAATTTAGTCCAGACATTGAACCTAACCTAGGAGAGTACTGGCTTTAGAGCCATGACAACAATAATGCAAACCCAGTGGACTAGATCTAATTCTAAAGAAAGAAAATCCTCATTCCTTCTCTTTCATCTAAATGTTGGAGAAAAGTTGAAAGTCTGGAGCGTAACATTTTCCTGAATGCTTTAAAATAACATCAGAATGGTCTTACTCTTTTTTCTTTTGTGTTATGGGAGAAAATGCTAGACAAAGGTTGGAGGAAACCATGATGGAAAAGGATGCTACTTACAGAAAAAGCTCTTTTTTTTCACCGCTGTGATAGATGTAGCTGTTGCTAGCTGGCAGGATTGTTCTCTGGGGCTTGTCTAATTTTTTCAAGATGATGATGGAAGCCTCAAGATGCTTATACTGGAAAAAAAAGAATCATAAAGGGGAATGTTTAATGACTATGTTAGTCTTTGAAGAGCTAATTGATGATGATGGTGGTGATGATGATTATAAATTATTTGCTTAATCTCTTGCAACCTCCCTGTTATTTCCGTCACAACAGTTTCAAACAGGGCTTGTCCACTATGCTACATTGGTATTGTGTATTAATAAACTAACGAAATTATTTTAAAATTTTGATTCACTGCAACCAACATTTATTAAGCTTCTAATCTGTACAAGACACTGTGCTAGGCACTGAGAATAGGACTATAAACCAAAAAGCTATCTCTACCCTTAAGGAGTTTATAGTCTACCGGGCATTGGTTAAAGTAATATGATGTAGAGAATATCAAAATGGTATATTAAGCTTTCATTAAGCACCTAATATATGTCAAGTACTATGTTTAACATTAAGAATACAAAGGCAATACAGTATTTGTCAGAAGTGGATTACTATTATTCTTTTCTTTTTTTTCTTTTCTTTTTTTTTGCAGGGCTATAGGGGTTAAGTGACTTGCCCATGGTCACACAGCTAGTAAATATCAAGTGTCTGAAGTCGAATTTGAACTCAGATCCTCCTGAATCCAGGGCCGGTGCTTTATCCACTCTGCCACCTAGCTGTTCCTATTATTATTATTTTGAAAAGAAACTAACTCAACGATATACTCAAGAAAATTTAAATGGATCAAAATATCCTAATATTCAAATATAAGCCAGTCTATTCAACATTCACATTAGCTCATATATTATATATCTGGAGTTGCTGCAGATGAAGAGTGAATTAATCACAGACTTGAGAATTTGTGCGATTGTATTTGGAAAAATTCACAGTGCTTTAAAAGATCCCAATCTATTCCTGGTACCACAAAACAACTTTTTAAATTTATTTTCTCAGATGTTTTGCAGTTGCAAATCTTGAAACAACACACTCCCTCAAAAATAAAAGATGGAGATATCTCAGAGATTAATAGAAAAACACATGATAGGCTAGAGCATGTTTCCAGTGATGGCCAATGATATAAAGGATACCATTGAGAAAATATTTGGATAGAAAAAGAAACAGATAATGATGTGATGTAAGGTAGGAATAATAGGTTCGATGAACTGAGTGTTGTACTAGTAAATGTGAAGTGGGTAAGTCAAAAGACCCAGATAAAGGTGTGTGGTTTATTGAGTTGACTCCCCATGAAGAAACTATGAGAGAATATGAACAAAACTACACTAGATAAGAAGACATACTGTGGATGGGTGGTTATCTTTACCCATGGAAGGAAATACTGGTGAGATTATAGATGGACTGAAGTATTGATATACAAGCACATCAATCAATAAACACTTATTATGTGCTTATATATGCCAGTAGGCACTGTGTTAGGCACTGGTGATACAAGTACAAAGAATTTAACAATTCCTATTTTCAAGGAACTTACAATCCAATAGACATACATATAGAAGTATACAATGTGTAAGTATAAAGTGAATAAACACCAACATGATATATAAAATATATGTAGAAGGACAGTGCTTGAGCTGTGTCTTAAAGGAAGAGAAGGACTCCATGAGGTTCAACATCAGATTAGGTACATTCTAAGCATGAGCCACAGCTAGTACAAAGACCAGAGCTAGCAGATGAAATGTGTGAAGAAAAGAGACAATGCCAATTTCATAGGACTGCAAAATGGAGGAGGTAATGTCCCAGTTATACTGGAAAGATAGGTTAAGCCAGGTCATCTATGGCTTTAAAAGCTAAAAAAGAGAATTTATAGATGTTTCTGAAGGCAATGGGGAGCCGCTGAGGTTAATGGAGCAGGGGAAGCACATGTTCATATCTTTGCTTAAGGAAAAATACTTTGGCAGCAATGTGTAGGATATACTGGACTGGGAAGATAGTTGAGGTAAATAGGACAATGAAGTCCATTGTAATAATTTAGAACATGATAGATGGTTTGATGAATGAACAAATGTATGGGATGGGAAAAACTCTTCTAACCTCTTCAACCGGGAGAACATATGTCTGCTACCCTGAAGAGAGCTTATGCTCAGCAATACATTGGAGAACTGATGTAATGCCCGTGTCATGGTACGAGAATAACATATGTTAGAGGCCTGCCTGTGCTGTAACGATTTTATCTCAGAGCTGTAGAACTCACACAAAGGTGACCTTGTTGGGGTCAGCACAGACCTCCCTGAGAAACCTGCAGTGATACTATGGAACTTTCTAGTAACCAGGGATCTTATTCATGACTCTAGTTAAGCCCAATAGCTGCTTTATTATTCATGGAGGGAGAGGGAATCTCAAAGTCTTTTTGAACCAGAGAGAGCTTTAGAAATCATTGAATGCAGCCCCTCTTTTTATAGATAAGGAAACTAACTTGAGCCATGGTCTAATTGTCTTCTTAGTGTATTATTCCTCTTCATAGCAGGTTTTTGCTTTCACAGTGACAATAACAGCACCATTCAGGGGTGAAGGAAGGATAGGGGAGAAAATTCGAGGACCTAAGGGCCTTGCTGCTATGCATTTTTAGTATGCAAAGGGATTAGCAGTAATTTAGCCAAGTTGCCAGAGTAAATAATTTCATGACAGCCCATGAAAGAGGCATACCTTGCAGGGTTCCCTATCTTGTTGGCTTATTATCTAAGTTAAACAGAATAATTAGAAATATGGGGAGCAGAGAGAGAAGGCAAGCAGGTCTCTCAGTTCACGCTGGTGTTATTTCAGAGGGCTGCAGAAGTCTTTGAGTGATTGACTCCATCTCAATGACATTCCCAGAGGCAACATTCTTATGATTTTTTTTCCCCAGTGTAAATCTGTAGCTTGGGACAAGAGGAAAGTATTATATGTGGCATATGAGAGACATATTGAGTCTTAGAAATCTGAAGTCAGGTAGGTTTTGCCTGTCAGATGGATGTCATAAAGGCTTCTAATTGGTTGAAGAAAACTTAGACTTTCCTTCAAATTGCCTCCTCTGGCTGGAGCACATATACTCCAAACTGGTCACATGTGCCTTGTGACTAACAGTTCTTGAGGCTTTGAGTGTTCTGCTTGGCTGATGCTCTGTTTTCTGCTTTTTATCAAGCGGGCAGCCAGGCTGCAGCTGCCTCCTCCTTAAAACAAAGTAGTGTCTGCTTACATAGCATCCCTCCACTTAAAGAAACTACCTGACCACAGCTGAGTAGGAGTGTTCAGGTGGCACCCAGATTTTACCTGCTAGTGGCTGAAAATGAGAATTGGAGAGAGTGGAGATGCAGTCTCTGGGCCTCACAAAAAGGAAAAATATAAGAGTTTGCTGGTAGGGTACTTTTCTTAATGTCAAGGTTCAGCCAAGGCAGTGATCAGAAGGGGATTTCATGCAATCCTAGGTGCATGTAGGTGGGTACTCTAGTACCAGAATGAACATAGAAAAATTCTACCTGAGCTAAAGACTTCTGTTCTCCTGAATGGAACGTCCGGGGGAGGGGGTGGGGAGAAGAGTTTCTTTTCACAATTCACAGAGAGTAGGGAGGATCATAGCATCAAAAAGGTCAAAGGCTACAAGGGATCTCAGGACACTTTGGAGTGTAAGAAACTATAGTGAGGAATGGCACTTAAAAATCAAACAACTTTCAACTTGGATCATAGTCTAAGAGATCATGAAGTCCAACTTCCACATTTTACATATGAAGAAACTGAGGCTCAGGGAGGTTAAATGATTGCCCAGTTTCACATAACAAGTGAGTATCTGAGGTAGGATTTAAACTCAGATATTCCTGATTGCATAGAAGCTAGGTGGCTCAATGGATAGAGTGCCAGGCCTGGAGTGAGGAAGACTCACGTTCAGGAGTTAAAACATGGCCTCAGACACTTCTGTGAGACCTTAGGCAAGTGACTTAACCCTGTTTGCCTCAATTCCTCATGTGTAAAATGAGCTGGAGAAGGAAATGGCAAACCACTCTAGAATCTCTTACAAGAAAACTCCAAATGGGGTCACAGAGAACCAAACAGGACTGAAAAACTATTGAACAAATTCTTGAGTGCCCTCCTTGTGGTTTATTTAGTACACAGTGTCTGGCACATAATTAATACTTAACAAATATTTGTTGAGTAATTGACCACACTCATTTCCAAGCCTTGGGACAAGCCTTTTACATGTCTGCCTACATATGGGATACTGACAAGTTACAGAGTATGTAGATTGTAAATTGTTAGGGCTAAAATGGTCTTAGATAAATTCATCTTGTTCTTGGCCTGGGTTCTGTCAACTTAAAAAATATTTTAAAAAAATTTTCTTTGTCATCCTATATATTTTATTTTATACATTTAACAACATTATTCTCAGAAAGGGTCCATAGATTCCACTAGACCACCAAGGGGAGCTCTGATATGGTCTAACCACCCTCCTTTTACAGATAAGGAAAGTAAGACTTAGAATGATTGAATTGCCAGAGTGCTTGGGGCTAGCTCACAGCACACATAGAGTTACTACCTAGTTCTTCCAATTTTTATTTCCATTATGGGAAACAAGCTTTTATTAAGTGCTTCCTATCTGCAAAGCATTGTGACAAGGTCTTTAACAGATAGTATCTCATTTGATCCTTACAACAACACTGGGAGGTAGGTGCTATTATGATCCCCAATTTACTGTTGATGGAGGTTAAGTGACTTTCCCAGGGACATAAAGCTAGGAAGTATATGACGCTGTATTTGAAGTAGACTTCCTGACTCTAGCCCCAAGATGTAACTACCATGTCACCAAGTTGCTTTTCCATTATGTCTCTCAATCAATTGCTTTTCAGCTGAATGGAATGAGATAAGGCCAGTGAGGTCTGGTCACAGACAAAGTATACTGAGGATTTTCCTGAAGTATAAAGTGCTTTAGAGGAATGTCACTCCCTTTCTAACTTCTGTAAACTATCCAGTGTTCTGGTATTATGAGGATTTTCCCAGTTGGCCATGATTATATTATTTGATTCTGACAAGATATTTAAAACAAAACAAAATAACAATAATTTATGCTTTTTAGACCTAGAGTTGCCAATAGGACACCCTGAAATTGATTTCTGTAATCTCACTCTTGTTATATCAAAGACCATTTTCAAGAGGCCTACAGAGTACATTATTTCATAGCAGAGTGTTAAAAATCAGTATGTCCCATAAAGGTGATTTACTTAGCAGGGCTCCTATACTCCATATTAAGTGGTATTCAATTGATCAGAAGCTTGTCCCTAGCAGAACAATGGAAATGCTTTCAGAATAAAACTTAGCACAGATGTGTTCCATTCTATTTTCAGAGCTCCTTGCAATATTTATTATTTCAATAGGGGCCCTAGAGCTCTCACTATCAGTGAGCCAACAAGCATTTATTAAGTGCCTACTGTGTGCTTGGCACTATATTGGTGATGGGGGATACAATAAAAGAGAAAGGCAGTCCTTGCTCTCAAGGAGTTCATGGTCCAATGCCTGGCACTTGGTTGGGAACTAATCAACATAGAAAGCTTTGGCCTGGAGGATCTAGCAGGTTCCTGGGATTTTATATTTTTCTCCTATTCACAAATCACTTCCATGGCCTGGGCAAGATACAGGTCTTTTCAGGAGACGACTATCCTCTCGTACATTACCTGGGATCTTGTTTTCCCTGATTATATCCTATATAGCATTTACTTACTTCCTTGATTATTGGGGGTATCTCAGTTGGGGGATTTTTCTCCCAACCTCCCCTTCTCCAACAAGCACAGGGCACCTTTCTTTTTCCTAGGGTAGTTGTAAGTCTTAGTTGTGAACAGGACCTATAACCTCACCTGAGATCCTGGCTCATTTCATACCTCTAATTAAAGTAGAATGGCATAGTGAATTAAGTCCTGGATCCAGATTCAAGGAATGAACTTAGTAGATCAAGAAATAGTTCAAAAGTCTTAATGAAATTTTAACCTTTAATAACTCCATAAGTCTAAGTGCTACAAACTTACAAAAACATAATTTGAAAGGTCAGTCTTTAAAGTTTTTAAATATTGATATGTTTCTTATTAAAATACAACAGAATCACAATCTTGTGGTATATATCACTTGTCTGCTGCTCAGTGACTGAAAGGATTGCACTTGTAATCTTAGCCTTAAGATCATCTAAAGAACAAGGTTTTGTTACATACCTGACAGTTTGGACATGACCTCACAAGAAAATAGTAGCCAAATAAGAGCACTTTCTTTACTACAAGGAAGTGTCATTCAGAAACATAAAATTCATCATGACAGGGTGTCATGTCTATCAAAAATGAAATGTGTGTACATATATATGTATGTATATGTATATACACATAAGTATGTACGAATAGATGTGTACATATACTATATATAAAATTAAAATTTACTAAATTAAATAGTGCAAAAACAAACTTTCAAATGATGTTTTTATAAGATTGTAGTATTTATACTTAAGAAATTATTAAAGTTTAAAATTGCACTAAGACTTTTGGGACATCCTATACATGTCTCTCTTTATTGAGGCAGAGACTGAGAGACAGAGTCGGGGACAAAGAAAGAGAGGAAAAGAGAGTTTTAGAGTTGCCTTCATGTTTGAGTACTTGTAGTAAGAAGTGGTAGAAAGAGCCTGGGAGTAAAGTGATCCAGGGCTTTTGCCACTACAAAGTTGTAGATCTCTAGGTCTATCAGTTCATGTTCCCAAATTTCTGTTTGTACAGTTCTGTTGTGGGCCTCAGTTTCCTCAGCTACAAATTGAACTATTGAAGTTTATTGATTGAATGGGGAGGGAGACACATGTGATATGGTTAAGAAGCGCATATGACATATTGTTTAGGTAATACTAAAAGGTGGCCTGAAGTTGAAAGAGTTGAGCTAGGGTTACCCAGGAGCTGACTAGTGGACTGTAGTTGAGAGAGTTGAGGTAGCCCACCACTTGGCTATTGCAATAGTCTAGGCATAAAGTGATCAAGGCCTGGGCCAGGGTGGTGGCAACATCAAAGAAGAGAAAGGGGTTCATAGGATAGATGCTGACTCAGCAACATATTGCTTAGGGGTCTAAAAGAGAGAAAGGATGTGAGTGCGACTCTTTGGTTGTGAGCCTCGGTGATTAGAAGGATGGTGCTATCCTTAACAATGATGGAAAAGTTTGGAAGGGGAGATTTTGTAGAAAAAGCGAATGAGCTCAGGTCTTGCTGGGTATAAGATGTCTATAGTATATGTAGTTTGATATATGTTAGACAGTTGGAGATGTCTGGAGGTTAGGAGAGAAGTTAGGGCTGTACATCTAAGAATCATCATCCACAGGGAAGCTAAATGAAACCAGAGAAGAAGATGAGGCCATCAATTAAAATCATATAGAAGTGAAGGAGAAAGGTCCCATGACATTGTGACTTGCATATTAGTTCTAGGACTGCTACCTAAATAACCTGACATTCAGAGAGACTTTAATCTCTAAAGTTCCCTTCTAGTCATGACATTCTAACAATTCTAAAAACTTTCAGGGTACAATTCTCTCGTTAGAAAGATTTACAAAGAACACAATCTTTGATATGATGAGGACAATACTCATCTTCCCTAACATTTACATAGCATTTTCAGGTTGGCAAAGTGTTTTTCATATATTATCTCATTTCATCCTCACAATAGCCTTTTGCGGGGGGCAGGGCAATGAGGGTTAAGTGACTTGCCCAGGGTCACACAGCTAGTAAGTGTCAAGTGTCTGAGGCTGGATTTGAACTCAGGTCCTCCTAACTCCAGGGTCAGTGTTTTATCTCCCCACCACCTAGCTGCCCCCCTCCCCCAATAACCTTTTGTTGTTGTTAATTTTTTTTATTTTCCAGATGAGGAAACAGTAGACTGGAAAATTTGTATGACCCCACCCCCACCCCCCCGGGGTCACACAACAAATTGCCATCTGAGGCAGGTCTCAAGCTCATGCCTCTCTGACTCTAAGTCTAGTGGAATCTGGCTGACCTTTAGCCTAGGCTTGACATCCACTAAATAACCACGGGAAATGTCTCTAAGAATATATTTTAACATTAGGAGAACTCGGTCTAGAAGCCTCCAGGGCAGGACTGCTGGAAACTAGTCCATGAGGTGAGATATGTCCTTTGTAAAGTAAATTTAATCCTGGCAACAGGACAGTACTCTTTGTCAGGAACCAAATGAATCAAGTGTCCACATGTGTCCTCTGCCTCCTGGGAAATGATGAGACGCCTCTCTTAAAGCCAAATGTGCAATGAGACAGCTCCCTGAGCATGGTAACACCCTCCACCTAATCCCACTCCTCTTAAAGGCTTTCAAATGGCACAGGAACTTTTTTTTTTTTTACTTAGTCTTATTCTTTTCATTTTCAGCACGTCTGTCTCTTGCCTCATTATAATTTCACTTATTTCTATAAAAGAAACCTGACAGCTACAGAAAATCCATTTGAAGGAAGGGTAGAAGGAGGGGTGGGCTTGTGGGGGAGTAAGGAAGAAGGAAAGAAGTGACTGAATAGATTTTCACACAGGGATGATTTCTCTCAGTGCCTGTCTTGGCAACATCTCTCAGAAAGTCCTGCATTTTGGTCAGTTGGCAAAATAGCTCCTTTAATCACCAGGGTTTTCCCCATCATTTTGCAAAAACATCCGGGTCACAAAAGGAAAAGTCCATCAGATGCAGTTTGAACAGAGGTAGCAGGCAGGAGACTCAGTTTCTTTAAAAATTGGAAGGAAGGAAACCGAAACAGGCATTTATTAAAGGGCTTACTATGTTCCTGGCAATGTGCTAAGTGCTTTACAAATTTTAATTCATTTTATCTTTGTAATAACTCTGTGAGGAAGATGATATTTTTATCCCCATTTTATAGTTGGGTAAACTAATGGACTTGCCCAAGGTCACATAGCTGGTAAGAGTGTGAGGTCATAGTTGAATTCAGATCTTTCAGATTCATGGCCCAATACTCTTATCAAGTGTACCACCTTGCTACCTTTAAAAACCCATGTGGTACATTGTGAAGAATATAGGTTTGAAGTCAGAGGCCCGAGTGTGAATACAATATTAGTCATGTGTGTGATCCTGAGCAAGTCACCTAATATTTCTAGGCCTCAGTTTCCTTACATGCAAAATAAGAGACTTTGATGAAGATGACCCTTGAGGTCCTTTCCCATTTAAAGTATGTGATCCTATTATTAAGATAGAAAATCTCAGTTATTGAAATAGCCTGACGTTTAGATCACACAATATAGGTATATATTTATTATCAATACCAGATTGCTTTGAATCTTAGGATAGTTGCATACATAGATTTGGTAATGTTTTGTAAATGTCTATCTTCTCTTAAGATAGAAGGAACAGCTATGTCCCTATCTCTCTATAAGCATGTCTCTAAGCCATTCAAGAAAGTTAGTTGTCTCTTATTCTCCATTTCCAAACCATGCAGCTGACAATTTCCACTGCTAATATTCCCTGAAGCATGAGTAAATCATCTCTACTTCATTCATTCATTGTCTTATTCTCAAGTTGTTAATCATTGCTACATAACACACAGCTCACACTGAAATATATACATCAGATAATGTCCATATGTTGGGGATGGAGAGTGGAGTGGAATGTGTGGATTTCAGGAACTAGAGTTTTCTGGGTCATCTTTATGAGAGGTGGAATTGATTCTTTAATGCAAAAAATTCATGTCTTCATAATCTGCTGAGACAATATATCATCTCACCTGGAAATATTACATATGTCCACTTCAGATTTGAAAGGAACTTCTGAGATCATCTAGTTCTACCCACATGTAACACAGAAAATACATCTATAACAGTGGTTCTCAGAGTGTTGAGTGTTGTCTGCCACTCTTTTTTCTTTTTCTTTTCTTTCTTTTTGTGGGGCAATGAGGTTTAAGTGACTTGCCCAGGGTCACACAGCTAGTAAGTGTCAAGTGTTTGAGCCCGGATTTGAACTCAGGTCCTCCTGAATCCAGGGCTGGTGCTTTATCCACTATGTCACCTAGATACCCCCATCTGTCACTCTTTCAGGGGGTCCAGGAGGTAAACAATATTTCCTGTTATAATAACACTAAGATGTTATTTGCCTATTAAAATATGCCTTTCTTTTCCAACTACATATGTGTGTGAGGCCGTATTTTCTTCATATTCTTCAACCAAAACCACACATCACAACAGATTGAATGCAACAGCAGATATGAGAATCTAGCTGTCTTCTATAAAGCCAGAAATTAAAGAGATTTACAAAAAAAAAAATGTTAAAAACGCCATTCTCCCTTTGTAAAAAATTTTTGGAAAATAGGTATTTTTCCTAAAGAGAAAATGCATATTACTTTAAATGAGTTAATAAATACATATTCTAAAATGTATTAGTTTTAATTTCTAATACCATAAATATTAATAGGTATAAACTATAAAAATGCTATTTGGTGTTCTCAGTAATCTTTCAATGTTTCCCTTACATCGTAGTCTCCCTTCTCTTGCATAAACTCATATATGTGCACCTCTTTATGTGAGATAATATTCTCCATTCTCTTCCTTTGTCCTTATTCCACTGCATCCTTCTTCCTTGACCTTCCATTCTTTTTTTGAGATTATGCTAATATCCAGGCCTCTGTCTAAGCAGATTTCCTCTACCTATCCTAGTGATGAAAAAGTTTTGAAGCTTCATATGTATCATATTCCCATACAAAAATGTAAACAGTTTAACTTTTATTAGTCCCTTGTGATTTCTTACTCATATTTACCTTTTCATACTTCTAAGTTTTGTGTTTGAATGTAAAATTTTCAGCTATAATCATCTCATTAGGAATGCTCAAAAGTACTCCATTTCATTAAATATCCATTTTTTCTCTAAGGATTATATTGTTTGTCTTTGTAGGTTTTCTTGGTTGTATTCTTTTAGCTCCTTTTGCTTTCTTGAAATATCATATTCTAAGGCCTTGAATCCTTTATAGTGGCACTTCAAAATCTGGTGTGATCTTGTCTGTGGCTCCCTGGTACTTGAATTAGTTCTTTCCAGCTGCCCATAATAATTTCTCATTTATCTGTGAGTTCTAGATTTGGATAGAATATTTGGTAAGTATTTTTATTTTGGGACTCTTTCAGGAAGTAACCAGCAACTTCTCTTAATTTCTACTTTGCTCTCTAGTTTTAAGATATCTGGCAAGTTTTCCTTTGTAATTTCTTAAAATATGATATCTAGGCTGTTTTTTTTGTTTGTTTGTTCATGGCTTTCAGATAGGTCAATGATTCTTTTGGGGGGAGCGGGGCAATGAGGGTTAAGTAATTTGCCCAGGGTCACATAGCTCGGCCAATGATTCTTAAATTATCTATCCTCAATCAACTTTCCAGGACAGTTGTTTTTATCGTGAGATTTTACATTTTCATTTTTTGTTCAGTTAATAGTATTTTATTTTTCTCAATTATGTGTAAAGATAGTTTTCAACATTCAACATTTGAGTTCCAAATTGTTCTTCCTTTCTCTCTTCCCTCCCCAATTTTAAATTTTCTTCTATGTTTTCAGACTTTTGACTTTGCTTTATTGTTTCTTGATGCCTTATGACTCATTAGATTCTTACTTGACCAATTATAAAATTTTCAAAAGTTATGTCCTTTAGCGATGCTATGTCCTATTTCTAATTTTTAAGGAATTATTTTTCTCCAATATTATTTTGTATCTCTTTTGCCAAGTTATTAATTTTCTTTTCATAATTTTCTTGCATAATTTTCATTTCTTTCCTAAATTTTTCATGTATCACTTATTTGATTTTTGAAATAATTTTTCTCCTTTTTCATCTCTTTAATTCTTATTAGTCTTGTGCCCAATCTGAATTTTTCTTTGAGATTTTGCTCATAGAGATTTCCAAGTTATCCTTTTTTTCTGTGTGTATGTCTTGAGCTTCCTTATTATCATAGTAGTTTTTTATGGTTATGTTCTTTTCTTGTTTTGGACTTTACATAGTGTTAGGGCTCTAATTACTTCTGAAGGGTTAGGAGGGAGGGAGATGATGGGTTTGAGCTTCTATCTTGTTTATGTCCTTCTGCTGATTTCACAGCTGGTGTATTATTAACAGGCATGTTCCTTCCTGGTCTCTGCTCTGCAAGCTCCTGACCTTTTTTGAGTCTATTAGCTTGTTTTTTTGTTGAGTTTCAGTCTTCTGCTATTGTATACAATCACTATTAGCCTCCTAGGTGGTTCTACATGTTCAAAGAAACTAAACTGCTCACTCTCCCATGGTTTTGGTCTACCCTGGTTATTTCACTACAGATTTAAGATTAACGTGAGTCCCTTTCACAGTTAGGGTCTCTACTCCCTCTTTACCACTTCACTATACCCTGAAATTGTCACCTGGTACTGGGTGACAGCACTGTCATAAGGTACTTGTTCTTTCTTCCAGTGCTACTTACAAGTGTCTCCTGGAATCTCTTTCTGCCAAGGTGGTCAATTTTCTTATCATCTCTGGTGCTGGAATGCTCCCAAACTGATAACCACGACAATGGTAATGCAATGCACTCCTGGCCAGCCCTGACCCCAGTATCTACAGACCTTTCTGTCTCTTCCTAAGGTGCTCTGGGCTGGAAAAAACGACTCAGAGTAACTGTTCCTTACTTTTACCAATAAGAATTTGGTGTGATGAACTTTGTATGTTGTTCTGGAGGATTTAAGGCAAACATGATATCTCACACTGTACCATCTTAACTCTTCCCCTTATGCTCAGTAATTTTTAAAGTATAAAGGGGTCCTGAGATGTAAATTTTGAGCACTATTAATCTAGATTTGTGCCTTATTTATATTTGGACTAATAAATCCTATACATGAAAGAAATCTTTTGGGCTTAATCTGTAATCTCCATTTAATATTTCTAATTTTATTAAAAGTTCTATTTCTAATTTTATCTAATATGATTAATCTGTAACAGATGAATCCGAAAATGTCAGTTGAGAAGGACCTCAACCCACTACTGAGCAGGAGTTCCCTTTAAGATATTGTTGTCTAGTAATCATCTTTCCTTTAAGTTTGAAGACTTCAAGTGATGAGAAAGTCCTCTCCCAAAGAAGCACATTTCACTTTTAGATAGTTTAATTTTATAGGAAGTTTTTCCCCCAATATTTAATTGAAAACTTGCTTTCTTTAACTTCATGAAAGCTTATGTCATGCTTAGCTATATTTAGATGGGGAGTTTTCAAAACTTTTTGGACTTAGGAAAACTTATTAGTGTTAAAATTACTGTCTACCCCTTAAAGAGCTTTTGTTGAGGTGGATCCTATCTATTAATATTTTCCATAGTATACATTAAGTATTTTGGAATTATTTTGAAAATATTTTTTACCTCAAGGATCCCCTGAAAGAGTCTCAGAGATACCCATGGATTACAGAACTACACTTTGAGAACTACTGCTTTAGAAATAACTATTTAAGATGAAAAATAAAAATAAAAAGTAGGTATGTATTCATAAATAAACATATGGATACAAATGTGTGGAACCTGAACTTTTGTATGAGGCTTACAACCTCAAATTCTTCGTTCTCTGTAACTTCTAAAGTTCCCTCTTAGGAATCGGGGTGGGGTGGGGGACAACAAAAAATCAAGTTACTTGGAGATGAATTTGTGGCATAATGTATAACTGTTCAAGATAATTATTTAAGATTTTCCTTTTATAACATTTGCATTTTTGGAGAAGTTGCTGGTGAGTTTTTGTGATATTTTGCAAAAGAAAAAAGACAAGATTTTGAAAGTCACCATGAAGCTGGCAGTAGCCCTCACGTGTAGAAGTAACTATGATGATGACAAAAATGGTTCACCCACCTTCAATGGATTTAATGGGGATAATTTGGACCTTTCATAAAATTGTAATTGTTATTCTTTTCCAAAGGGAAAAAGACTATGTAGGTTTTCAACTTTTGAGATCACTCTTTTCCCCCCCCTAATCTGTCTTGTCTTTGTGAGCCTTATCTGTACTTTTGTCTACTCAGTTCTTTTAAGAATCATAATTGGTATGATTATCATTGCTATGAGAATAATTAGACATAGCTTTTTGACACTTTAAATGGGGAATACAAAATTTCAAGCAAGGACTGAACCACTAAATAATTCCTCTTGGAAATTGAAAAGGCTTCTGCCTACCAGAATCAGGTAGAATGCTTTTGAGCCTATAGGGCAATTTGTGCTTCATATTTTAGTGGAAAGAAATAAAACTATTATTTTCACAGTGAAACGATATAGATATCATCTTAATAGGTTTATTGTCACTTGTGTGAAAATAAGGATCTCAATAAAACAATCTCTTTCTTTCTGTTTTTCTTTTATCGGTCATACTGACTTATTATATTGACTTAGAAAATGAGTCCAAAGTTTAAAATTCAGGGAACATGATGACAATACACCGGATATTAACCTTAAATCATCCCATTACTAAACTCCCTATTATCTCTGGTCCAGTTTCCTTTTTGATAAATAGAAAGAGACCAGGTTCTGAAAGGAGAAAAATTAGATTGGACTGTAATAGACCAGAAGAGGAGGCACTGAATTGATTCATTTGTTAATTTTTCCATTAATCAAACATTTGTGGAGTACATAGATGTGATCAGTAGTATCTCAAACACTATCAATAAAACAGAAGTAGAAATCCCAAATTCTTGCCATTAAGTTCATTGTCCATTTGGAGAGATAATATAATACTTACTCATTAATTAATCAGAACATAGTCCAGTATTATCCTAAGAATAGAATAATTGCTTGTTATTATGTGTTTAGTGAACCTGAAAAAAATTCAAAAGCATCTGGTAAGCAAGTATGTGATGATTTGATACAGACTGGACATGTAAATGAAGGTAGAATTCAAAGCAATGGAAAAAAATAAGGGTTAGAAAGAAAGATTTCATGGAAGAATTAAATCTTGACCTTGGATTTGAAGGATTTATTTTGGTGGAAAGAAAAATGAATGATATTTCAGTCATGAAACTGTGTGAATGAAGATATTGGTGGGGAAACTGAGTCTAACTAGAATGGGAAATTCAAGGTTAGAAACAAAAATGGTTAAGTTAGGATGGGTCATTGATGGAGGGCAGGAAATATCATGCTAATAAATTTGGATTTGATCTATCAGGGATTTAGATTTGAGTATGAGTAATATGACTATAAAAGTATATGTTAGTTCTAAAACTAGAGATGAATCTGTTATTGATATATAAAATAAATTAAAACAGGGAGAGACTACAGGAAGGGACATCTACTAAAATTCTATTGAAATAATCAATTGGTCAGTGAATGAAAATTTGGAGAATTTGCATGTCTAAAGAATTTTAAAAAGAAGAGACAAATCTGGGAAGCCTGGTGTAAAAAGAACCAGCAAAGCTTTATGACAGATTTGAAATGACAGGGAGGGGGTGAGGAAAGGGAGGAATCAAAAATGATGCCAAGATTGTGAGTCTGGGGACTGTAAAATGACAGTGCCATTTGCAAAAATCAAAAGTTGAAAAGAAGAGCTGGTTATGGTGGGTGGGGGAAGGAATAAGAGATGGGGGGCATACTGAGTTCAGCTCTATATTTGTATAATCAGAATTCTCTAAGTCCTATCTTTCAGACTAAAAGCCTATTCCCCAGTGTATCAAGTTCAAAGTACGTGCACAAATATTGTGAGATAACAATACAAAATCTCAAAATTGAAAGGGATTTTAGTGGCCCTTTACTCCAGTCCCCAACCAATGCAGAAATCCTATCTTTTCTTTAATAAGCTAGTTACAGTTGGTCAAACAAAACTACCTAGACATATCAAGGAGAGACTGTAGATGTACTTCCTGACATTTAGTTTCTGGGTAACTACTGCTCATTAATTATAATTCTGTTGTACTTACATAAAATAAATCTTTTCCTACTTCCAATGGCTATTTTTCAAACATTTAAAAACAGCTCTCTTGTCACCAACAAAAAAGGTCATATTGTTCCTACTAAGTTAGTAAGATTCTCTATTAGTCCTGTTCTTGAGCGAACCAAAAGGATAGTGGGGTTAGGAATGAGGATTTAGTTATTGCCAAGGAAGTACAAAGGAATTAAAGTTAAGTAAGGGTGATAGGGAGACAGGGAGAGAAAAATGAAATATTTGTGTCTGTTATATGCCAGACATTGTGATAAGCATTTTATAAATGTTATTTTATTTAATATTTACAGCATCTCTATGAGGTAGGTGCTATTAATTTCCCTATATTACAATTAAGGAAACTTAAATAGACAGAGGTTAAGTTATTTGCCCAATGTCCGACAGCTAGTGAGTGTCTGAGAGTAGATTTGAACTCATCTTCCAAACTCTAGACTTGACACAATATCCATTATGTCACCTAGTTGACAGAAAGAAGGGAATAAGACAGGAAGAAGAGATCAGGGAAGATAATGATATATAGATAAGTGGGTACAGATAGGAATGTTCCATATCTGATTGTTACTTGGGATCTCTGGGCTCATGAATGGTCATTGTTCACCATCAGATGTAGGAGCCTGAAGACCTGGAATTGAGTCCTGCTTCTTCCATTTATGTAGCTATAGCCCTGTGGAAATGACAATATACTTAATATTTCTGAGAATCTATTTTTGCATCCTTAAAATGGGGTTAATAATATTTGTACTCTCTACCACATAGTGCTTATGAAGAGCATGCTTCATTTTAACTCCATGGAATATCATACCCTTTGATAACCTCTCTCTTCTTGATCTACTTTTCAGCTTCATTTTGTGTGTTGCCTTCCCCTAGGATCATAAGCAACTTGAGGACAAAGTTTGTCTTTCTTTATCCCCAGCTCTCAGCACAGTGCTGGGCACATAGTCGGCACTTGAAAAATCTTTATTGCATTAAATTGATTTTTAAAAATTATATAGCACTATGGTCATGTGACCCTATCTCTAGCCCTATAAAACGTAGGCACAGAGAGAGGAACTACACCTGTGGTTTTATTGGCAAAAATAATTCACAGGTGAACAAAGTTTTCTAGCATTTCACATTGGTACCCTCTTTCAGATTTATAATCTTAAGAGAGTTTCCTAGAGCACTGAAAGGTTAAGCAATAATTAGGAATGAAAATAATAATGGTAAAAATTAACATTTATAAGCACCATAAATTTTGCAAAGCTCTTTACCAATATTATATCACTTTATCCTCACAATTATTCTGGGAAATCGGTACTATTATTATTTCCATTTTCCATATGAGGAAACCAAGGGACAGAAAGTTTAATTGATTTCCAAGGTCAGAGAGCACAGTATGTGTCAGAGGTAGGACATGAGTCCTGTTCTTTCTGGCTTTTATTTTATTTTTTTAAAGTAATAAACATTTTTATTTATAGTTTTGGGTTCCAATTTTTATCCCCTATTCTCTCCCTCCCCTTCTTCCTTCCTGAAGTGGTTAAGCAATCAAATATAGGTTATACATGTATGATTATATAAAACTTTACCCTATTAGTCATTTTGTATAAGAAAACTTGAATAAAAGACAAAAATGAAAGAAAGTAAAAAATAGCATGATTCACTCCATCAATTTTAGTTCTTTCTTTAGAGGTGAATAGTATGTTTCATTAGTAGTCCTTTGGGATTGTCTTGGATCATTGTATTGCTGAGAATAGTTAAGTCTTTCACAGTTCTTCACCAAACAATATTACTGTCTCTGTGCACAATGTTCTCTTGGTTCTGCTCACTTCACTATACATCAGTTCATACAAGACTTTCCAGGCCTTTCTGAAATCATCCTGCTTTTCATTTCTTATAACACAGTAATATTCCATCATTCATGGTAATTTTAATGAAATAGTTATTAGACCCTACCTCATTTTATTACATACTTTTTAAAGTCCCTCTTGCCAGTTTTAAGTAGTAAACTTAAAATACTGAGTACATGAACTTGCCTTGGCTTTTCAGCCTCTATGAAAGAAAATAAGAGTGTCAATTGAACAGAAAAATTCTATGAGAACTTGCACAGCTAACAGTTTTTTATCTCTACTTCATGACCTCTTATCCTTTGGCTTTAGACAGAGGTGAAGTAGGTATAAACTGCATAGTATGGTTTTAGATGTTCCAGGAAGGGATCGCCCTTCACATCCCTTCTCCCTGCTGCCCACTGATTGATATTTGAAATTAATCAATTCATTTTAAGACACTGATTCATGTTCAAAATGTATGTGACCCTAGGAAAGGTAACAGGAATGTCACAAATCCAGTGTCTTCTTTCTGCATTTGTATCCTCAGTGCCTAGATGAGAGCCAGCCTTATAGGAGATTTTTGAATTGGTTGCTATGCAATATGCCTTGCTGAGCCTTGAGGTAGATACTTAGAGATCGCTGCCACAACCCCTAGGGACCTTCCTGAGCTTTGGACAAACTTCCTTAATGGCATTTGGCGTGAATTATGTACTTGTTAGTAGACAGGAACTTTTACATTGCATCTGGAGCTTGGTAACATAAATAACCTTGTCTTTCTTTTACACAAGATTATGTAGCACGCTGACCGCCCTTTCAAATTAGACATTACAAAATCAATGCAGCATCGTTAAGGGGACACCTCTTGCATTAAAACAGTCTGAAGCAAAATCCTTTTCCTGATTTTTCCTGAGGGAAAGCTAGATGTTTAAAACTCTGAAATGGCATAGGCAGGTTTTTTTTTTCTTGTTGTTCCTCCTGTCAGTTTTGACACTTTGATGCATCCCCTAAGAATGCTAAAATCATTGGACTGACACAGATGCTACAGATTTCCATCTTCATATGAAAATATCCATTACAGAACTCCAACATTAACCAGTGATCTCCATGTCCATGAGGGATCAGAATAGGTGTGGCAGCGAAAGATGGCTTGGGGATATATGGAGCAGACTAAAGAAAGTAATAAAGGTATAATGTCCAGAATGAAGAAGTGATGTTCCTTGGTGCACTCTGCTTTGTTCTGACCACTTCTGGAGAATTTTATTTAGTTCTAGAGACTATATTTTAGGGAAGCCAAGGGAAACCAGGCTAATGTCAGCACAGGAAGCCATCTTATGATATATACTGGAGTAATTGGTGATATTTAATCTATAGAAAAAAACAACCCTCAGAGGAGATAAGCAAAACAGGATCATAAAATGACCAGAGCAGAACTAGAAAGAACCTTGGAAGCTACTTAATTCACCTCTATATTTATAGGTGAGAAAACTGAGGCCCAGAGAGGAGGCTAAGCAATTATATATTGCTTTTTATATCCCAGACACTGGGCTATGATATTTCATTTGATCCTCACAAGAACTCTACAACATAAATGCTGTTATTATCCTCATTTTACATTTGAGGAAACCAAGGCAAACAAAACTTAAGAAACTTGCTCATGGTCACATAACTAATAAGTAACTGAGGCTAAACCTGAACTCAGTTCTTCCTAACTCCAAGTCCAGGGCTCTATCCACTACACCACTTAGATGTTTCTAGAGATTAGGTGACTTGACCAAGGAAACATAGGGACAAAGGTGGGATCATATTTGAATCTGGGTCATCTAACACTAAAATCAGTATTTTTTCCACTCTATGGCATTTTATAGGATGTCATGTAAAAGGGGGGTTGGACTCTATACATTCTGTGGTTCAGCCAGTCTAAGTGGACTTTAACACTGTTTCTCAAACAGAACCTTTCGTCTAGAAGTTCTCATCTCTATCTTTTAGAATTTTGAGTATTTAACTAACCTCAATTCAAGTGCCACCTTCTACATGAAGCCTTTCCTGATCCTCCCAGTACTAGGGCCCTCCTTGTGTCATAAGGAAATTAGCTTTTATGTACTTTATATATATTTTGCATATAACATGCCTATATCACTTTCCAGTCTCCAACAGAATGAGAGGGCCTTGAGGGCAGGGGTGATTACATTTTTGTTGTCATATCCCCAGGATAAAGAAAATGACTATACATTGTGGATAGCTCTATAGTAAGTAGCATTTAGATAGCACTTTAATATTTTCAATATATTTCACAAATATTAAAGATATGTATGATTATTATCCCCATTGTACAGATGAGGAAAATGAGGTAAATGGAGATTAAGTGACTTGCCCAGGGTCACACAGCTAGTATCTGAGGAAGGATTAGAAATCAGATCTTCCTTCCTCTATGTCTAGCGCTTTATGTGCTATACCATATAGCTGCCACATAAGTTTTAGCTTAAATATGGTTCACTCATTGACATTATGAATATAGTAGGAAGAAGACACTGTGATGTCTGAAGACAGAAGGGAATAAATATATATAACTTGCCTTGTTATGGACTTTGTCCAGTCCCCTGGGACATCCTAAATAGCACTCCAATTGTGAGAAGATACTAAATAGAGTGATGACTGATTACAAGGATATTTAAAGATGTGAAATAATGGCAAGCTCTTAGTGACTGAATTCAGGGTGAAGGCTTGTTGAGGGTGGGAGGTATATATGAAACCAAGGTACCTGCAATGTTTATTCTGGCCAAGTTAAGGCAAGTCAAGAGGCTTTACCATGTTCCAGTCACTGCCCTAAATATTGAAGATATAGGGAAAGGGATGAAAAAATGCTGCTATATGATATCCTCATTAACTATACATATGTACATATCTATATTTATGTATATATAGTATAAATTTTATATTTTATAATTTTTCAGACAGAAAGACCCACAGAATGTATATACACATGTTTATGTATGTGATTTGTACATATGAGATATTAATCAGTATAAATACATGCATATGCACACATATGTAGATAAATTATGGGTGTCTAATATTTTATTATATTATTATATATAATATGTCACATATATATAAAATATAATTTTAGGCAGAAGGATCTACAGTTGGGATGGTGGTAGATCTCTTTTCCTCATGTAGTCATTATGGTACAGGGGATATATATGGGTATCTGTATAATTTGAGCTTTTTCTACTCTGGAGCATACATGGAGGATAGGATCAGAACTGGTGACATATGATAGAAGCTAGTCATCTCCAGCCTACTTCTGCTTCCTGAATTATTTTAGATGAGCTTACTAATGGTTTCCTAGCTTAAGAGAAGAGAAAGCCCATAAGTGGGCCTTAGGGATTAATTTTTAATATATTGCATATAGTCTTATGTATATATGTGCTATTTTCTCCTATAAATTATAACCTCCTAGCAAAAAGACTGAAGAATTTGGGTGTTTGTATTTCCAGCCCTTAGCATAGTGACTGGCACATGTTGTTCAATCCCTCGTTGTGTCTGATTCTTCAGGACCCTGTGGACTATAGTATGCCAATGCTATCCATGGGGTTATCTTGGCAAAGATACTAGAGTGGTTTGCCATTTCCTCCTCCAGTGGATTAAAGCAAACAGAGGTTAAATGACTTGCCCAGGGTCACACAGCTAAAGTTTTAGGATGAATCTGAACTCCCAGATACAACACTCCATCATTGAACCAGCTAGCTGCTTTTTGACTGACAAGGTATGTACTTAATAAAAATAGATTTATTGATCAATTGATATTTGACATACAAAAGAACCTAGAAATGGAATGGAGTTTCTTCTCTTTCTTTCTCCATAAAGACAAAAGCCCTTACGCTATGCAAAAATTAAATGAAAAGTGAACTCTTGGCTTGAAAATTTTCATGTAAAACCAAAACACTAACATTACAACTACACATATTGGGTCCAACCATAGGTATGGTAAGTCAGTCACTGAAAGTTTTTTGTTGTTGGCCTTGTTGTCATTTGTTTGTTTGTTTATTTGTTTTCAGAGTACAGTCAGTCAACAAACATTTACTAAGCACCAACTGTGTTCCAGGCACTATGCTAAGGGCTAGGATAAATAAAAAGTAAAACACAGTCTTTAGTTTTAAGGATCACTGATTGAAAGAAGACTGGGCTGTGCTAGGAGTTACAGATTCTGACACTTATTAGCTGAGGGACTTTTGGCGAATCGCTAAGGCTTTCACAATGTGAGTTTCTTAATTTGTTACAATGATGATGTTGCTCATATGTAGTGGGATTAGTACTGACTCAGAGTCGAACTCATATGATAAAGAGTTTGGAGATCATCTTGTCCATCCTACAAATCAGTAAACAAAGGGTGGGAAAGTTTAAGGGACTTGCTTGAGTTCACAAAAGCACAATGGCAGAAGAGATGTTATTTGGAGTTACGTCTTCTGACTCCTGATGCCGGGTTCTCTTCACTATGCTACACTGTAGAATGATCTCAAACACAATGTGACTTTAGATAGGCCATTTAATTTCTTAAGAGATCTTTGGTCTCTTCATCAAGGCAGTTCATATTTGCAGATGCTCACTTTCAACTCCAAAATGATAACTTTCTGGAGGATTGGTCTTGATGAGCAAGAAAGAGAATCATAATAGAGGGAATGAAGGAATAAGTTTAATGAAATCTGTGGGGAAAAAGAAAATTTTAAAATGAGGGAAAATAGTTTAGAGAATATATGAATACATTCAATGTCCCCTGTGTCTGTCAGACATTCATCAGTTCTATAAATTTCCAATTAATCCACAAATATCTACTAAATGTCTACTATGGGCTAAGAACTGGATGTCTTCTCCTGAAATCCTATCGAGGTAGGTTTTTATTTAAGAAACATAAGAAACTCATATAGACTTTCTAATCATGGAGCTCCCTTAATACTCTAAATGTCATTTCATTATGCCAGGTTAAAAAAAAAAGGTATAAATACATGATCTCTCTCTCTCTCCCATGTAGACTGTGTATTCAATGTTTGTCATGTATCATCTGTGATCTTGATGAATAAATTTGTATCAGAGCTGAAACTGTATTCCTAAACATGCAGGTACACTCACCCCCACCCCCACCCACACACCCACACACATCCATCCATCCAACTTCTTACTATGTACAAAAACACTGGGAGCAGCATCACCCTCTAGCCTACCATTGCTGCTTCCAGCTCTCATAGCCTCATCCCAGGAAGCAATTCCTATGGAGAAGGGGCCAGACATTCCAATAACTACCAAGCAACTGACTCACAGGGCAGGTAGGCCAGCCTACATTAAGTGGCAGGAAATCTAAGGAAGATAGGCCGCAGCATGTGTCAGACAAGTCAATCACCATCTCCTCTCAGGCTCCTCTGGAGCCAGAAAAGAACCTTGAACCCAAGAGCCATGGGAATAGCAATGCTTCCATCATAGTGCCCATTGTCATCCTTTTGGGGAATAATACCTATGAAGATGGAGCCTGTCAACTGTTAATGCAGGCACTACATCCATAGTTATGGATAACTTAGAAAAGAAAGTTCTTGACACCAAAGTCCTTGGCTCAGTCAAGTGTTTCCCCAGAAGAAAACTGATGTGATTTTATCAATTGGAATGACATAAAAGAATTGGACTTGTAACTGAAAATGCCCATATATGTTGTTTCTTTTGGTCCTTGAGAACAGAGAGTATTTTACTTTTATATTTATATCACTAGTTTTTAGAATAGTCTTTTTCATAGTAAGGACTTTAAAACTGTTATTTTCATCCTTCTATATACCTACTCATTTATTCCTTGTTTTGTTTATTTATTCTCACCAGTAACTTAAACTTTATACTTAGTATGCCTAAAACAGAAATCACTGTAGGACTTATAAAATCAGCCTGGTGTTGTTCAGTCATGTCCAACTCTTCTTGAACCGCTGGACCTTAGCTATCTATGGGGTTGTCTTAGCAAATATACTAAAGTGGTTTTGCCTTTTCCTTCTTCAGTGGATCCCCCTTTTTGTCAGGCAAGCAGAGGTTAAGTGACTTGCCCAGGGTCACACAGGTCTTTCTGACTCTGGGCCCAGTACACTATGCACTGAGCCACCAACTGCAATTTCATAAAAACAGCACTGCCACCTAATTTCCTTATTTCTATGATTTTCCCATTCACCAAGACTTAGAATCCCAGAGAAACATCTTCAATTTCATCTGTCCTATCCCTAATCTCCCCATATCCCTCCCTCCATCCCCATTTAGAAAGACTTCAGTAATTCCTGTTGACTTTTTTCCTTCAAAATTTCTCTTGTATTTCTCCCTCCCTTTCCATTCTCACCACCTGATTCTTGATGCTCTTCAAGTCATGCTTAAAATACTATAAATATATCTGAACCAATTCCCCTGTTGTAATTATTATTGTTGTTGTTGCTGTTGCCTTAGCTGTGGTTTTACCAAGGTGGAAACCTTGCAGTAAGTTATTTCCTCCACAAATACAGATTGCTTCTGCCAGTCTTAGAAAGTCACCGAGAGCACCAAGGGTTTAAGTGAATTGCTAGTATGTGTTAGAGGTAGAACTTGAATCCCAATCATTTTGACACGGAGGCTAGATTAAAGTGTACTATGCCTCTCCTTTCTCTTATAAGATTTGTTGCATGAGCCCCCTCCTGATTGTCATGGTTCTGGTGACTGGGCTCTCTTTCCAAGTATTAGACCACTGTGATGATGGTGTTAAGGATTATGTCCCAGAGTTCTTAGTGTGCTCCTTTAATTCACTGTAGACTCCCCTATCATCCAGACAATCCCGGATAGTGACACTGAGGGAGGCTAGTCAGAGATGTAAAAGAAGATATTTCAACCTAGACAGGCCAGTCATAAAAAACTGGACAGAGCCAATAAATCCAAGCTGTTCTCTTCTGAAAAGATAACTGTTACATCAGTTGTTGTCACAGGCATCTCTGGTGTTATAATGGACCTCAGAGAGCTTTATTATATTATTAACCCTTTAACTCCAGTCTCTGATGAAGTCCTGGGGACTCTTCAGACATGGTCTCAGCTCCTCAGACTAGGGATTTTTCACCTTTCTACTGCTGCTTGACTTCACGCTGATTCTACCTAGAACCAAGTTGTTGCTATGCTATTAAAACTTAAAACCTAGTGAACTAAAATAGGTGACAAGAGACTGTTAACCTCAGCTAGAACCATGACTGACCCATATAGAGAGCATCAGCCTCTCTAAAGTATCTTATTGTCAGTCTTCCATTCAAGAGACTCAATCAATCAATAAACATTTATTAAGTTCCTGTCCATATGGCATGTACTGTGCTGAGCACTGGAGATAGAAAAAAAGACAAAAAGAATGAACCTGCCCTCAAGAAGCTTACAATCTAATGGGGGAGGCAACATGTAAACATATGTAATCAAAGCTAGCTATATATAGAATAAATGGGAAATAATTAAAAGAGGGAAGGTATAGAGAATAGTCTGTAATCCTCAGACTGCTTTTCAAGTCCTTCCACAAACAGGTCTTATTCTATTGACCCAAATTTATTTCCCATCACTGTTTAACAAATAACAACAACAGCAACAGCAACAACAGCTAAAACAATAATAACAACAACAACAACAATGAATTTCCAGGCAGGCTAGTATCTTCACTGTCTCTTCTGAATGTAAAGGTCATTGTTTTTTTTGTTTGTTTGTTTGTTTAATTTTTGTTTTTTGTTTTTCTTTGTGTGTGAGGCAATTGGGGTTAAGTGTCTTGCCCAGGGTCACATAGCTAGTCATTGTTAAGTGTCCGCGGCCAGATTTGAACTCAGGTCCTCCTGAATCCAGGGCCAGTGCCCTATCCACTGTGCCACTTAGCTGCCCCTAAAGGTCATTGTTTGGATCAGAGACTTAGATAATTTACTGCACCTAGAAAGCCTTCTCTTCTCCTCACTGCATATAAACCCCAGTTCATGCCTCACTTTCACCATAAAGCTAAACAGCTATATCTCATATTACTCTTTCCTTTCTCTGAAGGGTTGGAAAGAGCACTGGATTTGGAGTGAGGAAATATTGGTTTGAATCACAGGTCATTTGCTTCCCCTCTACCAAGAGATTGTTAATGGATCATCAAAGGGCAAAAAACAATACAAAACAAAACAACAAAACAAAAACCCACCCCAGAATAAGGAAAGTCCTTGGCTAGATAAGAGAGTTAGAATTAAGTATTTCTTTAGAATAGCCAAGGATAAATGCTTGTTTAATTGGGCATTGTGAAAGGATGTCAAAATTGTTGGGTTTGAAGAAACGAAAAGAGGTCATTTCATCCATTCTTTTCCTTTAAGTTGAACCCAAAACATTAATGCAACCTCTATCACGTAACTCAAATTTCAAGTAAAATGTAGAAGTTGATGTCTGCATTTTTTCCTACTAACAATTCCTAATTGTAATTTAATATAACAATTGTAGCTTTGGTTGGGTACTCCACTATGTTGTTTTAAAAGTGTGGTCGATATTAGAAGAAATGGTTTGTCACTGCTTATGTTCAATAGTTGTTGGCCATTAAAATTCTTCTGATAAAATTCTCCTTTGGTGTATAGGGTAATACATTTGTCAGACTGACAGATATAGATATAATTTATAGATTTCCAAGGAAGCAAACAAGGAATGTGCATAAATATAGATCTCCACAGGAAGAAGACTATACAGGAACCAATGAGCAGATGCATTTTCAATATACTGCTGTAATATTCTGATGTCTTCTTTGCCACATTTAATTTGACAAAGGTTTTTAGCTTTTATAGTTAATGTTTCTCATTGACTTCTAAAATTAACAGCAGCTTGGAGAAAGCACAGACAATGATAAACAGCATCTGTTTTCCTAAGCAGCTTGGTGGATGAAAATTTTGAAAAAGAAATGTATAAGAATGAACTAGAAATACATCTATCAACACACACATACACACGTTTAAGGCTGATTAATCACACAAGTCTGTTCCAACCCAGACACTATTCCGGGGGGAAAGATTTCATATTTGTCTTTTGACAAAGTTTATTTTAGTACATGATAATTGGCTGAGTGTACATATGTAGATATGAATGTGAGAGATAACTAGCCAAGTCTTCTGGAAACCTCTAACCTGAAAATGGAGGAAGAAAGAGCCTGAAGGCAATCAGATTGTATATGTATAAAGTAAAATGCAGAGAGGAGGTAATTATCCAACTAATTCAGATCCCAAACATTTTCTCTAACTATCTGGAATCATGGGTGAGAATGGGAAATTTAAACATCTGTCATCCCTACTACTTCTTATCTCTTCATTGTTTCTTTATGTGTAGATCTAGCCTTGTAGATCTAAAGCTTTTACTTATAATAAGAATTGACATAAGTGGAGAAAGGGATCCAAAATTACAAGCTTGGGTGACTAACTGCCAGTTTCACCTGACTTGGACCAAATGAGAAGAATTGTCTTTCTCTGCTATCTACTCAAAAATCTTCATTGGTTCCCTACTGCCACACAAGAGTTATTCAAAATAGACAATGTGGTATAGTTCTTATTTTGATGGTTTGTAGAAAGGCAGATCTGGCTCTGACATTTCTTAACTGTGTAACCAATAAGCTTCTGTTTACATGTCTACAAAATGGGATCATAAAAACATATTGCCCACTTTAAAGTTAAGAGTAAAGTGCTTTGCAGAGGCTAGAGTGCAATATGAATGTGAGCTACTATTATTAATTATTACTATTGTTATTGTTATTGCCTTTAAGGATCTTACATTCTAAAGAGGAAAGACAAACATAGAGAACTGAAAAGGCAATGGGAAGAGAAAGAAGGTGAAGTAGTTTGGGAAGTCATGGGCTAGTTTGGATTTGAAGAGGACATGGCTAGTATAGATGCTTCTTCACGTACAGTAGTTCAGAGAGGAAAGGGACTGTTGGAAAGGAAATGTGAGCTTGAAAAGAAGGCCTCTAAGGGTAGAGGATGAGAGTTGGTTATGGAAGTTATTGGGCTGCCAAAGTCATTGGTTTTGAAAATCATTGATAGTAGGTTGTATATGTGTATGTGTATGTGTGTGTGTGTGTGTGTGCACGCGCGTGCGTGCACACACACACACACACACACACACACACAAGAATGCGTGGAGGAAGATAGGAATGCTGAAGTAGAGGGAAGCAGGGTGTGCCATCTTTATTCAAGTGCTTAAAGATGAAGGACTATCATATAAAAAGAGGATCAGAATTGTTCTTTGTAATCCTAGAGGGCAGAACATCAAGCAATGAATGGAAGTTTCAAGGAAGGAAATTTAAGTGTGTTGTGGGAGACGGGGAGGAAATGAATCTTTCTAACAACTAGAGCTGTCTGAAAGTGAAATGAGATGCTTCAGTCTGGATGGGTTCCCCTTCATTGGTGGTTTCCAAATAGAAGTTGGATGACCACTAGTTGGAGGTATTATAGAAATCCTTGATGTTTAGGTAGTGGTTGAATTAATGTCATCCATGGTATCCCTTCTTACTCTGGATTTCCACAATTCAGGTGGATATTGATGCTGGTTCAGGCAAGGAGAGAGATCCAGAGAGATATTATTACATTCTCTGGGATATATAGAAATATTTATATCTACATATCCCACAGAAAGCAATATATGCAGGTCTGTCTATCTATCTATCTTTCTATCTCTCTCTATCTCTCGATCTATTTATCTATCTAAAAAGACTATACAGTCCTTTGCACATATGAGTAAGGGATTCAACTGTCAATTAATTGTACTCTATGGAACTATCAAAAGTCCATTGTTCCCAAGTGAAAGATGATTACATTATTAAAAAGCCATAAATATTTTTTGCATGTGTTGGTGCCTTCTTTGTGGGAGGAAATATAGCCTGGGTTTCAAAATCCTGAGGCATTTACAGAGCTTCTACTTAGAGGAGACTCTCTTCAGTGGTACAAAAGTACTGGGGTTCTGTGTGAGGCATAGAGTTGAAATGAGAGTTTGGGAGAAGATACATCTGATACTTTCTGTTTCAAGACACTTTCTTCTGCAACACCTATTCTGCCCCTCACATAGGCTGCAGCATGGAGTAATAATAATAATAATAATCCTCTCCACCAATGAGGAACAGTTAGATGAAATAAAAGTTTGCAAAATGCCTCAGCGTTTTGAAAAAAGGATTAAAAGTGTTGTCTTCAAATGAGACAAATATTATTTGGTGGACATTGTATTTAGGACAGACCTTTAATTCTCATTCCTTTTAAATGGTTGCTAAGGCATATAGTAGAAGCCCTGGTGGGTTAGTACTCTTCAAGATACTACAGGAAAAACAAAAGTAGCATAAGAAAGGGAACCTGACTTCAGAGAGCTTACAAATTAATACATGGATAAATCCTACATATATTGTTCTGCATACTAGTAAGAACATGATGTAGTCAGGCTTAGTGTCAAGAAGCTCTGAATTCAAGTCTGTTTTCTGACACATACTACCTGTGACCCTAGACAAGTCACATAACACCCATTGCCCTCAAACAAGTCTCAAAAACTGTTACACATGCCTTTTTCAGTGGAATGACTTTCCTTGGGAACAAAAATACATCCAGACACATTTGTATGTGAACTTTATACAGAAGTATTACAAACATTCAGAGAAAAAAATCACTGTTTTTGAAATTGCAAAGCTATGTTTCCATAAAATATCTACATATATACAACCTTGCAAAATTCAAATTATATCTATATACATATAGGTGTAATTGTGATGGTGACATTGCTTTTCTGACCATCTATGACTATATATGTATATATCTAAATCTATGCATACACATGCATATATTTGTAATTGTGATAAAGTGATTCATCACTTCTCTGACCATCTATGTTACTTTGTCCTAAATTCAGATGTTATTTATACTGTCTTGTATTATATTTATTTGTGTGCATGTCTTATATCCCCCATATGACCATATATCATTGAATCACAGGTCATAGATGAAAGAGATCCTAAAACCCATCCAGGCAAACCCCTTCTTTTTCTCATTTTACCAATGAGGAAACTGAGGTCTGGGAAAGTAACTTGGTAAAGGTTGCCATGTTTAAAATGCCTTTGTATCCCACACAGTGCCTAGTGAAATGCTCGACTCAAGAAATATTTCACAGAGCCATAGACTATTAGAGCGAGAAGGAATCTTAGAGATGATAGGAATCACATAAATTAGTATCAATATTATCACCACCACTACCACGGTGATCACTTTAAAACTATCCTTTAATTCCAGAGATCAGGCACTTAAATGGATGCATAAATAATAGGTACTATAAATTTAATAGAGAATAAGAACTTAATTATAAGTTTTAGGCACTGAAGTAATACAAAAATAAATCTTTTAGCAGTTTTTAGTCCTGCTTAGTTTTTTCAAGGTTTGTGATGGATCAACAGTCACTCAAATCTCACAGCAGTTTCAAGGTGAAGCTATGTCATTTCAGGAGCTAGTCCCAGGTCCAATCTATTTCATGTTACAAAATTATCTGACTCCTTTCTTCATAGAAGGGAAAATGGAGATTCAGCTATACCTGGGTCCAACTAACCAAACAAATGAAAGGGAAGGGGGTCGTGCATTATAACTCTGAAAGACTTCCCTAAATTCTCTTTGGAAATTCCTCTATAAATGCATTATCTTTACATTTATTCATGCTACATTGTGCAGACAGATTTAAGCCCTTTGAAGGTAAAAATTGTTACTTTCGTCTTTGTTTTTCCAGTGTTTAGCACACTGTATTACACATAGTAGGTGTTTGGTAAATTTTTCTTGAGTTCAGTTGAAAAATACATTAATTTCTAACTTTCTTGCTCAGAGATTACCTCTTTCCCGTTAAGAGTGACAAATGAACTCTAGCTACCCAAGCTCCACAACACTAACCTAAGCATTACAGGAAAGTGTTTCCAAACTTCTGTCACCCTTTACAGACTCCCTATTTAAGACTTTTTCAAGATAGAGAAGTCAATACCACTGCAAAGTCCAAAATGCACTGCAACAGTTTAAAGAAAATCCTCCACCCCTTAAAATATACATAAAAAATTAATCATGCAAACTAACTGAAGTTTGCAATATTTGTAACACAAAGATTTCTGTCAAAAAACAGTTGGAAATAACATGCTGTTTGCAATGTAATTGTTACTATTCAGTAAAGCAGAAAAGGCAAATGCAGAGAACTAAAGAGCTGACAGCCTAGTCATTTAAAACTACAGGTTGTCTCCAGAATGACAATGGTTTTGAAATTCAGCTCAACCCATGCCGAGAAGTTGCTTGCTCTAGATACTGGAGAATATTTAACACTTTAGTTGAATAGTCTTTTCATATTTTCCCCCTAGTACTTCCCAAATACATAAGGAAATTTTAATTATTTTAATAAATATGTAAAATATTCAAATGGATTATATTGCTTGATGGTCTTTCATGCATGAGACTTTTGGGATCTGAATTCTGAGTTTATTTTAATCTTTAACATCTCTATCTACCATTAGCATGTCTTCTATTTCATGTTCTAGGAAGCAAATGGAAAAAAGCAACCCCCCAAAATAGATATTTTGCTTGAATGTGGATCAATATACACATATAACTTAATATTTCCCCATTACAACTTCATCTGCTTTCTTCCATTTTTTAAAAATTGGAACAATATGGGCAGAAATCTCTTTTCTTTTTCCTTTCCCTATCACTTTTCCTCCTTTGCTCCCTTTCTCCCTCCCTCCTTCCTTCTCTCCCTCCCTTCTTTCCTTCCTCCCTCCCTAACTTCCTTCCTTCCTTCCTTCCTTCCTTCCTTCCTTCCTTCCTTCCTTCCTTCCTTCCTTCCTTCCTTCCTTCCTTCCTTCCTTCCTTCCTTCCTCCCTCAGAGGCTTAATCCTCCTATCATAACCAGTTAAAATCAGGCAAGTCCCAGGGAGGTCCATTTGCCTGGACCATATTTCTTCTCTTTTTCTTTTTTAAGTGAGACAATTGGGGTTAAGTGATTTGCCCAAAGTCACACAGCTAGTAAGTGTTAAGTATCTGAGGCCAGATTTGAACTCAGGTACTCCTGACTCCAGGGCCGGTGCGCCACCTAGCTGCCCCCCCTTTTTTTCTTTTTCTTTTTTCTTTTTTTTTTGGACCATATTTCTAATGCAAACAGTTGCCCTCTATGGGCTAACTAATGAATAGTTTTTAACTGAAATGATCAAGGTGAGGCTAGAAATGAGACCTAATCTTTACTCGGATTATAAACAACAACTTTTGTGTTTTAGCAAAAAGGAATACATCTCCTTTGTCCAGAAATCCAAAAGCCACAAGAAGGTATGAAATGACATGAAATTATGAATGCTAATTTTTTTAAAATGGCTGATTACAAACATTTTGACCACATCCTGTAGTATTAGAACTCCAAATAAGAAAATGTTTTGATCATATATAGCAAAGCAACTGCTGTAAAAAATGGCAGGAGAAAATGCCTCTTGAAGACAACTCTAGGAAATGTAGTCCTGGTAGCCAAGTGTATATTTCTTCTGAGAAGATTCCTGGGAAATAGAGCCTAAGGGCTGGAGGTTCTATCCTAAGACCCTAGAAATAATAAGAAAAAACAAACCAACCAACCAACAAACAAAAAAAGGCTTTGGGAAGTGGAAGCCTTATTGGGAATTACAAAAAGGTTCACATGGGTCATGATACTGCCATGACCAAACCACTAGGACATTAGCAAAGGAAAAGGTGAGGTTCAGATAGCAACGTTTCCAAGAATCATTCTAGAGTAACTGTTATGTGCTAGAGACCAATGTGTCCATCTATTCTGTTGAGCTGCAAGGGTACTTTGCTATTAAATGATAACTGATGTCCACTATTGTTCTTTTCATTTTGTGGTGATTGTACAACAGCATAGGTCACCGTGATACAATGGCTAGTAAATCTGTAGAACTTTTTATTCCAAAAATTGGCATAGGCTGGAAGTATGAATGACATTTACACGTGTTAGGATTAGCTAAATTGATCAACATTCACACAATTAAATATAATGTATAAATATAATTATGAAGAATAATAAATCATTAATAGAATAAGCTATTTTTACAAATGTGGTAGTTTTTCAGAATTATAACATCAGAATACACCTAAACTATGTTCAGTTCATAGCTTAATATTTTAGGTAAAATATTGATAAGCTGGAAAATATCTGAAGGAAGACAGACCTGTTGATGAAGGACATTGAGTTTAGCCTCAAGGGAAAAAACAAAAACAAAACACTTAGGGGGGAAAAGACATTCCTTCAAGTCTCTGAGAGACTGTTTTGTGAGATGGGGCTTATGATATGGACTACCAGAGACACTCTAGGTTGAAGTGACTGGAGTCTTGCCCAAAAGGCACAGGAATTTAGAAAGTGCTGACTCCTTCAGATGCATAGAAACAACTTAAATTCACAAAAAATGTTAGGAAGAAAATTTGTTGTGGTTCTTTGTCCTTTGTTCTTGAATGACATAAGGGTGATGTCATGACTTGCAGTGAATTGGATTTAAGTGAGGGACGCCTGTGCAAAGTCATCAGCTTTACTCTCTCTTCCAGAGCCATCTGGGTCCAGTGGCAAGATATATACATCAGGAGGACTGGAGATGGCCCTCAATTTTTGAGGCAATTGGGGTTAGGCCACTTGCCCAAGTATAACACAGCTAGTATGTGTCAAGTGTCTGAGGCCAAATTGGAACTCAGGTCCCCTTCACTCCAGGGCCAGTGCTCAATTTACTCTGCCACCTAAATTCCCCAGGAGGAAAAATTAATTAAAATAGGAAGCAACAATTTCCACTTATGTCTCTGGGTCTCACTACCTCCCGGCCTCCCTTTCCCTACAACTGAATTTGTTGTATAAATTAAATTTGAAAGCATGTTTCATGTTGCTTACTCCAGGATTGTTTTGTGAAGCTAACTTTAAATACTAAAATTGCTACTTATGTTTGTTAGTTAATATTAAAATTTCTATTTATGCAGGCTCACAACCTAGGTGTCATCCTGACTTTCACTTCCCCATATCCAATGGGTGATCAAATCTTGTTATTTCTACCTTTATAACATCTTTCTTTTTGCTCCCTTATCTCCTCTGACATTGCAACCACCATGATTCAAGGGTTCAGTAATTCTTTCTGGACTACTGCAATAGTCTGCTAGTTGGTTTCCCTGCCTCAGGTCTCTCTCAACTCTTTTTCATCTTCCATTCAGCTGTCAAATTGAACTTACTAGACTGTAAGTATGACCATATCACTCTCTCACCCCCACTCCTCCAGTCTCCCTATTACATTCAGAATCAAATATAAAATCCTCTGTCTTTCAAAACCCTTCATAACCTAGCCTCCATCTATCTTTTCACCTTCTTAGACCTTACTCCCCTTTACATATTAGATTGAAGGAGCTGGTGACACTAGTCTCCTTGCTGTTCCTCAAATAAGACACTCCATTTCTCAACAGATTATTCTCACTGACTGTCTCCCATGCCTGGAACTCTATCCCTCCTCATATTTGCTTCTCTGCTTCCCTGATTTCTTTCAAATATCAGTTAAATTGCCTCCTGTAAGAAGCCTTTACCAATGCCTTTCTTAATACTTGTGCCTTCTCTCTGAGAATACTTCTAACTTATCATATCTCTCTGTGTATACACACACACACACACACACACACACACATATAGCCTGTTTCTATTTAGTTGTTTGCATGTAGTCTCCCCCATTAGAACATGAATTCCTCAAGAATAGAGAATATGTATACCTTTCTTTGTTTCCCTTGCATAGTCTTTTGCACAGTAATTCCAAGTTGACTGGTTTACTGGTTGTGTGAATGACCACACATATTTCATAGAGGGGATTCCTGTGTGGGCCCAAGTTGTATTAAATGATCTCTGATGTCCTTTCCAGCTCTGACATCTTGTGATCCTTTGAAAACAAGTATCATGCAAATTTCATTTTGTCCCCTCATCTCTGTTTCTTGAAATATTTTCATTTAGAAGTAAATTTATTTCTATTTAGAACTGAACATATATTTTCTTTGCATTTTTGTCATGACAAATGAAGAACTTAGTGTCTACCATTCATTTTCCTTAGGAAACATTGGTCCTTAAGCAACACTCAAAGTGATTGACATTGTTTTACAGCTTACAAACGAATAAACCCTATCCATTGGAATTCATTTGGAAACTAAAGTTTGTCTTTTCTTTGTAAGCACCATCATTTATCCCTTGCTTTTTTCTTATATATTTTCTTGCCTTCAGCTAGTAATCCTTCTTTGAAATACCATGGAAACAAGCAAATATGCCTCATTAAACTTCCCTTGCAGGGGGAAAAAATGAAAGAATTTTAAAATTGTAGAGTAGATAAAAATAAAATGCATTTGCTCTAGGGGTGATTAGATCGTCCTTTTTAATTCTACTAGGAAAAGTAGGAGAGGTGGCTAGAAAAGAACCATATGGGTTCATATTTGTGGACTGTTTGACAGAATAAAAAAGACTAGAGCTTATTGAGCTTACAGAGAAATGCTGAAAATAAACATTTTTGCCTACATTTCCTATTTTTACTAACAGTTTAGGTACATTATGAACATGAAATAATTGTTCACAATGATGCATAAAAATAATTATGAGCAATATTAAGAATTTCTTTTATGGTAAATCATATTTACATAATGCCCTTTTCCTAGCAGCTCAAATGCTTTATAGAAAAGAGCTTATTACATTTTCCTTCACAAAAGCCCTGGTACAGTAGACTAGAAATAGGCATCTCTACTTTAAAGTCTAGCCCTAGACAAAGGGTCTTAATCTTGGTCATTTTGACCCAGAAGTTACTGGTGGAACAGTGGCTAAAAAAGCCTTGAATCTGGACACATCACAGAAGTTATTTGGTTCTGGCCCAATCAAGAAAGCCCTTGCTTCTGAGAGATTTCACAGTGAGTTTTATAAAGCTAAAAATTGACAAGCATGTTCCCTATTAAAGGTTGATACTTTAGCACGGCTTCATACTTGAGGGGAAAAAGAAAATGTTAGCTTTCAGAAGTGGTCTTCATTTATTCCTTCACTTGTCAGAGGAAGCTTAATGAATAGGAACCTGAGGATACCCACACATCACAGTTAGTTAGAATCTCCTCACGTTATTCACCTACTATATATTGTATACCCTTAACTATGGCAGCTGCTATTCAGTACATGTCTTGAAATTAAGCTCCCAATCCTTTGAAAACCTATATAATTGTATAGGCAAATGGCACTGTGAAGGGTGCTTTGATTTAGTTGTGTTAGTATTTTATATCTTGAAACCCTGTTTAACAAATAAAGATCAATAAACTACTCTCTCTATTCAGTCTTTATAAAACAAAAGTTTACAAAAAAACCCCAATCAATCAGTTGATGAATGCAATTCGTTTTCCAATGTATTCATTTCTAGTCATTTTGGGTGAAATTCCATAGAGACAATCCTTTAGTTACAGCAGGACACAACTCCCAACCCCCAATGTCTTTCTGTCAGCCACCATCACATAAAATTTCAAGGACAATGACGATTTCCTGGGGACTACAACTGCAGTAATCTGAACCCCTAAAATAACTTGCCTTATATTATTCATAAGCATCAGAGCTGAGATTTGAACTGGCTCCTCTTGCCAGTTATAAAAATGGTGCTTGGTATTGTTAGTCATATCCTTTAGGACTCAATATGGCTACTTGACTGTTTTCTCTAATCTTTTGAGTCTTAAACCTCCCTTATTTGAAGGAGGAAAAAAAATTCTTTATTAACTCTATACAATGTAATAGATATAAAATTATATATGATTGATATTTTCAGCCATTAATTTTAGCCATTTATACATGAGTCTAAACAAAGACAATAAATTCTCAAAGATTCTACAGTGGCTTAGGAGGATGGCTACCTTTAAATTCAAAGGTATTCCAGTCCAAATCTTCTGAAACTCTGGGTCAAAACCCCATATGATGTCATGTAACTGAAAGTGGGGGACATAAAAAATTTAGAAACAGTAAAAGGTTATGTATGCCTATTTTATATACCCATATACACAGGATTGTGTAATAATTTTCCTTGCAAAAAGGGGTTGAGTGGAAAGAGTTTAAAGAGTCCTGCTCTAGTCTAGGTGTTCTCTTTCCAAAAACAATGGCTCGTGAGTGCCCACTCGTGGGCTGACCTTTAATAGGCAGCCAGTAGACACAATTATCTCCAAACAAAGGCATTAACTGAGATGGGATTTTAAAAATAGTAGCCACAAAACATTCCCCTCCATAAACGTGGAATATGTTCTCCCACAAATACATTGTTGGTGGAATAGTGGTCGCAAATATAGAGTATGCTAGTAATGCTATGCACAATAAAAAACAGGTGGCTGGGCAACTCAAACCTCTAGAATTTCAGAGCCCCATGTTCTTTTTCTTAAATTGATATAGTTATGTTCCCCCCTGAGCAAGTGTCTGCAGGGCAGATTATTCAGTTAGGTGTTCAGAGCCTGAACCTCTCCACAGATCAACTCTTGACATCCAGGGCTAATATATTTGGATTGTATTGCTGGCTTAAATCTCCAGTGGTAGGCATCATGCTCCTGAGACTTATCTCCACTGATACTTTTCTTGACTCTGCTGAGTGCAGAGTGTGTGTGTGTGTGTGTGTGTGTGTGTGTGTGTGTGTTTGTGATGAGGTAAGAGAAATCCTAACACACACACTTCCACTGTTCTCTGGTTTAGGTGACAGGTGAAAGGAAAAGAAAAATTCCCTCTGGAAAGCTGGGTTCTTCCTTCATAATTGGCTCTCTTTTCTGACTGCTAAGGGTCACATCCCATAGACTCTTGTATAGACTGTGTGTGTGTCCAAGGATGGCAAGCTAACTTTTTTTTTTTAACTCATTTCAAATTCATTAAAATACCATTTTCTTTTCCATTCTACACAAGAAGGGAGGCCCATGGAAGTGACTTCTCCTGCATCCCGCAGAGAGGTCACAGCCTCAGCCACACCCTAAAAAACAAAACAACCCCCCCCCCCCAAACCTTAAAAAACAATTTGGCCAGGGGCAATGAGGGAAAGTGAGAGAGTGAATAGTGTAAAAGGAAGGCAATTCTTTCCAAAAACAACAGATACTGGTGAATAGACACTACCTCCTTCTCTCCCTCAGGGATAACTGCAGGTGGGAGCAGGCCCTAGACCCTGGAGCAGAGGTAAGTTTCACAAGAAATTAAGATCATTTGGGGTGCAGTGGTCTGGTCTCCGTGTCTTCTCTCCTATGAAGAGCTTCGGTAAAAAGGGAATCTTGTGTGATAACGGCCAAGGAAGGCAAGTCTCTGACAATAGCACTTCTCCATACAGCCCCTGACCCCAAGCCCCCTGTCTTGGAGGAGGAGGTTGGAGCTGCTGCATTAGGTTCAGAGTCTGTCCGGGATCTGTACCCGGTTTAGGACTGGTCTGGTTCTGAGGCCAGGACTGCGGCCGGGGGTCTGAGAAAGCACCCCCGGCTCCATGTACATGGAGGTGCCAGGTTACGGGGAGGCAACAGAGACCAGAGCACCGACGGTGAGTAGCTGCTCCAGTAGCTGGAGATGAGGGTGCCTCCGAAGCACTTAGGGGCACAAGTCGGAAGGGTCATCTAGGAAAGAGGGCCGAGGTGGCGGCGGCAACAATGGAGGCAAGCTGCTGAGTCACGAACTCATCTTCCTCATCTGGGCCTTGGCCTCAGCCGAGGCTGTTCCTGTGGGCAGCTGCAGGCCACAGCCAGTGTAAACTCGTGGGTCTCGAGCAGGCTGCCCCCCCCCCCTCCCCTCACCTTTAATCTGGACGCTGGCCACGAGGCCGCCAGGGTGCTAGTGATTAAGTTCAAGTCGTGATTCCAGGGCTCTTCTTCCATGGCGTCTGCAACCTCCCTGTGTACCGATACCCATGGAGTCCAAGCCAGCAACATGGGCGGCTAGGGGAGAGAGGAAGGCCTCGGCAGGACGCCGTGCTGGGGCGCTGGGGTGCCCGAGGTGGCGGCGAGAGGCGGAGAGGGTCTGTTTTGGGGGTGGTGCGGAGAGCAAAAATGGGGAGGTCCATTCCTGCTCTTACAGCTCCACAAGACGCCCCCAAGCTAGCTTTTTAAAGGCCACCCAGGACAAGACTAATCTTTTACCACTCAATGGCAAGCTGCCTTTCTAACACCATTTAGGAAGAACTTAAAAGGAGTAACAAAGTGAAAACCTCCTTTGTACTTCCTTTAATATTTGAACCCTTTATTGTTTGTTACTTGCCCCTCCTGTAATTTCATCAGTGGGGCCAGGGATGGAAGGTGTGAATGTGAGGAATCAATTTTGATATAGGATCTTACCACTACCCCCCCCCATTATTTTAGTATCTTCGGACTTTTTAATTGCTATTTGTGTGGCTTGATCAGTTCTATAATGCCTGTATTGTACATACATACACATATTTACACATTTAAAATATATTTTTAAAAAATGTATATATTATCCCCAAGGAAGATTACACTAACATTTAAATATCTCTCGTTGGTTTTGCATCTCCCCAAATATTAATCTTAATTGTTTTCAACTGTGGAGAAATGGAAAGATGGAATTCCTCAAAAGCTAAAAGCTAAAAGTTTCAGTTACATATCTCACTCTCCTTAAAAGATATTTGACAAAATTAAAGATAAATTTGTTTGTGATATTTAACTATTTGTAAGGTTGCCCTCCTGCTCTAAGGGGTTTTAGCTCATCCCTTTGTTCCCTGCCACAGATCTGATAACAGTAAACAGTTTCACAATGAACATATATTTGTCAGAACTTCCCCATTAAGTTTCTTAGGGGTTTTCCCCTTCTAAATATACCAGCCAGTTTAAGCGTAACATTCTCCATAAAATATACACTTTGAGAACTTAATGGAGTTAATTTGTAAAGTATTGGTGCTTTTCTGGTTGCTGCAAAAACTTCAGTTCAGCATTGTACCAAGTAATCCATGAAGACTGAGGTTTGGAATCATTAACAGAAGCAACAACAAAACCCCCTTTTCTTTTTCTCCAACTTCAATGGCATAAAGTCTCCAAAGGGGCATTCAGGACCACCCATTTGCTTTGAAAGGTAAGCAGAGAAACTCTAAGCCGCTAGGGCAACAAGCCCAGTGACCGTATTTATTCAATATACTGAGGATCCTAACTCAACCAAGTTGCTAATATGATAGATTCTGGGTGGATATCCAGAAGGAACACACCAGATATAGCTCATGAGTTATGCCTTAAGTTTTCCTTTTAAGGCAGGCAGAAGAAGAAAACTGTTTAACACACTTGTCTCTCAAGCTAATCAGTCTACAGGATAGCTAGCCACTTTGACATTGCTGCATAGTAGATAGGGGGGCCAATCTCAGTATGCAAGACCTGGCGTTCATGTCTTAACTCGGATACATACTGGCTGCTAAAATGCTTAAGATTGGCTCCAGTAGATTGTTTCAAACTCTAAGTTACAGAGGACTTGCTGATGTGCATCAGCACATCTTCAATGCTGAAGAAATAATAATATCTATCCTCCCCTCCCCCCCATAGCTGCCATTTATATAACATATTAAGATTTGCAAAATACTTTACCGACATTATCTTTATTTTTTTAAAGCCTATTTTATGAATGTGCTTTAAAGAAAAAGAAAAATCACATCAAGGTTAGAGAGTCTCATAAAGGACTTTGAACATTCCATTAGCTTTTTTTATTCTGCTCTCCCTGAGCCACTGATGCAGGAAACATCTGCAAAGGAGACATTTTTAAACTTTTTCTGTTGATATGGATATGTCGATGCAGGGCTATTATGACCCATTGAAAAAATCTACTCTTTTGAGTCTGGGAAGGAAGGAGTTAGGGAATAATAGCATTAGCTCACATGTTATAGGATTTGAGGTTTACAAATTACTTTATATACATTATTCTCCTTTCATCCTCCTAGCAACTCTGTGAGGTAGGGGCTATTTACAGATGTTTACAGTTTTTTGTGCAGTATATACAGATGAAGAAATATGTTCTGAGAAATTAATTGATTTGTCCAGAGTCAAACCTCTAGCAAATATATGAGTAGAATTTGAACCTAGTTCTTAAAAAATTAAGATTAGTTCTGGAGCCATAATAAAAGCTATTCTTCCTTTTTTCCTGGGATAATATGTGTCAGTCTATTTCCCTATGACAGTCAGACTCTTTAACTTTTCTTTTTTCAATTTTTCTTTCTCTATAACTTATTTCTGGCTATGACTCCTCTAGTTAGGTTACTTTTTCCGATTTGAATAGGAGGTCCTTGAGTGCAGGGACTGTTTTCACTTATGTTTGTAATGTTCAGCACAGTGCTTGGCATGTCAAGAATACTAAATAAATATCATTCTTCTGTCTGTCCTTCCATCTATATCATTAACTACACATTGTTGCTTCTTAGGAACAAACTAGTTAGAGCAATAGCATCTTAGAACTGGAAAGGATCTCCAGTGTCATTTGATTTAAGCTTTTAATTTTGTATATGTAAGAAATGAGTCCCAGAAAGGTGAAGTTATACAGATAGGAGAATATTATTCCTTCTCTGTCCTAAAGATATTGACCACAATTGGAGCCTTTTTTTTTATCATCAGATGTATTTGGGAGAGACAGCAATTTCCAAGTGGAAGGGTACTTGATTACAAATATGTTTTAAAATTCAACATAAGGAAAACTAGAACGGCCATTATTTATTCTAAGGCTGAGTTATGAAAATGTCTTTGCTTCTAGAATCAAACTAGACATTTGTTCACACAGTTTACTAAACCAAAAATGACAGGGAAGTGGAATTTGTTGATATGATCCAAGCTACCATTTGAATTTTAATTCTCTTTTGCACCATCATGCTATCTGAAGTTTCTGAGATGGATTCATTTTAACATTTGGAAGTTAAATTGAAGAAACAAATGTATGTGTCTGTGTGTTGGAGATGGGGGAGGATGCAAATTTTATAAGAGCCTGGGAGGCAAGAGGATGGCATGCAGGCAATGCCAGCTGAATAGAATGATTCTGTTTTGCAGGGAACATTTTTCTTCACCCTTTTGGGGAAGGGAATGATCCCTGCCCTGAGACAAATGTGGGATAACAGACCAGTACACTAGCAAACAAAGGGTGGAAATGATTGAACTTGCAGTGGTAAAAGAAGGGGCTGTTTCCAAAGAACTTCAGAAATTTCATTTCACGGTCTGAGGTGTTGAAAACCAAATATCCAATATTAAGAGACACAGTGCAATGAGTGCCTTGCCCCAGGAGGACCTAGGGCATCTTTTTTAACCTAGTGGGTACCACACCATCTGAATAGGTGACAACCTCTGTTCAGCAAGGGCAGCAATCTGCTGGCAGGAGCCTGCACTCTGTCTTAAATTGCTTGAGAACTCATTTCTGGGAAGCGAACTGTAAGCTAAGATCTTTTAGATAGAATTTGACTTTAGGATTCTCTCAGGAAAATGAACCGCTTGACCAGAAATAAAAGATAAGTAGCTTAGCTGTACAGCTGCCTACTTAACTCTGGGAGACAGTATGGCTTCTATCAGTGGCACAGATTTAACTATTGGAGGGTACTCTGCACTGAGATTTTAGAGAGGGTTTCCTTTTCTTGTGCTTCGTTAATGGAAAAATAAGCAAGGCTGTGGAGAGTGGGGCATCTATCCATCTACCTTGGTGCAGAGGCTTTTTTTTGCAACAATTCTCTTACCATTACCACCTTCTTCTGTTTGGAAATGTTAAGGATAACTTGCCCTTCAATTCAGTTCAACATTTATTAGTGACTATCATATGGAAGATGTGCTGAGTGCTGAGAATTCAACAACAAAGCAGATTCTATGCTCAAAGAGCTTATGTTGTGCTTGGGGTGGGGATATACCATGTATAGAAATGATTATAACCCCTCAGTTTCAGGACTGCTTCCTGAAAAGTGTTGTCATAGAGGTGGCAGACATTGGAAATGGCTGACTAGGTTCTGTTCCAGAATTCACTAGTTTGATGACATCTTTTTGAACTAGGCACTAGGATTTGTGGGAAGAAAGAGTCAGAAGATCTTTCAATTTTCCTGTCTAGCAGAGAAAAGGGAAGCAGTCAGGAACGAGTGGGTACAGGTTTGTCTGATCTCTGGATGCCGTTCACCAGCCCTACCTTCCTCTGAGACTGGCATGATAAGACTTCAAGAAAGTGGCACTCAGAACTATGTGATGCTTGCAATAGACCTCATCCTAATCCCTGATGAGTCAAAGAGAAAGTGGGGGCAAAAGGTCACACCCTCCTGGTTGCAATCCAAAACAAAAAGGATCAATACTTATTTCTATTGTTTATCTCTAGCTTGGGTCTATTCTGTATTATTACGTGTTTATGGAAGCATGAATAGATATCAATGGAGTCTGCTTCACTTCTATGGAGTGGAAAAGAACCAGGGACCATACCCGTACTGCCAGCAAATTGGTGGTTGGGGGAGGAGAGGGGCAGACAGGCACCAGGAATGCTATGAGATTGGACCTTCTTTTCTCTAGCCTGGGTGTATTTGTAATAGGATAGAAATTACATCTGTATATGCCCCTTCCCAAAACATTGCTTGGTCTAGGGGTTATAATAGATTCAGAACAAAATCTATTTCGCTGTTCATGCTTTGAAGAAGGGTAGCACTGAGCTTATGCTTGCCAGGTTTTCTGCTTTCCCCCAAAATACTGGTTAGACAAAAGACCACTGCAGATAGCCATTTATCCAGGAAAACAACCAAAAAATTATGAGCTATGCAGATTAGAATGTGTCAGACAATACATGAGAGGATGAAATTACAACTCAAACCAAGAGAGGGTCTGATCTCACCCAAGAATTTCTCTCTTCAGTCTCTAGGAGGCAAGCTGGAAATCAGAAACATATTAAAAAGCTGGTTTCCCCCTAATATTTCCCAATTCCAATGTCTTTTCCTCTTCACTTACTAGAGTGTCTGTCCTCCATTTATATGCCTCTTTTCTAAAAAGTCTTTAGCACTCTGTGTGTGTGTGTGTGTGTGTGTGTTTGTGTGTCTCAAAAAGTTCTGCTGCATCGCTACTCCTTACACAAGTATCCAGCATTTCCTCAGCCTTTTCTATAGCAATATGGATTTATGTCTCTTTCTGAATACCAGCCTTGTGCGAAACCCTTCAGGCTTGGTTGGAAGCCAGGTTATAGAATATTTATTATTATTAATAACGGTAATAACAACAACCACAACAACAATAATAACAATAATGCGAACAAACTAAAAGAGTGAGCAAGAGAATTATTATAATTAGGAAGATCAAAATAGGGCTTATATACCAGTAGTACTAAATATGTGTCTTGAAGAAGTCTAGGAAGTCTAAAAGTTGGAAATGAAAGGAAGTTTGTTATGTGTCATTTGAAATATTGGGAAGCCTGTCTCTGTTCTAAGTTATGGGGGAACTTAGCTGGGGTTTCTAATATATTGCTACTTATAAATTAGAGACTATTACATCAGTTTTGGCAGCAAGCATTTATTATTAATTTGACCATGTGTATACCCAGCATGGAGTCCCAGGAAAGGGGTGGGGCTGAGGAGAACCAGCCCCAGGGTAAGAGAAGAGGTAAATGAGCATTAGGGACAAGCATGGCAAAAGAAAGGGCCCATGGTTCATGCAGGTCCCAGGTGCAAGAGAGAGTAAGAGAGGTAAGAACACGTGGCTCCAGAGTGCAGAAGCTCTACATTACTGAGAGTGAGAGAGAGCGAGAGCGAGAGCGAGAGCGAGAGCGAGAGCGAGAGAGAGAGAGAGAGAGAGAGAGAGAGAGAGAGAGAGAGAAAGAGAGAGAGAAGGAGAGAGCATAAGCATCTTGCAGTCTACCCACAGTGGTGTTCCCCTCCTGACCATCTCTTTTCCTCTTCTGACTGAGGTGGCTCCCAGACACAGCTCAAACCTAATTGGCTGGAATCATTCAATTCTGTTGGTTGACAGGAACTGAGGGTGGCCCATATCAATATGAGCAGTATCTTGCTGAGCTCAAGGTCTGGTCAAAGACAAACCCTATGAGGGCAAAGGCTTTCAGGTAGGTCTACTATCTGAGTGACAGGGCAAGTCTTACCTTCACTTTCTTCATCTGGAAAGAACAAGTGAGGTCAAGCTAAATCAACAAGCATTTATTAAATGCTTGTTTTGTGTCAGGGACTGTGCCAAGTGTTGGGGATAAAAATAAAAGCAAAAAACCCCCCAAAACCAAAAAAATACAGTCCTTACTCTCAACTCACAGTCCAATAGAAGAGAGCTCATGTAAACATCTCTACTGAGAATCTGATCTTTAATGCACCTTTGGGTCTGGCTCTGAGAAACCAGCCAGAGTTCCTGAGTGGGGTTAGGGTCACTGGGTCTTCCCCGAAACCCATTATTATATCTGTTTGTTTGTTTTTTGCAGGGCTATGAAAGTTAACTGACTAGCCCAGGGTCACACAGCTACTGTTAAGTGTCTGAGGCTGGATTTGAACTCAGGTCCTCTTGAATCCAGGGCCAGTGCTTTATCCACTGTACCACCTAGCTGCCCACAAAACCCATTATTAATAATTATTTTCTCCCAATTGCAAATATGGGGTGGGGGGAACTTGTGTACAAAGACATATGTAGGATATCTCTTATGCTTTGTGACAGTGGACAATGCTTTGAAAACTTACAAGCCAGAACTCTGGAAGGTAATTGGCATGTTTCCTTCCTTCCTTCCTTCCTTCCTTCCTTCCTTCCTTCCTTCCTTCCTTCCTTCCTTCCTTCCTTCCTTCCTTCCTTCCTTCCTTCCTTCCTTCCTTCCTTGCTCCCTCCCTCCCTCCCTTCCTTCCTTCCTTCCTCCCTTCCTTCCTCCCTCCCTTCCTCCCTCCCTTCCTCCCTCCCTCTCTCCCTCTCTCCCTCTCTCCCTTCTTCCCTTCCTTCCTTCCTCCCTTCCTTCCTCCCTCCCTCCCTTCCTTCCTCCCTCCCTCCCTCCCTCTCTCCCTCTCTCCCTCTCTCCCTCTCTCCCTCTCTCCCTCTCTCCCTTTCTCCTTCCTTCCTTCCTTCCTTCTTTCCTTCCTTCCTTCCTTCCTTCCTTCCTTCCTTCCTTCCTTCCTTCCTTCCTTCCTTCCTTCCTTCCTTCCTTCCTTCCTTCCTTCCTTCCTTCCTCCCTCCCTCCCTTCTTCTCTTCCTTCCTTCCTCCCTCCCTTCTTCTCTTCCTTCTTTCTTTCCTAGATTATGTGAAGTAGAGATTAGGGGAAGGAGTTTTTCAAAGTCAGGCTTCCTTGACTTCTTTCAGGTGCCATAAAATTATTCTACCTTTTGTAAGAAGACTTTCCCAATCTTCCTTAATATTAGTACCTTCCTCCTGATATTATCTCCAGTTTATCTTGTCTATATCTAGATTGTATATAGATGTTTACATGAGCTCTCTTCTATTGAACTGTGAGCTGCCTGAGAGAAAGGACTGTATTTTTTTTTATTTTTGTTTTTTTGTTTTGTTTTTGCTTTTATTTTTATTCCCAACACTTGGCACAGCCCCTGACACAAAATAGGCTTTTAATAAATTCTTGGTGATTTAGCTTGACTTCACTTGTTCTTTCCATATGAGGAAACTGAAGGTAAGACTTGCCCACTGTCTCTCAGATAGTAGATCTTATTGCATCTACAAATGAACAGCTTCTTCAAGTCATGCTCCCAAGTATTAGGGACATGCAATGTTGTCCCCATAGGCACCTAAATTGTCATTTCTTGGTTGAAGGTTGCAGTTTAGGACAAGTGTTTTGCTTAGAGAAAGAAAACTCCAGATGTGGTCAGACAGGGTTGGAAATGACTCGACTGAAATAACTGAACAACAACAAAAAACAGCACAGCGCGGGGTGGGGGTGGGGGGCAAGCGAAAACCCTGGGACATTGGCCTAAGGTGGGGGAGAACAGTTCTGCTCAGTAAAAAAAGATATCTATCTTTCTATTTTGACTTTTATTTTTTAATTGGGGGAGGGGAAAACTGCTCATGATTTCATTGGATAGGGAGTTCTTGATGAGGAAACTCCCTCTACCAGTGCATACATCAGTAACTTCTCTATAATTAATCATTTTACACAGATGATTAAGGAACTTAGAAATTCGGTGATTTGTCCATATTTAAATAACCTTTAATTCTCAGAAACAGCTATTGAACCCCAATTTTCCTGACTCTGAATCCAGGATTTCTGTGCACTATCCCAAGCTACCTTTAATTAATTACTCTTGCTATTTAGGTCCTAGACTATGTCTCAATGAAAGGGTATACAACATGTTTCTCTACCTACCTTGACTCTTCTTTTCTCTAAGATGATTCTTTTCTGCATGTAAGTACACACCACCCATCTTTCTCTTCATACTGATGGGAAGTTGGCCTGGATGAAGGCAAGGGATATCAAAAGATAGGGATCTACTGCCAAGGTAAAAAGGTAGTGATAGTAGTAGATTGATTACCATAGTGTGGATGCCAATCTGAATTTACAGATCAGATACAAGTTTGTATATTCTCTCCATCATTGTGTATGTGGGAGGAAAGGGAAGGAATGGAAAAATGGCCAATTCTGTTGAAGGCTTGGGCACAGATACCTCTCCCTAGAAATGTCCACATGTTGCCTTAGACATCTGTCTCTTCTCCTTGTTATTTGGGGAAGCCAGGCCTCAGGGGGAATAGGAATGAGTCTCCTGATTGAGAGAGATAGGACTGCTAAAACCACATGTCCACTGGGGCATGACCACCCTTACTGTTGTTGGATGTTCACTCCCACATTTCTCAAACTGCCAAAATCTCAAAACTTACCTCCCCTCCTCTTGTAGCCCTTTCCAATTCGCCTATGTCTTAGTCTTCCTACTATAAGAGGGGAATATCCAGGGCAGATTAAAGTCAGATCAGGCCATGTGATGGCTAAATGAGGTGCTGATTTTGAGCCATCGCTAAATGGTAGGGCCATTTCATACTTTCCTTCATTCCTGTGCTTGAATATACAGCCTCTGGGTACAAAGATTTAAAGATTTAGATATTTCCCAATGTTCCTATCCCTAACTCCTCTTTTCCTAACTATCTGACTTTAACTTGAGTGGTCCTATAAGAAATATCACTTCCTGCCTTTGACTTCCCCAGAAGCATGATTTTGGCTCAATGGAGCTAAACATGTTGGCAGTTTTATACTTTTCACCATCACCTCACTGTGTGTAGGTCCTGTAGGTAAAAGCAATATAGGCAGTTGGCAATTGATTTTGGCAAAAGCTCTCTATGTTCAGTGGCGCTCTGGCTATATTTCTGGTAATAATAGCTTTTTTTTTTTTTTTTGCAGGCAATGGGGATTAAGTGACTTGCCCAGGGTCACACAGCTAGTAAGTGTCAAGTGTCTGAGGCCGGATTTGAACTCAGGTACTCCTGAATTCAGGGCCGGTGCTTTAACCACTGCGCCATCTAGCTGCCCCAATAATAGCTTTTTGAACATTTAAAGATAACTAGGATATTCCCTATATCTCTTTTAGTTTTCTTATTAAACATACCCAGTTAATTTGACAGGTACTTACGAATTCAAGATCCTTTACTATTCTAATTGTTCTTCTCTGGATCCAGTGTCCTTCTTAAAATGTGGCACCCCACAAATGAACACAGTATTTCTATAGGTATGCATAAAGTTTGAGCCATTTGGGTTGGCACATCCAGCCTAAAATATAGAATGTCTATGAACACTTCATATAATGTAACCACAGAAATGTACAATAAGATCCTGTCTTATTCCTGGAAACGCTCTCTTTCTTCAGTTATCACACTTATGCCATATATGCTATGAGATTGATTTCTCATGCCTATCACAGAAAGACTGTCATAGAATGTTAGAATTGTCACAAATCCAATCCAGTTTCTCATTTTTAGAATAAAGAAACTTCGTCTGTAGAGATTTAGTTTCTTCAGTGATAGTAAATTTGATATTTTAAAAAAAGAAAAACTTTTTATTTAATTGGCACAGGTAATTCCCAGTGTGGAAATGCCTTCATTGATGGCAACTTCTTTGTAACTGTTAATCTTAGAGAGTTGTTTATTTGTACTGAGAGGTTAATTGATTTGTTCCTGCCAAGACTTGAACTCTAATTTGAGCTCTTCCTTACTCTAATAACAATCCTCTCTTCTATGCACTATGACAGACTATCTCTAGGTCAATAAATAGGCTTTAATAATTATATATTATATATGTATATGTACACACACACACACACACACACACACACACACACATATATATATATATATGGTGTTCAGTTATTTCTAACTCTTCATGACCCCATGTAGAGTTTTATTGTCAAAGAAACTGAAATGGTTTGCTTTTTCTTTCTCTAGCTCATTTTATTGATGAGGAAAAGAAGGCAGACAGGGTTAAGTGATTTACTCAGGGGCACACAGGTAGTAAGTGTCTAAGGCAAGATTTGAACTAGAAAGATGAGTCTTTCTGACTCTCTCTCATTCCACATACACATATGTAGATGTATGTATGTGTATGTATACACACACAATTTACCATCTACCTGTCTACCTATCTATGTCTGTCTATCTATCTGTCTGTCTGTCTATCTATCTATCTATCTATCTATCTATCTATCTATCTATCTATCTATCTATCTATATCCATCTATCTATCTAATCATCATTGGGAAGTATGTGGCACATTGGATAGAGAGCCAAGCTTGGAGTCAGAAAGACTCATATGTTTGTATCTATACACACATATACAACTATGAGATATGTATATTTACACCTGTGGCAAACAATAGTGATTGGCATTTATCTGTTATTTAATCTTCACACTAACTTGATGAAGTATGTAGGCTAGCACAGGCTTTCTTAAGCTTTTTCCACTCACAGTTACTTTTTTTTCTTAATTACTTTTATTTATTTTTGTTACATTTTAAGTTCTGAGCTGTCTCCCTCCTTCTCTTCCTACCCTATATTAGAGCAGGCTACCATTTGACATAGGTATATAAATACATGTAAAAATATAATATGCATACATGTATTTATGAGTTCTTTCTCTGGAGATGGATGACATCTCCCTTTGTAGTTGATTTGAGTATTTATAATACTCAGAATTACTTGGATTTCATAACTATTCTTTTTTTTTTTCTAGTGACATGTAGAGATAGTTTTCAACATTTGTTTTTTTATTTTTTCAACATTTGTTTTCTAAGATTTCTAGTTTCAAAATTTTCTCCCTCCCCACTCCCCAAGACAGCAAACAATCTGATATAGGTTACATATGTACAATCACACTAAACATATCTCTACATTACCCATGCGGTGAAAGAAGAATCAGAGCAAAAGGGACGAACCTCAAAAAAACAAAACAAAAAAGTAGAAATAGAATGGTTCAATCTGTATCTAGATTCCAGTTTTTTGTTTTGTTTTGGATTTGGAGAGCATTTTCCATCATAAGTCATTTGGAACTGTCTTGGACCACTGTATTTCTGAAAAGAGTCAAGTCTATCACAGTTGATCAACACACAATGTTGTTGATACTGTGTACAATGTTCTCCTGATTCTGATCATCTCACTCAGCATCAGTTCGTGTGAGTCCTTCCAGATTTCTCTGAAATCTGCTTGCTCATCACTTCTTCACATTGATTAAAAAAAAAACTTTGCGTTCTAAATGTTCTTCCTCCCTCCCTCCTTAACCCTCCCTATGGAATCAAGTGATTCAATATGTCATACATGTGCAGTTATGCGAAGCATCTTCACATTAGTCAAGTTGTGAAAGCAAATAGAATAACTTTAGAAAGAGGAACTAACAAATAAAATTATACTTCAGTCCGTATCCAAATACCATCATTTCTTCCTCTATTGATGGTTTTCATTTTTCAGACATGCTTCTGATATCATTCTGCCCATCATTTCTTTCACAGTTACTATTGCTAACTATATTACCCTCCATCCTATTCCCTTCCCTTGATATTTCCTCCATTTTCTATCTTCTTTCATCTTATCCCTCCTCAAAATTGTTTTGCTTTTTACTGCCCCCAATCTGCCCTCCCTTCCTTCATCTCTCACTCCCCTTTACCCCTCCCCTCCTACTTTCTCTCAGGGCAAAATATATTACTATACCCACTTAAGTGTTTATGTTATTCCCTTTTTGAACCAATTCTGATGAAAGTAAGGCTCACATACTCCCCCACTCCTTCCCCATTTTCCCCTCCACTCCATGAGCTTTTTCTTGTTTCTTTTATGCGAATTTTTTACACCCGTCCACCTCTCTCTTTCACTTTCTTCCAGTGCATTTCTCTTACCCCTCAACTTTTTTTTTTTTTTTTTTGGTGGGGCAATAGGGATTAAGTGACTTGCCCAGGGTCACATAGCTAGTAAGTGCCAAGTGTCAGAGGCCGGATTTGAACTCAGGTCTTCCTGAAACCAGGGCCGGTGCTTTATCCTCTGTGCCACCTAGCTGCCCCTCCGCCCCTCGCCAACGTTATTTTTTTGTTTTGTTTTGTTTTGTTTTGTTTTTTAGTGAGGCAATTGGGGTTAAGTGACTTGCCCAGGGTCACACAGCTAGTAAGTGTTAAGTGTCTGAGGCCGGATTTGAACTCAGGTACTCCTGACTCCAGGGCCAGTGCTCTATCCACTGCGCCACCTAGCTGCCCCACCAACGTTATTTTAAAGATGTCATCATGGGTCTGCTAGGTGATACAGTGGACAGAGCACCAGCCCTGGATCCAGGAGGCTCTGAGCCCAAATCCAGCCACAGATATAAGCCACCCCATTCTGCCTGCCCCACAAAAACATGGAGAAATGCTTTATAGATATCATCCCTTCATATTCAATTCACACGTGTCCTCTGTCTATGTATATTCCTTTCAGCTACCCTAATACTGAGAGAATTCTTATGAGTTGGAAGTATTATCTTCTCAAGTAAGAATGCAAACAGTTTAACCTTTTAATGTCCCTCATGATTTCTTTTTCCTTTTTACCTTTTTATGCTTCTCTAGGGTCTTCTATTTGAAAGTCAAATTTTCTATTCAGTTCAGGTCTTTTCATCACAAATGCCTGGAAATCCTCTTTTTCATTAGAGTCCCATTTTTCACCTGAAACATTATAAACAATTTTCCTGGCTAGGTTGCTTTAGGTTGCAGTCCCAGTCCCTTTGCCCTCAAGAATATCATATGCCATGCCCTCTGGTCCTTTAATGTGGGAGCTGCTAAATCCTGTTATCCTGACTGTGGCTCCACAGTATTTAAATTCCGTTTTCCTAGGTGCTTGTAATATTTTTTCCTTGACCTGGGATCTCTGGAACTTGGCATTCATGTGACTATCAGAGTGGCTAGCCAATTGGCTGGGGGCTGTGTGTGGTCAGCCTGGGGTCTGCTGGGAAGAAGGGAGGATTTCTGCCATTCTAGCTTGAAACTGGAAGTCAACAGGATGCTGCTGTGTGTGCTCAGTTGATTCCTGGGTGGTGGTGTTGTTTAGGTTGTATAATTTCACTTTCCCCATTTTATTTCCTTTCCCTTAATCCTACTGATCCTGTTTGTGTTTTTGTAAGTTCGTTCTTGTTAAATACATCCTGCTCTGTTTTGAGGAAGGCTGTCTTTCTCCTTCCTTGCCCCAATATTGTGGCGAGCCGCTTAGCTAATACTCCCCAATTAAAAATTAGTCCCCACAATTTGGAACTCAGAACTTTAAATAAAAATATGTATTATTTTTTAAAAAAAGAACAATTTTGAGTGACTAAGTCATTTTTACTACTATCAATACACAAATTAAAAATAAAGAACATGAAAAAGACACTATTTACATCTAGGAAATAACTAATAAATGTATGTGTAGAATAATTTTAGAAATAGTGTATATACCTATTTGTGTCTAATAGTAGCCATCTTTAGCTTGGGGTAGGGGAATGGAAGAAGAAATAGGGTGAAAAAAATTTACCTGTGTAAGGGGTGAAAATTCTACCTATACTATCTAAAATCTAATGAGTGGTCACCAATAAATTATAAGCTTTAGCAAGAATATTTAAGTGTTTAAGTATTTATTAAAGAGAATGAGGATCAGAGAGAAAGGTAAAATTCTAACTATTTCTAAGAGACCCTATCATTCAACCTGCCATGGCGAGGTCAGGAACCAAAAGAGAGGAAAAGCCCTCTGCCAGCGTCCATTTCCTACTTCAGGTCCTCCTCCCAGAAATGGGAGGCTCCTCAAGTTGATTGGCTGGTAACCTTGATAGACAATACCCACGAGCAAACGTCACTTCCTGACGCCAAGGACCTTGACCACATGGTTTGCCCTCAGATGCCTTCTCCTCATGGCAGAACTTTCCTACCGTAGCTCTCCAGCAGGTGGCATCATTGTAATCGTTACAGTCCCCCTTTTGTTTCTTCAAGAAACGCGGGGTGTTTCCTTGATGAAACAGTCAAAAATAATAGAATAAAGTACCCTATGCTAACAAACAATATGTTAATAACAATAGAGAAAAGGGAGAAAGGGGAAATTTTGTCCAGAGGGGTGGTCCCTCATGAACCAGCGCTTTGACACTGGCCTGCAGAGGGAGGGCCTCTGCAGAAAATACATGGTACAAATGGTGTATATAATAACAGAAGGGAAAAAGAAAAACAACAAAATGAAACTGTTCATTTAAAATCTTTGAAAGTTTTTTTCTCAGATGATTCTTGGGATGTCCTCTGGGTTTAGTCGTGGAATGGAAATCTGTTCAGGAGTTGATGTGTGGATGCTGGTAATCAGCCAGGAAAATTTCCTACAAAACTGAGCTTAACACAACTTTAAAATAACTTTGTCAATAATCAAATCAAATAATGACAGTTCTTAAAAATATGTCTAAGGGAATTCAGAATCTTAGTTGTTAACATGAAACATAATAAAACAAAAACATTCTCTAAAACTTAATATTACTACAGTCCCCTAAAACTTAATATTACTATTGTAATTTTTGTTTTGTTTTGTTTTTTGCAGGGCAATGGGGGTTAGGTGACTTGCCCAGGGTCACACAGCTAGTAAGTGTCAAGTGTCTGAGGCTGGATTTGAACTCAGGTCCTCCTTAATCCAGGGCCAGTGCTTTATCTACTGCACCACCTAGCTGTACCCTGCTACAGTAATTTTTAACTTTGTTTCATCACTTTTTGCATCATCTGCCTAATTATCCTCATGCCATTATGAGAAATTTAAAAATCTAATATAATTGGTAACAGGTGTCAAGGCCAAATTCAACACTGTATTTATCATGACACCTGAGATAATTATGGGGGTTACCATAAAAGAACAGAGAAATGATGGGATATGAGCATTTCCATACTTGAGCAATATATACTGCTCATGCAGTATGCCAGGCTTAAAATAGGTGAATGGGATACACAGCCATGCCACCTAAACATACTGGAGTAAACTGAGTCAGACTTAATCAGATGCATGGGATTGAGATTTACATGGCATCAGGCATATAGGAAGGGCATAGAAGGCAGGTATTAGAATGAGATGGGTGGGATGAAAACTTCTAGCCATCTGCACAGTATTGTGAGGGAAAGTTAAACCAAGAGAAACGAACCTCAACGTTTGTCAAAAGCCATTCCTTCAGCCATACCTTGACTTCATGCATGTCTCCCCTCATGTGACAGTTCAAAGTCTGCTCTTGCATATATTCCTCTTGTGATCAAATAGCATCTTGGCCAATTGGCATCTGATAACTTGGAATGAAGGCAATTAATATCTTAAATGATAACTTCCCATAGTCCAAGTCTCATATGGATTTAAAAATTGAGGATAATAATGATCGCAAAAAATGTAAATGTACCTTGACTCAGAATATATATACAATTATACAATAATTTCAAATAGGGGGCAGCTAGGTGGTGCAGTCGATAGAGCCCGGCCCTGGAGTCAGGAGTACCTGAGTTCAAATCCGACCTTAGACACTTAACACTTACTAGCTGTGGTGCCCCTGGCAAGTCACTTAACCCCAATTGCCTCACTAAAAAAAAAAAAAATTCAAATAATACCCCCCCTTTTTTACTAAGTATACAATTACTTTTGTGAAAAATTAGAACATATTTAAATACAAGTTAAAAACACAACACAATCTTAAAGAAAACTTTTTTTTGAAAAAAGAAAACTTAGAAATGTTCTCCTCTTTTTTAATATGCTCATCCAAAATAATACTTCTAGAATCAATTTACACTTGCCATGGCATACAATTTGCCAGGGTATTGCTTTATAGAGTTTGACCAAATAATCAGTTGGAAAGAAAAAAATAACAAAAACAAACAACTCGGAATATGGGAGCACAGTGCTCCCAGAATTAACATTGTATTATGAAATCAAAACCATCTTGCATTGTTTCAAAATTAGATAGATGAATGAATGGAAGAAAATACACAAGAAAGAATGAAAAGACAATGAAATTCAAACTAGGGAAATCTAATGAATGTGAACTTAACATTAATAAGAGTATTGCAAAATATAAAGTTGATCAGATGACTATAAAAAGCTTTTACAAATATTCTTTTTTTTTTAAAAGCAAAGTATAGGGGCAGCTAGATGGTGCAGTGGATAAAGCACCGGCCCTGGATTTAGGAGTACCTGAGTTCAAATCTGGCCTCAGACACTTGACACTTACTAGCTGTGTGACCCTGGGCAAGTCACTTAACCCCCATTGCCCCGGAAAAAAAAAAAGAAAATTATAAAACACAATCTCAAAAGCATGAAAATCTCTATGAGAATAAACTCATACCCTTAATTTCAGAATGTAGATATAATAACATAGAAATCCTATGTAACCTCTGAACTCACATTATTTCTCTGAATGAATTTAGAACACTTTTAATTCCAATATCTAAAATCCCCAATACTCATATTAATACCTTGGCCCTTACTTCTACATTTCTGCAAAATATGTCTTCTTGAAATAAGATAATTGCCATTTTTATTCAGCTTAAGTTTGTCTTCTTTAACCCCTCTATATTGTCTATCAGTTCTTTCATAATACAAATGCTTTATAAGGATACTAATTAAAGACAACAGCAGATTAACAAAATCATGAACAAAATTAGTATATCTGGAATTTAAAGGGTTTTCTAAGATTGTTTTGGAAGAACCACAGGAGGTTGAGTCAGAATTATAGCCAGGCTAGGGAAGGGCTGAGGCTGACTGCTTCAGCAACTGAGTAGAAGCTGCAAATGCAGGTAGAGAAAGCTGCACATGTGCAAGATCTGGACATGAGGTGGTTGAATTAGATCTCTGGATTTCCGTGACAGGAGGATCAAGGGATTTGGCCATGGGAGGAGTAGGAGGTGGCTCCAGAGGAGGGAGAGGAGGTGGGGTCCCAAGAGGAGGGGTGGCATTAGGGCAATTTGAATCAGGCTTGGTTTTCAAAATCAGGCCTGATTTCCCCTCCCACCACTGCTTCTAGATGCACTTGGGGTGTTTCCTCCAGGCATGCAAAAGAAGAGAAATGCTTAGCATTAGAATTTGAAAAAAGTGCAGGAGTCAGAGCTTTCTCTGAAAAAGGCATGGTTGGGAGAGAGGGGTTATCTATATTCCCTTGTTTAAGCACCTTGCTTCTTCTTCCAACAAAAATAAAAATAGAAAATCCACAAAAACAAAGCATTAACAAGATCTTATTCCCCATTTGTCTGGTTAAACAGACTAAAATTAGGAATAGGATACTTAGGGAGTTGAAAAAACCCTTTTGAAAATTTAAATAGAAAACAGCTGGTACTTTACAGTTAAAGGGACAGGGTAGGGGAAATTTCTTACCCAACCAGAAGATCAGAAGATGTAGGTTCAGCTTTCCTCTTCATGGTTAGCCATCTGTAAGAGGGCTAAAAATTCTAGTTACACTATCTAAAATTGAAGGAATATTTGCAAAATAAATTATAAGATTTAGCAAAATTATTTAAGTGTTTAGGTATTTATTAAAGAGCATTAGGATCAGAGAAAAAGGTAAAAATCTAACTATTTCTAAAGAGATCCCATAATCTAACGTGCTATGGCCAGGTCGGAACCAAAAGCAAGTTGATTGGCTGGTAGCCTTGATATACAGTACCCATGAGCAAATGTCACTTTCTGATGCCAAGGACCTTGACCACATGACTTGCCCTCAGATGCCTTCTCCTCATGGCAGAGCTTTCCTACTGTAGCTCCCCAGTAGGTGGCAATCATTCCAATCATTACACCTGATAACTTTATTATATATTTAAAAGCAATAGGAAGTTGTACATAAAAGATTTGCAGTTTCATGTGTAATCATCTTTTTTATTATATGGTTATAGAAATGCTTGCTTTATTCCATAAATTTAAAAAATATTTTATTCTTAAAAAAATCAATTTTAAAAATAAACCTTTTAAAAAGTGCTGCTTCAATTTGGAATTATGCCCAAAAGGGTTATAAATCTGTGCATACCCTTTGGACCCAGCAATACCACTTTTGGGTCTTTTTCCCAAAGAGATCATAAAAAAGTCAAAAGGACCCACATGTACAAAAATATTTATAGCTGCTCTTTTTTGTGGTGGCAAGGAATTGGAAATTGTGAGGGCTGCCCATCCATTGGGGAATGGCTAAACAAGTTGTGTTCTATGAATGTAATGGAATTCTATTGTGCTATAAGAAGTGATGAGCAGGAGGAGTTCAGAGAAACCTGGAAGGACTTGCATGAACTGATGATGAGTGAGATGAGCAGAACCAGAAGAGCATTATATACTGTAACATCAATATTATGTTTTGATCAAACTGTGATAGATTAGGTTCTTCTCACCAATACAATGGTACAAGAACGTTCCAAAGGACTCATGATGGAAAAGGCTCTCCAAATCCAAGAAAAAAAAAAGAACTGTGGAATATGGATTGCTGATGGAACCATACTATTTCTTTGTTTTTGGTGCTGTTGTTTTTCTTTTTTCAGGTTTTTCCTTTTTGTTCTGATTCTTCTCTTATAACATGACTCATGCAGAAATATGATTAATGTTATTATGTATATATATATATATAATATACACACACACACACCACACACACACACATATATATAAAACCTATATCAGATTACATGCTGTCTAGGGGAGGAGGGAGGGAGAAAAATTTGAAATTTGAAATCTTATAAACAAATGTTGAAAACTATCTCTACATGTAACTGGAAAATAATAAAATACTTTTATGAGGAAAAAAAGTGCTACTTCAGGTTATAGTTGTACCTTCAGTATTATTACTTTTCTATAGAATACATTTTTCATAAAATATATCATGGCATTGGTTTTTGTCTACTACTGTATTTAGTTGGTGAACCATATGAGTTATATGTGATGCAATAACCATATCATGTAGTAATAAAGTGTGTGGTATTGTGCAACACTTAAATTTTTACATAGAATCTTTTTTTGTGTGTGGGGGGCAATGAGGGTGAAGTGACTTGCCCAGGGTCACACAGCTAGTAAGTATCAAGTGCCTGAGGCTGAAATTTGAACTCAGGTCCTCCTGAATCCAAGGCCAGTGTTTTATCTACTGTGCCACCTAGCTGCCCATAACACTTAAATTTAATAAAAATCTAACCAGTTGTTCTTTAATAAAAGTGAAAAAAAAACAAAGGAAAAACATATAGGGCAAAATACATATAGGAAGAAGAGTGTTGGGGAAAAGAAGTATATTAAATTTATTTAACACAGAAAGGGATTTTTTTCTCTATCAATTTCCATTTTTTTTTCTTTTAAATTCCTACAAGTTAATGCTCTTTCTATATCCTGTCATTAGGAATGCCCAAGAATAGGCAGCTAGAAGAAGGGGTAGGGAGTAAGGTCCATAGTTAAGATCTAGGCACTGAGCAAAGACTTACATGAACTGATGCTGAGTGAAATGAGCAGAACCAAGAGAACATTGTACACAGTAACATCAATATTGTGTAATGATCTACTGTGAGAAAATTAGCTCTTCTCAGCAATTCAATGATCCAAAATAAACTCCAAAAGTCCTCATTATGGAAAATGCTTTCCACATCTGAAAATTAACTATGGAGCCTGAATACAGATGGAAGCATAGTAGTTTCACTTTTGGGGGGTTTTGTTTCTTCTTTCTTGTGGTTTTTCCCTTTTGTTCTGATTCTTCTCTATCAGCATGACTAATGTGGAAATATGCTTAACATGATTGTAATCAATAACCTATGTCAGACTGTTTGTTTTTCTTTCAGGGGGTAAAGGAGGGAGGGAGGGGCAGGAGGGAGAAAAATTTGGAACAAAATCTTACAAAAATGAATGTTAAAAACTATTTTTACATAATTACATGGAAAAAAAGAAAATGCTATTTTAAAAAAGGACCAGTTGAAGAAAAGATTGAGACATGTACAAGTAGAAAAGGTCACAGGGTCTGTACAAAAATGGGGGTTGGCAGATTGAAGGAGAGATTGAGAGATACACGCACAAAAGATAGATTTGGCCATTCAAAGCTGCTTGAGTCAATCTACTGTAGGAAGAATAGCAAGAAGGATAACTGTAGAAATTGAAAAGTAATATAGGATGTTGAGAAAATGGTCACTTGTGGGGGTGATTACATTGTGCCCAACCACACTTTAAATAAGAACTTTTTAAAATGCCTATGCTTAACAAGGAATTTTAACATGCATCAGGAATGCTGATGCTTAACAAATGGGTTTTAAATTATCTTGTAATTAGAAGCACTCTTTTTTTGAGGAGCAAAGAGAAAAGGAAAAAAAACTATTAACCCAGTGGGAATGTTAAGTACCAAGTTAAGGCATTTTTCGGAAATTCTAGTAGCCAAGATGTGTTTTACTGAAACATGTTTTACTCAACCATGTAGTAGAGTTCAAAATGCAATTTCAGTAAGACAACAGGTTGATATTTCTTTCAATACATGTATAGATTTGTGATCTTATCCATATAGGATAACTTTCATATCCTGTTTTCCTGTGAGATTTCTATAATGTTGTTGGAGGTCTTGCTTTAGACCTGTTGATATTGAGTGGGTTATAAATGGATTTTTACTTTCCGTCTAATGCCTGTATTTCTCACAGAGCCAGATCATCTCCTTTTCTGGTGAAAAAAATCATCAATAATATATTTTATACTACTTCACCTGTACAATCATACATTACTCATATAGGGTCATCTATTTATGGCAGTCATTTGATTCCTTATTGCCCTTCCCTTACATAGATTTCAATGTGAATTTCTTAGTGACTGTGGTATTATGCTTCATTTTTGTTAAATAGAAAGATACTAGTATTCAAAGGACAGTCATCTTTTCAGGGAAGGAACTTGGGGTTTTTAAAGAAGCGAATAATTCTTAAATACAGTCCAGTGTACTATCCCCCCATTCAATTCCAGTTCATTGAATGTCATCAATGTCTTTCCAAAGCATGTGTTTTGTGTGTATACTATATTGTAATATATACATATATGGTACACATCTGTGTGCATATGATTTCATATATGCATACACACATATATGTATACATATGGTTTCTCCATCCTAGGAGCTCTAGGCGTAAGCAACCTTGGAACCCATGTTTCCAAGCCAAATGTTGTACCCTGCCCAGTATGGAAGTCCTGAGAAGCCAGGATACTTCCAAAGTTTATTTCATTTAAATATTTCTATCCCAATGTCTACTGCAGTATCTAATACATAGAATGTGCTTAATAAGTGATTAATGATTGAAGGAGACTTCTTTTAATTATGGAATGGCTTTTCATCTTCCTACAAGTTGATGTACATTCAGATAAGCTTATTTACCTCATGTAGCTTACTTAGGCATGATTATCTTTTCTTTTAAATTTATTTTTATTTCAAAGTATCTCCCTCCCTACAAGCCCCTTTCTCACTGATCTACAAGGCCAGAAAATATATCCATTATACATATGCAATCATGCAGAACATATTTCTGCATTTTCCATGTTTAGAAAAAAAGCAAGAAAAATAAAGAAAAGAAAAAAAATATGCTTTAATCTGCACCTTGAATCCATCAGTTCTCCTATCTTGAGGTGGACAGAATTTTACATCATGAACCCTTTGTTGTAGATCACTGTATTGATCAAATTTACTAAGTCTTATAACAGTTGGTTTATCTTTAAAATAATGCTGATACTATGTAGATTGTTCTCTTGGTTCTGAACACCACTTTGCATCAGTTCATATATATATCTTCCCAGGTTTTTCTGAAGCCATCCCCCCTTCATCATTTCTGTTTTTAAAATTATCTAAATTTATTAAAATTTTTCAATATATGTAAAAAATTAACAATCTTCTTCTTTAAATTGTGAGTTCCACATTTTCTCCCTTCTGCCCACCCATGCCTCCTTTTGAGAAAGCAAGCAGTTTGATTTTGATAATGCTTGTGAAATCATGCAAGACAGTGTTCCATCTTAGCCATATTATAAAAGAAAACACAAAGTACAATAAAAGTAAAGAAAATTTTAAAAAATATGCGTAGTCTGCCTTCAGAGTTCTTCAGTTCTCTTTTTGGAGGTGGATAGCGTTTTTCATCATGTGTCCTTTGGAATTATCTTTAATCTCTGTTTTGATCAGAGTATCTAAATATTCACAATTGATGATCCATAAGAATATTGCTCTTAGTATGTTACAATGTTCTCATTTTGCTCACTTCATTTTACATTAGTTCATATAAGTATTTCCAGGTTTTTTCTGAAATCAATCCTGCTCATAATTTCTTTTTCTTTTTTTTTTGGGGGGGGGGCAGGGCAATGAGGATTAAGTGACTTGCCCAAGGTCACACAGCTAGTAAGTGTCAAGTGTCTGATGCTGGATTTTAACTCAGGTCCTCCTGAATCCAGGGCCAGTGCTGTATCCACTGTAGCACCTGGCTGCCCCCTGCTCATCATTCTTATAGCATAAAAGTATTCATCACAGCATATTCTAGGATTCTGGTTTTTAATCCACTCTGCAATTTGCTTCTGTTTTATAGCAGAGTTCATCCCATTCACATTCACAGTTATTATTACTATCTGTCTATTCCCCTCCATTTAACCCCCTTTTTACTTTTCCCCCTTCTTTCACCCTATTCCTCCTCACTGACATTTTGCTTCTTACCCCTTCCTCCCCCAATCTGCCCTCCTTTTTATCACCCCCTCTCTTTTCTTTACCCATTACTCCCATGCTTTTTTCTCCTTTCTATCAGTCCCCCCCTTTTTCTTCCCCTTTTTGCTTCCCTAAAACAATGAGCTAAGTTTCTTTATCCCAATGAACGTATATGTTATTCCCTCAAATCTAATGAGAGTAGGGTTAAAACAATGTTCACCCCTCCTTTCTTTCCTCCTAATGTAATAGGTTTTTTTCCAGCTCTTCATATGATATAATTCACCGCTTTCCACCTCCCTTTTCCTCTCTTCCCCATAGACTCCCTTTTTAACCCCTTAATTTTTTTTGTATCGTCACATCAAAGGACAGTTTATATTTTTACCCTCTGTGTAAAGTCCTTCTCTCTGCCCAAATACATTTACAGTTCTTAGAGTTATGAGTATTATCTTCCCGTGTAGGGATGTAAACAGTTTAACCTAATTGAGTAACTTTTTTCCCCCTCTGTTTACCTTTTTAAACTTCTCTGGAGTCGTGTATGTTAAGATTAAATTTTCTATTCAGTTCTGGTCTTTTTTTTCATCAGGAAAGATTGAAAGTCCCCAATGTCATTGAATGTCCATCTTTTCCCCTGAAAGAGGAATGATCAAGTTTTGCTGGGTAATGGATTCTTAGCTGTAATCCAAGCTCCTTTGCCTTCCAGAATATCATATTCCAAGCCTTGTGGTCCTTTAATGTTGAAGCTGCCAGGTCCTGAGCAATCCTGGACTGTGGTTCCATGATATTTAAATTGCTTCTTCTCTGACTGCTTGGAGTATTTTCTCCTTCACCTGATAATTCTGGAACTTGGCTACAATATTCCTTGGAGTTTTCCTTTTCGGGTCTCTTTCAGGAGGCAATCGGTAGATTCTTTCAATGATGATTTATCCTCTGATTCTGTAATATCAGGGTAGTTCTCCTTAATAATTTCCTGAATGTGGAGTCTAGATTCTTTTTCTGAGCATGACTTTCAGGCAGTCCAATGATTCTCAAATTGTCTCTGCTGGATCTGTGTTCCAGATCAGTTGTCTTTCCAATGAGGTATTTCACATTTTCTTCTATTTTTCATTCTTTTGATTCTGCTTGAACTGATTCCTGGTGTCTCATGGATTCCTTATCTTCCAATGGGCTAATTTTAATTTTTAAGGCATTGTTTTCTCAATGAGATATTCACCTTTTTTTTTTCCATTTGTCCAAATGAATATTTTAAGGCACTGTTTTCTTCAGTGAGGTTATGCACCATTGTTTCCATTTGGCCAGATGATTTTTTTTTTATGGTATTGTTTTCTTTCAGTGAAATAATGCACTTTTTTTTTTCCATTTGGCCAGATGAATTTTTTAAGGAATTATTTCTGCAGTCAATCTTTGTGCTTCCTTTTCCAAGCTGCTGATTCTTTTTTCATTCATTTCTTGTTTTGCTTTCATTTCTCTCCCCATTTTTTCTTCTACCTCTCTCATTTGATTTTTTGTTTTGTTTTGGTTTTTTTGTGGGGCAATGGGGGTTAAATGACTTGCCCAGGGTCACACAGCTAGTAAGTGTCAAGTATCTGAGGCCGGATTTGACTCAGGTACTCCTGAATCCAGGGCCAGTGTTTTATCCACTGAGCCACCTAGCCACCCCCTCAATTGATTTTTAAAATCCTTTTGAGCCCTTCCAGGAAGGCTTTTTTGTTCTTGAGACCAAATTCACCTTCTCTGGTGAGGCTTCACATGAGGCAATTTGAGGGTGTTGTCCTCATTTGAGTTTGTGTTAACTTCTTCCCTATTGATACAGAAGCTCTCAATGGACAGGGCTTTTTTGTGCTTCTTACTCATTATTGCAGCTTATTAATTTTTTTTTTTTACATTGAGGTCTGCTCTGGGACACCAGGGTCCCTGTTTTGGGCTTCTTTGCAGGGGTATAGGTGCTGTTTCATGAGCTTTTAACACTGAGACCTTTAAGTGTGTGCAGTTAGCCCCCCTACCCCCCACCCCCGGCCACACACACACATCCTGTCTGAATGTGCTGGTATCAGTGGGCCTAGTAGTGCTTGTCCTGTTCGTGGCCCTATAGCTGGCAACTTGCCCTCTTGGCTGGTGCAGGTAGGTTTTTCTACTGCCCTGCTTGGCCACCATATTGTTGAGCCAGGTTCCGGGCCTCAGTTGTTTGGCTGTTGCCCGCAGGTCCTGCTGACTTGGCCCAACCCCCTCGGCGCTGGGCTGCTGCCCTGCGCTTTGTCTCCCTTTTTTCTTAGTCTGACTGACCTTTTCCTGAAGTCTTCTAAATTATCTCTGGTTGGAAGACTGTGTCTCTCTGTCTCTTTGAAGGTTCTGTAGTTTCAGAATCCAACCAGATGTTTCATTTAATGTTCTTTTTGAGAGAACAGAAGGAGAACTCAGGCAGCTTGCTGATTCCTCCTCTGCCATTTTGGTTCTGCGGTCCTCCTTTAGACAGTTTTTTAATCTCCTTTTCCCACTTGGCTTTTCAAACTGTTGACTTTTTTTCTCATGACTCTTCTGCATCGCTCTCATTTCCATTTCCATCTTTCCTCCTTTTCTCTTTATCTTCTTTCTATTTCTCCTACTTTTTCTTCAGAGTTCCTTTTGAGAGCTTCCATGGCCTGAGACCAGTTCATATTTTTCTTGGAAGCTTTGGATTTTGCAGCTTTGACCCTGTTATTATCTTCTTCTTCTGAGGTTGTATTGTGGTCTACCTTACCCCAAAGAAGTTTTCAATGGTCTTCTCCTTTTCTCTGCCTACTCTTCCTGGCTTACTATTTCTTGGCTTTTAACTCCTTCTTAAAGTATGGCGCGGCTTCCAGGACACACTGTTCAAGCTACAGCATGGCCTGGGGGATGGTTGAGCTTCTGCTCAGCCTGCCTGGCCTCACTTTCATTTAATTTTAAATTCTCACTGGGGGTGGGGTGGGAGGGGTGGGCCTGCTTCTCGGCTCCACTCCTGTTTTCAGCTTAAGAGGGTCGAGGTGTTTTGGGTTGGGGGGTGGGGGGGCAGGCTTTAATCTCACCTGGACTGTTTTTTTAGGTCCTACTTTACTAAGGCCTACTTTACTAAGCAACCAACCAGCAAAGCTTTCTGTGGTGTGGTTCTCAACTTCCAATGAGACTGCTCCCCTGCTCCCCTTCCCCACCTGGGTCTCCCGCCACTCAGGATTCTTCTTGGTTCCCCACTGGGGTGGGACAGTTGAATCCTTCTCTCCAGTCCACTGGTAGCCCTGCACTTACCCCCACCTGGGCCAGCCATTCAGTCCGACCGCACGCTCGGTTCCAGAGGACACCAGTGCTGCAGCCGATTTAGAGGCACTGAGGCAAATTCCTCTGGCGGTGTCTGGTGTTTGGCCCGATTGCAGGGTTAGGCTTTATTCGTGGTCCAGCATGGCCCCTGAAATCTATCTATAGCTGGAGAAAATCTCAGCCCATATTTTTGTCTGTTTTTCTGCCCCAAGAATTATTTTATTGCTATTTTTGGGGTTATTTTATCAGAAGCCCTGTGCGTTTAATGTCTTTCCTCTGCCATGTTGGCTCCGCCCCCTGCTAATCATTTCTTATAGCACAACAATATTCCATTACATTCATATACTACTACTTGTTCAGCCGTTGCCCAGTTGATGGGCATCCCCTCAGTTTCCAATCCTTTTCCACCACAAAATGAGCTGCTATAAATATTTTACAAGCCTTTTACATGATCTCTTTGGGATATAGAACAAGTAGTGGTATTGCTGGTTAAAAGGGTATACAGAGCCCCAAAGCTCTTTGGGCATAGTTCCAAATTGCTCTCCAGAATGGTTGGATCAGTTCACAACTTCACCAACAATGTATTACTACTTAGTGTTCCTATTTTCCCACATCTTCTCCAACATTTATTATTTTCCTTTTTTGTCATATTACCCAATTTGATAGGTGTGAGGTGATACTTCAGAGTTGTTTTAATGTGCATTTCTCTAATCAGTAGTGATTTAGAGCATTTTATTTCATGTTGCAATAGATAGCTTTCATTTTTTCATCCTAAAACTGTCTGTTCATATCCTTTGACTATCCATTGGAGAAAGACTTGCATTTTCATAAATTTGATTCAATTCTCTATATATTAGAAATGAGGACTTTATCAGAAACACTGGCTATAGAAATTATTTCCAAGCTTTCTGCTTTCCTCCTAATCTTGGTGGCATTGATTCTGTTTGTATAAAAACTTTTAAATTTAATGTAATAAAATGATCCATTTATATTTCATGAAATTCTCTGTGTCTTGTTTGGTCATAAATTCTCTCCATCATTCTGAGAGGTAAACTATTCTTTCCTCTATGAATTTTGCCTATGTTATTTTATCATCTTTTATGTCTAAATCATGTACCCATGTTGACTTATTTTGGTATATAGTGTAGATGTTGGTCTATGCCTAATTTCTGCCATACTATCTTCCAGTTTTCCCAACCGCTTTCAAACAGTGAGTTATCATCCCAGAAGCTGGAGTCTTTGGGTTTATCAAAAAGTAGATTGCCATAGTCATTTACTACTCTCTCCTGTGGCTAACCTATTCCACTGATCTACTACTCTATTTCTTAGCCAGTTTGATGAATGCTGCTTTACAGTATAGTTTTAGATTTGGTATAGCTAGCCCATCTTCCTTTGCATTTTTTCATTATTTTCCTTGATATTCTTGGCAATTTTGTTCCTCAGATTAATTTATTATTATTTTTTCTAGCTCTATAAAATAATTTTTAGGTAGTCTGATTGGCATGTCACTGGATAAGCAAATAAATTTAGGTAAAGTTATTTTTACTATATTAGCTTGGTCTATTCATGAGCAATTGATGTTTTTTCCAATTATTTAGAAATTATTTTCTTTGTGTGAAAAGTGTTTTGTAATGTGTTCATATAATTCCTGTGTTTATCTTGTCAAATAGACTCTCAAATATTTTATATTGGTCTACAGTTATTTTAAATGGAATTTTTCTTTCTATCTCTTGCTTCTGGGCTTTGTTAGTCATATATAGAAATGCTGATGATTCATGTATATTTATTTTATATCCTGCAACTTTGCTAAAGTTGTTAATGGTTGCAAGTAGTTTCTTAGTTGATTCTCTAGGATTCTCTAAGTATAACATCATATCATCTGTGAAGAGTGATAGTCTTATTTCCTCCTGCCTATTCAAATTCCTTCAATTTCTTTTTCTTTTCATTGCTACAGCTAACTTTTCTAGTACAATATTAAATAATAGAGGTGATAATGGACATCCCTGTTTTACCCTGATCTTATTGGGAATGCCTCTAATATCACCATTACATATAGCTTGCTGATGGTTTTTGATAAATAGTCCTTATCATTTTAAGGTAAGCTCCTTTTATTCCTATTCTCTCTAGTGTTTTTATTAGGAATGGGTGCTATATTATGTCAAAGGCCTTTTCCATATCTGTTGAGATAATTACATTATTTTTGTTGCTTTTGTTATTGATATGTTCAATTATGATATCACAGTGTATGATCCTTGTTACATATTTTCTGAAGGAATTTGGTAGGACTCCTTCACTTATTTTTTCAAATAATTTATATAGTGTTGGGATTAATTGTTCTTTAAAGGTTTGGTAGGAGGGTAGCTAGGTGGCAAAGTGGATAAAGCACCAGCCCTGGATTCAGGAGGACCAGAGTTCAAATCCAGCCTCAGGACACTTGACACATACTAACTGTGTGACTCTGGGACAAATCACTTAACTCTCATTGCCCTGCAAAATAAAACCAAAAAACAAAACAAAACAAAAAAAACAACCCAAAACCAAACAAACAAACAAACAAACAAAAAACAAAAGAGAAAAAGTAAAAAGAAAAGAGAAGAAAAAAAAAGAAAGAAAGAAATGTTTGGTAGAATACATTTGTGAATCAATCTGGTCCTGGGTAGTTTTCTTAGGAAATTTGTTGATGGTTTGTTCAATTTCTTTTTCTAAAATTGGCTTCTTTAAATATTTTATTTATTCTGGTAATCTGGGTAATTTATATTTTTGTAGATATTCATCCATTTCCTTTAGATTGTCAAATTTATTGGGATATAATTGGGCAAAATACTTCCTAATAATTGTCTTAATTCATCTTCATTGGTGATGAGTTCCCCCTTTCATTTTTGATCCTAGTAATTTGGTTTTCTTCTTTCCTTTTTTTATTTTATCAAATTAACCAGGGGGCAGATAGGTGGTGCAGTGGATAAAGCACTGGCCCTGGATTCAGGAGTACCTGAATTCAAATCTGGCCTCAGATACTTGTCACTTACTAGCTGTGTGACCCTGGGCAAGTCACTTAACCCCCATTGCCCCCCCTGCCCCCCCCCAAATTAACCACTGGTTTATCTACTTTATTGTTTTTCCCCTATAAAACCAGATTCTAGTTTTTATTTATTAATTCAACGGTTTTCCTACTTTCAATTTTATTAATCTATCCTTTGATTTTAGGATTTCCAATTTGGTGTTTAGTTGCGGCTTTTAATTTGCTCATTTCTCAGTTTTTTTTATTTGCACACCCAAATCATTGATCTGCTTTTTCTTTCTTTTTTATCGATGTAAGCAGTTAGGGATATAAATTTTCCCCTAAGAACTGCTTTGGCTGCATCCCATAAATTTTGATATGTTATCTCAACATTGTCATTTTCTTTAATGAAATCATCAATTGTTTCTATGATTTGTTCTTTGACCCACTTGTTTTTTTTAGGATCAGATTATTTAATTTCCAATTGGTTTTTAATCTCTTTCAATTGTCCATTATTGCATGTAATTTTTATTACCTTATGATCTGAAAAAGCAAGTGTTTACTATTTCTGCTTTTCTACATCTGGTTGTAAGGTTTTTGTGCCCTAATATATGGTCAAGTTTTGTGTAGGTCACATGTACTGCTGAGAAGAAAGTATATTCTTTTCTATTCCCATTCAATTTTCTGCAGAGATCTATCATATCTAACTTTTCCAGAATTTTATTCATTTCCTTAGCTTCTTTGTTGTTTAATTTTGGTTAGATTTATCCAGTTCTGAGAGGGGGAAGGTTTAAGTCTCCCACTAGGATACTTTTATTATCCATTTCCTCCTGTAACTCATTCAATTCCCTTCGAAAATGTAGATGCTATGCCATATGGTATATATATGGTAAGTATTTATATGACTTCATTGTCTATGGTACCTTTCAGCAAGATATAGTTTCCTTCTTTATCTCTTTGACTAGTTCTATTTTGCTTTGACTTTGGCTGAATCATAATTGCTACCCCTGCTTTCTTTGCATGATAGATTCTGTTCCAGCCCCTTACATGTCCCCTGTGTGTATCTTTCTGCTTTAAATGTGTTTCTTGTAAACAATATAATGTAGGATTTTGGTTTTTTCATCCATTCTGTTCTCTGCTTCCCTTAATGGTTTCATCCTATTCACATTAATAGTTTATGACTGTTTATTTCTCTCCATGCTATTTTTCACCTGTTTATCCCCACCACTCTGACCCCCCTTCTCACAAGTGCTTTATTTATGATAACTGCCTTCCCAATATGCCTTCCCTTGTATCAGTCCCCCTCATCCTTCTTTTATCACTGTCCATTTTTAAACTTTTTTAACAGGAAAATTTTGTTGTGATCCACTGAGTCCCTGATGCTGGTTTGCTCTAGAAACAGTTCCTCTGCTGGGAGATTGCAGTGGTGGGAACTTGTGGTTGACCAGTCTTGGGCTGAGTTTTACTACTGATAAGTAATGGGGTCAAAGCCTCCCTGGCGTCCTATGCTAGCTTTGGGGTACCTAATGAGGGTCCCTGCTATGCAGCCCAGACTGCTCACCTGCCCAGGGAGCTGGGCTGAAGCCCTGCTTCAGGCCCCCTATTGTGAGCCCAGAAGATGCTGCTGCTGCTCTTGGACCTCACTTCCCTCCCACCCAGGTAAGACAGACCTTTCCTGCCAGTCGGGTAGACTGCTTCCCTGCTCCTGGGATGCTTCAGAGATGTTTTTTTTCTCATCCCTTAATTTTTTTATATCATCACATCAAAGTCAATTTACACCTTTATCTTGTATGAATACTTCTTCCATCTGCCCAAACAAATACAGTTCTCAGTAATTACAAGTATTATTTTCCCATGTAGGAATGTAAGCAGTTTAACTTTATTGAATAACATGTTTTTTGTTTTTGTGTTCATCTTTTTTTGTTGTGTGTTGTTTTGTTTTGTTTTTTGCAGAGCAATGGGGGTTAGTGACTCACCCCAGGGTCACACAGCCAGTAAGTGTCAAATGTCTGAGGGCCACATTTGAACTCAGGTTCTCCTGAATCCAAGGCTAGTGCTTTATCCGCTGCTCCACCTAGCTGCCTCCTGTGTATCCTTTTTATATTTCTCATGAGTCTTATATTTAAGATCAAGTTTTCTGTTCAGTTCTGGTCTTTTCATTAGGAAAACTTGCAAGTCCCCTGTTTCATTGAATGTCCATCTTTTTCCCTGGAAAGATGATTTTCACTTTGGCTGGGTAGTTGATTCTTGCTTGCAATCCAAAACTCCTCTTGCCTTCCAGAATGTCATATCTAATCGCTCCAATCCTTTAATTTTGAAGATTCCAGGTCCTATGTAATCCTGACTCTGGCTCCATGATATTTTTCTGGCTGCTTACAGTATTTTCTCCTTTAGCTGACACTTCTCGAATTTGGCTACAATATTCCTTGGAATTTTACTTTTGGGTCTCTTTCAGGAAGTGATTGGTGGATTCTTTCAATGACTATTTTATGCTCTGATTCTATGATATCAGTGCAGGTCTCCTTGATAATTTCCTGGAATATGCTGCCTAGGCTCTTTTTTGGGATCTTGGTTTTGTAAAAAATAAAATAATGACTTAACATAACAATTTGTATACACAGTAAATATTTTTGAATGAACACAGATAGGTCATGATTAATGAGAATAATGAGTCCCATGAAGCGATCCCATGTTTTCAAATGTGCACTATTCAATTTATAATTATGTAAAATATGATAATTGATTCAATTCAATGGAAATATTCAGTGCAAATTAAATATATAGATAACTTTATAGGATTCATTAATTGTACTAATTCACACCTAGCTATACTTATAAGAATCACTTTATTGTAACATTCGTTGATCTCATCCTCCTAAAAGAATGCAAAATGGCTTAGAGTATATAAGTCCTCAAGGAAGGGACTACTCAATTTCCCATAGTCTCTGCTTGATAAATGCTTATTGAAGTTTTTTTTTTAATTTTAATTGTCTTGAGCAAGTAGTTTTGGGATCTTAGAAAATTCACTTACTTCCTTTGGCCCTTGATAAAAAGCCATAAAGTAAGTGTGGCAACACCAGATGATCTTTATATACCTTACAAGATCCAAGAGTCTGAGAAATTCCAAGGGTTCCTTATCAGTGTTTTGTAACAACTTAGAATCTGAACTCCAAATGGGGAAATTAAGCTCACTGGAAGTTGACCAGAGCTGATTGGGACATATGGAAAGCAAGGAAAAGGATATATAATGCCTATATAAAGTAAAGAATACCTGGGTGCCTGGACTTAATTAGGAGCTGACAAGCCTACTGCCATTTGTCTTCAAACAAATCACCAGCACATCTGGGAAAGACACTTGAAATGAAGTATTGCCATTAACATGATTCACTTTGTCATTTAAAATTCATAAGAAATGAAGTCACAGTCTCTGAAGTACAATCCCTTTAGGACAAAACTCCTATTGTTATGAGGGCCATACTATGTTTTAAGTAGTAATAAAGGTTTTAATTATCATCTCTATGCAAATGACTGATAGATCTATATGAATAGAACCATTCCCTTTTCTTAGCTGCAGTCCTTCATTATTAGTTGCCTATTAGGTATTCCATTTGGGTTATTACTGTAGAGAACAGCCCCCACTTATTTTAATCTTCCTGGTTTATAACATCATAATTATCCTCAATTCCTTAATTTTCCTAATTTCACATATACAATTTTTTACCAGATCTTCTTGCTTCTACATCCATTTTGTCTCTTGTGGCCAGGACCATTCTGTCTACTCACACAAGACTTCTAATTGTTCTCACTGTTTCATGTTTCTCCTCATTGTATTCTGTCTGCTACCAAAATGATTTTCCTTTTTGATGGATCTGACCATATTACTCCCCTTACTCAATCAACTCAATTTAGTTCCTTATTACCTCGAGGGTAAAATACAAATTTCTCTCATCAGCTTCTTGAAACCTTTCACAACCTGACCCCAATCTTTCTTCCCAGGCCTCATTGTGTGTAACTCATCCTCCCACACTTTGTGATCCGGCTATAATATGTAGTCTATAGGCTGTTTCTCATATATGTCTTTCAATTATCCATCTCTTTGCCTTGGCATTGGCCATCCAACATGCCTGGAATGCACTCTATCCTTACCTTCACTTCATTGAATTTGAATAGACTTAGTGTATGCTTCATTAGGATATATATATGTGTGTGTGTGTGTGTGTGGTGTGTGTGTGTGTGTGTGTGTGTATGTGTGTGTATTTTTTTAATTCACAAGTTCCATGTAAGTAGGGACTCTTTCATTTTTCTCTTTGTATCTCTGATGCTTTGTATAGTGCCCAGCATAGAATAGGTGGTTTAATAAATACTTGAAAAATACATGAAATTATGAGAAAAACAATGACTACAACACAATTGCCACCTAGAAGTTTGCAATCTAGTCTTCAAAGGTATTACACAGCAGGTATTTACAATATAATATAAAATTTCTGGAAGGAGGCTACCCCCAAACCTGTCACTACAAAAGCTTATTGTTGTTAATCCTAGTTAAAGTTTCTTTAGCTCTCTGTCTCCGTTTCCACATATTTATACATTTATATATAATGCCTGCCACCATAGTACCAAGATTATTTTTTTTGCCAAAGACTTTTAAATAGGTAATCATGTGAATTTGAATTTACAACTCAATGTAGAAATATGTGACTAGATAAATAAAATACTGGATGAGGATTCATTCTATCATTTGTGGTGAGTAAAATTATATGTGGCCACGCTATTGCTGTCCCAAGTGTAGGGATAATGAGCTGGGGTTTATCATATATTTGTTACTTAGAAATTAGAGGCGACTGTACCAGTTTTCAGGTATTAAGCATTTATTAAAATATATTAGCTATTACTAAAGAGAGTGCACATGTCTCTGAAGGATAGGAAAGCCTAGGTAGGAAATAGGAAAGAGAGAAGAGAGAAAATTCGGAACCCTAGAGAGCTGTATCTGCTCTCCACCAAGTTCCCAGGACAGAGAGAGCAAGTGTCTGTTCAAGCTGCTGTGGGCAGGAGCAGAGCCTGCCTATACACATTATTCAAAGCTAATTGGCTAGCCTCACTCAAATCTATTCAGTCACTGGATTTGAGGATGGTTCAGTGCAGTCACATTGAGGTAAGAGCCCAAAGAATGGATCCTCTGGCCTGAACAAGGCTTTCAGGTAGGTGTGATTTTGAGTGAGGTAACTTCCTGACTCTGGGCTGACCTTAAGAAAGGTCTGATTTTAAGAAAAGTCAGGCCTGGCTCTCTCAGCAGGGCACCTGGGAGTCCCCAAACCCCTATTATGATGATTTTTTCACATATTGCTCATCAGTTTTCCTTTCAAAACTGTTCTATATTGTCAGCCTTTGATCAGTAATTCTCAATTTGTGTGCAACACATTAATCAGAGATGAATAGAAACTATTGGTCACTCTTATCATGCCATCTTGTAGATTCATTAAGGATGCCTAGCCAAAAACTATCAATGTCACAGCTCTGCAAATGACTGTGTAGACTTAGATGTAAAATGCTGACTAGTATTTCTGACTTAAAATGAACTTGAACATGTTCTTTGAGTCATTTTCTTTCTCTGAGAATTGGGAAATGTCTACTGGTTATTCCTAATCTCATTTCAACACAAATAGCAACTATTGCTAGCTAGCTATTTTCACAGGATGATGGAATTGCAGATTTAGAAATAGAAGAGACCATCTTGGTCATCTTCCACAACCTTCTTATTTTATAGCTGAGCAATCTTAGGCTCAGTCAATTCAAGTGACTTCCACAAGGTCACATAAATTAGAAACTTGAACTTAGGCCTTTGACTTCTAACTCTCCAGTGCTGTTCCTTACTTATAATTCCATGATATCTTTCCTCTCTTTCTCCTGTAGGTGATATATAGCATTATAAAAGATAAAGATGAACTAAAATACAATGAATTAAACAAACATGAAAATCCAATTATATACAAGTTAGGCTTCTATAAAAATGGTGTTTTTCCATATGCTACTGTTTATGAATGATATTGTCCCGATTTCAGTACACCATAGGATGCTGCATGGTCTCATAAAATGAGATCTATAATCACTGTAAAGAGTTTGACCTATTTTTCCATGAAGGAAAAGCTAAGTGGATAAAGAATATGTATGGTTCAAAAAATCTATCATATATAATTTTTTTTTTTGTCTGGACAATGAGGGTTAAGTGACTTGCCCAGGATCACACAGCTAGTAAGTGTCAAGTGTCTCAGGCCGGATTTGAACTCAGGTACTCCCGAATCTAGGGCTGGTGCTTTATCCACTGAGCCACCTAGCTGCCCCTTATCATATATAATTGCATGGATAACAGAAAGTTCATAGATCACTGTGAGGTCATGCATGTGTGCATATGTATGTGCATGTAAATGTAACTTCTGATTTCTAAAATGCAATACAGGTCACTCTATACTTTCTGTTCATATTAGAGTCCACCTTCTCATTCATTTATGGTCTCTAACACAAAAACAGGCACAGAAACATTGTATATTTGTATATGTGAGATTTAAAATTGGATATAAGAGCATTAAACTACCCCTTTGAACTTTTCCCTTACATATCTTCCAGACCAGTAAGAAAAGAAGCCTCTGAGCTTTAATCATTGAGGGATTTGTTTTTATTGTTTAGACAACAAACAGGTGATACCGATTAGGGAAATAGGAAAGTAAAACTACGAATGATTAGTCTTAGACCTAAGCTTAGTCTATATTCTTTTATAAAACTCACCGAATCCCAAAACTGCCTGCCAGGCCAAGAACCAGAGTCGATCACCAGAATGCCCCATCACCGCTAAACTGAGAAGCCAGAGTGTGCAAGACCAAGAGCCAACTTGCATTCCCACTCTCAGTTTTAAGTTGGCGTCCCGGAAGTACGGCGTGCTTGGCCACACTCTCTGGGCAGCAGCAGGCGCATGGCTGTTCGTCCCGGTCTCCTCCCCCAAAGGGCAGTCCTTCAAAAGCCACTTCAGTAGTATGCGTTCAACTCTCAAATAATTCAGTTAAAACTTCTGTTTTTTACCACATACATGTTTTTAAGTGTATATGTGGTGTTTAGAAATCTACCCTAGAAGCCAAGAAGATCAAGGACTGCCTCTGACACATACTCTCTGTGTAACCATGGGCAAATTATTTATTCCCTTAGTGCTGTAGGAAATTTTTTAAGACTAAGTAAATTGTAAAGAAGGTGATAATCTGCATTGCTAGAGTTTCCTCACTTGAAATTGCAGGTCTGGTTCCTATTCCTATAGAGACACATTTACAGATGTGCATCTATATGTTATTTATATACATGTACACATTTGATAGTAATAATAACTGATAGGTCAAGGGGACTATAGTGATTTTCCCTTCCTATCACTGCTGTGGCTCCTCTCATATTTGGATCCAGGAGTATGAAGAACATGTTTAGTCCTGGAGGAAACATTCCTCCAAGCAGACGGGTTAGACTCCAAGTAAGCATCGCCAAAAATGGGAAATATGTGTCTACAACAGTGACGTTTTTCTTTCTTAAAACCATAGCCGGCTAGCAGCTAGTGCTTCCTACCTATTTTAATAGAAGTATTGAATCACAGGTCTAAAAGTAGAACCTCTATACAAGTTTTACCCACCTATGATCCAATAGAACTCATGTATGTATGTATGCAGATTCAAAAGTCAATGTAGGTATTCACAGATACAAGTTGGTCTTCATCCAAAAGGGAAGAAAAAGAAATGGCTGAAAGAGTATATCTTTATTCTCCAGGTTATCGATGAGAATGAAACGTTCCTTGAAAAAGTGAAGAACTTCAAGAAAGAAGAAAAATTATAATTCACATTTATTCATTTTAAAATTTACAAAGTATGTTCTTCATAACAGTTCCATGAGATGGATAGTACAAGTTCTTTTTGTCTACATTAGACTCAAAGGAACCTGGTTTCTCATAATTTGTCTGATAAATATTTATTAATTGCTTTAGTAAATGACCCAAACAATGCTAAATGATAAGGATGCTAAAAAGCTAAAGTAAGTCCTGCCTTCAAGAAGCTTACATTCTAATTGGAGGAAGAACCCTGGCATAGATAGAGACAAGATACTGTATGTAGGCAGTTGATTCAAGGTAACTTTACTGTAGAAGGTACTGGCATCCAAGGGAATAAGGAGAGAGCCCAGTTGTTTTTCACATTTTGATTCTTTTATTGCAATTTCTAACTCCTATGCATAGATGAAGAAACTGAGGATATTGAGAGGCTAATTGACTTACCTTACAGTAAGTAAGCAATGAAGTTAGGCTTTGAACCCAGCTTACTTTTCAAAGCATGGATATACCAATAGAGTAGCAATGATACTGTTACACAAGTTGCTATGCAGATTTAACACTGCCCCACTCAAATTACTATGAGATTACTTTATGATTTTGAAAAAAATAGCAAAATTAATATGAAAGAACAATAGATCAAGAATATCAAGGGAATTAGTGAAAAATGACAATTATAGGGACCTAGCATTATCAGATCTCTAGTTATATTAAAATCAGTAACTATTAAAACTATCTGGGACTAGAACTTAAAAAATTAGAAAGGCTGACCTGTGGAATAGATTAGATAAGTAATACTGTAAAAGAATTATGTGCAGCATACTATTCAGTAAAATGAAGACCACAATGTGAAAGAACTATTAAGAAAAAAACACTCAAAATTTCTGTGAAACTGAGATAGCATTATGCATGATATAAGCTTAAATAATGACCTTATATTGTACATTAAAATTAGTTTGAGATGAGCAAATTATGTAAATATAAATCCCTGCCATAAAAAAGAAGACAATATAAGGTTGCATATTACATAATTGAAGATGAGGAATGAATTCATAAGTAGAACTAGCATAGATAACAAAAGCAAAATAGACAATTTTGAGTATATAAAATTTTAAAAAATAACAACACTGCCCCATAATAATCAATGCAGCTTGAATAAGAAAGAAACATATGGAAGGAACATTTTCCTTAAATATTGATAAAAGTTATCCATCCTAAATTTCTAAAAAAATTGACACAAATCCATAATATTAAGTGCCATTCTCTAATATAATACTAATTAAAGGAAATGAACAAATAATTTCCCACAAAAAATGAAAACTATAAACAACAATTTGAAAGATACTCAAAATAAAAAAAATATAACAAATACAAGGAACTGCTTCATACTTACAAAATTGTAAAAGATGGAAAAATTCAATTTTGGTGGATTTATGGGGAGTTAGTTATGCTGTCAGTGATGATGGAGTTATGGTTTTTCCCTAAAATTTATTAGTTAGTCTGTTTATTTGTACATCTGTTTTTAATGTACTTTCATTTTAAAAAAATGATTTAGTAATTAATATTCCCCCAGTTTCATGCAAAAATAATCTATAATATTTGGTTTTTTGTTTTCTTTTGTTTTTTTTTAAATTGAGCTCCAGGTGCAGCTAGGTGGTGCAGTGGACAGAGCATCAGCCCTGGAGTCAGGAGGACCTGAGTTCAAATCCAGCCTCAGACATTTAATACTTACTAGCTGTGTGACGCTAGGCAAGTCACTTAACCCCAATTGCCTCACCAAAAAAAAAAAAAGAAAAAAGAAAAAGAAAACGAAAAATTTTTTTTAAAAATTGAGCTTCAAAATCTCTCCCTCTCTCTCCTCCTCCCCACAATGAGAAGGCAGTTTGATATATTCAGTTGTGCAAAATACATTTCCTCTTTAGTCATGTTGTGAAAAATAACAGACAACCCCCCCCAAAAAAAGTCCCAAGAAAGATAAAGAAAGCAAAGGAAAAAGTGTGCTTCAGTCTCCTTTCTGACTCCATCAGTTCTTGGTGATGTATCACACTTTTCATGATTAATCCTTTGGAATTGTCTTGAATCATTGTGTTGCTGAGAACAGCTAAATCATTAAGTTGATGCAATACTGCTTTTACTGTGTCCATTGTACTCCTCATTCTGTTCATTTCACTTTGTATCAGTTCATGTAAGTTTTTCCAGGTTTTTCTGAGAGCATCCTGTTCATCAATTCTTATAGCACAGTAGTATTTCATCACAATCATATACAACTTGTTCAACCGTTATCCAATTGATAGACATCTCCTCAATTGCCAATTTTTTAACTACAACAAAAAGAGCTGCTACAAATATTTTACATACAAGTTGTTTTTTTCTATTTAAAAAAAATCTCTTTGAGATATATACTTAATAGTTGGTATTACTTGGTAAAAGGTTATGCATGATTTCATAGCCCTTTGGGCATAGTTCCAAAATGCTCTACAGAATGGTTAAATCAGCATACAACTTTACCAATAGTTTCATTAGTGTCTCAATTTTACTGCAATACTTGTTATTTTCCTTTTCTGTCATATCAGCTAATCTGATAGGTGTGTGGTGGTAACTCAGATTAGTTTAATTGCATTTCTTTAATCAACAGTGATTTGGAGCATTTTTCAGATGATTATAGGTAGTTTTGATTACTTTGAAACTGACTTCATATTTTTTTATTATTTATCAACTGAGGAATAGCTCTTACCTTTATAAATTTGACTCAGTTTTCTGAAGTCTTTATAATAAAAACTTGATATACATTTTTCACCGTTATGATTATTATGTATTTCCCTCCATCCTATTCTCCCACACTTATTCTGCTCTCTCCTTTTACTGTGTCCATCCTCAAAAGTTTTTGTTTCTATCTTTAACCTATCCCAACCCACTCTCCATTCTTTTACATCCCTCCTCCCTCCTTATACCCTCCCCTTCCTACTTTCATGTCGCTTAAGATAAAATTTTTTACCCAATGGAGTGTTTGTTATTCCCTCTGAGACAATTTTAATGCAAATAAGTTTCCTTTGCTCCTTAGCACCTCCCCCTTCTTCCCTTCCACTCTAAAAGCTCTTTTGTACCTCTTATATGAGAGAATTTGCCGCATTCTACCTCTCCCTTTGCACTTCTCCAAGTGAATTCCTTTCTTACCCCTTAATTTTATTTATTTTTTTATTTTCTAGTGAGGCAATTGGGGTTAAGTGACTTGCCCAGGTTCACACAGCTAGTAAGTGTTAAGTGTCTGAGGCCAGATTTGAACTCAGGTACTCCTGACTCCAGGGCAGGTGCTCTATTCACTGCGCCACCTAGCTGCCCCGTTAATTTTATTTTTTTTAGTCATTCCATCATATTCACCTCATATTCATGTGTTCTGTATGTATATATTCCTTTTCACTGCCCTATTTATGAGAATTTAACCTTATTGAAATCCTACTTCCTGTCTAGCTTTTTATGCTTGTGAGTTCTCTATTTGAAAGTAAAATTTTCTATTGAACTCTATTCTTTTCATCAGGAATGCTTGAATGTCTGCTATTTCATCGAATATCCATTTTTTCCCCTGAAGAATTATAATCAGTTTTTCTGGGTAGGTGATTCTTCGTTGTAATCCTAGCTCTTTTGCCTTCAGGAATATTATATCCCAAATCCTAATCCTTTAATGTAGAAACTGCTAAATCTTTTGTTATTCTGACTGAGACTCATGATATTTGAATTATTTCTTTTTGACTGCTTGCAATATTCTCTCCTTGACCTGGGATCTCTGGAATATGGCTATAATATTCCTGGGAGTTTTCATTTTTGAATTACATTTAGGAGGAGATTGATGGATTCCTTTATTTTCTATTTTACCTTCTGTTTCTAGAATATCAGAGCAGTTTTCTTTGATAATTCCCTTTTTTAAATACACATTTTTATTTAAAGATTTTTTTTTTTTAGTTGGGGTTAAGTGACTTGCCTAAGGTCACACAGTTAGTAAGTGTTAAGTGTTTGAGGCCGGATTTGAACTCAGGTTATCCTGACTCTAGCGCCGGTGCTCTATCCACTGTGCCACCTAGCTGCATATTTAAAGTTTTGAGTTCCAAATTGTATCCCTCCAGGATTCTCTCCCCTTCCCCTCCTAGAGGTCATAAGCAAGCAGATATCAGTTATGCATGTGCAATTACGGAAAATATTTCCATATTAGTCTTTTTGTAAAAGAAAACTTCAATAAAATAAAAAAGAAGAAAAAAGTGGAGAATAGCATGTTTCAGTCTATGTTCAATAAATTTCAATTCTTTCTTTGGAAGTGCACAGTATGATTCATCATAGTCCTTTGGGATTGTCTTGGATCCTTTTATTACTGAGAATAGATGTCATTTACAATTCTTCAATGAAAAATATTAATGTTACTGTGCCCAGTGTTGTCCTGGTTTTGCTCACTTCAATATACAATTAATAAGTTCTTGAAATATGACATCCACAGATATAAATAACTGGAAAAATATTAATTGCTCATGTGTAGGCAGAGCCAATATAATAAAAAGGGCAGTTCTACCTAAGTTTATTTATTTAGTGCTATACCAGTCAAATTATCAAAAATATTTTATATCTCTAGAAAAAAATTATAACAAAATTCATCTGGAAAAAAAAAGTTCAAGGATATCACAGCAATCAATGAAAAAACAAAAAGAATAGGTGGAGTCAAGATGGTGGAGGGGAATTAGCAAGCTGCCTGAGCTCTCCTGCTCTTCCCTCAAAAAGAACATTAAATCAAGCGTCTGGACAGATTTTGAAACTACAGATCCTGCAAAGAGACTAAGAGACACAGTCTTCCAACCAGAGATAATTTAGAAAACTTCAGGTCTGACTCAGGCAAAAGGGAGGTGCAGAGCAGGGCAGCAGCCCAGTGCCGAGGGGGTCTGGGTAAGTCAGCAGGACCTGCAGGCCACAGCTGAACAATTGAGGCCCCTGGATCCTGGCTCAACAATCTGGTGGCCAAGAAGGACAGTGGAAAAACCTACCTGCACCAGCCAAGAGGGCAAGTTGCCAGCTGTAGGGCCACAAACAGGATAGGCGCGACTAGGCCCACTGATACTAGCACACTCAGACAGGAAGTGAAGGGGGTGGGGGTGGGGGCAGAACTGCACACACTTGAAGGCCTCAGTGTCAAAAGCTACTGAAACATCACATATATCCCTGCACAAGAAGCCCAAAACAGGGACCCTGGTGCCCCCAGAGCAGACCTCAACTTAAAAAATAAATAAATAAGCTACAATAATGAGTAAGAAGCAAAAAAGAGCCCTCTCCATTGAGAGCTTCTGTATCAATAGGGAAGAAGCCAACACAAACTCAGATGAGCACAATAGCCTCAAATTGTCTACATCTGAAGCCTCACAAGGGAAGGTGAATTGGTCTCAAGAAGAAAAAGCCTTCCTGGAAGAACTCAAAAAGGATTTAAAAAATCAATTGAGAGAGGTAGAAGAAAAAATGGGGAGAAAAATGAAAGCAAAACAAGAAAACTATGAAAAAAGAATCAGCAGCTTGGAAAAAGAAACACAAAGATTGACTGCAGAAAACAATTTCTTTAAAAATTCATCTGGCCAAATAGAAAAAAAAGGTGCATAATGTCACTGAAGAAAACAATGCCTTAAAAAATTCATTTGGCCAAATGGAAAAAAGGGTGCATAATCACACTGAAGAAAACAATGCCTTAAAAATTAAAATTCGACAGTTGGAAGATAAGGAATGCATGAGACACCAGGAATCAGTCAAGCAGAATCAAAAGAATGAAAAAATAGAAGAAAATCTGAAATACCTCATTGGAAAGACAATTGATCTGGAAAACAGATCCAGGAGAGACAATTTGAGAATCACTGGACTTCCCGAAAGTTATACTCAGAAAAAGAATCTAGACACCATATTCCAGGAAATTATTAAAGAGAACTGCCCTACTATTATAGAATCAGAGGATAAAATCATCATTGAAGGAATCTACCAGTCACCTCCTGAAAGAGACCCCAAAAGGAAAACTCCAAGGAATATTGTAGCCAAATGCCAAAATTATCAGATGAAGGAGAAAATACTCCAAGCAGCCAGAAAGAAGCCATTTAAATATCATGGAGCCCCAGTCAGGATTGCTCAGGACCTAGTAGCTTCAACAATAAAGGACCTCAAGGCTTGGAATATGATATTTTGGAAGGCAAATGAGCTTGGATTGCAGCCAAGAATCTATTACCCAGCAAAACTGATCATTCTCTTTCAGGGGAAAAAAATGGACAATCAACGACATTGGGGACTTTCAACATTTCCTGATGAAAAGACCAAAATGTCGGTGAGGAGGAATAGGTGAAAGAAGGGGGAAAAAGTAAAAACGGGGTAAATAGAATGGAGGGGAATAGACAGATAGTAATAATAACTGAATGCAAATGGAATGAACTCTACTATAAAATGGAAGTGAATTGCAGAGTGGATTAAAAACCAGAATCCTACAATATGCTGTTTACAAGCAACACATTTGAAGCAGAGAGATACACACAGAGTAAAGGTAAAAGGCTAGAGCAGTATATATTATGCTTCAGCTAACATGAAAAAAACAGGGGTAGCAATCCTTATCTCAGACAAATCAGGCAAAAATAGATCTCATTAAAAGAGATAAGGAAGGGAACTACATCTTGCTAAAAGGTACTATAGATAATGACGTAAGATCAATATTAAATATGTATGCACCAAGTGGTATAGCATCCAAATTCTTAGAGAAGTTAAATGAGTTACAAGAGGAATTAGACAGTAATACTATACTAGTGGGGGATCTGAATCTCCCCCTCTCAGAATTAGATAAATCTAGCCTAAAAATAAATAGGAAAGAAGTGAAAGAGGTGAATATATTACTAGAAACGTTAGACATGATAGATAACTGGAGAAAATTGAACAGGGATAGAAAGGAATATACCTTTTTCTCAGCAGTACATGGCATTTTCAAAAATTGAACATGTATTAGGGCACAAAAACATCATAGTCAAATGTAGAAAGGCAGAAATAGTAAATGCATCCTTCTCAGATCATGATGCAATAAAAATTACATGTAAGAAAGAGCCAGGGAAAAGTAGAATGAAAATCAATTGGAAACTAAATAATTTCATTCTAAAGAATTGGGGCAGCTAGATGGTGCAGTGGCTAGAGCACTAGCCCTCGAGTCAGGAGTACCTCAGTTCAAATCCGGCCTCAGACACTTTACACTTATTAGCTGTGTGACCCTGGGCAAGTCACTTAACCCCTATTATCTTACTAAAAAAAAAAATGAATGAATGGGTCAAACAATAAATCATAGTAACAATCAATAACTATATCCAAGAGAATGACAATAATGAGACAACATACCAACATCTATGGGATGCAGCCAAAGCAGTGTTTAGGGGAAAATTTATAGCTCTAAATGCTTACATGAATAAAAAAGAGAAAGCGGAGATTAATGAATTGGGCATACAAATTAAAAAGCTAGAAAAAGAAATTAGAAATCCCCAATTAGATAGTAAACTAGAGATCCTGAAAACTAAAGGAGAAATTAATAAGATTGAAAGCAAAAAAAAAAAAAAAAACCAACAAACTATAGAATTAATCAATAAAACTAAGAGCTGGTTCTATGAAAAAAGCAAAAAATATATAAAATATTGGTTAATTTGATTAAAAAAAAGAAAGAAGAAAAACAAATTACCAGTATCAAAATTGAAAAGGATGATGTTACCACCAGTAAAGTGGAAATTAAATCAATAATTAGGAATTATTTTGCCCAACTGTATGCCAATAAATTTGACAATCTAAATGAAATGCATGAATATTTACAAAAATACAAACTGCCCAGGTTAACTGAAGAGGAAATAAAATCCTTAAATAAACCCATATTAGAAAAAGAAATTGAACAAGCCATTAATGAACTCCCTAAGAAAAATTCCCAGGGCCAGATGGGTTTATAGGTGAATTTTAGCAAACATTTAAAGAACAATTAATTCCAATATTATACAAATTATTTGGAAAAATAGGTGAAGAAGGAGTTCTACCAAATTCATTTTATGATACAAATATGGTGGTGATACCAAAACCAGGCATAGCAAAAACAGAGAAAGAAAATTATACACCAATTTCCCTATTGAATATTGATGCTAAAATCTTAAGTAAAATATTAGCAAGGAGATTACAGCAAGTGATCACCAGGATTATACACAATGACCAGGTGGGATTTATACCAGGAATGCAGGGCTGGTTCAACATTAGGAAAACTATTAACATAATCAACCACATCAGTAAGAAAACTAACCAAAATCATATGATTATCTCAATAGACGCAGAGAAAGCTTTTGACAAAATACAGCACCCATTCCTAATAAAAACACTAGAGAGTTTAGGAATAGGTGGAGCTTTCCCTAAAAATAATAAACAGTGTCTACCTAAAACCATCAGCAAGCATTATATGTAATAGAGATAAATTAGAGGCCTTCCCAATAAGATCAGGGGTGAAACAAGGATGTCCATTATTACCCCTATTATTTAATATTGTACTAGAAATGTTAGCTATAGCAATCAGAGAAGAAAAAGGAATGAAAGGAATTAGAATAGGCAAGGAGAACACAAAACTATCACTCTTCGCAGATGGTATGATGGTATACTTAAAGAATCCTAGAGAATCAACTCAAAAATTACTTGAAACAATTAACAACTTTAGCAAAGTAGCAGGATATAAAATAAATCCACATAAATCATCAGCGTTTCTATACATGACCAACAAAGTCCAGAAGCAAGAGATAGAAAGAGAAATTCTATTTAAAGAAATTTCTTTTGTCTTCGGTGCTGTTGTTTTTCTGTTTTGAGGGTTTTTGTCATTGCTCTGATTTTTCTCTTATAACACGACTAATGCAGAAATATGTTTAATGTTTTTATGTGTATGTATATATATATATATATATATATATGTATTATGTATGTATGTATGTATGTATGTATAACCTATATCAGATTACCTGCTGTCTAGGGGTGAGGGCGGAGGGGAGGGAAGGAGAAAAATATGAAATTGGAAAACTTGTATAAACAAAAGTTGAGAAATAACTTTACATGTAACGGGGAAAAAAATAAAATACTTTATTATAAAAAAAAAAAAGGTGGTCTAACAGTACCAGATCTCAAACTGTATTATAAAGTGATCATTATCAAAACAATATGGTACTGGCTAAGAAAAAGCAAAGTGGATCAGTGGAATAGAATAGATGGAAATTACACTAGAGTAATTGAATATAGTAATCTAGTATATGATAAACACAAAGATCCAAGCTTTTGAACCAAAAACTCATTATTTGACAAAAACTGCTGGGAAAACTGGAAAAAAGTATGGCAGAAACTAGGTATAGACCAACATCTCTCACCATTTCCTAAAATAAGGTCAAAATGGGTACATGATTTATGTATAAAGGATGATACCATAAGCAGATTAAGAGATGATGCAATCATTTATGTGTCAGATTTATGGGTAGAGGAAGAATTTAGGACCAAAGACAATATAGAGAGTAAAACAAAATGTAAAATAGATCATTTTGATTATATAAAATTAAAAAGCTTTTGCTCAAATAAAACTTATGTAACCAAGATTACAAGGGAAGCAGAAAACTGGGAAAGAATTTAGAAACAAATATCTCTGATAAAGGCTTCATTTCTCAAATATATAGAGGACTGAGTCAAATTTATAAAAATACAAGTCATTCCCCAATTGATAAATGGTCAAAGGATATGAACAGGCAGTTTTCAGACAAAGAAATCAAAGCTATCTATAATCATATGAAAAATGTTCTAGATCACTATTGATCATAGAAATGCAAATTAAAAGAGCTCTGTGGTATCATCTCACACCCATCAGAGTGGCAAATATAAGAAAAATAGAAAATATTCGATAGTGGAGGGGATGTGGGAAAACTGGGATGCTAATCCACTGTTTGTAGAGTTTTGAAAAGATCCAACCATTCTGGAGAGCAATTTGGAACCATGCCCAAAGGGCTATAGAACTTTAATCCAGAAACACCACTGCTAGGTTTATATCCCCAAAACAGAAAAAGACCTATTTGTACAATAATATTTGTAGCAGCTCTTTTTGCGGGGGCTAAGAACTTGAAATCAAAGGATTGACCTTCAACTGGCCAATGGCTCAACAAACTGTGGTATATGATGGTGATGGGATAGTATTGAGTTATAAGAAATGACAAGCAGGATGACTTCAGAATTGCTTGGAAAGACAGGTATGAAATGTTGCATAGTGAAGTGAGCAGAACCAAGAGAATACTGTGCACAGAAAAAGCAATATTGTTTGACGAAGAAATGTGAATGACTAGAGTATTCTCAGCAATATAAGGATGCAAGACAATACCAAAAGACTACTGATGAAATATTCTATCAACCTCCAAAGAAAGAACTGATATTGAGTGAACAGACAGAAGCATGCTATTTTTCATTATTTTTTTTTTCATTTTTTTCTTTTAATTGAGTTTTCTTATATATCTGGTATGTGTATCCACAGTATGATTGCTTATAACCTCAGGGCGGGAGGAGGGGAGGGAGAGAGAGAGGGATAAAAATTGGAAGCCAAATCTATAAATGAAAATGTTTATTACATTAAAAAAAAGAAAGATGGCATGTAGGCTCTTATTTTGATCATGGCTTTCAGGTAGTCAATATAATTTTAAATTATCTCTCCAAATCTATTTTCCAGGTCAGGTATTTTTCCAATGAGATACTTTATCTTTTACGATTCTTTAAATTTTTTTTATTGTTTATTGATGTCTCATAAAGTCATTAGCTGCTGCTTGCCTAATTGTAATTTTTAAGGAATTATTTTCTTTATAGTGGATTTTTTGTGTATCTTTTTCCATTTGGCTAATTCTGTTTTTAAGAGGTTTTTCTCTTTGGTGAATTTTTGCATATCTTTTTCCATTTGTTTTTTTTTACACATTCTTTTTGCTTTTTGTACTTTTTTAAACCATTTCTCTTTTTTTAAGGTGTTATTTTCTTCATGTTTTTTGTGCCACTTTTGTCAAGCTGTTCACTCTTTTTACATGATCTTAATTCACTCATTTCTCTTTCCATTTTTTACTCTACCTCTCTTTCTTGGTTTTTAAAATAGTTTTGAGTGTTTCCATAGCCTGAGACAAATTCATATTTTTCTTTGAGGCTTTGGTTATAAGTTTTGACTTTATTTTCTTCTTCTGAATGTGTGTTTTGATCTTGCCTGTCACCACAGTAACTTCCTATAATCAGAATCTTTTCCTGTTGCTTTCTCATTTTCCAGCCTAGTTCTTGACTTTTAGTTCTATGCTAAAGTAAGACTTTGCTTCCAGGGTGGAGGGTATATATTCCCAAGTTTCAGGGTTTTTATGCAGTTTTTAGCAGAGCTAGTTTTAGGAGTCTGTATGCTTTTAGTTTTATCAGGTTGGTGTGGTCTAAGAAGAGGTATGTTTACTACTCTCTTGACCTGTCCTCTGGTCTATGAATGATCACAAACAGTTCTACCCTAGAAATGTGAGAAGGGTCCCTGCTCCCTTGGGACCACAAGCTCTGGTATGCTAGTGCTCCTTCTCACCCAGGGGCTGTGATTTAGGAATGGGACCCAGATTAAACTGTTGGCAATGGAACAGAGTCCTACTCCCAGTACCAGCAAAGGGACCCCTATAATCTCCTCCTGTCCTGTTGTCTTCTCCTCTTACTGTCTGTGGGCTGAGAGCTCCAGAAGGAGCCACTGTGGATTCAGTCACTTTCAATGCTGTGAAAATAGATACCTTGATTTGATTGAGTGAGACTTCACTTATCCAGTTAATCAGAATAATTTATGAGGACTGGCTGCATTGGTTAACACACCAACAATCCTTTGCAGTGACCAAAGTCAACCTAGCTGGAGAATTAGTAACTCTGAAGCGAACTAATCTCATACCAGCATTGAAGCCAATCCTGAAATATTTGGTGAAGGTGGTTAGTAGACCATCAAGAGACATTCCTATGTTTCCTGACTGCAAGTTATGAGACTATGAACATATACCATTTTTTGGTCTTACTGCCTCCAGCTGTCTCCCAACTCTGGTTATAGGACTCTCAGAATCATCCTGGTTTGTTGGTTTTTTTATTTTGAGGCTCCTCCTTATCAAGATATTTCCTAATTGAGATTGAACTGTGAACTTCTTATCACCAAAGATGCTTTCTTATTTCTTTATCAAAGTCCATCCTATTGACCCCTTGGAATTCCTCACTCCCTCTCCACTTGGGAATGGAACACACTGACTCATTCCTTACTTAGCCCACCTTTCTTTCCAAAATTTATTAACTGCCTTTGTTTAAGATGTATATAAAACAACACAATGTACTCCCTGATGTCCTATTCAGCACAGGCTGGATAGGACCCATGTAGCATGTTAAATTTTTCTTCCCTGCTTAATAAAAACCTTTCTTTTTTAATCATAAAAGTATTCTATTGTATATAATATACTTTGCACAGTGATACCATCAGTTATGTTGATGGGTAGCTAGATGATGCAGTGGGTAGAGTACTTGCCTTGGAATCAGGAAGACTAATCTTTCTGAGTTCAAATCTGGCCTCAGACTACCTATGTGATCCTAGGCAAGTCACTTGACTATTTTCCTCAGTTCATCATCTGTAAAATGAGCTTGGGAAGAAAATAACAAACCACCCTTGTATCTCAGCCAAGAAAATTCCAAATGGGATCACAAGGAGTCACATAAGACTGAAAAACAACTTAACAGCAAAAACAGACACAATATCAGCTAAGTCAAGGTATTGATAATTGAAGATAGCTTGTTATGTTGCTATTAGTACTTCATAACAAGAGACTTCTATAAACACGATGTTTTAACCCAAAGAAATCAATCCTTAATGATAAAAATTTTAGATATGATGGCAAACTGGCAGGGGAAATATTGGAGGGAGGGAAATTGATCAGCACCTTTCAGGTGCTGTTTATATAAACTTATTTATTCATTCATTCATTCATTCATTCATTCATTCATTCATTCATTCATTTATTTAATTGAATTAATTTTTTTTTTTTTTAGTGAGGCAGTTGGGGTTAAGTGACTTGCCCAGGGTCACACAGCTAGTAAGTGTTAAGTGTCTGAGGCCGGATTTGAACTCAGGTACTCCTGACTCCTGGGCCAGTGCTCTATCCACTGCGCCACCTAGCTGCCCTACATAAACTTTTAATGTTGTCCAATGATATTCATTCAATGTGGACTTATTTTTAACCCTTGGTACACATTTTGGAAGTCCACCTTTTGAGATTTTTAAAGTTTATTTTTTTTATTTGCCTGTGAGAGGAATCATGAGGAAGGCATTTCAAATACTTAACAGTCTTGAGAGCATACATTATTTGGGGAAGAACTCTATTTAACAATAACTGGCAGGAAACTGAAAGTCATTTTGGCAGAAATTGCATTCATATACCACCATCTTATATTATACAACAATAAAATAAAAATTGATAAGCAAACTTGATTTTAAATAATAGCTAACATTCATATTGTGTTTGATGGTTTTCAATGTGCTTTTCAATCATTCTTTTAGAATACTTTCTACAAATCTTTGATATAGCTTCAGTTATCCTTATTTTAGAAATGGAGATGCTGAGGTTATCAGAGGTTAACTTGTCAAGGGATAGACAGATAGTAACTGATCAAAATTCAAATTCAGGTTTTCCTGACTTCAGATAAAGTTCTTTACCCAATATATTACCTAGCTCTTTCAATGGCACACTACAGATCACATCATTTAAAAAAAAGTGAGAAGAAAACTAGATATATTTTGTTCCTGATCTCTAATAGGAGACTCAACCAAATAATGGGTGGAAACATTATAAAAGATCAGTTGAATAATTACAGTTCTATGTATTTGAAAAATACTTTCATAAACAAAATCAATACTACTGAAATAATATGAGAAGTTGTTATTTAGGGCAAATATCTTTCATTATAAAACTCATATAAATCCTGGATGTCCAATATATGTAGTAAATAACACAACACATTCACATATACCTATATATATATGTGTATATGTATACTTATAGTATTTATCTGTCTATCTCAACAAAATTAATTCCCCAGTGTTGTGTTGAAAGACTATAACAAACAGTTGTGATGAGAAATGGAAACTATTGTCAATGACATGAATGATTGTTCTAAATTACTAATAATAATTGAAAGAAAAATAAAAAATAAATCTGAAGTTTCATCTACAAGGTAGGAAATTGGCAATGCTGACAAAAGATGTGAATGGTTAAGATAGGAGTCAGGGCAGAACAGTTAGCATACTAGTATTCATAAATTTTAAAAATTGAGTTCTAAATTCTCGTCCTTCCTCATGCTCCCCTTTAAGAAAACAAATGATATGATATCAGTTACACATGTGAAATCATATAAAACACTTCCAAATTATCCACGTTGAAAAACAGTAAAAAGCAAAATATATATATATATATATATATTTTTTTTTCTTTAATAAACATTTTTTATTTATAATTATCAGTTCCAATTTTTATCCCTTTTCCCTTCCTTCCCCTCTCCCTGAGGCAGCAAGCAATCAGATATGGCTTATACTTGTGTGATTATGTAAAACGTTGCCATATTTGTCATTTTGTACAAGAAAACTTGATTAAAAGTAAAAAATGAAAGAAAGTGAAAAATAGCATGCTTCAGTCTGTTCCATCAATATCAACTCTTTCTTTGGAGGTGTATAGTATGTTTCTTCTATAGTCCTTTGAGATTGTCTTGGATCATTGTATTTTTGAGAATGGAAAAATTGCTTCAACTTGCAGTGAGTTCCTCAGTTCACTTTCTGGAAGTGGATGACATTTTTTATCATGCTTTTGTGGAATTACCTGAAATCATTGTATTGATTGGAGTAGCTAAATTTTCAAAAGTTGTCTATCATTACAATATTGTTGTTACTGTATAAAATTTGGGTAATTCTGTATACAATTCTACTAATTCGGCTTCCTTCACTTTCCATCAGTTCATTTGTATTCTCAGGTTAGGATTTCTCTTGAGTCTTGTATGTTAAGATCGAATTTTTTATTCAGTTCTGGTCTTTTCATCAGGAAAACTTGAAAGTCCCCAATGTCATTGAATGTCCATCTTTTCCCCTGAAAGAGAATGCATAATTTTGCTGGGTAATAGATTCTTGGCTGTAATCCAAGCTCCTTAGCCTTCCGGAATATTATATTCCAAGCCTTGACATCCTTTAAAGTTGAAGCTGCCAGGTCCTGTGCAATCCTGAAGGTGACTTCATGATATTTACATTTCTTCTTTCTGACTGCTTGGGATATTTTCTCCTTCACCTGATAACTCTGGAATTTGGCTACAATATCCCTTGGAATTTTCCTTTTGGGGTCTCTTTCGGGAGGTGATCGATGGATTCTTTTTTTTTTTTTTTTTGGTGAGGCAATTGGGGTTAAGTGACTTGCCCAGGGTCACACAGCTAGCAAGTGTCAAGTGTCTGAGGCCGAACCTGAACTCAGGTCTTCTTGAATCCAGGGCTGGTGCTCTATCCACTGCGCCACCTAGCTGCCCCCAGGGCAGTTCTCCTTGATAAATTTTCTGGAATATGGTGTCTAGACTGGTTTTCTGATCATGGCTTTCATGCAGTCCAATAATTCTCAAATTGTTTCTCCTGAATCTATTTTCCAGGTCAGTTGTCTTTTCAATGATTTTATTTCACATTTTCTTCTATTTTTTTCATTCTTTTGATTCTGTTCGACTGATTCTTGGTGTCTTTTGGACTCATTAGCTTCCATCTGTCCAACTGGAATCTTTAAGGGATTGTTTTCTTCAGTAAACTTTTGCACTTACTTTTCCATTTGGCTAAATGAATTTTTTAAGGAATTGTTTTCTTTGGTCAATCTCTGTGCTTTCTTTTCCAAACTGTTGAGTCTTTTTTCATAATTTTCTTGAGTAGCTTTCATTTCTCTCCCCATTCTTTTCTTCCACCTCTCTCAATTGATATTTAAAATCCTGTTTGAGCTCTGCCAAGAAGGCTTTTTGGTCTTGAGACAATTTCATTTTCCCTCTTGAGGCTTCAAATATAGGTGATTTGAGAATACTGTCCTCATCTGAGTTTCTTCTTTGCTCTTTCCTCTCCACACAGAAGCTCTCAATGTTAAGAGACCTCTTCTGTTTCTTACTCATATTGCCACTTAATTTTTTAAGTTGAGGTCTGATCCTGGGGTACAAGGATCACTGTTTCAAGCTTCTTGTGCTGTGGGATAGGGGCTGTGGCTCTGGGTTTCTTCTCTGATATCTCAGTGGCTTGTGGATTCTTTACAGCCCTGTGCTTGCTCCAGGCACTAGGAAGGCCAGGTCTGGTTAGGCCTGTGCTGTGGATGGCCCTCTAGCTGTCAGCCTGCCCTCTCAACTGGTGGTGGTAGATTGCACAACTGTCCCACTGCTCCACCAGCTTGCTGAGCCAGGATCAAGGGGCCTCATTTTCTCTGGTGTAGCCAAGTGTTTCCTGCTGATTGGCCCCGACCTCCTCTATTCTGCCCTGCTCTTTGCTAAGCTGTGCTGAGCTCCCCTTTTGCAGGAGTGAGACTGACCTTTTCTGAAGTCTTCTAAATTATCTCATATCGGAAGATTGTGTCTCTCTGTCTTTTTGTAAGTTCTGTAGTTTCAGAATCCATTGAGAGGCTTGATTTAATGTCCTCTTTGAGGGAACCACAGGACAGCTCAAGCAACTTGCTGGCTTCTCTCCACCATCTTGGCTCTACCCCTCTATTTTGTTGTTCTTGTTGTTAGTTCCTTTTTTAAGTCTTTTTCTGCTGTGTTTTTTATGACTGCATATGCATAACTTATATTGAATTTCTTGATTTCTCAAGGAGGGGATAGGGAGGAAAGATGAAAATTTGGAACACAAAGTTTTAAAAATCAATCTTACAATTTGTTTTTACATGTCAGCTGGGGAAAATTTTAAAATCAATAATAAATAAGAGATAAAATATATTAATTTAGGTAGAATTGTCATTTTTATTATATGGACTCAATCTACTAATGAGCAATTAATATTCATCAGGTTGTATAGTTGGACCTATATTTTTGTGAAAAGTGCTATGTAATTGTGTTTATATAATCATTGGGTTTATCTTGGCAGGAAGACTTCCAAGTATTTTATATTGTCTGCAGTTATTTTAAATAGAATTTCTCTTTTTATGTCTTGCTGTGGGACTTTCTTGGCAATATATAAGAATGCTCTTGATTTATGTGGGTTTATTTTTATCCTGCAACTTTGCTAAAGTTGTTGTTGTTTCGACAATTTTTTGTTTTTGTTTATTCTCTAGGGTTCTCTAAGTATAACATCATATTATTTGCAAAGTGATAATTTTGTTTCCTCATTGCCTGTTCTAATTTCCTGAATTTCTGGTTTTTGTGATATAACTGTACCATATTGACTAATATTATTGATAATAGACATACTTTCTTAATTAATGATGTTATTGGGAAGGCTTCAAGGCTTAACATTTACCCCTGTTACAGATAATATTTGTTCTTCATTTTATTTATTTATTTTATCACTTTGCAACAAATATTTATTTTATTTTTTTCCAGTTAAATGTAAGGGTAGTTTTCAACATTTGTTTTCATAAGATTTAAAGTTCTAAACTTTTCTCCCTCCCTCCCTTTCCTCTCCTGTAGACAAGAATGCAACCAGGTTATATGCATATATACATACATTTATAATACATATATACATACATACATACATACATATATATATATACACACACATATATATAAAGCTATATCTATTTATATATCTATATCTATATATCTGTATCTATATACATATATACAATCCATAAGTGCTCTTTTTAACAGTTCTTTCCATGGGGGTCAATATTATTCTTTGCCGGGGACAGCTAGGTGGCGCAGTGGATAAAGCACTGGCCTTGGATTCAGGAGTACCTGAGTTCAAATCCAGCCTCAGACACTTGACACCTAACTAGCTGTGTGACTCTGGGCAAGTCACTTAACCCTCATTGCCCTGCAAAAATTAAAAAAAAAAATTATTCTTTGTCATTAGTCCCTTGGGATTGTCTTGGATTATTTTTTGCTGAGAGTAGTTAAGTCATTCACAATTGCTCATCTAATAGTACTGATGTCACTATGCACAATGTCCTCCAAGTTCTGCTCACCTCACTATACATCAGTTAATATGAGTCTTTCAAGGTTTTTCTGGGATATTGTCATTTCCTATAGCACAATACCATTCCACTACAATCATATACAATCACAGCTTCCTCAGTCATTCCTCAATTGATGGACATTCCCTTGATTCCCAATTCTTAGCCACCCCAAAGAGTTGCTATAAATTTTTTTTTGTACAATTTTCCCCCTTTTTTCTTTTTCAATATTAACTGTTGCTAACTGTTTCTCTCCATCCTATTCTCTTCTCCATGATATTTACGCTATTATCTATCTTCTTTCACCCTGTACATCTTCAAAAGGGATTTACTTCTGTCTGTCCCCTCCCCCAATCTGCCCTCCCTTCTTTTGCCCCTCTCTCTTTATCACCTTCCCCTCCTATTGTCCTTCAGGGTTAGATAGATTACTCCACCAAATTGAGGGTGCATGTTATTCCCTCCTTGAGCCAATTCTGATGAGATTATGGTCTTTGAGCCAATTCTGATGAGTGTTAGGATCATTTACTACTCAGATTAAATAGATTACTCCACCCAATAGGGTGTGTGTGTGTGTTAATCCCTCCTTGAGACATCTCTGATGAGATTAAGGTCTTTGAGCCTATTCTGATGAGTATAAAATTCATTTACTGCCCTGCTCCTCCCCCATTTCTTCCCCCACTCCATAAGCCCTTTTCTGTTTTTTTTTCATGTAGGATTTCACCACATACTGCCTCTGCCCTTACCCCTCCCCTGGTGCATTCCTCTCAATCCTCAATTTTACCCTAAAGATGTCATCATGGGGTAGCTAGGTGGCACAGTGGACAAAGCACCCACCCCAGACTCAGGGCGAAACCAGCCAAAGCCCGGCCTTGGACACAAGAGAGTCACCCACTGCACGACCCCAGGTATGTCCCCAAACTCCAATTTTTTATGGTTCTCTAGGGTCTTGTATTTGAAAGTCAAATTTGCCATTCAGTTTAGGTCTTTTCATCATGAATACATGAAAGTCCTCTTTTTACTGAAGTGCCCTTTTTTTCCTCTGAAAAATTATAATTAACCCTAATTGCCTCACCTTACCCCCAAAATTATGATCTGAAAAAGGTGAATTTAATATCTTCCTGTTTTGTTTTGTTTTGTTTTTGCCTTTAGCTATGATGTTTTACACCCTATTATATGGTTGATTTTTCTGAAGGCACTATGTACTACTACTAAAACAAAAGTTGTATATTTTTCTATCCTTATTCAGCTTTTTTCAGAGGTTTATCATATTTGGCTTTTCAAATATTCTATCCTTGTCCTTGATTTCTTTTTTTATCAATTTTATGGTAATATTTATCTAGTTCTGAGATAGAAATTTGAGGTCCCATACTATAAATCTACTATTTCCTCCATAATTCATTTAACTTTTCTTTGAAAACATTGACCCTATGGCATTTGGTACATATAAGTTTAGTTCTGATATTAATAATTGCTTTTTAAGCTTAAGTCCTTCCTTCGTTCCTTCGTTCCTTCTTTCCTTCCTTCCTTCCTTCCTTCTTTACTTCCTTCCTTATTTGTTTTCTTCAGACCATGGGAGTTTACTTTCAGTTAAAAACATTCATATGTATTGTTTTCCTGTTAAAATGTGAGCATGTTGAGTACAAGGACTATCTTAAAATTTTACCCCCAGCGCATAGAAGTGATTTGCACATAGTAAAATTTTAAAAAAATGATTTATTTTTTCATTCAAACACCTGTCACATGTTTGCAATGAGTGTCCCCATTTTACATGTGAATAGACTGAAGCTAAAAAAGCTTAGTGATTTACCCATGGTGACATAGCTAGTAAGTGTCTGAGGTGGATTTTGAACCTGGACCATCACAACTTCATATGCAATATTCTATCCATGGGGCAGCTAGGTGACTCAGTGGATACAGCGCTGGCCTTGGATTCAGGAGGACCTTAGTTCAAATCCAGCCTCAGACACTTAACACTTACGAGCTGTGTGACCCTGGGCAAGTCACTTAACCCTAATTGCCTGTCCAAAAAACCAACCAACCAACCAACCAACAAAGAAACAAACAAACAAAAATTCTATCCACTATTCCAACTTCTTTTTAATCACCTTCATGGACTTTTCTCACAAAGACAAAATGCTGACATATATAAATATAAATAAGCCAGGCATTCTCCATAAAAGTAAATCTTATGGAGGACATAGTAGAATATTAAGGGGAAGGATAAGTCTTGGACATATATAACAAATATGAAGCTTCTCATGAGAGGTTAAAAATATCCTTAAAATTTATGTTAGAGAAAAAAAGACAGTGGAGGATTTTAGATTTCAATATAATGAATAACAAAAAAGTAGCTGTCATGCAGTAAGGTATGCATAAAACCTCAAACAAGTTCCACAGTATGAAGAAGAGCCGCTTCTGGATCAATGCACAGTCATTTAGTGGGCCTATCAAGCTGACAGTGAAAGTACCAGGGCTGATACACATGACTGCCCAAGAAGAGTGCCTCTGGATGTCAGCCTTGTGCACGTCAACGAAACAAGAGTACAGTGGAATCAAAACAAGCTAACAAACCAGTGGCAAGCTTGTTTCTGTTGCAATAATAGAACCAAAGGCTAACTGTAATCTCACTCTTTAAAACTCATACCACAGTGTCAATGACTTCCAAGTCATTGACCCACAAATGCTGGGTATGGTAAGCATTCAGATTCTGAGAACTTAGACGTCACTTGAATTCCATTAAAAAAAAAAAGTGAATTCACTGGGTTTTGTTCTCATTTGGATAGCTATGAAAACCTCTTTGCTTGGCTTGTTTGGTTTAATCTCCTCTACCTGTCACCTCTAATGTATAGCATGTAATGGTCATTCAGAACTTTATAATGAAGCTGTAACTCTGAGTGTTTGGGGAAACATTTAACCATTTCATGTGTTGAGCTGCCACATTGCAAACAAAGATTTAGGCTGGTGAAATGGTACAAATGATATAATCAGAGAAACGTATTATTGAAACAGGATATGGGGCCAGTCATATATCAATATAGAAGGATAAGTCATGTTCCATTGGTATCCAAGAAATGACAAGATAACATGAAGAAGGCCCCAAGTATGGTGGGTTGACACTCTGGCATGAACTACATATTGGTGGACATGGGAATGAGTCATATAGGATGGGCAGGCATGTGTAGGCTGTGATCTGCTTTAATAGAGGGAAATACTATAGAAAATTATTGTTCTGTTGGAGTATTAATCATAACAGAGGTATGATGAGGAAAATATTCTGTAAATTCATACAGTAAGAATGAAGTATTTAGAAAGGTTTCACTTTTCCCCAGTGCCACATTGTATAAATGAAAGAAAGGTTCAATAGTTTCAATGATTTACAATGTAATTGCTAACAGTTACTTTACCCAAATACCTAATTTAATGAAGATAAAATATCATTATATACCTGGACTTTTAAATATTATTAGATTATAATGAAGAATAATATTAAGAACATTTCATTTCAAAGTAGGTGATCTCACATAGATCTTAGCAAATTAAAGGCTTCACAGTAATATGTCTATATAAATTACAAGGTGGAATGGTCTAGAGGATAATGGCCTTGAAGTCAGAAGAAATCAAGTTCTAGTTCTAATCATCCTTAGCTATTTGACTGAGGGAAGTCATTTAACCCCTCTGAACCTTAGGTTCCTCACCCAAACAATGGGCATAGCAACGCTTTCATTATCTTTATTATGGTGATATTGTGATAAAAGCGTTTTGTAAAATGATCATAAAATAGCTGTCCTTAATGTAGCCCAAATCAAAGCTCTTTGTATCCTTACCTCAAATCACATTGACACTAATGAGTCAGATCCCCTAGAGAAAAGGGAGGTAGAGTATCTCTGATGGGTCAAGTTGATTTTTTTCTAAAAATATTTACTCCATCCCTTATTCCAATTTGTTTTCTTCCAATAGCAATCATCAGTGATAGTATTTTCTCTAAATCATCCAGCATCATTTTTCCCAATAACATCAATTATTTCTTTTTTTTAGCTACTGGATGAACTTTTATTTTTATTATTTATTTATTTTTGCAATGAATATTTATTTTATATTTTCCAGTTACACGCAAGGGTAGTTTTCAACATCCATTTTTTTTCTTTTCTTTTTTTTAAAATTTTTGGTGAGGCAATTGGGGTTAAGTGACTTGCCCAGGGTCACACAGCTAGTGTCAAGTGCCTGAGGCAGGATTTGAACTCACGTTCTCCTGAATGCAGGGCAGGTGCTTTATTCACTGTGCCACTTAGCTGCCCCTCAACATTCATTTTCATAAAATTTAGAGTTTCACATTTTTCTCCCTCCCTCCCTTTCCTCCCCTGTAGACAAGACAGCAAACATTCTGGTATAGGTTATATATGTTCTATCCACAAGTGCTCTTTTTATCAATTCTTTCTATGGGAAGTGGATAGTATGCTTCATCATTAGTCTCTTGGTATTGTCTTGGATCCTTATATTGCTGAGAGTAGTTACATCATTCACAATTGCTCTCCTTCCCCTCCTATTGTCCTTCAGGGTTAGATAGATTACTCCACCAAATTGAGTGTGCATGTTATTCCCTCCTTGAGCCAATTCTGATGAGATTAAGGTCTTTGAGCCAATTCTGATGAGTGTTAGGATCATTTACTGCCCAGATTAAATAGATTACTCTACCCAATTGTGTGTGTGTGTGTGTGTGTGTGTGTGTGTGTGTGTGTGTGTATATCCCTCCTTGAGACATCTCTGATAAGATTAAGGTCTTTGAGCCTATTCTGATGAGTATAAAATTCCTTTACTGCCCTGCTCCTCCCCCATTTCTCCCCCATTTCATTTTTTCATGTAGGATTTCACCACATGCTGCCTCTGCCCTTCCCCCTCCCCTGGTGCATTCCTCTCTTTTTTTTTTTTTTAATTTTATTTTTTAGTGAGGCAACTGGGGTTAAGTGACTTGCCCAGGGTCACACAGCTAGTAAGTGTTAAGTGTCTGAGGCCGGATTTGAACCCAGGTACTCCTGACTCCAGGGCCGGTGCTCTATCCACTGCACCACCTAGCCGCCCCGTGGTGCATTCCTCTCAATCCTCAATTTTACCCTAAAGATGTCATCATGGGGCAGCTAGGTGACTCAGTGGACAAAGAATCCACTCTGGACTCAGGAGGACCCTAGCCAAAACCTGGCTTCAGACACAAGAGAGTCGCCCACTGCACGACCCCAGGTATGTCCCCAAACTCCAATTTTTTATGGTTCTCTAGGGTCTTGTATTTGAAAGTCAAATTTGCCATTCAGTTCAGGTCTTTTCATCATGAATACATGAAAGTCCTCTTTTTCACTGAAGTCCCATTTTTTCCTCTGAAAGATTATATTATGTTTAGCTGGATATGTGATTCTTGGTTGTAACCCCAATTTCTTTGCCCTCTGGAATATCATATTCCATGTCCTCTGGTCCTTTAATGTAGAAGCTGCTAGATCTTCTGCTATCCTCACTGGGGCTCTGCAGTACTTGGATTCTTTCTTTTTGGCAGCTTGCAATATTTTCTCCTTGACCTGGGATCTCTGGATTTTGGCTATAATAATCCTAGTACATTTCCTTTTGGAATCTCTTTCAGGAGATGATTGGTGGATTCTTTCAACTTCTATATTACCTTCTGCTTCTAGAATATCAGGGCAGTTTCCCCTGCTAATTTCTTGGAAGATGATATCTAAGCTCTTTCCTTGATCATGGTTTTCAGGTAGAAAAATAATTTTAAAATTATCTCTCCTGGTTCTATTTTCCAAGTCAGCAGTATTTCCAAGAAGATATTTCACATTGTCCTCTATTTTTTATTCATTTGGAATTCCTTTATTGTGTCTTGTTTTCTTATTTGTTCAATCCTAATTCTTAGGTAATTATTTTTATCAGAGAGCTTTTCCATTTGGCTTTTCAAGTTGTTGACTTTTTTCTCATGTCTTTCCTGTACAACCCTCATTTCTCACTCAATTTTTTCCTCCACCTCTCTAACTTTATCTTCAAAGTCCTTTTTGAGCACCTCTATGGCCTGAGACCAATTCTTGGAAGCTTTAGAAATAGGGGCCCTGACATTGACATCTTCCTCTGAGGGTGCACCTTGATTTTTATTGTCACTAAAAAACTTTCTGTGGTCCTCAACTTTCTCTGTCTACTCATCTTGCCTTTCTTTTACTTGATTTTTGGCTCCTTAAAGTGGGGCACTGTTTCCAGGCTGCATTATCCCAAGCTTCAGGAAGTCCCAGGTGGTATGATTTAAGGAAGAGCAGGTTCTTCACTTGCCTGGCCTGTTTCCTGTTCTGTACACGACCCCAGACCAACTTGCTAATCAACCAGCTTTGTGTGCTGTGGTTGTCAGCTCTGAGGAACCTGTGCCCCTCTCCCACCTGGGCCATTGCTACTGAAGCCTACCTCCTGGTTCCCAGCAGGGGTGAAAAACCCAAGTTCTGCCTCAGCACCAGCAGAAACCCCTGTAATCTCCCCCATGCCAAGGGCTCAGCCCTCTCACCAGACTCTGAGCTTAGTTCCAGACAACACTGCCCCTGCAGCTGATTCAGAGGATCTGGGTTTCTCTTTCTGGTGAGGCCTTTCTGGGACTGGATCTGTGTCAGGGTGACTGTGGGGTTGGTCTCCACTCCTGTCTCAGCACAGCAGCTTCCTCCTTCTTAACTTCCAAGCCATCCTTGGTTGGGAGATGATCTCAGCACATTCTTCTGTGGATCTTGCTGCTCCAGGAATTGTCCTATGACATTATTTCAATGGTTTTTGGAGTGATTGTGTAGTGATTTTGAGAACTCACTGCCTTTCCTTCACCATCTTGGCTCTGCCCTGGAAGTCCTGCAATGCAATATAAATGATCTTTTGTAGAGGAATATTTACTAATTTGATATAGCAAGAACAGAAATATAAAATATTTCCCCAAATACTAGGGATAAACTCTTCTCTATACCTCAGACCTTGGGGAGTTCAAACTTCAATCAATTTCTACAAAGCATTTTCCTCATCAAATTCACTTCTGAATTTAGCATATCAATGGGCAAGCAGACAATACAGCTACCACTTAGCTCTCATTCTTTTGAACTGTACTGACACCTCTGCTGGAAGCAAATTCTGCTCCAGGTACCCTTCACTGGACTACAATTTGTCCTGGAGTCAAGAAGACCTCAGGCAAAAACTTACCTAATGCATTTATTAGCTATGTGACCCTAGAATGGTCACTTAACATCTGTCTGTTTCAGATTCCTCAGTTGTAAAATTGGGATAATAGAAGTACCTATCCCTCAGGGTTGTTAAGAAGATGAAATGTAATAATATTTGAAAAGTACTTTGCAAAATTAAAATGCTTCATAAATGCCATCTATGTTAGTGATGTTTGGATTAGATTGTGTACCCATTAGGTAGATTATGTGCTCCTTGATGGTAGGCACTCTCTTTTGCCTCTTTTTCTATTATTCCCAAAGTTTAGCATAGTACCCAGTAAATAGTATGAATTTAATACATTTTGATTGGTTGATGGTGATGATGATATTTTCAATACCACCTCCCTTAAAGGCAGGGGGAAAACAAAACTAAAAGAGGTTCAAAATAAATGCCCATATTCATAGACCTCTCATCAGCCCTGAGTGGAGAGAATCTGAGGCCTCTCCATGTCATAGTTACATAGCATATCTCTGTCAACCAAATGCAAACAGGCTTTTAAGAAAGAGAAAATGTCTTGGCCATGTAGTATGTTGTATAAGTATTCTTAGTTCCAGTTCAGAAGCCAATTGAATGGTTCCCTTTCTTCACAAGGTAAAAGGGCCAGAAGCAGAATACCTAGGCATACTCTAAATTAGAGACAACAGCCCTTCCAAAGAAGGGCTTCCTCAGCCAATTCCAGAATTGGCTTCCTCAATATCTTCAACATGGTCTGGCAGCAGGCAGAGCCCGCTACACATTCTTTAAGGGAGAGGAAAGGTTTCATTGGCCTTTTTTTCATTATATTAAAAATAATAGTACCAATTTTAGTAAGAATAAGCTCCTATAAAAGTTGCAAATCATGTGACTTATATTTCAGTTTCTTCATGAAGATTAGTTGATCTTTCAGGCCAATTTTAAGTCTAAGATTTTGTTAATAACCTTGATTTTTAAATCATTTTGCAAAAGAATTTAAACATAAAATTCCATAGAACCCTAGATCATAGAATCTGATGACCTGAAGAGCCCTTAGATTGATGGGTGCATTCATCAATGCAAATTGCAATCCAGCCTTGACCTAGCTAAGTAATAGGGAGTTGTATGAGGCTTATAGAAGTTAAATAACTTGCTCAAGATGACACAGACCTGGGACAGCTAGGTGGCACAGTGTATAAAGCAGCAGCCCTGGACTCAGGAGGACCTGAGGTCAAATCCAGCCTCAGACACTTGACAATTACTAGCCATGTGACCCTGGGCAAGCCCAGCAAAAAAAAAAAATGACATAGACCATCAGTGTCAAGGGCAAGATTTGAACTTCTCATTGTGACTGCAAATTCACCACTCAATTAATTATGTATCTGATCCCCTTTTCCTTTTTCATACATATGGATGCCCACAAATGTGAAGAACTTGCCTAAAGTCACACAATGAGTTTGTAGGAGAGACACATATCTTATTGCATCTGATTTCTTGTCTTTATTTTCTTTTAATATTGGGAAAATTATTTTAAAGTGTTATTTTCTTTAAACAGTTTTGGAAGAATAAGTGTAGGCTTAGATTTTGCCAAAGTGATGAAATTAAATTCAAAGAAAATTTGAGTGAGTACAAATGAAATAATCTAATAGTGTGATTTATCTAAAATTTAAGTCTACTGTATCAGGTAAACAAATCTGATTGAAATGAGGATCTAGTATGTACAATTCTTTACAAGAGATAACTGCTAAAAAAGAGATATAACTATAGTTTATCAGACCAGGCCTAAAGTTTTTGATTCACTTGGGATCATGCATGGTTCGTGAGACTAGGTATTTGTTAATTTCCATGATACTTTTTATTCGTGGTGGAATGAATAAATTAGTCACTTTCAATTTGTCCATGCTCATAGAGACAGCCATTAGTTGTTTTTATACTCAGTCAAGTGAATGGTGATCTTGCAATTATCTATTGAATATAATCACTGTAGAAAACCAAACTGGATAATTCAAATTTATAAGATCAACTTTGGGGACTGAATCAAGCATCTTATCTACCTATGCTGATCACATTCAATTACTAAAATTACTAAAATTTTACTTCACTTGATTTTGAACAGATGTAGTCTTTAAAATTAATTTTATCAAGTTATGTTGCTTTTGGAAATCCAAGGTAAAATAAAAAGATAGAAATGAAATAGGTAGTGTTATATAGTGGGAAAGGTGCCAACTTTAGTGTGAGAGCATCAGGGTTTAAACCCCAGCTCTGCTATTTAATAGATTTGTGACCATCAGTGAATCACTAAAACTCTCTGGGTCTTAGTTTCCTCATCTGTAAAATAAAGCAGTGGAATTATAGTGTCTCTAATATCCCTAATTCTGTGATACTTATTCTCCAAAGCCAAGCTTTCCACAGTATTTTGAAGGAAGAGAGGATTGGAAGAGTGTTAAAGTCAACTATTTCTTGAATTGAAGTCATAACTCTCCAAATGTTGTTCATTTTTATGGTTGGTATGGTGGTATAAGGTTTGGGGAGACAGGAAAAAAGTCATTCATCCTGCAAAATGAGCAAGGCCAAGAAACTTCCTAATAAACTCATTCATCATATTAGTCTACTACATAAGGAGCTATAATGGGTTCCCTTTGTTGGTTCTATATTCTTTTCTAGAGTTCTCAGGATCCTCTAAAATCTAGCTATATTCCACCTAGTCAAACATATTTCCCTTTGCTTCACAAACGGATGCTTTGTTATATTCACACTTCTACACATTTCTTGCTAGATCTCTCTTCAGTGTTTCTGATCATAATCCTCAGACTAGAACAGCATAATTTTTGTAGTACATCTGAATTCATAAAATGACAGCTCTCTTCACGTGTATTTGGGAATCAAAATATTGATGGTGTCCAGTATGTTTCCTCTGTATCTAAGGTTGTAATGATTGTAACTATCCATGCTAAGCATGTGAGTCTTGTCTAATTAGAATGTAAGGTGTTTGAGTTAGAAATGATGTGTAGGAGGCAGCTAGGTGGCACAGTGGATAAAGCACTGGCCTTGAATTCAGGAGGACCTGAGTTCAAATCTAGCCTCAGACACTTGACACTTACTAGCTGTGTGACCCTGGGCAAGTCACTTAACCCTCGTTGCCCCACAAAAAAAAAAGCAAAAAAAAAAAAAAAAAAGAAATGATGTGTAGCCTATATACAAGTATGAAACTATAAGCAAAAGTCACTTGATCCATAAATATTTATTGGATAATCTTAATTCTTCCTCATCTACTTGCTCAAATGCACATGGATACTGATATTTTCTTTCTATTCATTCTATCTTTATATCCATGCAATCTGGTTTTTACTCCATACCTTCCGTTCCAGCTTTCGTCTTGGTCTAATGACATCTTATCACTATATCCAAAGGACATTTTCTAATTCTCTTCTTCCCATACATATATTAAACATTAGACACTGTTGACCATAACTTCCTAATAGATATTGGCTGCTCCCTTGATTTCAAAAGCTATATTTTCCTAGTTCTATCTCTGCCTCTCTAAGGCTGTCTTCTCTATTGACTGCTAAATCTCTTCTTGATAAAAATAAAGAAAACTTAAAGTTGTTTCCTCAGCCTGCTTCTCTTCTTTATTTACATTATTTCCTCGACAAACTCATTTATTCATTCAGTCAGTCAGTTGGCAAACCTTTGTTTAATTCATATGTGTGAAGCAGCTAGGTGGTGCAGTGGATAGAGCACTGGCCCTGGAGTCAGGAAGTCCTGGGTTCAAATTCGACCTTAGACATATGACACTTACTAGCTGTGTGACCCTGGGCAAGTCACTTAACCCCAATTGCTTCACCACCCCCCCCCAAAAAAAAGTTCCTATGTGCTAGATGCTGTACTAAGTGTTGGGGATACAAAGAAAGGTAAAAAGATGGCCAAGATCGGGTGTAGGCTGCAATTCAGCTGAATGCTACCAACATTCTCTTCCAAACATCTTAAAAATAACTCCTCAAGTCAAATTTTGGAATGGCAAAGCCAACAAAAGGGTAGAGTGAGGTATTTTCACAGCCTAAGACACTTAGGAGATCAGCAGGAGACCTCAAGGAGCTAACAATATAATGAGGGGAGACAATACAATATATAAAAAAGAAGCTGTTTTAGTCATATAAAATGTTGTAAATCATTATTGATTAGAAAAAGGCCAATTAAAGCAACCTTGAGATATCATTTTACACCTTCCAGATTGGGAAGAGGCTGGGTACTTAATGGTATCTTGCAGTTGTGTTGGAAATGATGAGGTATTTGCCCTGGGACTCTTCCTTAAATAGATCTGGGAGGAGCTCTCTGATATCTACCCTTTCTTCTCAGATGCCAGCAGGGGCTTGAGGCATGAGGAGTACTGAGGAAGTGTGAATTTCAGATTTGTTATTATTTTGCAGGAAAGTGAGTTTCTAGAGACAATGATAAACAGCCAAATGGGAAATGATGAGATGTCTCATGTTATTAGCTACCACCTTTGTGCAGATGATTCCTAAATCTATATCTAAAACCCTGAACTCTCCTGGCCTTTAGTCCCATGTTGCCTAATGCCTACAGGACAATACTTCCTGATATTTAACTATAACTTCTAATTCAACATATACAAAGTCTTTCAAAACTATTGCTTATTATTCCTGTCTGTGATACTATTGTTTATTTATGCTCCTTTGTTTGAAATCTTGTTATTTATGAGTCCTCTCTCCCTCATCTCACATACAGAGTGATTTATTCTCCGTAGCATCCCCTGAGTCCATTCTTTTCTCTTCCTTTTCAATACTATTACTCTTGCTTTCATTTTTATTCTTTATAGCCTTTTTTTCTTTCCTTCAATTAGCAAACATTTATTTTCCCATAATAGTCATAAAATGTATATTTCATTCTGCATCTTGAATCCATCTTGTCTTAGTCAGGAGAAGTATAGTAATCTTTAATAATTGATTTTCTGAAATAATGGTTTTTCTTCTATTGCTTAGTTTTAACATTATTTGTCTTTGCTGTTATATTTCCCCCTTCTTTCCCCCTATTCCTCCTCACCAACATTTTGCTTCTTATCCCTCCCTCCCCCAATCTGCCCTCCCTTTTTGTCTTTTCTCTCTTCTTTTACTTGTCCCTTCTCATTACTGTTTTACTTCTGACTACCACCTTCCTCTATCTGCCCTCCCTTCTATCAGTCCCAATTCCTTTCTCTTTCCCCTTTCCCCTTCTACTTCTGCCCTGGCTTCTATCAGCCCCACCTCCCTTTTCTTTTCCCTTTTCTCCTCCTACTTTCCTATATGTAAAGATAAATTTATATATTCCACTGAATGTGTATTCTATTCCCTCTTTGTACCAAATCCAATGAAATTTCTTAACAATGTTCACCTGTCCTTTCTTTTGTTCTACTCCAGGCAGTCTTTTGTACCTCTTCATCTGATGTAATTTATTTGCCTACCTTTCATTTTCTACCACTACAATCCTTTTTTTTTCACCCCCCAATTTTTTAATATCATTATATCAAAGTCAAAATATACCCACACCTTTTTTTGTATACTCCAACAGCCCTAAAAGAGATACAGGTCTTAAGAGTTACACATATCATCCCAATGTAGGGTAGTAAAAAGTTGAACCTTAATGAATAATATGCATTTTTTTCTTTCCTCTTTACCTATTTATATTTCTCTTGAATATTGTATTTGAAGATTTGATTTTCTGTTCAGATCTGGTTTTATCATCAGGAAAGTTTGAAAGTCATGTAGTTCACTGGATATCCATCTGCTCCTCTGAAAGAATATGCTCAGTTTTCCTGGGTAGTTGATTCTTGGTTGTAATCCAAGCTCCTTTGTCTTCCAAAATATCATATTATAAGCCCTCTGATCCTTTAATGTTTAAGCTGTTAAATATAATCTTGACTGTTGCTCTTTGATATTTGAATTGTTTCTTTCTGGCTACATATTTTCTCCTTAAACCGAAAGTTCTGGAATTAGGTTATAATATTCCTGGGAGTTTTGATTTTGGGATTTCTTTCATGAAGTGATTTGTGGATTTTTTCAATGATAGTTTTGCCCTCTGGCTCTAGAATATCAGTACAGTTTTCCTTGATAATTTCTGGAAAGATGCTGTCTAGGCTCTTTTTAAAAGAATAATGGCTTTCAGGTATTCCAATAATTCTTATAATTCTTTTTTTGTGCAGGGCAATGAGGATCACACAGCTAGTAAGTGTCAAGTGTCTGAGGCCAGATTTGAACTCAGGTCCTCCTGAATCCAGGGCCAGTGATTTATCTACTGTGCCACCTAGCTGCCTCCCTCCTATAATTTTTGTATTACTTCTCCTGGATCTTTATTTTCATTCACTTGTTTTTCTAATGAGGTATTTTACATTTTATCCTTTTTTGTATTATTTTGCTTTCCTTTGACTGTTTCTTGATGCCTCATAGTCATTTGATTCCACTTTGCCAATTATATTATTTAAGGAATTATTTTCTTCAGTTAGCTTTTTTACCTCCTTTTCCATTTGGCCAATACTACTTTTAGAGGAGCTGTTTTCTTCATTGGAGTTGTTTGTTTGTTTTTTTTAATTTGGCCAATTGTATTTTTTCAGGATATTTTTCTTCAGTCAATTTTTGTCCTTCCTTTTTCAAGCTGTTGACTCTCTTGCATAACTCTCATTTCTTTTCCCAATTTTTCTTCTTCCTCTCTTTTTTTAATTTAAAAAAATCCCTTTTGAGCTCTTCCAAGGATTTTCCAGCTTCAGACCAATACATATTTCCATTTGAGGCTTTGCATGTAGGCATTTTAACATTATTACGCTCTTCTGAGTTTGTGTTTGATCTTCCCTATAGCCACAGTAACTTTCTGTGGTCAGGGCTGTTTGTTTATTTGCTTTTGCTTATTTTTAGACTATTTCATGATTTCTAAAGATGGCTCTTGCTCCTGGGGCACAGTGGCACTCCCATTTTTCTTGTGGCAAGAGCCATTGACCTAGTCCCTGGCTTTCTTTGCTGGGGTCTCAGCAGCTGGCAGCTTGTCCCCTGTGTTGGGGTGGCATATCTTAGTTATACCTGCTCTTACTGGGGTTCCAGGGCTGGTAGTTTGCCTTCTGTTCTGGGGATTCAGACCTTTCAACTGACCTGCTATCCTATAGGCATGCTGAGCTAGGACTGAGGGACCTTGGTTCTATTGTTCTAGAATCCATTTAGAGGCTGGATTTAACATTGTTTCCAAGAGAAACTTGGGAGAGCTCAGGCAGCTTCCTGTCTTTTGAGCTTTCCCCTTCTCTATTGTAAAAGTTTTCTGTTGTTTCTCTATCTACCACCAATTCTTTGTAAGTCAGAATCAATGAAATTTCAGTTGAGTTGAGCAGACTTTAAATTTATCAGTGGCAGAGGGAAAATCCCAGACATGAGGATAGTTGAACATCCCCACTATAGTACAGTATCTTCATTATAAGCCCGTAATATATTTCATGATATTTTCTTCTATGTACTCCTTTTGTACAGTCATATTGTTACAAAGTTATAATTATCTTTGGGGTCTTCTTAAAAGAAATATGACCAGGTTATCTGTGACACAATATTTATTGTTTTGTCTGGGTATAGAACTGACACTGTCACCTGCTTTATTTCACGCTCCATAGAGAAAATAGCAATTGTGTTTAGGAAGGAAGGGGGAGAGAGAGAGAGAGAGAGAGAGAGAGAGAGAGAGAGAGAGAGAGAGAGAGAGAGAGAGAGAGAGAACACCTAAGTGATAGGTAGTGGTTAATCATGATGATGAAGAGGAAGTTCAATAGGTATGAGAGAAATAGAAAGACATTTCAGTTAAGGAAGAGATTCTGAATTCAGTATTGCAGAAGCAGAACAATTCTGAAGAATTGAGATCTGAGATTTGGATAAAGCAGAATGAATTTGAAGGTTAAAGAGAATGAAGAATTGAAAGCACTATGAAGGTAGGATGTTAAAAGTATCATGAGCATTCATGAGGATGATGGGAATGGGATAGGAAAAAAAAAAGCTAATATCACTAAGTATTTTAGAGGCCAGAAGATAAGAAGGATCCAGGAGATTTAGAGGATAAATACTATGAAATTAAAATGATTGGAGACTAAGGAATGTTTATTGTTGGTCATTATTGTCATCATCTTTATAATTTATATTTCATTCTTTATAGAAGAAAAAAATGCTTTTACAGCTCCATTATGACAAAAAGATGACCCTTAGAAATTTAAGCAATGGAGATGGTCAGTTCACATATTTAAGGCTATAATGTGGTCATTCTACTTTATCTTTGACAATTATTCAATAAATATTCAATTCTATGCTCGGTTTTGTATACTTATACCTGATTTCTTGATATGAGGAAGACATTGTATCTTTGTGCACTTTTTCAAAGAGAAAGAATCCCTTTAATTATGAAGACTTCAATACTACAGAGAAACTTTGATTTGATTAATATGTTAGCAGTGAATGAGGACTAGTAAAAGTAATGCCATTGTTCTCCCTGTGTCCACCTTTGCATTGCTATCACTAAGTATCCAACTATGTGGTAATTTTATTTGTAGTATCCTACTTATTTCTTCCTAGAATTTTTCAGCCTTCTCATCCTCTTCAAATAATGTTGGCAATGAATTGCAAATACTAACACAATAGTCATTACAAATATTTATCATGAGTATTGAAATAGGAGATGACCAGTGCTTTGGGAAATAATATTCTTTTTGCCTTTGGATTAATGATTAAAATAAATTCTTCTGACAATTTAATTTTGCCTCTCTAAGGAGAATTAGAAAATATCTTTTCATTTAGATGCAACTTTCTTTTGTATTTTAGGAAGTTGCAAGCTATTTTCCCATCACAGATAGAAACGAGAATTTGGAGTCTAGAAGACCTGGGTTCGAAACTATTGATTCAGTCTTTGGCCATTATGTTGGTGTGGTGACCCTCTTTATACTTAGTTGGGTGGTTTTCAGGAGAATAGAGTCATAATCTTCAAAGCTGGTTGAGCACAAGACTAAGAATGCTTCAGAGTTTAGACTGTTTCCAAAGACACCAATAAATCTCCACATCTGTTCTATCCTTTCAATTGCATCAAGGCACATTTCCCCAATGAATTTAATTAACTTTAAGAACAAACCAAATTAGTTTAAAATCCAATTAAAATGCAAGACTATAAATTGTAATTAAAACTGCATGCTGTTGGAATAAATTTTTCAAAATATTTAAAGAGGGCACATTTCAAAATGATACACATATTTCATGGAATGGTGATTAATGAAGCCAAAATCATTCAAAGTGTGGGTCTTAAAAATGATTTCATTTTTTTATTCTAACCATAATGATTTAGAATTATAGATCAGACAACACGAGCTTCTCATGAAATTATCCATTAAAGTGAAATTCAAGGACTGATAAAGATTTTTTAAAAAATAATGATCTGGTTCATTAATTAATAAAGAATGAGATGCAAGTTGGGCATAGTGAATAGGAAAAAAACCCCTACAGTTTATGTATTGATACTTGAATTTGAATCTGTGCTTTACCACTTTTCCTTGTAACCGTGAGGAAGTCACTTAGCCTATCTGGGCCTCAGTTCTTTATCTATAAAATGTGGGTATGGACTAGATGACCTCTGATCTATTCCAATCAGTTTCTATGACCTACATTTGTCATGTATCTTTAGAATGCTTTAAAAAGGGTTTTGTGAGAAAGGGAATCTATTGCTATAACTATGGCATCATTTCCAATACTAGCACTTATTATTAATAATTAACATGGTGGAGGGGCGGAGCCAAGATGGTGGAGGAGAGGCTGTGACTCCCACAAGCTCCAGATAAACCCGTCCATTCACGCCCAAATAATGCGGTAAAAATCAAAACCCAGAACAGCCTAATGCACATAAGAACAGAGTGAGACTGTTTCTCCGCAAAAGAGGGCGATTCTGATCACCTACTGATCAGGCTGAACAGCTCAGCGCGCGGTCCGGACCCAGCCAGGGACAGTGCTTCCAACACGTCAGAATCTTCAGCACCAGCAGCTTCTGAGGCTCCGATCACGGACTGGTGAGGGGGTTCGGAGGTAGGCCAGGGTGAAGTGGAGGCAGTATCTGCTGGAGTTGGGGCAAAGCGCCCTGGGTCTGAACCAGTGGGCTGAATCGAGTGGTGGTGGCCCAGTGGGGGAGGGGTAAAAGCACGCCAAGCTTCCGACCATAGAGAATCAGAGTTCAATCAGACTTCTGTTTCCGGGTCAAAGAGAAAGCGGCTGTGATTACTCACAAGCCAGGCAGGCTGAGAAGAAGCCCAATCACCCCCTGGGCCACGCTGTAGCACGAACGGCTACACTTTAAGGAGTAAAAAGCCAAGAAACAGTAAGCCAGGATGAGTAGGCAGAGAAAGCAGAAGACCATCAAAAACTTCTTTGGGGGAAAGGTAGACCACAATACATCCTCATAAGAAGAAGATAATAATAGGGTCAAAGCTCCAACATCCAAAGCTTCCAAGAAAAATATGAACTGGTCTCAGGCCATGGAAGCTCTCAAAAGGGACTTTGAAGAGAAAGTAGGAGAGATAGAACGAAGATGTAGAGAAAGAGAGGAAGGAATGGAAAGAGAAATGAGAGCAATGCAGGAGAGTCATGAGAAAAAAGTCAACAGTTTGAAAAGCCAAATGGAAAAGGAGATTAAAAAACTGTCTGCTGAAAATAATTGCCTAAGAATTAGGATTGAACAAATGGAAGCTAGTGAGCTTATGAGAAACCAAGACACAGTAAAGCAAATCCAATTGAATGAAAAAATAGAAGGCAATGTGAAATATCTCCTTGGAAAAACAGCTGACCTAGAAAATAAATCTAGGAGAGATAATTTGAAAATCATTGGACTACCTGAAAACCATGACCAAAACAAGAGTTTAGACACCATCCTCCAAGAGATTGTGAGGGAAAATTGCCCTGATATTCTTGAAGCAGAAGCTAAAATAGAAATTGAAAAAATCCACCGATCACCTCCTGAAAGAGATCCCAAAAGGAAAACCTCCAGGAATATTATAGCCAAATTCCAGAACTCCCAGGTCAAGGAGAAAATATTGCAAGCAGCTAGAAAAAAGGAATTTAAATACTGTGGAGCTCCAATAAGGATAAAGCAAGATCTAGCAGCTTCTACATTAAAGGACCGGAGGGCATGGAATATGATATTCCAGAGGGCAAAGGAACTGGGACTACAGCCAAAAATCATGTACCCAGCAAAACTAAGCATCCTCTTTCAGAGGCAAACATGGAACTTCAAGGAGAAAGAAGACTTTCAGGCATTTGTTATGGATAATTAACATGGTGAATTCTAAAAATATATTTTCCCCATAGCTTCTGAGAATATTGTAAAGGAACAGAAACATATTTTTCTGTATTCATCAAGTGAAACTTAAAGAAGCTTCACTTTTATAAGTGTTCGGTTATGATTTACATTGTATTAATAGCTAAATAAAATCTTATACCCTGCAAATTTAGGCTTTTTGGAGTATAGGGAAAATGTTATTTCTTGAAAATTAGATTTGAGCCTGCTAGAGAGAGGATGGACTTGTTGAGAAGCTTTCAGTAATATAATCCCATGATTAGTAGAACCTTCTGGGCAACCTGCATTGTGTCTCAGTTATGCATTTCATGAGCCCTATATATACATATACACACACACACATATATATATATATATATATATATATATATATATATGTATGTATATACACACACACACACACACACACATATATATATATATATATATATATATATATATATATATATATATATATGGTATAAAAGTCTCAAAGGATCTTTGGGCAGTATAATCAGAAGAGAATTTAGAGATCATCCAGTCCCATTCTCTGATTTTACACATTAAAAAAATGAGATTCTATGACTTGCCCTAGGTCACAAAGGCCAAGCTGGATTTCCAGTTTAGACTATTTGATTTCAAATCCATTGTTCTTTTCCACTATACCACAGAGTTTTGTGGCATACAGTGAACACTTTAAAAATATTAAAACAATAAAAAAGTTCTTCCTTTTCTTTACTTGAAACCACTTATTTTTCCTAGTCCTCCATAAAAATGGAAAGTACTTTTTAGCATTGTCATTACACTACAGTGTTTTTATTCTGAGATGTTCCTCAGATTTCTTTCTTCTGGATTAAATAACCTGAGTTCTTTTGACAAACACAAAATCTGCTAAAGCAGTGTACTGAAACTAGTTTTAAACTCTCAAATTACTATTTTGTTCAACTTGTTCTTCAAACTCTATGCCAAAGCTGCTTTAGGTTTTAAATTATTTAGGACATTTCTTAGAGTTACTAATTTGGAGCTTGAAGGGACTCCAAAGGCAATTGCTTCCAATCCTCTTAATTCATAGAAGAGAAAACTGAGGACCAAAGGCATTGCGGGTGACAGTGCTGTCTAGTACACATTTTAGGGAAGATGTGTGCTGAAGTCCTCCTGACTCTAAATCCAGTGCCCTATTGACTGTGGTATTGTGCTGCTATTGAATTAGCAATTTACAAAATATCTGGGTTTGTTACATTTGCATCTATTGTTAAATGCAAGATGCTGGTATAAAAGAAATCCAGTAATTATTTATTTCTTCATCTATGTATATATGCATATATATGTGTATGTGTATTTTTATTTAATTATTCAGTTATGTATCACCTACTTCCAAAAATGATCTCAATTGATGATTATTGTATGAAAATTTTTATCTATAGTTGCAATAAAGAAGGTAAATTGCATCTGGAGAGTGTGGTTTTGCAAAAAGGAGAAAAAAAAAAGAAAAAAATGAAAGAGTAAGATAACATGAAAAAGTCATCTAGGGATCCATGATGATCCTACAATTTGAATTTATATATGAAAGGAAGGTGATAATTCTTTTAAATTTGATCAAAGAATTCTAGAAAATAAAGCTGACAATAAAGCTATTAGGGAGCAAAGGAAACATATAAGAAATATCTAAAATAAGGAAATGAGGAGAAAAAAATCATACTTACTTGAAAATTACTCTCCAAATTATTATTTTTTTTTTTTGGAAAAAAATGCTATGTTATGGTCTCTTTGATTCCAAAAGGAAGGGGCAATGCATACTTATTAGAAATACTACTGGGGCAGCTAGGTGGCACAGTGGATAAAACACTGACCCTGGATTCAGGAGGAGCTGAGTTCAAATTCAGATCCAGACACTTGACACTTACTAGCTGTGTGATCCTGGACAAATCACTTAACCCTCATTGCCCCACCAAAACAAAACAAACAAACAAAAACAAAAAAAGAAATACTACCAACAGTTATTTGAACAAGGGTTTGTTTCTGTGAACTCCAATAGGCTTTTTTTTTTTTCCTCCTCTTCGGGGCTTCTCACATTGCAGAGACCTATTGCAGGATCCTTTCTGCTCAGAATTCAGATTTTGTTATTACTATCCCAAATCTAAACCCTATGATATCTTTCTCACCCCAAACCCACCTTCCAGTTTTCCTAGTTTCTCTCTATTAAATAACCTGCTCTTAACTAAATTTATTTAAATTCATTTTATTTTCAATATCTATTTTATTAACATTTTCTTTTTGCATGCCCTAGATTTCCCGCTCTATTTGTTCCCCTCTATGACCCAGAGAGCCACCCAATATAACAATTTTTTTTAAATACAGAAAAATGAGAAAAGAGGAATTCCTTTCATATAAGTGCTTAATAAGTGCTTTTTGGCTTGTTGACTTGACTATCAAAACCAATCATTAAATAGGCACACTAATACAACTGTGACATTGTGAATTGGTCCAGGTATTCAGGAAAACACGTTATAACTATGTCCTAAAATGTCCATTTACTTTGACCTAGTAATACCTCTATTGGCTTATACCCAAAAGAGGTCAAATAAATAGGAAAATTACTTATATGTAGAAACATATTTAGAGCAGCTCTTTTTTATAGTTACTACAAACTGGAAACTAAATCAGTGTCCATCTATTAGGAAATAGCTAAACAAATTATGAAATATAAATGTAATAGAATATTGAAACCATAATAAATATCAAAATGCACAGTTTCAGAGGAAACTGGGAAAAACTATGAAATGATGTAGATTAAAAATAGCAGAGCCAGAGGAACAATTTATAAAATGAAAACAATATAGAGAAACACAGCTTTGAAAAAATTTAAAAATCTGATCAATGTAATTATAAACCACAATGTCAGAGCACTTCAAATGAAGTAAAATGTTTCCTCTTGTGAGGGAGGTGAATGCTGATATAACAGTTTTATAGATGAGAAAACCAAGGCTGAGAGTTAAATAACATGACTACAGTCACACGAGTGTGTGAAGCCTATTCGAACACAGGTCTTTGGATGCCAAACAACAATGGGACCGATGTATCGTGAACCAAAGAATGTATGAAGATTCCCCTCCCCATAAAAAAAAAAAAACAAAAACAAACCTAGAACTTAAATGATATGTGAGTAAGGAGCTGGTATAATTAACAAAGCTCTTATATCCAGTTGAATATTATTTTTCATAATATGTACTATACAAGCTTATATACCTCTTGAAAAATGCTTAATGCACTGTATAGTTCAGTCAAATGGGCCTTCTTGCTGTTTCTCACATTCCATATCCAACCTTAGTGACTTTGTACAGGTTGTCTATGTTTACTAGAATGCAATTGCTTTTCCCCTCTGTATCTTAGATTCCCTACTTTTCTTCAGGGTATAGGTCAAATGCCATCTCCTGCATGAGACCTTTCCTGATTGTCCCAGCTTCTAATATTTCCCCCTATCCCAAATTTCCTTGAATTATTTCATATATGTTATTTCAAAAATCTTTATATGGATGGTTGTGCTGGTAAATGTTTAACAAATTGCCCTTTTGGGGAAAATGTATGTGCAGCACACTTTTAAGTTTAATCTGCATCATACTTTTCTATACCACTTCTTAAGTCTAGACAATTGATAAAACAATAACCAGGCTTTTATTTGTGGCAGTTAATGCTTTTCAAAGTAAATGTTGTACTAAAAATTTAACAATCAATTTTAATGAACTGGTTTGAGATAGCTCCAGTACACTCTTGCTTATATGTTTTTGTGTTGGCTCTGCAATAAAATATCTGCTCCTTTATGGGGGAAAAAACCCCTCACTTTTTTTTTATTCTCAGAACTTAAAATACTGTTTTGCAAGTAGTAGGTACTGAAGAAATGTTTAATGATTGATTGATTGCATTGCTATAGCCCAGATACTTTGTGAATTTTTCTTCTGAACACACACACACACACACACACACACATATGATCTTTGACTATATGGTCACAATACCTTTTTGACTGCAGTTTGATAATTGTTCTCATTCAACAGATTTAATTCTAAATGCTTACAACCCATTTTATTTAAAAATTTTCATATTTGTCATTTTATACAAGAAAAAATGAAAGAAAATGAAAAATAACATAATTTAGTTGAATTGATATCAGTTCTTTCTCTGGATGTGGATAGTCTGCTTCATCATTAGTTCTTTGGGATTGCTTTGGATCATTGTATTGCTAGAAATAGCTAAGTAATTCACAGTTCTTCATTGAACAATATTACTGTTGCTTTATACAATGTTGTCCTGGTTCTGTACATTTTCTTCTGCATCAGTTCATGTTTGTCTGAAAACATACTGCTTTTCATTTCTTTTTTTTCTTTTTTCTTTTTCTTCCTAGTTGTAATAATATTTTATTTTTTCCAGTTACATGTAAAGTTTTTAACACCAATTTTTTGTAAGATTTTGAGTTCCAAATTTTTCTCCCTCTGTTCTGTCCTTTCCCTCCTGCACAAGACAGCAACCAAATTGATATAGGTTATATATGAACAATCATGTTATACATATTTCCACATTAGTCAGGTTGTGAAAGAAGAATCAGAACAAAAGGGAAAAACAATAAAAATGTGAAAATCAAATGGTTCATTCTGCATTCAGATTCCACAGTTCTCTTTTTTACTGGATGTGGAGACCATTTTCCATCATGAGTCGTTTGGAATTGCCTTGGGTCATTGTATTGCTGAGAAGAGTTAAGTCCATAATATTGCTGTTACTGTGTAAAATGTTCTCCTGGTTCTGATCACTTTACTCAGCATCTGTCAACTTAAGTCTTTCCAGGATTTTCTGAAATTTGCCTACTTGTCATTTCTTATAGCACAAATTCCATTACATTCATACATCTCATTTTGTTCAGCCATTCCCCAATTTATGGACATCCCTTCAATTTTCAGTTCTTTGCCACCATAAAAACAGTTGCTATAAATATTTTTGTACAAATAGGTCCTTTTCCCTTTTTTATGACCTCTTTGGGATGTAGACTTAGTAGTGGTGTTGCTGGACCAAAAGGTATGCACAGATTTATATTTCTTTAGGTTCCAAATTGCTCTGTAGAATGGTTGGATCAGTTCTCAACTCCACCAACAGTTCATTAATGTTCAAGTTTTCCCATATCCTCTCCAACATCCAACATTTTCCCTTTGTTTTGTCACATAAGCCACTCTGATAGTTATGAGGTGGTATGTCAGAATTGTTTTAATTTCAATTTCTCTGATCAATATGATTTAGAACATTTTTCATATGACTAAAGATAACTTTTATTTCTTTGTCTGAAAATTGCCTGTTCATATCCTTGATCATTTATCCATTGAGGAATGACTCGTAGTTTTTATACATTTGACTCAGTTCTCTATGTAATTGAGAAATCAGCCTTTATCAGAGATACTTGTTGCAAAAATTCCCCCCCCCCATTTTGTTTTCCTTATAATTTTGGTTGCATTGGTTTTGTTTGTAGAAAAACTTTGAATTTTATAAAACCAAAATTATATATATTGCATTTTTAAATGTTTTCTCCATCTTCTTTGGTCCTAAATTCTTCCCTTGTACATAAATCAGACATATAAACCATTCCATGTTTTCTTAATTTGCTTATGGTATCATCTTTTGTGTGTAAATCATGTACCAATTTTGACTTTATCTTGGTATATGCTTATTTCCCACTTTTTAAAAAATTTCCCATCCTTACAAAAACGTCTATTTTTCACCACCACCCCCAAGCAAATTTTTCGCCTTTGAACATGCTTAAAAGAATGTGTCAGAAGTTCTGCAGACATTTCCAAAAGACTCTTTTTAAAAACTGTTTTGAGCAATGGAAGCATTTTTGCAATTTTTATAGAGTTCTACCAAGGTCACAGCAATCATTTGGATATGTAAAACACCTGGGAAATTTGTTATAACAAAATTCCATCTCATTACTTTATAGTCACACCATGCAGCATCAGTGGCTGAGCTAGGTAACTCTTTTTTTTTTTTTTTTTTTGATGAGGCAGTTGGGGTTAAGTGACTTGCCTAGGGTCACACAGCTAGTAAGTGTTAAGTGTCTGAGGTCGGATTTGAACTCAGGTCCTCCTGACTCCAGGGCCAGTGCTCTATCCACTGCACCACCTAGCTGCCCCGCTAGCTAACTCTTAACACAATGAGCTGAAGAAAAGAGACTTGAACAAGGTTTTGGGAAGAGCTGGGATAGTTTCCATTGAGAGTGAACATGGCATAGGAGAAAGAATACAGCATTTATAGTCGGGATAACTGTATTTTAATTCTCAGACTCTTAAGACTTCATTTAGAAAATGAGAGGCATGGACTAAATGGCATTAAAGCTCTCAATCCTATCATTGGACTAACTGCAGTGTGAGAGTGTGGTTTCACAGTTGTTAGGATGGAGATTCTGTAATAATATGTTAATATTATTATGGAATGTCTTTCGAAAAAAGGTTTGTGTAGGATTTTCCTATATGTTCATTTAACTTTTCTTGTTTTAAGGTCCTGTTTTCCCCAATACGTTGAAAATTCTTTTAAAAAAAGTTATCTTGTCTTACATCAGATTTAGACCTAGAAGGGAATTCAGAAGTTACCCAGTACAAATTCCTGCATTTTATACATGAAGAAACTGAGGCCCATAAGTGTTGTTTTTCAATATATATCTACCAACTAGAGGAGACCAGGTTTTAAATCCAGATTCTTTGACTCTAAATTTAGCATTATTTGTCCCATAAAGTATACTATTCTTTATTTGTCCCAGATGTACATAGCGAGACTCTAGACTTACTTTCAGAGTCATTCCATCACTAAACAGTTATTAAGTGTCTACTATTTGCAAGGAACTGTGCTAAGTGCTGTGGATACAAAGGCAAAAGGCAGTGCCTACTCTCAAGGAATTCATGGTATATTGGGGGATCCAATTATATGTAGTATAGTTATGGATGTAGCTAGCATAAAATAACTGGCCCATGCATGATATAGAAAGGTAAATATTTTATTTGAGAGCTGGATAGTTTCATTTTACATCTCCAAAGAAGAAAAATTATTTCGACTTTCATGGAGCATAAGAGGAGGTATTTGGCTGAAGGAATAGGCCAGGGTCCAGAATACATGTGACTGATTGAAGATTCCTTCCCCCTTCCTTATCACAGAGTTTTAATTGTCTCTATTTACCACACTCTCCAATATGGGTATCTTAGAGACCCAATGTTCTAGGGGTCCAGGAGAAAAGTCACTTTTCATGGTCCCCATAAAGGGAGTATTAGTTTACTCTTGCCATATCTAAATATCTCTATCTCTATCTCTATCTCTATCTCTATCTCTATCTCTATCTCTATGTATATTCATATATATGTATGTATTTTTATATAAACGAATAGTAACTAGAATTTGGGGAAGTTATGAAAATTAGAGTAGATAATAAAGTATATGAGAGTAAATGGGTTTGGGTTAAAAATAAAATCTCTGCCCAAGCAAGGATAAAGTGATCTTACTAAATAAGGGGAAGAGCCCAATGTGTAGGCGTGTAGGTCTGCATAGGTGTTTGGAAGCAGGGGATACTCAAAAGCTAACTTCTCAAATTTTGAGGACTGAGGTTCCTAGTTAAAAAAAGGTACACTTTTTTTTCATTCATTTCCCTCAACCCTACTTTCTTTCTCTCCTCCTCTAAAGTTTCTTTTTATTCAGAGTCTCTTTTCTACTTTTGTAGATACACAGCATTGAGTACTCAATCATCTCCTCATTTTTTTATAGCACTTAGCATTTCAGAGATGTCATTTGGGGAACTACCACGTGTTGCTGGGGCAGGCCAGGGTCTGCTTTCACAGAGTAGATATTTTACAAATACTTACTGATTTTAGCTTGTTACCTTCATGGCCAAGATTTGAGTGGAAAATATTGTTTTTTGCAGTCTTTGCCAGCTTGCCAGCTTGTCCAAATGTGATAGAGAAATATCAGCTAGTACCTCTCTAGATCCAAATATCATTTACTTGGAAAGTGATGTGATTACTATGAAATCTAAATTGTTTGGGCATATAGATGTGACAACAGATATCATGTTGTATGCACTCTATGTCTATCAAGATTCCTGATAAAATGCACTGGGGTAACACTTCCTGAATGTTGTGAGACTTTAAATTCCATAGCTTGAGGCCAAAAGACTCCCTTAGCCATCAAGCATATAGGAATTGGAAGAAATGAAATTAGCCATCTGGTTCAGATTACAAAGTAATCCCATTTTTGGATTTGTAGAAAGATGAACTGTCTTAATTTCTCCAATCTACCTGGCTTCTTGCAAATAGAATGCTTTCATTTTAGTTTCTAGATTTAATTTGGGGCCACATTTACAGCAATATCTCCACATAGCTTAGAAAAGCTTAAATAATTTGGAAATTTTTTTCCACCTAGTAGCAGTAAGTAAAACAAAATTACTCTACACTTTGAGATTATGCCTTTCCATAACAAATACACATGATTATAGTTTAACTAGTATGCTTCAAATCCTAAAACAGAGCTATTTATTAAATATGTAGGTCAATGTATTCAACTATACAAATGTTTACTTTTATCTTTCAAAACTTAGATAAAATTCTACTTGCTCTATAACACCCTTACCTATTATTCAAACCCTAACTGGCTTCCCATACTTCTGAATGATGACAGTTCATCTGCAACAGTAATTTTGGCATTTAAAAAAAAACACTTTTGCAATTAGCATAGTGTATATTACACAGGGAGAGGACTTAAGGAACGTTGAATGAATGAATGGGTAAATTAATGTATTTAACTAATTCATATGCATCTATCTTTTTCTATAACAGGTTCATTAATTCCTTTATGGTAGAGACCATGAGTTGTATTTCTTTTATACCCCTGACAGGGCTCTGTATGTGACAAAAAATTATTTGGTAAATCCCTATTGAACTGAACAGAATTGAAATTTATAGTAAGTGCCTGGTTTCAGAAGTTAAGCAAGTCACATTAAGGATATATTATAATTAAAGATAGATAAGGAATTTATTAAGCTATAACCATGTGCCAGGCACTGTGCATAGTATATACAAAGTATAAATATACATATTAATATGGCATATATATTTATAATAAACAAAAATGTACAAAGTTTTCATGTGATTATTGTGGTGGCTAGTGAATATCTAGTAAAATAATCTGGCATCTCCAACATTATGACTTCTTCAAGATCAAGTCATGCTTAGGGGGCAGCTAGGTGGTGGATTAGGGAAGATGTGAGTTCAAATCCAGCCTCAGACACTTGTCACTTAACCCCCATTGCCCCACCAAAAAAAAAAAAAAAGATCAAGTCATGCTTGACAAATCTCATTTCCTTTTCAATAGGGTTGCTAGACTGGGGAGTGCTAAATATTTAGTTTATCTAGATTTTTACAAAACTTTTTGACTCAGTCTTCTGCTGTTTTGGGAGCAGAGTTATAGATAGATAAAATATAATTAGGAAACATCAGACCTTTTTGAATTGCTGGATTCAGAAATACCAAAAATAGTACCTTGGAAGGAGGTCTCTCATACAAATTTGTAGGAGTCTTTCCTTTAGCCCATGTTGTTTAATATTTTCAATGACTCTTGGATAAAAGCATATAAGACATATTTATTAAAATTTTACTTAGCCTAAACCTTGAAGGGATAGCTTATATTTCAGGTTAAATATTTAGTATCTGTGAAGATTATAATGTTGGGTCAAAACTATTAAACCAAAATTCCATGAGGATACATGTAGAGCCTTTTATTTTTGTTGAAAATTCCACAAAATACAAAATGGTGGATACATAAAATGATAATGGTTTATTTGAGAAAAGGACCTAGAGTTTTCAGTGTACACCAAGGTCAATATGTATCAAGTGATTTGAAAGCATAGACAAATTATCTAATACTATTCTAAACTTCATTAAGAAAGACAAAGAATCTAGAATGACAAAGGGAATAGTCCTGTTATAGTCTCCCCTACTCAGATCACATCCACAGTACTGGGTGCTACATTTTAGGAGGATATTATAAAGCATCCAGATAAAAGTGTGTAGGATGTTGAATGACCTTGAGATTGTGAATGAATGATAGAAAAACCATTTACTTAGAGTGTATTGTGTGACAAACATTATTCTAAGTGCTTGAGATACAAATTAAAAGAAAAAAAAAGATCTTTCACACTCTCAAGAAGCTATCACTGTAGGGGCAGCTAGGTGGCACAGTGGATAGAGCACCAGACCTGGATTAAGGAGGACCTGAGTTCAAATCTGACCTCAGACACTTAATACTTACTAGCTATTTGACCCTGGGCAATTTACTTAACCCCAATTGCCTCACCAAAAAAAAAAAGAAGCTATCACTGTAAATGAGGGAGGCAAGACTAAAAGTTCATTTACAGGGCAAATCAAAATGACTAGAAACCTGCAGGTACATTATTGCATTGATTGGCAAGGCACAAGGATCCATAGGGTACATTAATAGATAAGATTGGATGGATGTATACGACATGTATTAAATATTTTGTGCTAAGTGATGTGGATACAAAGAAAAAATATAGAACTCACTGCTCTGAAAAACTTCACATTCTAGAGAAGAAGGCAAAATGTAGATGAAAAAATCTTGTGCTGCTTAGGCTGCAATGGTGACGCAGATGTTAATGTTTCCTTAATGTCATTCCCACTAAAAAGCAAAACCAAAAAAACCATATCTGTTTCTAATTGTAAACCATTTGAAAATGTCGAGAATGTTGACTTTGTTCTCTCTGAATCCTTAGGAGCTGTGGCTATACCACCTTCAAGAGCAGGGTACTTTTCCAGAAAGATTGCTTCACAGAATGATTGTTTTGGGCACTGTGCTGAAATCATTGTTATTCTCAAAGCTCTCATTCAGGGTCCTAGAGATTTTTTTTCAGGGTCAGAGGGAAAATGATGTTTAAGATGGTGGTGCTGATTTCACTTGTATGGACCATTCTATCTTCTTTCTCTTCCTTAGGATGCCTTGCTGCTTCAGCTAGACTGGCTTGTCTGTTGTAATGATTAGAATTGTAGCCCTTAACAGATGGCTGACCACGAAGAGGAAAGCTAAACCTCAGTCTTCTGATCTTCTGGTTGGGTAAGAAATTTCCCCTACCCTCTCCTTTTAACTGCTAAATACTGGAGTACTGGCTGTGTTTTCCCTTTAAATTTTTTCAAATGGAACTTTTAAACTCCTTAATTACCCTATTTTTGATTTTAGTCTGTTTAACCAGACAAATGGGGGATAAGATCATGTTAATGCTTTGTTTTTGTGGATTTTCTATTTTTCTTTTTATTTTTGTTAGAAGAGTCAGCAATGTACTCACACAAGGAAATATCTCACCCTCTCCCAACCATGCTTTTTCAGAGAAACCTGAAAAGATTCCCGCAGCTTTTCCCAGTTCTAACACTAATTGTTGCTCTAATTTTGCATGCCTGGAGGCAATGACCCACCCTCTAGGAGCTTTTAATCCCCTAGCACCTGGAGGCCAAGTGGGGGAAGAGGAATCCAGGCCTGAGTTCAAAATCAAGTCTGATTCAAATTGTGCTGGTCCCTCCCCTCTCCAGACCCCACCCTCTACTCCTCCCATGGCCAAGCCCATTGCTTCCCCTGCCTGGGAAGTCCAGAGATCTGATGCGCATGCTCAGCTTTCTCTAACTACATTTGCAGCTTCAGGCTCAGCCCTTCCCCAGCCTGGCTGTGCTTGAGACAACCTTAGAAAACCCTTTAAATTCCAGATATGCTAATTTTGTTCATAATTTTGCTAACCTGCTTTTGTCTTTAATTAGTAATCTTATAAAGCATTTGTATGGTGAAAAGACTGACAGACAATATAGAGGGGTTAATGAAGAAAAACTTAAGCTGAATAAGAATGACAATCATCAACATAGTTCAAGACTCTGCTTCTTTTGCCATGGAAGGATATATATTTTACAGAAATGTAGAAGTAAGCAGCAAGGTATTGATATGAGTATTGGGGATTTTAGATATCAGAATCAAAAGTGTTCTGAATTCACTCAGAGTAATAGTATCAGTTCAGAGGTTACATAGGATTTCTATGCTATTACATATACATTTTGAAATTAATGGTATGGGTCTATTTTCATAGAGATTTTCAATGCTTTTGAGATTGTGTCTTATACTTAGTTTTTAAAACAAGGAGAATATTTGTAAAAGCTTTTAATAGTCATGTGATCAAGTTTATATTTTATAATACTCATTAATATTAAGTTCATGTTCATTTAGATTTCCTTAGTTTGAATTTCACTGTCTTTTATTGTTCCATGTGTATTTTCTTCTATTCATTTATCTAATTAAAAAAAAATTGCAAGGTGGTTTTGATTTCATAATACAGTGTTAATTCTAGGAGTATTGTGCTCCCATATTCTGAGTTGTTTGTTTCTGTTATTTTTTCTCAACTGATTATTTGATCAAACTCTTTAAAGCATTTCCTTGGCAAATTGGTTGCCATGGCAAGTGTAAATTGATTCTAGAAGTATTATTTTTGATAAGGATATTCCAAAAAAAAAAAAAGAGGGAAACATTTGTATAAGTTTTCTTTTTTTCAAAAAAAAAAGTTTTCTTTGAGATTGTATTGTGCTTTAACTTGTATTTAAATGTTTCAATTTTTCACAAAAGTAATTGTATACTAAGTAAAAAAAAGATATTATTTGAAATTGTTGCATAACTATATATTGTGTTCTGAGTCAAGATGTATTCACATTTTTGGCAATCATTTATTATCCTCAATTTTTAAATCCATATGAGACTTGGATTATGGGAACTTATCATTTAAGACATTAATTGCTGTTATTCTGAGTTATCAGATGCCAGTTGGCCAAGATGCCATCCAATCACAAGAGGAATACATGCAAGAGCAGACACTGAACTGTCACATGAGGGGAGACATGCATGAAGTCAAGGTATGGCCGAGGGAACGGCTTTTGACAAATGTTGAGGTTGGATTCTCTTGGTTTAATATTTTATTTTATTTTTCCCCACAATATTGTACAGATGGCTGGAAGTATCGATCCCACCCATCTCACTTCTACACCTGGCTTCTATGCCCCCTCCTATATGCCTGATGCCATGGACATCTGAATCCCATGCATCTGATTAAGTCTGACTCAGTTTCCTCCAATATATTCGGTGGCATGGACATATATTCCATCCACCTATTTTAAGCCTGGCATACTGCATGGGTAGTACATATTGCTCAAGCGTGGGAATGCTCATATCCCATCATTTCTCTGTTCTTTTATGGTAACCCCCATAATTATCTCAGGTGTCATGATAAATACAGTGTTGAATTTGGCCTTGACACCTATTACCAATTATATTAGATTTTTAAATTTCTCATAATGTCATGAGGATAATTAGGCAGATGATGCAAAAAATGATGAAACAAAGATAAAAATTATTTTTAAAAATTAATATCACAACAATTGTCTTCTCAATTACCCTCCATAAGGGGGGGGGACTATAGTAATATTATAATTTTAAAGAATGTTTCAATTTTTGTTTTATTATATGTTTCATGTGTAACAACCAAGATTCTGAATTCCCTTAGACATGTTTTTGAGAACTTTCATTGTTTGATTTGATTATTGACAAAGCTATTTTAAAGTTGTGTTAAGCTCAATTTTGTAGGAAATTTTCCTGGCTGATTATCAGCATCCACACATCAACCACTGAAAAGACTTCCATTCCACGACTACACCTAGAGGACATCTGAGAAAAGACTTTCAGAGACTTTAAATGAACAGTTTTGATTTGTTGTTGTTGTTTTTTTCTCTTTCTGTTATAATATACACCATCTGTAACATGTATTCTCTGCAGAGGCCCTCCCTTTGCAAGACTAATGTCAAAGCGTTGGTTCATGAGGACAAAAAAAAATCTCCCCTCTGGACAAAACTTTCCTCTCTTCCTTTTCTATATTGTTGTTCACATATTATTAGTTAGCATTAGTTATTATATTCTTTTTACTGTTCCGTCAAGGAAACATTTTGTTTCTTGAGGAACAACAGGGGGGACTGTAATGATTGGAATGACGCCACCTACTGGAGACTTGCTGTGGAGAGCTCCACCATGAGGAAAATGCCTCAGAGGCATTGTGGCTTTTCCTTGGCGTCAGGAAATGACGTTTGCTCATGGGTGCTGTCTATCAAGTCTACCAGCCAATCAACTGGAGGAGCCTCCTATGGTCTGGGAGGAGACAGGAAGGAGGAAAGGGAGCCTGCGCAGAGAGCGCGGGCCCTTTTTGGCTTCCGGACTTGATGGTGGTGGCGGCAGAGGACTTCACAGGAAATTTGAGGAAAGATAGGAATGCCAGGCTGTTAGAATTCTGTTCTCAATCTTTTTCTTTCTATTTTCCAATAAACCCTTAAAGACCTAAACTCGTTTTATCAGTGATTTTTAGTCAGTTTCCCCCAAACTGGGGGAACACATTAGAATCCACATTTAGAATCTTAAATTATACACTGTCTTGTGTATGACAGATGTTTGGCAGTTGGTAGGAATTGTTGGGCCCTTCTCCACAGAAGCAGCTTCCCTAAATGATAAATATGAGGTCTGTCTTGGATGTTGGAATGGTGATATGGAGTGTGATATCATTCCCAAGGATCCTGTGCCTACCTGCGTGTTGGTTACCAATTGATGCTGGTGGTTATAAGGAAGGTGGGCCAGCTCTCTTCAATGATTTAGTGCCAGGAGTCTGGTGGGTAAAAAGGACAATAGGGGAAGTACAGATGTTAAGGCCTGAAGGTTTCACCAACTATTCAGATGGAATAAATGTAAAGATTCACATTTCATGCAAGCTAATTTAGCAGTCAACCAGTCTAGATAGATACTAGGTAGTATAGGACCCAGGCAAGAGAATAGACATGGCAGGGGAACATGTGCCCCAAATGATAGGCAGTCTGTACCATGGAAGTGGAGGAATATCAAGAAAGAAGGCAAGGGAGAAAGAGTTCCCAACTGCTCTTAATTGGTTTTAGAAGAAATGTTAGTAAGAGGTAGGAATATTTAATTTGATGAATAGACTTAAAAGGAATATGATAGTTCACAATTTTATAACATTTGATTTATCCAAAAGTACAATGGGTTATTTTTGCAGAAAATGCCTTTCCTTTACCTAGAGGTGATCAGACTAAATTTACAACTTGCCAGTGATGTAGAGATAATTTTTATTGTTTTTTTATAATTTTTATTTGTTTCCAATTATGTTTCTAATTTGTGCTTCCTTTGACAATTATTGAAAGTTATTTTTATTACATTATTGTCTGAAAAAGATGCATTTAATATTTCTGCTTGTCTGCATTAGGTTAAGGTTTTGTGCTTTAATACATGGTTAATTTTTGTGAATGTGCCATTTACAGCTGAGAAAAAAGTATATTGCTTCCTCTTTCTATTCAGTTTTCTCCAGAGGTCTATCCTATCTAACTTTTCTAAGATTCTATTCATCACCTTAATTTCTTTCTTTTTTATTTTATGATTGGATTTATCTAGTGCTGAAAGGAGAAAATTGAGATCCTTCATTTGTATAGTTTTACTACTTACAGCTGTAATTAACTTTTCCTTTAAGAATTGTGTTGCTATTACCATTTGATACCAAATGTTTAGTATTGATTTTACTTCATTGTCTATGGTTCCTTTTAGTAGGATCTAGTTTCCTTGCAAATCTCTTTTAATTAGATATATTTTTGCTTTTGCTTTGTCTGAGATCATGATTGCAACCCCTGACATTATTACTTCAGGTGAAGCATAATAAATTCTTCTCTAGACCCTTACATTTTCTCTACGTGGGTATTTCAGCTGTGTGTTTCTTGCAAACAATATATTGTAGGATTCTGGTTTTTAATTCACTCTTCTATCCATTTTATGGGTGAGTTTATACCATTCCCATTCCCAATTATTATTATTATTAATTGTATATTTCCTTTCATCCTACTTCCCACTCCTCACCTCTGTCTCTCCCTTCTCTCCTCTCTTTCTCTGTCTCTCCTTTCATCTGGTACCTCCATAAAAGTGCTTTGCTACTGACAACCTCCTCCCCCAATCAGCCCTGCCTTCCATCACCCTCACTATATTCCAAGTTTCTTCCCTTCTACTTTCCTATAGAGTAAGATATATTTCTATTTGGAACTGTGTGTACATTATTCCATCTTTGAACCAATTCCAATGAGAATAAGGTTCAAGCATTGTTCACCCACTCCACAACTTTCCATTATGAAAGCTCTTTTACACCTGTTTAATGTGAGATAATTTTCCCTATTCCATCTCTCCCTTCGCCATTCTCCCACTATATCCCTCTTTCTCACCCATTAATTTTATCAGTTATTTTTAGATATCACCCCATCATAGTAAACTCACACCCATGCCCTCTATGTATACTCCTAACTGACTTAATAATCATAAAGTTCTTAAAAGTTACAAGTATCAACTTCCCATGTAGGAATGTAAATCTTATTTAATCCTTTATGATTTCTCTTTCCTGTTTACTTTTTTATGTTTCTCTTGTGATGTTTAAATTCTAATATGCAGTTGCCTTATTCCTGTCCCAAGTGCAGGAAAACTAGCTAGGGTTTACTTATAAATTAGAAGCTTTAGCACCAGTTTGGGGCATTAAGGATTTATTAGTGAAAAAGAGAAACCTGGGTCAGAAAGTAAAGAAAAAGGCCTATATAACCTAGAGTTCTCAAGTTCTCCCACCACCAGCCTGTTAGAGACTAACTGAAAGTGCAAGCTTCCTCTCCATCCCAAGGAGAGACAGTCCGTCCACACTGCTTCAAGCTAATTTGCTAGCATCACCCAAATCCATTGGTTCACTGGACTTAAGGGTGGTCCCATGTCAAGTTCAGAGTCCACAGTCTCTGAGAACATACCTTCTTCAGAGTCAGGCAGGTGTAGATTCAAGTGAATTAACTTTAAGTATCTTAATCAGTGAAGTAAGTCAGTCTCAGTCAATCCAATCAGTACAAATCAATCCCAGCAGTACAAAGATCCAAGATGATCTCAAAGAACTCATGATGAAGCATGCTCTCTGCCTCCAGAGACAGAACTGATGTTGTCTGAATACAGACTGAAGCACAGTCTTTTTCACCTTTTGTTTGCTTGTTTGAGCCTTCTTGTACCTAATTAATAATATGGAAATGTTTCACATGATTGTACATGCATAACCTATATCAGATTACTTTATGTGTGGTGGGGGAGAGAAGGGAGGGATAGTATTTAGAATTCAAAACGTTATTTAAAAAATAAATGTTGAGTGTTTTAATGGGTAATGGGGGGAATAAAAATTTTTAGAAAGAAAATAAATGCTTAATTGAAAAACAAAATAGTTACATTAAACACATTTTTTTTGAGAAGCATAAACAGTAACTTTGAAAAATGGTACAAGTTCTAGGAAAGGTATTTTTAACCAAAAGGAAACCCTGTTTTTTCTGAGGTGACCACCATTAGTGAGCAATCCAGAAGAAAATAATGACAAAATAGACTCTGTATTTCAACACATTTGTTTGGAGATACTCAGTAATAAAGTGGCATTTCTAATGTTAAAAACAATCTCATTAGAAAAATAAATGATATGGAGAATAGATTGAGGAGAGATAATACAAGATTTATTGGACTACTTTAAATCCATGATTAAAAAATAACATCTTAAACATCATATTTGAAGATATTATCATGGAAAATATCTTTGATATCATAGAACCAGAGGGTAAAGGAGAAAGTGAAGGAATCAAAAACTCCCAGGAAGATAATAGCAAAATTTTGACATTACATTGCTATATGGTGTGAGATGTTGTACTATACATAGTTTCCGTCACACTGTTTCCGATTTCCCAACAGTTTTTGGCAAATAATGACTTTTTGTTTTAAAACCTTCTGTCTTTGCTTTTATCATATACTAGATTACTGTGGCCATATACTATAAAATATTTTGTGTACCCAATCTCTTCCACTGATCCACCACTCTATTTCTTAGCAAGTATCAGATTGTTTTGATAATTACTGCTTTATGATACAGTTTGGGATGTGTTATGGGTAGCCCACCTCACTTCACCTTTTTTTCATTGTTTCCCTTGATATCCTTGAGTTTTTTTCTTCCAGATGAATTTTATTAATTTTTCTAGATCTATCAAATAATAATTGGTAAGGCACTGAATGGATTAATTTACTTAGCATTTTAATTTTTATTATATTAGCTTGACCTACCCATGAATAATTAGTATTTTTTCTAATTGTTTAGATCTGATTTTATTTTTGTCAAATGTTTTGTGATTGTGTTCATGCAATTCCTGTGTTTGCCTTTGTTGGTATAAATTGAAGTATTTTATATTGTCAACAGTTATTTTAAAGATATCATCCCTTCATATTCAACTCATACCTGTGTCCTCCGTCTAAATATACTCCTTTCAGCTGCCCTAATAATGGGAAAGTTTTTTGAGTTACAAGTATCATCTTCTCATGTCGGAATGTGAACAGTTTAACCCTTTAATGTCCCTTATGATTTCTTTTTACTGTTTACCTTTTTATGCTTCTCTAGGGTCTTGTATTTGCAAGTCAAATTTTCTCTTCAGCTCAGGCCTTTTCATCAAGAATGCCTGAACATCTGTTCTTTCATTGAATTTCCTTTTTTCCCCTTGAAAGATATATTCAGTTTTGCTGGGTAAGTGGTTCTTGGTTGTAATCCCATTTCCTTTGCCCTCCAGAATATCATATTTCAAGGCCTTTGATCCTTTGATGTAGAAGCTGCCAGATCTTGTGTTATGTTGACTGTGGCACCACGGAATTGAATTTGTTTTTTCTGGTTGCTTGCAATATTTTCTCCTTGACCAGGGAGCTCTGGAATTTGGATATAATATTCCTGGAAGTTTTCATTTTGGGATCTCTTTCAGGAGGTGATCAGTGGATTCTTTCAATTTCTATTTTACCTTCTGCTTCTAGAATATCAGTTCAGTTTTCCCTATTTCTTAGAAGATGATGTCTAAGCTATTATTGTTTTCTGTGATGGATTATCTCTCCTGGATCTATTTTCCAGGTCAGCTGTTTTTCCAAGAACATTTTTCACATTACCTTCTATTTTTTCATTCTTTTGGTTTTGCTTTATTGTGTCTTGTTTTCTCAAAAAGTCATTAGCTTCCATTTTCTCAATCCTAATTTTTAAGCAATTATTTTCTTCAGAGAGCTTTTGTACCTCCTTTTTCATTTGGCCAATTTGGCTTTTCAAGCTGTTGACTTTTTTCATGATTTTTCTGTATCACTCTCATTTCTCTTTCAATATTTTCCTTTACCCTTCTTACTTTATGTTCAAAGTCCTTTTTGAGCACTTCTATGGCCTAAGAACAATTCATATTTTTCTTGAAAGCTTTAGATGTAGGACCTTTGACTTTGTTATCTTCTTCTGAGAATGTATTGTAATCTTCCTTATCACCAAAGAAACTTTTTAGGTTCAGTATTTTTTTCTGTTTTCTCATTTATGAACCTATTTATTGACTTTTAACTCCTTCTTAAAGTGGGGCACTGCTTCCAGGACACACTGTCTCAAGCTTCATGGGGTCCCCAATGTGGTATGATCTAAGGAGAGGCACGGTCACCACTCCCCTGGCCTGTTCTCTGGTTTGCTAGCAACCACAGGACTGCTTGCCTTTAATCCAGAATGAAATCCTGTTTTCACAGTGGTTGCAAGCTCTGCTATGTCTATGCCCCTCCCCTGACTGGGCCACCAGCCAAGACTGCAACCTGAATTTGAGTACAGGCAAAACAACAGTCCCATCTCAGTACCAGCTGAAACCCCTATAATCTGCCCCTGGCCAACCTCTTGACCCTCACCATCCATGAGCTGAGTTTCAAAAGTGGCTGCAGCAGCAGTTGATTCATAGTCTCCTGAGGCCTGGTTTGCTGGTGTGACCTGCCTTGGGGTGGATCTGTGCTGGCACAGCCTGTATGGGGCTGTGCTCTACTCTCACCCCAATTTAATAGACCTTTCCTCCCAACCTTCTAAGTTGTCTTTGGCTGGAAAATGATCTCACCTCATCCTTTTATGGGTTTTTCTGCTCTAGGAGTTGTCTTATGTCATTATTTGAAGATATTTGGATGGGTCTTGGGGAGAAAACTTGGAAGTCACTGCCTTTGCATAGCCATCTTGCCTCCACTCCTGAGAACTGTCTATAGTTATTTTAAATGGAATTTCTTTTTCTTTCTCTTGTTGCTGCTTTTTTGGTAATATATAGAACTGCTGATGATTTATGTGTATTTTTTTGTATTCTACAACTCCGCAAAGTTGTTTTTTTGGTTTTTTTTTTTGGTGAGGCAATTGGGGTTAAGTGACTTGCCCAGGGTCACACAGTTAGTGTTAAGTGTCTGAGACCGAATTTGAACTCAGGTCCTTCTGAATCCAGTGCCGGTGCTCTATCCACTGCGCCACCTAGCTGCCCCCGCAAAGTTTTTAATTATTTCAATGTAATTTTAGTTTATTCACCAGGATTTTCTGAATATAACATCATATCTGCAAAGAATGATACTTTTGTTTCCTCATTGCTTATTCTAATTCTTTCAATTTCCTTCTATTCTGTTATTGCTATAGCTAGCATTTCCAGTACAGTACTGAATAGTAAAAGTAATAATGGACATCTTGCTTCACACCTGATTGTGTTGGGAAGGCTTCTACGTTATCCCTATTGCAGATAATGCTTCTTGATAGTTTTTGCTAGATATTACTTATCATTTTAAGGTAAATTCCATTTACTTCAGGGGGCAGCTGGGTGGCTCAGTGGATAAAGCACTGATTCTGGATTCAGGAGGACCTGACTTCAAATCCAGCTTCAGACTCTTGACACTTACTAGTTGTTTGACCTAGGGCAAGTCACTTAACCCTCATTACCCTAACCCCCCCCCAAAAAAAATTCCATTTACCCTTATGCTCTTTAGTGTTTTTAATAGTAATGGTGTTGTATTTTCTCAAAGGCCTTTTCAGCATCTATTGAGATAATCATGTTTTCTGTTGCTTTTGTTATTGACATTGTCAATCATACTTATAACTTCCTAATATTGATACAGCCCTCCATTCCTGATGTAAATCCCACTTGGTCATAGTGTATGATGTTTGTGATTTATTACTATAATCTTCTTGCTAGCATTTCAATTTTTTTCATTCAGGAAATGTGTCTAAAGTTATCTTTCTCTATTTTGGGTCTTCCTGTTTTAGAAATCAATGCCATATTTGGTTATTTGGAGGAATTTAGTAGGACTCCTTTGCCTATTTTTTTCCAAATAGTTTATATAATATTGGATTTAATTATTCTTTTATGTGCCCTATTTATTTGTTTATTTATTTGAAGTTTTGAGTTCCAAATTCTATCCCTCTCTCATTCCCTCCATCCTTAACCTTCCAACCTCCCTGAGGTAGAAAGCAATCAGATATAGGTTACACATGTGCAATTATGTAAAACATTACCATACTACATAAAAAGACTCAAGTAAAAAAAATAAAGAAAATGCAAAATAGAATGTTTCAGTCTATGTTCATTCAATATAAGTTCTTTCTCTGGAGGCAGATACTATGCTTTATCATTAGTCCTTTGGGACTGCCTTGGACCACTGCATTGCTGAGAGTAGTCAAGTCAATCACAATTGCCTACAGAATGATAATGATGTCACCTTGCACAATGTACTCCTGGTTCCAACCACCTCACTATACATCAGATAATACAAGTCTCTCCAGGCCTCTCAGAAATCATCTTACCCATCATTTCCCATAACTCAACAACATTCCACTACAATCACATACCACAGCCTGTCTAGTCATTCCCCATCTGATGAGCATTCCTTTGATTTCCAATTCTTAACCACCACAAAGAGTTTCTATAAATATTATTTTTGTATATTTTTTCTTTTTTCTTTTTCACAGTTACTATTGTTAACTGTTTCCCTCCATTCTATTCCCTTCCCCATGAGAATTACTCTATTATCCATCTTCTTTCACCCTATCCCTCCTCAAATGGGATTTGCTTCTGATTGCACCCTCCCTCAATCTGCCCTCCTTTCTTTCAGCCCTCCCTCCTTATCCCCTTCCCCTCCTACTTTCCTGCAGGGATGGATAGATTACTCCACCCAATTAAGTGTGTATGTTATTCCCTCCTTGAGCTAACTCTGATGAGATTAAGGTTTTTGAGATAATTCTGATGACAGCAAGGTTCATTTACTTCCCCAGTCCTCCCCCATCTCTCCCCCCATTCCATAAGCCCTTTCCTGCTTCTTCCATGTGAGATTTCACTCCATTCTAACTCTTCCTTTTCCCCTCCCCCAGTGAAATCCTCTCCCCCTTCAATTTTACAGTAAAGATGTCATCCTGGGGAAGCTATGTGACACAGTGGACAAAACAGCTGCCCTGGACCCAGGAGGACCTGAGGCCAAATCTGACTTCAGACATAAGACAATCACCAACCCCAACCACCTCCCCCCCCAAAAGATGAACAAAAAATAAATGCTTTACAGATATCATCCCTTCATAATCAATTCCCACCTGTGCCCTCCATCAAAATTTATTCCTGTCATCTGCCCTAATACTCAGAAAGCTCTTAAGATTTAGACATACCATCTTCCCATATAGGAATGTAAACAGTTTATCCTTTTAAAATCTCTTATAATTTCTTTTCCCTGTTTGCCTTTTCTACCCTTCTCTAGGGTCTTGCATTTGAAAGTCAATTTTTCTATTCAGTTCAGGTCTTTGTATCACGAATACCTGAAAGTCCTCTTTTTCACTGACGCCCTATTTTTCCCCCTGAAAGATTATGTGCAGTTTTTCTGGGTACATGATTCTTGGCTGTAGTCCCAGCTCCTTTGCCCTTCAGAATATCATATTCTATGCCCTCTGATACTTTAATGTAGAAGGTGCTAGATCCTGTGGTATCCTGAACATGGCTCCACAGTATTTGAATTATTTCTTTCTGGATTCTTGCAATATTTTCTCCTTGACCTGGCAGCTCTGGAATTTGGCTGTAATATTCTTGGAAGTTTTCATTTTGGGATCTCTTTCAGGAGGTGATCAGTGGATTCTTTCAGTTTCTATTTTACATTCTGCTTCTAGAATGTCAGGGCATTTTTACCAGACAATTTATTGGTAGATGATGTCTAAACCCTTGTTTTGATCATGGTTTTCAGGTAGTCCAATAAGTTTCAAATTCTCTTTCCTGGACTTTCCAGGTCACCAGTTTTTCCAAGAAGATATTTCACATTGGCATCTATTTTTTATTATTCATTTGGATTTGCTTTATTGTGTCTTGGTTTCTAATAAAGTCACTAGCTTCCATTTTTTCAATCCTAATTCTTAGGCAATTATTTTCTTCAGAGAGCTTTTGTATCTCCTTTCCCATTTGGCTTTTCAAGCTGTTGACTTTTTTTCTCATGACTTTCCTGCACCACTCTCATTTCTCTTTCCATTTTTTTCCCATCTACCTCTCTTACTTTGTCTTCAATGCCCTTTTTGAGTGCCTCTATCGCCTGAGACCAATTCATATTTTTCTTGGAAGCTTTAGATGTAGGAGCCCAGATGTTGCTATCCTCTTCTGAGAGTACACTTTGATCTTCCCTGTTGCTAAAGAAGCTTTTTTATGGTTTGAAACTTTCTCTGTTTGCTCATATTGCCAGTCTTTTATTTGACTTTTAACTCCTTCTTACAGTGGGAACCTACTTCCAAGCTACACTGTCCCAAGCATCAGAGGGTCCCAGGTGTTTTGGTTTAAGGAAGGGCAGGTTTTTCACTTGCCTGACCTCTTCTCTTTTCTTTAGATAACCTCAGGCCAACTTGCTAATTAACCAAGGAGCAAAACTTTGTGTCCTGTGGTTATTTCTGATGAGGCTGCTCCCTTCCCCCACCTGGGCCTCCTGCTGCTTAAGATTTCTTTCTGGTTCCCTGCTGGGATAGGACTACTGAATTCCTCTTTAGGTCCTGCAAACAGCCCCATATTCCCCCCACCCCAGCCAGCCATTCAGCCCTCTCACCTGACTGTAACCTTAGTTCAAGAAGATATATGAGCTGTACCTTATTTGGAGGCTTGGGGGTAAGTTTCTCTGGTGCAGGATGTCTGGGGATGAACCTGTGTCTGCATGATTGCAGGGTTGTACTCTACTCTCAACCCAGCAACCTCTTGTTGAGCTTCTAAGCTGTCTTTGGCTGGAAAATAATCTCAGCCCATCTTTTTGTGGGTTCTGCTGCTCCAGGGGGTAATTATTATTTAAATGTTTGGTACAATTCACATGTGAATCCTTCTGGCCCTGGGAAATATTTCTTAAAAAGTTCATTGTTGCCTTATTGAGTTTCTTTTACATTTTTTTTTTGAGGTTTTAGATGTAGCAGTTTTGTCTTTGTTGTCTTTTTCTTGACCTTGTGTTTTGATCTTCCTTGTCATTATAATAACTTTCTATGTTAAATTTCTTTTTGTGTTGTTTGCTCATTTTTCCAACCTATTTCTTGACTTTGGACTTTATGTTACAGGCAGACTCTGCTCTTCCTTGCCCTGGGATTAGAAACTAGGACTGTGACTTAGAACTTTCTGCACTCAATGCCAGCAACAGTCCCCCTGTAATCTTCCGACCAGTTGTTCAACCCCCTTGTTGTCTATGGGTTCAGAGCTCCAGAAATTGCTTCTGTACAGTCAATCACCCCCAACACTTGGTGATAGCTTGCAGGGGAAAGGGACTATGACCTGCATTGGAATGTGATCTACTCTCAACCCAATGAGATAGACCTTTCTTATCAATCTTCATAATTGCCCTGGGCTGGAAATTTTTTTTCACCCCTTTCTTTTGTTGGTTCTGCCACTCCAGAATTCACATCGAGGCATTATTTTAACATTGTTTGGAGGGGAATTTGGGAGAGTTTAGATTAGTTCACCTTGCCTCCCTTTAACGATGTTTCATTGCCCTATGCAATTTTGCCTCCATGTCTTATTAGAGATTTGACCCCTATTAAAAACACAATCACATGTTCTTCCCCTTTTCCTTCATTCAGCTCTATTAGATCTCTCTTATAGCATAGAACATTGCCTCATTGCTATCTCAGGTACAGTGAATTTCTGTGGTTTGTAGTTTAGATCTCCATGACACTATATAGGAAAAGGCTTCAAGGTATAGTGTTATGTCCTATTCCATGGTGGGTAATGGAGAAGAGGTTTCTGAGTAAACATAGTATAGGCATATAATCATGGATTTGTTTCATTATTTGGGTTATTGGTGTTCTATACCATGGTGACACCTGAAATTGCTTTACAGTAGGTCCATAATTTATGCTTTTGAGAGGTCATGAGAAGAAGAGAAAATGTTTAGTCTTCCAGCTTATTGGTCACCTAATCAAGAACTTAACATATATTAAGCTCAAATGAGAATTCAGCTCATTTATATTTTTCATTGAAAAGTCCATAACATATGCAGAAGAAAACTGCTTTTTTTGGGCTTATTAACTTGTTTTGTCTTTCCACATCCTTCTCTTACCCCACTTACCTTTCTCCTTAGGTTCCTAGATTATATAACAAACAGTACATTGCCTGAACATCATCATTTCACAGTAATATATTACTCACAATAACAAAAAAAAAACAAAACCCAAAAACAAAACCCACGCACTTTAAATATCAGGAAAACCTCTTAGTAATGTCATTTTGAATGATCAGTCATTTGTAACATTTTTAGTGGAGGAGTTACTTTTCCCCTTAAACAGCCTTGCTTCTAGAATGTAGTATGTTTTAATAAAAAGAACTGTGAAGAGTAGACTTCTGTTTAGCTCCTAGTGCCTCTAATTATTAGCTATGTGTCCTTGGTTATATAACAACCTCTCTGATCCTTAGTTTCTACATATGCAAGGTTGAAATAATAATGCATGAATTGCCTATTTTACTATGTTATTATAAGGAAAGCACTTTAAATTGTCATACAAAGGTCTTGAGTCCATGCCTTCAGTTTTTCACTTCTAATACTTCAATGAAGCTGCCAAAATAAAAGTCTAAAAACACAAATCTGAAAATGTCACACAGACACTCAAATTTTTTGAAAGACCCCAAATGACTTTTAATACCTTTGTCAGTCTCTCTTTCATCATTCTTTTCAGTCTTTTAAATTTCTTTCTTTGTTTCTTTCTTCCTTCCTTTTTTTAAATCATAAAAGTATTTTGTTATTTTCCAGTTACATGTAAAGGTAGCTTTCAACATTGTTTTCATAAGATTTTTAGTTCCAAATTTTTCGCTCTCTTTCATTCCCTCCCCTCTTTCCTAGAAAGAAAGCAATCTGATATAGGTTCTATATGTACAATCACATTAAATATATTTCTACATTATTCATGTTGTGAAAGAAGAATCAGAACACAAGTAAAAAACATAGAAAAAAAAGAAGAAAGCAGAAACAGTATGGCTCAATCTGCATTCAGAATCCACAGTTCTTTTTTCTGGAAGTGGAGAACATTTTCCTTCACAAGTTCTTTGGAATTGTCTTGGATCATCGTACTGCTGAGAAGAGCCACGTCTATCAGAATCAATCATAACACACAATGTTGCTGTTATTGTGGACAGTGTTCTCCTGTTTCTGCTCACTTCACTCACCATCAGTTCACTTAAGTCTTTCCAAGTTTTGATGAAACCTGCCTGCACATTATTTCCTACAGCACAATAGTATTCCATTACATTCATATACCACAGGGGCAGCTAGGTGGCACAGTGGATAAAGAACCAGCCCTGGATTCAGGAGGAACTGAGTTCAAATCTGGCCTTAGACACTTGACACTTCCTAGCTATATGACCCTGAGCAAGTCACGTAACCTTCATTGTCCTGCAAAAACCCCCAACAAAAACAAAAACATTCCTATACTGCAACTTGTTCAGCCATTCCTCAATTGATGAGCATTCCCTCGATTTCCAATTCTTTGCTACCACAAAGAGAACTCTTATAAATATTTTTGTACATATGGGACATTTCCCCTTTTTTGTGGGAGTCAGATGGGCATGACACTGAATAAGTAAATTAACTAGAATTGTCATTTTTATTATATTAACTTAGCCTATCCATAAGTAATTAACATTTTTCAATTATTTAAATCTGATTTTATTTGTGTGAAAAAAGTGTTTTGTAATTGTGGTCACAGAGATCTTGGGTTTGTCTTGGCAGGTAGACCTCCAAGTATTTTTTATTGTCTACAGTTACTTTAAATGGAATTTCTCTTTCTATCTCTTGCTGGTAAACTTTGTTGGACACACATAGAAATGCAGATGAGTTATGTGGATTAACTTTATATCCTGAAACTTTGTTAAAGTTGTTATTTGTTTCAAGGAGGTTTTGAGTTGACTCTCTGGGATTCTTTAATTATACCATGATATCATCAGCAAAGGGTGATAATTTGGTTTCCTCTTTGCCTATTCTAATTCCTTTTATTCATTTTTCTTCTCTTATTGCTAAAGCTATCATTTCTAGTACAGTATTAAATAATAAAGGTGATAATGGACATCCCTATTTCACCCCTGATCTTATTGGGAATGCCTGTAACTTATCTTCATTACATATAATGTTGGCTGATGGTTTTAAGTAGATACTGCTTATACTTTTAAGGAAAACTCCATTTCTTCTTCTTCTTTTTTTTTTTTTTTTGCGGGGCCATGGGGGTTAAGTGACTAGCCCAGGGTCACACAGCCAGTAAGTTTCAAGTTTCTGAGGCCGGATTTGAACTCAGGTACTCATGAATCCAAGGCCAGTGCTTTATCCACTGTGCCACCTAGCTGCCTCTCCATTTATTCTTATGCTCTCTAGTGTTTTTAAAAGGAATGAATGCTGTATTTTGTCAAAAGTTTTCTCTACATGTGTTGAGATAATCATATGAATTTGGTTAGTTTTGTTATTGATGTGGTTGATTATGTTGTTCGTTTTCCTAATGTTGAACCAGCTCTGCATTCCTGGAATAAATCCCACCTGGTCATAGTGTATTATCCGGGTGATGAATTGCTATAATCTCCATGCTAATATTTTATTTAAGATTTTTCCATCACTATTCATTAGGGAAATTGGTCTATACTTTTCTTTCTCTGTTTAGGCTATGCCTGGTTTAGGTACAAACACCATATTTGTGTCATAAAAGGAGCTTGGCAGGACTCTGTAACCTATTTTTCCAAATAATTTGTACAATATTGGAATGGATTTTTCTTTAAATGGTTGGTAGAATTCTTTTGTAAACCCATCTGGCCCTAGAGATTTTTCCTTAGGGAGTTTACTGATGGCTTCTTCAATTTCTTTTTCTAAGATGGGCTATTTTAAGAATTTTGTTTCCTTTTAGATTAATCTAGGAACTTCATATTTTTGTAAATATTCATCCATTTAATTTAAATTGTCAAATTTATTGGCATACATTCGAGTAAAATAGCTCCTAATTATTTCCTTAATTTCCACTTCATTGGTGCTGAATTAACCCCTTTCATTTTTTATACCGGTAATTTGGTTTTCTTCCTTCTTTTTTTGGTCAGATTAACCTAAAATTTATCTTTGTTATTGATTTTTTTCATAAAACCAACTCCTAGTTTTATTTACTAAGTCTATAATTTTCTTACATTCAATTTTATTAATATCTCCTTTGATTCTCAGGATTTCTAATTTAATAAATAATTGGGGATTTTAAAGATTTTTCTTTTTCTAGCTATTTGAGTTGCATGTCTAATTCATTCATATTCTCTTTCTCTTCAGTAATATAAAATTTCCCCTAAGAACTGCTTTAGCTGCATCCCATATGTTTTGGTATGTTGACTTATTATTGTCATATTCTTGGATGAAGTTATTGAATGTTTCTATGATTTGTTATTAGACCCACTCATTCCTTATGATGACGTTATTTAGTTTCCATTAATTTTCAACCTATCTTTTCCTGGCTCTTTATTACATGTAATTCTATTGCATCATGATCTGAGAAGGATGCATTTACTATTTCTGCCTTTCTACATTTGACTTGGAGGTTTTTGTTTCACAAAACATGGTCAATTTTTGTGTATGTGCCGTGTACCACTGAGAAACAGGCATAATCCTTTCTATCCCCATTCAGTTTTCTCCAGACATCTATTACATCTACCTTTTCTAAAATTCTGTTCACGTCTTTAAGTTCTTTCTTATTTATTTTGCAGTTAGATTTATCTAGTTCTGAGAGGGGAAGTTTGATATTCTCCACTAGTATAGTTTTGCTGTCTATTTCCTCTTGTAACTCATTTAACTTTTCCTCTAAGAGTTTGGATGCATATTTGTTTAATATTGATATTACTTCATTATCTATGGTGCCTTTTAGCAAGATGGAGTTTCCTTCCTTAATTCTTTTAATTAGATCTATTTTTGCTTTTGCTTTGTCTGAGATATGAATGCTACCCTTTCTTTTTTGACTTTAACTGAAGCAAAATATATTCACGTCCAACCTTTTACCTTTACTCTGTGTGCATCTCCATGTTTCCAAGGTGTTCCTTGTATAGAACATATTGTAGGATTCTGGGTTTTAATCCAGTTTGCTATTTGCTTCCATTTTATGGGAGACTTCATCCCATTCATATTCACAGTTATGATTACTTGTATATTCCCCTCCATCCTCTTTTCCCCATTTTTGTACCCTTTTTTCTTCTTTCACCCCATTCCTCCTCACAATTGTTTTGTTTCTGACTACTGCCTCCCTAAATCTTCTATCCCTTTTATCATCCCACTTCCTTTTCATTCCCATTTCCTCGCTGCTTCTCCCCTCCCTTCTATTAGTACCACCATTTTCCCCTTACCTTTTTACTTCCTTAAACCATACTCTAAGCTTCTTTATCCAAATGGGTGTTTATTTTATTCCCTCTTTGAACTAAATCTGATGTGAGTAAGGTTGAAAAAATGCTCACCCCCTCTTCATTCCCTCTATTTTAATAGGTATTTATGCCTCTTCACATGATGTAATTAATCCCATTCCACCTCCCCTTCCCTCTCCTCCTCCTATTCTCCCTTTGTCCTGCCCCTTATGTTTTTTTATATCATCACATCCAAGTTAATTTAATAACTATACTTAATAGAGATACAGATCTCAAGAGTTAAAAGTATTATCTTCTCTATATAGGGATGTAAACAGTTAAACCTTATTGAATAACTTTTTTCCCCCTGTTTACCTATTTATACTTTTCTTCAGTCTTGGGTTTGAAGATCAAATTTTCTATTCATTTCTGGTCTTTTCTTCAGGATTCCTTGGAAGTCCCCTATTTCATTGAATGTCCATCTTTTCCACTGAAAGATAATTCTTACTTTTGCTGGGTAGTTGATTGTTGGTTGTAATCCAAGTTCCTTTGCCTTCCAGAATATCATATTCCAAGCCTTTGCCATCCTTTGGTGTTGAAGAAGCCAGGTCCTGTTTAATCTTTACTGTGTCTCCATGATATTTAAATTGTCTCTTTCTGGCTGCATGTATTATTTTCTCCTTTACCTGATAATTCTGGAATTTGGTTACAATATTCCTTGGAGTTTTTCTTTTGGGGTCTCTTTCAGGAGGTGATTGCTGGATTCTTCCAATGATGATTTTATCCTCTTAATTCTAAAATATCAGGGTAGTTCTCCTTGATAAGTTCCTGGAATATGGTATCTAGACTCTTTTTGATCATGGCTTTCAGATAGTTCAATAATTCTCAGATTACAATTCCTGTATCTATTTTTCAGGTCTGTTCTCTTTCCAATGAGGTATTTCACATTTTCTTTTATTTTTTCAGTCATTTGATTCTGTTTGACAGATTCTTGGTTTCTTATGGAGTCATTAGCTTCCATCTGCCCAATTCTAATTTTTAAGGCATTATTTTCCTCAATAAACTTTTTACCTCCTTTTCCATTTGGCCAATTTTTTTCCCCATTTGGCCAATTGTATTTTTTAAGGAATTGTTTTTCTTCAGTCAATTTGTGTTCGTTTTCCAGTTTAGCTGTCATTACTCTCATTTCTTTTCCCATTTTTTTCTTTTAGCTCCCTCATTTGATTTTTAAAAGATTTTTGAGCTCTTCCAAGAAAGTTTTTTGGTTTTGAGGCCAGATCATTTTCCCACTTGAGGCTTCATATGTAGGCATTTTGACAATATTGTCCTCATCTGAGTTTGTGTTTTGGTCTTCCCTGTCATCATAGAAGCTGTCAATGGCAAGGGTCCTTTTCTGTTTCTTACTTATATTATAGCCTATTTTTAAACTTCTAAAGTTGAGGTTTGCTTCTGGGGCACAGGGGCCACTGTTGCAAGCTTCTTGTGCTGGGGGATAGGGGACTGGTTAATGGCTTTCTCTTCTGAGACCTCTATGGCTTTTAGATTCCTCACGACCTTAGGTTTGCTCCTTGTGCTGGGACAACTTGGCCAAGTCACCCCTGTCCTGTGGGTGGTTCTCTAGCTGGCAGTTTGCCTTCTCAACCAGGGCTGATGGATCTCCAAAATGACCTGTTGTGCCACCAGACTTCTGAGTCAGGACCAAGGAGCATCAGTGACTTAATTTTTCTGTGGCCAGGACCTTCCTGCTGACTTGCCCAGACCTTCTCCTCAGTGTGCTTCTCTGAGCTGTGCTGAGCTGTGCTGCACTGAGCTGTGCAGAGCTGCCCTCCCCTTTCCCCCAAGTGAGACAGACCTTTCCTGAAGTCTTCTAAATTATCTCAAGTTAGAAGATTGTGTTTCTCTGTCTTTTCATAGATTCTGTCAGAATCCTTTTAGAGGCTTGATTTAATGTTGTTTTTGAGGGAAACTCAGGAGAGCTCAGGCAACTTTCTGACTTCTCTCTGCCATCTTGGCTCCACCTGTTTACATGATTTAGACATAAAGGGTGATTTCATAGGTAAATTAGGATAGGAAGGAATAGTTTGCCTCTGAAATCTATGGGCAGGAGAACAATTTTTGATCAAAGAAGGTATAAAAGCACAGAAAACATAAAGGATCCTAGACCTAGTCACAGAAGCTCAGGTTTATCCTGAGGTAAAATCCAGGTTTTTTATCCCCCACCTCAAGAATCCAACTCTAACATAATATACAAAGTAAAAAATGGGGTAGAGAAATGAGCAAAACATGAAAAAAAAACCCTGAGTATAAAAAGGTTCTAAGGAAATAGGGGAGCTCAAGATCAAAACTCAGAAGATGGTAATTATATGAAAACATATACAAGCAAACCTCAAAGAAAAAATGTAGATTAGACACAATGCTAACAAGACTTCCAGAAAAAAAAAGAAATATTTTTTTAAAAAATGAAAAAAATAAGATTAGTAGCAGAAATACTGGAGAACAATTACAAGAATGCAAGAAAATTGTAAAAAAAAAAAGCATTAATAGTTTAGTAAAATAGTTTCAACACCTGAAAGAATAATTAAAACAATATGAAATAACTCATCAGAAAAAAACAATTGACCTGGAAAATTGATCAAGAAGAGATAATTTAGAATTGTTGGACTATCTGAAATCTATGGGGAAAAAAAGCTAGACGTCATATTTCAAGAAATTATTAAGGAATGCTATCCAGATACCATAGCAGTAGATGGCAATGTGGAAACTGAAAGAATTCTCCAATCACTGAAGTACATGCCAAATTGAGAACTCCCAAGAATATTAAAGCCAGATTCCAGAACATCCAGGTCAAAGAGAAAAGAATGGAAACAGTCAGAGGGAAACAATTCAAATACCTAGGAAGCAAAGTCAGAATCACAGAATATTTATCACATATCAGTACAAAGCAACAGTGGGATTAAAATATAATATTCCATAGACAAAGGAGCTAACTTTACAACACAGGATACTCCATCCAACAAAACTGAATATATTCCTTCAGTGGAAAAAATGGAATTTAATTAAACAGATAACTCCATTCATTTATTCATTCATTCATTTATTTATTTACTTATCTATTTATTTATTTATTTGTTAGTTTATTTATTTCTTTTCAGGGCAATTAGGGTTAAGTGACTTGCCAAGGGTCATACAGCTAGTAAGTGTCAAGTGTCTGAGGCCAGATTTGAACTCAGGTCCTCCTGAATTCAGGGCTGATGCTTTATCCACTGTCTCACCTAGCTGCCCCTGAAACAGATAACATTCAAACATTCCTGATTAAATGCCCAGAGGTGAATAGAAAATTTAACATTCAAATACAAGACTAAATAAAAACACAAAAAGGTAAACATAGAAAAATCATAATTGATATAATAGAGTTAAACTGTTTATATTCCTATATGAGAAAATGATACTAAGAAGAATCTCCAGAGGTATTGCTTAGGAGCTGAAGTTCCTAAAAATTATATCATTATTAGGGCACTTAGAATGAATTTATATAGACAGATGACATGCTTGTTAGTGAATTATGTTTGGATGATCTCCAAAAAACAAACAAGCTAGGGGCAGCTAGGTGGCACAGTGGATAAAGCCCCGGCCTTGGATTCAGGAGGACCTGAATTCATGTAAGTCTTTCCAGTTTTTTTCTGAGAGCATCTATCTAATAATTTCATGTGTAAAATAGTATTCCATTACAATTATATACCAGAACTTGTTCAGCCATTTCCCAATTGATGGACATCCCCTTAATATCGAACTCTGTCACCAGAAAAGAGCTGTTATAGATATTTTTGTACATATAATTCCTTTTCCTATATTTTAAAAAATTTGTTTTGGGATACAGACCTAGTTATGATATTGGTAGGTCAAATGGTATGCACAGTTGTTTAGTCCTTTGGGTATAATAATAAATTTTTCTCCAAAATGATTGGATCAGTTCACAATTCCACAAACATTTTGTTAGTTTCCCAGTTTTCTTACACCCCTCTAATATTGATCATTTTACTTTTCCATCATATTAACTAATCTAATAGGTGTGAGGTAGCTCATCACAATTGTTTTAATTTGCATTTCTCCAATAAAGAGTGATTTAGAGAATTTTTCATATGGCTATAGTTAGTTTTCATTACTTAATCTAAAAACTGACTATTCATATTTTTGATAATTTATTATATGGGGGTTAGATCTTATTATAAATTAGACTAAGTTCTTTATATATTTGAGAAATGTGGCCTTTATCATAGAAACTTGTATCAATTTTTTTCATAGTTATGATTACTAACTGTATTTATATCCATCCTTCCCCACCTTTACTCTATTATCTCTTTCCTTTCACCCTGTCCCTCCTCAAAAGTGTTTTAATTCTGACTACCACCTCCTCCAAATTCACCTCTCTTCTATGAACACATATTCCCTTCTGTTATCCTCTTCCTCTCCTACTTTTCTGTATAATATAGATTCCATACCCAATTCACTGTGTATGTCATTCCCACTGTGAGCCAATTCTGATGAGAGTAAGGGTCATTCATTCCCCCAGCCCCATCTTCTCCATTATAAAATTATTTCATGTTTCTTTTGTTAGATAATTTAGTCTGTTCTCCCTCTCCCATTCCTTTTTTCCCCAGTGTGTCCCTCTTTCTAACCACTTAATTTTATTTTTAGATATCATCCCATTTTATTCAATTTATACCTGTTCCCTCTGTCTATATATACTCTTTCTAACTGCCTTAATAACGAGAAAGTTCTTGTTTGTTACAAGTATCATATTCCCATGTAGGAGTGTAAACAATTTAACCTTGTTAAATCCTTTATGTTTTCCCTTTCCTGTTTATCTTTTTATACTTTTGAAAGTCAAATTTACTATTCGACTCTGGTCTTTTTCCTCAGGATTGGTTGAGTTCTTGATTTCATTGAATATACATTTTCCCCCTAAAGGATTATACTCCGTTTTGTTGGGTAGATGATTCTTGGTTGTAATCCTAGCTCCTTTGTCCCCTGGAATATCATATCCCAAGTTCTCCAGTGTTTTTTTTTTTTTTTTTTTTTTTTTTTTTTTTTTTTTTTTTTGTGGGGGCATGGTAATGAGTGTTAAATGACTTGCCCAGGGTCACACAGCTAGTAAGTGTCAAATGTCCTCCTGAATCCAGAATCGGTGCTTTATCCACCTAGCTGCACCCCCTCTAGTCCTTTAATGTAGAAGCTGCCAAATCTTTTGTTATCCTGACTAACTCTATTTTATTTGAATTGTTTCCTTTTGGCCACTTGCAATATTTTCTCCTTGACTTGAGAGTTCTGGAATTTAGCTATAATATTCCTGGTAGTTTTCATTTGGGAATCTCTTTAAGGAGGTGATAGATGGATTCTTTCTATTTCTACTTAACCCTCTGGTTATAGAATACTAGGACAGTTTTCCTTGATAATTTCTTGAAAGACTATGTCTAGACTCTTTTTTTTGATCATGCATTTTAGGAAGTCCAACAATTTTTAAATGAACTCTCCTGGATTTATTTTAAAGGTCAGTTTTTTCTTTAATGAGATACTTCACATTGTTTCCTATTTTTCATTCTTTTGGTGTTGATTTATTTTTTTCTTTATGTCTCATAGACTAATTCGCTTCCACTTGCCCAGTTCTAATATTTAAGAAATTATTTTCTTCAATTACCTTTTTAATCTCCTCTTCCATTTGCCTAAATCTAATTTTTAAGTTCTTTTCTCCAGGGCATTTTTGTCCCTCTTTCTCTATTTGGCTAATTATGTAGGGGTTGTATTGTTTGTTTTTTTTGTAGTGGTGGGGAGATGAGGGTTAAGTGACTTGCAAAAGGTGACACAGCTAATAAGTGTCAAGCATCTGAAGACGGATTTGAACTCAGCTCCTTCTGAATCTAGGGCCAGTGCTTTATCCACTGCACCTCCTAATTATGGTTTTTTTTTAAGGAGTCCTTCTCTTGCAATGTGACCACTTCTGTTTTTCCAAACATTATCCTCCTCACTATATTTTATAACTCGTTTACCCATCTGGTCTGGTCTGTTTTTTGAGGTATTATTCTTTTTCCATTATTTTTGTCCCTCCTTTACCAAGCTATTGACTTTTTTTTCCATTATTTTCTTGCATCACTCTCAATTCTCTTCTCAATTTTACCTCTACCTTTCTTACTTGATTTTTAAAGTTCTTTTTGAGCTCTTTCATGGCCTAAGACCAATTTATATTTTTCTTGGAGGTTTTGGATGTAGGAATCTTGACCTTGTTATCTTTTTCTGAGTCTGTTTTTAACTCCTTGCTAACATGTAGCTCAGCTTCCGGGGAGGAGAGCATACTGTCCCAAGCTTCAGGGTTTTTGTGCAGTGGTTTTCAGAGCTAGTTCTAGGGACCTGTAAGTTTTCAGTTCTTCGAAGTTGGTGTGACCTAAGGATAAATGTGAGAATTACTTTCTTGGACTATGCTCTGGTCTGTGAGTGACTATAAGTACTCCTTTCTATATTAGAACTGTGAAGATCATCCTTGCATCCCCAAGGCTGTGACCTCAGGTATGCTACTGCTCCTCCTCACCCTGGGTCTACCATACAGGTCTGTGACCTGAATTTTAGTATGGGCAAAGCAACAGAGTCCTGCCTCCTATGCCAGCAAAGAGACCCTTGTAATCTCCTGCTGACCAATTGTTTGAGGCTGCCACCACCCTTAAAATCAGCAGATTAAGATTTCCAGAAGCAGACACTAACATTGCTGATTTGGTGGTTCCCAGGGTGTGCTCCTGATTTGCTGTGTCCCAGATTTCATTTGTGTGGAATGCATTGTACTGCACTCCACTCTCACCTTTCTGTGACATACCTTTCCTGACTATCTTCTAAGTCATCTTGGGCTGGAAAATTGTTGCACCATGTCCTTTTTTGTGTTTGGCCACCCCAAAATTTGTTTTATGCTATTAATTAAAGGTGTTCAAAGGGATTTTGGGAAGAGCTGAGGCTGGTCCCTGCCTTTTCTCTGCCATCTTGTCTCTACCCTCCCAGTCTCAAAAATTGAAAGGGTAAATGTGTAATCAAGTAAAGACAAAATTAAAGAAATTGTTATGAGTTATTTTGCCCAAATATATGCCAATGAAATTGACAATATAAACCAAATGGATGATTATTTACAAAAATATAAATTGCCCAATTTAACAAAAGGGAAAATGAAATGCTTAAAAACCATATGTTAGAAAGAGAAATTGTAGTAGGCATAAAAGAGTTCCCTAAGAAAAAAATCCACAAATCAGTATGGATTTTTAATTGAATTCAACCCAATATTTAAAGAACAATTAATTCTAATATTATATAACCTGTTGAGAAAATAGGTAAAGAAATAATCCTACCAAATTAATTTAATGACACAAATATGGTTTTTATATTTCAGCCAGAGAAAACAATCACTGAGAATGACAACTAGAGAACAATTTCCATAATTGGTATTTATTTTTTATAATTTTTATATAATATTTTATTATTTTATAGATACATGTAGAGATGGTTTTCAACATTTGTTTTTGTAAGATTTCTAGTTTCAAATTTTTCTCCCTCCCTCCCCCCTCCCTAAGACAGCAAGCAATCTGATATAGGTAATACATTTACAATCACATTAAACATATTTCTGCATTAGTCATGCTGTGAAAGAAGTATCAGATCAAAACAGAAAAACTTCAAAAAAGGAAAACAAAAAAAGTAGAAATAGTATGCTTCAATCTGCATCTAGATTCCATAGTTCTTTTTTTCCGGATTTGGAGAGCATTTTACCTCATGAATCTTTTTAGAACTATTTTGCACCATTGTGTTGCCGAGAAGAGTCAAGTCAATCACAGTAGATCAACACACAATGTTGTTGATACTGTGTACAATGTTCTTCTGGTTCTGATCATCTCACTCAGCATCACTTCCTGCAAGTCCTTTCAGGTTTCTCTGAAATCTGCCTGCTGATCGTTTCTTTACATTGTTTAAAAAACTTTGTGTTCTAAACTTTCTTCCTCCCTCCCTCCACAACCCTCCCTATGGAATCAAGGGATTCAGTATAAGTCATACATGGGCAGTTATGCCAAGCATCTTCATATTAGTCCAGTTTTGAAAGCAAATAGAAAAAATAATTTTAGAAAGAGGAACTAACAAATACAAGTATACTTCATTCTGTATTTAAATACCATTAGTTTGTCCTCTGTTGATGGTTTGCTTTTTTCATAATTCCTTGTGATAGCATCCTGCTCATCATTTCTTTTACACTTACTATTGCTAACTGTATTACCCTCCATCTTATTCCTTCCCCTTGATATTTACTTTATTTTCTATCTTCTTTCACCCTATCCCTCCTAAAATATGTTTTGCTTTTTACTGCCCTCCCTTCCTTCACCTATCCTCCCATTTCCCCTTCCCCTCCCCCTTTTCCTCAGGGCAAAATATATTACTAAACCCACTTGAGTGTTTATGTTATTCCCTTTCTGAGCCAATTCTGATGAAAGTAAGGCTCACTCACTCCCCCACTCCTTCCCCATTTTCCCCTCTACTGCATAAGCTTTTTGTTGTTTCTTTTATGTGAGCTACTTTCCTCCAGTCCACCTCTCCTTTTCCCTTTCTTCCAGTGCATTCCTCTTACCCATTAACCTCTTACCCATTATTTTAAAGATGCCATCATGAGACAGCTAAGTGACACAGTGGACATAACACCAACCCTTGACCCATCCAGCCCCAAACCCAAATCCAGTCCCAGACATAAGCTACTCTACCCTGCCTGCCCCACAAAAAACAAGGATAAATGCTTTACAGATATCATCCCTTCATATTCATTTCACACTTGTGATCTCTAAGTATATTCCTTTCAGCTTCCCTAATACTGACAAAGTTCTTATGATTTGGAAGTATTATCTTCTCATGTAAGAATGTAAACACTTTATTCTTTTAATGTTCCACATGATTTCTCTTTCCTGTTTACCTTTTATGCTTCTCTAAGGTCTTGTATTTGAAAGTCAAATTTTCTATTCAGTTTAGGTCTTTTCATCATAAATGCCTGAAAGTCCTCTTTTTCATTGAAGTCCCATTTTTTCCCCTGAAATATTATATGTAGTTTTTCTGGATAGGTGATTTTAGGTTGTAGTCTCAGTTCCTTTGCCCTCCAGAATATCATATTTCATGCCCTCCAGTCCTTTAATGTAGAAGCTGCTAGATCTTCTTGTAAGAAGTTATTGTGATTTGGGGGACCCCATATTTGGCTAAAATTAGATAGCCTCAGGCGCACCCCACATGGCTCTCCCCACCCCAAGCATGCCCTGGCTTCCTCCACAAAGCAGGGGTATGCAAGGAAACCCCATTCCCCAGCTGGCCTTGGGAACCACCCTGAGGGGTGCTAACAAATTAGATTAGGGCATGTGGATGGTTGGTCCAGGTTTTCTGTGAAAGAAGGTTTTTTTTATTCTGGGGGGGTAGTTAGAGAAAAGAGGGGAGGAGATGAGAAGGAGGAGACGAAAAGATGAGAGAGAAGGGAGGAGATGAGAGAGAGAGAGGAGAGTTCATAGCAGCAGCAGGCAAGAGAGTTAAAGGCGTATGCGCAGGGGGATAGAGAGAGAGTTAGATGCAAAGCAGCTAGTTTGGTGGGCGAGTTTACAGGTCATATTTCCTGCTTTACTTTGTCCTTATTTCTACATTTGTTCCACAGCAATAAATCCTGTTTTTTTGTTCATTTGAAAGGCTTTTTAATCTCATTTCTTATCAGTCTGGGGGGAACATCTGGGGAGGGGGCAGCTCTTTCCATATTAAATTTGGCCCTTACAGATTGGTGGCCTGTAGAGGGCTTAATAAACCTTTGGGATCTTTTAAAACCCCCCTTACAGAATTCTGAGCCACAAGGAGTTACTAACCTGGTACATCTTTTTTTTTTTTTTTTTTTTTTACATATAAGGTATTTTATTTTTTCCGTTACATGTAAAGATAGTTCTCAACTTTTGTTTATACAAGCTTTACAATTTCAGGTTTTTCTCCCCCCACCTCTCTCCCCCCTCCCCTAGACAGCAGGTAATCTGATATAGGTTATATCTATATATCTATATCTATATACATATACATATATATATATATATATATATATACACACACATACATATACACATACTGGTACATCTTTTTGAAAAAAAACAAACAAATAAACAAACCCATTGCCTCCCTTAATTTCAAAAGCCTCTTAAGCCTTAGCATTTATTTTGCTGGTCAGAGAAAGGCCTGTCCATGTTGGGCTGCACCATCATTGAATTTTTGTTTGTTTGTTTTTTACCTCTTGCATTTTTTCATTGGAATATTCTGAGGCTGCATAATATTTTACTTCAAATAGATGTTTTACTCAGTATTTTCTTATACCTTTACAGGATTTCTCCTCATCCAAAGAGTGGCAGAATTAAACCCTTGCATCGTATCTATGTGACCTTTAACAGGAGAAAATTCATTTTTACTTATGCCTGATGCCCCTGTAAATCTATTAGGTAATGATCTCCTTTGCAAACTTAGAGCAACCATATCTTGTTCTCCAGATGGGGCCATGTCCCTGCAATTGCCACAGGATACTGTTCATTTATTACCAATTTTGATTGCAGACGCTCAAGGAGCAGTGGTAGATACATCCAAGATCCCCTCTGACATTCCTGAGAACCTATGGGGCTCATCCTCTATTGAAGTCGTGCTCTTTAAATCTGCTATGCCTGTTACTGTTAAAGTTAAAGGGGTGGGGGCGGCTAGGTGGCGCAGTGGATAAAGCACCGGCCCTGGATTCAGAAGTACCTGAGTTCAAATCCGACTTCGGACACTTGACACTTACTAGCTGTGTGACCCTGGGCAAGTCATTTAACCTACATTACCTCGCAAAAAAAAAAAAAGTTAAAGGGGTGGGGCAGCTAGGTGGTGCAGTGGATAGAGCACCAGCCCTGGAGTCAGGAGTACCTGAGTTCAAATCCAGCCTCAGACATTTGACACTTACTAGCTGTGTGACCCTGAGCAAGTCACTTAACCCCAATTGCCTCACCAAAAAAAAAAAAAAAAGTTAAAGGGGGGCCACCTCCATCCATTCTACAGTATCCATTGTCTAAAGAAGCCAAAGATGGGGTTCCCCAAATCATAATCACTTCTTACATTGTGTTATCCTGACTGTAGCCCCACAGTATTTGAATTCCTCCTTTCTAGCTGCTTGTGATATTTTCTCCTTGACCTGGGATCTCTGGAATTTGGCTATAATATTCCTGGAAGTTTGCCTTTTGGGATCTCTTTCAGGATATGATCAGTGGATTCTTTCAATTTCTATTTTACCTTATGCTTCTAGAATATCAGGGCAAGTTTCCCAGACAGTTTCGTGGAAGATAATGTCTAGGCTCTTATTTTGGTCACGGTTTTCAGGTAGCCCAGCGATTTTCAAATTATCTCTCCTGGACCTATTTTCTATGTCACCTGATTTTCCAAGGAGATATTTCATATTGCCCTCTATTCTTTTATTCATTTCGATTTGCTTTACTGTGTCTTGGTTTCTCATAATGTCACTAGCTTCTATTTTTTCAATCCCAATTCTTAGGCAATTATTTTCTTCAGAGAGTTTTTTATCTCCTTTTCCATTTTGCTTTTCAGGCTGTTGACTTTTTTCTCATGACTCTCCTGTATCATTCTCATTCCCCTTTCCATTCTTTCCTCCACTTCTCTAAATCTTCCCTCTATTTATCCTACTTTGTCTTCAAAGTCCTTTCGTCTGAGACCAATTGATATTTTTGGAAGCTTTGGATGCAGCAGCTTTAACTTTGTTATTATCTTCTTCTGAGGGTGTATTCTGGTCTACCTTGCCCCCAAAGAACTTTTCTATGGTCTGCTGTTTTTTCTGCTTACTCATCTTGATCCCTTATTTCTTGGTTCTTAACTCCTTCTTAAAGTGTAGCATTGCTTCCAGGACACATTATTCTGAATTATAGCTTGGCTCACAGGGTGATTGGGCTTGTTCTCAGCCTGCCTGGCCTGTGAGTAACCACAGCCTGCTTTCTCTTTGAACCAGAAACAGAAGCCTGTTTAAAATCTAATTCTCTATGATCTGAAGCTTGGCATGCCTGTGCCCCTCCCCCACTGGGTGGCTGTCCCTCGAGTTTGCTTGATGGTTCAGAATGTTAGCACCCTGACCCAGTGCCAGCAGGGGCCTCAGCTATTTCCCCCAATGACAGGACCCCCTCACTGGTTCACAAACCGAGCTTCCGAAGAAGCAGCTGAAGATTCCGAGGCTCTTGAGGTGCTGCCTGCTTGAAGCTGGTACTGCTCTTTGTGTGATCCCATTCCCCTCATTAAGCTGTCTTTGGCTGCAAAAGACTCTCATTCTCCTGTTATGTGGTTATGCTGCTCCAAGAGTTGGCTTATGGAATTACTTTTGGAAGTATGTTGACAGGTTTTCAGGAGCTGGGAGAATCCCTTAATGGGTATTTATGCAAACATTTATTATAAACTATATCAATAAATCAAAAAGATTATGCAATATGATCATGCTGTTTGGATTTTTCCTGGGAATGTAGGATTGGTTCAGTGTTAGGAAATTTATAAGCAAAATTAACCATATCAATAACAAAAACAACAAAATCATGTAATTATATTAATACATGCAGAAAAGGTTTTTAACAAAACACAACAGAAATTCCTATTAAGCACATTAGAAAGCTTAGGAAAAAATGGAACTTTATAGATAATATGATGATACTAACAACTCCAGCAAAATTCCAGGATATGAAATAAACCCACATAAATCATCAAAATTTTTGTACATTGCCTACAAAACCCAGCAGGAAGAGCTAGAAAGGTATTCCATTAAGAATAACTGCAGGTAGTATAAAATACATGGTAGTCTACCTGCCAAGATACACAGAGAAGCTATTTGAACACAATTACAGAACACTTGAAACAGAAATACAGATCTAAGCAATTGTAGAAATCAATTTCTTATGCAAGGACCAAGCCAATATAATAAAAATGGCCATTCTACCTAAATTAATACACTTATTTAGTGCCACACCAATCAAACTATCAAAATTACTTTATAAAGCTAGAAAATAATAATCACAGAATTCATGTGGGAGAACAAAAGGTCAAGAATAGCAAGGGAATCAATAATAAAAAAGTTTGGAAGACAGACTAGCAGTTCTAATTTTCAAACTATATTACAAAAGGGAATCGTCAAAACAATCTGGTGCTAGGTAAAAAATAGATTGGCAGATCAGTGGAATAGATTATGTACACAATACAGAGTAGTAAATGAATATAGTAATCTAGTTTTTCATAAACCCAAAGATATTTTGTGGGTAAAAGCTCATTATTTGACAAAAATTATTTGGAAACTAGAAAGCATTTTGACAGAACCTAGACATAGACCAACATCTCAAAAATATACAAAGATTGGAGTCAAAATGGGTACATACTTTAGGCATAAAGTTTATTGTCATAATCAAATTAGGGGAGCATAGGAAAAATGATGTCAGATCTATGAATAAGGAAAGAGTTTATGACTAAATTAGATAGAGAGGATCACAGGAAGTAAAGTAGATAATTTTAATTACATTAAATTTAAATATTTTTACAGAAACAAAAACAATGTAGTAAAAATTAACAGGAAAGCATAAAATTGGGGGAAATTTTGATAGCAAGTTTCTTTAAAGGTGTAATTTCTCAAATATGTAGAGAACTGAGCCAACTTTGTATTAATAAATCCAAACCCCTATTGATAATTGATCACAGGACATGAACAGTTTTCAAAAAATTTTGATAGCTATGAAAAAAATGCTCTAAATCCCTAATGATTGGAGATGTGCTAATTAAAAAAAAAAACATCTCATGAGTTATCCCCCAATACCTATAAGATTGGCCAATATGATACAAAAGGAAAATAACAGATGTTAGAGGTGTTATGAAAAATAGGTTCATTGATTCAGTGTTGATGGAATGATGAACTGGTCAAGCCATTGTACAGAACAGTATGAAGTATGCCTAATTGTGGGAGGGGTGGGACACCAAAACCTGTGCATACCTTTTGACCACATAATTTCACATGAATTTGAATGTGATCACATGAGGTAATATTGGACTACTAATAGTCTCTATCCTAAAGAGATTTTGAAACAAAAAAAGTAAAAGGATCCATATACAAAAAATATTACAATTCTTTTTGTGGTATCATAGAATTGGAAACTGAGGGTATGTCCATCAACTGGGGAATGGCTAAACAAATTGATACATGATGGTAATAGAATACTATTGTACTATAAGAATTGAAGTGTGTGGTTTGAAAAAAAAGTCAAAAAATGTATGAGTTGCTATAAAGTGAAGTGAGCAAAATTAGGAGAACATGGTACACATTGGTAACAGCAATATTGTAATGACAATCTAATGTGAAAGACTCAGCTACTCAGATTAATACAGTGATCCAAGACAATTCCAAAGGGCTCATGCTGAAAAATGCTACCTACTTTTAGAGAAAGAACTGATGAACTCTGAGTGCAGATTGAAGAATATTTTCTTTTCTTTTTCTTTGTTTTTTCTTTTGTAACATGGCTTATGTGGAAATAAATTTTGAATGATTTCATTTATATGATGGGTATCATATTTCCTGCCTTTTCAATGAGAGGGGAACAAGGGAGAGGGAGAGAATTCAGAAGGCAAAATATTTTTAAAATAAAATTAAACATTAAAAAAATTCTATTATATAGGAATCCTTTCTGTAGATCTACATGTTTGTATTTCTTATGGTGTTTATAAGTATTTATGGTAATCACTGAGCAAAGAATTATGCCTGTAGTCCATATGCTGGAGAGCTCATTAATCCCTTTTAAATGTCTCTGTTTTCTTCTCTTTCTTTTTTTGTCCTTTCTTCCTTCTCTCCTCCCTCCTCTTTTCCACCCATTGTTCCTATTTGTATGACTTTTACCTCTGTAATCCAGGACAAGTCCCTTATCCTCTGTTTGCCTCAGTTCCTTCAATGTAAAATAATAGCAACTCACTGGGTTATTGTGAAGATCACACTAGATAATATTTGTAAAGCACTTAGCATAATCCCTTTCACTTTATAGACCCTATAAAAATGCTTATTCTCTCGGTCTTTCTCTGTCACTGTCTCTGTCTTTTTCACTCCCTTTTTTTCCTCTCTTTCCTTTACCTCCATCTTTTCCTCTCCCCTCTCTACCTTCTGTGGTCAAACAGAATGGATTAACTTCCTCTTCCAAATGACAATCATTAAAATAATTTAAAAATCTATCATTTCCTCTTCCTCTCCTACCTTGCCTTACAGGTATAACATGGTATGGTTTTAAAGCCATTTATCAACTTGGTCACCCTTCTTCAGATACTCTCCAGTTCATCAAGAAAAATCCAAGATATATATTTCCTAGTTTCTTTTCTTTTTCCAGATTTAATGAAACTCAATGTTTATTTGGGAAAAACACATATAATTGGATACATGATGAAAAGAAAGTGAAATCAGTGTATTGTTAAGGAGAGAATTTAGAAGTCACCTAGTCCAAATGCTTCCATTTTACAAATAAAGAAAAGAAGATCTAGAGCAATTATGTCTTTTACAAAGTCACATAGTTTGCTAGTGACGAAAAGGAGTCTTCTGACTCTTGTTTCAGTGCACTTTCCAATTCACCACACTCTTTCTTTTTAAGATGCCTCAAATCCTGACTCTAAGCTTCCCTTTATTGCTGGAAGAACTGAGCCTCCAATAAGAGGAAATACCTTGCCTAGGATAAACAGTGATAAACCTAAAAACTCATGTTTTTCTGTTTGCTAGGATAACTTATCTGTAGTTGAGTATACATCACTGCTTCAGATTTAGCTTTAAATCACATTAAGAGCTCTCTTTCTCATATGGAATTATCAGTGTTGGTAATAAATCACATAAACAGTAAGTTATGTAAAAACAAGAAACATGGAAAATTCATTATTTTTAAGAGAAAATATTTTATGAAATATGAAAATGTATTTAAAAAATCATTCAGATCACTGGAACAAGACATAAATCACAGGAAACATCAAGATATAATTACACACTGATAGTGAAGTCTACCATGAAGGGAGAAGAGCATTTTTCCCCACAGAATGAAAATGACAAGCTCAAATCATGAAGTACACTGTGCACAATCGAGTGTGAGGCTCTGTCAGCCAGTGAATTATTAGCATACTCATTCTCATGGACAAGACATTATCAACTCTGTGATTCTGAAGAAAACAATTGTCAGCTGCCAACCTTCCTTAACAAAGCAATTAAACATTTTATGTTGTGTGAAGTGAAAAAGAAAAAATAGGGAAGGTCAAAAGTTAGCTTAAAATCCAGAGGAGGTAAAGATTGGACAGTAACTTCCCAATAGAAACTTCAGGGTCCAGGAAATAATTCTGAAGCTCAGTCTGAATTGTCTTCACAAGTGTATATGAAATTATTATATGTATAGTAAGATATGCGTAGAAGAGAGACAGAATGGGAAAGAGAATAGATTGGTTGGTCTTTAATTTTCAAGACTTAGATTCAAATTCTGTCTGTAGCACATATTAAATGTTTCCCTGGGAAAGAATTTAAACTTCTCAGTAGAGGAGGATTAAAAATTAGAACTATAAGCCCACATTATGAATTAATATTAACTCAAAAAGTATAAATTCTTGGCAAAAAGATGAAAAAAATGTATACCTCCCAATGTTCATTATCATAAAGTTGTGAATTTGTACCAGAGATGCAAGGTTTGTACAACATTAGGAAATCAATAATCTTATTAAGTTATACTAAAAACATAAAAAAATCTAACAGATATAAATAGATTCATAAAAAATCAGATGAGTATAGATTAATTATGCTAAAAGGCCATATGTGTACATGGCTATAGGAAAATTAATTTTAGTTTGATAAAATAATATGTTCAAAATCAAAAGCTAGCATTATATACAATCACTAAACATTAGACGTTTCTCCAAGAAATATGAGTAAAGCAAGGATGTCCTTTCATCCTTTTATTTGCCATAAAGCTATCAATAGCAATAAGATAAGAGGACGGTATCAAATACATAAAGATCAGCAAATAGGAGGGAAAAATATATGCATATTTGCTGATGACATGGTGATTGCTTAGAAAATCTTAGAGAATAAGCAATAAACTAATTGAGACAATACTTGTGGTTAGCTTGAAGGCTATAAAATAAATTCACAAAAATCAATACCTTTTTATATAACTATAGTAAATAAGAAAAATGTATAGTAAGTAAGAATATCCAAGAGGCAGTAAAACATGGCAAAGTATCATTCAAAATTATTACAAATAATATACAATATCTTGCAGTCTGTCAAAGCACACTCAATACTTATATAGATATTACTAAAACTCTTAAAATAATAAAGATCAACTAAATTTAATGATGACTGCTTGTGGCTATGTTATACTAATATGATGCAAATGACAATATTATTGAAAGTAATTTACAATTTTAGTTCTAAATCATTCAAATTACAAAAGGGATACATTGGGGCAGCTAGGCGGTGCAGTGGTTAAAGCACTGGCCCTGGATTCAGGAGTACCTGAGTTCAAATCCGGCCTCAGACACTTGACACTTACTAGCTGTGTGACCCTGGGCAAGTCACTTAACCCCCATTGTCCTGCAAAAAAAAAAAAGGATACATTATAGAGGCAGAAAAATGAAGAAAGAAGAACAATATACCAAATGTATCAGTGGAAATAATGAAAATTAAAAATAAGAATGAAGGGCCAATATCACATTCAGACTTCAAATTGTATTATAAACTAGTAATGGTCAAAACTATTTTTGTACAGAGTCATGGTAGTTAGAGTTCTGGACTTGCAGTCAGGAAGACCTGAGTTCAAATCCTGCCTCAGACACTTGTTATCTGTTTGACTCCAGACACATTATTTCAATTACACAATCCTTGCTTTCTTCAACTGTAAAATGGAGATAATAAACATACTTATTTCCAATGGTAGTTTTGAGGATAAGGTGAAATAATATAGATAAAACACTTTTCAAACCTTAAAGTACAATACAAATGCTAGCTATTATTATTTGATAAGAAATAAGGAGATCAGTGAAGCATATTAGGTGAAGGAGAATTAGAATCACATTCAATAACAGTATTTGAGAAATGCAAAGTGAAAAATTTACTAAGAAAACTCTATTTAACCAGAATTGCTAATAAAACTGGGGTTCAAGTGGGCAGAAATTTATGTTTAACCAATATATTATGCCATAAACTACAATAAATTCAAAATGGATGTAATTATATTGAAAAGTAAGTTATAAAAAATAATATATCTGGGGCAGCTAGGTGGCGCAGTGGATAAAGCACCGGCCTTGGATTCAGGAGGACCTGAGTTCAAATCCAGCCTCGGACACTTGACACTTACTAGCTGTGTGACCCTAGGCAAGTCACTTAACCCTCATTGCCTCGCACAAAAAAAATAAAATAAAATAATAATAATATATCTACCACAGCTGTAGATAGATGGCAAATCCTTAAGTGAACCAATGGTAGAAACTATCACAGAGGATTAAAGGAGATAATTTCTGTTGTCTGAAATTGAAAAGCATGATAAGTTGGAGAAGGTGTTGATTGGAAAAATAATCTTTTTATCACACATCTCTGATAAAGGTCTGATATCTAAGAGATACAGACAACTAACAGAAATATATAAAAGCAAATGCCATTCCCCAATAGGTAAATGTTCAAAGGATAGAAATAAATTATTCTCAAAATAAAAAATATCATAATCATATAAAAGAAAGTTCCAAATAACTAAAATAAGAATAATGAAATCAAACAACTGTGAGCTCTCATCTCACATCCATTAAATTATCAAACACGACAAATATCTGAATAGTCATTGTTGGGCGTATCATGGAAAAATTGATTCTAGTGGATTTTTGTTGGAGTTTTGAATTAGTTCATTCATTCTAGAAAGCAATTTTGAATTTTTTAAAGAATGAATAAAATGCTCATACCTTCTGACTTAGGCATTTGTTGGCTTCGCAGATATTCCAAGAAGGATAATGACAAAAATAAAAAATGCCCCACATAAACCGAAGTATTTATAACAGCACTTTTTGTGGAAGAAAAATTTGGAAACATGTCCATTGATTAGGGAACAGATAAACAAATTGTGAGTCATGAATGTAATAAAAGAGTATTGTTTTGTTAAGAAATGATGAAAGTGATAGAAAAAATTATATGAATTGAAGAAACATTAAAAAAGTCGAACCAGGAGAGCAATATATAAAATTATTACAACATAAAGAGCATGAACAACAAAATAATTAAAACTGAATTCTCTAAAATGTTACTATCCAGTCTAGGCCCCAAAGAAGAGCTGTGAGAAGACTCCTTCCCATGGTTTGTTCATAAGTAAGGGACCATGAGTTTGGAATAGCACATACATTAGCGGTGTTTGTCAAAATGTTGGTTAGTTTTGTTTAACTTTCTTCCCTCCTCCTTTTTCTGGTTTGCTTTAAGGTATGGCTCAGTGGAAGGAGGTAGGGGAAGATATACAGTGCTAAGTGCAAGTGATATAAAAACAAACATTCCTAGCTATATGTAAAATGTAACAATTCTTTAAAATCATATTCTTAGAAGGCAAGGTTATGTTTTGGGGCACAAAAATTAACCTCCATTCTGTTTGTTTGTTTGTTTGGGGTTTTTTTGTGAGACAATTGGGGTTAAGTGACTTGCCCGGGGTCACACAGCTAGTAAGTGTTAGGTGTCTGAGGCCGGATTTGAACTCAGGTCCTCTTGAATCCAGGGCCGGTGCTCTATCCACTGTGCCACTTAGCTGCCCCTCTCCATTCTGAACATAGAAACAAAGCTACCACAAATATTTGAGTAACATTACTGAAAAAGTGAACAGTATTTTCAATGATTAATATTTGGTATTTTCTCCCATTAGTAGAGTTGCCTATGTCTAAAGATTTGTTCCCAAGCTAAGGGCTGGCTTATTTACTACTGATGATTTGTAACCTTTCTCCCACTCCCCTTCAACTGGCTTTACTAGGAAATGAAAATTATACTTAGTGCAGCTATCAAAGCACTGATCATCAGTAGAAATTAGTCACTTATTGCAGGTTAGCCATCATGAAATACATGAGAATCTGAGTTTTCCAAGTCATAATAGCTGGGGAAACAATGAAAAGAACACAGCATTTCCTCCTCTCCCTTCTCCCATTTTAGGGGGTTCCCATTTCTTATTATTTTAAAAGTTCCTTATATATCCTTTGTCACTCAGTTCATGAATTTTTCAGTTGAAACCATAAATAAAATGTTGATACTGGGAAGATATCTTTCTTATCTTTGCATTTAATATTTGAAAATTGATAAAGAGAAAGATGTTGCTCAGTCTCAATCAGTGTGAAATTACTTCTGTTGTTATATCATTGATTACAAGATCTTGCCTTTAATAAAAAGTCCTGAAAAGCCATCATTTTGGAATATTTGAGTCCTAACGGCATTAGTTTTTGACTGAGTGTTTAAAAATGTATTATGTAAACTGATTGTATGTAATAATAATATAGTCCTTAGAGGATTATGGACACACTAAACTTAAGAAACTACTTAAGGAAGAGCTGGATCATATTGGTCAAATACTCAATTTTTACTTGAGGTCAAATCAAGTTGGACTGATATTATCAGTTAAGATTTTTTAAAGCCAAAACTTAAGGTTAGCAGTTTCTAAGAAAAAAAAAAAAGACTGTTTTGAAGGGAAAAAATATTCTGAGACATTAAGCTTTGGTATAGTGGGAAGAATATTGGACCTAATATTGAGAGACCTGTGTTTCAGTCTCACATAATATTTGTAAAGCTGTGTGGAACTACACAAGTCACTTCATTTCTATGAAATAAGGGGGTTTGACTAGGTGATAGCTAAGATTGCTTCCAACTCTAAAATAGTGACAGTCTATGAATATATGAGGTCTGTTTTTTTTTTTAAAAGATCAAATTTATGTAGCCTCCATATGCCACCCCACCCTTGTGGGTAATAATCTATAACATTAAACATTTAAATTACAAAATTCCAATGTTGATTTTTTTTAGGAATTTGGACAAATAGCCATTGAAACAAGATATGCTTGTCTGCCTCATTGTTACTGTACTGATTCTTTATGTTCTGCTTCTGATGAAAGTTGTTTAGATTTGTAGGAATTCATTTTTTAAAGATGGAAAAGCACACTGACATGAACAATTTCCCTTTTCAATAACCTTTAGAAGGTCAGATTGCATGAAGCAATCCCATGGTGTTTATATTCCTTCATACTGGAAATAAATAACACATTTTAGCTCTCATCCAAGGACTATTAGGATTGTGTTGTTGTCCAAAGAGGCAAAAGATTTTTCAAGATAACTTGACACACTAGAATATTCTCTTCAATGATAACGTGTTAGTGGCTGAAAAGGTGAGACTGTTTACCTAATTAGTGGGAGAAAGAGGAGTGTTAGATAGAAGCTCCAAAAGTGTTGAAAGCCTGAGAAAACACATCAGTTTGAGAGAAAATCAAAGCCTGAAAAAGCTGTGTATAGAGAAGCTGTAAAGAAAATGGAAAAATACTAGAACTGGAAGAAAATAGCAAAGAAAGTGAGAAAAAAAAAAGTCCAAGATGCTGTGGAGAATCTGACCCCAATTTCCTCTCAAATTACTGAATTGTATCATTCCTGTAGCTCTGGATGACATACTCACTAGGGTGTTAAGGGAATTAGCTAACGAACTTAGTGAAGCACTGGCAATTATTTTTGAAAAGTCTCCTAAAATTGAGGAGGTGCTATGTAGGAAGATTAGAAAAAAGAAATCAATGTGATTCTGGGGTGGAGGGGAGGTTTGGGGAAGGGCAAAAAGAATAATCTGAAAGTTAATTATTGTAACTTTATACACTAATAAAGAGGAGCAAACACCAAACAAACACCTGGGGTCATATCCAAAATTAACAGACCTTTAAGCAATAAGTATGTGCCCATACAATGCTGAAAATATGTGGTATATGAGTTTGAGTGTGAGTATATGTGTGTGTGTGATTGTGTATTAGTGATTTGTGAAAGATTGTACCTATTTCCCTAATGAATCTATGAGCACAAAAAAACATACTCTGGAAAAATAATTGAGCTTTCAGGAAGGGATTTAAGACTATAATGAGAACATACATGCATACACAAATACATACATGTATATATGTGTATGTCAATATATTTATGTATGTTTATATGTGTATATATACATATATGTATATACAATCCTTATAAAATTAGCTCATCTTGGTTTAAATATGAAAAATGTCTTCTTGGATGAAAGGCAAGGGATTCCAAGCAAAGAATAATGCTGAATGGTAGGAAGAATATGTCCAGAGAGGATTGCAAAGCCTGGTGTGAAGTCTGGTCAAAAGTGACATTTCCATGCATTTTCACCAAATAAGGGTAAATAGCACATTAATGATCTTTGCAGATGATATGTAAGGAGATTGTATTACAGGGAGCATTCAGTACTGAGTCAACACAATAAAAATATGTTTTAAACTAGATATAAATAAGAAACATGAAGAGGTTATCTTATTTGGAAGCCACTAAATAACATGTCAGGGGAAAATATTCTGAAAATATAAAAAGAAAGAGAAAAAGAAAAGTTCCTGAAAGACTGTATAACCAGATTCTTCTCTTTACCTTTTGTTCAAAGCTAAAAACATGCCTGCATTTCAAAGGTAGCTTCATAACTATGTGTCTCCAATAGACAATCAGTCAGCATTTTATTAACTACCTACTGTGTGTCAGGAATCATGCAGCTTGTAGCTTACCTTACCCTCAATTTATTTGTGTTGTCTTCATCCTTTTTATCTCCATGCCAAATTAAAAGTTTATCCTCCCTTCCTCCCTCTGTCTTCCTCCCTTCTCTCCCTCTCTCCCTTCCTTTCCTGTCTCTCCTCTCCCTCTGCCTCTGTCTCCCTCTATCTTTGTGTCTCTTCTTGTTTCTGTCTCTGTCTCTGTGTTTCTCTATATCTCTCTCTGTCTTGGACTCTGTCCAGACTCTGTCTGACTCTGGCTATCTCTCTGTCTCTCTCTGACTCTTTAAATCACATGGCAGATGCTTTAGAATACAAAGAAAAATGACACAGTACTTTGTTGTCAAGGAGCTGCTCTCAAGTTTGGGAGGAGATATAATAACAAAAAAGAATAACAAAATGTGGACAAAAAATTAAATACAAAATATGTACTACATTGATACAAAATATTTTGACGGATGAAGATAGAAATGAAGATAGGATTCCAGTAGAAAGTTAATCTTGAGCTGAGCTTTGAAAGAAACTAAGGATTTTATTAGAATAAAGTGAGGAGGTAATTCATTTTGGACATAGAGAAAAACTTTTGTCTAGGAAAGGAAGTGAAAGATGTACTATCATGTATAGGGAGCAGTAAATTGCCCTGTTTAGCTTGAAAACAGTGTGTGAAAGAGAAAATATGCAGCAAGCAGGGAAAATAAAGTTGGAGCCACATTGTTAAAGAATTTCTATCAAACAGAGGAGTTTGTCTTTTAACCCACATGAAGAGGAAGTCATTGAAGGCTCCTGAGGAAGGGAGTGACATGGTCAGACCAATCTTATAGGAATAGCAATTTTTTCCAAGTAGGCTTTTTCGTCTTGAGACCAATTTATTTTCTCCCTTGAGGCTTCCCATGTAGGCATTGAGAGAGTGTTGTCCTCATATGAGATTGTGTTTTGGTCTTCCTTGTCACCATAGAAGTGATCAGTAGTTAGGGTCCTTTTCTGTTTCTTACTCATATTGTAGCCTGTTTTTAAACATAAATATATATACATACACGCACTTGAATAAAGAAACTTAGATTACTCTTTAAAGAAGTAAAAGTATAGGGGGCAGCTAGATGGGGCAGTGGTTAAAGCGCTGGCCCTGGATTCAGGAGTATCTGAGTTCAAATCCAGCCTCAGACACTTAACACTTCCTAGCTGTGTGACTCTGGGCAAGTCACTTAACCCCCATTGCCCCGCAAAAAAAAAAAAAAAAAAAGAATAAGTGTAAGGGGAAAAGGGTTGTACTGATAGAAGGGAGGGCACAAGCAGGGGAGGAAATGGGAAAGAAAAGGAAGGGCAGCTGATAAAAGGGAGGGCAGATTGAGGGAGGCAGTGGTTAGAAGCAAAACACTAGTGAGGAGGAATATGATGAAAGAAGAAAAAAGTACAAACATAGCGGGAAAGAGGATGGAAGGAAATAGACAGTAATCATAAGTGTGAATGAGATGAACTCTCCCATAAAATGGAAGTGAATAGCAGAGGAGATTAAAATCCAAAATCCTACAATATGTTCTTTGTTTAAAATAAAAGTATTTTATTATTTTCTAGTAACATGTAGAGATAGTTTACAGCATTTGTTTATATAAGATTTCCAATTTCAAGTTTTTCTCCCTTCCTCCCCTCCATCCCCCCATAACCCAGACAGCAGGCAACCTCAAAACAGAAAAAACAACAGTACCAAAAACAAAAGAAATAGTATGGTTCAATCAAAATCAATATTCCACAGTACTTTTTTTTTTCTGGATTTGGAGAGCTTTTTCCATCATGAGTCTCCTGGAACTATCTTGTACCATTGTATTGGTGAGAAGAATCAAGTCTATCACAGTTGATGAACACATAATGTTGATTATACTGTGTATAATGTTCTTCTGGTTCTGCTCATCTAACTCATCATCAGGTCATGCAAGCCCTTCCAGGTTTCTCTGAATTCCTCCTGCTCATCATTCCTTACTGCACAATAGAATTCCATTACATTCCTATACCACACATTGTTCAGCCATTCCACAACTGATGGGCAACCCTTCAATTTCCAATTCCTTGCCAACACAAAAAGAGCAGCTATAAATATTTTTGAACATGTGGGTCCTTTTCCCTTTTCTATGATCTCCTTGGGAAAAAGACCCAAAATTAGTATTACTTGGTCAAAGGGTATGCACAGCTTTATAGCCTTTTGAACATAATTCCAAATTGCTATCCAGAATGGTTGGATCAGTTCACAGCTCCACCAACAATGCATTAGTGTTCCAATTTTTCTACAGCTTCTCCAAGATTCACTATCTTCCTTTTTTGTCATATTAGCCAATCTGATAGGTGTCAGGTGGGACCTCAGAGTTGTTTTAATTTGCATCTCTCTAATCAATAGTGATTTAGACCATTTTTTTCATATGGGAATAGATAGCTTTGATTTCTACCTATCCATGAGAAATTGATATCTTTTCAATTATTTAGATCTGATTTGATTTGTGTGAAAAGTGTTTTGTAATTGTGTTCATATATTTCCTGGGTTTGTCTTGGCAAATAAACTCCCAAGTATTTTATATCATATACCATTACTTTAAATGGAATTTCTCTTTCTATCTCTTGCTGCTGGACTTTGTTGGTCATGTATAGAAATGCTGATGATTTATGTGGAATTATTTTATATCCTGCTGCTTTGCTAAAGTTGTTAATTGTTTCAAGTAATTTTTGAGTTGATTCTCTAGGACTCTTTAAGTATACCATTATATCATCTGCAAAGAGTGATAGTTTTGTTTCCTCCTTGCCTATTCTAATTCCTTCTTCTTCTCTGATTGCTAAAACTAACATTTCTAGTACAATATTAAATAATAGAGGTGAAAATGGCCATCCCTGTTTCACCCCTGATCTTATTGGGAAGGCCTCTAACTTATCTCCATTACATAAAATGATTACTGATGGTTTTAGGTAGACACTGTTTATTATTTTAAGGAAAACTCCACCTCTTCCTATGCTCTCTAGTGTTTTTATTAGGAATGGGTGCTGTATTTTGTCAAAGGCTTTCTCTGCATCTATTGAGATAATCATATGATTTTGGTTAGTTTTCTTATTGATGTGGTTGATTATGTTGATAGTTTTCCTAATGTTGAATCAACCCTGCATTCCTGGTATAATTCCCACCTGGTCATAATGTATTATCCTGGTGATCACTTGCTGTAATCTCCTAATATCTTATTTAAGATTTTAGCATCAATACTCGTTAGGGAAATTGGTCTATAATTTTCTTTCTCTGTTTTAGCTCTGTCTGGTTTTGTTATCACCACCATATTTGTGTCATAAAACAAATTTGGTAGAACTCCTTCACTTATTTTTCCAAATAATTTTTATAATATTGGAATTAATTGTTCTTTAAATGTTTGGTAGAATTCACCCGTAAACCCATCTGGCCCTGGGGATTTTTTCTTAAGGAGTTCATTAATAGCTTCTTCAATTTCTTTTTCTAATATGGGCTTATTTAAGGATTTTATTTCCACTTCAGTTAACCTGGGCATTTTCTATTTTTGTAAATATCCATTTCATTTATATTGTCAAATTTATAGGCATACAGTTGGGCAAAATAATTCCTAATTATTCATTTACTTTTCAATTCATTGGTAGTAACATCACTCCTTTCATTTTTGATACTAGTAATTTGTTTTTTTTCTTTCTTTTTTTAAATCCAATTAACCAATATTTTATTTATTTCATTTTTTTTCATCAAACCAGTTCTTAGTTTTATTGATTAATTCCATAGTTTTCTTGCTTTCAATAATATTAATTCCTCCTTTAATTTTCAGGATTTCTAATTGGGGATTTCTAATTTGCTTTTTTAAAAAATTGCATGCCCAATTCATTGATCTCCTTTTACTCTTTTTTATTCTTGTAAGCAATTAGAGCTATAAATTTTCCCTTAAGCACTGCTTTGGCTGCATCCCATAGATTTTGGTATATTGTCTCATTATTGTCATTCTCTTGGATAAAGTTATTGATTGTTTCTATGATTTCTTGTTTGGCCCATTCATTCTTTAGAATGAAATTATTTAGTTTCCAATTGATTTTCAGTCTACTTTTCCATGGCTCTTTTACATGTAATTGTCATTGCATCATGATCTGAGAAGGATACATTTACTATTTCTGACTTTCTACATTTGACTATGAGGTTTTTAATGCCCTAATACATGGTCAGTTTTTGAAAATGTGCAATGTACTGCTGAGAAAAAGGGTATATTCCTTTCTATCCCCATTCATTTTTCTCCAGACATCTATCATGTCTAACTTTTTTGTTCACCTCTTTCACTTCTTTCTTATTTATTTTTCAGGTAGATTTATCTAATTCTGAGAGGGGAAAGTTCAGATCCCCCACTAGTATGTTATTACTGTTTAATTCCTCTTGTAAGTCGTTTAACTCCTCCTCTAAGGATTTGTATGCTATACCACTTGACGCATACATATTGAATATTGATATTGCTTCATCATCCATAGTATCTTTTAGCAAGATGTAGTTTCCTTCCTTATCTCTTTTAATGAAATCTATTTTTGCCTGTGCTTTGTCTGAGATAAGAATTGCTACCCTTGCTTTTTTGACTTTAGCTGAAGCATAATACCTCTGCTCCAGCCTTTTACCTTTACTCTGTGTGTATCTCTCTGCTTCAAATGTGTTTCTTGTAAACAGCATATTGTAGAATTCTGGTGTTTAATCAACTTTGCAATTCACTTCCATTTTATAGCAGGGTTTATCCCATTCACTTTCACAGTTATTATTACTTAACTGTCTATTCCCCTCCATTCTATTTACCCCCTTTGTACTTCCCCCTGCCTTCTTTCACCCTATTCCTCCTCAACAACATTTTGCTTCTTACTCCTGCCTCCCCCAATCTGCCCTCCCTTTTTATCACCCCCTCCCTTTTCATTACAATTTTATCCTTTGCTTTTGCCCTCCCTTCTATCAGTCCCGTCCCTTCCCCTTCCCCTTTTACTTCCCTAAAAAATAAGCTAAGTTTCTTTATGTAAATGAACATATATGTTGTTCCCTCTTTGAATCAAATATAATGAGAGTAGGGTTGAAACAATGTTCACCCCTCCCTTCTTTCCCTCTATTATAATAGGTTTTTTTCTCCTCTTCGTATGATGTAATTCACTGCATTCCACCTGTCCTTTCCTCTTCTCCCTATAAACTCCATTTTTAACCCCTTAGTTTCCTTTATGTCATCACATAAAAGACAATTTATATTTATATCTTCTGTGTATAATCCTTCTGTCTGCCCAAATACCTATACAGTTCTCAAGAGTTATAAGTATTATCTTCCCATGTAGGGATATAAACAGTTTCACCTAATTGAGTAACTCTTTTTTCCCCCTTTTTTCCTTTGTACTCTACTCTTGAGTCTTGTATGTTAAGATCGAATTTTTTATTCAGTTCTGGTCTTTTCATCAGGAAACCTTGAAAGTCTCCAGTGTCATTGAATGTCCATCTTTTCTCCTGAAAGAGAATGATCAGTTTTGCTGGGTAATAGATTCTTGGCTGCAACCCAAGCTCCTTTGCCTTCCGGAATATTGTGTTCCAAGTCTTGGGATCATTTATTGTTGAAGCTGCCAGGTCCTGAGCAATCCTGACTGTGGCTCCATGATATTTAAATTGCTTCTTTCTGGCTGCTTAAAGTATTTACTCCTTCACCTGATAATTCTGGATTTTGGCTACAATATTCCTTGGAGTTTTCCTTTTGGGGTCTCTTTCAGGAGGTCAATTCTTTCAATGACAATTTTATCCTCTGATTCTATGATATCAGGGCAGTCCTCCTTCATAATTTCCTGGAATATGGTGTCTAGACTCTTTTTCTGATCATGGCTTTCAGGCAGTCCAATGATTTTCAAATTGTTTCTCCTGGATCTGTTTTCCAGAACAGTTGTCTTTCCAATGAGGTATTTCACATTTTCTTTTATTTTTTCATTCTTTTGATTCTGCTTAACTGATTCCTGCTATGTCCTGGATTCATTATATTCCAACTGTCCAATTTTAATTTTTAAGGCCTTGTTCTCTTCAGTCAATCTTTGTGCTTTCTTTTACAAGCTGTTTATCCTTTTTTCATAATTTTCTTGTGTTGCTTTCAGTTCTCTCAATTGATTTTTTTTTGGTGAGGCAATTGGGGTTAAGTAACTTGCCCAGGGTCACACAGCTAGTAAGTGTTAAGTGTCTGAGGCCGGATTTGAACTCAGGTACTCCCGACTCCAGGGCCGGTGCTCTATCCACTGCGCCATCTAGCTGCCCCTCTCAATTGATTTTTAAAATCCCTTTTTAACTCTTTCAGGAAGGCTTTTTGTTCTTGAGACCAATTCATATTCCCTCTTGAGGGTTCACATGTAGGCAATTTGGAAGTATTGTCCTCATCTGAGTTTGTGTTTGCCTCTTCCCTGTTGATACAGAAGCTCTCAATGTTGAGTGCTCTTTTTTGTTTCTTACTCATACTGCAGCTTATTTTTTACTTTATTTTTTTTTTAAGTTGAAGTCTCCTCTGGGGGCACCAGGGTCCCTGCTTCAAGCTTCTTGTGCTGTGATATAGGGTCTGTGTCACTGGCTCTCTACACTGAGGCCTCTATGGCTTGTAGATTTTTCACCACTCTGGACTTCCTGTCAGATCATGCTGGAATCAGTAGGCATGGTTGTACCTGTGCTGGGTGGCCCTCAAGCTGGCAACCTGCCCTCTAGGCTGGTGCAGATGGGTTTTGCCACTGTTCTGCTATGCCACCAGCTTGTTGTGCCAGGATCCAAGGGTCTCAGTTGCTTGGCTGTGGCCCCAGCTTCCTGCTGACTTGCCCTGACCCTCTCTTACATGCTGCCCTATGGTGAGCTGAGCCTCCCTTTTGCCTGAGTGAGACCAACCTTTCCTGAAGCCTTCTAAATTATCTCTGGTTGGAAGACTCTCTCTCTCTCTCTCTCTTTGCAGGTTCTGTAGATTCAGAATCCATCTAGAGGCTTGATTTAATGTTCTTTTTGAGGTAACAGACAGAGAGCTCACGCGATTTGCTGGCTATTCTCCACCATCTTGGCTCTGCCCCCCTTGAGTAACTATTTTCCCCCTATTTACCTTTTTAAACATTTTTTGAGTCTTGTATGTTAAGATCAAATTTTCTATTTCTGATCTTTTCATCAGGAAACCTTGAAAGTCCCCAGTGTCATTGAATGTCCATCTTTTCCCCTGAAAAAGAATGCTCAGTTTTGCTGGGTAATAGATACTTTTTTAAATTATTTTTTTAGTGAGTCATTTGGGGTTAAATGACTTGCCCAGGGTCACACAGCTAGTAAGTGTTAAGTGTCTGAGGCCAGATTTGAACTCCGGTACTCCTGACTCCAGGGCCGGTGCTCTATCCACTGTGCCACCTAGCTGCCCCAGGGTAATAGATTCTTGACTGCAATCCAAGCTCCTTTGCCTTCCATAATATAATTTTTCTAGCCTTGCAATCCTTTAATGTTGAAGCTGACAGGTCCCATACAATCTTGACTGTGGCTCTATAATATTTAAATTACTTCTTTCTGGCTGCTTGGAGTATTTTCTCCTTCACCTGATAATTCTGGGATTTGGCTACAATATTCCTTGGAGTTTTCCTTTTGGGGTCTTGTTCAGGAGGTGATTGGTGTATTCTTTCAGTGACACTTTTATCCCCTGATTCTATAATATCAGGGCAGTTCTCCTTAATAATTTCCTGGAATATGCTATCTAGACTCTTTCTGATCATGGTTTCATGCAGTCCAATAATTTTCAAATTATCTCTCCTGTATTTACTTCACATTTTTTTCTGTGTTTTCATTTTTTTTTATTCTGTTTGACTTATTATTGGTGTCTTATGGAGACATTATCATCTAACTGTCCAATTTTAATTTATAAGGCATTGTTTTCTTCAGTGAGATTATGCATCTTTTTTTTTCCATTTGGGCAGATGACTTTTTTAAGGAATCGTTTTTTTTCAGTTAATCTTTGTGCTTCTTTTTCCAAGCTGCTGATTCTTTTTTCATAATTTTCTTGTTTTGCTTTCATTTCTCTCCCCATTTTTTCTTCTACCTCTCTCAATTGACTTTGGAAATGCTTTTTGAGCTCTTTTCCCACTTTTTCTTCTACCTTGCCACTGTCCTGCTGCACCACCAGATTTTTGAGCCAGGATATAGGGGCCTCAGTTGCTCTGCTGTGGCCCACAGCTTCCTGTTGACTTGCCCAACCCCCTTGGTGCTGTGCTTCCGCCCTGCATTGCACCTCCCTTTTCCCTGAGTCAGACCAACCTTTCCTGAAGTCTTTTATATTATCTCTGGTTGGAAGACTGTGTCTCTCTTTCTCTTTGCAGGTTCTGTAGTTTCAGAATCCATCCAGAGGCTTTGATTTAATGTTCTTTTTGAGTGAACAGAAGGAGAGCTCAGGCAGCTTGCTGACTCCTCTCTGCCATCTTGGCTCCACCCAATATGTTCTTTACAAGAAACACATTGGAAACACAGAAATACACACAGAGTAATGGTAAAAGGTTGGAGCTGAATATATTATGCTTCAGTTGAAGTCAAAAAAGCAAGTGTAGCAATACATATCTCAGACAAAGCAAAAGCAAAAATAGATCTAATTAAAAGAATTAAGGAAGGAAACTCCAACTTGCTAAAAGGTACCATAGATAAAGAAGTAATATCAATACTCATATATATACACCAAGTGGTATAGTATCCAAATTCTTATTGGAGAAGTTAAACAAGTTACAAGAGGAAATAGCCTTAAACACTGTACTAGTTAGGGATTTGGACCTTCCCCTCTTAGAACTAGATAGATCTAAACATAAAATAAATAAGAAATAAGTTAAGAGGTGAAAAGAATTTCAGAAAAGGTACATGTTATTGACATCTGGAGAAAAGTGAATGGGGATAGAAAGGAATGCACTTTTTTTTTCTCAGTGGTATGTGACACCTACACAAAAATTGACCATGCATTAGGACACAAAAATTTCAGTCAAATGCAGAAAGGAAGAAATAGTAAATCAGATCATGATGCAATAAAAATTAAATGCAATCAAAAGCCATGGAAAGATAGAATCAAAATTAATTGGAAACTAAATAACCTCATCCAAGAGAATGACAATAATAAGACAACATACCAAAACTTATGGGATGCAGCCAAAGTAGTTCTTAGGGGAAATTTTATATCTCTAAATGCTTACATGAATAAAATAGAGATAGAGAACACCAATGAATTGGGCATGCAACTAAAAAAGCTAGAAAAAGAACAAATTAAAATCCTGAAAAATAAAAGGAGAGATTAATAAAATTGAAAGTAAGAAAAACATTTAATTAATAAATAAGAGTAAGAGCTGGTTTTATTCAAAAATCAATAAATGAAATAAACCTTTGTTTAATTTGATTATAAAAAAAAGAAAGAAAACCTATTACCAGTAGCAACAATGAACCAATGAAGAGGAAATTAAAGTAATAATTAGGAGCTATTTTGCTCAAATGTATGCCAATAAATTTGACAATCTAAATGTAATAGATGAGTATTTACGAAAATATAAACTGCCCTGGTTAAAAGAATAGGAAGTAAAATCTTTAAATAAACCCATCTTGGAAAAAAAATTGAAGAAGCCAACAGTAAACTCCCTAAAAAAATCTCTAGTGCCAGATGGGTTTACAAATGAATTCTACCAAACATTTAAAGAACTATCAGTTCCAATAATATACAAATTATTTGGAAAAATAGGTGAAGGAGTTCTACCAAATTCCTTTTTTGACACAAATATCATGTTGATACCTAAACGAGGCAGAACCAAAAAAGAGAATGAATGGGGGTTAAGTGACTTTCCCAGCGTCTATGACCAATTTTCCCTAATGAATATTGATGTAAAAATCTTACATAAAATATTAGCAAGAAGATTACAGCAATTTATTATCAAGATTATAAAGTATGACCAGATAGGATTTATTCCAGGAAGGCAGGGCTGGTTCAACATTAGGAAAACGATCAATATAAGCAAGCATACCAATAACAAAACTAACCAAAATCATATGATTATCTCAATAGATGCAGAGGAAGCTTTTGACAAAATACAACACTCATTCCTATTAAAAACACTAGAGAGCATAGGAATAAATGGAGCTTTCCTTAAAATTATAAGCACTATCTACTTAAAACCCATCAGTCAACATTATATGTATTGGGGTAATTTACAGCCATTCCATTAAGATCATGGGTGAAACAGGGATGTCCATTAACACTTCTGTTAGGTAATATTGTACTAGAAATGTTAGCTTTAGCTATAAGAGAAGAAAAAGGAATAAACACAATTAGAATAGGCAAAGAGGAAACAAAACTATCACTCTTTACAGATGATATGATGGTATACTTAGAGAATCCCAGAGAATCAACTAAAAACCTCCTTAAAACAATTAACAACTTTAGCAAAGTTGCAGGATATAAAATTAATTCACAACAATGATCAGCATTTCTATACATGATCAACAAAGTCCAGCAGCAAGATATAGAAAGAGTAATTCCACTTAAAGTAATTGGAGACATTATAAAATACTTGGTAGTCTAACTGCCTAGACAAACCCAGGAACTCTATAAACATAATTACAAAACACTTTTCACACAAATAAAATCAGATCTATGTAATTGTAAAAATATCAATTATCCATGGATATATACTAAGCTAAAATGACAATTCTACCTAAATTAATTTACTTATTCAGTGCCATACCAATCAGACTACCTAAAAATTATTTTATAAAGCTAAAAAAATTATAACAAAATTCATCTGGAAGAAAAAAAGGTCAAAAATATCAAAGAAACTAATAAAAAAGGCACAGGAAGATGGGCTAGCTGTACCAATTCTGAAGCTATACTACAAAGTGGCAGTCATCAAAACTATTTGGTACTGGCTAAGAAATAGAGTGGGGGGGGCAGCCAGGTGACGCAGTGGATAAAGCACCAGCCCTGGATTCAGGAGTACCTGAGTTCAAATCCAGCCTCAGACACTTGACACTTACTAGCTGTGTGACCCTGGGCAAGTCACTTAACCCCCATTGCCCCGCAAAAACAAAAAAAACTAACAAACAAAAAAGAAATAGAGTGGGTGATCAATGGAATAGGTTAGGCACAGGAGACACAGTAGTAAATGACTCTTGTAATCTACCATTTGATAAACCCAAAGACTCCAGCTTCTAGGACAAGAACTCAGTATTTATTCTTTTTTTTTTTTTTTAAGCAACAAACGTTTATTTTATTTTTTCCACTTACATGTAAGGGTAGTTTTCAACATTCATTTTCATAAGATTTAGAGATCCAAATTGTTCTCCCTCCCTCCCCTTCTTTCCCCCTCCATATGATCGCAATCAGGTTATATATGTACAATCCAAAATTGTTCTTTTTATCAGTTCTTTCTATGGGGGTGACTAGTAATCTTCCTCATTAGTTCCTTGGGATTGTCTTGGATCATCGCATTGCTGAGAGTAGTTAAGTCATTCACATTTGCTCATTGCACAATACTGCTGTCACTATGCACAATGTCCTCCCAACTCTGCTCACTTCACTATACATCAATGTTCATTAGTCTTTCCAGGTTTTTCTGGGATCATCCTGTTTGTCATTTCCTATAGCACATGACCATTCTGCCACAATCATATAGCACAGCTGTTTCCATAATTCTTCAATTGATGGACATTCCCTTGATTCTCAATTTTTAGCTTTCAGAACAAGTTGCTATAAATATTATTTGTATAATTTTCCCCCTTTTCTCTTTTTCATGATTACTATTGTTAACTGTTTCCCTTCCATCCTATTCCCTTCCCCATGATATTTATTCTATTATCCATCTTCTTTCATCGTATCATTCTACAAAATTATTTGCTTCTGTCTGTCCCCTCCCCCACTCTGGCCTTCCTTCTTTTGCCCCTCTCTCTTTATCCCCTTCCCCTCCTATTTTCCTGCAGGGTTAGAGAGATTACTCCACACAATTGAGTGTGTACATTATTACTTCCTTGGGCCAATTCTAATGAGATTGAGGTCTTTGAGCCTATTCTGATGAGTGTTAGGCTCATTTACTGCCCAGATTAAATAGATTACTCCTCCCAGTTTCGGTGTGTGTGTTAGTCACTACTTGAGCCAACTCTGATGAGTTTTTTCCTGCTCTGCTGGTCTCCTGACTGCACTGCACAGACGGTCTCTCTCTCTCTCTCTCTCTCTCTCTCTCTCTCTCTCTCTCTCTCTCTCTCTCTCTCTCTCCAAAGGTGGCCTTCGGTTTTGGTGAGTTTTTTATAAGGAATATAGACTAAGCTTAGACTTAAGACGATTTGTATTGTGTTTCTACTTTCCTATCCTTCTAATCAACATCACCTTGTGACTACCATAACAATAAAAGGTCTATCTAGAAAACCAAAAGCTTCTTCCATTTACTAGTCTGGGAGATAAATTAAGGGAAAGGTTAAGTAGGGGAGATTTTTGATCTAATATCCAATTTTAAATCTCACAGTTTGGTCTTTGAGCCTTCCATCTCTTCCCCACTCCATAAGCCTTTTCCTGTTTCTTTCATGTAGGATTGATTTCACTTCTGCCCTTCCCCCTCCCCCAGTGCATTCCCCTCACCCCTCAATTTAACCCTAAGGATGTCATCATGGGGCAGCTTGGTGACATAATGGACAAAGCTCCACTCCTGGACCCGGGGGATCCCAGCCAAAACCCGGCCTCATACACAAGACAGTCACCCGCTCTATGATCCCAGGTATGTCCCCCAACTCCAATTTTTTATATTTCTCTAGGGCTTTGTATTTGAAAGTCAAATTTTCCATTCAGTTCAGGTCTTTTCATCACCTGATATTCCAGAGGGCAAAGGAAATGGGATTACAACCAAGAATCACCTATGCAGCAAAACTCAGCATAATCTTTCAGCAGAAAAAATGGGACTTTAAGGAAAAAGAAGATTTTCAGATATTTGTGATGAAAAGAACTCAGTATTTGACAAAAACTGCTGAGAAAACCATAAGATAGTATGGCAGAAACTAGGCATAGACCAACATCTTACATCATACACAAAAATAAGGTATATGATTTAGACATAACGTTTGATTCCATAGGTAAATTGGGAGAGGAAGTGATAGTTTACCTCTCAGATCTACGGAGAAGAGAAGAATTTATGATGAAACAAGAGATAGAGAATATTATGAAATGCAAAATGAATGGTGTTGGTTACCTTAAATTAAAAAAAAAAAAAAGGTTTTGTCTAAAGAGAAGCAATTCAGCCAAAATTAAAAGCGAAGCAGCAAGCTGGGAAACATTTCATTTCTATAATATATAGGGAAATAAATCAAATATACGAGAATGCAAGTCATTCCCCAATTGAGAAATGGTCAAAGGATATGGAAAGGCAATTTTCAGATGAAGAAATCTATGCTATCTGTTGCCATATGAAAAAGTGCTATCATTTACTATTGATTAGAGAAATGTAAATTGAAACAACTCCGTTGTACCCCCTCACACTTATCAGATTGGCTAATATGACAAAAATAGAAAATAATTGTGAGAAAATAATTATTAATAATGTGTTTTTGCTGTGACCCAGGGACCCCACTTTGGAAAGTATAGTTCTTAGAAACCTTAGGTAATCTCTTTTGGGACCAGCCCAAGAGCCCATTTGGTGGACCAATAGAAATGGAAATCAGTCCAACTCAATATAGTAGACATAGCAACCACACCTAGACTTCATTTGCCTTGCACTTCAGAGATGGTCTTTTTGCCGACTTCCCCATTAAGTCATTACATCATTATGTCATAAGTAAAACTCATTTTAATATGGGCCACTCTCTGGTCACATCAACTATTTGAATTGAACGATTCTAGGCAATTAGCTTTGATCAGTGCATAAGAGCCACCTCTATGAGAAGAGGAAAAGGGACAGACAACATGAGGAGAATGCCATTCTGGGGGACATACTTACTAGGTGAGGAAGGCTGTGGTAGCTAAACTCTCTTTCTGTAGGTAATGTAGGACCTCTGAACTCAGCTTGGTGCCATGTGCTCTCTCTCTCAGAGAGAATATGGTGCTGGATAGTTTTTGACTTATGTTAAATGCAGTCAATACTCTCCTAACATTTAATATGATTTAATATATGCTTACTACCTAAATGGGTGCTGCAATAGGCATTAATTTATAAGTAGAGGGGGCAGAGCCAAGATAGCGGAGGAAAGACACAAAATCCACAGTGTTCCTGACACAGTTACCCTCCAAATCAGCCATAAAACAACCCCTGGAGCAGCAAAGCCCACACAAAGATGGGCTGAGATTATTTTCCTGCTAAAGATAGCTTAGAGGGGACTGTGCTGGGCTGCAAGCAGAGTCCAACCCTGTGATAGTACAAACACAGTCCCCAGGCAAGCTGCAGGAGAGCAACTTACCCCAAATCCTCTGAATCAGCTGAAGCACCTGTATCTTCTGACACTAAACTTATGGTCAGGTGAGAGGGCTGAACAACTGTCAGGGTGGGTGGAAAATATAGGGGTGTCTGCAGGAACTAAGGAGAAATTCAACTCTCCCTCCCCAGCAAGGAACCAGAAAGAAATCTTTAGTGGTGTTAGGCCCAGGTGGGGGAGGGGCACAGGCTCTTCAGGGCTAAGGACTACAGCACACAAAGTTATGCTGGCTGGTTAATTAGCAAGTTGCCTTGAGGTTATCTTCAGACCAGAGAACAGGCCAGGCAAGAGAAAAACTTGCCCATCCTCAAACCCAAAACCCTGGGACCCTCTGAAACATGGTACAGTGTAGCTTGGAAGTAGGGCCCCACTGTAAGAGGGAGGTAAAGTCAATAAAAGACAGCAAGATAAGCAAGCAATGAGTTGAGAAGTAGAGAAAGTTTCTTTAGTAATAAGGAAGATCGAGGTGCACCCTCAGAAGAGGATAACAACCTCAGGGCCCCTACATCCCAAGCTTTGAAGAAACATGAATTGGTCTCAGGCCATGGAAGTGCTCAAAAGGGACTTTGAAGAGAAAGTAGGAGAGATTGAAGGAAGATTGAGGGAGGTGGAGGAAAGAATGGAAAGAGAAATGAGAGCCATGCAGGAAAGCCATGAGAAAAAAGTTAGCACTTGAAAAGCCAAATGGAAAAGGCGTTACAAAAGCTCTCAGAAGAAAATTATTGCATAAGAATTAGGATTGAACAAATGGAAGCTAGTGATTTTATGAGAAACCAAGACACAGTAAACCAAATTGAAATGTATAAAAAAATAGAGAGCAGTATGAAATATCTCTTTGGAAAAAAGGCTGACCTGGAAAATAAGTCCAGGAGAGATAATTTGAAAATCATTGGTCTACCTGAACACCATGACAAAAATAAGAGTTTAGACACAATTTCCAAAAAGTTATCAGGGAAAATAGCCCTTATATTCTAGAAGCAGAAGGCAAAATAGAAATTGAAAGAGTTCCAAAAAAGATATCCTAAAAGGAAAAACTCCAGGAATATTATAGACAAAATATTTCAAGCCGCTATCAAAAGGGAATTCAAATACTGAGGAGCTACAGTAAGGATAAAACAAGATCTAGCAGCTTAAGTTCCGGAGGGCATGGAATATGATTTTCTGGAGGGTCAAAGGAACTGGGACTACAGCAAAAGTCACCTACCTAGCAAAATTGGGTATAGTCTTTCAGGAGAAAAAAATGGGATTTCAATGAAAAAGAGGAATTTCAGGCATTTGTGGTGAAAAACCTGAACTGAATATAAAATACACCATCCCCTATTTATAAGTACATTCGAGGGTTCTGTAGTGGATCTTCTCTTATTTCTCTATATTTTTTCTTGATAATATAAGGTGAAGGGAGTGCAATGATTGAATGCAGTTGTGAGAATGAAACATATGTTTAGGAATGGTAAAACACAGGAAGAGATGAAAACAGAATATGGACAACTAGAAAAATTTCAGTTATGGGAAGTAGGTGTTGGAACACTTCTGGGTGATAGGCATAGAAATGCTAAATCCTGTATATATTTGAAGTTGCAGTGAAGGCGTAGATCATGGACACTGAAAAGGTTGATGAAATGGGAAGTAAGGGAATTTAAAGGCATATTAATATATAAATTTTAGTCACCAGCTTTAGAAATTAGGATGGAGGTGAAAACTGTGAAGCAGGTATGAAACAACCTGAGAAATTAAGAATGACTTATTCTATAATTATATGAAAATAATTGTGTATAAACTTAATTGGCTACGGTATAAATATTTAACTTGTAAAAAGTGGAAAGAACAGTGAATTTACAGTCAAGAAACCTGAGTTAGATTATTTTTTTCAATAATAAATAAACATTTATTGAGTGTCTATTGTGAACCAGGCACTGTTCTGAGCACAGGGGATACAATTAAGAAAAAGATAGCCAGTCACAACCTAATGAAGGAAGATGATACTCAAAAGAATTTGAAAGGAAACAGAGGTGGTAGATGCAAGAATGAAGGACCCCCACTGTTTCTGGAAGTCAGGCCTAGCAAAGCTGACCAGACCAATCCTGGACTGTGGCTGTGTGAGGAAGAGTGAGCACAGGCCCAGTGAGTGCAGTACACTGGGAAAAAGAAAATTTTTAGGATAGCATGGCTGGAGGCCCTAAGACTTCGGGGAGGAAAGGAGTCCCTGAGGTTGAGCCTCTTTCCTTTTTTCATAAAAATCATTCCAAAATCATTAATTCACACCTATACCCTTTGTCTATGTAAACTCCTTTTCACTGCCCAAATAATGATAATGTTCTTGCGAATTGCATGTATCATCTTCCCCTAGAAGAATCTTAATAGTTTAACTTTATTGAGACCCTTACTATTACTCTTCCATATTTACCTATTTATACTTATCTTGAGTCTTGTGTTTTAATGTAAAATTTCTCTATTCAGCTCTGGTCTTTTCATCAAGAATGCTTGAAAATCTCCTTGAAGGATTATACTTAATTTTGTTGGATAGGTGATAGTTTTAATCTTAGCTCCTTTGTCTTCCAAAATATTATATCCTCATCCCTCTACTTTGTTAATGTGGAAGCCACTAAATTGTGTGTCATTTTGCCTCGGACTCCACAATGTTTGAATTGTTTTTTGGTTTTTTAGTTTAGTTTTTTTTTTTTAATGGTTGCTTGAAGTATTTTATCTTGGACCTGTGAGCATTGGGATTTGGCTGTAATATTCTTAGGAGTTTTTCATTTTGGGATTTTTTTTCAGGAGATAATTAGTGGATTCTTTCAATTTCTATTTGACCCTCTGGATACAAGATATTTGGGCAGTGTTTCTTGATAATATTTTGAAATATGTCTAGGGACTTCCAGAACAAAGATGGCAGAGTGAGGATTGAAGCCTCTGAAGCTGTCCCAAATTTACCCTTCAAAGCAACAGAAAACTGCCTCTGAATTGTTTCAGGAGCAGGGAAGCAGTTCACAAGCCCAGCTGGAAAGGTCTATCTTACCTGGGTGGGAGGGAAGTAAAGTCTAAGAGCAGCAGCAGCAGCAGCAGCAGCAGCAGCAAGTCTTACAGCAGGGAGCCTGAAGCATAGCTCCAAGCCTCAGACAATCCACCAGTGAGGCCCCACCCTCCTCCAAACCAGAAGCCCCCTAGGCAAATGGGCAGTCTGGGAAGAATAGCAGGGACCCACATCAGCCACCCTATCCCCAGAACAAACCATCAGGGAGGCCTTGAACCCACTGCTGAACAGTAGTAAAACCCCACAAATAATGGGTAATACCAAAAGCAAATTAAGAAAGCATGGAATAGTTTATCTGGCAGACTTATGGACAGGGGAAGAATTTAGGATCATAGAAGATACAGAGAGCATTACAAAATGTAAAATAGATAATTTTCATGATATTTAATTAAAAAGGTTTTGCACAAACAAAGCCAATGCAACCAAAATTATAAGGAAAGCAGAAAACTGAGAAAGAATTTTTGAAATCTCTGGTAATGGTTTAATTTCTTAAGTATATAGAGGACTAAGTCAAATTAATAAAAATACAAGTCATTCCCCAGTTGATAAATTGTCAAAAGATATGAATGGACAATTTTCAGTCAAAGAAATCAAAGCTATCTATAGTCCCATGAAAAAAATGCTTTAAATCTTTATTGATCAGAGAATTGGAAATTAATTTTGAAGTACCACTTCACACCTATCAGAGTGGCAAATAAAACAAAAAAGGAAAATCTTGGATACTAGAGGGGATGTGGGAAAACTGGGATGCTAATCTACTGTTGGTGGAGTTATGAAGTGATTCTACCATTCTGTAGAGCAATTTGAAACTATGCCCAAAATGCTATAAAACTGCTTACCCTTTAATCCAGCCATACCGCTGCTAGGTTTACATCCCAAAGACCTCTCCCAAATGAGAAAAGACTTACTTATATAAAAATAATCATAGTTGCTCTTTTTGTGGTGTCTAAGATTTGGAAATCAAAGGAATGCCCATCAATTGGGGAATGGCTAAACAAGCTGTGGTATATATTTTTCTTGGAATATTATTGTGCTATAAAAATGAAAAGCAGAATGATTTCAGAAATGCCTAGAAAGACTTTTATGAACTGAAGTATAGTAAACTGAGGAGAACCGAGAGAACATTGTGCACAGAGACAGCAATATTGTTGGATGAAGAACTGCAAATGACTTAACTGTTGTCAGCAATACAATGATCCAAGAGAATGCCAAAGGGCTATTAATGAAACATACTATCAACCTCTAAAGAAAGGAAGCATGATATTTTTCACTTTGATTCTTTCATTCTTTCTTTTATCCAATTTTTAAACAAAAAGACTAATATTATATTGTTTTCGATAATTGCACATGTGTAACCTGTATCTAATTGCTTACCAATTAAGGGATGGGAGATGGAACGTGAGGTAGGGAATGTGGGATTAAATTAGGAACTCAAATTTAAATAAAAATGTTTCTTATTTTAAAAAAAATTGTCTATTCCTTTTCTTTGATCTTGAATTTTAAGTACTTTTGTAATTCTTTAATTATCTCTCCTTAATCTATTTTCAGGGCATTTGTTTTTCTGATGAGATATTTTACCCTTTCTTTTATTTTTTTTCATTCCTTTGAATTTTTCAAAATTTTTCTTTTTGTCTTATGGAGCCATCAGCATCCACTTCCCCAATTGTAATTTTTAAGGAATTAATTTCTTTTATGATATTATGTACCTTCCCCCCACCCCCTCCCACAATTTGTCCAATTCTGTTTTTTAATGAGTTGTTTTCTTCAGTGAATTTTTGATTCTCTTCATTATTAGGTCATTGCCATTTTTAAGGTAATATTTTCTTCAATTTCTTTTTTTTATCCCTTTTAACAAACTTAATTTTCTTTATATATATATATATATATATATATATATTCATTATTCTCATTTCTTTTTTCACTTTTTTTCCTCTATCATTTTTATCTCTTTCTTTAACTCCTTCAGACATTATTCTTGGGCTTGTATTTAATTAGCATTTTCTTCCAATTTTGTTTGTAGTTGTTTTCACATAGTTATCTTCTGAGTTCATATCTTGATCTTCCCTTCCAAGTTAGTAGCTTCTTAATGTCAAATTATTTATTTATTTATTTATTTTACTCATTTTTCTAGCCTAATTCTTGACTTTGAAATTTATTTTAACATTGGGCGCTGTTCAACCCAAATTCACATACATGCATGTATACACACATACGCATATATACATTATACATGCATTGTGTGCACGCACATATACCCATGTATGTATACATATATACCTAAACATGTATATGTATATGTATATGCATATTTATAGTTTTACAACTTCACATAATTTGCTCTATAAATAGTTGGATTAAGTCACAATTTTACCAACAGTGTCTGAATTTTTCCACAATCCCTCAAACATTTGTCATTTTTCGCTTCTATTATTCTATCCAATATAGTCGATATAAATTCATATAATTTGCATCTCTCTAATAAATAATTATTTAGCACATTTTTATATGACTACATATAGTTTTTATTTCTTAATAAAAATTATTTATATCCTTTGACCATTTATCAATTGGGGAGTGACATGTTATTATGCATAAACAAAATTATCTATATACCTTAAATATTATACCTTTATCTGAGAAAGTAACTGTAAATATTTTCTCCACTTTTCTGCTCTCTGGTTATTGGCTTGTGAGGGTGAAAATTTGATATACGGGGTGTTATTTGGGTGACGCCTTAATATTGGGGTCCAGAAATATGAGGGACCCTTTTAGGTTTAACCTCCCCTCTGAGCTGCCCTTTTTAGATATTTCTCCCAGGCCAATAAGAAAGGAGCCTCTAAGCTTCAATTCACAAAAGGATCAGATTTTATTACTTGGGAATTAATTAAACCACAAAGGTGAAACTAATAAAAATCAAAGATAAGGAAATAGGAAAATAGAAATACAGAGAAATGCTCTTAACTCTAAACTTAGCCTATTTGGGTTTACTGTAATTAAACTCACCAAACACCTGAACAGCCCGCCAATCTAAGTTTCCTCTCCCGCCACCTGGACCTCAGTCACCACAAAAAGAGCACGAACACGTGCCACCAGCGCAAGGGCCCAGAAGGAAAAAAAAGCTGAGTTCTGGAAGACTCCTCACCTCCCAGAAGCAGCCTGTGTCCCTTCAACAAGCGTTCAATCTGTCCTCCCCCAAAAGGGATGGTCCTTCAAAAGCTGCCTTTCTGATCTCAGTAGCATAGGTAACCTTGGGGTGGGCCAGGTGTGTCCCCTCCCAAATGAGTTAGCTAAAAATGGGAATATTAATCTTTACCACAAATAATTTTTACCACAGGCTACACTGGTTTTATTGTACATAAGCTTTTTAAAAACTGAATGTCATCAAAATTATCCATTTTATACATTAAAATTACTTTATCTTTTGTTTATTCATAAATTGTTCACCTATAAATTAATCTGATATATATGTTCCATATTCCTCATGTTATTTTTATATCTCTATGCTCATGTCTTCTATGCCTTTTGACATTATCTTAGTAAAATATTCTTCTATACCTGTTTTCTGCCAGACTGCTTTCCAGTTTTTCCAAAAATTTTAAAACAAAAGTATATTCTTATTCCAAAAGCTTAATTCTTTACATTTGTCAAACAAAAAGTTACTATAATCATGTTACTGCATATTATAAGTCTACTCTGTTTCATTGATTTATCTTTTTATTTCCTAGGCAACAGTAGATAGTTTATATAATTACTACCTAATGATACATTTGAAGATCTGGTACAGATAAACCCCTTTCCTGTATATTATTTTCCATTATTTCCTTTGATATTCATGACCTTTTCCTGTTCCAAATGAATTAGGTAATTTAATTAGGATGGCATTGAATCATTAGATTAGTTTAGGTAGTGTTGTCATTTTTATTATATTGGCTCTGCCCACCCATGAGCCCATGAATTTAATATTTCTCCAGTTATTTAAATTTTGCTTTATTTATATTAAATAGGTTTTATTTTAAATAATCATTTTCATGTAGTTCCTGGGTTTGCCTTTGCATATATACTCACAGGTTTTTGTATTGTCTATAGTTATTCTAAATGGGGCATCTCCTACTATCTGTACTTGCAGTGTTTTGTTGGAAATCTATAGAAATGTGGATGATTTATGTGACTTTATTTCATAACCTGCTACTTGGCTAAATTATTTTTACTTGAATCTCTATGATTTTAAAGGATATCATCATATGTCTGCAATAACAACAAAAAAAGTTTTATTACTCCATTGTCCATTCTGGTTCCTTCAATTTCTTTTTCCTTTTTCATTGCTATTATTAGCATTTCTAATACATATTGAATAATATTGATGGTAATATGCATCATTGTTTCACTTTCGATCTTATTGGTGTTAGGGGCTAAAATTCTAGCTATACTATCTAAAATCTAATGAATGGTCATCAGTAAATTATAAGCTTTAGCAAGAGTACTTAAGTGTTTAAGTATTTATTAAAGAGCATTAGGATCAGAGAGAAAGATAAAAGTCTAACTATTTCTACGAGATCCCATCATCTGACCCGCCATGGTGAGGTCGGGAACCAAAAGAGGAAAAACCCCTCTGCCAGCGTCCACTTCCTACTTTGTGTCCTCTTCACAGAAATGGGAGGCTCCTCAAGTTGATTGGCTGGTAGCCTCGATTGACAGTACCCAGGAACAAATGTCACTTCCTGACGCCAAGGACCTTGACCACATGGCTTGCCTTCAGACTCCTTCTCTTTATGGCGGACCTTTCCTACAGTAGTTCTCCAACAGGTGGCGTCATTCCAATCATTACATTGGGAAAACATCTAATGTATTCCTATTACAGGCAATGCTCACTCATGGTTTTGCTTTTATGTAGCTACTTCTCATTTTTAAGGAAAAATACACTTATTCTTAAGCTTCTAAATGTTTTTAATTTTATAGTATTAAGTATTGTTTTTTGTCAAAAGCTTTTTTTGCAAATATGGATATAATCATATTATTTTTTAAACTTTTATTATTGACATGATCAATTTTGTTAATAGTTTTCCTTAGATTAAACAATCCCTACATTCCTGGAATAAACCCCACAGTCACAACGTATAATCTTTGTGGTATATTATTGTACTCTTCCTAGCTAATATTTTATTTAAGATGTTTGCAATCATATTCATCAATGAAATTGATATATAAGTTTCTTTTTCTATTTCTGTTTTTCCTGGTTTAAGTATCAGCATAATGATTATTTCACAAAAGGAGTGTGTCAAGTTTCCTTTGTCTACTATGCCAAATAATTTATTTAATAGAATTAGTTGGAACTAGTTGATCTTTAAGCATTTAGTAGATTTTACTTGTAATTCCATCTCATCCTGAAACCTTTTTCTTAGGAAGCTCAGTTGTTGCCTATTCAATTTATTTTTCTAAAATATATTCATTTCAGGTAATCTATTTTCACTTATGTTAATCTAGTTAGTTTGTATTTTTGCAAGTATTCTTTTATTTCACTTAAGTTATTGAATATATTGGCATGTAATTGATTAAAATAACTCCTAATAATTATTTTATTTCATCTTTATTAGTGGCACATACATCCTTTTTATTTCTTATTCTAATGATTTGATATTTTCTTTTTAAAAATCATTAAAATGGGTTATTGCTCTTTTTTATTTTTAAATTTTTTTGTAGGGCAGTGAGGGTTAAGTGACTTGCCCAGCATCAAACAGCTAGTAAGTGTCAAGTGTCTGAGACCAGATTTGAAGTCAGGTGCTCCTGAATCCAGGGCAAATGCTTTATCCACTGCACCACATACCTGCCCCAGCTTATCCCTCTTATTGCTTTTTTTCATAAAACAAACTTCTAGTTTTATTTATTAATTCATTTTTAATTTACATTCAATTTTATTAGTGTCCCCTTTAATTTTTAAGATTTGCAATTTGTTATTTCATTGGGAATTTTTAATTTGTTATTTTTCTAGCTTTTAAAATATGCATACTGAATTCATTGCTCTTGTCTTTCTCTAATTTATTGATGAAAGCATTTAGAGATATAATTTTTTTGCATCCCATGATTTAACAGGTTTTCACATTTTTATCATACTCTTTTTAAAAAATTAGTTATTATTCCCATGATTTGGTTCTTTTTTAACCCATAGATTCTTTAAGCTTAGGCTATTTAGTCTCCAACTAATTTTAATCTGTGGAGTTCCAGGGGCAGAACAAAGTTGTCAGAGAGAAGGCAGGAAGTTGCCTGAGCTTTCCTGTGTTTCCCTCAAAAACAACATTAAATCAAGCCTCTAAACAGATTCAGGAACTACAGAATATACAAAAAGAGAGACACAATCCTCCTACTTGAGATAATTTAGAAGACTTCAGGAAAGGTCTGTCTCACCTGGGTGAAAGGGTAGGGCAGCTCAGCACTGCTTGGCTCAGCTGGCAGCTCAGCTCAACTCAGTGGGCACCTCAACACTTCTATAAGTCAACATATCTGAGAGAGGGGAAGTTGAGAGTGGGGCAGCTGAGAGTGGGGCATCTGAGAGTGATACAGCTAAGAGCTTGCAACAGTGAATCCTGTGCCACAGGAGCAGACATCAACTTTATAAGTTTAAAAACAGTTTACAACATGAGCAAGAAACAAAAAAGGACTCTTACCATTGACAGTTTCTATAGGGAAAGGGAAGACCAAAACTCAAACTCAGATCATTTTGACAAAATGCCCACAAGTAAAGACTCAAATGGGACGATGGCCTTGTCTCAAAACCAAAAGGCCTTCTTTGAAGAGCTCAAAAAGGCTTTTAAAAACCAAATGAGAGAGGTAGAAGAAAAAATGGAAAAATAATTAAGAGAAATGAGAGTTACACTGCAAAAAGGAAACACAAAAATTGATTGAGGAAAACAATTCCTTAAAAAATACAATTGGCCAAATGAGAGAAAAAAAATGGCCAAATGGAAAAAGAGATGCAAAAGCATACTGAGGAAAATAAGGACTTAAAAATTAAAATTAGGCAGATGGAAGCTAATAACTCCCTGAGACACCAAGGATCTGTCAAGCAGAATCAAAAGAAAGAAAAAATAGAAGAAAATGTGAAATACCCCCTTCAAAAAACAACTGACCTGGAAAATAGATCCAGGAGAGATAATCTGAGAATTATTGGAATACCTGAAAGCCATGATCAAGAAAAGAATCTGGACACCATATTCCAGGAAATTAACAAGGAGAACTACCCTGAAATTGTAGAATCAGAGGATGAAATCATCGTTTAAAGAATCCATTGATCACCTCCTGAAAAAGACCCTAAAAGGAACACTTCAAGGAATATTGGAGCCAAATTCCAGAATTATCAGGTGAAGGAGAAAATACTCCAACAGCCAGAAAGAAACCATTTAAATATCATAGAGCCACACTCAGGACTGCATGGGACCTGGCAGCTTCAACATTAAAGGATCACAGAGCTTAGAATATGATATTCAGGAAGGCAAAGAAGCTTGGATTACAACCCATAATCAACTACCCTTCAAAACTTATCATTCTCTTTCAGAGGAAAAGATGGACATTCAATAAAATAGGGGACTTTCAAGTCTTCCTGAGAAAAAGAACAGAACTGAACAGAAAATTTGATCTCCAAATACAAGACTCTAGCTTGAGAAATATAAAGAGGTAAACAAGGGCAGGGGGAGGATTGTTCAATGATGTTAAACTGCTTGCATCCCTATGAGGGAGGATAATATGTTTAACTCTTGAGATCTATATCTCTGTTAAGGTATTGTTATTAAATTGACTTTGATGTGATGATATGAAGAAACTTAAGGGGCAGAAAAAAAGGAAGAATGGGGGGAAGAGGAAAGGGGAGATGGAATGGAGTTAATTACATCATATGAAGAGGCACAAAAAAGAACCCATTACCACAGAGGGAAAGGAGGAAGGGGAGGGCCATTGTTTCAACCTTACTCTCATCAGATTTGGTTCAGGGAGTGAATAAAATACACTCCCATTTGTATAAAGGAACTTAACTTACTCTTTAAGGAAACAAAAGAGGAAGGGTAAAGGGGTGGTATTGATAGAAGGGAGGGCAGAAGCAGGGAAAGGGTGAAAAGGGGCAGGAAAAAGAAGAGTAGCTCATAAAAGGGAGGGCAGATTGAGGGAGCCAGTGGTTCAAAGCAAAACACTGGCAAGGAGAAATAGGGTGAAAGAAGGGGAAAAAAGACTACAAAGGGGAAAAGAGGATGGAGGGAAGTAGTTAATAATTTTAACTGAGGGTGTGAATTGGATGAACTCTCTCATAAAATGGAAGCAAATAGCAAAGTGGATTAAAAATCAGAATGCTACAATGTGTTGTTTACAAGAGAAACATTTGAAGCAGAGAGATACACACAGAGTAAAGGTAAAAAGTTGAAGCAAAATATAGTATGCTTCAGCTGACATCAAAAAAAGCAGGGGTAACAATTCTTATCTCAGACAAAGCAAAAGCAAAAATACAACCAATTAAAAGAGATAAGGAAGGAAGCAACATCTTGCTAAAAGGTATGATAGATAATGAAGTAAGATCAATACTAAACATGTATGCACCAAGTAGTATAGCAAACAGCTTCTTAAAAAAGGGGAGGAGTTAAACGAGTGGCAAGAGGAAATAAACAGCAAAAGTATACTAGTGGAGGATCTCAACCTCCCCTTCTCAGAATTAGATAAATCTAACCAAAAAATAAATAATAAAAAGTTAAAGTGCTAAATAGAATATTAGAAAATTTAGATATGATAGATATCTGGAAAAAATTGAATGTGCATAGAAGGGAATATACCTTATTCTCAGCAGTACATGGTACATATTTGAAATTAACCATCTATTAGGGCACAAAAACCTCATTCTCAAATGTAGAAAGTTAGAGATAGTAAGTGCATCCTTCTCAGATCATGATGCAATAAAAAATACATGTAATAAAGAGCCATGGCAAGATAGACTGAAAATTAATTTGAAATTAAACAATCTTATCCTAAAGAATGAGTGAGTGAGTCAAGCAACAAATCATAGAAACAATCAATAGCTTAATCTAAGAGAATGACAATTATGAAACAACATATCAAAATCTATGGGGTACAGCCAAAACCGTGCTTAAATTTTATATCTCTATATGCTTACGTGAATAAAAAAGGGAAAGAGGAGATCAGTGAATTGGACATGCAACTAAAAAAGCTAGAAAAAAGAACAAAGTAAAAATCCCCAACTAAATACTAAATTAGAAATCCTGAAAATCAAAGGAGAAATTAATAAAATTGAAAGCAAAAAAATACTATAGGAATAATCAATAAAACTTAGAGCTGTTTCTATGAACAAATCAATAAATAAGATAAGCCTTTGGTTAATTTGATTAAAAGAAATATAGAAGAAACCAAATTACCAGTATCAAAATTGAAAGGGGTGATTTCACCACCAATGAAGTGGAAATTAAAGCAACAATTCAGAGCTATTTTGCCCAACTGTATGCCAATAAATTTGACAATCTAAATAAAACGGATGAATATTTTCAAAAAATACAAATTGTCCAGGTTAACTGAAGAGGAAATAAAATCCTTAAATAGGCCCATTTTAGAAAAAAAAATTAACAAATCATTAATGAACTCCCTAAGAAAATATCTCCAGGGCCAGATAGGTTTACAAAAGAATTCTACCAAACCTTTAAAGAACAATTAATTCTAATACTATACAAACTATTTGGTAAAAATAAGTGAAGGAGTTCTACCAAATTCCTTTTATGACACAAATATGGTGATGATAGCAAAACCAGGCAGAGCCAAAACAGAGAAAGACAATTATAGACCAATTTCCCTAATCAACATTGATGCAAATATCTTAAATAAAATATTAGCAATGAGATTACACCATGTGATTACCAGGATAATACACTATCACCAGGTGGGATTTATACCAGGAATGCAAGTCTGGTTCATTATCATTACTAGTTGTTTATTTTCTGAACATTGCCACCATAATCCACACCCCTCCTGAATCCTTCCTTTATCTTATTCCATTGTCCCTTTTTTCCTAATCTAACCACTGTTCTAAAATTACCTCCTTTATCCTCTATCTTTCCCCTCCTATTTCTTAATTTGTACACTCTTCTGAGTCCCTTCCTTATCCTCTCTTCTTGCCCTCTTATTTTTGTAAGTTAAGAAGAATTTTGTACAATTTTTAGATAATGTCTCATTCCTTCTTTGACCCAGTTTTGATAAGAATAAAGTATTACCGGTACCAGTTCTCCATCCTCTCCTGTCCTGCACTATAATATTACTTCCATTCATGCCTTGTTTGTGATAATTGAGATAATTGCTCCATTTTTCCCTCTCTCTACAGAGTTTAATTTTTAGGATCTTTGCATCACACTCAGCTCTACCTCCAGCATTCTATGTATACTCTTTCATACTACCCTAGAAATTATAATATATTTAAGAATTACAGATAGTTTTCCTAGATAAGAAGTCTTACCTAATAATTAATCTTCATGTTTACCATATTATATTCCTCCTGATTCTTGTTGCTCAGATTTTGCATTCAGTTCTGTTCTTTTCTTTGAGAATACCTGAAAGTACTTTATTTCATTAACTTTTTCTTTTTTTTTTAATGTATAAGTTATTTTATCTTTTCCTTTACATGTAAAGATAGTTCTCAACTTTTGTTTATACAAGCTTTACAATTTCAGATTTTTCTCCCTCCCTCCCCTCCCTTCCCCCTCCCCTAGACAGCAGGTAATCTGATATAGGTTATGTCTATATATCTCTATACATATAGATATAGATATAGATATATACACACACATATATATATACACATAATAACATTAATCCTATTTCTGCATTAATCCTGTTACAAGAGAAAAAATCAGAGCAGTTATGCAAAACCTCAAAATAGAAAAAAAAAAACAACAGCATCCAAAACAAAAGAAATAATATGGTTCAATCAGCATCTACACTCCACAGTTCTTTTTTTCTTTTTTTCTCTTGGATTTGGAGATCCTCTTCTATCATGAGTTCCCTGGAACTCTTCTGTACCATTCCATTGGTGAGAAGAATATAGTCCATCACAGTAGGTCAACACTCAATGTTGATGATACTGTGTACAATGTTCTTCTGGTTCTGCTCATCTCACTCATCATCAGCTCACATAAGACCCTCCAGGTTTCTCTGAACTCTTCCTGCTCATCATTTCTTATAGCACAATAGTATTCCATTGTATTCATATACCACAACTTGTCCAGCCATTCCCCAATTGATGGGCACCCCCTCAACTTCCAATTCCTTGCTACCACATAAAGAGCAGCTATAAATATTTTTGTACATGTGGGTCCCTTTCCCCCTTCCATGATTTCTTTGGGCAAAAGACCTAAAAGTGGAATTGCTGGGTCAAAGGGTATGCACAGCTTTATTGCCCTTTGGGCATAATTCCAAATTGCTCTCCAGAATGGTTGGATCAGCTCACAGCTCCACCAACAATGCATTAGTGTTCCAATTTTCCCACAGCTTCTCCAACATTTATTATCTTCCTTTGTTGTCATTTTAGCCAATCTGATAGGTGTCAGGTGGTACCTCAGAGTTGTTTTAATTTGCATCTCTCTAATCATTAGAGATTTAGAGCATTTTTTCATATGGGAATAGATAGCTTTGGTTTCTTCATCAGAAAACTGCCTGTTCATATCCTTTGACCATTTCTCAATTGGGGAATGACTTGGATTCTTATAAATTTGATTTAATTCCCTATATATTTTAGAGATGAGGCCTTTATCAGAAGCACTGGCCTCAAAAATTGTTTCCCAGTTTTCTGCCTCCCTTCCAATTTTGGATGCATTGCTTCTGTTTGTACAAAAATTTTTTAATTTAATATAATCAAAATCATCCATTTTGCATTTTATAATATACTTTATCTCTTGTTTGGTCAAAAACTGTTCTCCTTTCCAAAGATCTGATAGGTACACTATTCCTTTCTCTCCTAATTTACCTATGGTATCACCTCTTATGTCTAGATCATGTATCCATTTTGACCTTATTTTAGTATAAGGTGTAAGATGTTGGTCTATGCCTAATTTCTGCCATACTATCTTCCAGTTTTCCCAGCAGTTTTTGTCAAATACTGAGTTCCTATTCCAGAAGCTGGAGTCTTTGGGTTTATCAAACACTACATTACTAGTGTCATTTACTACTGCATTTCCTGAGCCTAGCCTATTACATTGATCTACCACTCTATTTTTTAGCCAGTACCAGATAGTTTTGATGACTGCCGCTTTATAGTAAAGCTCCAGGTTTGGTACCGCTAACCCACCTTCCTGTGAATTTTTTTTCTATCTCTTGCTGCTGGACTTTGTTGGTCATGTATAGAAATGCTGATGATTTATGTGGATTTATTTTATATCCTGCTACTTTGCTAAAGTTGTTAATTGTTTCAAGTAATTTTTGACTTGATTCTCGAGGATTCCTTAAGTATACCATCATATCATCTACAAAGAGTGATAGTTTTGTTTCCTCCTTGCCTATTCTAATTCCTTTAATTCCTTTCTCTTCTCTGATTGCTAAAGCTAACATTTCTAGGACAATATTAAATAATAGGGGTGATAATGGACATCCCTGTTTCACCCCTGATCTTATTGGGAAGGCCTCTAATTTATCTCCATTGCATATAATACTTGCTGATGGCTTTAGGTAGATACTGTTTATTATTCTAAGGAAAGCTCCCCCTATTCCTAAACTCTCTAGTGTTTTTATTAGGAATGGGTGCTGTACTTTGTCAAAAGCTTTCTCTGCATCTATTGAGATAATCATATGATTTTGGTTGGTTTTCTTATTGATGTGGTTGTTTATGTTAATAGTTTTCCTAATGTTGAACCAGCCCTGCATTCCTGGTATAAATCCCACCTGGTCATTGTGTATAATCATGGTGATCACTTGCTGTAATCTCCTTACTAATATCTTACTTAAGATTTTAGCATCAATATCATTAGGGAAATTAGTGTATAATTTTCTTTCTCTGTTTTTGCTTTGCCTGGTTTTGGTATCACCACCATATTTGTGTCATAAAATGAATTTGGTAGAACTCCTTCTTCACCTATTTTTCCAAATAATTTGTATAATATTGGAATTAATTGTTCTTTAAATGTTTGGTAAAATTCACCTGTAAACCCATCTGGCCCTGGGGATTTTTTCTTAGGGGGTTCATTAATAGCTTGTTCAATTTTTTTTTCTAATATGGGTTTATTTAAGGATTTTATTTCCTCTTCAGTTAACCTGGGCAGTTTGTATTTTTGTAAATATTCATCCATTTCATTTAGATTGTCAAATTTATTGGCATACAGTTGGGCAAAATAATTCCTAATTATTGATTTGATTTCCACTTCATTGGTGGTAACATCACCCTTTTCATTTTTGATACTGGTAATTTGGTTTTCTTCTTTCTTTTTTTTAATTAAATTAACCAATATTTTATCTATTTTATTGGTTTTTTCATAAAACCAGCTCTTAGTTTTATTGATTAATTCTATAGTTTTTTGCTTTCAATCTTATTAATTTCTCCTTTAATTTTCAGGATCTCTAATTTAGTGTCTAATTGGGGATTTCTAATTTGTTCTTTTTCTAGCTTTTTAAGTTGCATGCCCAATTCATTAATCTCCTCTTTCTCTTTTTTATTCATGTAAGCATTTAGAGCTATAAATTTTCCCCTAAGCACTGCTTTGGCTGCATCCCATAGATTTTGGTATGTTGACTCATTATTGTCATTCTCTTGGATAAAGTTATTGATTGTTTCTATGATTTCTTGTTTGACCCATTCATTCTTTAGAATGAAATTATTTAGTTTCCAATTGATTTTCATTCTACTTTTCCCTGGTTCTTTCTTACATGTAATTTTTATTGCATCATGATCTGAGAAGGATGCATTTACTATTTCTGCCTTTCTACATTTGACTAGGATGTTTTTGTGCCCTAATACATGGTCAATTTTTGAAAATGTGCCATGTACTGCTGAGAAAAAGTATATTCCTTTCTATCCCCATTCAATTTTCTCCAGACATCTATCATGTCTAACTTTTCTAGTAATCTATTCACCTCTTACACTTCTTTCTTATTTATTTTTTGGCTAGATTTATCTAATTCTGAGAGGGGGAGATTCAGATCCCCCACTAGTATAGTATTACTGTCTAATTCCTCTTGTAACTCATTTAACTTCTCCTCTAAGAACTTGGATGCTATACCACTTGGCGCATACATATTTAATATTGATATTACTTCATTATCTATAGTACCTCTAAGTAAGATATAATTTCCTTCCTTATCTCTTTTAATGAGATCTATTTTTGCCTGCACTTTGTCTGAGATAAGGATTGCTACCCCTGCCTTTTTTACTTTAGCTGAGGCATAATATATTCTGCTCCAGCCTTTTTCCTTTACTCTGTGTGTATCTCTCTGCTTCAAATGTGTTTCTTGTAAACAGCATATTGTAGGGTTCTGGTTTTTAATCCACTCTGCAATTTGCTTCTGTTTTATAGCAGAGTTCATCCCATTCACATCCACAGTTATTATTACTGACTGTCTATTCCCCTCCATTCTATTTACCCCCTTTGTACTTTTCCCCCCTTCTTTCACCCTATTCCTCCTCACCGACATTTTACTTCTTACCCCTGCCTCCCCCAATCTGCCCTCCCTTTTTATCACCCCCTTCTCTTTTCTTTACCCTTTTCTCCCTTGCTTTTGTCCTCCCTTCTATCAGTCCCCCCTTTCCCTTCCCCTTTTGTTTCCCTAAAGAATGAGTTAAGTTTCTTTATCCCAATGAACGTATATGTTATTCCCTCTTTGAGTCAAATTTAATGAGAATAGGGTTGAAAAAATGCTCCTCCCTCCTTTCTTTCCCTCTATTGTAATAGGTTTTTTTCCACCTCTTCATATGATATAATTCATCCCATTCCACCTCCCCTTTCCTCTTCTCCCCATAGACTCCCTTTTTAACCCCTTAATTCTTTTGTATCATCACATCAAAGACAATTTATATTTATACCCTCTATATAAAGTCCTTCTCTCTGCCCAAATACATTTACAATTCTTAAGAGTTATGAGTATTATCTTCCTGTGTAGGGATATAAACAGTTTAACCTAATAGGGTAACTTTTTTTTTTTCCCCTCTGTTTACCTTTTTAAGCTTCTCTTGAGTCTTGTATATTGAGATCAAATTTTCTATTCAGTTCTGGTCTTTTCACCAGGAAAGATTGAAAGTCCCCAATGTCATTAAATGTCCATCTTTTCCCCTTAAAGAAAATGCACATTTTTGTTGGGTAATAGATTCTCGGCTACAATCCAAGCTCCTTTGCCTTCCGGAATATCATATTCCAAGCCTTGCGGTCCTTTAATGTTGAAGCTGCCAGGTCCTGAGCAATCCTGACTGTGACTCCATGATATTTAAATTGCTTCTTTCTGGCTGCTTGGAGTATTTTCTCCTTCACCTGATAATTCTGGAATTTGGCTACAATATTCCTTGGAGTTTTCCTTTTGGGGTCTCTTTCAGGAGGTGATCGATGGATTCTTTCAATGATGATTTTATCCTCTGATTCTATGACATCAGGGCAGTTCTCCTTAATAATTTCCTGGAATATGGTGTCTAGATTCTTTTTCTGGTCATGGCTTTCAGGCAGTCCAATGATTCTCAAATTGTCTCTCCTCGATCTGTTTTCCAGATCAGTTGTCTTTCCAATGAGGTATTTCACATTTTCTTCTATTTTTTCATTTTTTTTATTCTGCTTGACTGATTCCTGGTGTCTCATGGATTCCTTATCTTCCAACTGTCCCACTTTAATTTTTAAGGCATTGTTTTATTCAGTGAGATTATGCACCTTTTTTTCCATTTGGCTAAGTGAATTTTTTAAGGTATTGTTTTCTTCAGTGAGATTATGCAGCTTTTTTTCCATTTGGCCAAATGAATTTTTTAAGGCTTTGATTTCTTCAGCTTCCTTTTCCAAGCTACTGATTCTTTTTTCATAGTTTTCTTGTTTTGCTTTCATTTCTCTCCCCATTTTTTCTTCTACCTCTCTCAATTGATTTTTAAAATCCTTTCTGAGCTCTTCCAGGAAGGCTTTTTTTCTTGCAACCAATTCACCTTCCCTTGTGAGGCTTCAGATGTAGACAATTTGAGGCTATTGTCCTCATCTGAGTTTGTGTTGGCTTCTTCCCTATTGATACAGAAGCTCTCAATGGAGAGGGGTCTTTTTTGCTTCTTACTCATTATTGCAGCTTATTTATTTATTCTTTAAGTTGAGGTCTGCTCTGGGGGCACCAGGGTCCCTGTTTTGGGCTTCTTGTGCCGGGGTATAGGTGCTGTGTGACCGGGCTTTTACTCTGAGGCCTTTATGGTGTGTGGAGATCCCCTGCCCTACACTTCCTGTCTGATTGCGCTCGGCCAGCCAGGTGCCAGACCCCGGCCTGACCCGTTTGTCTCCCTCCCGGCCGATGCAGGTAGGTTTTTCCACTGTCCTTCTTGGCCACCAGATTTTTGAACCAGGTTCCGGGAGCCTCAGTTGTTCGGCTGTGGCCCGCAGCTCCTGCTGACTTGCCCCGACCCCCTTGGCGCTGGGTTGCTGCCCTGCGCTGGGCCTCCCTTTTGCCTGAGTCAGACCAACCTTTTCCTGAAGTCTGCTAAATTATCTCTGGTTAGAGGACTGTGTCTCTCTGTCTCTTTGCAGGTTCTGTAGTTTTAGAATCTGTCCAGAGGCTTGATTTAATGTTTGTTTTGAGGGAACAGAAGGAGAGCTCAGGCAGCTTGCTGCTTCCTCTCCGCCATCTTGGCTCTGCCAACTTTTTCTTTTAGAATTACACTCAGCTTTGCTGGGTAAGGTATCTTGCTTGCAAACACAGCTCCTTTGCTCTTTGGAATATTTTCTTTCATGCACTTGGATCTTTTAATATAGAAGCTGCTAAATGCTGACTGCAGTTCAACAGTATTTAAATTGTTCTTTTCTAGTCACTTATTGTTTTTTTTTTCCTTATCCTGGAAATTTCATAACTTAGCTAAAATGTTCCTGTGGTTATTTTTAATCTTGGCATACTTTTAGGTGGTAATGAGTAGATATTTCATTATCAATTTTACCCCCTAATTTTACAGTTTCAAGGCTATTTTCCTTAATAATTTATTGAAATGTGTCTACACTCTTTTTTTTTTCATTATTTTCATGTATTCCAACAATTCTTTTTTTTTTCTTCTTCTTGATCTGTTTTCCAGGTCAATTGTTTTTGTAATAAGATATTTAACATTTTCTTCTACTTTTCATTCTGTTGATATTCTTTTATTATCTATTGGTCTTTTATTAGCTTATTAGCTTACTCTTTTCTTTTGTAAATTTTTGGACCTCTTTATTCCAATAGGTTGACTATATTTTCACATTTTTTTGGATTTTCCTGTATTTCTCTTATTTTTTTCTAATTTTTCCTCAATCGCTATTATTTGATTTTAAAGTCCTTTTTAAGTTCTTCCAAGAAATCTTTTTGAACTTGTGACCATTTTCCATTTTTCTTTCAAGCTTTAGTTGTAGCCATTTTTAGTTTATTGTCTTTGAACCCTGGTCTCTATCACCATAGTAGCTAACTATGATTACATTTTTTTTCTCTTTTTCTTACTCATTTTAGTGGCTTATTTCTTGACTGTTATCTTTATTGTAGTCAAGTTCTAGTCCCAAGGTGTGGGGGATAATGTTTCAGGCTTTAGGTTTTTCATGATCTTGTTTTCTGAGCTCTGTCAGTTGTTTGACCTCATGTACTCCTCTTTGTCCCTGAGCAATGTATCAAGCAACTCTGCCATCACAAAAGTGTGATATTTAAAATCTAAATATGGGTCCTAATCTGCCCCCCCACCAAGTTTTGGGGAAAAACTGGCTAAGATTACTGATAGATTCAGCAAGAGTTTTGGCTTTTAAGAATTTATTTGAATATATTAGAAGTTAGTGAAGTGAGAGAAGTTGAGAAAGCCACCTTTATTTAGCTATCCACCCTTCTATAGAGAAAATTTGGAGTAGATCTTTCTACTCTGTTCTGACCCTGCCACCACTGCACCAGTTCCTGAATGAAAAGAGAAAGATCCAGTGAGCCAGCCTCCACTTCCTACTTCCTGTCTCCCTCCCCAAAAGGGGAAGTCCTTCAAACTGATTGCTAGTGGTCTCCTATTGATGGCATAGTCCACAGCCTCTGAGAACAACACACCACTCAGGGTCAGCCAGGCATGGTCTGCTTTTGATGTCGCAGTCCACAGCCTCTGTGAACAACATCCTACTCAGGAATGGCCACGTGTGGTCTCATTTTAATCATCCTTAAGTAGGTTCTCAGTCAGTTTCTCAGTCTCACCCAATCTGATCAATTCCAAATCAATCTTCTGGTGGGGCCTCTGGGCATCTGCCAAATCCCATCATTTTATCACAAAAGCAATGCTGTTACTTCCTGTGTTCCCTTGGCTGCTACGACTTTAACTCTTACCTCTGCACTGGAACTAAAACCAGGAACTCCCCTCTTTTCTGCATAAGCACAGTTAGCAAGGCCCTACCCAAATAGTAGGACTCTTATGTGTCTTTATTTTCTCCTTCTTGCCTACAGCCTCAGCCTGGTTCCATATCTGGTCCGTGTAGCTAGATGCTCTACCTTATCAAGTTGCTATCTAGCTATACTGTCTAAAAATCTAATGAGTGGTCACCAATAAATTAGAAGCTTTAGCAAGAGTTTAGACTTCTAAACATTTATTAAAGAGCATAAAAATTTGGTGAAGAGAGAGAAAGAAACCTAGATGCCTACATATATCTATCTCAGGGAGTCAGCATTTCTAGCTCCACTCTCCATGAAGTCCTGATGAATAAGAGAGAGCCTCACCCCTTCTTCATCACATAAGCCTCCTGTCTAAACTGGAAACATCAAACGTCACTTCCTGATACCAAGAAACTGACCTTCTAAGCCACATGGCTTACCCTCAGATGCCTTTTCCTCATGGTGGAGCTTTCCTACAGTATCTCTCCAGCAGGGGGAATAACTCCAATTTTTCACCACCTCCAGCCCAGTGAAATGCCTGGCAATCTTCCCTTGATCAGCTTCCCTCCCCCCACACTGTCCTAATGACTGGGAAGTAAAAGTTCCTGAAGCTGAGACTGCTACCAACACTGCTGCCCCCAGGAATTGTCATTTGTTGATTCAGTGGTATCTGCCTTGAGGTATGTGTACTTCACTCAAGCCAGACTAACACCCTTAGAGGTCAGCTCTTTCCTAAGGTCCTTCAAAGTTTTCCTAAGCTGGACAACTGCTTTACTCCAACTTTTAATTATTTCCAATGCTCTAAAGTTAATTTTGAGGCCTCATTTTAAATTATTTTGGAGGGAATTTGGGAAAGCCTTTATCTTGCCATATTCCCAGAATTCACCTTTAAGTCTGACCTTCCCACTCATTTAGCACTTTTTAGAGACAGCTACATCTTCTTAAACCTAAGTAGTCTACTCTCATGAATGTTTTCTTTCCTACTTAGCTTTTGGAAATTTGAAATTAAGTAGTACCTAAATATTTTCAATGGACATGTCTTTTTTAAAGAATGTCCTACTTTTTCAGGTGTGAGATTGATTAACCCTAACTTACTTGTTCTCTGTGTGTTTTTGAACCAGTCCTATAGCAAAACAAAATGATTTCTATCTCCTATTTTCCAAACATTTCTCTTTCTTGAGTATGGGTTTTATTATCATATTTTTAAATGTATTTTAATGTTATTTTGTCATAGCTATGTACTAAGGATATTTTAATAATGTGTTGTAGCCATTTAGTCAATAAAATAAATATAAACTGTCAATTAAAACAGAGCAATAATAGGATGTTTTTTTTTAAATGAGATAAATATAGTGAACTTATATTATTTATGTAAGTTGGTGGCAGAAATCCAGGATAAAAACAAGACTTTCGACAGGCTTTGCTTCCCATCACAGACTTATTTAGCCTGGAAGCTATTCCTGGCAGGTCAAAAATGCCACGCCCCCATTCAACTTGCCAGGATTAGTTTTATTGGAAAAGACTTTCTGCAAATCCGTAAATATTTCTTCTCTGATTTAGCACTTTGAAAAGAGAACAAGAATGTTGTTTTTTAAAAAATCTATGTTGCTTGGTTATGAAATAATTTTCTAATCTTTTACAAATTAGGAGAAATGTCACATAAAGTTAATGCATTTTTTTCAGACAATAGGAAAAAAAGCCAAAGGAAGTTAAGAGTAATGGGTGAAAAAACAATGGAAGGTGCAGAATTTGATGAGAGGCAAATTTAATAAAGTGACTTGCTTAAGGGCTGATAAAAAGGTAGTTTTTTTTAAACAAATGTATAGATATCATAATAACTCATTGTACAAATTTAAATATAACACAGATTGCTTTGTGCTCTGAAATACTAAAAATGTGTTTAGTAAAAGTCTAATAGAATACAGGTCATGGATAATATATGAGCTGATCCTGTTTTCTAACTTCATAGAGATTACATTGCATTTAAATAGAGAAAATTTAGAACAAAAATATATTAAAAGTATAATTAAAAATCACATATGGACTCAAAAATGTGAATGGGATTTTAAAATATGCAGAAAAATAAATTGGTAAGTAATTCTTATGTGAAATTTTATATTTATGTACTCCTTCTGCTTGTCTTCCCTCTTAATCTTCTTTGATGTAATAAAGTAACATACATGACTCATAAGATACATATAGGTTTTGTGGGGACCAATTTTTAATTGGGGAGTGTTAGCTAAGTGGCTTACCCCAATATTGTGGCAAGGAAGGAAACTGGCAGCCTCCCTCAAAACAACAGGATTTATTTTAACAAGAACGAACTTTAAAAAAACAACACAAACAGGATCAGTAGGATCAAGGGAAAAGAAATAAAATGGGGAAAGGGAAATTATACAACCTGAAAAAATACCACCTCCCAGGAATCAGCTGAGAATACCCAGCAGAACTCCTTTTGCCTTCCAGCGTCCAGCTAGAATGCACAATTCTCCTCCCCAAATCCCAGAAAAAACCCACACAGCCCCAGCCAATGGGATGGCCGCTCTGACAATCACATGACTGCCCTCACTAGGCTTCCAATCATTATAGTTTTGCCTGGCCCATGTAGGTGTCGGCAAGTGGTGATGACATGAGGAGCCAGCGCCACGGCAATGGCTACAACCAGTGGGTGGAGCACCCTGCGGTTTGCAGAGCCCCAGGCCAGTGTGCGCTAAGGCATAAAAACCTCAAATAACAATTAATTCCTTACAGGTTTGGATAAGAGAAATTAGCTAAAAATGGCCCTTAATATTACTTACTAAATTAATGTTTTTAAATCCTGGAAAAATAGCAGAAAAAGAAAGAGAAGAGAAAGAATCAAGACCAAGTGTGCTTGATTTTCCCACAGTGTACATGGAAGTCCTTTATTGAAGAATCTCTGGGTTTTCAAAGGCTGTGGTAGTGCAGGTCAGCAAACAGGTCTTCAAGCATGCACACATGATTTGACTATGGATTCTATCATCCATAGCTCAGTATGGAAGGAAGGAAAGAAAAAGGGAGGGAGAGAGAGAAAAGAAAAAAGAGAGGAGGGGAGGTGAAGGGAGGACCAAGGAGGTAAAGAAAAATAAGGAAAGGGAAAGTAGAAAGGAAGGCAAGAAAAGAAACTCATGAAATGCAATGGTTTTTTGAAATTTTTTATGTAAGTAGGTGTCTACATTACTGAAATCATATATATATTTTTCAAAATATTAGAATATCAAAGTATATAAGGCAATGAATTCATTGTTCTCCCAAAAGGAATGGAAGAAGGAATATGTATGTACGATTTTTTTTTTTTAGTAAGGCAATTGGGGTTAAGTGACTTGCCCCGGGTCACACAGCTACTAAGTGTCAATGTATGAAGCTGGAATTGAACTCAGATCCTCCTGAATCCAGGGCCAGTGCTCTATCTATTGTGCCACCTACCTGCCCCTGAATATGTATGTATGTATGTATGTGTGTATGTATGTATATATATATCCCCATAATAGGATTATGAGATTTTGATTTCATATAGGCCTCAGTCATAATATGATTTTCTCTCTCTCAATGCCTATTTTTTGCCTAGATGTGGAAAGTGCAGCAGAAGCAGAATATATTAAATTTAGGGTTACAGAATCCAGAAAAATGTTACTGAAGAAAAAATAAAATTATTTGAAAAGTGGTCATTCAAAAATTCAGAGAGGATAAATTATTCAGACTTTGTAGATGACTCAGAGGGAATGATGAAACAATAACTGAGATTTAGAATGGATAGCACTTCCTGACTCCTTCTTCCTTGTGGGCACTTTTGCCTCGTGTCCTCTGCTAAAAGCTCCTTCTGCTCCAGGCATTAGCCAAGAGATCTGGAAGTCATTCCTTTAGAGCAGGGTCATTTGGGGGGTAGCAGAAATCAGTTCCTCTCAACAGTCATTCCCCACATCAAAACTTCTTAAGCCTCACTATTCCAATGAGTTCATATTATCAAACCCCAGTAAGAACCAAACTATAGTGTTTGATTTTTAATAAAACATTGGGGAGAACATTCAGGATATTTTCCCCTTCAGAGTTGGATTTTGAAAGTAATGTAATACATATACAAGGGGTTGGGAACATGTTAGGTGCTTACAAATGTAATTTCCTTACCGAAGCACAGTTGTAGATTATACATTAGTTATAACTTAGATAAAACTTCTTTGTTGTTCAGTCATTTCAATCGTGTCTAATAATTTTTTTGTGATCTCATTGGTGTTTTCTTGGCAAAGATACTGGAGTAGAATGTGAATTACTTTTCTAGCCCATTTTATAAATGAGAAAACAGACAGTTAAGTGACTAGCCCAGGGCCACAATACTAGGAAATATCTAAGAACAGATTTGAACTCAGATCTTCCTGACTCTAGGCCCAGTGCTTTATCCATTGTGCTGCCTGGCTGAAGCTCAGAGAGGCTAAATACATGCCTTTGTCTGATATTAGCTACTATCAGAGAAAGGGTTTGTCTTAGATCTTCTTGACTCAAAATCCATTAATTCTATTGACTACACAATTCAGCATCTACCATTTAATTTTGTAATAATGTAAATATCTATGGTAAACTTTTTAGGATGATGTAACTTCAAATTAATATTTGAAAGTTCTATGATTGATGATTATAGAACACATCTTACTATTTTCCATAATAGAAATCTTTGATGGCCTCAAAATAAATATATTAAAATTCAAAAATGGTAAGAGTAATAGGAACACTTGACCTCCAAAACTATTTTTTATTTCCCTCAGTTGTTGGGGAATGATATTAAAACTAATAGGGTTGCAATATTTGTTCATCTAAATTTTATATTTTTAAAAAGAGAAAAAATCAAATGTAGGCACCAAAATAAAATTTATGAAGGTCTATAGGACAGTAATGTAAAACCACCTCAGAGTATTCATGTGGGAAATTATCTCTACTCACTTCCAACTTCCAAAGTGACTATTAAATACTATTCCACTACTATTTTCCAAAGAAAAGAAGGATTTCCAATTTATGATAAAGTTGCCAAATATTTCTATTCAGAGATGAAATCCATCTGTATAACCCATGTTTCAAGACTCCCCTGAAAGCTCTGGGACTCACTTGGAATGGGTCTAATCTTAGGGAAATTCTTAAAAGTCATTCTTTTTTTTTTTTTGGTCTATACCCAGAATTTGTTTTGGGAATTCTGCAAATATATATATGTATATATATATTCCATACTTATGTCTAGTTTTCCAGAAGTGTAGAAATCTGGATACCTAAGTCTTATATAAGTACTTAAGGTAAGGAATGAATATTAGATTGAGGAAAGTCTTTAAAAATTTTTTTTTCACTTCTAGGAAATGCTGAAACTTGGAGACACACTTTGTGTTTTTTCTTTTTTTTTGACACACAGGAAAAGCAAAAAATAATCAACAACACTCATAGTAGACAATAAATAGTGAAAACATTCTCCTCACAAGGCAACTGGACTTTATGTTGTAATGGGCATTGCTGACATCCTAATTATTTACTTGCTCTTCCACATCATCCTAGACAGTCCCTCACAGACTCATAGTGCCATCTTATTGTGTTTTGTTTGTTTGATTTTGTTTGTTTTTGGCTGAGAAATGAGGGTTAAGTGACTTGCCCAAGGTCACACAGCTAGTAAGCATCAAGTATCTGAGATCAGATTTGAACTCAGGTCCTCCTTGAATCCAGGATTGGTGCGACCTAGCCACACCAGTGTCATCCTATTGTTTGTATAATTTCCAATTTACCACCCTACATTTCCCCACACCCCCAGCAAATATACTCTGAGGATAATGAATAGAAATGGACTGGCCCCTTCTGACTGGAATTGTATTATCTGAATAACAACCCACAGGTGGAAAACAAAATACAGATTTTCTATTCCTTCCTATTATGATTTCACTGATATTAGGGATATATTGATCCACCCGATGCAAAAGACAAAAGGGAAAAGTCTTTCTCTAGTCTTCTCCACACTTAACCCCTAAGCATAATAATCAGGAATTCCCCTTTTTCTGCATTTAATATCATCCTTCTAAACTCCTGAATTTTGGTGACTTTTGAGGTAACCTCATAGCCTACTGATGCCCAAGAAATTTTTCTTTTCTACTGTGAGGATAGATTCTGGGGTCACACTCTCTATAGTTTTCTTTTCTAACTAGGAAACAGAGTCATTGTACATGTTCTTTCTTCTGGGGATACATGAGAGAGCACATTCATCTCTGGAAAGACCACCACTGACATAGCTACTGTCATCTCTTGGTCTCCGAGAAGACACTTTCAGAAATTTTACTCTCAAGCCTGATGGAAGAAAAAACTGCAGTAGAGAACAAATATTTCTTTTCTGATTGAAGGAAAGGAAAAGAGTAGAAGAATAATGCCTTTTCACCAGTTCTAGGGTAAGAACCCTCTAAGGTATAGTAACTCAATTAACCCATGGCCCAACCTTACCCCTTCCTCAACATATCAACTAATGTTGCCTGTGATCAGTCATGCAAAGGAAAGAAGAACAGAGGAGGAATCAGATAACGTGTTAGCACACATGAATGTGGCTAAATAAAAAGGTCACTGAAAACCAGTGAGGAACCCTATTGTGTATTCAGGCAAAGGGGCCAGGTATAAAAATCCTACATTCCCCTAGACAAGGAAGGTGAGGGAGCCTTGAAGTCTGACTTCATGAGTCAGTTCTCCATCAAAGGGGGAGCTCTGTTTTTATTTTTGTTAGTTAATCTATTTGTTTTACCTCTTTGAATTTCTGTTTCCTGCAGTGTTTGAAAAGCAAATAATTTATTCATTTCTGACTTTCACTGTAGAAATACTTTGAACATTTCTTTTTAAATGCAGCATACATTATATTTTTATTAGTAGTTAGGCTAATGTTTGTAGGGTATTTCATCTTCATTCAACTTGAGATATTTTGCACTTTGAAACACATTATTCCTTTCCGTCCTGCAGGTTCTAATGTGTGTAGAATAGTCTTGTATTTTTATTTAAATTTCCATTTTTGGGGGTCAGCAAGGTATCTCAGTGGATAAAGCACTGGCTCTGGATTCAGGAGGATCTGAGTTCAAATCTAGCCTCAAATACTTGACAGTTGCTAGCTGTGTGACCCTGGGCAAGTTACTTAACTCTCATTGCCTGGGAAAAAATGAATAAACAAATAGATTGCCATTTCTTTGTATTTTGAGGTCTTTTGCTGGGTCACTGGAACAATTTATTGTTTGCTATTAGAATTGTTAAATTTAACCATTATGTGTTTTGGAGACTTTAGAATAGTCCCATTCTTTCCCCAAAACCAGGAGGCAATCTGTAGATTCTTTCAATTAGCCCTCTCTTTTCTTTGTTCAGAAGGTCTGGGAATTCTTCTTCATTTATTTCTTACAAGATGGTTTTTAGATTTTTTGACTTATCATGTTCTTCTGGGAGACTTATAGTTATTATATAGTCTCTACACATCCTTTCATAAAGATTACTATGTTTTTCTTGTATGGTTGTCATTTTCTTTAATCTTACTTTTTAAAATTTTGTTCTTCCAAATGTATATTTGCTTTCTGAATCAGTTATTCTTTTTGTTTCTTCGGAGAGGCTGCTATCATGCATTAAAATTATTCTATTTTGCCATTTATTTCTGTGAATACCATTAATTCTGCTTTCACAATTCCATTTTCTGTTTTAAACCATTAGGAACATCCTGTGCTATTCCATGCTTTCTTGGGAATCAAAGTTCCTCTGTTTAATCAAGTGTTGATTCATCTTGCAAATTTTTTCCATAGATGCCTGTAATATTTTAGCTGAACTGGAGGTCATATTCCTTAAGTTATGAATATATTCTTTGTTGGTTTATCTACTTATACTCAATATCTTCTTCCTGAGATCTTTAGTATTTTTTTCTTTTTTTCTTATTTCATCCTACTGCTAATTCTTTGACTCATTCTGTTTTGATTATAGTTTCCCTGGGACTATACCACAAAGGTCTCTAATCCTCTTCTCATGCTGGGCAATTCAGGTTTCACTAGCTTTACTTTCTTCCCCAAGTTACTCTGGGGATGGGGGGTGGACAGATAGGGTGGATTCTAGGCTTGTTTGCTTAGGATTAATAAAGTGTCACACAGAACCAAACATGTTTCCTGCCCTGGTTCCTTCTGCTTCTCAGTTCTCTGAGCCAGCTTTGTTGCAACACAGAGCTTCTATACTGCTGTCCCAGTCAAAGCAAGCTTTTACCTCAGCACTGTGAGGAGGGAGTGGTAAAATGGCATTCAGCTGCATTGTTGGCTCATGCCTTGTGATGGGATGTGTGGGAAGAGAGGTGCCAAGTGAGCCCTTTGGAATTTGGGATTAGTCTTCTCTCTTGTTGGCTTATTAGGGTTCTTGATATCCTAGCTGTGGAGACAGATATAATTACTTTTATCTTTTGCACACAATTCCCATTTTGGTGGAGGTTTGAGAGGCTGTGAAGATTGGAGAAAATATTTAGTCTTCCATCTGCTGGTCATATGACCTTGGATTGAGGAAAAAACACATAAATAAAGTACAATTGCAAAACCAGATAAATTAATAGAAGGAATCCTAAATAATGAATTAATAACACTTCAAAAAATTAAAAGCACTTCTAGCAAATATTATAGTGAAGATAAATGAAATAATAGTGCCTGATGAAAGGTAAATTTCTGGGGACTTCCCAGATCACTTCCCTCAAAAAAGCCAACAATATAGGGAAGTTTTTATATGTGAATGAAAAGGTGGTTCCATATCTGATGAACTTACGTTTTCAAAAAAAGCATGAATGAAAATTATCCAGAGAGAATTATGAATTTGAGAGGGGAATGAAGGCTTAAGTGTGTTAGAAAAGTTTTGAAACAGGTTTTGAAGCTTTAAAAAAAGATTATTTCTTATAAATAATACAACAAAAATTATTAATGAGAAGCAGTCAAAGCTTATATGAGGTTAAAGAACATGAACTTGCAAGCAGAGTCCAATTAGTACAGCTTGTAAAACATTTGTTTTTCCTAATTGCTTAGGTAAGGATAGCAAAGAATGGATATGGAGGGATTATTTAGGATTAGGATGGGAGAGGTGGGTGTGGGAGGAATAAGAGGATTCTAAAATGTTATGAAGAGGCTCATTCTATTAAAATGAGTCTGTGTAAGAAAGCAAGTGAAGCCAGAATGATATTGATATATTGAGAGAAGCAAAAAAGGTTGATGATGATTATAAAGACCAAATTCTCTAAATATGTAGGGAAGATATGAATTCATGGCCAGAGAAATATAACTTTGGAATTTGACATCTGGAAGCTTGAGGAACCAAATGATGTAGAATCTAAGAGTGACTATATCAGAGACCAGTAATTTAAAAAATATTTTTAATAAATATGAAAAAGGGGTAAAAATGCAGAGGCTTGTGAGAGAAATGGAATGGAAATAGACATCATTACTGTGGGAGAGGATGAGGATCTCTGAAGTTACATATGATAAGGGTCATTAGTATGGGTTTTGAAGTGACCAAGAGAATAGCAGGGGATGAGGTGGAGAACAGGTCTCCTATCCAGGAACCGAAGCCAGTAAGCATGGTGGAGAAGTGTACTGAAGAGTCTTGTAAATTATTGTGACGGGATTGGGAAGAATGTGGAATCAGTGAACGGGTTATCCACAAGAGAAGAAAGTTCTTGAATTATGGGGGTTTGGCTCATTAAAAGCCATGGTGGATACATTGGGTAAAAAAGCAAACTATACTAGGAAAAATATACATTTAAAAAATGACTCATATGTATCTTAATGGCTAAGAGGCAAGTTATGAATCATTGAAAGTGCCTTGCGGCAGCTAGATGGCACAGTAGATAGAGTACTGGCCCTGGAGTCAGGAGGACCTGAGTTCAATTCCGGCCTTAGACACTTGACACTTACTAGCTGTGTGACCCTGGGCAAGTCATTTAACCCCAATTGCCTCACAAAAACAAAAACAAAACAAAACAAACAAAAAGAAAGTGCCTTAACTCCTCAAGACAATGGAGCTATCATTTAAGAGATTAAATCAATTATTTATTGTCCCAAAAGTATGAATACAGCTGGGCCAGAAACTCATGGGAGAAGGGTGGTAAGGGAAATTAAGGGAGTATAAAGATGAGTTACCATTATCCTCACACAGTTTCTTTGCCCTTGTAACGTTCACTTGAGAATTATTTACCAAGCAACTTAATAAACTTAAATTAAACATATATATGTATGTATGTGTGTGTATCTTCATTCATGTTTTTGTGAGAGCAAGTACATACAACCATATATATAATATTTAAATTGTTTAGTTCTTAAAGTTGTGGTTTTATGGTTACCTTTGAAAAGCTTGCAGTTGTAAGTCTAAATTTCATATGCAAAAATATTTGATGGAAATAAATACTATCCCCTAGAGCTGTTCTAGTTTAGGGATAGGGAAAAAAAAGAAAAAAAAAACTTTAGATTATTTTAATGGAGGGATTGCAGTATCTCTGCTCCTAAGGGGAAAGGAAAAAAATGTGACAGATAAGAGGTTCTTATTTTTCAGAGGATACAAGATAAGTTGCTAGACACAAGCATCTTTCTGATGACTTATCCTGCTGATCAGAGTACAAAAGAGTTTATTTTCATAATTACAACAGATGGAAAAACAATAAAATTATACTTTGGGCTAATGCACCCTAACCCTTATTATGCTTTGTGTGTGAGTGTGTGACTCCCCTGAAGCTATTTTATAACAATATAAAAATTGCAGAACTGTGGCACCCGCAAAAGCCTGACCAGATTTCCTAATTATCTGTCATCTGACTCAAGAGTGCTATGAGAAATTAGCCCTCCTGGGGGAAAAAATGACACAAAACTTAAAGTAATAGAGGGAGGCTTATACTGTCTCTCACAACAAGTTGAGTATGAAGTATGCCCTATTTTAGCTGGTGATTCCTAAATAACTTTTCAGCATAATAGTTTAATGGGTAAAGGTAGGTGGATAACAGGATAGTAGAATATATGTATGTGTGTATTCATATACACATACATGCATGTATAAGTGTGTATATGCATGTGTATATATTTGCATACATACACACATATTCAGATGCATATAGCAGTTATGTATTTTCATATGTGTATGTGTACTAATATGCTGCATATATGTGTATGTACATATGTATTTGTATATATGAATATGTTTATGTATATACATCTATCTATCTGTCTATCTATCAGTAAAAATATGGACCAGATCCAGTGTAAGAAGTGATTGCTATATATTCTACAGAGGGGGAATGCTAATCTTCTCATAGAAGGAAGGTTCCATCAACGGTAGGTCAGTGAATTTCCATGTGTATTCATGTCTCCATTAGATAGTCATGTCTATCACAAATTACACCCCATTTTTTTTTTGGTGAGGCAATTGGGGTTAAGTGACTTCCCCAGGGTCACACAGCTAGTAAGTGTCAAGTGTCTGAGGCCAGATTTGAACTCAGGTCCTCCTGAATCCAGGGCCAGTGCTCTATCCACTGCGCCACCTAGCTGCCTATCACAAATTGATAGTAGAAAGATGCTGGATATTAATTTATAAATTTCTAGATCCCTCTGTTTTGAATACTTTTTTAACCTTTACTTTCTTTAGAAATTCTGCAGATAATTTGTCAGATTATAACAATAGTCTATTTCTAAGGTCATCTTCACATAATGAAATGAAATCAAACTCTCAAATATCTTGACTATAAAACTTGCAAATGTGTCTCTCTGTTTTTCTGCCCTTCAACTGTTATGAGCAAGCAAATATTCTCAAGGACAAGGAGAAGCATTTAGTTTGTTGAGTGCATCCTTCAATCTAATTTAAAAATAGTTCACTAATCACAATATAATAGAATATAAGTAAAGCCACAGAAAATACCTGGGACATGCTTAAATTAAGCACTTGTAATTGAGTTCAAATTTTGTGTTTAGACAACTAGCAATTCCCTTGTAGATGGCATAGCCTTATGGAAATACAACTGAACATGAGGCCCTAATAAACCTGGGTTCCATTCACACATATGATATTGACTACTTCATACATACATGGTAAAATCATACAAACATATGTTTTGAGATGAAAGAGATCTTAGAGTACATTTAGCCTAATTTAGCTTCATATTACATATGAGAATACTAAAGGAGGTTAAATGGTCACAATACTAGCTCTGACATTTCTAAATTTGTGACCTTGGACAAGTCAACCTCACTAAACCTCTTCATCTATAATTTAAGGATGATAATACCTTTCCTTATATGCTCAGATGAGGTAAATGAGCTCAAATGAGATAAAACTTTTGGCCAACTTAAAAATACTGTATTAATATTGGCCCAAATATTTGCATTTAGCAATTCAAGGTTTGTAAAAATATATGATGTATATATGCTTTATATATATATATATATATATATGTGTGTGTGTGTGTGTGTGTGTATGTATACATATATTTACTATATATGTATTTTAAATTCATATTACAGTATACATCTTTCACTGTTGTGAGACTCCAGTAATATAAAGTTCTTGGCAAACTTACAGTCTAATTAGGGGGAAAAGATGGGTACACAAGTGAGTATTATGCAATATGATTAGAGAAATGAAAAGCTCAAGACAAAGTAGTGTAAGACATAAGGTAAGGAAAAGCATGTTCTCTACTGGGGACTCAGAGAAAGTTTCATGAAGATGTTACTGAAGCTAGACTTGAACAAATATTAACAATATATGTTCTAAATAATGGAAGTTAGATTCTTCTGTTTCAATGATGGAAATGGGTGCTCATGAAATCACAGAGATGGGAAAATGTAAGGTGAGACTGGTGGACAACAGGTGGTAGAGTTTGGCTGGAATATACAATGTTTGCAGAGGAAGGAAATGATATAAGGCTTCTAAAGGTAACTTAGAGTCAGTCTATTGATGCCCTTAAATAACAAAATAGGAGTTTGTGTTTTTCTACATTGACAATGGAGAAATGGATGAAGTAGTATCCGAATTGAACCCAGAAAGGAGCTTAAATCCCTGTGAAAACACCAGAGGAATAGTTATGTTCCTAGTCCAGGTATTGCAATTTAGGTACCAGAACACACAGATGGCTAAAACGAGTGAATAATAAGCCAGGAAATATTTTTTGGAGCAGACCCAGAGCTATTGGAATTTTTGTTTGTTTGTTTGTTTTGTGAGGCAATTGGGGTTAAGTGACTTGCCCAGGGTCACACAGCTAGTAAGTGTTAAGTGTCTGAGGCTGGATTTGAACTCAGGTCCTCCTGACTCCAAGGCCAGTGCTCTATCCACTGCACCACCTAGCCGCCCCCAAGCTATTGGATTTTAATAGAATCACAGGATCAATTTCTGAAAGAGATCATATAGTACAATTTGTGCTCTTTCCAATCTTCTCTAACCCTTTCAAACAAGCTATAATGTAGACTCTTCTTGAAGGACTCCAGTAAGGAATACTCTCTGAATGTAAGTCCAACCTTAGACACTAACTGGCTGTGTGATCCTGTGAAAAGCACTTAGCTTTCGTCAGTTTCCTCAACTGTAAAATAAGGAAAATAACAGCATATACCTCATGCATTTGTTGTGAGAATCATATAGACATTTTAATACACTTAGCAAATTACTTGATACACAATAGGTTCTGTGCATAATAAATGCTTATTTTTTTTTACTTCCCCTATTTTCACATTTGCCCCTCTTCTTAGAAAGCCCATTCCATTTTTTGTATACTTCTAATTGTTAGAATTGTATTCTTATGTCAAGGTCATTTTGCAACTACTACTCTTTGTGCTAGTTCTTTCCTCTGGTGCCAAGTGCAACAAAACTTTAGGAGAGGGGATGGACCTGTCTTCTCTTGATTACCTCTCTTTTACCCTGGGTTTTGAGGAAAGGGCTTGGGGGTGTTTGTTTCCATTGCCAGCAGTAATTCTTACTGGATGGGAAGTTCAAGCCATAACTTCATTGAAGTTGGGACAGGGGGAGAATCCTCCCAGGCTTGGTCAGCAGCCAATCAAAGGAGGCTACCCCACTCACATAGTAGGGGACCACATGGGCTTTGTGTTAGGCAAAATGGAAATGCTTCAAGAAGCCTGGGCTTCTATATACGTGTATCTTTAAACTTAGGTTTTCTAAGATAAATATAACCCTCTAGTCCCTTTAAGTTTTCATCAGATATTTTCTAATCCTTTTGCTACCTGAACTACCCCCTTCTAGACACATTCCATATTGTCCATGTCTTTCCCAAAAGATGGTGCCTAGAATTGGACACAATAGGATCATAGAACTAGAGATAGCAAGGACGTCAGAGGCAATCTAGTCCAACTTTCTCATTAGACAAATGAGGAATTTGATGTTCAGAGAGATTAAGTATGTTTCCCAAGATCATGCAGATAGCCAATTGTAGTAGAATTTTAGATGGTGCCTGATTAGGGAACAATAGATGGCACCAACTCTGTAAGTATCACCTAGTATATCACTACATTTGTAACTTTTCATATCATTATTTAGACCTGTTAATTTTAGACTAAAATGAAACATGTCATAGTAGAAAATAAAAAGTGAATCTGGAGTTAGAGGACTCTGGTTCAAATCTTATCCCTGAGAGTACTTATATTATTATTTTTTAACAAATCACTTATTTCTTCTGTTCTTCATTTTACTGATCTGTAAAAGTAGAGTTGGATTAAATGATCTCTGATATAATTTAGCCTGCTAGAACTATGACAAAATGATGCATGTTTTGATTGAGGTTGTGTCATTAATTCCTCTTTTGTGTTTGTCTATAGGGTAGGGGAGACAATCAGAATGCTGATTTTTATTGTTAATGGGAAGAGAGGTAATTGGAATCCTAGATTTTGGAATATCACAAGAACAACTGGAGCATCACAGGTAGGTAGATATCCCCTGTTATAAAACTATGACCTGAAACAGACTTAGACTTTGTAATTTATTCTTCCTTTCTTTCTCTTTCTCCCTCCCTTCCTTTTTTCTTCCCTTTCCCTATTCTTCAATAATTCTTCTCCCTTCTCCACCTCTACTGATCTTGTTATTTTCATTAGTATGGAGACCTGATGAGGAAACTCCCTTTACCAATGCAAGCTAGTTAATTCTACACATTTTAAGATTTGCAGAGCCTTTTGCATATATTATAAATGATGTGATATAGATACTATCTTTATACCTATTTTATCGATGATGAACCTGAGCCTCAGAGAGATATAGTGACTTGCTCATGCTCATAGAACCTTTAAACTAGCAACTTTCTGATTCCAAATCCCACTTTAGCCACTATATCAAGTAGTAGTCTTTGGTTCCAGTACTATGTGGATGAATATCAGTGACCTATCAATTGTCTTTGTTACTTGGATATAACTGAAGATTTTTTTTTAAATTTAGGGATCTTGTAAATGTAATATTCTACTGTTCAGGATAGTCACTTGTATAGATCCAAGTAATCTCTCAGCAGAGGAGAGGGAATCTCTATGGGAGTCTCAGTACAGAAATTTAGATGGACTGCATGCTATATGTACCATTTATTGTGTTTTTTAGTTCGGATTGGACTAGCTTTGTAACTTTGGGCAAATCACTTAGCTTTTCTGAAGCCAACTATAAATTTGGGATCATAATAGCACTATCCTTATGGAGTTCTTAAGAGGCTCAATTGAAAAATATATTAAAAGACTCTGGAAACCTTAAAATGCTATATAAATGTCAGCTATCATCATTATCATTATCATCACTGTTATCTTGTTCCTATCTTTTTGATGGGGTTCAAGTAGAAATGAACTGAGGATAAGTTGCTGCCCTACTCTTATTCTCATATAATTAATACTTGTAACTGAATTTATTTGGGGATGTAAGATTATTGGTGTTGTTCCATTTGATAAAATGAGATGTATTATAATGTCTAAGTGGTCAAACTAGTTAAAGAATGAAGCTGCTTACTCATGAGTAGCTGCTGTCTTGTACCGAAGGATGCCTTTCTAGTTTTATTTTTTAATATATGATTATGAGCACATTATTCCAAGCACACAGGAGAGGCAGGATAGGTATAATGAAAGAAGATCCTTGTTCCTTGGGGACCAATACAACAGAAATAACCAGCAGACAAATAGTTCAAGAAAATACTCCCAAATAGAACACACAAATGAACGGAGGTCTTATGAAAGGGGTTGAACCAAGTCATTGATGCTTTAGCACAGTAAGACTGTTATTAGGACAAAAGAAAATCTCCACCCCCTTCTGTCCTGTCTCCATTACTACCATAGTAGCCTTGAGATATGCAAAGAAGATGAGGACATGGAAAGTTAGGGAGAGTACCATGATTATGTATGCCACATCCAGCAAACATACTTCCCATTGTTTTTGTTTAGAGGTGTGTGGGCTCGATTTAATACTAAGATAAATCCAGGTTTCTTCCATGATACTCTTTGAATCCTGTATAGTAATTGAAGGATGATTGGAGAGCAACAGCCTGAATCAATGGGCAAAATATGTATCAAGTATATTATATTAATGGGTAAAGAATGGAGGCTGTACATTAAAATATTATTTTGATAGTTTTTAAAGGATAGACTGGTGAGGTGGAAAAACTGGAGTCAGGGAGACCAATTAATCAGGAGATATTTATAGTAATATAGTGAAGACATGATAAAAGAAAATTGGTATATTATACCCTTTTCTCTTTTCTTAAACTTGGAAAAACATTTGGTGTCTTTCCCATTCCCCACAATCTTAATCAATAACAATTGGTCTTGCAATCACACTTAACAGTTCTTCTTGTTAAGCTTGGCAACTTATAATTGTTCAGACCATCCTCTTCCATCTTGTGTTCAATTCTCAATTATCTATTTTTTTGTTCCATCGTTCCACGTTTGAAGTTTGTGATACATAAACATATGCAAAATACAAAATAAGTGCTCCTGAATTCTCTCCCTTTTAAAAATATCAATCTCTCACAAATCCTTAGCAAATATTTGATTCTTTCATTGATAGTCATTTTGCTCTACTCTTCACCATAGTTATAAAAACCTTCTTTTTCCCCCTTTAAATTCATTGCCAGCCTCATCTTATTCTGAACTTCCCAACATCAATAACAATTTCCTTGGTACAAACTTCTATGTGTGTCTTTTAAAAATCTAATTTGGTTGATGTATTTCCCATATATCTATACCAGTTTCTTAATATCCAAATGCCAAGACTCAATCTCTTCCCTGAAATCCATAAATTGAGATTGGGACTTGGCATATAAGTTTAATGAGAAACCTGCTTTGAGATGATAATTAAAGCCATTAGATAGTTGTAGGAGGATACACTAAGACTGAGGAAAAAGCCTTGGTGGACATTCTTACTTGGGGGATGAAAGTGAGCAGTTGAATTAAGGAGATTAAAAGAGCTATTGAGATATATATAAAGATACACCCCAAAAACATTTTTATTAAAGCTGAGAGGGAGAGCTGATTAAGAATTTCTGAAGGGCTGAAAAAAAGCTTTGCATTTGGAGTTTAAGAGGACATTGATAGTTCTGGGGGGTGGAGCCAAAATGGAAGAGGAGAGAAAATACTCAGCTGAGCTTGTCCAACATCCCCTTGCAAACAATTTTAAAGTAACACCTCAAATTGAATTCTGAAATGACAGAGTCAACAAAAGTTCAAAGTGAAACATTGTTCCAGTCCAGACAACTAAACATGTTGGAATGAAAGATCTGTGACCCAGGGGTAGAGGCTGACCTGGAGATCACATATATGAAACATCAGTGGTGGGAATAGATAGTGGTGACAGAAACAACAGGAACTTGTGGACCTCTCAAGCCAGAGAAAGTAAAGGGATGTAGCAACGGATCACAAAAAGATTATAAGGAACCCCTGGATTTGTACTGGATGCAGGACCAGATGTTTGGTAAATACAGTTCTTTGTCATAGTTCAAAGGTGGACAGGAGCACTTTTAGTCAAGAGGGAGTGAGAGCCTTGAAAAATAGTATCACTTTTGGTCAAAAAGGATCGGGGAATCTTGGAAATGATATCATTTTAGGACCCAAGGGAGCAGGGGGTCTTAAGGGGCAGTATTAATTACAAAGGCAAGGAATCAAGGGCACTTCCTGGGCAAGAAACAGAGTACAGACCAGGAGAGCATTGACCACACCTCTTCCCAGATCTTGGAAGCACTGAAAATTCCCACAAACCTAGAAGTAACTGTGAAAAAATCTGGGCAAAAAAACCTTAAGCTTGAGACAAAGTCTACTTTTCACCCCTCACACCATGCCAGAAACTGAGATCAACATAAAATTCAAAATTAAAAAATAGGTTACAAAAATCAACAAACAACAAAAAAGATAACCTGACCATAAAAACTATTATAGTGACAGCAAAGCTCAATATATAAACTCAGAAAGAAATAATGAAGTCAAAGCAACTATGAATAAAGCCTCAAAGAAAAATATGAATTGGGCACAAAATGACCAAGAATTCCAAGAAAAGGTTTAAAAAATCATTTCCAGAATCAAATAAGTGTAGTAAAGAAAAAATAGGTTAAGAAATGAGAGCAAATGAAGAAAATTATAAAAAGATAATTAACAACTTGTTAAAAGAAGTTAAAATTTTCTTTTAATATTTATTTAGAATTCTATTCCCCATAGTATATGTAAAAACAAATTTTGGCATAGATTATTTTAAAAGTAACTCCTCCACATTCCCTTCCTCCCTCCCTCCCCACCCTCCCTTAAGAATTCAAGCAATTTAATATGTTATACATATGTAGTCATACAAAACATTTCCTCATGAGTCAGGTTGTAAAAAAATAGACAAAAAAAACTTTAGAAAAAGGAACTAACAAAAAATTATGCTTCAATCTGTATTCAGATATGATCAGTTCTTTCTCTGTAGATGAATTGCATTTTTCATAAAAATAGATATGTAAAGAAATGACTACCAAAGTTCTCTTATGACACAAATATAGTTTTGATACCTCAATCAGGGAGAAGAAAAACTAAGAAAGAAAACTATAGTCTAATTACTTAAAAGACTATTGATGACAGAATTTTAAATAAAATATTAGCAAAGAGATTGCAGCAATATGTCACGAAGCTGATACAATATGAGTAGGTGGGATTTATATCAGGAATGCAGTTATTTTTTAAAATATTAGCAAAATCATCACCATAATGACCATATCAATAACAAGTACAACAAACATCATATGAATATATGAATAGGTGTAGAAAAAGATTTTGACAAAATATAATTCCCATTCTTATTAAAAACACTAGAATTCATGAGAATCCATGAAGTCTTTCTATAAGCAGTATGCACCTAAAACCAAGAGTAAGAATCATCTATAACCAGAATAACTTTTAAACGTTTCCAATAAGATCAATAGTGAAGCAAGGATCTCCATTATGATCACTAATTTTGAATATTGTACAATAAAATGTAGCTATATAAATAAAAAAATAAATTGAGAGAATAAAAATAGGCAAAGGAAAAACAACACTATCACTCTGCAGATGAAATGATGGTATACTTAGAGAACTCTAGAGAATGAACTAAAAAATTAGTTGAAACAATTAGCAACTTTAGCAATATTGCAGGACATTAAAAAAAACACATAAGTCAACAGCATTTTTATATGCTATTCACAAAACTGAGCATGAAGAGAGAGAAAGAGAAATCCCATCTAAAACAACTACAGATGATCTAAAATATTTGGGACTCTACCTGCCAAAACAAACCCAAGGAATTCTATGAATACAATTAATAAACAAACATTTTTCATACAAATAAAGACAGATATAATCAACTGGAGGAATATTAATTTCCCATGAGATGACTGAGTTAATATAATAAAAATGACAATTCTACATAAGGTAATTTACACATTCAGTGCTATACTAATCAAAGTACCAAAGAATTATTTTATAGAGTTAAAATAATATAAAAATAAATTGATGTTGAAGAACCCAAGGTCAAGAATATCAAGCGAATCAATAAAAAAATGTAAAAAAGTTGGCCTTGTGTCACAAACTGTATTACAAAAAGCTAAATATCAAAACAATCTGGTACTATCTAAGAAAGAGAGGGGTGGATCTGTGGAATAAATCAAGTGTGCAAAAGATAATAGTAAATGACTATGGTAATCTACTGTTCCATAAACCCAAAGATCCAGGCTTTCAGAACAAGAACTCACCTATTTTTTACAAAAAATTTCTTGGAAAACTAGAACAGAGTTTTGCAAAAATATCACAGATAATATTGCAAGATAAGGTCAAAATAGGTGGGTGATTTAGATGCAAAAGGTGACATAAATTAGGGGAACATGGAAAAAATATACCTGTCAGATCTATGGATCAGAGAAGAATTTATGAGCAAGCATAAGATACAAAGAATCCCAGGGAGGAAAATAGATGATTTTGATTACATGAAATTTAAAAGCTTTTGTTTTCACGAACAGAACTAATGTAACAAAAATTAAAAGGAAAACAGGGAAATGGAGAAAAATTTCAGCAAGTTTATCTGATAAAGGCCTCATTTCTCAAATATGTAGTTGTCAGCCAAATTTATAAAAGAGCCATTGCTAGTTGATAAAATGTCAAAGGTTATGTATTAACAGGAAGTTTTTTATAAGAAAGATACCCATGCTTTAAATCATTAGTGATTTAAAAAATGACAAACAACCCCAAGATTTGACTTCATACCTATCAAATTGGCTAACATGAGGAGAAAAGCAAAATCACATATCTTAAGGGGAATGTAGCAATATTGAAGCATTAGTGCACTATTTTAAAAAACACATATAAAGGAGACTTTCAGGAGCCAAGATGGTGGAAGAAGCAGTAAATTGCCATAACTATTCCATATTCACCTTTAAGCAGCTAAATCAGCAAAAAATGCTGAGCCCCACTGCAGTGGAACAGGCAAAGACCAACACCAGACCCCACCTCACTTGCTTCAACATAGCGGGGAACCATCAGACAACAGCTCTGAGAGCCACCAGGTGCTTCAGTGTAGCCCTGGGCAAACAGGTGGACACCAACATTATGGATTTCTAAGCAAACAAGTAGCCATCAGCAGTCAGACTTCCATGTGCTTCAGTGCATCCCTGGGGATGTAAAGAAATACCCCACCAGCCTCAGCATATGCCAAACCCTAGCATTAAGACCCTGGCTAAGCACCAGGTAAGCTGCCAGCCTCCTACAGCCTTCAGCAGTGCCAGCTGCATCCCACCCTTCCCCCTCAGGATAGAAGAAGAGATCAGGGTTCTCTGTGGACCTCAGGGCAGCATCAGTGCAGCACCTCATAAATAGCCAGGGCCTCTAGACCCTGACACAAGAACCCTGAAACAGTATACCTTCCACCTTGGGAGTAGAGAGCAAATTTAAAAGAAAGGAAAAGGGCCCCAAAAGATGATCAAACAACAACAACAACAAGAACAACAAAAGAATCCTACCATAGAAAGTTATTATGATGATTGGAAAGATCAAGACACAAACTCAGAAGAGGACAGCAATGTCAAAACACCTATGGGCAAAATCTGAAGTAAAAATGGGAAGTGGTCTCAAGCTCAGAAGGAACTCATGGAAGAGCTCAAACAGGATCTTAAAATAATATAAAAGAGGGAGATGAAAAACTGAGGAAAGAAATGAGTGTGACACAAAAAAATTATGATAAAAAGAGTCAACAGCTCAGAAAAAAAAACTTGTTAAAAAGTAGAATTTGCCAAATGGAAAAGAAAATACAAAAATTCACTGAAGAAAACAACTACTAAAAAGTAAAATTGACCAAATAGAAAATAAAGTACAAAAGCTAATTGAGGAAAACAACTCCTTAAAAGTTAGAATCGGTCAAGTAGAAGCTAATGACTCTATGAGACATCAAGAATCCATCAAACAAATTTTTAAAAAATGAAAAAAAGTGAAATATCCCATAGGGAAAACAACTGACCTGGAAAATAGATCCAGAAGATGCAACATCAGAATCATTGTACTACCCGAAAGCTATAATCAAAAGGATGACCTAGAAAGTATCTTCCAAATTATCAACGAAAACTGCCCTGATAACCTAGAACCAAAGGACAAAATAGACTTTGAAAGAATCTAATGGTCAACTCAGGAAAGAGATCCCAAAACAAAAACTCCAAGGAACATTATAACCAAATTTGAGAATTATCAGGTCAAGGAAAAAATTTTGCTAGTGGCCAGGAAGAAACAATTCAAATATTGGGGAGCCACAATCAGGATTATACAGGATTTACAAGAACAGCACTAAAAGATCAGAGTTCAGGATATTCTGATATTCTGAAACAGGATATTCTTGTAGGCAAAGGAGTTAGCACTACAAACAAGAATCACTTACCAGTAAAATTGAACATAACACATCAAGGGGAAAATGGTCATTCAGCAAAATAGAAGGATTCAAAGACCCAAATGATACCAAAAATTAAATCTCTAATATTAATAACCAAGAACAGTATAAACAGTTTAAAAAGGGGAATGAAAACATGAGGGATTCAATAGAGCTAAATTGTTTACAACCCTACTTGGGAAGATGATAATTGTAATTCTTAACAATTGTATCCTAATAAATAGTACAGCTGGAAGTAATGTACATAGACAGAGGATATGGGTATAAGGTGAATTTGATGGAATGACAAAAATAATTAGGTGAGAAAGAGGAGTACACTGGGTACAGAAGGAAGGGATAGGTAGAATAGGGTAACTTGTTGCACGTGAAGAAGCACTGAAAACCTATTTCAGTGGTGGGAAAGATGAGAGGGGTGATGGACATCTCTTGAACCTTTCATCAGTATTGGCTCAAAGAGGGAATAATGTATACAATCACTTGAATATAGAAATTTATGTTATCTAACAGGGAAGTAGGAGGGAAGAAGATTAAATAAGGGGGGAGAGTGACATAAGGGAGGGCAGATCTGAGGAGGTAGTAGATTGAAACAAAACACTGGTGAGGAGGGACAAAATGAGAGGACAAACAGAAGGAAAATAGGATGGAAGAAAAATAGGATGCAGTTAGTAAACATAACTGTGAATGTGAATTGGTTTAATTCTCCCATAAAACAGAAGTGGATAGCAGAGTGGATCAACAACTAGAATGCTACAGCATGTTATTTACCAAAAAGGGCAACAAAATTGTGCATATTCTATGATCTAGTAATACCAGTACTAGGTATGTATCCCAGAGATCATAAAAAGGGGAAAGGACCTACATATACAAAAATATTTATAGCAGCCTTTTTTTTTGTGGTGGCAAATATTGGAAATTGAGAAAGATGACCATCACTTGGAGAATGGCAGAACAAGCTGTGGACTATTTTTTTTTTTTGTGGGGGGGAACCAATTCCAATGTTTAATTCCAGAAAAGCCCCTTGCATGTGACATAAAGGTTCTTTTAACAATGAGATCTCTTTTAAACATTAAACAAAATTAATATAAAGGCAGTATTCTATATGCAAAAGGCCTGAGAATATTGACTTTATATATTTATTTTTTAAACGCCAACACATATTTAGACAACTTTAAATATAGTTCCAACAGAAATACTACGACAACAGCAGCAATGGTCTCATAATGTGTTCTCACATTCAGACACTCGCTGGGATCATCTGAGTTCTTTGATTTAAAAAAAAAAATTATTGGTACACATCTTTCGTATCTTCAATGTAATCTACAATCTCTTGTGGACACATTAACTTTTCAGCATCTATGTCAGGAAGTTCAAACCCAAATTCATCTTCCATGGCCATTATAATTTCTACTTGGTGCAAACTATCCAAGCCCAGGTCTTTCATGAAGTGGGAAGATACTGAAAGCTTTTCTGGATCAATCTTATCATATAGTTTCAAGACATAGAGGACATGGTCCTTAATGCTCACCAGTGTCAGAGGGGGCATGTCACTATACTGGCAGCTCAACTGTAGGGATAACCCAGAAACCTGCATGTGTGCAGGGACAGGAACCACCTCAGCTGCCCTCTGCCGTCACCCCACCGCTGCGCACAGGACCGAGCATCTGCACCAAGGCAAACACAGGGGGCCCGGGGCCCGGATGGTGGTGCCAAAGCTGCGGGCAGGCCAAGCTGTGGAATATGAATGTAGTGGAATACTACTGTGCAATAAGAAATGATGAACAGGCAGATATCAGAAAAACTTGGACAAACTTGGAAAACTGATGCAAACACAAATGAGTAGAACCAGGAAAACATTGTACACAGTATCAGCAACATTGTGTGATGATCATCTATGAATGACTCAGCTCTACTTGCAACATGATCTAAGGAAAATACAAAGGACTCATGAATGAAAATGTTATCAACATCCCCAGGTTAAAAACAGAAAACCCCCCAAAAAACCTGATGGTCCCTGAATGCAGAAAAAGCATATTTTTTTCACTTTATTCTTTTTCATCTTTTTTCCCTTTGATCTGTTTCTTCTTTCACAATTGTGACTAATATGGAAATGTGTTTTACATGATAGCATATGTATAACCTATATGAAGGAGGGAAGCAGAGGGAGTAATGAACAGTTTGGTACTCAAAATTTTGTATAAATGAATGCTGAAAATTGTTTTGACATGCAATTGGGACAAATAAAATACTATAAAAAAGAAAAAAAAGTTTGTATATAGGCATAAATACATACATACATATATATGTATTTTTAATTGAGTTTCAAATTCCCTCTGTCCCACCCTTTCCCACCCATGGTAAGCACACAAAAATGTAATTTTAACTATACATGTGAAATCATGAAAAACATATTTTCATATTATCCATATGGCAAAAAAGCAAGAAAAATAAAGTGTTTGGGGCTAACATAAGTCCCCCTTTTACTGTTCGAACAAAGCTCACAGACAGAAACCCCCCTTCCAGAAAATATGCGCTGATTCTTGGTTAGCTCTTGATAAGAGGGCTGTAAACCACAATGATCCTTCCTGGATGAGGAAGCATTTGCTGGGCACCAAGGATGATGCATTTGCATAGGCGCCAAGGAAACTTCAAAGGACAGAAACATTCTCCTTCATATCATAGATAAGGCCTAAATGGCCCAAGATCTAGGAACCAATCCCCTCATCCTGCTCTTTTGGTGTGAATTTTACACAAAGACATTCCTTCTGCTCACCTCAAGTATAAATATGTCATACTGTCCAAATAAACCTTGCCTTTTGCCTCCACCCGAGTGCATGGGGCCCTTGCAATCCCATCCTGTGTCTCTGTGTCTTTTTTCTTTAACATCTTACCTGTAGCAGCGCCGGAACCTGTTCCAGCAGCCTACTGGATCCAAAACTGTCAATAAAGAATTGAAAAATTCTGTTTCAATCTACATTCAAACTCCATCAGTTCTCTATCTGGTGGTAGAAATCATTTTTTGTCACCAATATTTTGGAATTGTCTTGGTTTTTTGTTTTGTTTTTGTTTTTTGTTTAGTTGTTTTTTTCTTTTTTGGGGGGGCAGGGCAATGGGGATTAAGTGACTTGCCCATGGTCACACAACTAGTAAATGTCAAGTGTCAGAGGCCAGATTTTGAACACAGGTCCTCCTGAATCCAGGGCCAGTGCTTTATCCACTGCACCACCTAGCTGCGCCCTTGGAATTGTCTTGGACACAACTCCACTAATAGGGCTGATAAACTGTTGGTGTAAGCTATGAACTAGGGAATACTATTGTGCTATAAAAGATGATGTGCAAGATAGCTTCAGGAAAATCTGAGAAAACTTATTGGAACTGATGCAAAATAAAGTGAACAGAAGGAAGAGAACATTATGCATACTAATAGCAATAGTGGAAGAATGTGAAAGATTTAGATATTTTTATCAAGAGAGTTTTCTAAGACCATCCCAAAGGACCCATAATGAAAAACATCATTCAGCTCCAGAGAGAGAACTGGTGAACTTGGAATGAAGATTGAAAAATAGCTTTTTTTGTAGTTTCTTTATTGTTTCTTATTTTTTCTCTGCTTTCTTTTATGGCATGGCTAATGTAGAAATATGTTTTGTATAACTTCATATTTATATTGATGTAAAATTAATTGCCTTTTCACATAGTGTGAGGGTTAAAAAAGAGGAAGAAATTTTGGAACTCAAAAATTTTTAAAAAGGATTTAAAAGGAAAATATTTAACAAAATAAATAAAAGGTATATTTTAAAAGGGAACACTGGTGACCTTTGAGAAAGAATTTTCCAGAGAATGTTGGCCAACTCATAGTAGTTTGAAAAATAAGGATGACATGAAGAAATGGAGACATCTTTCTAGATATGTAGCAGTGTTGTGGAGTTCATAGCATAAATCAATCAAGTAGTAACTATAAGACTATTAAAGGGACAAATATGTTTCATCAATTAAGTTATGTTGATGTTGATGAAAATGTTATAGTGGTTAGATTTTTTTTTTAAATTGTCCTTCCCCTGAAAATCAGTTTGGTAAAAATGATGGTGACAACTGACTTTTAAATAGAACATTATATTTTGCAAAATGTTTTACACATAGTATCTCATTTGGGCGACATAGCAACTATGGCAGGCAGGAATTCATTTTTAACTTTGACTTCTCTGCCATGTCCCCATTCTGGTACCTTCTCCCTTTGCTCTTCATTTTCAGCTTTTTTTTTTCTGTTGTCTTCTTTCATTACATTATATGCTCCTTGATGGCAGGGAAAATCTTTTTTTTTTCTTTGTAAATTTATGTCCTAAGTGCTTATCACACTGCGTGGCATTTATTAAGTATAAATGTTTGTTGACTGATTGACTAGTTAATATTTATAATCTCCAATTTGATGTTGAAGAAACTAAGGCTTATGGAAATTCAATAAGTTGCCCAGAATTCTGTGTCTGAGGCAGTGTTTTGCACCAGGATTTTCTGACTTTTTGCCTAGTGCTTTTTTCATGCCTTATATAACTGAATCTACAAATAAACCTTGCATGACACAGTCCCAGCCAGCACTACAGCTATGCTGCCACCACTTTTAATGGTAGTGCCAAATGTTTTGGGAGTTAAAAGACCTAGTTTAAATCCTGGCTCTGCCACATTTAACCTATGTTACCATGGGAAAGTCACTTCAAACTCCTTCCAACTGTTTCCTTATTTATAAAATAAAGATTTTGAGTCACGTGATCTGGATATTTCTTTTCTAGATCTAATGATATCTTACAGAAGATGAAGGCTTAATTACCACAGATCACTTAATCCTACAATAAAATACTAAGCATGATTTGTTAAAATAAACATTTCAAGCATCAACTTTTTAAAAATGGTTTTAGGGAGCAGCTAGGTGTCACAATGGATAAAGCACTGGCCCTGGATTCAGGAGAACCTGAGTTCAAATCTGGTTTCAGACACTTGACACTTACTAGCTGTGAGACCCTGGGCAAGTCACTTAACCCTTACTGCCTCATAAAACACACACATAACCCCCCCCCACACACACACACACACAAACAAAACAAAACAAAGAAACCCAAAAACTATAAAATAAAAATGGTGTTTAAGTCATCACCTCTCTGTTAGGAATCAGGTAGCATTCTTCTTCACAGGTCCTCTAGACTAACTCTTAGTCACTACATTAATTAGAGTTCTTAAGTCTTTCAGAGTTGTTCATGTTTACAATGTTTACTATTTATTCTCCTGAGTCTGTTCACTTCACTCTATACCATTTTACACAACTTCCCAAGTTTTTCTGAATGTATCATGTCTTATAGAACAGTGGCATTCTATTATGTTCATATACCACAATTTATTTAGCCAATCCCCAATTGATGGGCACCCGCTCCTTAGTTTTTGTTCTTTTATTCCACAAAAACAAATACTCCTATGAATATTCTTGTACTTATGGATCCTTTTAATCTTTCCCTGAACACTGCTCAGCAGTGGTATTGTCTGTCAAGGGGCCTAACTTTGGCGGCCTAATTCCAAATTGCTTTCTAGAATGAGTAGATCAATTAACAGTTTAAATTCCAGTACATTAATATGCCTATTTTCTCAAAGGCCTGAAACATTTGCCAAGAAGAATAAACTACATAATTTTTTTTAAAATGAGCAAAGTAGGAATTTGTTTTGCTTGATTATGCCTTATTTTTTTTAACTTTGTGTTCCAAATTCTCTTCCTCCTTCCCTCCCCACACTCTCCCCCCAAAAAACCAATCAATTCAATATAAGCAATACATGAACAGTCATGCAAAACATTTTCCACTTTAGCAAGGTAGTGAAAGAAAACTGAAAAAAACAAAACTACAGATAAAGGAACTAATAAAAAAATATGTTTTAATCTGTATTCAGACACCATCAGTTCTCTCTCTGTAGATGTACTGCATTTTTCATAGGACCTTCAGAGTTGTGTTGGATCATTGCATTGCTGAAAATAAACAAGTCATTCACATCTTACAGTACTGCTGTTATTTTGTAAACAGGACATTTCACATTGCATCAGCTCATGTAGGTATTTATGAGTTTTTCTGATAGCATCATATACATAATTTTTTATATAATAAACTACATTTATATAGTACTTTAAAGAGAGATTTCCTTACAATAAATCCATGAGGTTGATTTTTTTTGGGGGGGTGAGGCAGTTGGGGTTAAGTGACTTACCCAAGGTCACACAGCTAGTAAGTATTAAGTGTCTGAGGTCGGATTTGAACTCAGGTCCTCTTGAATCCAGGACCAGTGCTCTATCCACTGCACCAGCTAGAGGTTGATTCTTTTAATTTTTTTTTTTTTTAGTGAGGCAATTGGGGTTAAATGACTTGCCCAGGGTCACACAGCTAGTAAGTGTTAAGGGTCTGAGGTCGGATTTGAACTCAGGTACTCCTGAATCCAGGCCGGTGCTCTATCCACTGCGCCACCTAGCTGCCCCGAGGTTGATTCTTGAAACAAGAGTAATAGATAACATTTATATAGTACCTTATACCTGACAAAGAATTTTCTTCACAATAACCCAGCATTGTAAATACCAGGTTTTATCATCATCAATCAATTATCATCATCATTAATCCATCCTTATTGTCATCAATAATACTATTCTTCATCCAGTAATCATCAATCAATCAATCATCATCATCATCATCATCTTACATTACTCTTGCCTCTGCTTCAAAATTTTTTCACAGTTACTATTGTTAACTGTCTCCCTCAATCCTATTCCTTATTTACTCTATTTTCCGTCTTCTTTCACCCTATCCTCCTCAAAAGTGATTTGCTTCTGAATGCCCCCTCTCCCAATCTGCCCTCCCTTCTTTTACCCCTCCCTCCTTATCTAGTTCCCCTCCTACTTTTCTGCATGTTTATATAGATTACTACACTCAATTTAGTGTGTATGTTATTCTCTATTTGAGCCAACTCTTATGAGATTAAGGTCTTTGAGCCCATTCTGATGAGTGTAAGACTCATTCTCTGCCCTGCTTAAATAGATTACTCCAACCAATTCAATATGTATATTATTCCCTCCTGGAGCCAACTCTGATGAGATTATGGTCTTTAATCCAATCACTGCCCTGCTTCTCCCCCATATCTTCTCCCATTCCATAAGCCTTCCTTGTTGCTTTAATGTGGGATTTCACCACATTCTACCTCTATCCTTTCCCCTCCCGCAGTGCATCCCTCTTACACTTCAATTTTATCCTAAAGATCATGAGGCAGCTAGGTGACACATTGGCCAAAGCACCCATCTTAGAAACAGGAGGACCTGAGCACAAATCCAGCCCCAGACAAAAGACACTCACCCACTGCAGGACTCCAGACAAGTCACCGAACTCTAGTCACAACACAGAAACAAAAATAGATGAACAAAAAAATGCTTTACAGATATCATCCCTTCATAATCAATTCCCACCCGTACCCTCTGTTTAAAATTATTCCTATCATCTGCCCTAATACTGAGCAAGTTTTTATGAGTTAGACATATCATCTTCCCATACAGGAATGTACATCATTTAACCTTTTAATATCCCTCTTAATTCCTTTTTTTTTTGTTTACTTTTTATGCTTCTCTAGGGTCTTGTATTTGGGAGTCAAATTTACTATTCCCTTCAGGTATTTTCATCACAAATACCTGAAACTCCACTTTTTAATTAAAGTCCCATTTTTTCGCCCCAGAAAGATTAGACTCAGGTTTTCTGGGTAGATGATTCTTGGTTGTAATCCCAATTCCTTTTCCCTCTAGAATATCATATCCCATGCCCTCTGATCCTTTAATGAATTAGCTGCTAAATATTGTGCTATCCTGACTGTGGCTCCACAGTACTTAGATTGTTTCTTTTTGGATGCTTGTGATATTTCCTCCATGACCTGGGAGCTCTGGAATTTAGCTATAATATTCTTGGGAGTTTTCATTTTGGGATCTCTTTCAGGAGATAATCAGCGGATTCTTTCAATTTCTACTTTACCTTCTGTTTCTAGAGTATCAGTGCTATTTTTCCCTGGAAGATGATGTCTAAGTTCCTTCCTTGATTATGGTTTTCAGGTAGGCCAATAATTTTCAAATGATCTCTCCTGGATCTATATTCCTGGTCAGCTGTTTTACAAGGAGATATTTCATGTTGACCTCTATTTTTTTTATTCATTTGGGTTGGCTTTCTGTCTTGATTTCCCATAAAGTCATTAGCTTCTATTTGCTCAATCTTAATTTTTAAGGAATGATTTTCTTCAAAGAGCTATTGTGCCTCCTTTTCTATTTGGCCAATTTATCTTTTCAAGCTGTTGAATTTTGTTTCATTCTCATTTCTCTTTCCATTTTTTCCTCTACCTCTCTTACTTTATCTTCAAAGTCCTTTTTGAGCACCTCTATGGCCTGAGACTAATTTATATTTTTCTTGCAAGTTTTGGATGTAAGAGCCCTGGCATTGCCATCCTCTTCTGAGGGTGCACCTTGATCTTCCTTGTCACTAAAGAAACTTTCTATGGTCCACATCTGTCTCTGTCTGCTCATCTTGCCTGTCTTTTCCTTGACTGTTAACTCCTTATTAAAGTGGGGCACTGTTTCCAGGTTGTACTGTCCCAAGCATCAGGGGGTCCCAGGTGGTATGATTTAATGAGGGGAGGTTATGCACTTGCCTGGGCTGTTCTCTGGTCCATGGATAACCCCAGACCAACTTGCTAATTAACCAGGCAGCAACACTTTGTGTGCTGTGGTTGTTAGTTCTGATGTGACTGCACCCCTTCCCCACATGGGGCACCATCACTCAAGCCTACTTCCTGGTTCCAGTAGAGGCAAAACACCCAAGTTCTTCCTCAGCACTAGCAGAGATCACTGTAATTCCCCCTGGTCAACTGCTCATACCTCTCACCAGACTGTGAGATGAATTCCAGAAGATGCTGTTACTTCAGCTGATTCAGAGACTCTCAGAGTATCTTTCTCTGGTGAGGCCTGCCTGGGACTGAATCTGTGTCAGCATGACCACAGGGTTGGGCTCCACTCCTTCCCTGGCAGAGCAGCCCCCTCCTGCTGACCTTATAAGTTGTCTTTGACTGGAAAATGATCTCAACCCATTCTTTTGTGGGTACTGCTGCTCAAGGAATTCCCTTATGGCATTATTTGGAGGTTTTTTGGAGTGATTGTGTCATGAGTTCTGAGACATTATTGCCTTTCCTTCACCATTTTGGCTCCACCCCTGGAAATTGATTATGCCTTATTTTTTTTAATTTTAATTTTTTTTTAGGCAATGGGGGTTAAGTGACTTGCCCATGGTCACACAGCTAGTAAGTGTCAAATGTCTGAGGCCGGATTTGAACTCAGGTACTCCTGAATCCAGGGCCGGTGCTTTAACCACTGCGCCATCTAGCTGCCCCCTGATTATGCCTTATTTTTAAGGTAGTATTCTTTTTCTTCCAGTAAGAAATAGATATGAATGAGAGAAAAATAGTTGTAATTGATTACAGTGAAAGAAAAAAAGACAAAATTAAAAAAAAATATTTGTTAACTCTACAGGAAGAATATTAGGTATTTGAGTATATAAATTTCCTTGTCACTAGCTAATCTCCTTTGCCAAATAATTATTACATTTCTTTAAGTGCTGCATTCTGTGATGTTCCCTTCCTCATATAGGATTAATTCATGAAGTTAATTCAGAGCCAGTTTAGTGTGTTCATTGCTATGTACTTGTATATTCTGATCTGAGGACTCCCATAAAAATGCCTTTGAGTATTTATTAAATATTCTCAGTTTGTTAGACCATTGAATCATAGGATCATTAATTGATAGGCGAATGATACTTTAACAGCCATCAAATATAACCCCTTCATTTTGTAGATATGGAAACTGAGGCTTAGAGAATTTAAATGATTTGCCAAGAAATTGAAAGAATTCACTGATCACCTCCTGAAAGAGATTCCAGAATGAACACCTCCAGGAATATTATAGCCAAATTGCAGAACTCTCAAGTCAGGAAAAAATATTGCAAGCAGCCAGAACAAAACAATTCACTTATGGTAGAGCCACAGTCAGGATAACCCAAGATCTAGCAGCTTCTATATTTAAAGGTTCAGAGGGCTTGGTATATGGTATTCTGGAGGGTAAAGGAACTGGGATTACAACCAAGAATCACCTACTCAGCAAAACTTGTATAATCTTTCAGGGTAAAATATGGGAATTCACTGAAAGAGAGGCATTTCAGACATTTGTGATGAAAAGACCTTAGCTGAATAGAAAATTTGACTTTCAAATACAAGACCCTAGAGAAGCATAAAAAGGTAAATAGGAAAAAGAAATGATAAGGGGTATGAAAAGGTTAAACTGTTTACATTCCTACACGAGAAGATGATACTTGTAACTCATAAGAACTTTCTCATTATTAGGGCAGCTGAATGGATTATATTTAAACAGAGGTTACAGCTATGAGTTGAATATGAAGGGTTAATATCTTTAAAAAATTAATGGATGATAGGAATACACTGGGAGAAAGGGAAAGGGGGAGGTGGAATGGGGTAAAATATCTTACAAAGAAGAAGCAAGAAAATGCTTAGGAGTAGAGAGGAAAATGGGGGAGGTGCAAGGGGGCAGTGAGCCTTATTCTAATCAGAATTGGCTCAAAGAGGGAATAATATACACACTCAGTTGGGTATAGTAATGTAAGCTTACCCTGCAGGAAAGTAGGAGAGAAAGGGAATGGGGGCAGGAGTTAAAAGGCAGGAGGGCAGATTAGTAAGGGGGCATTCATAAGCAAAACACTTTTGAGGAGGGAAAGGGTAAAAGAAGGTAGAAAATAGAGTAAATATCATGGGGAGGGAATAAGATTGAGGGAAATACAGTTAGCAATATTAATTGTGAAAAAAATTTGAAGATGGGGCAAGAGCAATTTAAGATGATGATGGTAGTGGTGATGATGATGATAAAATTAATTTTTCTGGGTGATTGTGAAGAAAATTCTTTGTCAGGTATAATGTACTTCATAAATGTTATCTATCATTCTTGTTTGCATTAATTAACATTATGGGTTTATTTTAAGGAAATTTCTATTTAAAGTACTATGTAAATGCAGTTTACTATATAAAAATGATGAGCAGGAACCTATCAGAAAATCCTGGAAAGACTTACATGAGCTGATGCAAAATGAAATGTACTATATACAAAATAACAGCAATATTGTAAGATGATCTGCTGTGAATGACTTAGTTATTTTCAGTAATACAATGATCCAAGACATCTATGAAGGACTTATGAAAAATGCAATCAATTTACAGAGAAAGAATTGATGGTATCTGAATACAGAATAAAATATAATTAATTTGTTTGTTCATTTTGCTAAAGTTTTTTGTTGTTGTTGTTCTGTTTTCTTTCACAATCTGTCTAATGTGGAAATGTTTTGTGTGACTACACATGTATAACTTATATTGAATTGCTTGACTTCTTGGGGGGTTGTGGAGGCAGGGAGGAAGAGAATTTGGAACACAAAGTTTTAAAAATTGATCTTAAAATTTGTTTTTAAATATAGTTTGGGAAAAATAAAATTCTAAATTCTGTGGCCTAGTCTCTGTTGGCTTGACCTGAAATTGATTGTATTCCATTCTCACCATGTGCAATGGATCTTTTCTACCAACCTTCTAAGTGGTTTTGGGCTGGAAAATTGTTTTACTCCATCCTTTTGTGGGTTCTGCCACTCCAAAATTTGTTTTGAGGCATTTTATTAAAGGTATTTTGGGGGAAATTTGGGAAAACTTATGTGAGTCCCTGCCTTTTGTCCCTTTTCTCGGCTCTGTCCCTTTAAATATTGTAAACATTGTAAAATTTTATTTTTCTAGGCAGAATTTGCCCCCAGCAATTTTTGCTTGCTTCTACTCCAAGAAATTAAGTAAGATAGAAGAAATATCAGATTATGATTTGGAGACTTTCCCATTATGTGGCTTTGAGAAAAGAATAAAATATCTTTGTAGTTGGCTGGTCATCTCATTCATCATTTTTTTTAGGGGGGGGCATGGAAATGAGGGTTAAGTGACTTGCCCAGGGTCACAAAGCTTTTAAGTGTCAAGTGTCTGAGGCCAGATTTGAACTCAGGTCCTCCTGAATCCAGGGCTGTTGCTTTATCCATTGTGCCACTTAGCTGCCCCATCTCATTCAACTTCCTAAAGCCAGTGTCCCCTCTACAACATTCACAGTAAATGGTCATCCAACATGGAAGATAGCTACCTTTTAAGAGGCTGACAGATCTTACTTGACTAATACCATTTCATTAATCCTTTAGGTTAACTTAATTGAACAAGCTACCAGTAGCCTTCAGAAATTACATTAGAAAAGGAGTCCTCATTACTAGTTAAGATAAAAAAAAAAAAACTAGTATTGAGAACTCTCTTCCTTTTTGAGAGGACAGTAAATGGCTGAGAATTACAATACAGGATGCACATTTATGAGTAGTTGATGGTCCTGATACATAATATGAGATCACAAAGTAATAATTATTTTCTTTAATAAATGTACCCAATAAATTATTTAGATGAATATTTAAAACAATATGGCTACATATTTGTTAAATGCTATTGCCTTCACTGACAACACTTATGGAAAACCACTTCTGGAATTATCTTTGGATTCAATTTATGAGCCACATGAGAAAATCAGTCTCTTTAGTATCCCTCTATATAATTCTAAATTTGGCTCATAGAGAAATCAGAAACTAAATGAATCATTTCATTTCTACTGAATGTTATTAAAAAGATTAAAAACAAACCAAATGCATGAAAAAAATAATAATTTTTGATCATTGAGTATAGGTATGACCCATTTAATGCTGCTAATTGGTTCTACCAAAATGTGATTATGGGAAAAATGACATCACATTGGGTGGCTGGTCCCATAGGAACAATGTTATAAAGTGGCATTCAGAATAACACCACAACAGGGTTTCACAATTATATGGAGTGATGTGGTTAAAGATGCATTAAAATTGTTGTTCCAAATGATGCTGATTGGAGCAGTCTCACTATTACCTTTAGTTGCAAAGATATATAATGCATGAAAGACCATAATTAATCCATTAATAAATCACTCAATAGGCATTTATTAAAACCTACTATGAATTAGGCACTATGCTAGGGTCTAGGAACACAAATACAAAGGTGAGATAATCCCTACCTTCAAGGAACTTTTATTTTAATAAAGGGATGCACATATAAGGTAGCTAGGTGATAAGTATTTAGTTCCCACCACATAGTAGGTATATTTAAAAAGTGTATTTACTGACTGATTTGGTAACTGTTCTTTCTCTCAAATGAAGCAATCATTCATCTTAATGAATGCCTAGCAATCTGTATTTGAAGCTTTGAGATCCTTTCCCCTTCTCACTTTCTTTTTCCCACCATATACATATACCGAACAGTGTTCAATATCTTGTATGGATCCCACTGGAGAAACCAATTCTTCTATAACCTTCTCCAAGAATATTGGGGAAAAAAGTCTCCTATTGGATTCGGTGCTGTTAGGTTGTCTTTTCCCTATAGGCAAGTCTTTCTCCTCAGAGTCTATTCCTCTTAATTCTTTTCAGTGTACCTTGGTCTGTCTCCCTAATTTGGAATATAAGCCCTTGGGAAAGAACTGTGTCTTATCCTATATCCAGTTGCTGCTGAATAAACATTATTAATTATTATTATTCATATTCATAATGATGTCAGGTTCTGGCTAATCAATTTTAATTCAGCTTAATCTAGTTCAATTAAGTTTAATTTAAGAGGTGCTGCACTGATATTTTTCTCTTACATAGAATTCTAATTTTACTCTCTGAACTTGATTTCCCTTCTCCTCTTTTTTTTTTGCCTTATCCACTTCCTTTCCAGAAGAAAATGCATTTCTGTGCTAGTGCTTAGATGCCTTTTATTTGATTAATGTCTTTAAACTAGATAATTGCCTGTTCTTTTCTATTTAGAGATATGTTCTCCCATCTTTTTAGAGCTAGACTGATTCTGTCCTTTATGGAAAGGAGGAATTCTATCCTGAACAAACTTGGAAATCATAGTCAAGTTAAGGAAGGACAGGAAAGAGAAAAGGTTATCAGCTGACTCTCTAATTTGGGCACCATTCAGTCCTGCATAAGCCTGCAATCTTTTTGTCCTGTGGACATATATGCAGGGCATGCTGGAGTTTAGGCTAGAACATCTATTTAGCTCCTCATTCACTTCTGGTCAGTGCCTCACAGCTGAAAATTTAAAAACTCATTCTTTTTTTTTTCTCTTCATCCTAAAGCCGTATGTGGTTAAATATCATAGAAATCAGGTAGTAATTCTAAGAAGTGAAGAAAAGTGAAGAATTTGACATTTTGGCTTAAGACATATTGTGGCCCTGCAGTACTTCCCTGGAATATTTCCCTATCTATCAGAGCTCCTTCTTCTCTTCTATCAGGGAAGGTTGACTGTTTCTCAGTTTAGCTGTTCCTGTCAGTCCTTTGGTACAACTTTGTGATGCACTAATTGCTTCCTTAGATTTTTTGTTTGTTTGTTTGTTTATTTTTAGAAGTGTATACAGGTCTCTTTATATTTTGTCTGATACTGAGAACGCTTAGGATGACCCTAGTTTTATTTCGAGTCTCTTTACATGGGTGGTTGCTGTTTACCCAATAGATATTTTACATATTCAGCAAGATTTCTGTATTCTTTCTCTTCAGGATCCTAGCCATTTCTTCTGCTTTTATATAGCATATGTTGTTATGACTTAGCCAAACTTCTTGGGACAAAGAATGGTCAATGGGTTTGGACATCCTAAGATTCTCACAGCTGGGTGTCCCCCATGAGCTAGAAATTATGGCACGCCTCATATCCATTCTTGCCTGCTGCCCTATTATGGGAACAGCTTGCTACCTCATTTTGCTCAGCAAGTAGCTCCCTATTGTGCTTTCTATGTAGGTCTGCTGGAAGTGCAGCTCTCATCCGTTGAGAAATCATCACCTTGATGTTTCCAGAATCATAGAATCTTAAAGCTGCATACCCTCTTCAATCTCTCACTCTTGTACTGTTATGCCCTAAGCATTGTAGTGATCAAGGCCACTGCTATATCATCACTCTGGAAGGGTTTTATGAAAAAAAAGCAAGCCTTCAAAGGGGAATTGAAAGGAAGCCCAACTTATACATCAGCAACTATCACTGCTATTCATTCTTTTCATAAACTCTCCTTGCCTGGCATTATTTCTGCAGCAACTCTTATAAGACTGTATATTTCATTGTTCACTCTCCTAGTCATCTCATCTGCTATCCTTTTACTTTTCAGGCAAATATACTGTAGTCTCAACTCACCAAGTGTTGAAATAAATAAACATCTGCTCATGCACATCCAGTTGAAATAAAGACCAAAGCCCTAAGCTTTTTTTAGCTGACATGCTTTTCATACATATGTGATATTTTATACTGATTAAGAAGAATGGTATGTGTTCCTCAGGTATGACAGCATGGAAATCCCACTAAACTTTAACATTTCAATAGTTAATTATCAAGAATTTTGAGGTGACGATGATGATGATGATAGGTAAAATTTCGCTAAGAGCTTACATAGTACTTTTCATATTATCTCATTTAATCCCCACAAAAACCCTCTAATCTAGGTATTATTATTATCCTTATTTTTACCCCCTCTTGGAAAAAGCTTGCTATGTCATATTACTCAGCAAATAGCTCCTTATTGTGCTGGAAACTGAGACAGAGAAGGTTAAGTGACTTGCCCAGGATCATATAGCTTATAAGTATTGCTCAAAAAATTAAACACTTTTGATTTGTTGTGAATTAACCAAAGAAGGAAAATAATGCAGGGAAAAGATCATTTGATTTGCAATTTGATAACCCAGATTTGAGTCTCATCTTTCAAGGATAAATTACTTAGCTACCTGATCCTTGAATTCCTTATAAATATAATAAAAAGAGTTGGATTTGTTCAGTCATATCTGATAATTGATGATGCTATTTGGGGTTTTCTTGGCAAGATACTGTAGTGGTTTGCCATTTCCTTCTCTAACTCACTTTACAGATAAAGAAACTGATGCAGAGTTAAGTGATTTTTCCAGTGCCAGACAACTAGTAAAGGTCTGAGGACAGATTTGAACTCAAGTCTTTCTGAATCCAGGCCCAATATTCTATCTACTGTGCCACCTAGCTGCTCCTAACAGATTAGGTGTCTATTAACATCCCTTCCGAAGACAAATCTGTAACTATAAAATGGCTGAGTGATTCTGTCAAGAAACTATAAAAAATATCTTTTATAATCTATTAATTGCCAATGATATCTTAATTGCCATATGTAATTGTCTTTTTTGAGTTTTCATCATTCTTGACCTCTCTGACACATGGAAACTTGATGAACAATCTCCTCCTGGCTTTTCTTTCCAATAGTGAGTTACTCCCTCCTGCTTGGCTTCTTCTCAGTCTCCTAGTTTATTGTCTATTTCACAATAAGTTATGGTGGTTGTTTCCCAAAGCTCTGACCTAGACTTTTTTCTCTTTTCTCTCTGCACTTTTATCAGTTCACATGAATTTAATTATCAGCTCTATAGAACTGACCAGAAATTCTCAATAACCAGCCCCAGTATCTCCTTTGTACTTCAGTCCCATATCATTAATCACCCTTTAAACTTTTCAAATCATTGCAAAGACAATATGCACTTTCAAACTAAGTTCAAATTGATTTTCTTTTCCTCTAAATTCACTTTTCCAAACTTCCCTATATCTGTTTCAGACACCATCATTATTCCAGTATTCCAGATTTGTAACCTTGGTACTATCCTTAACTCTTTATTCTTGCTTAGCTTTCAGTCTTTTGCCAACTCTCATCATCTCTGCCTCCCTTGCATCCTTCATTTTTATTCTACTCATATAATCAACACCTTAGTGCATGCCCTCATTATCTCTTGCCTAGATTATTTCAATGGATTCCTAACTCATGTTTCTGCCTCATATCTCTTGTCATACCAACATATCTTCCACACAGCTGCCTAAGTGATTTTCCTTTAGCATCAACCCAAACGTATAACTCCTTTACCCAATAAACTCCAAAGGTTCTCTTTTTTTTAACTTGTTTTTTTTAGTTGACGTAATCGAGGTTAAGTGACTTGCCAAGGGTCACACAGCTAGTAAGTGTTAAGTGTCTGAGGCTGGATTTGAACTCAGGTATTCCTGACTCCAGGGCCAGTGCTCTATCCACTGTGCCACCTAGATGCCCCAGGTTCTCTAACTTCTTAGAAAAAAAAATGTAAGCTCTTTGCTTTAGCTTTTAAAACCCATTATATTCATTCCCAACATATCTTACCATCCTCATTGCACACTACTACTTGCCCTGTACTCTAAAATCTTGTCAAACTGGCTTCTCTATTCTTCATTCATGGTCCTCTGTCCTCCATCTCTCTACATTTTCACAGGCATTTCCCCCTGTCTGGAATGCTGTTTCTCTTTACTTTTACAATGTGTAATTTTTCTTTTACTTTAAGATGTAGCTCAAATACTAGTAACTTTTCTTATCCCATCAACTACTACTGATCTTCTTCCCTATATTGCATTTATATGTTTTGATTTTTATGATCCCCCTTATTCCTTCTGTGTACATATCTATCTCTTCTGTATCTATCTATATAGATGAGCTAGAGATATTTTTAATATGTACATAGGTAGCTATATGTAGGTATGATATATAGTTATGTACTTATAGAAAGACATCTATAGCACAGATAAAAATATAGAAAATTATATATGCATATATATGATGTAGATATATATGTGTGCAGACATACAGACATATTTATCTATGCAATCAATAGAGATGCATATAGTTAAACATATCTGTATGTATGTACATGCATGTATATGATATATGCATATATACAGATATCTCAAGCATATTTATATAGATAAATATATACTTTTCTTCCCAGTTATAAGCATCTTGAGACTGAGGATTATTGAATTGTCTGTATTTGTATTGTCAGCACATAACACTTGCAGAACATAGTATATGCTTAATAAATTCAGAGTTGATTGGTCAGACAAAATTGAAAGTGATAAAGATACTATTTTTATGTATATATGCTCTAAATTAGGAATAGCAACATATATACCTTGGGAAGCGCCAACATCTATGTGCCAATATCTTGGCTATAAAGTCAAGGGTAGTGCACTAGAAATAGTAGTGGACTTGAAGTAAATATACCAAGATTCTAGTATTAGCTCTCTCATCAATTAACTATGCGACTTTAGACAATCTTTCTAAACCCTTGTGTTTTCTTTTCTCTGAAATAAAGAAAATAACTTTTCTACTTCATATCCCTGCTATATTATCTTTGAATAGTAAGATAGTGAAGTTTTTTTACTTTGAATAGGGATATATCAAGGACCAGTTTAGGCTACCAATACAGAAGACATTTTCTCTATGACTTATTAGAGGGTTTTTTAATGTTCTTGGGACCAAAGCATATCACATAGTCAAATTGGTGCTAATCCTCTATGAACTTATCTAAATTGTTTCTTAATTAAAGCCCAGGTAGTACATCACAATTATTGTACTTGAAACTTTTTTAGCTCATTACAGTCATCCAAGGCTTGCTCTCACCTGGCACAACTTTCAAGAACCCACAGTTTTCTCTATACATCAATGAGAATTAAAAGCTATTAAGCTTCCCTTCATTTCTTGTACTTTAGAATGATAACATGAATTTAATGGTGTTCAAGATTTAGTAAATCCAGGATAGCTAAAGACCAATCAATCAATTAATTACCAAATCTATTTAAATGCTTACTAAGAACTCTACAATATACTGGGAATACTTAGACCAAAAAAAATGAAGCGGCCTTCAGTGAGGCCTTCGTTTTTATTCTGTTGGGGAAATGTTATAAACATACATGTGCACACACACATACAATAAATATAAATTCCATTAGTGGGGTTGGAATGGATGGGGAGGCAACAACTGGGGGAATTAGGAGCCAATGTATAGTATACGTAACTCCACAGATGACTCAAAATCCCCTTAAACAACTCTTAAGTTATTCTAAATGGAAGGGTCTAAGATGAGGAAGAAAGAAAAATTTTCCATAGTGCAAATGTACTTTAAGAAGTGGTGTGGGAGGGGCAGCTAGGTGGTGCAGTGGATAGAGCACCTGCCCTGGAGTCAGGAGTACCTGAGTTCAAATCCGGCCTCAGACACTTGACACTTACTAGCTGTGTGACCCTAGGCAAGTCACTTAACCCCAATTGCCTCACTAAAAAAAAAAAAAGAAAAAAAAGAAGTGGTGTGGGTGACTGACAACATTCTCTTGAAATCATTTTCACTCTTATTTCTGGGATATTTTAACACATGACTATCAGGCCTAAAAGTGTTCTGATTCATGTAGAATTAGGCACATACATTTAAAGGAGAAGAGATTCCCCCCCCCCAAAAAAAAGTCTACAAATATTAGAAAGCTTGCCTTAGGCAGTCATTTACATCTCGACTGTGAATAAATGCATCAAGAATGATTGATGGATAAAACTCACAAAATAACCAAAGAGCAAAAAAGAAAAGGAAACTAAATAGCAACTGAAAAGTAAAATCCGAGGTAATACTTTGACCTGGGCTTACAACATCCAGGAGATGCAGAATATGTTCATTCCCTCCATCCATTACATATTCTTCTCTTCTTTAGTCCTGAAAATAGCATGTGACCTGTGAAACATCCTATTAGTTGTCTCAGGAAAGCATATTTTCTTCTGAAGAGAAAAAAAGGTTTAAATATCATGGGAAAAAGTACAAGCACAAAGCCAAACATGCTAGGGTCTGTGTTCAGCACTCATTCAAAATGTCATGGCATTCTAACACATTTCTGTTTCCTAATGGAGCTTCACTTGGGTCTAATCACTTTCAGGCCCTGCTGGGTTGTATGCCCTGGCATCTCTTTTTAATATTAAAAAAGTCCTCATCTAAGCTACAGCTATTTTTTTAAAAGCTTATAAAAACTAGCTGCAGGATTAGAAAACCAAAAGGAATCTTCCATTATTAAGACTCAATCAATCAGCCCGAATAAAATTAAAAGTGTAATTGAATGACCAGTAAGCATTTATTAAGTACTTACCTTGTGTCATCCAGCCTTAGTCCCTTACTAGTGTGGTAAAATATGAAAGTTTTTAACAGTCGGTTAGGATAACTGAAAGACGCCAGTTTTTCAAGGACCACCCTTTTGGGGAGGAGACGAACAGTCCGCCTGCTGCGCACGTCAGACTGCCTGCGGGACTCGACTTCCGGGGTGGAGAGAACGGAAGGGAGGCTTTTGCCTGCTTGGCGGGACTCCTGATGGCGCGGCACAGACTCTCTCTCTCCAAAGGTGGCCTTTTCTGTTTGGTGACTTTTTATAAGGAATATAGACTAAGCTTAGACTTAAGACAATTTGTATTGTGTTTCTACTTTCCTATCCTTCTAATCAACATCACCTTGTGACTACCATAACAATAAATAAAAAGGTCTATCTAGAAAACCAAAAGCTTCTTCCATTTACTAGTTTGGGAGATAAATTAAGGGAAAGGTTAAGTAGGAGAGATTTATGATCTAATATCCAATTTTAAATCTCACACTAGCCATGTTTGCCTCAGTTTCCACATCTAGAAACTGAGCAAGAGAAGAAAATAACAAACCATTCCAGTATCTTTGTTCAAAAAAAAAGCCCACCCAAAATACCTAACTGGAGTTGGGAAGAGTTAGAAAGGACTAAAATGACTGAAATAAATGATGACTATGTGTAGTCCCTCTGCTAGATATAGGGACATAAAGAGAAAAAATAAATTACCCTCTGCTGTCAAGGAGATTACATTGTACTGGGGAAAGCATATATGTATATATTATGTAACCAATTTAAGCTCAGAGGATCCTTATAAAATTATGTCTCTAAGTTGATCTCCTAAGCAAGACTAGCTATAATTCCCCTTCTGGGTTCTAGAACTACCATTGAGAAGTTGGAATGAGCATCTGTAATGCTGTTTTCTCAAACACCTCTTCTGGTGAATACTCTCCAATATCAATCAACACTGATTAGTGTACCAGTATCATTTTAACAAAAAAATTACAAATTAGCTTTTATTAAAAAATATTTAATGAGAAGATATAGCAAAAACAGGAGTAAAAAAGTTACTTCCCAAAATCTAAGCTAGGTTCCAATTAATGAAAATAGTGAATCCCATGAAGTGGTCTTGTTTTTGAATTCATACTATTTGACATTATAATTATGTAAAATTTGGTAGTTGCTTCCAGCCCATTAGAAATATGAAGTGGAAATTTTGTAATTCATTTATTTACACTACTCAGTATGTAGTGGCTATGAATATTCACACTACCAAATTCACTTCCAAATTAAGCATACTCAATGTATTATCACTGGCATTGGTGCTCAGCCCATTACAAGGCTATGATGATGGACATGGACTTTTTGGTAACGTGCCACGTCTACCTTTTGAAGCTCACCAAGACATTGCCATCTCCAATACTCCTTTATACAGAATCAGAAAATAATAGACACAAGAGTCAGAAGCAACATCAAGGTAATCACTCAGGCTAAAAGATAGTAAGCATCCTGGATGGGGAGGCAAGGGTCCAACCCCTATCCCCCACTGACACCCCCTCCCCACATACAGAGGCTTCTATTATTACTTGCCTCTACAACCAAACACAGCCAGGGAGGAGAATGCAAGAGGCCCACATTAGTCACTTGCATGGCTTTTTTTTTTTTAACATTCTTGGTTCCATGTAAGCAACCAGTCAAAAGTTCATTTCTTTATTACATGACTCATATGCAGAAACCAGTTACATACTCTTCTTATACTCCAAAAATGCATGTAAACATTACATCATTTCCTGTGTTAGAATGACATGACATTTTGTATGAGTGCCAATCATAGACCCTAGTATGTTTGGCTTTGTGTTAATACTTCTCTCCTTCATATACAATGTATCCTCACAGGTACTGTGCTTCACCAGTCACTAGTTACATGTGAAATATAGTTAGAGGGGCAGCTAGGTAGCACAGTGGATAGAGCACTGGCCCGGGAGCCAGGAGAACCTGAGTTCAAATCCAGCCTCAGACACATAACACTTACTAGCTGTGTGACCCTTGGCAAGTCACTTAACCCCAATTGCCTTGCAAAATATTTATATCTATCTATCTATCTATCTATCTATCTATCTATCTATCTATCTATCTATCTATCTATAGTCATATTTATAGTTATAAATACATAGAGAATAAGAAATAGATACAGATATAGATGATATGTGTAAACTAGCATTTTGAACCAGACATATGATCATCACTCCTGGTGATGAACTTCCTTTATCAATGTAGAGTAGCATTTGTTTTGCCATTTATTTCCTTTTAACGAACTGCCTATAGAGAATAAATATGAGAAAGGTTTTGTTTGTTGGTTTTAGAGAGAGATATTAATGTAGGGCAATGGTCAAGAGCCATTTCATATAGGAGGTGGCCCTTAAGCTGAGTTTGAAGAAATCTCAGGATTCTGAGGCAAATGTGAAGTGGAAGGGGAAAGCATTTCAGGCATGATAGAGACCCTATGCCAAAACAGAGATATGAAATGGAATGTTGCAAGGAGATACAGGAAAACTGATTTGGTTAGAACATAAAATATGTAAAGGAAAGTAACATGGAACAGGACGGGAAAGGAAGGGTGGAGCCAGATTATATAGGGTTTTAAATGCAAGGAGAACATATATTTGATACTAGAGATAATAGCTAGCCACTTAAATTTATTGGGTAAAGAATGGCATGGTCAGAGTGGTTTAGGAACATCTCGCCAGTTTAGTGCTGTATGGAGAATGAATTGGAGAGAAGAGAGACTTGAGGTCAGGAGATGAAATAAGAGGCTGTTATAGACAACAACCTGAGGAGTGATGATGCCATGTAAAAGAATAATGGTGGGGGGTGGGGACAGCTAGGTGGTGCAGTGGATAAAGCATGGGCCCTGGATTCAGGAAGATCTGAGTTCAAATCCTGCCTCAGACACTTGACACTTACTAGCTGTATGACCCTAGGCAAATCGCTTAACCCTCATTGCCCCGCAAAATAAATAAATAAAATAATGGTCATGTTATGGAGGGAAAGGGACAAATGCAAAAAGGTGTTATGTAGGTAGGCTTGACAGAACTTAGCACATGATTGAACATGTCGGGTTAGGGAAACTCAGGAAGGAATTGGAGAAGACTCTGATGTTGTAAACCTATGTTCCTGGAAGTCTGGTGGTGCTTTCAATGGAAATAGAGAAGTTCAGAAGAAGCATGGACTTGTGGGTAAATATAATGACTTCTTGGACATTTTGAGTTTGACATCAATTACATTTATCTAAGAGAGATTGGACTGATGCCTTGTTTATTATTCAATGTCTTCATCTCTAACAAAGAGATAGTCATTCTTAATACCTTGAAAGCTATTTATTAGAGCTGATGAATGGTCTTGTATTTTTCTCTTCAATATTTCAAAAGACCCATGCTTTCACTGGTGTGAGTACCACAAACATCTACCGACAATGTAAATTCAACCCATCTATCCTTCAGTAGGCAGGTTCATTGGTCACAGTAGCCAAAAACCTTTTGTACTTGTTAACTAGACTCTCTTTCTATAGCTCAGGATATCATAGAATGACAAGTATATATTCTGTCACAGTGTTTAAAATTACAGACTTTCAGAACTGCAAGGGACTTCAGTCAATGAATCCAACTGATATCCCCCAAAGAATTGCCTCTGAAACATAGCTAACAAGTGATAACCCAGTCTTTGCTTGGAAGAAATAAGGGGAGGGGGGAGGGGGCACATTACCTCACTGAACCAGCATCTTCTCCTTTCCGGTATTTCTGATTAATGGGAAAACAATCAATCATTAAAATCCTAAAGTTGCTACTTTGCAGCTGCCAGCCATTGTACCAAAGCCTTTCTATCTTGATGGGATCTATCAGAGATAATTCTCTGCTGGCCTTATCTTGCTTTTTAAAAAATTTTTATTTAATTAATTAATTTTTTTTTTATGGGGCGATGGGGTTAAGTGACTTGCCCAGGGTCACACAGCTAGTAAGTGTTAAGTGTCTGAGGCCGGATTTGAACTCAGGAACTCCTGAATCCAGGGCTGGTGCTTTATCCACTGCGGCACCTAGCCACCCCCTGCTGGCCTTATCTTAAAGAAATTAGGGACACCTTCCAAAAGGGTACAAGGCTCAGAGATAGGATGTCAGTATTGGATCATTATAGTGATTCTTTTAAATGTTATATGATCACTTTATCTGGCAAATTCTATAAGCAAAAGTTCTTAGTTCTTTGTGTCCTGGCATTGCAACACAAAGGTAAATCAAGTGACACCTTTGCAGATTTCTCTTTTAACCAAAAAGTGATCAGTGTTCTTTCTATATTTGCCAAGAATGTCTTTTTTCTAAAAAAGTTGCAGGCAGAATAAAGGGAGGATAATGAACTTTTTTTTTCAAATATTTCAAGTGATGGATTTTCTCATTCTGAACATTGCATCTTTGTAGAAGGTCATATTAAATTGTGTATGTACATCAAACAGAACTGTGTCTTTAGGCAAGTACATGGAAAGAAATAGGAAGGTCTGGTGCTTTGATTTTTCTTTCTTTTCTTTTTTTTTGTCATGAAGCTTCAGCTTTGTTTTTTTATTTTTTATTATTGACATTCAGATAGAATTGAACCAGATGAGTTTTCTGGTCAGTGGAAGAAAAACGCAATCCGATAGATATCAAAAGAAGCCAGTGATAGTTCCTGACAACATCCCAGTGTGTTCGCTTTCCCATCCCAGCTGTCAGAGTGATGTAATCAGAAATAAAGTACATTTTTTGATAAATGCCTCAGGGTAAATGTAGCTCTCACAGACAATATTACAGTATCCCTCTGTTTTAGTTCCTCAAAAATAAAAGCCTTCATCTTGAAATGCCTTCACATTAGCTGGCTTTCAAAAGAGGAAAGAAAAAAAAATAGTATATCAGACTTGGCTGCTCTGTCTAACAGGTGATCATATTATGTCTTATTTTCCTAATCCCCAAACAACTAAACATTAACATGTTTTGCCCTGAGTAACCGGATATGACATGGAATATGAAAGAACATATTGTAGGTGCAGACAGTTCTTCCCAAAGTAAATTAAAATGGCATAGGTTTGAGGGAAAAGAAAAAAAAAACACTCCAGTAGGAAGCTGCCTTCCATCTGCAGAACTTAATCTGCAAAACTGACAAAATAATCAGACACCAGGAACAAAATGGTGACCCATTAAGTGAAATGGGGACTGGAGAACAGAGGCATGCTAGTGAACATGTGGATAGGCTAATGAGCCCCTGTGAAGCTGTTAAAACTGGACCTACTCATGGGCAGATTTTGTGAGGCCTGCCAAAGATCACATCTAGGCTGACAGGATGTCAGGAGGTGAAGAAAATTGCCATGACCATGGAAATGCTGAGGAAGAAGAGTTAAATGTGTGTAGTGTTCAATGTCATCAATGTCTTCGACGCATTGAGAGAGGTTCAGTGGTCAATTCTGGGAGGAGTTCAATCTTGCTAAATGCTGCCCTGGTCAGATTCTCTCTGGAGTACTGGGCTCAGCTCTGGGCTCACACTTTAGGCAGGAAATTGATGAAATGGAATGAGTCCAGAGGAGGACAACAAGGAGAGGGAGTGAACTGAAAACTATGTGATAGAAGAATAGGTTGCAAATGTTTAGATGGGAGAAGAGAAGATTTTGTGGGGGCAAAGGGCTGGACATAACTTTAGACTATACATATTTGAGGGATTGTTATCTGGAAAACATATTTTGCTTGGCCCCCGATGACAGAGCTAATACTAATAGATGAAAGTTACAGGGGGACAATATAAAGAAAATCTTCCTATATTTAGAGCTGTCCAAAATTTGAATGGCTACCTCCTCTGGGACTAGGGAATTCCCCTGTACTGTGTAGTGAAGGGTAGGGGATGATGGCTACAGATATTGATTTATTTTGTGTGGCACTAACCTTTATACCCACATTTATATCACTCAATAAAAGAAGAAACTGGAGAGTTGGTATGTTTTCTATTTTTGATGGTGATTTCATGTGTCTTTCTTTTTTTGAGCCTTAACAATCTTTTTTCTTAAGTTACACTTTGAATCATATTATAGCTACTTACAGCTGCTCACTTATACTTCACAGATATACAGATGGAAGATTAATATGAGGCCATCTTATCCAATCTCTTCATTTTATAGGTCAGGAAACTCAGGTCCAAAGAGGTTAGTTAATTTGGCCAACCTCACATAGGGCATGAGTAACAGGTTGTCTGACTAAAAATCCAGCATTGTTTCCATCATACAGTGGTTTAGTTTCAAAAGAAAAGAAAAGAAAAGAAAAGAAAAGAAAAGAAAAGAAAAGAAAAGAAAAGAAAAGAAAAGAAAAGAAAAGAAAAGATGTGTATTGCTGTTTCTTTGGCTGTTATGGTATGACAAGGGTCTACAAAATCTGAAACTGAATGAATTTAGCAGGAAGAAATTTCAGGTTAATTCTGGATATGGCAACAGAAAATCTCAATTCTGATCATGGGTCTTTTATGAAATCCCTGTTGTAACACTGAAAAAGTCATTTAACCTCCCTAGGACTCAGTTCCCTCTTATGTAAAATGAGGTTGCATCATATGATCTCTAAAGTCTTTTCAAAATCTAAACTCATGTTCCTAGGGTTTATCTTCAAACTAATGAACAAGGAATAGACAGTGTGGTACACTAGTTTAAAGAATTGGAATTGAAGTCAGAGAACCAAGATGGCAAAATACATGCCTGATTTCACCTGAATTTTCTCAACATCCCCATCCAAACAAGTTTTTTTTTTTTGTCTTTAAATTTTTTTTTCATTTTGAACTTAAATACAAAAAGAAAAAAAACATTTCTATGTATACAGCACATAAAAAGAGTATTCAATATGAAATCATGAAATTCCATTTCATACTGTTTCCTTTTTTGGGAAAAAAAAACTATGGAGTAAATACTATACATTGTTTTAAAAGCTACCTTTATTTTCTGTGCTTCCTTCTACATATTGATATTTTTTCCAAGAGTTTTATGGTTTCCTTTTTCAATAAAGGAAGAAGGAAGGGAGAGAAAATAAATGTTTGTTAATTGAAAAATTAAATAAAAGGCATTGAAATCATCCTTCAGAATTAATTGACTCGGGGAACTAATTGCTCTTGTGTGGTTTTGGGGGTAGAGAATTTATTTTATTTAATTTTTGAGTGGGAAGTGGTTATTGATAATAACAACAAATTAAGATTATGAACTTTGTTATCTTCTTTATCAAAAGATCCATACCATGTAAATCATATATACCTAATGTGTCAAAATAAGGCCATCAAGGGAGTAAATTATCTTTAGAAGGTATCAACAATTTTCAATCCTAGTATTAATTTAATTACTGCTTATGGAACTTAGATATCACATTGTTTTTGTTTTTGAGGGCCTAAATTTTCTTATTTCTAGTAAATGGATTTGGACTAGATGATCTTTAAGGTACCCTTGAAATAATAATCCCATCATTTTGTTCAGCTAATCCAAAAGCAATGAGTTATCACCATTTAGTTGGGTTTTTAAAATCAAAATCTGGGACAGATAAGCATAAAATCAAAGCACTGAAGCATTATAAATTATCTTAGAAAAGAACTAGTCCAATCCTTTTTTGTTTTTTTTTTAATTTTCCAAATTACATGTAAAAGCAAATTTTGACATAAATTATTTTTAAAACTTTGTGTTCCAACTTCTCTTCCTCCCTCCCTTCTCACCCACCACCCCAAGAACTCAAGCAATTCAATATAAGTTATACATGAGTAGTCATGGAAAACAACTACACATTAGCTAGGATGTGAGAGAAAACAGATTAAAACAAAACTTCATATTAAGGAATTATAAAAACAAATGTACTTCAATCTGTTCTCAGATACCATCAGTTCTTTCTCTGTAGATGGATTGCAATTTTCATAAGTCCTTCAGAGTTATATTGGATCATTGCCTTGTTGAGAATAACCACGTGCCTCCCAGCAGATCATCTTACACTATTGCTGTTATTTTGTATGCAGTACGTTTCACTCTGCTTCAGTTCATGTAGGTCTTTCCAGGCTTTTCTGATAGTATCCTGTTCATCATAACTTTTAGATATTACTTTAAACTTAAATAATTTTCTTCACAATAGCCCAACAGAGCAGGTACCATAGATTTTGCCATTATAATCAATCATCATAACAATTTCCCTCCATTCTATTCCCTTCCCGTGATATTTACTCTATTTTCTATCTTCTTTTACCCTATTCCTCCTCAAATGTGTTTTGCTTCTGACCCCTCCCCTGCTCTGCCCTCCCTTTTTTCACCCTTCCCTCTTTATCCTCTTCCCTCCTACTTTACTGTAGAGTTAAATAGATTACTCCTCCCAGTTGGGTGTGTATGTTATTCCCTCTTTGAGCCCACTCTGATAAGGTTAAGGTCTATGACCTAATTCTGTGTTCTAAATTTTTCTTCCTTCCTCCCTCCTCAACCCTCCTTATGAAATCAAGCAATTCAGTATAAGTCATACATATGCAGTTAGCAGAAGAACAATATTCACCCTACCTGGAAAGTGTTTTGCTTTTTACTGCTCCCTCCCTCCAATCTGCCTTCCCCTCCTTGCCCTCTTCTCCCCCACCACCTCCTCCCCCACCTCCCCCCATCCACCCTCCCACTTTCCCCTTAGGGCAAAAATATATTACTGATACCCACTTGAGGAAATATGTTTGTTCCCTCTTGTGAGCCAATTCTGATGATAGTAAGGTTCACTCACTCCCCCAATCATTCCCCCTCTTACCCTACCCTCCATAAGCTTTTTTCTTTGCTTCCTTTCATGTGAGCTGCCTCTCCTCAGTCCATCTTTCCCTTTACTCCTCCCCCCAGTGCATTCCTCCTACCCCCCCAACCCTATTTTAAAGATGTCATTATGGGTTATCTAGGTGTCATAGTGACAAAGCACCAGCCCTGGAACCAGGAGGTCCCGAGCCCAAATATGGCCCCTGACATTAGACATACCACCCTGCTTGCCCACAAAGAAACAAGGATATACAAAAAATAAATGCTTTACGATATCATTCCTTCATATTCAGTTCAGATCTGTGTCCTCTGTCTAAAAGTGTATTAATTTCAGGTACACTAATACTTTTTGTGCTTCTCTTGGGTCTGGGTCTTTGAAAGTCAAAGTTTTTATTCAGTTCAGGTCTTTTCTTCACAAATGCAGGAAAGACCTCTTTTTCATTGCAGTCCCATTTTTTCCCCTGAAAGATTATACAAAGTTTTGCTGGGTAAGTGATTCTTGGCTGTAGTCCCAGTTCCTTTGCCCTCTGGAATATCATATTCCATGCTCTCCAGTCCTTTAAAGAAGATGCTACTAGATCTTGTTTATCCTTACTGTAGCTCCACAGTATTTGAATTCCTTTTTTCTAGCTGCTTGCAATATTTTCTCCTTGACCTGGAGCTCTGGAATTGGCTATAACCTTCCTGGAGGTTTTCCTTTTGGAATCTCTTCAGGAGGTTTTCGGTGGATTCCTTCAATTTCTATTTTACCTTATGCTTCTAGAAAATCAGGGCCATTTTCCCTGACAGTCTCTTGGAAGATGCTGTCTAAACTCTGATTTTGATCATGGTTTTCCAATGATTTCAAATTACCTCTCCTGGATCTATTTCCTAGGTCAGCTGTTTTTTTCAAGAAGATATTTCATATTGCTCTCTATTTTTTTATTCATTTGGATTTGCTTATTGTGTTCTGGTTTCTCATAAATTCACTAGCTTCCATTCGTTCAATCCTAATTCTTATTTTTTTTCTTTTCTTTTTTTTTAAATGTATGAGGTATTTTATTTTTTCCATTACATGTAAAGATAGTTCTCAACTTTTGTTTATACATGCTTTACAATTTCAGATTTTTCTCCCTCCCACCCCTCCCTCCCCCCCCCCTAGACAGCAGGTAATCTGATATAGGTTATATCTATATATCTCTATACATATACATATAGATATATATATAAACACACACACATATATATACACATAATAACATTAATCCTATTTCTGCATTAATCCTGTTACAAGAGAAAGAATCAGAGCAGTGATGCAAAACCTCAAAATAGAAAGAAAAGAAAAAAAAACCAACAGCACCCAAAACAAAAGAAATAATATGGTTCAATCAGCATCTACTACTCCACAGTTCTTTCTTCTTTTTTTTTCTTGGATGTGAGATCCTCTCCTATCATGAGTTCCCTGGAACTCTTCTGTACCATTGCATGTCGTGAGAAGAATATAGTCCATCACAGTAGGTCAACACTCAATGTTGATGATACTGTGTACAATGTTCTTCTGGGTTCTGCTCATCTCACTCATCATCAGCTCACGTAAGACCCTCCAGGTTTCTCTGAACTCTTCCTGCTCATCATTTCTTACAGCACAATAGTATTCCATTGTATTCATATACCACAACTTGTCAGCCACTCCCCAATTGATGGCACCCCCCTCAAATTCCAATTCCTTGCTACCACGTAAAGAGCAGCTATAAATATTTTATTTGCTACATGTGGGTCCCTTTCCCCCTTCCATGATTTCTTTGGGCAACAGACCTAAAAGTGGATTGCTGGGTCAAAGGGTATGCCACAGCTTATCGCCCTTTGGGCATAATTCCAAATTGCTCTCAGAATGGTTGGATCAGCTCACAGCTCCACCAACAATGCATTAGTGTTCCAATTTTCCTACAGCCTCTCCACATTTATTATCTTCCTTTTTGTCATTTAGCCAATCTGATAGGTAGTCAGGTGGTACGTCAGAGTTGTTTTAATTTGCATCTCTCTAATCATTAGAGATTTAGAGCATTTTTTCATATGGGAATAGATAGCTTTGGTTTCTTCATCAGAAAACTGCCTGTTCCTATCCTTTGACCATTTCTCAATTGGGGAATGACTTGGATTCTTATAAATTTGAATTAATTCCCTATATATTTTAGAGATGAGGCCTTTATCAGAAGCACTGGCCTCAAAATTGTTTCCAGCTTTCTGCCTCCCTTCTAATTTTGGATGCATTGCTTCTGTTGTACAAAATTTTTTAATTTAATATAATCACAATCATCCATTTTGCATTTTATAATATAATCTATCTCTTGTTGGTCAAAAACTGTTCTCCCTTCCAAAGATCTGATAGGTACACTATTCCTTTCTCTCCTAATTACCTATGGTATCACCTCTTATGTCTAAATCATGTATCCATTTTGAACTTATTTTAGTATAAGGTGTAAGATGTTGGTCTATGCCTAATTTTCTGCATACTATCTTCCAGTTTTCCCAGCAGGTTTTGTCAAATACTGAGTTCCTATTCCAGAAGCTGGATGTACTTCTTTGGTTTATCAAACACTACATGTACTAGTGTCATTTACTACTGCATTTCCTGAGCCTAGCCTATTACATGATCTACACCTCTATTTTTAGCCCAGTACCAGATAGTTTTGATGACTGCTGCTTTATAGTAAAGCTCCAGGTTTGGTACTGCTAACCCACCTTCCTGTGAATTTTTTTTTCATTATTTCCCTGGATATTCTTGATTTTTTGTTTTTCCAGATGAATTTTGTTATTATTTTTTCTAGCTGTATAAAATAATTTTTAGGTAGTCTGATTGGTATGGCACTGAATAAGTAAATTAATTTAGGCAGTATTGTCATTTTTACTATATTAGCTCTGCCTATCCATGAGCAATTGATATCTTTCCAATTATTTAAATCTGATTTGATTTGTGTGAAGAGTGTTTGGTAGTTGTGTTCATAGAGTTCCTGGGTTTGTCTTGGCAAGTAGACTCCCAAGGATTTTATATTACCTACCGTTACTTTAAATGGAATTTCTCTTTCTATCTCTTGCTGCTGGACTTTGTTGGTCATGTATAGAAATGCTGATGATTTATGTGGATTTATTTTATATCCTGCTACTTTGCTAAAGTTGTTAATTGTTTCAAGTAATTTTTGACTTGATTCTCGAGGATTCCTTAAGTATACCATCATATCATCTGCAAAGAGTGATAGTTTTGTTTCCTCCTTGCCTATTCTAATTCCTTTAATTCCCTTCTCTTCTCTGATTGCTAAAGCTAACATTTCTAGAACAATATTAAATAATAGGGGTGATAATGGACATCCCTGTTTCACCCCTGATCTTATTGGGAAGGCCTCTAATTTATCTCCATTGCATATAATACTTGCTGATGGCTTTAGGTAGATACTGTTTATTATTCTAAGGAAAGCTCCCCCTATTCCTAAACTCTCTAGTATTTTTATTAGGAATGGGTGCTGTACTTTGTCAAAAGCTTTCTCTGCATCTATTGAGATAATCATATGATTTTGGTTGGTTTTCTTATTGATGTGGTTGATTATTTTAATAGTTTTCCTAATGTTGAACCAGCCCTGCATTCCTGGTATAAATCCCACCTGGTCATAGTGTATTATCCTGGTGATCACTTGCTGTAATCTCCTTGCTAATATCTTATTTAAGATTTTAGCATCAATATTCATTAGGGAGATTGGTCTATAATTTTCTTTCTCTGTTTTTGCTTTGCCTGGGTTTTGGTATCACCACCATATTTGTGTCATAAAACGAATTTGGTAGAACTCTTCTTCACCTATTTTTCCAAATAATTTGTATAATATTGGAATAATTGTTCTTTAAATGTTTGGTAAAATTTCACCCGTAAACCCATCTGGCCCTGGGGATTTTTATCTAGGGAGTTCATTAATTAGCTTGTTCAATTTCTTTTTCTAATATGGGTTTATTTAAGGATTTTATTTCCTCTTCAGATAACCTGGGCAGTTTGTATCTTTGTAAATATTCATCCATTTCATTTAGATTGTCAAATTTATTGGCATACAGTGGGCAAAATATTCCTAATTATTGCTTTAATTTCCACTTCATTGGTGGTAACATCACCCTTTTTCATTTTTGATACTGGTAATTTGGTTTTCTTCTTTCTTTTTTTTTTAATCAAATTAACCAAGTATTTTATCTATTTTATTGGTTTTTTCATAAAACCAGCTCTTAGTTATATTGATTAATTCTATAGTTTTTTGCTTTCAATCTTATTGATTTCTCCTTAATTTTCAGGATCTTCTAATTTAGTGTCTAATTGGGGATTTATAATTGTTCTTTTTCTAAACTTTTTAAGTTGCATGCCCAATTCATTAATCTCCTCTATCTCTTTTTTATTCACGTAAGCATTTAGAGCTATAAATTTTCCCCTAGGCACTGCTTGGCTGCATCCCATAGATTTTGGTAGGTTGGTCTCATAATTGTCATTCTCTTGGATAAAGTATTGATTCTTTCTAGGATTTCTTGTTTGGTCCATTCATTCTTTAGACTGAAATTATTTAGTTTCAATTGATTTTCATTCTACTTTTTCCCTGGCTCTTTCTTACATGGAATTTTTTATTGCATCATGATCTGAGAAGGATGCATTTACTATTTCTGCCCTTTCTACATTTGACTAGGATGTTTTTGTGCCCTAATACATGGTCAATTTTTGAAAACGTGCCATGTACTGGCTGAGAAAAAGGTATATTCCTTTCTATCCCCATTCAATTTTCTCCTGACAGTCTATCATGTCTAACTTTTCTAGTAAGCTATTCACCTCTGTCACTTCTTTCTTATTTATTTTTTGGCTAGATTTATCTAATTCTGAGAGGGGGAGATTCAGATCCCCCACTAGTATAGTATTACTATCTAATTCCTCTGTAACTCATTTAATTTCTCCTCTAAGAACTTGGATGCTATACCACTTGGCGCATACATATTTAATATTGATATTACTTCATTATCTATAGTACCTTTAAGTAAGATGTAATTCCTTCCTTATCTCTTTTAATGAGATCTATTTTTGCCTGCACTTTGTCTGAGATAAGGATTGCTACCCTGCCTCTTTTTACTTTAGCTGAGGCCATAATATATTCTGCCCAGCCTTTTACCTTTACTCTGTGTGTATCTCTCTGCTTCAAATATGTTTCTTGTAAACAGCATATTGTAGGGTTCTGGTTTTAATCCACTCTGCAATTTGCTTCCATTTTATAGCAGAGTTCATCCCATTAACATTCACAGTATTATTACTGACTGTCTATTCCCCTTCATTCTATTTACCCCCTTTGTACTTTTCCCCCCTTCTTTCACCCTATTCCTCCTCACCGATGTTTTACTTCTTACCCCTGCCTCCCCCAATCTGCCTTCCCTTTTTATCACCCCACTCTCTTTTCTTTTTCCTTTTCTCCCTTGCTTTTGTCCTCCCTTCTATCAGTCCCCCCTTTCCCTTCCCCTTTTGTTTCCCTAAAGAATGAGTTAAGTTTCTTTATCCCAATGAATGTATATGTTATCCCTCTTTGAGTCAAATCTAATGAGAATAGGGTTTGAAACCATGTTCCCCCCTCCTTTCTTTCCCTCTATTGTAATAGGTTTTTTTCCACCTCTTCATATGATATAATTCATCCCATTCCACTCCCTTTCCTCTCCTCCCCATAGACTCCCTTTTTATCCCCTTAATTCTTTTGTATCATCACATCAAAGACAATTTATATTTATACCCTCTATATAAAGTCCTTCTCTCTGCCCAATACATTTACAGTTCTTAGAGTTATAGAGTATTATCTATGTGTGTAGAGATATAAACAGTTTTAACCTAATAGGGTAACTTTTTTTTCCCCTCTTGTTACCTTTTTAAACTTCTCTTGAGGTCTTGTATGTTGAGATCAAATTTTCTATCAGTTCTGGTCTTTTCACCAGGAAAGATTGAAAGTCCCAAGTCATTAAATGTCCATCTTTTCCCCTGAAAGAAAATGCACATTTTTGCTGGGTAATAGACTTCTCGGCTGCAATCCAAGCTCCTTTGCTTTCCGGAATATCATATTCCAAGCCTTGCGGTCCTTTAATGTTGAAGCTGCCAGGTCCTGAGCAATCCTGAACTGTGGCTCCATGATATTAAATTGCTTCTTCTGGCTGCTTGGAGTAATTTTCTCCTTCACCTGATAATTCTGGAATTTGGCTACAATATTCCTTGGAGTTTTCATTTTGGGGTCCTCTTTCAGGAGGTGATCGGTGGATTCTTTCAATGATGATTTTCTCCTCTGATTCTATGATATCAGGGCAGTTCTCCTTAATAATTTCCTGGAATATGGTGTCTAGATTCTTTTTCTGGTCATGGCTTTCAGGCAGTCCAATGATTCTCAAATTGTCTCTCCTCAATCTGTTTTCCAGATCAGTTGTCTTTCCAATGAGGTATTTCACATTTTCTTCTATTTTTTCATTTTTTTTATTCTGCTTGAATGATTCTTGGTGTCTCATGGATTCCTTATCTTCCAACTGTCCCACTTTAATTTTTAAGGCATTGTTTGCTTCAGTGAGATCATGCACCTTTTTTTCCATTTGGCTAAGTGAATTTTTTAAGGTATTGTTTTCTTCAGTGAGATTATGCACCTTTTTTTTCCATTTGGCCAAGTGAATTTTTTAAGGTATTGTTTTCTTCAGTGAGATTATGCAGCTTTTTTTTCCATTTGGCCAAATAAATTTTTTAAGGCTTTGTTTTCTTCGGCTTCCTTTTCCAAGCTGCTGATTCTTTTTTCATAGTTTTCTTGTTTTGCTTTCATTTCTCTCCCCATTTTTTCTTCTACCTCTTGCAATTGATTTTTTAAAATCCTTTTTTGAGCTCTTCCAGGAAGGCTTTTTGTTCTTGAGACCAATTCACCTTCCCTTGTGAGGCTTCAGATGTAGACAATTTGAGGCTATTGTCCTCATCTGAGTTTGTGTTGGCTTCTTCCCTATTGATACAGAAGCTCTCAATGGAGAGGGCTCTTTTTTGCTTCTTACTCATTATTGCAGCCTATTTATTTATTCTTTAAGTTGAGGTCTGCTCTGTGGGCACCAGGGTCCCTGTTTTGGGCTTCTTGTGCCGGGGTATAGGTGCTGTGTGACCGGGGTTTTACTCTGAGGCCTTTATGGTGTGTGGAGATCCCCCGCCCTGCACTTCCTGTCTGATTGTGCTCGGCCAGCCAGGCGCCAGACCCCGGCGTCTGATCCCACCGTTCGTGGCCCTCTCAGCCCGTGCAGGTAGGTTTTTCCACTGTCCTTCTTGGCCACCAGATTTTTGAACCAGGTTCCGGGAGCCTCAGTTGTTCGACTGTGGCCCGCAGCTCCTGCTGACTTGCCCCGACCCCCTCGGCGCTGGGTTGCTGCCCTGCGCTGGGCCTCCCTTTTGCCTGAGTCAGACCGACCTTTTCCTGAAGTCTTCTAAATTATCTCTGGTTGGAGGACTGTGTCTCTCTGACTCTTTGCAGGTTCTGTAGTTTCAGAATCCGTCCAGAGGCTTGATTTAATATTCGTTTTGAGGGAACAGAAGGAGAGCTCAGGCAGCTTGCTGCTTCCTCTCTGCCATCTTGCCTCCGCCCCTCAATCCTAATTCTTAAGCAATTATTTTCTTCAGAGAGCTTTTCCATTTGGCTTTCTAAGCTGTTGAATTTTTTTTCTCATGACTCTTCTCCATCACACTTATATCTCTTTCCATTCTTTCCTATCTCTCTCTAAATTTTCCTTTATCTCTCCTTTCTCTTCAAAGTTCCTTTTGAGTGTTTCCATGGCTTGAGACCAATTTATATTTTTCTTGGAAGAGCTTTAGATATATGGGCCCTGAGGTTGCTGTCCTCTTCTGAGGGTGCACCTCTATCTTCCTTCTTGCTACAGAAACTTTCTATTATTCTCAATTTTCTTTGCTTGCTCATCCTGCCATTTTTTAACTTGACTTTTAACTCCCTCTTACAGTGGAGCCCTACTTCCAAGCTACACTGTTCAAAACTTCAGTGTGTCCCAGGTGTTTTGGTTTTAAGGAGGGCAGGTTTTTCTCTCACCTGGTCTGTTCTCTGGTCTGAAGATAACCTCAAGCCAACTTGCTAATTAACCAGCCAGCAGAGTACTGTGGTGGTGCTTAGCTTCTGGATGATCCTTTGCCCCCTTCCCAACCTGAGCCTTCTAAGCTCATGATTTCTTCCTTTTTCCCTACTGGGGTGGGATAGCAAAATTCCTCCTTGGATACTGCAGACACCCCTACAGTTTCCCCTCCTGCCAGTTGTACAGCGCTCTCACCTGACCATAAGCTTAGTTCCATAAGATACAGGTGCTTGAGTTGATCAGGGGATTGAGGGTGAGTTCCTCTGGTGCAGCATATCTGGAGTCTTTTGGGCACAATTGTGTTGGACTCTTCTGTCCTTTGCTGGAAAATAATCTCAGTCTGTCTTCCTGTGGGTTTTGCTGCTTCAGGCATTTCCCTATTGAGGTTTTTGGGGGTAATTGTGTCAGGAGCTCTGAGCATCCAATGTCTTTCCCAAACAACTTTAAAATAACATTTCAATGAATTTCTGGAATGAAAGAGCCAATGAAAGGTTTTAAATGAGACATTCTTCCAGCCCAAGACAATTAGATCATCAGATTTGTGACCAAGAGTAGAGGCTGACCCAGAAATCACTGTACACATTGTAACAGTAGCATTTGGCCTTGGCAGCTAGGTTGCACAGTGGTTAAAGCACTGGCCTTGGATCAGGAGGACCTGAATCAAATCTGGCCTCAAAAACTTGGCACTCAATAGCTGTATGACCCTGGGTATGTCACTTCATCCTCATTGCCCTGCAAAAAAGTCCATAGACAAAACCTATTCTTTTTAGGGGCAGCCTAAGCGGTGTAGTGGATAAGCACTGACTCTGAATTTCAGGAGTACCTGAGTTAAAATCTGACCATGGACACTTGACACTTACTAGCTGTGTGACCCTGAGCAAGTCACTTAATCCTCATTGTCTTATTAAAAACAAACAAACAAAAAAGCAGTAGTTCTTGTACGCAGCTGCAAAAATGGCAGTAGCAGCTTCAGGAGCTCTAAGCCAAGAGATAGAAATAAGGTCAAACAACTGGTCAGAAAGAGACTACAGAGTACCCTTTGTCGGTACTGGGTACAGGATCACTGTTTCATTTACTGTATGCAATTCTAGATCACAGTTCTAGGTTGCAGTATATTGTCAAAAAGGAGCCCTAGTACTTGCAGCCTCAAGGGAGCAGGTTCTCTGGTCACAACTCCAGGACCAAGAAGAGTGTTAGGACCTGTGACTGCAGGGGAACAAGGAGCTGCCCTAGGTAAAGACCAGAACATAGGCCGAGATATCAGTGATTCCAATTCCCCTTGATCATTCCACATTGGAACCACTGAAAACCAACAGATCTCCAGAACTGGCTCTGAAAACAGCATCAGAAAAAAACAGAATCTTGAGACAATGCCCACTCTATCAGGGGAGCTGAGCTCAATGTTAACATTAAAAAGTCAAGAAATAGATTGGAAAAGTAGGCAAACACCAACAAGAACAACAACAATAAAATCTTAATACAAAAAAAGCTATTATGACCACCTCACACCTAACAGATTTTATAATTTGACAAAAAAAGGAAAATAATAAATGTTGAAGAAGTTGTGGGAAAATTGGAACACAAATGCATTGCTGGTGGAGTTGTGAACTGATCCAACCATTCTGGAGAGGAATTTGGAGCTATGTCCAAAGGGCTATAGGACCGTGTATACCCTTTGACCCAATAATACTACTACCAAGTCTTTATCACAAAGAAATCATAAAAAAGGAAAAGGACCCACATGTACAAAAATATTTATAGCAGCATTCTTTGCGGTGGAAAAGAATTGGAAAGTAAGGCAGTACCCATCAATTGGAAATGGCTAAACAAGTATTGGTATATGTATATAATGGAATATTATTGTGCTGTAAGAAATGATGAGCAGACAGATTTAAGAAAAAATTGGAAAAACTTAAGTGGACTGATGCTGAGTGAAGTGAGCAGAACCAGGAAAATACTGTACAAAGTAACAGCAACATTGTATGATGATCAACTATGTTAGACTTGGCTCTTCTCAGCAGTGCAATGGTCCAAGACAATTCCAAAGAACTCATAATGGAAAATGTTCTTCGTATCCAGAAAAAAAAAAAAAAACAACAACTGCGGATTCTGAATGCAGATTGAACCAAACTGTTTCTACTTTTGTTTTTATTTTTTGAGGTTTTTCCCTTTTTTCCTGACTCTTCTTTCACATGACTAATGTAGAAATATGTTTATTGTGATTGTACATATACAACCTATATCATATTGCTTTCTGTCATTGGGAGGGGGGACAGAAGGGAGGGAGGGAAAAAATTTGGAACTAAAAATCTTATGAAAAAAATGTCAAAAACTACCTTTACATTTCATTGGAAAATAATAAAATACTTTTATGATTTAAAAACAAAAACAATAACAAAAAGCTACTATGGTGACAAGGGAGATAAAGACAAACTCAGAAGACATAATGATTTCAAAAAGGACACAAGCAAAATCTCAAAGGAAAATGTTCATTGGACATAAGCTAAGCAAAAATTCCTGGGAGAAAAGAAAATGATTTTCAAAATTAAATAGGACTTGAAAAGGAAAATTAAGTAAATAAATGAAAGCAAATACATTATAAATATAAAATTAACAGCTTAGTAAAAGATGTGCAAAACTACTGAAGAAAACAACTTAAAATATAAAAATAGCATTTGCCAAATGGAAAAAGGTACAAAAATTCTCTGAAAGAAATAATTTTGTTTTAGAAAGCACAATTGAGTAAATGAAAAAAAGAGCTACACAACCTAATAGAAGGAAAATAATTACTTAAAATTTAGAATTGGGAAAGTTAAAGCTAATGACTCCAACACATCAAGAAACAATGAAACAAAGTCAAAAGAATGAAAAAATAGAAGAAAATATGAAATATTTCATCATAAAAAAACCAACAACTAACCTGGAGAAATAGATAAGGAGAGATAATTGCAAAAAATATTGCACTGCCTACTAAAACCATTTTTAAAAATAAGCCTAATTTCAAGAAATTATCAAGGAAAAATTGTACAGATATCCTAGAACCAAAGGGTAAAGTAGAAGTAGAAAAAATCTAACACTGAGATACTGAAAAAGGGGGCAGCTAGGTGGCGGAGTGGATAGAGTACCGGCCCTGGAGTCAGAAGTACCTGAGTTCAAATCCGGCCTCAGACACTTAACACTTACTAGCTGTGTGACCCTGGGCAAGTCACTTAACCCCAATTGCCTCACTTAAAAAAAAAAAAAGAAAGAAAGAAAAAGAGATACTGAAAGAGATCCCAAAATGAAAATTCCCAGGAATATTATAGCCAAATTCCAGAGATCTCAATTCAAAGAAAAAAATATTACAAACATGAAAATATCATGAAGCTCCAATAAATACCATACAATATTTAATACCTTCCACATTAAAGGAGCAGAAGGTTTGAAATATGATGTCCTGACTTGAACTGAATTGGATTAAAGTGAAGGAGGGCTGTGCAAGGTCACCCACCTCATGTTCTTCTCCAGAGCCAACTGAGTCCAGTGACAAGATATATATCAAGATGACTGGAGATGGTCCCATATGGTTAAGGCAATTAAAGTTGTGACTTTCTCAGGATTACATGGCTATTAATTGGCTGAGGTCAGATTTGAATTCAGGTCATCGGAACATCAGGTCTAGTGCTCTATCCATGCAGCACCTAAGAAGCTAGGATTACAACTAACAATAACTTACCAGGGAAACTGTTTCTGTTTCTTTGGGGCAGGGGAAGGGGGGGAAGATTTTATATATATATAAATATATATATATATTGGGGGGGGCAATGAGGGTTAAGTGACTTGCCCAGGGTCACACAGCTAGTACGTGTCAAGTGTCTGAGGCCAGCTTTGAACTCAGGTCCTCCTAAATCCAGGGCTGTTGCTTTATCCACTGTGCCACCTAGCTGCCCCCAAGTCACTTAATTTTTAAAGTTGTATATTTGATGAAATAGAGGACTTTTCTGATTAAAAAAACACTGCTGCTAGATGGCGGAGAGGAAGCAGCAAGCTGTCTGAGCTCTCCTTCTGTTCCCTCAAAAAGAACATTAAATCAAGCCTCTGGGTGGATTCTGAAACTACAGAACCTGCAAAGAGACAGAGAGACATAGTCTTCCAACCAGAGATAATTTAGAAGACTTCAGGAAAAGGTCGGTCTGACTCGGGCAAAAGGGAGGCCCAGCACAGGGCAGCAGCCCAGCGCCAAGGGGGTCGGGAAAAGTCAGCAGGAGCTGCGGGCCACAGTCGAACAACTGAGGCTCCCGGAACCTGGTTCAAAAATCTTGTGGCCAAGAAGGACAGTGGAAAAACCTAACTGTACCAGCCGAGAGGTCAAGTTGCCAGCTGTAGGACCACAAATGGGACAGGCGGGATCAGGCGCCTGACCGAGCGCACTCAGAAAGGAAGTGCAGGGGGCCGAACTGCACGTACTATAAAGGCCTCAGAGTAAAAAGCCAGTCACACAGCACTTATAACCCTGCACAAGAAGCCTAAAACAGGGACCCTGGTGCCCCCAGAGCAGACCTCAACTTAAAAAATAAATAAATAAGCTGCAATAATGAGTAAGAAGCAAAAAAGAGCCCTCTCCATTGAGAGCTTCTGTATCAATAGGGAAGAAGCCAACACAAACTCAGATGAGGACAATACCCTCAAATTGCCTACATCTGAAGCCTCCCGAGGGAAGGTGAATTGGTCTCAAGAACAAAAAGCCTTCCTGGAAGAGCTCAAAAAGGATTTTAAAAATCAATTGAGAGAGGTAGAAGAAAAAATGGGGAGAGAAATGAAAGCAAAACAAGAAAACTATGAAAAAAGAATCAGTAGCTTGGAAAAGGAAGCACAAAGATTCACTGCAGAAAACAGTTCTTTAGAAAATTCATCTGGCCAAATGAAAAAAAGTGCATAATTTCTCTGAAGAAAACAATGCCTTAAAAAATTCATCTGGCCAAATGGAAAAAAAAGGTGCATAATCTCACTGAAGCAAACAATGCCTTAAAAATTAAAATTGGACAGTTGGAAGATAAGGAATCCATGAGACACCAGGAATCAGTCAAGCAGAATCAAACGAATGGAAAAAATAGAAGAAAATGTGAAATACCTCATTGGAAAGACAACTGATCTGGAAAACAGATCCAGGAGGAGACAATTTGAGAATCATTGGACCTGCTGAAAGCCATGACCAGAAAAAGAATCTAGACATCATATTCCAGAAAATTATTAAGGAGACTTCCCTGATATTGTAGAATCAGAGGATAAAATCATCATTGAAAGAATCCACCGATCACCTCCTGAAAGAGACCCCAAAAGGAAAATTCCAAGGAATATTTTAGCCAAATTCCAGAATTATCAGGTGAAGGAGAAAATACTCCAAGCAGCCAGAAAGAAGCAATTTAAATATCATGGAGCCACAGTCAGGATTGTGCAGGACCTGGCAGCTTCAACATTAAAGGACTGCAAGGCTTGGATAATGATATTCTCGAAGGCAGAGGAGCTTGGATTGCAGCCAAGAATCTATTACCCAGCAAAACTGAGCATTCTCTTTCAGGGGAAAAGATGGATATTTAATGACATTGGGGACTTTCAATCTTTCCTGATGAAAAGACCAGAACTGAATAGAAAATTTGATCTTAACATACAAGACTCAAGGGAAGTTTAAAAAGGTAAACAGAGGGGAAAAAAAGGTTACTCAATTAGGTTAAACTGTTTATATCCCTACACGGGAAGATAATACTCATAACTCTTAAGAAATATAAATGTATTTGGGCAGAGAGAAGGACTTTACACAGAGGGTATAAATATAAACTATCTTTGATGTGATGATACAAAAAAATATCAAGGGGTTAAAAAGGGAGTCTATGGGGAGGAGAGGAAAGGGGAGGTGGAATCTGATGAATTATATCATATGAAGAGGTGAAAAAAACCCTATTACAATAGAAGGAAAGAAAGGAGGGGTGAACATTGTTTCAACCCTACTCTCATTAGATTTGATTCAAAGAGGGAATAACATATACATTCATTGGGATAAAGAAACTTAGCTCATTCTTTAGGGAAGCAAAAGGGGAAGGGAAAGTGGGGGACTGATAGAAGGAAGGACAAAAGCAAGGGAGAAAAGGGTAAAGAAAAGAGAGGGGGTGATAAAAAGGGAGAGCAGATTGTGGGAGGCAGGGGTAAGAAGTAAAATGTCGGTGAGGAGGAAAAGGGTGAAAAGGGGGGGGAAGTACAAAGGGGGTAAATAGAAGGGAGGGGAAGAGACAGTCAGTAATAATAACTGTGAAACTGAATGGGATGAACTCTGCTATAAAACGGAAGCAAATTACAGAGTAAATTAAAAACCAGAATCTTACAATATGCTGTTTACAGGCAACACATTTGAAGCAGAGAGATACACATAGAGTAAAGGTAGAAGGCTAGAGCAGAATATATTATGCTTCAGCTAAAGTAAAAAAAAAATGCAGGGATAGCAATCCATATCTCAGACAAAGTGCAGGCAAAAATAGATCTCATTAAAAGAGAAAAGGAAGGAAATTACATCTTGCTAAAAGGTACTATAGATAATGAAGTAATGTCAATATTAAATATGTATGCACGAAGTGGTATAGCATCCAAATTCTTAGAGAATTTAAATGAGCTACAAGAGGAATTAGAGAGTAATACTATACTAGTGGGGGATCTGAATCTCCCCCTGTCAGAATTAGATAAATCTAGCTGAAAAATAAATAAGAAAGAAGTGAAAGAGGTGAATAGATTATTAGAAAAGTTAGACATGATAGATGTCTGGAGAAAAATGAAAGTGGATAGAAAGGAATATACTTTTTTCTCAGCAGTACATGGCACATTTTCAAAAATTGACCATGTATTAGGGCACAAAAACATCATAGTCAAATGTAAAAAGGAAGAAATAGTAAATGCATCCTTCTCAGATCATGATGCAATAAAAATTACATGTAAGAAAGAGCCATGGAAAAGTAGAATGAAAATAAATTGGAAACTAAATAATTTCATTCTAAAGAATAAATGGACCAAACAACAAATGAAAGAAACAGTCAATAACTATATCCAAGAGAATGACAATAATGAGACAACATACCATAATCTATGGGATGAAGCCAAAGCATTACTTAGGGGAAAATTTATAGCTCTAAATGCTTACATGAACAAAAAGAAGAGAAAGAGGAGATTAATGAATTGGGCATGCAACTTAAAAAGCTAACAAAAGAACAAATTAGAAATCCCCAAGTAGATACTAAACTAGAGATCCTGAAAATTGAAGGAGAAATTAATAAGATTGAAAGCAAAACAACTATAGAATTAATCAATAAAACTAAGATCCGGTTTTATGAAAAAAACAATAAAATAGATAAAATATTGGTTAATTTGATTTAAAAAAAAAGAAGAAAAACAAATTACCAGTATCAAAAATGAAAAGGGCAGGGGCAGCTAGATGGTGCAGTGGATAAAGCACCGGCCCTGGATTCAGGAGTACCTGAGTTCAAATCCAGCCTCAGACCCTTAACACTTACTAGCTGTGTGACCTTGGTCAAGTCACTTAACCCCAATTGCCTCACAAAAAAAAAAAAATTAAAAGGGTGGTGTTACCACCAATGAAGTAGAAATTAAATCAATAATTAGAAATTATTTTGCCCAACTCTATGCCAATAAATTTGACAATCTAAATGAAATGGATGAATATTTACAAAAATACAAACTGCCCAGTTTAACTGAAGGGGAAATAAAATCCTTAAATAAACCCATATTAGAAAAATAATTTGAACAAGCCATTAATGAACTCCCTAAGAAAAAATCCCCAGGGCCAGATGGGTTTACAGGTGAATTTTACCAAACATTTAAAGAACAATTACTTCCAATATTATACAAATTATTTGGAAAAATAGGTGAAGAAGGGGTTCTACCAAATTTGTTTTATGACACGAATATGGTGGTGTTCCAAAACCAGGCAAAGCAAAAACAGAGAAAGAAAAGTATAGACCAATTTCACTAATGAATATTGATGCTAAAATCTTAAATAAGATATTAGCAAGGAGATTACAGCAAGTGATCCCCAGGATAATACACTATGACCAGGTGGGATTTATACCAGAAATGCAGGACTGGTTCAACATTAGGAAAACTATGACCATAATCAACCACATCAATAAGAAAACCAACCAAAATCTTAGGATTATCTCAATAGATGCAGAGAAAGCTTTTGACCAAATACAGCACCCATTCCTAATAAAAACACTAGAGAGTTTAGGAATAGGGGGAGCTTTCCTTAAAATAATAAACAGTGTCTACCTAAAACCATCAGCAAGTATTGTATGCAATGAAGATAAGTTAGAGGCCTTCCCAATAAGATCAGGGGTGAAACATGGATGTCCATGATCACCTCTATTATTTAATATTGTACTAGAAATGTTAGCTTTAGCAATCAGAGAAGAAAAAGGAATGAAAGGAATTAGAATAGGCAAGAGGCAACAAAACTATCACTCTTTGCAGATGATATGATGGTATACTTAAAAAATCCTAGAGAATCAACTCAAAAATTACTTGAAAGAATTAACAACTTTAGCAAAGTAGCAGGATATAAAATAAATCCACATAAATCATCAGCATTTCTATACATGACCAACAAAGTCCAGCAGCAAGAAATAGAAAGAGAAATTCCATTTAAAGTAACGGTAGATAATATAAAATACTTGGGAGTCTACTTGCCAAGAGAAACCCAGGAACTCTATGAATATAACTACCATACACTCTTCACAAAAATCAAATCATATCTAAATAATTGGAAAGATATCAATTGCTCATGGATAGGCAGAGCTAATATAGTAAAAATGACAATACTACCTAAATTAATTTACTTATTCAGTGCCATACCAATCAGACTATCTAAAAATTATTTTACAGAACTAGAAAAAATAATAACAAAATTCATCTGGAAAAACAAAAAAATCAAGAATATCCAGGGAAATAATGAAAAAAAAAATCCCAGGAAAGTGAGATAGTGGTACCAAACCTGGAGTTTTACTATAAAGTGGCAGTCATCAAAAGTATCTGTTACTGGCTAAGAAATAGAGTGGAGGATCAATGGAATAGGCTAGGCACAGGAAACACAGTAATAAATGATACTAGCAATGTAGTGTTTGATTAACCCAAGAATCCAGCATCTGGGATAGAAACTCAGTATTTGACAAAAACTGCTGGGAAAACTGGAAGGTAGTATGGCAGAAATTAGGCATAGAAAAACATCTTACACCTTATACTAAAATAAGGTCAAAATGGATACATGATTTAGACATAAGGGGTGATACCATAGGTAAATTAGGAGAGAAAGGAATAGTATGCCTCAGATCTTTGGAAAGGAAAACCGTTTATGTCCAAACAAGAGATAGAGTATATATTAAAATGTACAATCGATGATTTTGATTACATTAAATTAAAAAATTTTTGTACAAACAGAAGCAATGCATACAAAGTTAGAAGGGAAGCAGAAATCTGGGAAACAATTTTTATGGCCAGTACTTCTGATAAAGGCCTCATTTCTAAAATATATAGGGAACTAAATCAAATTTATAAGAATCCAAGTCATTCCCCAATTGAGAAATGGTCAAAGGATATGATCATGTAGTTTTCTGATAAAGAAACCAAAGCTATCTATTCCCATATGAAAAAGTGCTCTAAATCTCTAATGATTAGAGACATGCAAATTAAAACAACTCTGAGGTACCTCCTGACACCTATCAGGTTGTCTAAAATTACAAAAAAGGAAAATAATAAATGTTGGAGAAGCTGTGGGAAAATTGGAACACTAATGCATTGTTGGTGGAGCTTTGAAATGAACCAACCATTTTGGAGAGCAATGTGGAATTATGCCCAAAGGGTGATAAAGCTGTGCATACCCTTTGACCCAGCAATACCACTTTTGGGTCTTTTTCCCAAAGAAATCATGGAAGGGGGAAAGGGACCCACATGTACAAAAATATTTATAGCTGCTCTTTATGTGGTGGCAAGGAATTGGAAGATGAGGGGATGCCCATCAATTGGGGAATGGCTGGACAAGTTGTGGTATATGAATACAATGGAATTCTATTGTGCTGTAAGAAACGAGGAGCAGGAGGAGTTCAGAGAAACCTGGAGGGTCTTGCATGGGCTGATGATGAGTGAGATGAGCAGAACCAGAAGAATATTGTACAGAGTATCATCAACATTGAGTGTTGATCTACTGTGATGGACTATATTCTTCTCACCAATGCAATGGTACAGAAGAGTTCCAGGGAACTCATGATAGAAGAGGATCTCCAAATCCAGGGGGAAAAAAAAGAACTGTGGAGTATAGATGCTGAATGAACCATACTATTTCTTTTGTTTTTGGTGCTGATGTTTTTCTATTTTGAGGTTTTTCGTCATTGCTCTGATTTTTCTCGTATAACATGACTAATGCAGAAATATGTTTAATAATATTATGTGTATATGTATGTAAGTGTATATATATATATATATATATCCTATGTCAGATTGCCTGCTGTCCAGGGGAGGGAGGAGGGATGGGTGGGAGGGAGAAAAATCTGAAATTGGAAAGCTTGTATAAACAAAAGTTGAGAATAATCTTTACATGTAACAGGAAAAAAATAAAATACCTTATTAATTAAAAATATCAACCACTGCTGAGGAGTTCCAGAGGTGGAGGCAAGATGGAGGAGCGAAGCTTGGAACTTGCCTGATATTTCCCATATTTCCCTCAAAAACACAAGCCTCTAAACAGATCTTGGAACTACAGTACCTACAAAAAGAGAGACACAATCCTGCTACTTGAGATAATTTAGAAGACTTCTGAAAAGATCTGTCTCACCTGGGTAAAAGAGGATGGCGGTTCAGCACTACTCGTCTCAGCTGGTAGCTTACCTCAGCAAAGTTTGGCTCAGTGGGCAACTCTCTCAGCACAGTTTGGCTCACTGGCAGCTCAACACTGTTGCAACTTGACACAGCTGAGACTGGGGCAGCTAAGAGTGGAGCAGCTGAGAGCAGTAAGAAGCTTGCAACTGTGAACTCTGTGCCCCAGGAGCAGACTTCCACTTTATAAGTTTAAAAATAGCTTACAACATGAGCAAGAATCAGCGAAAGACCCTTACTATTGACCACTTCTATGGTGAAAGGAAAGACCAAAACTCAAACTCTTATGAGTTAGGCAAAACACACACAAGTGAAGGCTCAAGAGGGAAGATGATCTTGTCTCAAGACCAAAAAGTCTTCTTTGAGGAGCTCAAAAAGACTTTTAAAAACCAAATGAGAGAGGTAGAAGAAAAAATGGAATATTGTAGCCGAATTCTGGAATTATCAGGTAAAGGAGAAAATACTCCAAGCAGCCAGAAAGAAACCATTTAAATACCATGGACACATAGGCAGGATTGCAGAGGACCTGGCAGCTTCAACATTAAAGGAACACAGGGCTTGGAATATGATATTCAGGAAGGCAAAAAAGCTTGCATTACAACTCATGATCAACTACCCAGCAAAACTGAGCATTCTCTTTCAGAGGAAAAGATGGACATTCAATGAATTAGGGGACTTCCAAGGCTTCTTGAGAAAAAGAACAGAAATGAATAGAACATTTGATCTCCAAATACAAGACTCTAGATAAATATAAAGAGGTAATCGGGGTGGGGGGGTGGTTGTTCAATGATAGTAATTTGCTTGTCTTCCTTTTAGGGAGGATAATACTTTAACTCTTGAGATCTGTATCTCTATTAAGGTATTGTTATTAAATCAACTTGGATTTGAAGATATAAAGGAACTTCAGGGCAGAATACAAGAAGACTAGGGGGAGGAGAGGAAGTGGAGGTGGAATGGGGTTAATTACATGATATGAAGAGGCACAAAAAGAACCCATTATAACAGAGGGAAAAAGGGGAGGGGTGAGCATTGTTGCTTAAGATTTGGATCAGGGAGGCAATACAATACACTCCCATTTGTATAAAGAAACTGAGCTTAATCTAAGGAAACAAAAGCAGAAGGGGGAAAAGGGTGGTATTGATAGAAGGGAGGGCACAAGTAAGGGGAAAAGGGGCAAGAAAAAGCAGGGCAGCTGAGAAAAGGGAGGGCAGATTGAGGGAGCCAGTAGTCAGAAGCAAAACAGTGGTCAAGTGGAATAGGGTGAAAGGAGGGAAAAAAAGAGTACAAACAAAGGGGGAAAGATGATGGAGAGAAATAAACAGTTAATAATTTTAACTGTGAATGTCAATGGGATGAACTCTCCCAAAAATTGGAAGCAAATAGCAGAGTGTATAAAAAGTCAGAATTCTACAACATGTTGTTTACAAGAAACAGATTTGAAACAGAGAGATACACACAAAATAAAGGTAAAAGGCTGGAGTAAAATATAGTATGCTTTAGCTGACATCAAAAAAGCAGGTGTAGCAGTTCTTATCTCAGACAAAGCAAAAGCAAAAATAGATCTAATTAAAAGAGATAAGGAAGGAAACTACATCTTGCTAAAAGGTACTATAGATAATGGAGTAATATCAATACTAAACTTGTATGCACCAAGTAGTATAGCATCTACACTCTTAGGGGAGAAATTAAATGAGTTATGTGAGGAAACAGACAGGAAAACTATACTAGTGGGGGATCTGAAACACTCGCTCTCAGAATTAGATAACTGAATGGGGATAGAAAGGATTATACCTTCTTCTCAGTAGTACATGGCACATACTCAAAAACTGACCATGCATTAGGGCAAAAACTCCTCATAGTCAAATGTAGAAAGGCAGAAATAGTAAATGTAGATTATAATGCAATGACAATTGCATGTAATAAAGAGCCATGGAAATGTAGACTGAAAATCAATTGGAAACTAAACAATGTCATCCTAAAGAATGAGTAGGTCAAACAACAAATCATAGAAACAATAAATAACTTCATCCAAGAGAAAGAATCACCACTAATGAAGTCAAAATTAAAACAAAAAATTAGGAGCTATTTTGCCCAACTGCATGCCAATAAATTTGACAATCTAAATGAAATGGATAAATATTTACAAAAATACAATTTGCCCAAGTTAACTGAATAGGAAGTAAAATCCTTAAATAAGCTCATTTCAGAAGAAGAAATTGAACAAGTCATCAAAGAACTCCCTAAGAAAAATTCTCCAGGGCCAGATGAGTTTACAAGTGAATTCTACCAAACATTTAAAGAACAAGTAATTCCAATACTATACAAACTATTTGCAAAAATAAGTGAAGAAAGAGTTCAAACTCCTTTTATGTCACATATATGGTGTTGATACCTAAACCAGGCAGAGCCAAAACAGAGAAAGAAAACTACAGACCAATTTCCCTAATGAATATTGATTCAAAAATCTTAAATAAAATATTAGCAAGGAGATTGCAGCAAGTGATCACCAGGATAATACACTATGACCAGGTGGGATTTATACCAGCAATGCAAGGCTGGTTCAATATTAGAAAAACTATTAATACAATCAACCACATCAATAACAAAACTAACCAAAATCATATGATTATCTCAATAGATGCGGAGAAAGCATTTGACAAAATACTACACTCATTCCTATTTAAAACACTAGAGGGGGCAGCTAGGTGGTGCAGCAGATAGAGCACAGGCCCTGGAGTCAAGAAGACCTGAGTTTAAATCTGGCCTCAGACTCTTGACACTTACTAGCTGTGTGAACCTGGGTGAGTCACTTAACCCTCATTGGCCTGTTTAAAAAAAAATACTAGAGAGCATAGGAATAGGTGGAATTTTCCTCAACATAATAAGCAGTATCTACCTAAAACCATCAGCAAACATTATATGTAAGGGGGATAAGTTGGAGGCATTGCCAATAACATCAGATGTGAAACAGGAATGTCAATTTTCACTTCTATTATTTAATATTGTATTAGAAATTTTAGCTATAGCAATAAGAGAAGAAAAAGGAATTAAAGGAATTAGAATAGGCAAGGAGGAAACAAAACTTTCACTATTTGCAGATGATATGATGGTATACTTAAAGAATCCTAAAGAATCAACTAAAAAACTGCTTGAAACAATTAATATCTTTAGGAAAGTGGCAGGATATAGAATAAACCCACATAAAGCATCAGCATTTCAATACATGACCAACAAAGCTCAGCAGCAAGAGATAGAAAGAGAAATTTCATTTAAAGTAACAGTAGACAATTCAAAATACTTGGGAGTCAAGCTGCCAAGACAAACCCAGGAACTCTATGAACACAATTACAGAACACTTGTCACACAAATAAAATCAGATCCATGTAATTGGAAAGATATCAATTGTTCATGGATAGGCAGAACTAATATAGTAAAAATGACAACTCTACTGAAATTAATTTACCTATTCAGTGCCATACCATTCAGACTACCAAAAATTATTTTGTTAGTCTGATAAGTCAAGAATATCAAGGGATTTAATGGAAAAAATGCACAGGAAGGTGGGGTAGCTGTATCAAATTTGAAGCTATATTATAAAGTGGCAGTCATCAAAACTTTGTGGTACTGGCTAAGAAATAGAGTGGTGGATCAATGGAATAGGTCAGGCACAGGAGACACAGTTGTAAATGACTATAGTAATCTACTGTTTGATAAACCCAAAGACTCCAGCTTCTGGCATAGGAACTCAGTATTTGACAAAAACTGCTGGGAAAACTGGATGGTAGTATGGCAGAAACTAGGAATAGACCAACATCTTACACCTTATACAAAAAATAAGGTCAAAATGGGTTCAAGATTTAGACATAAAGGGAGATGCTGTCGAAAAATTGGAATACTAATACATTGTTGGTGGAGCTGTTAAGTGATCCAACCATTCTGGAGAGGAATTTGGAACTATTCCCAAAAGTTTATGGGACTGTTCATACCTTTTGACCCAGTGGTACCACTGCTAGGTCTGTATCCCAAAGAGACCATAGAAACGGGAAAAGGACCCACATGTACAAAAATATTTATAACAGTTCTCTTTGTGGTGGCAAACAGTTTTATTAATCTCTTCTTTGATTTTTAGCATTTCCATTTTGGTGTTTATTTGAGGATTTAAATTTTTTTCTTTTTCTAGGTGTTTTTTCTTAAATTCCTGCCTAAAAATAAGTAAATAAATAAAAATAAATAGAGGAAGACCTCTATTTTATTTGTGTAAATGTTTAAAGATATAAATTTTCCCCATTGTACTGTTTTGGTTGCATCCCCAAAATTTTGGAATGCTGTCTCATCATTGTCATTCTAAACTTTAATGAAAATATTGATTGTTTCTATGATTTGTTTTTTTTGGCCAACTCATTCTTATTGTTAGATTTAGTTTCCAGTGGATTTTGACTATAGATTCCCATGGCCCTTTATTGCATGTAACTTTTATTGCATATGGTCTGAAAAGAATATTTATGCTTTTCAGGTTTTTTTGTGTGAACTTTTTTACCCTAATACAAAATTAATTTTTAAGTTGTCATGTATGAGCGAGGAAAAAAAGTTAACTCCTTTCTATTGCCATTCAATTTTTCCCCATAAGTCTATGAATATCTAATTTCTAAAATTCTACACATCACCTTAAATTCATTCTTATTTGTTTTATGTTCAGATTTATCTAGTTCTGAGAAGGGAAAATTGAGTCTTATTGTCTATTTCCTCTCATAATTCACTTAACTTTTTCTTTAAAAATCTGGATTCTATGCCATTTGTTGCATATATGCTTTGTAAGTGTCAAATTTAGTATGGAGAGAGATAATTCGGTGGCTCACTGTAATATTGGCATTCTGAAAATAATTAGAGTCTTCTAGGTCCAAAGTTTCATCCCTTAGAAACTGCCTTTTTTAGTTTTTTTTCTCCCAGACTAATAAGAAAGGAGATTACCAGCCTCTTTTCCACAAACAAACCAGGTTATATTAATGGGAACAAAATTTACAACACAGGTGAAGTTAATAAAGCCAAGGACAATGAGAAAGGGAATAGGGGAAGAGAAAAAATATGCCCTGCTAACCAGATGATTATAATCTTAATCTACAGGGTAAAAAGGCCCCCAGGTACCTCGATTAAGTTCTGTGGCTCTAGGAAAGACTGACTCAAACCTCAAACTTGCTTCCAGCTCAGCCAGCCCAAAGAGCTGGCCTTGCTTCCACAACACAAACCTACCACCACCTGGAATCCATAGTTCCAATGAGAATCAGCTGTGCAGTCTCTCCCATTTGGGTTTGAAGGTCAACCACCACACCAGTTCCTCTCTTCCTCTTTTTCCCCATTCCTCCTGGAGTTCTATCTTCTACCTTCCTGACCTCCCCACAGGAAGGGGAGGTTCTTAGCCATCCTGAGTCTCCAATTGGTTCAATATACCTCCTGGGCTGTCCCCATTATAATTTGGCCAGGCCCATGTGGGCATAGGGGAACTACTAGGGGAGGCTTAGATACTTTGATACTTTGAATCAATAAATGTTCTTTTCTATAATCTCTTCAAGTACACCCTCATCTTCTCTTAGGCTTTCCAAGATTACATCTTTTCAGTGTGACCATAATGAAACAAAAATGTGGTCATGGAAAACCCAAATCACAATTAATTACTTATAGCTTAATACTGATACTACTTTCACAGTTTATCTCTTTAATTAGATCTATTTTTGCTTTATCTGAGATCAAAATTGCTGACTTGCAATGAATTAGATTTTAAGTGACTAAGGAACGTGCAAAGTCTCCAGTTTCATTCTCTCCTCCAGAGCCATCTGGGTTTAGTGGCAAGATATACACCAGGATGACTGGAGATGGCTCTAGATATTTGAGGCAGCTTGGGTTAAGTGATTTGCCAAGAGTCACACTACTAAGAAGTGTCAATTATCTGAGGCTTCTCCAACATTTGTTATTTTCCTTTTTTGTCACATTAGCCAATCTGATAGGTGTGGGGGTGGTACCTCAGAGTTGTTTTAATTTGCATTTCTCTGATAAATAGTGATTTAGGGCATTTTTTCATGACAATAGATAGCTTTGACTTGTTCATCAGATATTGAAGGAATGCCCATCAACAGGGGAATGGCTAAACAAATTGTGCTATATGAATGCAATGGAATACTATTGTGGTATAAGAAATGATGAGCAGGAAGCATTCAGAGAAACTTGGAAGGACTTATATGAACTGATGCTGACTGAGAAGAGCAGAACCAGGAGAACATTGTACACGGTAGCAGCACCATTGTGCGATGAACAATGGGGATAGTCTTGGCTCTTCTCAGCCGTGCAACAATCCAACACAGTTTCAAAGAACTCATGATAGAAAATATTCTCAACATCCAGAAAAAACTGTGAATTATGAATGCAGATCATACTGTTTCTACTTTTGGGCTGATTTTTGTTTAAGGTTTTTCCTTTATGCTCTGATTGTTCTTTCACAAGATGACTAATGTAGAAATATGTTTTATATGACTGTACATATACAACCTATATCAGACTACTTTCCATCTTGGGGAGGAGGGAGGGAAGGGAGGGGAACAGAAAAGAAAAATTTGGAACTAAAAATCCAGTACCAGTGTAAACAAATGTTGAAAAATATCTTTATATGTAATATGTAAATGGAAGATAATAAAAGAAAATTTCAAAAAGACCACTCCTGAATATAAAATTTGACATTTAAACACAAAACTCAAGAGAAACATAAAAAGCTAGGTGGCACAGTGGATAAAGCACCAGCCCTGGATTCAAGAGGACCTGAATTCAAATGTGACCTCAGACACTTGACACTTACTAGCTATGTGACCCTGGGCAAGTCACTTAACCCTCATTGCTCCACAAAAAAAGTAAATATAAATGTAAACTAAATATAAATGAGGAAATAAGAAACACAACTATTACTCTTTATTTTATTTTTTTTTGGTGACGCAATTGGGGATTATGTGACTTGTCCAGCATCACACAGCTAGTAAGTGTCAAGTGTCTGAGGCCGTATTTGAACTTAGGTCCTCCTGACACCAGGGCTGGTACTCTATCCACTGCAACAACTAGCTGCCCCCAAACTATTAATCTTTGCAGACTACGTGATGATACACTAAGATAATATGAGAGAATAAACTACAACACTACTAAATATTTCAGAAAATTTGCAGGATATAAAATAAACTCTCATAAATCATTAACATTTCTATATATTACCAAAAAATCCAAGCAGCAAAAGATAGAAAAAGAAATTCCATGTAAAATAACAGTAAATAAACCAACGTTATTGGAAGTCTACCTGCAAAGAAAAGCCTAGGAACCATATGAACACAACTACAAAAGACATTTTACACAAATAAAGCTAGAGCTAGACAATTAGAGAAATGGAAATAGTAATTGCTCATGGGTAGGTCTAATCAAAATGATAAAAATTGCATTTATACCTGTTAGTTTACTTATTCAGTGTCATACCAATCACATTACCAAAATCTATTTTCTAGAATTAGAAACAAGGCCTCATTTCTCCAAAATATAGAAAAGTGAGTCAAATATACGGAATCATGAGTGAGTACTGTGAGAATCTTAGCTCTGCCCTGAGGAGAAAGCATGTGACTTGACATCTGGAAGTTACATTTATAGAATTAACTTTAGTCATGTCAATCAAAGCTACCAGCCAATTAGTATGGAGCTGTGTGTGGACATCCCTGCTTCCTGTTTCACAGACTTATGGGAGAAGCCATTGAAGATCAGCCTCTTTTTGTCCAGGGAATAAGCGTGGTGGCAGATGGAGAACAGCGCTTTGGGGTGGGGGCCCTCTTATTCATTTGAACAGCAGCTTGGTGGTGGTGAGAGATTTCATGTGGTCTGCTAAGAAAGGAAATTGATTTCTTTCTCTCTGTCTATACCAAATTAGATCTAAACTAGGATATTCATGCTATAAGGAATCTGTTCTCAATCTCTTTCTCTCTTCACTAACTTATAATATACTTTAATAAATCTTTAAAGACCTAAACTCTTGCTGAATTTATCAGTGATTTTAGCCAGCTTCCCCCTAAGACTGGGGGGTCAGATTAGAATCCACAGTTTAGATATTAAGCAACACAGTACTCAATTGATAAATGTTTAATGGCATAGTCAGTTTTCAGAAGAAGAAACAAAAGCTATTTATACTTATACAAAATGCTTTATATCACTATCAAAACAACTCTTAGATACCACCTCCCAGCTATAAGATTGACTGCTATGACAGAAAGGAAAATTATAAATGTTGCATGGGAAGTAGAAAAATGGCAACATTGATTGACTATTGGTGGAATTGTGAACTCACCCAACTATTCCAAAGAAAAATTTATAGTTATACTCAAATGATTATAAAACTATGGTATGCCCTTTGACTCAGAAATACCACTACTAGGCATGTATCCCAAAATTGTCAGAAAAAGGTAAAAGACCTATATTTATAAAAACACTTATAACAGCTTTTTATAGTGGCAAAGAGAGAATTGTTGAACAAGTTATGATACATGATTATGATAATATACAATTCTTCTATAAGAATAAGAAATAACAAGCATGGTGTTTTAAGAAAAATAAATTGGAAGACTTATATAAAGTGAGGCAATGTGAAGGGAACAGAACCACAAGGATGTTGTACACAAAACCAAAATTATACAATGATCAATTGTGAAAGACATTTTGATCAATATAATGATCGAAGATAATTCCTAAAGACGTTTTATGAAAAATTCTATCCACCTGCAGGGAAAGACCTGAATATAGATTGAAGCATATATTATACTTCCCTTTTTTGCACTTGCTTTTTTTTTTGCAAAAGGGCTAATATAGAATTATGTCTTATGTGATTTTACATGTATATTTGATATCACATTTCTTGCTTTCTCATTGGGTGAGGGAGAGATGGGAGAAAAGGAAAGGGTTTGGGACTCAACATTTTTAAAAAAATGAATGTTTAAAGTAAATAAATATTTTTAAAGTAATTCATTTTTGATTGAGATATGTTCAAATTCTTATTCTGATACTTACAAGCTATATGACCATAAGTAAGTCAGTTAACATTTATGGGATTTGGTTCCTTCATCTGTAAAATGAATGTGTTGAAGTAAATGGTGTCTGAAATCCCTTATAGCTCTAAATCTGTGATCCTATCAATGTGTAATCTAAAAGATATATCCACATGCCCTAAGAGGATTCTTCAGTCTATTGAAAAGAGGTTTAAAGAAGTTAGCATACTGAAGAGGAAAAGGTATAGTAGAGGAATAATATAAAATCCTTTCAGAAATGAAAAGGGGTTATCCTGCTCCCCCAAATGATAACTTACATTTTTGTAGAGCTCTTTGACATTTTCAAAGGACTAGCATTTTTCTCAGAGTAATACTCCTAAGTAGTAAATATTATAGTCTTTTTGCAGATGTGGAACCCAAGGTTCAAAGAAATTGAATGATTTTTCTATTGGTTCTCTCAAACATAAAGACATCATATAAGGGGCAGAGGCAAGAAGGCAGAGGAAAGGCAGGGACTTCTCAGAACTCCCCACATGATCATTAAAAAACCCTCCAAATAATGCCATAAGAAAATTCCTGGAGTAGCAGAACCCAAAAATGATGGCATGAGATCATTTTCCAGCCAAAGATGGCTTAGAAGGACAGTGGGAAAGGTCTGTTGTACTGGGGTGGGAGTGGAGTCCAGCCCTGCAGCTGAGACATGCAGATCCAGCCCTGAGGCTGCAGACACAGATCCAGCTTCAGGCAAGGGAAACCAAAGAAACAGCCAGTAGCCTCTGAATTGGCTGTGGTGTCAGCTTCTTCTGGAACTAGTGAGAGGGTTGAGCACCTGGCTGGGGGAGATTGCAGGTGTCTCTGATGGTGCTGAGGAAGAACATGATTTATTTGCCTGTCCTGGGAATCAGGAAGCAGTATTAAGTGACAACCCAGGTGGGAGAGGGGTGCAGGCTTCCCAGATCTAGCAACCACAGTGAAACAGATTTTTTTTTGTTTTTAGTTAAAAAACAAGTAGGTTGTAGATTGAGGAGGAAAGGCAGTAAGTGACACAATTACTCCAAAAAATTCCAAATAATGCCATATTACAAGTCCTGGAGCAGCAGAAGCCACAAAAGGATGGGTTGAAACAATTTTCCAGCCAAAGACAGCTTAAAAATTCAGCAGGAGGGTTCTTCTATACCAGAGTAGGAGTGGACCCTAACCCTGTGGTCCCAGCTATACAGATCCATCCCCAGGCAGGCTGCACCAGAGAAATTTACTTGCAGAACCTCTAAATCATATGTGGCACTATCATCCTATAGAATTAAGCTCACGGTCTGGTAAAAGTCCTGACCAGTTAATCAGGGGGAGACTACAGGGGTCTCTTCTGCAACTGAAGTAGATTTCCGTAGTTCTACCCTAGCTGCTCAGAGCCAGGAAGCAAACTTGAGTAGTAGTCCCAGTTGTGGGAATGGTGCAGGCCCACTGGAGCTTTGACCCCGGGAAAATAAAAATTTCCTTTCCTGGTTGAAAAGCAAGTTGGCTTGGCTTTATTTATGGACCACAGCACAGGCCAGGTGAGTGAAGAACCAGCCACTCCTTAAATCATCTTACCTTGGATCCCCTGAATCTTGGGACAGTACAACCTGAAAGCAGTGCCCCACTTTAAGAAGTAGTTAAAAGTCAATTAATAGGTGAGCAAGATGAACAAAGGTGCGGACCATAGAAAGTTTCTTTCATGACAAGGAATATCAAGGTACCCCTCAGAAGAGGATAGCAACCTCAGGGATCCAACATCCAAAGCTTCCAAGAAAAATATGAATTGGTCTCAGGCAATAGAGGTGCTCAAAAGGAACTTTGAAGATAAAGTAAGAGAGGTAGAGGAAAAAAAAATAGAGTGATGGAGGAAAGTCATGAGAAAAAAGTCAACAGCTTGAAAACCAAAATAGAAAAGCTCTCTGAAGAAAATAATTGCCTAAGAACTATGATTGAACAAATGAAAGCTAGTGACTTTATGAAAAACCAAGACACAATAAAGCAAACAGAAATGAATTTTTAAAATAAAGGGCAATGTGAAATAACTTATTGGAAAAACAGTTGACCTGGAAAATAGATCCAGGAGAAATAATCTTAAAATTATTGGACTACCTAAAAACCATGATCAAAAAAAGACATTAGACATTATCTTTTAAGAGATTGTCTAGGAAAATTTCCCTGGTATTCCAGAAGTAGAAGGTAAAATAGAAATTGAACAAATCCACCAATCACCTCCTGAAACTGATCACAAAATGAAAACTTCCAGGAATATTATAGCCATATACCAGAGCTCCCAGGTCAAGGAGAAAATATTGCAAGCAGCCAAAAAGAAACAATTCAAGTATTGTGGAGCCACAGTCAGGATAGCACAGGATCTAGCAGCTCCCACATTAAAGGATCAGAGGGTTTATAATATGATATTCTGGAGGGCGAAGGAACTGGGATTACAACCAAGAATAATCTACCCTGGAAACCTGAGTATAATATTTAAGGTATTTGTGATGGAAAGACCTGAACTCAATAGAAAATTTGATTTTCAAATACAAGACCCTTGAGAAACATAAAAAGAAAAACAGGAAAAAAGAAATCATGAGGGAGGTTAAAAGGTTAAAATGTTTACAGTCCTACAGGGAAAGATGATATGTCTAATTTATAAGAACTTTCTCAGCATTAGGGCAGATGAGAGGAATAATTTTAAACAGAGGGCACAGGTGGGAATTGTGTATGAAGGGATGATATTTGCAGAGCATTTATTTTTTGTTTATTTTTTATGGGGCAGTTAGAGTTGGGTGGCATGCCTGGATGTAGAGTTGGTGAGTGTCTTGTGTCTAAGGCCAGATTTGGTGTCAGGTCCTCCTGGGTCTAGGGCTGCTGCTTTGTCCATGTTACCTACCTGTCCCACAATGATTTCTTTAGGGTAAAAGGGAGGGGGGATTATTGCACTGTGAGAGGGGGAAGGGGAGAGCTACCATGGGGTGAAATCTCACATGAAAGAAGCAGGAAATATCTTATGGATTGGGGTGAGGGATGGAGGAGGAGTAGGACAGTGAATGAGCCTTACACTAATCAGAATTGGCTCAAAAACCTTACTCTCATCAAAATTGGCTCAAGGAGGGAATAACATACACACTCAATTTAGTGGAGTAATCTATCTAACCCTGCAAAGATAATAAAATATGAAGGAGATAAGGCCAGAGGGGTGGAAGAAAGGAGGGCAGATTGGGGTGAAAGGAGTAAGAAACAAAACACTTTTGAGGAGGGATAGGGTAAAATTAGATAGAAAATAGAGTAAATATTATGGGGAGGGAAGAGGATGGAGGGAAGCAATTAACAATAGTAACTGTGAAAAAAAACTTTGAAGCAGAGGCAAGAGTAATGTAAGATAATGATGATTGAGTGATTGATTGATTGGTTGATGGATTGTTGACAATTGGAGGAAGATGAGGATTGCCTGATGATGATTGATTGATGCTAATGATAAAACATATGGTACTTTGCTGGGTTATTGTGAAGAAAATTCTTTGCAATGTATAAGGTACTATATAAATGTTATCTATTACTACTGTTTCAATAATCAACCTCATGGGTTTATTGTAAGGAAGTCTCTCTTTAAAGTACTATATAAATGTAGTTTACTATAAAAAAAAAAAAAACATCAGCAAGATGCTATCAGAAACTTCTGGAAGGACCTGAATGAGTTGATGCACTGTATACAAAACAACAGCAATATGGTGAGATGATCTTCTGTGAATGATTTGATTATTTTTAGCAATGCAATGAACAAAGACAACTCTGAAGGTCTTATGAAAAGTTCAATCCATCTATTAGATAAGTTAGACATAATAGATGTCTGGAAAAAATTTAATGGGGATACAAAGGAATATACATTTTTCTCAGCAGTAGACGGCACATTTTCAAAAATTTACCATGTATTAGGGCACAAAAACATCATAGTCAAATGTAGAAAGGCAGAAATAGTGAATGCATCCTTCTCAGATCATGATGCAATAAAAATTACATGTAAGAAGGAGCAATGGAAAAGGAGACTGAAAATCAATTGGAAACTACATAATTTCATTCTAAAGAATGAATGGGTCAAACAACAAATCATAGAAACAATCAATAACTTTATTCAAGAGAATGACAATAACGAGACAACATACCAAAATCTATGGGATGCAGCTAAAGCAGTGCTTAGGGGAAAATTTATAGCTCTAACTGCTGACATGAATAAAAAAGAGAAAGAATAGATCAATGAATTGGGCATGCAACTTTAAAAGCTAGAAAAAGAACAAATTAGAAATCCGCAATTAGATACTAAACTAGAGATCCTGAAAATTAAAGGAGAAATTAATAAAATTGAAAGCAAGAAAACCATAGAATTAATCAATAAAACTAATATCTAGTTTTATGAAAAAACTAATAAAATAGATAAAATATTGGTTAGTTAGATTAAAAAAAAGAAAGAAGAAAACCAAATTACCAGTATCAAAAATGAAAGAGGTAATGTTACCACCAATGAAGTGGAAAATAAATCAATAATTAGGAATTATTTTGCCCAACTCTATGCCAAGAAATTCAACAATCTAAATGAAATGGATGAATATCTACAAAAATACAAACTGCCCACGTTAACTGAAGAGGAAATAAAATCCTTAAATAAGCCCATATTAGAAAAAGGAATTGAACAAGCCATTTAATAAACTCCCTAAGAAAAAATCCCCAGGGCCAGATGGGTTTACAAGTGAATTTTACCAAACATTTAAAGAACAATTACTTCCAATATTATACAAATTATTTGGAAAAATAGGTGAAGAAGGAGTTCTACCAAATTGGTTTTATGACACAAATATGGTGGTGATACCAAAATCAGGCAGAGCAAAAACAGAGAAAGAAATTATAGACTAATTTCCATAATGAATATTGATGCTAAAATCTTAAATAAGATATGAGCAAGGAGATTACAGCAAGTGATCACCAGGTTAATACATTATGACCAGGTGGGATTTATACCAGGAATTCAGGGCTGGTTCACCATTAGGAAAACTATTAACATAATCAACCACATCAATAAGAAAACCAACCAAAATCATATGATTATCTCAATAGATGCAGAGAAAGCTTTTGACAAAATACAGCACCCATTCCTAATAAAAATCACTAGAGAGCATAGGAATAGGTGGAGCTTTCCTTAAAATAATAAGCAGTATCTACCTAAAACCATCAGCAAGTATTGTATGCAATGAAGATAAGTTAGAGGCCTTCCCAATAAGATCAGGGGAGAAACAGGGATGTCCATTATCACCTCTATTATTTAATATTGTACTAGAAATATTAGCTTTAGCAAGCAGAGAAGAAAAAGGAATTAAATGAATTGGAATAGGCAAGGATGAAACAAAATTATCCCTCTTTGCAGATGATATGAGGGTATACTTAGATAATCCTGGAGAATCAACTCAAAATTTAATTGAAACAAGTAACAAGTTTAGCAAAGTAGCAGGATATAAAATAAATCCACATAAATCATCAGCATTTCTATACATGACCAACAAAGTCTAGCAGCAAGAGATAGAAAGAGAAATTCCATTTAAAGTAACAGTAGATAATATAAAATACTTGGGAGTCTTCTTGCCAAGACAAACCCAAGAACTCTGTGAACACAATTACCAAACACTTTTCACACAAATCAAATCAGATCTAAATAATTGAAAAGATATCAATTGCTCATGGATAGGCAGAGCTAGCATATTAAAAATGACAATACTACCTAAATTAATTTACTTATTCAGTGCCATACCAATCAGACTACCTAAAATTTCCTTTATAGAGCTGGAAAAAATAATAACAAAATTCATCTGCAAAAAAAAAAAAGTCAAGAATATCAAGGGAAATAATGAAAAAAAAATGCACAGGAAGGTGGTTTAGCTATACCAAATCTGGAGTTTAACTATAAAGCAGCAGTCATCAAAACTATCTGTTACTGGCTAAGAAATAGAGTGGAGGATCAATGGAATAGAGTAGGCACAGGAGACACAGTAGCAAATGACATTAGTAATGTAGTTTTTGATAAACCCAAAGCCTCCAGCTTCTGGGATAGGAACTCAGTATTTGATGAAAACTGCTGGGAAAAGTGGAAGATAGTATGGCAGAACTGAGGCATAGACCAACATCTAACACCTTATGCTAAAATAAGGTCAAAATGGGTAAATGATTTAGACATGAGGTGATACCATAGGTAAATTAGGAGAAGAAGGAATAGTCTAACGTTCAGGTCTTTGGAAAGGAGAGTAGTTTATGACTAAACAAGGGATAGAGGATATTATGAAATACAAAATGGATGGTTTAGATTACATTAAATTAAAAAGGTTTTGTACAAACAGAAGCAATGAATCCAAAATTAGAAGGGATACATAAAGCTGGGAAAAAATTTTTATGGCCAGTACTTCTGATAAAGGCCTCATTTCTAAAATATATAGGGAAGTAAATCAAATTTATAAGACTCCAAATCATTCCCCAGTTGAGAAATGGTCAAAGGATATGAACAGGAAGTTTTCTGATAATGAAACCAAAGCTATCTATTCCCATATGAAAACATGCTCTAAATCACTATTGATTAGAGAGATGCAAATTAAAACAACTCTAAGGTACCACGTGACACCTGTCAGATTGGCTAATATGACAATAAAGGAAAACAATAAATGTTGGAGAAGCTGTGGAAAAATTGGAACACTAATACATTATTGGTGGAGCTGTGAACTGATCCAAACATTCTGGAGAGCAATTTGGAATTATGCCCAGAGGGCTATAAAGCTGTGCATACCCTTTGACACGGCAATTCCAGTTTTGGGTCTTTTCCCCAAGGAGATCATAGAAAAGGGGAAAGGACCCTCATGTTCAAAAATATTTATAGCTGCTCTTTTTGTGTTGGCAAGGAATTGGATATTGAGAGGTTGCCCATCAGTTGGGAAATGGCTGAACAACTTGTGCCATATGAATGTAATGGAATTCTACTGTGCTGTGAGAAACAATGAGCAGGAGAAGTTCAGAGAAACCTGGAATGACTTGCATGACCAGATGATGAGTGAGATGAGCAGAACCAGAAGAACATTATACACAGTATGAACAGCATTATGTGTTGATCAACTGTGATAGACTAGATTCTTCTCACCAATCCAGTGTTACAAGAAAGTTCCAAAGGACTCATGATGGAAAAGGTTCTCCAAATCCAGAAACAAATAAGAACTGTGGAATATGGATGCTGATTGAACCATACTATTTCTTTTATTTCTGGTGCTGTTGTTTTTCTGTTTTGAGGTTTTTCCTTATTGTTCTTCTCTTATATCATGACTGATGCAGAAATATGTTTAATGTTGTTATGTATATGTATATGTGCATATATTTGTAGCCTATATTGGATTGCCTGATGTATGGGGGATGGAGGGGAGGGAGGGAGAAAAATTTGAAATTGGAGATCTTATGTAAACAAATACCTTTACATGTGACTGGAAAATAATAAATTAATTTTATTTTTTTAAAAAGTGCAATCTATCTACAGAGGTAGAACTGATGGTATCTGAATACAGATTGAAGCATAATTTTTGTTAGCTCCTTTATCTAAAGTTTTACTTTTGTCTGTTTTCTTTCACAAGCTGGCTAATATGGAAATATTTTGCATGACTGCTCATGTATAGCTTCTAATGAATTGCTTGAGTTCTTGGAACACAAAGTGTTTTTTAAAAAATTGATGTCAAAATTTGTATTTTACATGTAAGTTGGGAAAATAAAATTCTAATTATAAATATTTAAAAAGAGCAAGTGGGTTTGTGTTTGTTTTTTTTTTACAAACCAGAGCACAGGTCAGTCCAGTGCAGAATGTGACTCTCCTTAAATCATACCATCTGGGCCCCCTGAAACTTGGGACAATGCCCTACTTTATTGCTTTAAAAGTTAAGATATAGAATACCAAAATGAACAGACAGCAAAGGATATGGACCATAGAAAGTTTCTTTGTTGACAAGGAAGATCAAAATACACCCTCCACAGTAGATAACAAAGTCAAAACTCCTACATCCAAAGCTTGCATGAAAAATATGAATTGGTCTCAGTCAATAGAAGCACTCAAAAAGGATTGTGAAGATAAAATAAGAGAGGTAGAGGGAAAAGTCAGAGAGTTAGAGGAAAACGTGGAAAGAGAAATGAAAGTGATGCAGGATGCTGATTAAAAAATCATCAGCAGATTAAAAGACAAGTGGAAAAGCTCTGTGAAGAAAATAATTGCTTAAAAATTATGATTGAACAAATGGAAGCTAATGACTTTATGAGAAATCAAGACATAATAAAGCAAATCCAAAGGAATAATAAATAGAGGACAAGGTAAAATATTTACCTGGAAAAAAAGCTGACCTGGAAAATAGGTTCAGGAGAGATAACTTGAAAATTATTGGAATATTGGAAAACCATGATCAAAAAAAGAACTTAGACATCATCTTCCAAGTAATTGTCAGGGAAAATTGCCCCGGTATTCTAGAAACAGAAGGCAAAATAGAAATTGAAAGAATCCACCAATCACCTGAACATGATCCCAAAATGAAAACTTTCAGGAATATTATAGCCAAATTCCAGAACTCCCAGGTCATGGAGAAAATATTGCAAACAGCTAGAAAGAAACAATTCAAGTTCTGTGCAACTATTGTTAGGATAGCAAAATATTTAGCATCTTCTTCATGAAAGCATTGGAGTACATGGAATATGATATGGGGGGGGGGGTCAAAGGAATTGGGATTACAACCAAGAATCACCTATCCAACAAAACTCTGTATAATCTTTCAGGGAGAAATATGGAATTTCAATGAAAAAGAGGACTTCCAGGCACTCATGAAGAAATGACCTGAACTAAATAGAAAATTTTATTTTCAAATACAAGACCCTAGAGAAGCATAAAAATGTAAACAGGAAAAAGAAATCATGAGGGAGATTAAAAGGTTAAACTGTACATTCCTATATTGGAAGATGATACTTCTAACTAATAAGAACTTTCTCAGTATTAGAGCAGCAAAAAGGAATAAATTTAGACAGAGGGCACAGATGTGAATTGAATATGAGGGGATGATTCATCTAAAACATTTATGTTTTGCTTATCCTTTTTTATGTGGGGTAGGTAGGGTGTTTTGGCTTATGTCTGGGGCCAGATTTGGGCTCGAGGCCTCCTGGGTCCAGGACTGGTGCTTTGTCAACTGTGTCACCTAGGTGCCCCATTCTGACATCTTTAAAATAAAATTAATGAGTGAGAAGAATGCATTCACAGAAAGGGAGAAGGACAGATGGAATGGGGAAAAGTATCTCACATTAAAGAAGCAAGAAAAAGTTTATAGACTGCAGGGGAAGATGGGGAAGGAGCTGGGGAGAGAGTGAACCTTACTCTCATCAGAATTGGCTCAAAAAAGAGAATAAAGTATACACTGAAGTGGGTATAGTAATATATCTTGCCCTGCAGGGAAATTGATGGGAAGGGGATTGGGGCGGGGGGTGAAGGAAAGGAGGAGAGATTGGGGAAGGAGCAGTCAGAAGCAAAACATTTTTGAGGAGGGAAAATGTAAAAGTAGATAGAAAATAGAGTAAATAACATAAAGAGCAAATAGGATGGAGGGAAACTCAGTTAGCAATAGTAACTGACAAAAAATTGAGCAGAGGCAAGAGCTATCTGAGATTAGGATGATAATGATGATATTGGTGGTACTTTGCTGGGCTATTGTGAAGAAAATTCTTTTTCACGTATAAGGCACTATATAAATGTAAGTTACTATGGTTGTTGCTATAATTAACCTCGTGGGTGTTTTATGAGGAAATCTCCCTTTAAAGTACTATATAAATGTAGTTTACCATTAAAAGAAAATATGATAAGGATGCTATTAGAAAAACCTGGAAAGACTTACATGAGCTGATGCAAAATGAAACGTACCATATACAAAATAGCAGCAATATTATAAGGTGATGTGCTGTGAATGACTTAGTTATTTTCAGCAGTGTGATGATCCAAGACAGCTCTGAAAGACCTGTGAAAAATGCAGTCCATCTACAGAGAAAAAGCTAATGGTACCTGAATATAGTTATATAGATGGAAGTATATTTAGTTGTTCTTGTTGTTAGTTCCTTTTGCCAAAGGTTTTTTTTGTTTTTGTTTTTTTTTACCTACTATGTTTTGCATGACTGTACATGTTTAACTTTTATTGAATTGCTTGAGTTCTTATGGGGGTATAGAGAGGAAGGAATAGAATTTGGAACACAAAGTTTTAAAAATTGATGTTATGGGGGCAGCTAGGTGGCACAATGGATAGAGCACCGGCCCTGGATTCAGGAGGACCTGAGTTCAAATCCGGCCTCAGACACTTGACACTTACTATCTGTGTGACCCTGGGCAAGTCACTTAACCCCAGTTGCCTCAGCAAAAAACAAACAAACAAACAAAAAATTGATGTTACAATTTGTTTTTACATGTAAGGTGGGGAAAATTCTAAATAAATAAATAAATAAATAAGATATGTTAAGGGCTAAAATTCTAGCTAGTCTGTCTAAAATATCTTAGATAATAATAAATTATAAGCTTTAGCAAGAGTTAGGCTTTTAAGCATTTATTAAGGAGAATAAGAATTTGGTAAAGAGAGAGAGAAAGGCCTACATTCATCTATCTATTAAATAGCTCCCTTCTCCACCAGCGTCCCCAGGAAAAGAGCCCCAGTCAGAGTGCCAGGCTCTTCCTTCTTCCTCCCACTAGCAAACTTCACTTCCTGATGCAAAAGAAAAGACGCATGTTCTTATGCTTGGTAGAAGGAAATGGCAAACCACTCCAGTATCGTTGCCAAAACAAACAAACTAAAAAACATAAACAACAACAAAAAAAAATAACACCCTTCCCCCCCCCAAAAAAAAAAAACAACCAAACCAAAACAAAACAAATGCGGTTATGAACAATCAGACAGGACTGAAACAACAACAACCTTATTAGATACTGCTGATTCTCAGTCCACCTGACATAAACAAACATTCCTTGTTCCTTGGCATCTGCAAGTAATATGTGTTTAGACTTTGTGATAGCAAGACAGACTTTCAGGCAATAACAAAGCCTTTTCTAAGACGAGGCACTATAGTATGATAAAAAGAATAGGCCTGGGTTTGAATCTCAGTTCTTATATTTACCAGTATTCCTAAACTAGTGACTTTACCTTTCTGAGTCCCTGCTTCTTCAGTTTCAAAATGGGAATATAACAATTGCAACTTCCTATTTTGATAGGGACTTAATTATTCATTGATTTGATTCATTTATCTGTCTATTTATGTATTCATTCATTCATTCATCCACCCATTTATTTATTTATTTATTTATTTACTTACTTATTCATTCATTCATGGCCCGACCAAAGAGGGTTAAGTGACTTGCCCAGAGTCACTCAGCTAGTGTCAAGTGTTGAGCCCGAATTTGAACTCAGTTCGTCTGAATCCCCAGGACTGGTGATTTATCCACTGCACCACCTAAGATGCTCCCTTTAGGACCTATTTGTTTAACTTTAAAGTATTACAGAAATTTAATTCAGTTTTAATATAAAGCAACACAGATGCTTGGGAGTTTATTGTGATGAATGTGTGGATTTTATCATCCTTTGCCAGGAATTAGCTTGCTGTAAAGATCCCTTTTATTTAAAGTGATTCATGCAGCTGCTGTTACCATGAGGTTTTTCAAGAGACAAGATGAATTAACACTAATAATTCATATGTTCAGAGTGCCTTAAATTTTACAAATATCTACAAGAATCTAGAGGGATCAATTGACTAGGTTCCCTAGATCAGTATTTGGACCTATTTAAGATAAATGTTGTCTATTCCCTCCTTGATGGACTCTTGGGATAGCCGCTCTCAGCAGGCCAATCAGGGTTTCATTACTCAATAATCTAGTAGTTCTTCTTTATAGACAACCAAACACACCTTTTCTACTTCAACATAAGCCCCTTTTCTCTCATTCACGTCTTTCACAGACTTAGAAAGAATAATAGATCATCATGTACATTAGATTACCTATTAGCCTTTGTTTAAACTAACCATCAGGGTTTAGAGAAGATTATAATCAATCTGAAAACATATTAATAAGCATTTATTATGTACCAGTTATTATTCTAGGCACTGGGGATATAAAGTTAAAAAAAATGGAAACTGTCTCTTACTTTTTTCGTTACATTCCATCAAGGGAAACAATATTCATAAATATTATGTACTAGTAAAATCCACAATAATTTCTAGGGGAGGCACTAACTAGGTTAGGGGAGAATCCAGATTCCTGTATGATATTCCTTTTACTGCTACTAACTGAACCTTGGAAGTTTGTATAATTTCTCAAGTCCTCAAGAACTTCATTTGTAAAATGAGAAGATTTGACTTTGATGATAACAATGCCTCACATTTATTTAGTGGTTTAAGGTTAATAAAGTACTTTCCTCACAGAAATCCCTTTCTGCTCTAAGATTCTTATTTATTTGCTTTTATTTACATGTTGAAAAACCAGGGTCAATCATTCATTGAACCTATCAATCAATGAACACTTATTAAAAGCATCTACTATGTACCAGTTTATATGCTAGGCACTGGAGACACAAGAAATAACAACAACAAAACAATCCCTGCCCTCAAGGAGCTTACATTGTATCTGGTAGAAACAGCAATTCAATTCATTAAATAATTATTAATATCTACTGTGAATAAAGGTACTGTATTAACCCTTGGGGAAAATAAAAGGAGAAATGACAAACAGTCATACCCTCATAGAAATGGCTGGCTAGTAGGGATTTTAATTTATATTCAAGTAACCATAAGGTATATAGAATATACACAGAGCCCATGGTGCATTTCCTGTATAGATGAAAAACACTTCAAATATGAGAAGCCTCATTATTTTTTCTAAGATAATTTGTTGAGATAAGACAACCATTCAGATGGGATACTAAATGTGACCCTTTTATTCTGCAACTACTTTTTCAGCATTTTTAAATGCTATATTGGTTCATATCTGACACCAATGGATAAAGGGAAATTAGAACAGCTTTATTATTGTTGTTGAAGTTGTTGTTTATTCTTAATTCTCAAAGAGGACCATGACATCAGGAGGTGATATTATGACTTGCACTGAATTGGATTTAAGTGAGGGAGGGCTGTGCAAATTCACCAGCCTCCCTCTCTCCTCCATTAGAATGACTGGAGATGGCCAGTTGTAGTAGGAAGTCATCAAAGTGACTCCATTTTGTAAAGTCCCTCCATCTTGTCCCTGGTTCTTATCTATCTCAGAACCCTGCCCCCTTTTATAGCCTCGTGAATATGGAACAATCATCAATGTGGCAACTTCACTTATATAATCTCCTACTATATTTCAGGCAATCAGGTTAAGTGCCTTGCCCAGGGTTACACAGCTTATAAGTCTCTGAGGTCAGACTTGAACTCAAATGCTCCTGACTCCAGGGTTGGTGTTCTATCCATTGCACCCATGCATTTTCCCTCCAATTTGATTAAATTATTTGTATTCTATTTTTTTTGTGGAAATTTGTGTTAGTTATAAAAATTATCTGTGATTCATAGAAGTTTTTTGGGTTTTTTTTGTTTTGTTTTTTTGTTTTGTTTTTTTCCGGAAGAGTTTAACTCAAGAACCTCCATTCTACATGAGGCCTTATTTGATTCCCCTGGTTGGTAATGAATTGCCCCTCACCTTTGTATGCCCTAGTGCCCTCCATGAAATATGTGTTTTCAATCACTTTTCAGTTGTGTCCAATACTTTGTGACCCTATTAGGCAAAGATACTGGAGTGGTTTTTCTATTTACTATTCCAGCTCATTTTATAACTGAGCAAATGGAGACAAACAGGGTTAAGTGACTTACCCAGGATCACATAGCTAGTAAATGTCTGAAGCCAAGTATTCTCTATCTGTATGTATAATACATATTATACATTTGCATACATATATGTATACACACACATACATTTTTAAGCTCTCAGTGTTCTAGTCTAGGCAACTCCATAACATAATTTGGAGAAAAGGTTCCACTCTGCATAAGTAAAGGGAATTTCCTTTCCTGGGAAAGTATAGGAGTTCCCTATACCAATGAGAACATCAGTGTGATCCCTATTTCCATTGCTAAAGTTTATTTGCCATAATAGATTCTTTTAATGTATACCCAAGTCAGAACAATTCCCAAATAAGTTGTAGTACATGTCAATCTGGAAAATCATCCTTCCCTTTCCATACTTTTATTTTTAATTTCTAGGGGGTGCTGAAAACCCATGGGACAAAAGAGAGAAATTCAGCCTTAAACATCTATTAGCTGTATGATCCTGGGCAAGTTATTTAACCTCTTTCCCTCACTTTTCCTTACCTATAAAATGGAGATAATAATGGGTCCTCCCTCCCAGGGTTTGTTGTAAAGGTCAAAGGAGATAATATTTGTAGTACTTATGACAGTGCCTGTCAAATAGTAGGTTATTATATAAATGTTCATTTCCTTCTCTCCCTCCCTCTTCTTTCCCGTCCTTTCACCTTATCATACTTTTCTGGCGAAGAAGAACCACTCTCAAGTTTTTTGTGTTTTTTTAATACATTTCAAGAACCTGCTGAACTTTTTCCCCTTCCAGCCACAGCTGCATACCTAAACACACACAGGCGGAGTCTATAAGCTTCCCAGATAGATAACAGTGGTTGCAGAGAATTTAGCGCTATGCTAACTACCTCAAGGAGCTTAAATCTTCCCCTGCCCTTCCAGTAACTTCCCACTCCAGGGCAGCAGAGATGATGACCTAAAAGGCTGAGCCCCATCATCAATCAAAACCTCAAAAAATAGAACATATATTTGATTCCAAACTTTATTTTTTTTTTCTCTTGCTGGGTTGGAGGATATAATATGAAAGGTCAGCTTTCTTCTAACACCTTTTGCCCTCTGCCTCTTTGCCACTCTGAAGCATGGTGAGTTAATAAGTTTGGCCTTCACATGGTATTGTAAAGTTGTTGAAGTTTGCTTTTGGCATTTTTGCTTCTGTGTTTCTTTTTCCTCACTTCTGAGCTGCTCCTTATTTGGTACCCAGAACCTTGGCTATGTAGAACACTGCTCTTTCTTCCCTGAGCAACACTTCCTGCTCTAGACCACTATCTTATCCATTCTTCCAAATATAACTATCCCTTCTCCTTACTTCCTTTCAGGCCTGGCCTAGTAACATTCTTATTTCCAACAAACTAACACCCGATCAAGTGCTAATAAGTAATGATGGCTTAATTGATAATGGAAATATAGGGCATTTCCATTTGACAAAGAATTGTCTTACAGGTTAATATCTTAAACAAAAGTATCAACTCTTGAAAGATATTGTAGCAAAAAAATGGGGAAGATCCCCCTGGGGAGAGAGGAACCTCTCAAAGGTCTCTGGGAAATCAGAAGACATAAGCAACCGTGAGTAAGGCTGATGCTGATGAGTAATGACAGTAGTGGTTATGTGAAATCAGGGTTTTGGAAGCTAAAGCTTTTACATGTGGGAAGCATAATAGATTACCTTCCCCCAAAGCATCACCGGAATAGAAGACACCTTTACCGAATTATAGCACTGTGACAAATTTAGTTGAACTGAGGAGTAGGGGGCTAGGAGGGATGACTAAGGTAAAATCTGCTGGCCCCTGGCTGAAGACATGGGCCATAAGAGATGAGAAGATTGGGGAATCAGGAGGCTGAGGTTGCCAGTAAAGACTGGGAATGAGATGACTATAAATCAAGTTTCAAACTTACTGAAGAAGGGCCAGGTGAAGAAGATAATGACCTAATAGCAATAAGCATCTGGACAAGATAGAATGATCTTTCTTTTCTTTTTTTTTTTTGGTGAGGCAATTGGAGTTAAGTGATTTGCCCAGGGTCACACAGCTAGTAAGTGTTAAGTGTCTGAGGTCGGATTTGAACTCAGGTCCTCCGGAATCCAGGGTTGGTGCTCTATCCACTGTGCCACCTAGCTGCCCCTGGAATGAGCTTTCAAGGAGGAGAGGGAGTTGTTGAGTGATATAGGCAGAGAGAAAATCTAAAACTAGCAATGGAGATCAAGGAGTATGGCGGTTTCTTCTCTTGGCCCTATATGTCATAGGGTGTAAGAAAAGAAACAGGTAGCCTTGGAAAGAAAGGTAAGGGATTTGGTGCCTTTAGGAGAAATTCAGTTTTAAACAAGAACTCCCAGAAGATGGATGCAATGTTATATGATGGATGGCAGTTGGTTAAAAAAGAGAGGGGTTAGAGATAGTATAATGGAAAGAGAGGAAAGGGAAAGGAAGAGGCCTAGGCCTATATTGACTAGGAATAAAAGTATCAGAAAAGGGACAAAAGTAAAAGAAGAAAGTGTTTTTCACATAAGTGTAAAGCATTTATAAGATTCGATGAGCAAAATATCGGAATCAGCTAGCCTTAGTGTATAGGTTATACCAAGTAGAAACATGGTATGTTATCTACTAGACTTTAATTAAAGTTGGTGTTCCAGTGGTTCTTTAATGTAAATCCTTACTCTAAAGTGGAGCCCCCTCAGGTGATTATAGCAGTTGATCATTGTAAAATATTGTTGTTACTGTGTATATTGGTCACCTGCTTATGCTCACCTCATTTTGTATCAGTGCATGTATGTCTTTCCAGGTTTTTCTCAAAGCATCCTGCTCATTGTTTCTTATGGCAAAATAATATTCCATCACAACTATATCCCACAACTTCTTCAGCTGTTTTCCAAATGATGGGCATCCCCTCAACTTCTGATTATTTACCACCACAAAAAGAGCTGCTATAAATATTTTTGTACATACAGGTCATTTCCTTCCTTCCTTCCTTCCTTCCTTCCTTCCTTCCTTCCTTCCTTCCTTCCTTCCTTCCTTCCTTCCTTCCTTCCTACCTTCCTTCTTTTCTTTTTCTCTTTGTTTCTAAATCTCTTTGGGGTACAGATGAAGTGGTGCTATTGCCCAGTGAAAGAATATGAACAGTTTTATAGCCTTTCAGCATAGTTCCAAATTTTTTTCACAGTGGTTGGATCAGCCCACAGTTACACCAACAGTGCTTTAGTGTCCCAGTTTTCCCACATCTTTTCTAACATACATAATTTTCCTTTTCCTTCAAATTAATTTGATAGGTGTGAGGTGGTATCTCAGAGCTGTTTTAATTTGCACTTCTCTAATCAGTAGTGATTGAGAGTATTTTTATATGACTATAGATAGCTTTGATTTCTTTATCTAGAATCTTCCTGTTCATATCCTTTGACCATTTATTAATTGGGGAAATACATATTCTTATAAATTTGATTTAGCTCTTTTGAGAAATGATACCTTTATCAGAAAAACTTGCTGTAAAATTTTAATTTATGATTACTAAGTGGGTACTTCATTTTATTCTTTTCCCTCTGTTTATCCTTCTCTCCCTCTCTCTTTTTACTATGTTCCTACTCAAAAGTTCTTTGCTTCTGACCACCACCACCTCAAACTACTTTCCCTTCTAAAAGATCCCCCTTTTCTTTTTCCTTTCCCCTTCTGTTTCCCTGTAGGGTAAGATAGATTGCTATGCCCAACTGATTATGTATGTTAATATCTCTTTGAGCCAATTATGATGAGGGTAAAATTCATGTGTTGTCTGTCATCCTCCTCCATCAAAGCTCTCTTGTTTCTCTATTGTGTGAGCTAATCCACCCCATTCTGCCTCTTGCTTCCTGCTTTCCCTAGTGCACCTTTATTTCTCACTTCTTAATATGATGTTTTAGATAAAATCCATCATATTTAATTCATACCCATTCCCTCTGTTTATGTATACTCTTTCTCACTGCCCTAATATTAAGGTCTTAGGAGTTATAAGTATATCTTCCCTTATAGGAAGGTAAGTAGTTTAACCTTATTGAATCCTTTATGATTTCTCTTTCTTGTTTACCTTTTTATGCTTCTTTTAAGTCTTGTATTTGAAGATCAAATCTTCTATTTAGCTCCAGTCTTTTTATCAGAAATTCTAGCTTGGCAGGGGCCTGATTTGGACTGAGCTCTACTCTCACCTCAATGAGACAAACCTTTCCTGACAACTTTCTGCATTGTCTCGAGCTGGGAAATTGTTTCATCCCATCTTTTTTTTGCTTCTGCCACTCAATAATTTGTTTTGAGGTATTTTCGAAGTTGTTTGGAGGGCATTTGGGAAAGCTCAGGTGAATACCTGACTAAATTCAGTATTTAAAGTAAGTATTTAAAGAGTATAAACTCAGACATCTTGATCCCTTGATATTAATGTCTGCTGTAAAGCCCAGCCTGCTCCATGCTTATTTTGACTCTACAACCCTAGTCATGTTCCTTATCATATTTCTTGGTTAATTTTCTGCCATTGCAACTAAAATATTCAGAGGAAGAATTTCTTCTTCAAAGAATCCTCTTAGGGGCGGCTAGGTGGCGCAGTGGGTAAAGCACCGGCCTTGGATTCAGGAGTACCTGAGTTCAAATCTGGCCTCAGACACTTGACACTTACTAGCTGTGTGACCCTGGGCAAGTCACTTAACCCCCATTGCCCTGCAAAAAAACAAAAACAAAAATAAAACCAAAGAATCCTCTTTAGTTTCATAGATTTTCTTCATTTTCTAGTTCTGAAGGCCTCTTATTGTGAGTATATCTCCTATATTACAAACTCTTACAGTCCTATCAAATGAATGGCAATTATTTTAGTTTGAAGAAACATAGGTTACAAATTTTCAAGTATGGAACTATACCCCATATATATATTTTCAGCTTCCTCCATGATTTTGGTCAAGTTTTAAAATATGAAAGAGGGTTGTTTTTGGTTTTTGGTTATTGTTGTTGTAGTTTCCCAGAAGCTTCATATTTTCACTCCCATTTCCAAGGCCAAATCCCTATTATGACTTGTTATTCTTCCATGCTTATGACCTCAGGCCTAAAATAAATTCTAATCAAAACACAATTATAGGTAAGACAGGAGAACTTTTTCTTCTTTCCTTACCTGTAATTTGATGATAATAGCACCTATAGTATCTGCCTTACAGTGTTGTTTTGAGGCTCAAATGATATCTATGTCTATATATCTATCATGCTGTAAAATTTGAAGAACTATATGGTGTCTCAAAAATCTTAATACAAATCTTCAAAATGAACTAAAAATTTTGTAACAACCTGCATGTGTCTATTATCATTGTCATTAGTAGTATGTTACTTCCACTAAATTGAAGATGAATTGATGATATTGGTAATTCTGGAGTACAAGAGTTCAGGGTTTCCCTTTTCCTATTTCTGTTTTACAGATTCAGTTAGCACTCTTTGAACATTATTTCTATCTATATTTCAGCCTTTATTATTTTAACACCTAACACAATTAAGCAACTAGGGCAGTGTGATCAGGGCTTTGGTTTAGGGCACTAAAATTTATTTATTTATTTATCCATTCATTTATTTATTTTATTTTATTTTTTGGTGGGGCAATGAGGGTTAAATGACTTGCCCAGGGTCACATAGCTAGTAAATGTCAAGTGTCTAAGGCTGGATTTTAAGTCAGGTCCTCCTGAATCCAGGGCTAGTGCTCTATCCACTGTGCCACCTAGCTGCCCCATAGGGTACTAACATTTAAAGTGCAGAGAATTCTATAGAAATGTTTTTTATGAAAAAGTGTTACATTTGCAAGTTTTCAGCATGCTACCTAGAGTAGCATTGAATAAACTGAGATTATTATGCAGTTAGCAAGAATAGTTATCATATAGAATAAATTGCTAATCTGTGAGCTCCTTTAAATAACTAATTATAGTTAGGTATTGCTTGGCCAAAATTCATTTAGTTGCTGCTAATATTACTTTAGCATTATGAATTATAGGTGATCTAAGAATGTTTTTCCTGCTGTTTGCCCCAGGCACCAAATTTCTAGTTACAAGTGTTTCTCATTCTGCTTTTGTCTTGTTCCTATCTACTTCTTTTGGGGTGAGATTGTGATGTTTTTATGATTTTCTAAACTGGTAGCATCCTACTTTTCTCCAAAAGTAAGGCATCTGTCCTTTAATGAAAAAGAATATGCATAGGATCGTTGACCTCCAGTGAGAAAGAATGTTCAGGTTATCTAATCCAATTCCTTAATTTGGGTACTTCAATAAGGGTCTGCTCAGCCTAAGTTCTTTCTGAACCCACAGTTGCCCAAAGTATCATGCAGTTTTCACAGCTTCATATTTAGTGATATTATTAAGCCACAAGAAGGACCTTGACCTCCCTATTTCCAACAAGGAGATAGCTCAAATACATATGAGCATGTCAAAGACAGCTATTACTTTGCCTGAAGAAGTTTCCATTTTTCTATTTCTAAAACATTTGAAAATGAAATAAAAGATATTCACATTTTAACATTTTCATCCTTGTCCCTCAATTTATAATTGCTTTTGGAGAACTTTGTGTGTGTGTGAGGGGAGGGATGCAGAAAATGCTGTATTTGATGACACTTTTGGCTCAGTCCATGCAAGGGCCATCCATTTCCATTTATTTTAAGAAATTTCGAGATACAAAGACAGATAACATCTTTGTGATTTTTTTTTGGTTATTTAATTAGTGTAGGGCATCCCACATATCTTTCTTCCAATGCCTATTTGCAACTATTCATCAGCCTTCAGTCTTAGAAAGTTCCCTGGGAAGCTGAGAGTTTAAGCCATATGCACAGACTCTTGGAAACAGAGAAATGTCAGGAGTGGGACTTGAACCTGGGTTATTCCTGATCTCCCTTTTTTCTACCCGATTAACTAAGAAAATTGTCCAAGTACCTAAATAAATTTGACAAATAAATGGGGGCATTGAAATTCTAGGATTAATGATGCCAAATTCTTGAGAAACCAAGAAAAGACATTTTGAGGCAGCATTCAAGACTTCAGCCATAGATGTTTGTTTTTGACATCTGACAATCAGCCATGGACTTCCTCCCTGAAGAAGATGCATACAATCCAGCTGCTGCCTCTGCCTGTGATAGATGTCAATATGGTTTAGGGTACCTTAACTCTCCTACCATTTAAATTTATTTCCACAATAACTTTTTTTTTCCAAGTGTTCATAGGAATTTTATTTACATGTATCTTGCTGTGCAGGGTACAAGTTTCACTGTATAACAAAACCATCTTGATAATCAGGAAATATACAAGTGCCTAACTGAGATGAATGGAGCAGAAAAAATGTTCTCTCTGGGGCTCATCAGTACAGCACAGCTGTATTCTGTTTATCAGGCAACATTCTCTTCTACCTGGAACACTGGCAGCCTTCACTGACATCCAAAGAGATTCCCAAGAGCACCTGCAACAGTCAAATTTTGAAAGATGTATATCAGATTAAAGAAGATGTATGTCAAGCACAAAAGTATATAATGATGGAAGAGTGGTTAGTCAACAGCTTAGGTGAAAAGGAACTGGACATTTTAATAAATGGGAAGCTTAAAATGAGTCAGAAGTATAAAGGAGAAACCAAAATGACCTTTAGCTATATTAGCAGAGAAGGGATGTCCAGAAAGATGATCATACTTTAATCTTCCTTGGGCAGACTACAGGTTGTGAACTATCTTCAATTCCAAACATGGCATAATCGGAAGGTCATTGGCATATTGTGGACTATTCAGAGAAGTTTGGCCAGTGATGTTAAGGTCCTGAGAAATATCTCATGTGAGGATTAGTTGAAGCAACTGAAGATGTTTAGCATAGAGAAGAGGATACTAGGTGCAGCTTGAAAAACTAGGAGGGAGAAAGGAGGGATTAGTTGTTGTTTTTGTTGTTGTTGCTTTTTTTTTGGTTTTGTTTTTTGCCAAAGAAGGGCATACTGGAGAGCAAGGAATAAAAACTGGTTTAATCTGGGAGAGGGGATGGGAAATCGTGATAATTTATTCTATACTCCATTGGAATGGATTACCTTGGAAATTATAAAGTTTCCTGACCTGTAAGTATTCAGATGGAAATTGGATAATCAGCATGAGGATAGTGGATAGGAGATTCCTAATTAGGTTGGGATTTTAGTCTAGTGATCAAACTAAAATAAAAATAGAGACCACTGACCTGTATGTAAGTATACCTGTGGAGCACATCTTGACTTAGAAACCACATATTAACATTATCTGTGTACTATTATATTTTTTCTTATTTCATTCAATATTTCCCAATTATTATTATTTTTTGCAGGGCAATGAGGGTTAAGTGACTTGCCCAGAGTCACACAGCTAGTAAATGTCAAGTATCTGAGGCCAGATTTGAACTCAGGTCCTCCTGAATCCAGGGCCAGTGCTTTATCCACTATACCACCTAGCTGCCCTGCCCATTACATTTTAATCTGGTTCTAATGCACTGGGGAATATTACCTGCTGTCTAATACTACTGGATTAGATGTTCTCTATGTTGACTTCCAAATCCCAGATTTTGTGTTTCTAAAATAAACTTGTATGGGTTTCTAGGTTGAGTTGATTGGTATATTCCAATTCAAATTCAGTCCTTGAAAAAAAGGTGAATGGGGAACAAATTAGGGCTAAATTTGCAAGATTAAAAAAAGTGAAATAGAAAACTAGATAATCTACTTGATGTCCAGTTTTGTTTCCATTATCTGGGTAATTCAGTAAAGCCATGTGTCTGTGGATGTGTGTGTGTGTGTTTTTCCCTCAAATCATGTCTATTTTCAGTTATATGGATTAGAATATTGGACCTCAGAGATAAACTCTTCTGATCCCTAGGGTTGGCTAAATGAGGGAACTGAAATGAAGAACAAAAGTGATGAAGTCCACAATAATAAATTATTGGCAGAATCATAACCTCTGGATTCTGACTTTCATGCCTATTCCTTTTTCATCTACTGAGCTTATATATATATATATATATATATATATATATATATATATATATATATATATATATATATATTTCTATAATCTAAAATTACATGGAACCCAGAAGAGATGACTAAGGAATAAACCAGTAGGTCCATATATTAGCATGAAGGATCTGTAAACATTTATGTAACTTAAGCTAACCTTATCACTTTTGGTACAATGTATTGGCATGATGTAAGTTTTATGTTGTTCTATCATAACCTTTAGATTTCTTCAGAAGCCATTTAGTGGCAGTTGAATAATAATTTAAGACTGGAAGAGAGTTGGAGATCATGGAGTTCAACTCCTTTATTTTACAGATGAGAAAATTCGGTCTGATACATCCAAAGTCAGTCTTCGGTAATTGACTGAGGCAGTATTTGAACCATGGCCTTCCTGATTCTAAACCATCATGTTATGCACCACATCACCCAATTGCCTTAGCATTAAGCATCTTGGAAGGAAAAAGTCAGTAAAGTGATACATTTGAATTTGCTTCACAAATCATCATGACTCTATGGAAAGAACTTGAGTTTTGCAGTCAGCACACTCTGGCTCTCCAAGTTCTGTCAAAAATGAGTTCTGTGAACCTAAGCATATTACTTTATCTCTCTTTCCCTCAGTGGCCTCTTCCACAAAATGGGAATCCTAATGAGTGTACTGTTTAAGGTTGTTGTGAGGATCAAATAAGTTTTTATATAAAGTTCTTTGTGCCTTAGGCTCGAGGAAAGATAATTAAAGCTCCCATTTATGTAATACTTTAAAGTTTGCATAGGGTTTAAATATATTATCCCATTTTATCAATTCCCACAACTCTTTGAGTATGTGCTATTGTTATCTCCATTTTACAGATGAAGAAACCTTAGCTGAGAGATCACTAGATGTCTCAGATAACATAATAAATTTGAAGTAAGATTGTTGAATGTCTCATGTGCCCAACAATAAGCAAGCACTGTCTTAGTTGGGTAATTAGTTCTGGAGGCAGCTAGCTACATGGCTCAGTGAAGATGGCTCAGTGCTAGGCCTGGAGTCATGAAAATCTTAGTTCAAATCTTGCTCCAGATGCTTACTAGCTATATGGCTTTAACCTCTCTTTGCCTTAATCCACTGGAGAAGGAAATGGCAATCTGCTCCAGTATCTTTGTCCAAGAAGACCCCATGGACCATATTCCATGGGGTCCTAAAGAGTTAGACATGACATAACAAAAACAACAAACTAAGTCTGAGGAGTAAGAGGCACCGAGTTAAAATCCTGCCTACTGGCCTGCCTACAATCCCTACTACCTGTGTGATTTTGTTGAAGTACCTTAAATTTGTTAGGCCTTAGTTTCTTCATCTTTAAAATAATGAGTACATAGTCTATGAGGCCCCTCCCAATGTTAAAACTATGGTCCTATGAGTGGAAGGGAATAATAGAATGCTATGTACATAGTTAATGTTTGCCCTTCATTCTCAAAGAGGACCATGACATCAGGGTGATGTCATGATTGCACTGAATTGGATTTCAGTGAGGGAAGGCTTTCCAAAGTCATCAACTTCACTCTCTCCTCCAGAGCCATCAGGGCCCAGTGGCAAGACATAGAACAGAATGACTGGAGATGGGATCAGATGCTTAAGGCAATTGGGGTTAAGTGAATTGTCCTGGCTCACACAGCTAGGAAATGTCTAAGGTCAGATTTGACCTTGCAACTTCAGGGCCAGTGCTCTATTCACTCTGCCACCATAGGTACACAGTAGGAACTCAGTAGATATTTGATAAATTAATAGAGTATGTTATATTTCTAGCAAGGCACTATAAGCTATACAGAAACAAATAACTGGGGCATCTTGAAAAAAAAAAAAAACCTTGCTTTTGCCTGAAATCCTGGAACTCTGAAATTCTAATTACCTGGGTAACATAGGTAAAGGCAAGTGCTTTGCTTGAATGACAGAGATAATTCCTTTAATTCTCCACTTCACTTCAGTTATAGCTTATACTAATAAGTACCAGTTTAACTGAAGGGGCAGAATAATGGGTCATGTTGGACAGCTTTTAGAGATTTCAATGTGAGTTAAAATTACTGCCTGGATAGTTGTAAAATAACAGGGCATGACCATCTCCCTTGAGCTAGGAGCACTCTCCATTTTGCTTAAGATAGTTCACTTCATACCAAATCAGTGCTTTCATATGGGGATGGGAAAGAAAGGGGGTGAAGCAATGAGGGCTGGGAGGCAGTCTTCTATCATTAGGGAAAGTTACAGAGGATAGTTACTTTCCTAATAGTAGGCAACTCTAATGGTTCATTTATTACTCTCTATTGCCTGTATATCCAAAATATGACCCTTGAGCTTTTCAATAGTTATTGAATGACTTAGGTATGAAGGAAAGAAGCTCTTTGCTCATGGCCAAATGAGTAAGTTGTGGAACATACTTCATCAACCATCGTCTGTGAGAAGATTATAATTATTGTGTTCTAGCCTCCTTTAGCACCCTCTTCCTTTCTCCCTGACCCCTCCCTACTAGTATCCCCCCACAAAAAAGGGAAAAAAAACAGGTAAAAGGATGGGATTAATGCTGAAATTATTTTTAAAACAATAGTCCCTTTTCCTTAGTCTCAGCTAAAAACATTCAGCAGTACCAGTTTAAATTCATCATATTTGATTTATGCAGCTATGCCCAATCACCCAATTACAGCCTACTTTACAATTTTGCCCCCAGCAAAAATGTTAGAATTCATGCCCATAGCATTGCTGTAGCCAGAGGTGTCTTGGGTTCTGATAATGTCAACACACTGAAAATTGTATTGAATATATTATAGGTAAGTCTATCCTAAAAGGCCTGACTGTTGAGTGGTGCTGGCAATGGATATTTTTTTGTTTGTTTGTTTTTTGTTTTTTTAATTTGTGGAATGGGGGAAGGTCAAGAAGCTTAGAACAAGTTCACAGTTTTCTTTAACAGCTAAATGAAATGAACCAAAATTTCAAGGTTTAAGTCTATCTTAATGATAATCAATTGAATATTTAAACTCCTAAAGAGGATGACTCCCCATCTTTTCATAATCACTACATAGCAAGGAATAGTGCTTAAGTTAGAAATAGAGAAACCTGATATTCAGCATTATAAATGGTTGATTTCAGTCTTATTGAGGGGAGAGATAATATTATTTTTTAAATCTTTGTACTCCTAGTAGCTAGCACTGAATAAGTATTTAATAAAGCATTCTTGAATTGACAAAGTGCCAGATATTCATGGAGAGTGATAGTAGGAGCTTCATTTGTAGATTTTGAATATTGTGTGCAACAACTGCATTTAACAGTGAGGTTTATTGGAAAAAAAACCACAAAAAACAAATCACAGAATCATAGATATGGCACTATTAACAGAGTCTTTTTCAGGGACTGCTCATTCACCTTTGGTATCCACCTATCATCTAATTCTCATAGGACTGGATAATCAAAGGCTCTTAGCTTTGGGGTCAAAACCAAAGGACTAATTTTGCTAATGCCTCCCAATTAACCTAGATTTTTGTGGGGCATGTAAGCACTCATCAGAAATATCAAATGCTAAGCAACCAAACTGAAGCTGTTACAAGAACAGCAGACATTGTGGAGTGTATTAGTTACCAATATGGACAATAGAGTCATACCAAATTTTGCTGTGCATAGGACCTATGCTTCCCTAAGCTGAGGATAAAGCAACTATCCCTACTCAACCAGGCTCCTTTAGCTAGTTAGAACCTCAGCTTATCCCGAGATACCAAAATAACTCTCCCATTTCAGGGCATAGCTGCATCAATAGATGTACGGTTACGTACTTGACTGCCCTTGTCAGTTGTTCAACCTCCAAGAAGCAATGTCAACATAAGTCCACATCTACCTAGGAAAGAGAAGCCCTATATGTTTCAGTAGTTTCTGGGATCCAGTCTCCAGGAAGACTTACTTGCTATGTATAGACTCTTTTTTGGTAGTTCCATCTGACCCCCTCCAGATCTTCCCTCCTCAACAGAGTCACTTTCGCCTCAAGGCCTTTGCTCCTTAGAGGGACTTTATACCCTGGGTAAGTAGCTTGGGTCTCTGTCAATGGGCAATTTTTCCCCTTCTGGGATAGTTTAGAAAATTCCTTCTCAGAAAAAGTTTGAAAGAAAAAGGGGTACTATTATTGGGAGGTACCATACTTCCTGATAGCACTTGGGTAGTTAAACAGTTTCTGTATAACTATAATGAATATATATATATATATATATATATATATATATATATATATATTTTACTTGGAGGAAAGAAAATGCTATACTTAATTTGGGGTTAATTCTAAACCTCTAGATGGGAGAGAGGGGAAGTTTTTATTTAGCCCCTGTGAAAGAAAGTACCAGCTCCTCTACAAAAGGGCTCAGAGAAAACAAAAATTTTGTATCATTCCCCGGATATAGCTCGCAGATTAGGGGGAGGTTTTGGTATGTGAGCCGGGGAAGACTGAGTGGGTAGGGGGTATTACATCAACGTAGATCTTGGGAGAAGTTTAATGGAAGAGGCTTTATGACCTCTTAGGCTCTTTACTACTGATGACACTAATACTTGAAGAATTGTTCACTATATCAGAAGTGTCATCATTGTTCTGTGTCTCATATTCCTGGTGCTGCCTGAGTTCATCAGATGAATTTCAAAGTTGTAGCATCACATGGATCAGGTTATTGAGATCTGAGACTCAGTCCTTCTGGATGGAGGAGGAAAATCATAGGATTTCTGGCTTTTCTTCTTCTTCCCATTGTTTTTCTTTCTTATTCTTTATGGTGACTCTTGTAGGGTGGAATACAGTGAAATCCTCTTTCTCTTTTTCAATTAGTATTGCCTATGCTTAGAAAATTATCCACTAAAAACTTAACCCCAATTGCCTCACAAAAACAAAACAAAACAAAACAAAACAAAACTAAGAAACAAAAATATAAAATTGGAAAATGTTTAATAAAATAAATAATATACTACAACATAACTAATGTTAATTTGTGGTTTTCTAACTCAATATGCTGCCAAAGGGATCCATTTCTATTTCAGTTGGACACCATTGATCAAGATATCCTTGCAATCATGGAAGGGGTGGGGTATATAATCGAATCAATATTTACCAAGGTCCTTAACCCCAATTAGTTTTCCCTAATAGATGACAAAGATACTCTAGGACCTTGCTGGCCCATCCCTCTCTTCATGGCAGCTTCCTATTTCCTGATGCCTATAATGTACTCCTTTACCAGCAAATTTTAGAATCCCTGTTTCCTGCAAAATTAAACAAGTGGCAATTTTTTGAAACTTCTCTCCTGAATTTCCAGTTTGTTAGTGCCTTCCTCATTAAATTTACTTTGTATTCTTTTGGCATGAATTCTCTATGTCTGTACATGTTTATATATATATGTATATATATATGTATGTATATATATACACACACATGTGTGTATGTATACATATGTGTATATGCATGTATGTATGCATGCATGTGTATATGTATACACATATGTAAACATGCCTATATCTATATATACATCCCAAATATATAGGTACGTATATGTGTATATAGGTGTGAATATAGGCATGTGCACACATGTTTATATGTATACACATGTATATGTACATATATGCATGTAGACATATACATATATACATACACATATGTAAGCATAAAACACAATGTCCTTGGAATATAACTGGACATTGAATAAATACTTGCTGATTGATTACCTCTTAAATACTTACATTCTTTTTTTGTTTTGTTTTGTTTTGTTTTGCAAGGCAATGAGGGTTAAGTGGCTTGCCCAGGATCACACAGCTAGTGTCAAGTGTCTGAGGTCAGATTTGAACTCAGGTCCTCCTGAATCCAGGGCCAATGCATATCCATTGCACCATCTAGCTTCCCGCAAATACTTACATTCTAATGAGTCTCTCTTCCTTATAAAACTTGGCCTCCTCTGAGCTAGTGGCTCTCAGCACAGAACTACCTGTCTGCCTGAGCTTGTAGTGCTTTGACTGTGTCAGTTTTTTTTTTTTTTTTGGTCAAACAATCAAATCCTTAAGGTTTTGTCTTGTGAGATCATAACTCCTGTACTTAGACCAGATCCCCCTTCCTCATCCCCCACTACCCTGCCACTGCTCATTAAACCCAATCTAGTTCTATTTGACCCAGCCTGGCCTAGATAGTTTAACCTAGTCTAGCAGAACCTTAATCATGGCACCTTAAGAATTTGCACTGCCAGGGAAACAAAGAGCAATATGTGCTTGTGTTCATATGAAATGTTCCTAGGACTTCACAGAACCCTTCCAGATCCAAACCTTTCCCTTTTATAAAGAGTATTACCCATATAATGGAACCTATTCAATTCCCCACAGTGGGGGAAAAACACAATATTAGAATTGTATCATTTTTTCCCATTGTCTATAAAATATTTGAAGTGGAAATGGCTATTTTCAACACCAGAGACCTCATGGGAAATGACCTGTACACTGGATAAGATGACAGGCACAGTAGGGGGTTTCATTACACCTTAGAATTTGACTGGCACAAACAGCTCACTCTGGCTTTCCTAACCTCTGTCAAAGTGCTTGGAATTGAATCTGTAAATGTTAATCAATATTTCAGACCTATTAAATAAAGAAAGGCATTGTGGAAATCAAAGTGCTAATGGCTAACCTGGCTCTGGAAGGGCTCTGTCAAAAGCCTGGTTGCTAGCAAAAGAGTTACTGTTTTAATAAAATAATTCAACTAATTTAAATTTATCAAAAACATTTTACTTCCTAATACTACTACAGTAGACCAAAATACTCAACAATAATAATATAAACAAGAACACTTTTATTGTTTTTTTAAACTACTTTATAAAGGAAAAATAAACATGGATCCCTACTATTTGGAACTAGGATCATCTAGCATGAGAAAACATTTAAATTTTTAAAAATTATTTTCAAATCACTTCAAATCTTAGCAGAAAATAATATGTTATACAAATTGCCTTCCCCACTTAGCCTGCAAAATATGTTACTGACACTTTTCATTAACAGACACAAAAACCAAATCTGTTTGTACCAAAGTTGAAGAAAGTAAATCTCTGTAAGAAAATGCGATACTTCCAGTTTCACAACTATATTTGGGAATTCAAGCAAAAAATATACCAATAGACTCTGAGTACTGAAGGAAAGAGACTTAATTTAAAGTCACCATGATCCTAAGCATGATGGGCTTTCCAGATCATAATTAAAGTTTTGAATTGCATATTAAAAAACCATAGGTAACCAGGGTAGAAGCAGGAGAAGATGTGGAAATCCCTTACATGATCTAGGTTAAGAGTACTCTCTGGGCCATCATCTATTGGAAAGCCTTGTTTGACTGTTTGATCAATCCATCTCTGTTTCTCAAATATATATATATATATATATATGTATATATATATATATATATATATATATATGTATATATATATGTATTGTGTATGTGTTTGTGTGTATATGTATATGTATGTATAGATATACATCTTATTTATCTTATCTATCTTAGCTATTTATATCTATATCTATATCTATAGTATATCTATATCTATAGTATATCTCTATCTCTTATCTATCTCTATCTCTATCTCTATCTCTTATCTAACTCTATCTCTATCTCTATCTATTATCTATCTCTATCTCTATCTATTATCTATTTCTATTTCTATCTCTATCTCTATCTATCTATCCACATATACAAAGGCAAAAAGCATTTATTTAAAGTTGAATAGCAAGGTAAATAAGAAATTGAATCAAATAATAAATGTTTCCTCTACCCACATATAAATGGCTCCAATGCTTAAAGGGGAGTGCTTCTCCAATCCCTATTTAACCCCTCTATATCCTCAAAATAGACAGTTAGATCAAACACATTCCATTGTCATTGAAATTTAGAGTCCAAAGACTCTGCCTATTCAGCTTGGTGTGGGAAGCTCAAGAGTGAACCTACATTACTGAAATCTCATGATGTTTTTCTTAAAGTCATCATCACAGTACATGTGGGGTGCCTAAATTCAAGACATAATGACCAAATCCATGTTAGGTTTTTTTTTTCCTGTGTTTTGCTGCTCTTTCATCTTCTCCTCTCTCCTTTCCACTCCTATTTCTGTTGCCCAGGTTTCCACCTTGAAACATTATGTCCTTATGTGAGAATTTGACAGCAATATTTAAACATTCTATACCACATAGTCTTCTAACCAAATCATTATGCAGACTCTTGTAGGAAATATGGTCCATATATTTTTACCCAATAAGCAAGGCTCCCCTGACCCCAGTAACTGCAAGAAATGACATGCGTAAACTTATCTCCTGAAACTTTAAAGAGATATACAGACAAATACAGTTCCTTATGAGGCAGAAAGTAGTGGGTTCAAGTCTTTTCTCTGACACATTCTGATCATCCAAACTTGGCCTAGCCTCAGTGGATTCAACCAGAGCTCCAAGATTATGAGTTGCTAAACACTCCCCAATCTGCATTGATATGATTTTTTAAACAATTCATTACATTAAAAAAAATTTTTTTTGGCAGGGCAATGAGGGTTAAGTGATTTGCACAGGATCACACAGCTAGTAAGTGTCAAGTGTCTGAGGTCGGTTTTGAACTCAGGTCCTCCTGAATCCAGGGCCGGGGCTTTATCCACTGTGCCACCTAGCTGTCCCCTGATTTACTTTTAAAAATCTGCTTTAAGCAATGAGGAGTATTCTGAAGTAAGAGAAGTCTAAATGATATTGTATACTATAAATTATTTTTAAAGAACTACTTTTTAAAGATTTTAATAATAAATAGAATCTTCCAAAAATATAGTGCTAACAGGAGTTATATTGGAGCATACCCTATGGAGCATTCATGGGGATAATTCTGTAGGGGCCAGTCCCTTGATTTATAGTTACTTATAATAACTAGTATGATGAAAATACTGATTATACTCAAACTTCTCAATGCCAGTCATAAAACTATAAAACAAATGCATACAAACATTAATTTGTATTATCTCTTAGACAATGCAAACATTTACCCTATGAGGAAAAAACTACCACCGACCTGATTTCCTAGAGTTTCCCCAGTAAGCATGTCATACTGGTATTCAATAACAAGGTTCCCTCTCTGCTTAGCCAAAGGCCATGTATATTGTTCTTAGTATATCAGTCAATAAGCATTGGGTTTTAAGCACAGGGAACCCAGGAATCCGTCTTATGTTTGAGCCAAAATCAGGTTGAAGATTGAGGGAGGGTTTTGCAAATGGGTTAAGCATGTTTTTACCCACAATAATTACTCCTACAACAAAAGATACCAGCTATCATTCTGGGGAACTCCAACCTATGAGAAAAAGTTTAATTTGAAGGAAACGATCCTAGAGAGGTGTCATATACATGTTTTTAGAAATTTGTTTAGCATTATTTTTTTTTAATTTTGAGTTCCAAATTTTCTGCTCCTCTCCCTGTCTCCCCCCCCTCATTAAGAAGGCAAGCAATTTTATAAAGGCTTTCCAATGTGCAGTCACACACAAATATATTTCCCTATTATGTTGTGAAACAAAACACAAACATAACACAAGCAAATTAAAGGTTCAAAAAACCTGTGCCCTCTGTCTACTCAGTTTTTCTGGATAGTTTATTCTTGGCTGTAATCCTAGCTCCTGTGCATTATTGAATATCATATTTCAAGACCTCTGATTCTTTAGCATGGAAACTGCTAAATGTTTTGTGATCCTGACTGTGGTTCCATGATATTTGGATTGTCTCTTTCTGGCTGCTTGCAATATTTTCTCATTGACCTGGGAGCTCTGGACTTTGGCTATAATATTTCTGTGTGTTTTAATATTGTAATTCCTTTCAGGAGGTGACTGGTAGATTCTTTCAATTTCTGTTTGACTCTGTGGTTCTAGATATAAGGTCAGCTGTCCTTGAAAATTTCTTTAAAGATGATTGTCTAGGCTCTTTTCTTTTTTTGACCATAGTTTTCAGGTAGTCCAGTAATTCTTAAATTATTTCTCCCTAGTATATTTTCTAGGCCAGGTGTTTTTCAAATAATATATTTTGCTTTTTCTTCTATTTTTCCTTCTTTTCATTGTTTTAATATTTTCCCTGATATTCTCAAAAGTTATTAGTTTCTAGTTGTCGAATTCTAATTTTTAAAAGAATTATTTTCTTTGCTAGGACTTTGTACTTCTTTCTACTTTTGGTCTATTTTTCTTTTTAAGGAGTTCTCTTCAGTGAATTTGTGTGTCTTTTTGTTTGTTTGTTTGTTTTGTTTTGTTTTGTTTTGTTTTAGCCATTTGACCAATCTTTTTTTTTAAGGTGCTATTTTCTTCATCTTTTTTTTTTTTACCAAACTCGGCTCATTTTTTCCTTTCTTTATTTCTTTTTTTTTTTTTTTGGTGGTTTGTTTTGTTTTTTGGGGCAATGAGGGTTAAATTACTTGCCCAGGGTCACAGAGCTAGAATGTGTCAAGTGTCTGATGGTGGAGTTGAACTCAGGTCCTCCTAAATCCAGGGCCTGTGCTTTATCACTGTGCAAACTAGCTGCCTCTTTTCATATTTTCTTGCATCCTTCTAATTTCTTTTCCTAATATTTAATGCCCCTTTCTTACTTTATTTTTAAAATCCTTTGCGAGCTTTTCCAGAAATTCTTGTTTAACTAATGTCCAATTCACATCTTTATTTGGAGGTTTTGCTTGTAGCTATTTTGACATTGCTATCTTCTTCTGGGTTTGTGTCTTGATCTTCCATAGCATTATGATTACTTTTAATGCTTAGGTATGTTTTGGTAATTTATTCCTTTTTCCAGACTATAACTTGACTTTTAGCTTTATATTAGAGTTGAGTTCTGCTAACCTGGGGAAGGAGAGGCATTGTTCCTAGCGTCAGGCTTTTCCATGCTACTGTTGTCAGAGATGCCTCTGAAGGTCAATAATTTAGGGGGCTTCCAAGATGGTATGATCCAAGGAAAGGTGTGGTAATTGATCTCCTGGCCTATTCTATGTTCTTTACAGAAGAAGGGACCTTGTTCCCTTGTTTGCACTAGTGTTAGTGCTCCTCTCAGTCCTGGAACTTTGATAGGTCCCCTTCAATCACAAGTACTATGCTTCTGCTCCCTTGTACATTATCCTTCCCAGGAACTCTGATCAGGACCACTGCACCCCTGTGACTGAAAGTACTAGTGCTTCTCTTTGCCCTGGAACTGGGATCTGAAACTGCCTTTGAACAAATTGAACAGGGTCCTAAACTCAGTGCCAGCAAAGGATCCCCTGTAATCTCTTTCTGACCAGTGATCTAACCATTTTATCATCAGCAGGCTGAGAGCATCTGAAGTTGCTACTGCTGTTACAGCCACCTCCAAGGATTGCCTTTGATGTTGCCTCAGCATATCCTGTGCTGTATTCTGTGTGGATCATCACTGTGGTATAATAGACTTTTCCTACCAACCACCTAAGTTATCATGGGCTGGAAAAATGTCTCACCCCAACTTTTTATTGTTTCTGCCAGTCCAGAAATCAATTTGAGGCATTATTTTAAAGTTGTTTGGAGCAGAATTTTGAAAGAGTTAAGATGAGTTATTGCCTCTACTCCACCATGTTGGTTCCGCCAATAATATAAATCATATAAATCTAAGCTCAAGTTAGCATCATGATTAGCTACCCATTCTCTAAATATTAAAAAGGCACCACATTTTTTATTCTATAGGCAAGGGAGTACCTATCTATTCAGCAGGTTGTTTAAAACAATTACATTTTAGGATCTGTAGTGAAGAAAGTTGATTTCTTGCATCTTGAAATCTATTATATATCTTTAATTTTTTTGCTGATTAAGAGGAGAAAGATATTTTTTAAAAAATTATTCTAGTATAGAACAATGCACTATTAAATATATTCTTTTTAAAAAATATATTCTAATTGAAATGGATTGCCATGTACAATAAATGTAACAAACATTGGTTACATACCGATATTTGCAGGTCATAGTAAATTTATCTTACAAAGAATATTTATTTTTAAATTATTTTAAAAACAATCTTAATCTTATATTCTTGCTACATTTAATAGTCCTTTTAAATAACAAATTCTTTTCTGCTTCCATTTTACAAGTATAATCAATAACTATAAGATTGTTGCATTCATTGAAATGAATGATGGATACACTTGAAATTTATATAAAACTATACAACACACATATACATATATACATGTATGTATATATGTATGTATGTATCTATTCATCCAAAACATTCTTTCACATACCTCTACCTCTGTTTTGCTAAGGGCCTGGAAATACATTCAGGAGAAATTAACATTTTATCTGGATCATTTCTGGTCCTCCATTTCATTATTACCAATAGTTTCAGAATGGTATAATCATTTGCAACATTAAAATCCCCAAGAAGTTTGGCATTGACATCATCAGGAAAGACAGCATCTGTTCATTTGGAAAATTCCCATTGAGAAGGAAAGTCATTGCTGTATGCTTGGTTACATTTCTAAAGATCCAGAAAAAATTTCCTTTCACTTAACTTCTTCCTCAGTAAATTCTTATGTTTTATGGCCTCTATGCATACTCAAAGATGGTTGAAAAATATATTATGAGCCTCCTGAATTTAGAACAATATTTGGGATTAGCATAACTTAAAAATCATTATTAAGGACAACAATAAAATAACCATTTTTTTAATTAAGGAAGGTTAAATTCTCATACATTACCCTGAAAAATAAAAAAGCCCATATAGAATTGATGTTTATATGACCCTGGGGAAATGCAGCCAGGATCAAAAATACAGTTTGTGTTTATGGAATGATCAATATCAGGGCTTTGGGTTTTACTGTATTTATTAGTGTATGTATGTGTGACATGTACATATCTGAATATATCCTTCTCTTGTTATTCTTCCTCATTGCTTGCATTTATATATTCTTTTCGTAAATTTTACAGAGGCACTTTGCATAATTTTCCCTTTTGATTCTCATAGCTACTATTATCCTCTTTTATAGATAAAAAAGATGAGGCTTATAGAGGTAAATTAACTTGCCCAGGGTGATACAACTAAAAAATCTTTGAGGTAAGATTGAAACCTAGGGCTCTAGGCAGCTTAGGCCTATTGGACAGAGGCCAGTCTTGGAGTATTTAAAAGCCTGAATTGGAATGTTGGATTTGACACAACCTAGTAAGAATGGTTAATTCTTGCTTGTTCCAGGAAATTCTCAAAGTTTATAAGGTAAAGACAAGTTGCTAATTGGTGAATTAAGTTCTTATTGTTAGAGTTCCTGTCATTGATAATATTACAGATTTCATCAAAAAAGGTATAGAAGGAAAGTATACAGGCCTAGGATTGATATATTATATGCATTTTAATCTATAAGTATGTATTTATGTATGTTTGTATGTATACATACACATATACTTAATCCATATATCCATATCCATATACACACATTCATACATACACATAGATATTTTTTAAGTAGGAAAAAATGGAGAGGACATAAGTTGATGCAACCTCTTCTACACTATCAGGATCAGAAAGGAAAACTGAAGGTAGATCAGCAGCACTAAAAAGGATTTCAGGAATGCCCTCTTGTTGTCCAGATGAGCAGCTGGGAATATCCCACACGATGGTTGGATACCCATTGTAGACTTCAGCAGCCATGCTGATAATGTTAGGTGGGACTGAGATTGAAAGCAAGACTTGTTCACTACATAGACTCAGCAGAGGCTAAGGAGAGGTGTTGAAACTGCATTAGCAACAGTGTCATGATATATCCTCAAATGAAAAGAATTCAAAAACTGATGCTATATGTGGAGGAACTGTAAATCAAACCCTTTGGGGAAGAAAAAATAGCTCAGTGGGATGACTTCTCTAATTTCTTTGGTAACACAGGAGTTCCTTTTTCAACCATTGTCCAGTTTACTTTCTTCTCAAGTAAAGTTCAGATTTTTCGCTTCCATCAAATGTGGGGATCCTATTTATGTTCTTTATTGTCTTAAGAAAGTATGGTATATATAGAATGCCTTTGTTAGTCTAAATGCTAGCAGATGTTTTTTGAGAGACCCAAGCCAGTTCTAATGTTCCCAAGAGAGATCTTAGGTAAGGGATGTGAACCATAGACTTTAATTATGGAAAGACCCAAAACTTGATCTTTCTGTTTTGTCAGAGATCTGAAAATGACATAGCTTAGATATGTGTATGAAGGACAAGAAGAATAAAGTTGGTATATTTTTAGGTTCAAGTATAGTTTCTTATGCTGAAACACCACCAGAAACTGAAATCACGTCTAAGTATATTAAAAAAACATAACTATAAAAAATCCTGAAAATACTAACTTTTTAGGATATCCTGTAGAATGAGGGGTTGTAGAGAAACAAAAGGATGTAGAAAAGACAGAATCACATTAGCCAAATTCATAGATATATCAGCAATCTCTACAAAGATAGTACAAAATAAGATTTCTTAAAAATCAGGGCAGCTAGGTGGCGCAATGGATAGAGCACTGGTCCTGGATTCAGGAAGAACTGAGTTCAAATTCAGTCTCAGACACTTGACACTTACTAGCTGTGTGACCCTGGGCAAGTCACTTAACCCCAATTGCTTCACCAAAAAAAAAAAAAAAGATCAATTACAGATATACCCATTCAGAAACCAGAAAAACAGATGTGAACTAAATGATAATGTTCTCATTTACTTCTAAAAATTATACAAAAGCTAATTTAATTGATTTTTCTTGGTAAATGAGAAGTTTTCTGGGATTTATCTAAGTTAATATAGAAATCAAACTTTGAATTCATAGTATAAAAGATAATATTTAAGATATTTAATATTAATATTCCTCTTTTTCCTTCTGTTTATCTACCTTTCAATTAGTTTTTCTGTCTCTCTCAGTAATCAGTTAACAACTTGTTTTAATTACCTACTATGTGACAGGAACTGTGCTAAGTGCTAGGGATACGAGAAAGATGGAGGTGGGGGAAGATACACTGTTTTCAAGGAATTCACATTTTAATGGGGGAAACAACATGCAAACACCTATGTACAAACATGATATGTAGAGGGTAAATTATAGATAATTTCAGAAGGAAAAAACTATATACAAGGAGGACTAGGAAAGGCTTCTTGTACAATATAGGACTTGAAGGAAATGAGGAAACAGAGAAAGCAAAGATGGTTGTACAGAGGGAGTTGTTCCTGAAATAGGTGCAACCAGTATAAAAAGTGTAAATACCTAGAATTGGAAAAAGTGTTATGTTTGAGAAACAGAAGAGGAGTCAAGGTTGTAAGCCTGGGTGAATGGGAGGATAGTAATATCCTTGACAGCAATAGGGAAGTTATAAAGAGGGTATGGTTTGGAGGGGGAAATAATGAGTTTATATATATATATATATATATATATATATATATATATTAGTCTTCTCTAACTAAACTTTTGAATCTCGCTTCAAAATTAGAGAAGACTAACTTTTCTGTAGTAAATGGATGTTGAATCACTTAGGGAGATTTAAAATGTATTGCTTAAATGAGAAACTAGTTCAAATTATGTAATATACATTTGTAGTGGACTAAGTAAGCAAAATTTTGCAATTTTTACCATCTCCTTTCAGTAGCTTATGAAAAGGCATGTAGGTAGTGGCTAGTGTGAGTATTCCAAGGCTTCCTCTTAGAAAGGCAAAATTGGCAATAGGATATGGTGGCAAAGTACTCAAAATAATCAGATATTAAAGTTAAACTTGTTCATCAAGGAGTTAAGATGGGGAAAAGGGAGAGTGTAGCTACTATATGTGTTATGGCTTAGGAAATAATGGAGGAGCTGAGGGATAAGAAGTTGCATCGGAGAGGAAGAACTTGTCTGGAGATTGCAAAGCAAAGGGAGAGGTGGAATAGATAAAATAAAATAGATGAAAGAATGTTGGAGTTCATGAACATGAAAGTGCTGCATTTGTGGGTAATGGCAACATCAAGATTATGTCAACCTTTGTGCATAGCTGCAGTAAGGGGAGGAATAGATCAATGGAAGGAAAGAAGGAAGGAAGAAGGAAGTGAGAAAAGGAACAGAAGGAAAATTAAGAGAAGGAAAGACAGAAAGAAGGAAGGAGAGAGGAGAGAAGGAAGGATAAATGGAAGAAATGAAAGGGGAGGAAACAAGCATTTATCTTAGGGCTTACTATGTACCAAGTATTATGTTAGTGCTGAATATGTGAATACAAGAAAAAAAGAAAGGACATTTGCTGCCTTCAAGGAACTTCTTCTTTTGGAAGAAGGCAATACCCAAAAAGGAGCTGGAAAATGAAAAGTGTGGATAGGAGGGTAATCAGAATAGGGCATGGGTTTTAAGTCCAAAAACCAGAAATAGGTATGGAAAGTGAATGAACACTGCTTTTGGCCTTTCTACAAATGGATGCTGCAAGAGAAACTCACCAATCAGAGAAGGCATTAGGTTTCACACAGAGAGTGTTCCAACTGAAAATACCACAAGGGTGTTTAGACATTCCAGGAACAAGAAGTGCCAAGTGCTGAGGGAAATTCCAAGATAAACATCTTGCTTGGAAATCTGGGAATGAGGAACAGATCAGATAGGGAATTAAGCAGATGAGGAACTGGAAGATTAGAGTATATTTGGTGAAGTTCATAGTATGAAGGCAGGAGTTAGAGTGGAATGAAAGACTGTGACTCAAGCACTGAACTCATTAAGTCTGCAAGGAGAGGTATTCTGAGGTTGGGAGACAGTCATCAGATTGGAATAGTGATGAAATTAAAGGGAGAGCCTTTAAGTAGCAGTGGGGAGCAATATTCCTATCATGACCAGCAAGCTGGGGGTATGAATGAAAGTAAAACCAACCATAGAAAGCTCAGTCAAGAAAACTATGTAATCAAGAGGGATCAGGGTTTCAGTGAGTGTAAGAAGATGGAAGGAAGGAGACAAGAAAAGGTTTAACATACAAGCTAAATTTTACTATGCAACAGGAATTCCAGAGAGCGCAGTGGAAGGAGGGATAGCTTTGGAATGTGGTACTGATGGAGTTGGGTTAAGGTGAGTGGGAATAAGGGACATTAGTAGGGAACCAAGAATGGAGTTTGATCAGTGGCAGCCAAGAGTTCAGAGTCACTGGGAAGAGATGGTGGGTTGGTATTATATTAACCACTGATGAATGAGTCTGAGCCCATGGAGATCAGCTTAGAAGTAGAGTTGTTCTAGAGTATCAGATAGCAGTGCATAGCTAGGAAGGTAATGAAGTGGGATTGGAGGGATTGCTTTATCCTGGTTAGGGCACGGCCACCACTATGGATGAGAGAGACTCAGGCAAGTAATAGAGAAGGAAAAATTGTATTTCTTTTCTTGTTGAGAAGAGGAAACTGGTCTCCTAGGGCATAATGAGAAAGCATGTGCCCAGTCTTTTAAGTAGGTTCTGGTATATCATCCCCAAGACGCTGGGGATTCATCTTCCTGAGTTAAAATCTGGCCTCAGACACTTACTAGCTGTGTGACCCTGGACAAGTGACTTAAGTCTCTTTGTCTAAACTCCTCATCTATAAAATGAGCTAGAAAAGGAAATAGCAAACCACTCCAGTATTTTTGCCAAGAAAACACAAATGGAATCAAAAAGAGTCAGACACAACTGAAAACCACTGAACTGAAGTCTAGTTAAAGTTGAATTGTACAAATTCTTTCTCTCCAATTTTTCAATAAGATAGTATGAAGTTCTTGTAATCAAATCCTCACCCTAAATTTTGCCCATGTGTACTTAACATAATAGGGTCATATATTTAGACCGAATGACACATTTGGTAAGTTTTTAACTTGGCATCCAGGAACTTAAAAATATTTTAGATCTTTATTATAATATAATTGCTTTTCTTGTCCATTTTGTATGCTTTATTTTATGCATTTAAAAATAAATTTCCTGAAGATGGAATCCAGAGACTTGGTCAGACTCCTAAAGGTGTTCATGATACATCAAAAAGACTAAGGATGCCTGATTTAGAGAACTCCTAAATGTCAATAAATTTAACCCCCTTGTTTTACAGATAGGGAAATTGAGGTACAGAGAGGATAAGTGGCTTACTCAGCATCATAATCCAGTAAGTACCTAAGTGAGGATTCAAACTCAGGTTTTCCTGATTCTAATCCAAGTATATAGTAATTATATATTTTAAATCAGTCAATTAGATTTCGCCTCTATTAAAGAAATCAACCAATTGTATTTGACATGGTGAATTGTTTTACATACATACAAACATACACACACACACACACATATATATATATGCACATGCATACAAGAATACATATATTGTGTGTGAATAACAGTAGCCACAAAAGTTTCTATCATTTTTTGCTTCAGTGTCCAAGAGCAGGAAAAAATTAAAAGGACAAAAGAAAAAGAAAAACTTAAAAACTTTAATAAATAAAAAGGAAGCATGAAGGAATATTGGGAAAGAAAGAAAAGGAAACACTCCAAAACATTCACATCTAAAAACAAGGCCTTTGAGTAGTAAATATATGATCAGCTTCTTAATTACCTCAGTTCTCTAAGGAATGTCAATAGAGATGATTCAGACAAGAAAAAAAAAAACTTGAACAAACTTTGCTTTTAACTGAATTGCTTCAGTGATCAGATGAATATCAGATTATCAAAAAAATATTTTAGTAACTGAAGATAATACTTTTTTGGTGGTAGGGATGGGGGAAGTTTGATTCATATTATTGTTCAACTGTCAACTTTACCTTGTTTTAACAAACAGGTTTGACATTTCGGGGCCAATGTGCTGTGTGTATATTGAATAGAAAAAAAAATTCCATCTCTGCCCAATAAATCATAAGTCCAAATAATATGAATGCTATTTCACTTGGATAACCCATGGAATGAAGGGGGCAGGAGTAGAATATTAAAGTATATTGTTGGAATTGTTTAAATATTGTAAGAGTTATCATTTCTATATAGGAAGACTTTTTCATGACTTCAAAAAGCTGCCAGTAGAACTCTGATAATGACACTTACTGTCAAACTTATCATACCTCAATTATATTAACACCTTCTTTTGAAGTTTTCTTTTTAACATGAAAAACACAATTTATTATAAAAGGTCTCTGTACATCCTGAAAGGATTCAAAGGCCCCAACAGGCTTCTCTTCAGAGATCTGTAGGTAGGTAAAACTTTATATTCAGCTGGTGAACAACTTGGTTTACTTTGCTGAGAGGTCAAAAAAATGAGGGGTTTTCATCAAATCACAAGGGAAAAAAGGTGGCTTGAAGGGACCCCCTACTGACATACAGGAGTTTTATATTACCATAACCAGCCCTTTCAAGGCTTTCAGCAAATCCCTTCAAAATCTCCAATCAGAAGGTGCTGAGCCTACGTTGCATATAGTTATAAGTGTTGGGCTTGACCTGAATTCAACCATGCTAGGAATGCATTACTTATTTTATGTATTTCTCATAAATTTTGCTGCTATTTTCTTATACCTCTCTGCTTCTTAACCTATTTCATTTCTTTTGAGCCTTTGCCAGAGGGTGAGGAGGGGCAAAAATCTGTTTTGTTTACTAATGGTTACAGCCTTCCTCCAAAGTTTGGTGGAACAAAAGGTTGAAACTCTTGGCTAAGATGAAGTTTGAGGACTTCATGTGAATTTCAATTTCATTTGCCCCTGTTGTTTGATTTCCTTTAGTACCACTGAAAACCAAAGGTAAATTTAACCAAAATTATTCTTAATCTATGCTACTCAGAATGTGAAAAATATAAATGATTGCTATAGTAATGAAAACTACAGTAATGAAAAGGACTGAAAGAAAATCTAACGGAATAATTGTAATAATCAATTTTGATCTCAGAGAACAAAAAAAGAAAGAAAAAAAACACCTGTCTTCTGGAAGAATCAAGGGATTATATGGGTAAAATGCTGCATGTGCTGTCAAATATCATCATTTTGGCTTACCTCTTTTTCTTTGTTACAGGACAGTTCAATTTAGGGTGGGTTTATTGCCTAGAAGCTAGGATAGACACAACACCTGTGATTTCAGAACTTCTGGATAAGGAAATCCCCTTACGAATACAGATTAGCACCTCCTAAGCAATTCATAATCTTAGAGAGTTGTCTAGAACCATGAGAGGTTAAATGATTTTCCCAGGGTCATGAGCTAAAATGTATCAGTGGTAAGACAGCCCAATTCTTTCTGGCTCTAAAGTCAACTCTCAAACCAGTACATTCTGTAACCTCTCTATGTATAAGTTATTGTCATTTAAAATGAAAAGAGACTAATCATTGGGGAGTGGATAGAAAGGTAGCCTCATAGTTAGGAAGATGTGTGTTTAAGTTCAGCCTGTGACACACATTAGCTCCATGATTTTAAGCAAATTACAAAACAGCTCAATGTTGCATACATTTCAGATTTGGTAGTTGCCTATCTATACTCATAGAGGAAGTTTCTTCATCAACAGTCACCTATATCAATGAAGTCAGTGGTCCAAAAAATCAAAATCAAATAAAATTGTTGTATTATGTGGTAGCTACATGGAAAAAGTCACTCATCCATTTTGGTCTCAGTTCTTTTGTTTCTTAGAGGTACTAGAAGATCTCTAGACACCCATCCAACTATAAATATGCAAGTCTATGATCCTGGGAATCATCATGTTTTCTTGACATTCCCTCAGAGGCCATCATAAAGAAGAGGCCAGATTCTTTTTTTCAACCCTTTACTCTCAGATATTCTACTTCTGATTCATCTACCAGAGCTCAAATAATGCTAACTGATTTTCTTCCTTATGAGTCCTGTTTTCAGTAGCTCTAACTAATCTTGATACGTTGTTTTTCATTTTCTCTTTGATATTGACATTGAATATTGGATTATATATAATAAACTTCATTTTTTCCCTTATATAAGCTCTTATTTGCACTTCTCCCCTGGCCAGACTACCTAGGTATTTTTTACTTACTGAAAAAATATGTATGCTTTTCTAAATTGCCCATATTTCAAATCAAAGTCCGTACTTCAAAAATCTTTCATCAACTCCAATTCTCTTCTTTATTCCATGTTGCAACAACATTTATGCCATATTCCTGACAGCCCCATTTATTTAGCATGGCATTTAAGAGTACCTAGGATCACTGTACTCAATTCAGTTTAATTCAATTGAAATTTAATGCCACATACTGAACACCTACTAGGTACTAAGGATTATACTAAGTGTTAGGGATACAGATTATATTTGATTGGGACCATGCAAATTGCATACAGTTAAGAATAAAAGAAAACATGCTTCACTCTGGAGTTTAGTTAGTCTGTCAAAAGCATTTTATTCATGATATAAGCAATTAGAGGAACAAGCAATTGCAGGGAGAGACATAAGCCTTTTGAGTTTCCCCTGACAGTCATGTGAGCTCTGCCTAAAGCAATTCCCAATTAACATTTATAGTAACAATGAAATAAAATATGAAGAGATACTATCAAAAGGACAATGAAGGCCATTTTTTAGTAACAGATTTGTAATATTCAACACAGGCAAGCATGGTAACATGGACACATTCTTGGAAATATTTACTTGATCATTCTGACATCTAGTAAACCAGTGGCATGTCCTAATTCTATCACCCTTCCAACACAAATCCTTAAGGTGTGCAACAGTAAGAAGGTCTTATTGATTATTATTTTAGATATTTATATAAATAAATTTAAGGTAATTTTAGGAGGCAAAAAATACTCACAAGGTGATAGGGTCAAGAGTATTTCCCAAAGAGTGTTGACTTTGAGGTAATCCTTGAATAAAAATAGATTCTGACAGTTAAAGATGAATAGAAAGTTAACTTCAGGAATGGGGAGATGGTTTGTATTAATTTGCTGTGGTGGGACATGCGCAGTCAGGTCTGAGAAACATTGCTCCAATTTGACTGAAACATAAAGTATATTCTATGAAATAAGGCTGATATGGCAAGTTAGAGCCAGATTGTAGAGAGTCTTCAAACCTAAGCTGGAGAATTTATGTTTTATGGTAGTTACAATAGTGAGCCAATGTAGACCTTAGAGCAAACAAGTGTCATAATCATATTTGCTTAAAGAAAAAAAAATGGGAAGCCATGTGCAGAATGTAATAGAAAAGGAAGAGACTGGGTGTAGAGACATAAAATGTGACATTCTTACAAGAGTCCAGAAAAGAATCAGCAAAAGACTGTGCTATTGGTACTGTTGTGTAAGGTGGTATCTACATGTATCTATAAGACTTACTAAGGTTTTTTTTTTTTTTTACTGTACAAACAGTGAGGAAAAGATGATGATTCTGAAGGTATGAATCTGGATGACTGAGAGGCTGATAGCCCCCATAAGAAATACAGAAATTTGAAGTATCTGTACATGGTGACTGGAATGGGATTAGCCAATGAGTTCCATTTTAGGCATATTGACTCAGTTTTCAATAGGACATGCAGGTGTAAATGCCCAACAGATAATTACTTATGTAGCCATGGTATTCAAGAGTGAAATTATGTTGATTTGAGAGTGAACCATTCATACCAGATGAGAATAGAAAACAAAAGTATATAAAGAGGAAAAAGAAAGAGAGAACAGAAGAGTGTCTAGTTCTTTACCTAGGAGATTACCAAGAATATACAAAGTGAGAAGCTCTGGTGAAAAACAGTGTCATGGAAGCTATAGGAGTAAGGTTTATTTTTTTTTTCTCTAGGAGAAGAGGGTGAGAAAAAAAATCAGAGTTAGCAGTTAATAGATGTGAACCTGTGAGAGAGAAATTTTGAAAGTTTGTTAAGATTGAAAGCTAATATGTGAGGCACTGACTAGTGCCCAGCTAGTGGAGACATGGGAATGAGAAGAGTTAGTGAAAGGGAAAAGAAACAAAATAGGACAGGGTCAAGTAAAATATTTTTCTTCATATAAATTAAATTTTATTTTTATTTTCAGTTTCAAATTCCTTCCCTCCCTTTACTGCATCTCTAAACCATTAAGAAAGCAAGAAATAGAATGCCCCTTAGGTATACAAAGTCACACAAAACATTTCCACATTAGCTATATTTTAAAAAGACAGAAAAAGAAACCAATAAAAGATAAAAGAAATCAGGAAGTGAGAATAAAAAGTTTAATCAACCACTCTCAGTCCATCAGCCAGTTCTTTTTTTTTTTTTTGATGGGGCAATGAGGGTTAAGTGACTTGCCCAGGGTCACACAGCTATTAAAGTATCAAGTATCTGATTTGAACTCAAGTACTCCTGAATCCAAGGCCAGTGCTTTATCCACTGTGTCACCTAGCTGCCCCCATCAGCCAATTCTTTATCTGGAGGTGAATATAACTTTTTTCTCATGAAATCTTTCAAATTCTTGTGGATCATTGTATCACTGTATTCATCAGAGTTATTATGTCTTTTAACTGATGGTTATGCTTACAATATTAATGTCACTGTGTACATTGTTCTGCTTTTGCTCACTCCACTTTGCATTGATTCATATAAACTTAGCCATGGTTTCTTTTTTGTTTGTTTGTTTGTTTGTTTTTTCCTGAAACCATTCCCTAAGTAAAGGGTTTTTAAAGGATTGGGAAGATCTGGATTTGTTTATAACTCTCAGAGTCTGTAAACAGTAAGCGACTCTAAATGAGAGCAATGGAATAATTGTTGGGAAAACTCTGAGAGCAGAAAACAGAGGATGGAATTCTCGACAAAGGTATAATGGTTAGGCTTAGCAAGGAGAAGGGTCACATATTCTAAGAATGGAACAAAGGATAATAGGAAAAGCAATTAAATTGTGGATTTAGACCTGGAATGGATCATAGGAGCAATCTATCATGACCTCTCTTATTTTGCAAGTGAGGAACCTGATGAACAAAGAGGCTAAGTGATTTTCCTAGGTTTATACAAGTAGCAAGTGGCAAGGCTGGCATTCTAACTAAGGTTTTATGACTGGAAGAGACTGTGAGACTGATGACTTTGTGCAAAGTCATCAGTCTCACAGTCTCTTCCAGTCATCGAAGTTCAGTGGCAAGATTACTTTCAATGACATGAACTTGGCATCTTCTATGTCTAACCAAGATCTAAGCATTCTAAGGCACATCTATATATTTAGACAACTCAAATGGTGGTAAATGTTACTTGGGAAAGGATAGCTCATACTTTTGTATTCATCAATATCTTTACTCATTGATAAAATCTGATTAGATTAAATTGCAACAACAAACATTCCAGAATGGGGTGGGAGTGGAGGTGGCAAACAAACGTTTCTAAAATGAGTTATGAATCTGCTAAATCCAGCTGCACTAAATGCTAAAGGGTTTCACTAATCCCTTTTGATCTTTTTAATTTGGCTTTCTCATAATTGGTGCATTTGAAAGTGACTGGACTCTACTAACCTTAGATTCGAACATTTTCAAAAGGCTCTTATTCCTTTTGTTCTGTTAAAGAAAAAGTCATCTAAGCAGACTAACCTCATCATACTCATAATTCTAACGGAAGTTGTGGACAGAGCTTGTTTCTCCTAGTTGAATTTTATTATTTCTTCGAGGACCAGAAGCAAAGAAATGAAATGTACAATACGCATCTCACTTTCCTTTAGTCCACCATATCTATTTGAATACTTTCACTACTAATTCATATACTTAGATAAACTGAGTGTTAAGTTCTATTTCAATTTCCTTAGACAAGGATGGGAGATATCATTGTTAAAAAAGAAAAAAAAAGTATATGACATATTCTTCATTTTAGGACAAGAAAAATCCTTTGTGGGGATTTGGGTATCAATAAAAATATTCAGGAATGCAAAATAAACTATCTTTCATTTTGCAGAACTACCTTTAACTTCATGGTCATTTGGCCTTTCTCTTATTTCATATATCTTTGGTCTAGAGATTGTTCATATTCTAATTCTCTTGAAAATTAAACCAAAAAGGGTTGCTACACAAAGAAAGCAGAATATTTCTGTCTCTGTCTTTCTGCCCGTCTCACTGTATTTTGGTTTTGTGATTCTGTATATCTCTCTTTTCCCCTTATTTAGATGTTATTTTATTGCTATATAAAACTCCTCAAGAGGAAACTCCCTCTTTCCTATATTTTACAACTTATAATCCTAGTTGCCTAGTTAACTAGCTAAGTAAAGGTCCTACAGCCGGTCTGTAGAAGAGACAAGACATGAAGCCCTTCCTGATTTTCTTTAGCATTTTCTTTAATTCCTGGACTACTTCCTGGGCATTTGGATTTTACTTTACTTCCATAATGGTAAGGATTAAGAAAGTTTTTTTTACCTCTGGAGTACATGTGTTTGCCTCAAATCTTGGCAGCATACAGCATCTAAAAATCTTATGGAAAAGGGTCATGGCCCTGAATTTTGTGGCATATAGCTCTTGCATGCATTTTCATTTGAGGGATAAATTATAAGTTAGAGTTGACTGGAGGAGGCCTTAAACTTCTGGTTCTTCCATTTGGTGAAAGTAATTGCAGAGAAAATTATGATCATTACCCAGGACATTCAACTAGAAAGTCAGACTGCAATAAGTACCCCCTCACAAATACTTTGCCAAGACATTAAAAAGTAATATACAGTAGAGCCTATTATGAAACACTTTCTATTTTGCTTTGAAGAAACCATTTCTCAGCAAGGTTTTTATAGGAGATTTTTTTAAAGCTAGGTCGGGCTGTCTCCATAAGGCTTTTGAACATTTGTCAAGATGCTTGTAGAATAACCTGAATATTTTTGGAGTTTTACAAGGTGCATAAGGTGAAGAGCAGCAGTTACTGACAACTGTAACAATTTCTTCACCCAATCCCCCAAGTAAGGTTATTTGAGGCATAGTAGCCCATAGGATCAGTTTCTCTCCAGATGCTAGGCATTCTATTATTCAGAGTTCAAGGTTATATGCACACTGAAAAACTCTTTCAAACTGTTCCCCAAAGTCTCACCATAGGTCTTAATGATATGGGGGCTTACTTGGCCTTGGGATATAAGTAGCTCAGCTATAAAAAGGAAAGAGCATATTTTTCTCCGCTCCAGGAATTGCTGGCCAATCATCCTTATAAATATTTAAAAACAATCTTTAAAATATCAATATTTCTATGGAATTATATTGATAATGTGGCTGAATGAGATGTTATGTCCAAGACCAGTTCAGCTTTACATCTCAAACAGCAAGAAGTACATCAAATAACACAGAACAATGAAGAGTAAAGATAAAATGGGAAAATGTTTTTCAAGCACATCTAGCACAGAAAACTGGGAAAATATTAATAAAATGAGACTAAGTTCAATGGGTAAATAGTATGGAACAAGAGAAAGTGATGTTTAAACAGCAGAGAGGGCAAATATATACTGAACAATAAGAAGATTCAAAGAAATTTTTTTGAAAGAAAAAATGGAAAGAGAAGGTGGAAAGAAGAAGGGAAAGGAAGGAAAGAAGAAAGGAAGGAAGGAAGGAAGGGGAGAGATGAAAGGAGAAAAATAAAGAGAAGGATGTATAGAAGGAAAGGAGAGGAGAAAAAAGGAGAAAAAGAAAAGGAGGAAGAAGGAAAATAAAGGCAAGTGGAGGGAACATCTACATGATGCAGTGGATAAAGCACTGGCCCTGGATTCAGGAGGACCTGAGTTCAAATTAGGCCTCAGACACTTGACACGTACTAGCTATGTGACTGGGCAAATCACTTAACCCTCCTTTCCCTGCAAAAAAAAAAAAAGAAGAAAAAGAAAGGCAAGGAGAAAGTGAATGAAGGAAATAAAAAAAAATGAAAGTAAGGGTGGAAGATAAAAAGGTAGGTAGGAAGGAAAAAAGAGAAACTTGGAATAGAATTTATAATTCTCAAATATAATTGTTCCAAGTAAAAGTTGTTATACTTAGAAATATAATGGGGATTTTCTCTAAATAGTGAATTACCTGGAAAGGAGCATGGCAAATGCATAACTCAAAAATAAATATAATGGAGGAAGAATATTAAAACAATATCATAAGAATAATGCTTGAGATCTCTACAAAGAAAATTAATATTGAAGAAAGAATTTGATAATAAAACAACAAAATTGCTGGAATCCTCTCCCCCAAAATAACATGATGGTACAAGTATGGCTAAAATAATTCATGAAATAGCACAAGAATATTGTCTTAAACTAATAGAAATGGAAGGGGAAGTTTGAATAAGTAAAATCCATTAATCAATTACTTGAGAGATATCTTCAATTCAATTAACTCAAAATATACTGTCAAGTTATAGAATGTTAATAGTAAATAGCAAATCATAAACAGGAAGAATCCTTTCCTAAACCTACAAGAAAACATTATTAATCACACAAGACTATTCTTTCTCCATAGGAGATGAAAGGAAAAACCTAGAGTATAGAAGACTACAAAGTGAAAGAAATCACCCTAAATTGCATAATATGGAAAGCAAAGTTTAACTAGTAAAGAAAAAAATATTTATTTTTCAGGAAATTGTAGAGATTTTAAGCATTTCTTCTGAAGGACTTTGATGTAATTCCAATATTTAGCAGGAGAATATATCCAACCAATGAAATTAAAGGTACATGGGAAAATAGAAAAGACAAATAAAGGTTTACATGCCACAAGGTTCCCCCCCTCCCCCTTGGGGCAACGGGGGTTAAGTGACTTGCCCAGGGTCACACAGCTAGTAAGTGTCAAGTGTCTGAGGTCGGATTTGAACTCAAGTCCTCCTGAATCCAGGGCCAGTGCTTTATCCACTGCACCACCTTGCTGCCCCCTGACACAAAAAGTTATTTTGCTTGTTTTGTTTTGTTTTGTTTTAATTATATGCACCTTTGCAGAGGGCCTTTGAGAACAATAAGAGATTTTATGGTTGGAATTTACAACACCAAAAAAAACCAAACTGTAGGGACCAATTTTTAATTGGGGAGTGTTAGCTAAGCAGCTTGCTGCAATATTGGGGCAAGGAAAGAGACCAGCAGCCTCCCTTAAAACAGAACAGGATTTATTTTAACAAGAACGAACTTAAAAAAAAACAAAAACAGGATCAGTAGTATCAAGGGAAAGGAAATAAAATGGGGAAACGGAATTTATACAACCTGAAGAAATACCACTGCCCAGGAATCAGCTGAGAATACACAGCAGAGCTCCTGTCACCTTCCAGCTTCCAGCTAGAATGGCGACTTCTCCCCATTTCCTGAAACCCCACACAGCCCCCATCCAATTGTTTGGCCGCTCTGACAGTCACATGACTGCCCTCACTAGGCTTCCAATCATTACAATTTTGCCAGGCCCGTGTAGGCATCAGCGAGTGGTGATGATGTGAGGTGCCAGTGCCATGGCAACGGCTACAAGCAGTGGGTGGAGCACTGTGTGGTTTGTGGAGCCCCAGACCACTGCACACTGAGGCATAAAAACCTCAAATAACAATTAATTCTTTACAAAAAAACCAAAAACCACCCAAATCCAACAAAAATATCCTGAAAAGAATGAGGAGAAAGAAGAATTTAATGACCATTTCTCTGAATAATGTATCATGAGTTCATTTAAACAATATTTGTGATCTTGTGCAAGTCATTATCTCTCTCTTCATTTCAGTTTGCTTATTTAGAAAAAAATGGGGTTGGGTCAGACTAACTTTTAAGATCCCCATTGCTCTAAATTAACCTAATATTAAGTAAAGAAGGGGGAGAAAATAAGAGAAATCAAGAAAAGCACTCCTGTCTAGTCTAAGCACAGGAAATAAGACAATTCCCCTTCAGAAACCTTACTCAGAGGTTATTTAATTGATCAATGAGGGGGTAAAATGGGAAATACCATGGAACAATAATTATCTTAGAAGTTGAATGGAGTAAGAAGAGGTGGAAATGCATGATTTAGTTAATAGAATTTAAGATGAAGCAGAAACAGTGAATCAACTCCTATATCATTCTTCTTTGTTGGAAAAGGACCAATGATATCAGCAGAGTAATGTCTTGAGTTGCAAATGAATTGGATTTAAGTGAGGCAGGGCTGTGCAAGGTCTTCAGCTTCACTTTTTCCTCCAAAGTCCTCTGAATCCAGTGCCAAGACACAGGTCAGTCCAACTGATGATGGCCCCAAATGCAATGGAAGATCTTGGCCTTTTTAAGCTAAGGTCTTTCCCATTTCTCAGTTTGTCTTATGCAACACCCATTCAGTGGTTTATTGCTTGTTAAGAATTGAGACAAAAGGTGGCCTAGCTTGCTATTCAAAAGAATCAGTCTGGAAAGGGAAGATCCTCAATTTCTGGACAGAACAGGAACAATTGCAGTTTATTCTCTGAGCCAAAACAATAAGCAAATAACGCTTGGGCTGGGAACTATTCTAGTTCATTCAGCAGGTGCCAGAGTGATTTGGGTATAAAAGCATAGTAAAATAGCTCCATTTCAATCCCTATAGGCTTTATCAAAGCCTGGTTTTTTAGAGCTCTATATCAAGAAATTATTAATGAAAACTACATAAGATGAAAGAGTTAATTGCACCAGTTAAAAACAAAACAAATCAAAACAACAACAACAACAACAACAACAAAAACCAACCAATGGTATAATAAATAAGTAGGAAAGAGAAAAATAAATTTAGCCCTCTAACCCCAAAGTTTCTTGTTAATATTAAGTAATCAAAATCCACATTCCTTTGGAGAGAGTACACACATGTAATGGTCTTATACCCCATGTGGACAGAGAGAGAAGAGGAAGGAAGGGAGGAAGGAACAAAGGAAGGAACGAAGGAAGGAAGGGAGAGAAGGATGAAGGGAGAGAGGAAATAGTAGTGCGGTACCTACTACAACTCACAAATGATGTAAGTCAATTTGATAAGAAAGTAATGTTCTGCAACAGAGCACATCTAGTATTAGCTAGGATAAATGTCCAACAGCCCCAAACAGCAGAGTTTTCTGAGATTCTTTAAGTATTTTTCAGTCTCACATATAGGAGTAAAAGAAGCTGATGCTTAGATAATCCAAGTTTTTACCTAGGAAAGGGTTTTGTGTAGATATTTGAACTGTTTAACTGAAAGACTGGGATGGAAGAAAAAATAAAGTATAGGTCTCCGTTAAGATTAAGGATAAATGTATGAATTAGTATGTAAAATCTAAAACATGAAAAAGTTCTGTCCCAATATTCCAGCCAAAGAGCTAAATTAATTTAAAAGCTAACTATAAATAATCATTATATTCTATGTTGTTTCTTCTTTTGTCAAAATTAATAGAATGTATTTCATGAAATAAATACTGAGATTAGCTATTGCATATACTTCAGGAGAGTAGCAAATTGTGATTGTTAGCTCAAGCATCCTTCTTGAGGAAGAGATTGTTATTTCTAATATTGATTGAGGCAGTACTTATAACATTGGGTAAATCACTAAGCCTCTCTGTACTGGTTTTTATTATTATAAATTAGCTAATATAGTCATTTTAAAATATGCTCTGAACTGAGTTGCTATCATAATATTAAAATGTATATGAGATATTAACTTAATGAACTTTAGTGGATTCTTTAAAAATGTTTTAACAATACATTGTACACAGCTTTTAAAAACCATTTTATGCTTATATTTAAAAAACAAACTCCTAAATATATATTTTTTGTTTCTTACCTAATATTATCACTGAGCAAAAGACTCTGTTTCTTCTACCAAGGTTTATTAGGTTCATTCATACTGAACAGCTGTTTAAAATACAGATTGTTAACCTGATTGTGTACATAAATATATTTACCAGACTTTTAAACTGGATGTTATTGGCTTCATAAATAGTGAAGCCTTCTTTGGAGCTATAATGCTCTGTTGTGTAAATCTTGTAAATACAAATTTTATATGCAAATCTGTTGCATGGATCATCACAATGTTGCCAGAGCCCTCTGCATTACCTTATGGCATACATTACAGGGCTTGTATACAGACATGGGATTTTAATTCTTTAAATTGAAGACGCTTTTTATTTGTAGATGCACAAATTAAAACTAAATTTTCTTAATTGAAATGCCATACATAGGCTTGAGAGGGATCTTTGATATCTGCTTTTAAAACAAAAAAGTTCTTAAAAGAATATGTTTGTTCTGGAGCTGATTTTTTTTGTCCATTTATACTAAATATATACTTTAAACTGTTTTTAGTTAGGTGAATGCACTCAAGTTCCAAAAAACTGACAAACAAGAATTTATTAAGCACCTACTATATACCAAGTACTATGCTAGGTTTCTGGGGAGATAAAAGTCAAACAGTCCCTGTATTCAAGGAACTTTCCTTTTCCCAGGACACACATATAATGCAACATACATATATACAGTTTTGAATGTAGAGGCTACTATACATATATCTCTTGAAGAAGGTGTCTGGCGTATTGAATGAAATGAAGAATTCCAAGAGTGAGAGAAGCAGTGTATTTCCCTGTTTTAAGGATGGCCAATGAGTTGGATGATGGAGTATTGGCAGGATGTTGATAATAACAAAACAGTTAATTTAGTTGGATTAGAGAATACATGGAGGGTAGTAATGAGTAATAAGGCTTCAAAGGAATAATGGAGCCAGGTTGATAAGAAATTTCAATGGTCAATGATGGAGTTTCTTTTTTTTCTTAAAAGTAATAGGGTGGTGGGGGCAGCTAGGTGGCACCAGCCCTGTATTCAGGAAGGCCTGAGTTCAAATCCAGACTCAGACACTTGACACGTACTGGCTGTGTAACCCTGGGCAAGTCATTTAACCCCCATTGCCCCGCAAAAAACAAACAAAAAACCAAAAGTAATAGGGTGAAATGTACTGTATACAAAATGACAGCAATAGTGTAAGATGATCAGATGGGGAGCATGTGGTTATTTTCAGCAAGGCAATGATCCAATATAACACTGAAGGCCTTAAGAAAATTGCAATCCATCTACAGAGAAAGAACTGATGGTATCTGAAAACAGATGAAAACACATTAAAAAATTTCTTTCGACAATTCCTTAATATGAAGTTTTGTTTTTTAACTGTTTTCTCTCACAACCTATCTAATGTGGGAATGTTTTCCATGACTACTCATGTATATTTTCTTTTGAATTGATTGAGTTCTTGTGAGTGAGGGGTGAGAATGGAGGGAGGAAGAGAAGTTGGAACACAAAGTTTTAAAATATTGATGTCAAAATTTGTTTTTACATATATTTTGGAAAATAAAATTCTTAAAAAAAAAGTAATAGGGGTGGGGCAGCTAGGTGGTGCAGTGGATAGAGCACCAGGCCTGGAGTCAGGAGGATCTGAGTTAAAATTTGACCTGAGGCACTTGATACTTACTAGCTGTGTAACTTTGGGCAAGTCAGTTAATCCCAATTGCCTCACACACACAAATAATAATAATAATAATAATAATAATAATAATAATAATAATAATAATAATAATAATGAGTCCTTGGAGGTTTTTTCTTAAATCATAAAAGTATTTCATTTTCATGTAAAGATAGTTTTCAACAATTGTTTTTATAAGATTTTTAGTTCTGTATTTTTCACCCTCTGTCCCTTTCTGTCCCCTTCCCCAAGACAGAAAACATTCTGATATAGGTTATATAGGTACAGTCACATTAAACCTATTACTGCATTACTCATGTTGTGAAAGAAAAATCAGAACAAAAGGGAAAAACCTCAAAAAAGAAAAAAAAAACAAAAAGAAGTAGAAACAGTACAGTTCAATCTGCATTCAAACTTCACAGTTCTTTTTTTTTCTGCATATGGAGAGCATTTGTCATGAGTCCTCTGGAATCGTCTTGGATAATTGTATTGCTGAGAAGAGCTAAGTATATCACAACTGATCATCAAACAAAGCTGTTTACTGTGTACAATGTTCTCCTGGTTCTGCTCCTTCACTCAGCATCAGTCCACTTAAGAATTTCCAGGATTTTCTGAAATCTACCTGCTCATCCATTATTATATCACAATAATATTCCATTATATTCATATACCACAATTTGTTCAGCCATTCCCCAATTGATGGGCATCCCCTCAATTTCCAATTATTTTCCACCACAATGAGCTGCTATATATATTTTTGTACATGTGCGTCCTTTTCCCTTTTTTTTATGGTCTCTTTGGGATACAGTCCTGGTAGTGGTTTTATTGGGTCAAATGGTATGCACAGACTCATAGCCCTTTTGGCCATAGTTCCAAATTGTTCTCTAGAATGGTTGGATCAGTTCACCACTCCACCAACAATGCATTAGTGTTTCAATTTTTTTACATCTTCCCAAACATTTATTATTTTCCTTTTTTGTCATATTAGCCAATCTGATAGGTGTCAGGTGGTACCTCAGAGTTGTTTTAATTTGCATCTCTCTAATAAATAGTGATTTAGAGCATTTTTTCATATGTAAATAGATAGCTTTGATTTCTTCATCTGAAAACTTCCTGTTTTTATCTTTTTACCCCTTTCTGAATTGGGGAATGACTTGCATTCTTATATATTTGATTCAGTTCTCCAAATATTTTAGAAATAAAGCCTTTATCAGAAATACTGGCTGTAAAAATTGTTTCCTAATGTGTCAAGATAATGGAATGTGGTAGATAAGGGGATTTAGCAGATACTCAAAGGCACACCTGGACATTAATCTGAACTGATTGAATTAAGTGAGAGTGACTGACTCCTGACTAGCTTACTTCCAGTTAACTAGATTGTAAGCACATCTGGCTGGCCCTTAAGAGGCTATTGTTCTCAGAAGCTAAAAACTTTGAACTTTACATCTAGACCACCTTTGGGTCCAGTGAACCAATGAATTTGAATGACACTAGCCAATCAGCTTGAAGAATCTCCCATTTCTGGGAGGAGAACATGAAGTAGGAAGTGGATGCTGATGGAGGGTGGAGGTTCTTTTCTGATTCAAGATATAAGCTTGGTGGCAGAGGATTTCAGAAGTGAGAGGTTTAGGGGTGGCTAGGTGGCGCAGTGGATAAAGCACCGGCCCTGGAGTCAGGAGTACCTGAGTTCAAATCCGGCCTCAGACACTTAACACTTACTAGCTGTGTGACCCTGGGCAAGTCACTTAACCCCAATTGCCTCACTAAAAAAAAAAAAAAAAAAAAGAAGTGAGAGGTTTAGGAAGACTAGAATTTCCATGCTATAAGAAATCTGTTCTCGATGGCAGCTAGGTGGCACAGTGGATGGAGCACTGGCCCTGGAGTCAGGAGTACCTGAGTTCAGGTCTGGCCTCAGACACTTAACACTTACTGGCTGTGTGACCCTGGGCAAGTCACTTAACCCCAATTGCCTCACTAAAAAACAAAACAAAACAAAACAAAAAAAACAAAAAAAGAAATCTGTTCTCAATCTTTCTCTTTCTTTACTATCTTATATCTTTTAACAAACCCTTAAAAATCCTAAACTCATTTATCAGTGATTTTAGCCAGTTTCCCCCAAAAACTGGGTGACAGATCAGAACCCACATTTAGAATTTTAAAATACACACTAGGTTTCTGCTTCCCTTGTAATTTTGGCTGCATTGCTTCTGTTTGTAAAAAAATAATAATAATAATTTAATGAAAACAAAATCATCCATTTTGCATTTCATAATATTCTCTCTCTCTTGTTTGGTCATAAATTATTCTGTTCTGCATAGATCTGAGAGGTAAACTATTCCTTCCTCTCCTAATTTACCTTTGGTATCACAATTTATGTTTAAATCATGTATCAGTTTTGACCTAATTTTGGTATACAGTGTAAGATGGTAGTCTATGCCTAGTTTCTGCCATACTATCTTCCAGCTTTCCCAGCAGATTTTGTCAAATACTGAGTTTTCATCCCAGAAGCTAGAGTCTGGGTTTATCAAACAGATTACTATAGTCATTTACTACTGTTTATTCTGTGCCTAACCTATTACATTGAACCACCACTCTATTTCTTAGCCAGTACCAACTAGTTTTGATGTCTGCTGCCTTATAGTATAGGTTCAAATTAGATACAGCTAGTCTAACTTCCTGTGCATTTTTTCATTAGTTCCCTTGATATTATTGACCTTTTATTATTCCAGATGAATTTAGTTATGATTTTTTCTCAATAATTTTAGGTAGTCTGATTGGTATGTCACTGAATAAGTAAATTAATTTAGGTGGGATTGTCATTTTTATTATATTATCCCAGCCTGTCCATGAGCAATTGATATTTTTCCAATTTAGATCTGATTTTATTTGTGTGAAAAGTGTCTTGTAATTAATTTCCCAAATATTTTATTTTTTCTACAGTTACTTGAAATGGAATTTCTCTTTCTTTCTCTTGCTGCTGAGCTTTGTTGGTCATGTATAGAAATTCTGATGCTTTATGTGGGTTTATTTTGTATCCTGGAACTTAAATAAAGTTTATAGTTTCAAGTTTTTTAGTTGATTCTCTAGGATTCTATAAGTATAAAATCATCATCTGCAAAGAATGGTAATTTTGTTGCCTCCTTGCCTATTCTAATTAATTTAATTCCTTTTTGTTCTCTTATTGCTTAAGCTAACATTTCTAGTACAATATTAAATAATAGAGATGATAATGGGCATTCCTGTTTCACCCCTGATCTTACTGGAAATGCCTCTAACTAATCCCCAATTCATATAATGTTGGCTCATGGTTTTAAGCAGATACTACTTTATTTTAAAGAAAGTTGTATTTATTCCTATGATCTCTAGTTAGTTGTAATGAGTGCTGTATTTTGTCAAAAGCCTTTTCTGCATCTATCGAAATAATCATATGATTTGGTTAGTTTTGTAATTGATGTGGTTGATTATATTGATAGTTTTCCTAATGTTGAACCAGCCCTGCATTCCTGGTATAAATCCCACCTGGTCATAGTGTATTATTCTGGTGATCAATTGCTGTAATCTCCTTGCTAATTTTTTTTTTTAATTTTTACATTTGGATAAAGCACTGGCCCTGGATTCAGGAGGACCTAAGTTCAAATCTGGCCTCAGACACTTGACACTTACTAGCTGTGTGACCCAGGGCAAGTCACTTAACCCTCATTGCCCCACAAAAAGTTTTGCATTGATACTCATTAGGGAAATTTATCTGCTCTTCTTGGTTTAGGTATCCACAGCATAATTGTGTCATAACAGGAATTTATTACATGTAATTTTTGTTGCATCATGATCTGAAAGGATCCATTTACTATTTCTGCCTTTCTACATTTCACTGTGAGTTTTTTGTGCCCTAATAATGCATGGTCAATTTTTTTGTATGTGCCATGTATACCTGAGAAAAAAGGTACATTCCTTTCTATCCCCATTCAGTTTTCTCCAGAGGTCTATCATATATAACTCTAAAATTCTATTCATCTCCTTAACTTCTTTCTTATTAATTTTGTGATTAGATTTATCTACTTCTGACAGGGAGGTTGAGGCCCCCCACTAATATAGTTTTGTTATCTATTTCTTCTTGTAACTCACTTAACTTCTCTAAGTATTTGGATGCTGTACCACTTGGTACATACATGTTTATTATTAATATTACTTAATGGCCTGTGGTACTTTTTTAGCAAGATGTAGTTTCCTTCCTTCTCTCTTTTAATTAGGTCACATTTTGCACTTGATTTGTCTGAGATGAGAATTGCTACTCCTGCTTTTTGAACTTCAGCTGAAGCATAATATATTCTGCTCCAACTTTTTGCATTTACTCTGTGTGTATCTCTCTGCTTCAAATGTGTTTCTTGTAAACAACATATTGTAGGATTCCAGTTTTTATTCCACTCTGTTATTTACTTATCTTTTATGGGAGAATTCATCCCATTCATGTTCATAGTTATGATTACTGTCTATTTTTCTCAATCCTATTTTCTGTTTTGTTTTTAATCTTTTTTCTTCTTTCACCCTATTCTTCCTCACCAGTGTTTTGCTTCTGACTACTGCCTCCCTAAATCTGCCCTCCCTTTTATCAGCCCCCTTCCTTTTCTTTCCACTTTCCTCCCCTGCTTCTGCCCTCCCTTCCCTCAGTGCCCCCTTTCCCTTTATCCTTTTACTTCCCTAAAGGGTAAACTAAATTTCTTTATTCAAATTAGTTTATCTGTTTTCCCTCTTTGAACCAAATCTAATGATAATTATGTTGAAATAATGCTCAGCCCTCCCTTCTTTCCCTCTATTGTAATAGGTTTTTTGTGCCACTTCATATAATGTAATTAGCCACATTCCACCCCTCCTTTCCTCTTCTCCCTGTATACTCATTTTTTCAGCCCCTTAATTTTTTATATCATCACATCAAAATCAATTTATACCTATACCCTCTATGTGTACTCCTATATGCCCAAATAGTGATACAGTTCGCAAAAGTTATAAGTATTATCTCCCATGTAGAGATGAAAACAGTTTGACCTTATTGAATAACTTTTTTTCATGTTTGCCTTTTTATACCTCTCTTGAGTCTTATATTTGAAGATCAGATTTCTTGTACTGTTCTAGCCTTTTTCATCAGGAAGCCTTGAAAGTTCCCTTTTTCTTTGAATGTCCATCATTTCCCCTGAAGATAATGTTCAATTTTGATGTGCAGTTGATTTTTGGTTGCAATCCAAGCTCCTTTGACTTCTGGAATATCATATTCTCAGCCTTCTCAATCTATAATGTTGAAGCTGCCAGGTCTTGTGCAATCCTGACTGTAGCTCCATGATATTTAAATGCTTTCTTTCTCACTGCTTACAGTATTTCCTCCTTCACCTGATAATTCTGGAATTTGGCTACAATATTCCTTAGATTTTTCCTTTTGGGGTCTTTTTCAGGAGGCTATTCTTTCAAAAACCCTTGAAGTTTATTGAGAAGAAAAATGACATGGTGAGACCAACAATTTAGGCAAATTATTTTGATGACTATAAAAAGGGCTTTAACTGAAGAGAGCTTAAGTCAGTGACACCCAGATACCCAATAATACTCTACTGCAATAGTCCTATGACAGGTGATGAGGGCCTAATCCAGAATGGTAGCTCTCTGAGTGGAAAAAAGGGACAGATATTAAAAATGTTGTGAAGGTAGCAATGACATCTTTTCTCAAGTGCTTTGATGGGCAGATGAGGCAGAATAAAGTAGTTAGCTTGAATGACTGGAATCTTGTTAGTGCTTACAAGACAAACTAGAGAAGACTGGAAGAGAGGTAAGTTTGGGGAATAGATAAAAATTCTTTTATGGCCATATTGAGTTTGATATTCTGAACAATATCCACTCATAAAAATCTAATAAGCAGTTGGTGATGTGGAATGGGAGCTCAGGAAAGAGATTGAGATTACAAATTTATATCTGAGATTTCCTTCCAATAAGAAGATATGGTGGAATGGAGCTAAGATGGCAGAGTACAGGCAACAACTTAGCTGAACTCTTTCAACATTCCCCTGTACTAAAGAACTTTAAAATAACAGCCAAAATTGAATTCCAGAGTAGCAGAGCTTCTGGAACTCTCAATGCAGAAAAGATAAGGGGGTAGGCCAACTGATTAGAAAAAGATTAAAGGGGATTTTTTGCTCTCCCTTGGTGCAGGACTCTTTTGCACTGTTCAAACACACAATTCCTAGTTTCAGTTCCATGGTTAAGAAGAGCACTAGCATTTGTAGTGATATGGGACCAGGGGTCCTAGTCACAGTTTTGTGACAGAGTAGAGTTGCTGAATGAAGGCAGGGTCCCATGTCACTGTTGTAAAGTGCAGAAAAGTTAATTTGGTGGCACAGAAGGCATCAGGGGCCCTGCTCACAGTTGAAAAGCAGAAAAGACCAATAGCATTTGTAGGTGCAGAAGAGCAGGGACTCTTCCTGGGTAAAGACCTGGCCAGAAGAGCAGTGATCACACCACTCCCTTCACTATACCACCTTGGAAGCACCAAAAAAAGTACAGACATCCAGAACTAGCTCAAAAAATTGAAACACACAACCATAAAACTTGATATACCCTGGGAGCAAAGTCCAACTTTAACATAAAATTAAATTTAAAAAATAGCCTAGAAAAATAAGCAAACAACAAAAAATGAACCAGACCATTAAAAAAATTACTATGGCAATAGGAAAGATGAACACACAAAATCAGAAGGAGACATCAGTGTTAAAACAAATGCAGGGTCTCAAAAAATGTGAATTGGATACAAGCCCAACAAGAATTATGTAAAAATCTCAAAAAGAATTTTAAAGGTCAAATAAGAGAGGAAGAGGAAAAATTAGAATGAATAATGAGAGTGATGCAAGAAAATTATGAAAAGAGAGTCAACATCTTGATAAAAGAGGCACAATAGTACATTAGGGGGAAAAACAACCTTAAAAGTGGAATTGGCTAAATTGTAAAAGAGGCTCAGAAATTCACTGAAAAAAGAACCTCTTACAAAGAAGAATTAGCCAAATGTAAAAAATGAATACACAAGCTCATTGAAGGAGATAATGCCTTAAAAATTAGATTTTGGCAAGTGAAAGCTAATGACTCCAGGAAATATCAAGGCAGAGTTAATAAAAAGGGAAAGAATAGGAAAAAAAGGAGAAAATGTGAAATATCTCATCAGAAAATAATCGTCCTTGAAAATAGATCACTGAAATATAATTTGAGAATTATTAGAAAGGCATGATTTTTAAAAAAGTATCCAGACATCATATTTCAAGAAATTATCAAAGAAAACTGCCCTAATATTCTAGAAAGAATCCAGCAATCATCTCCTGAAAGAGATACCAAAATGAAAACTCCCAGGAATGTTATAGGGAAATTCTAGACTTTCCAGGTGAAGGAGAAAATTTTGGAATCTGTCAGAAATAAATAAAAAATCATAGAGCCTCAATCAGATTCACACACAAATCAGCAGCTTAAATGTTAAAGGTGCAGACAACTTGGAATATATTCCAGAAGTCAAAGTATCTGGAATACAACCAAAGCCATTTAACTAGAAATTCTGAATATAGTCTGCTAGGGGAAAAATGGATATTTAATGAAATAGAGGACTTTCAAGAATAGAAAAGTTGACTTTCAAATACAAAACTGAACAGAAGCCTAAAAAGGTAAACATCAAAGAAAAATCTTAAAGATCTCAATAAAATAAAACTATTTACATTGCTATATGGGGAGATGATGCCTATAATTCCTAAGAACTTTATCATTACTACAGTATTCTAAAAGTGTTTATATAGATAAAGGGCATGAGTGAGAGTCAGTTATGTTGTAGTGATCTCCAAAAAAATTAAAGGTGAGGGAACAGCTAGGTGGTGCAGTAGATAAAGCACCAGCCCTGGATTCAGGAGGACCTGACTTCAAATCTAGCCTCAGAAACTTGACACTTACTAGCTGTGTGATTCTCAGCAAGTCACTTAACCCTCATTGCCCCCACCAAAAAAATGAAAGGATGAGAAAGAGGAATGCCTGGGGGGAGTAAAGGAGATATAAAATCGAGAATTTTTTTTTCCTATAAAAGATGTGTGCAAGGAAGAGCTTACACAATGGAGTACAGGAATCTCACTATTATTAGAATTGATTCAGAGAAGGCAGAACATACTGAGTTGTGTATAGAAACCTGTAGTAAAAGAAGGGGAAAAGAGAAGAGGAGAAGCTGACAGACGCTAAGGTAGATTAAGGAAAACAGTGTTCAGAAGTAAAAGACTTTTAAGGAGATATAGGATAAATAGGGAGGACAGAGAGAGCCAGAGCCAGAGCCAGAGCCAGAGAGAGAGAGAGAGAGAGAGAGAGAGAGAGAGAGAGAGAGAGAGAGAGAGAAATGAAATGGAAGAAAATACATTGTTAGAAATCATAACTGAATGTGAATGGGATAGACTCATCCATAAAATATAATTGGGTAGCAGAATGGATTAGAAAGCAGAATACAACTATATGTTTTTCTAATTGTAACTTGAAAAAGAAACATACACACAGAGTTAAAATAAAGGGCTGGAGCAAATCTATTATGCTTTCAGCTGAAATGAAAAAGACAGGGGTTGCAATCATAATTTCAAAGAAAACAAAAGCAAAAATACACCTAATTAAAAAATATAATCAGGGAAACTACACTTTTCTAAAAGGTACCATGGTTAATAAACTAATATAAAACATTTTAAATAAAATTTCCCTGATAAAAACCTCAATTTAATAATTGCATAGGGAACTTAGTCAAATTTATAAAAATAAGAGGCATTCCAAATACCAAGGAGTCACAGTCAGGATCACTCAAAATATATTATTTTCTATGTTAAAATGAGCAGAGGGTTTAGAGTATGAAAGTACTCAAAGGCAAAGGAGGTAGTAATACAACCCCAAACAACTTGCCTAAACTCAGAGAAGATAGCAAGGGTCTATATAGAAAGATGACATGGGTACAAGTTAACTATGCTGAGGTTATTGAAAAAAATAATGTGTGAGAAAGAGATATGCACTGGGGACAGGAGGAAGGGAGAGGAATAATGGGGGAAACTATCTCACATAAAAGAGATGTACAAAGAAGCGCTATTGCTATGGGAGGTGCCATGGGGCAAATAGGTGGTGGGGGTCCTTAGGTATTCCTCTTTAAAGAATTACACCCTCTCACACACAATTAAATTAGAATAAAATAGTATTTTATTTGGGCACTAGAGAAAGTGACTAAGAGGGAAGTCAAAGACTTGCCTCAAGGGGAGAAAGTGGTTCAGAGACATTATTCTCTGAGACACATTTCTCCTGCAACAGAAAAAAGACAAAAACTTTTCTAGATGGTAGATAGGGTGGACAGATGGGGTGACCACCTGAGTATAGAAAGTTCCCTTTTGGGGTGGGGAAAGCTTGAATGGGGTGGTGGTCCTGGTTTCTGGAATTATCTCTGTCCCTTGGTAGCAGCCATGACTAATGACCTTATCTCCCTTACTTCATAGATGTATCCATTCGGATAGGTAGGTAGCTGGCCAGTTTCTCAACCCACATGTTAGGAGGGAAAATTGAGAAATGGGGATTGGCAGGCAATTCTTAAACCTCACTTTCATTGGATTTAATATAAAGTTTTAACTTCAAAGTGCTGTCTTTTTTTAGAGTTCCTTTATTGTTACAGATTCCTAAAATTACTGTTGAATCTGCAAACTGATGATCTCAAGTTATGGCAAATGTCTTCAAATTCTTACTTCCTTAAAAAACAAACACAAACACAGTAAAAAGAAAACCCCAAAAGCCTTTCCTTGAATCATGCATTACAACAGCACTCAATCCACCCTGAATTTCTCACTGACCCTCTGGCTACATTGTCAAATGGACCAATTACAACAGAATCACAACCATATATTTGATGATTTTGAATCAGTCAGAATCTCCAATTCATTCAAAATACTTACTTTTTCATACTGAATATCTAGTCGATAGGAGGTTTTAAGAATTCTGAGTATGGATCTAGTAGGTCAACCCCAATCCATTTTATATTTGGAGAGTCATGGAGAATTACAGAAAGTCTAAGGACTGGCAAGATGCAAAATAAATATAGTACAGTAATGATAAAGTCAGGATAAAACATCAAAAGACTAGAATAAGCAGCTCACATGGTAAAAACTATATGTAATGATATTGATTTTATCTTCATTAACTCACTCATCCAGCTAAACTTGCCCCCTATCATCATACTTCCATATGGGCTGTCCATCCTGCCTGAAACTCATTCTCTCCTCACCCGCAGCCTAGTTTCCTTCAAAATTTGGCCCATGTGCCAGTTCCTAGGTGAAACCATTAATGATCCCTCCAACACAAGTGCCTACTACATCTTGTATTTCCTTTGTATAAAGTTTATATAAATTAATGTTTTCATGCATTTCTCTTAATATAATACATGTACATATATACATACATATAGATATAAGTATATATACACAATAGTTATGTTTAATATAATCAATAATATATATGGAGATATATCCCTATATATAATCATATATCTATCCACAATTAATAAATTACTGTACTTGTGTTTTATGTGTGTGAAGAAGCTCAATGGGTTCCATGGAGGCAGCATAAAAGAGTGGAAATTAAATAAAAGACACCAATATTGGCATCTGGGCTCTGACACTTAACTGTTCAATTGAACATTTACTTTTAACTTTCTGCGAGCAAGGTATTATGGAAAGTGCTAGGTATTAAAAGACAATTAAGGGGCAGCTAGGTGATACAGTGGATAAAGCACCAGCCCTGGATTCAGGACTACCTGAGTATAGATAGATATAGAATATAGATATAGAATCAGCAAGATGAAAACAGATAGAAGGGTAATATAGAGAAATGAGTCAAGACTGATTCCAGTTATGAAGGAGTGTTACTGGAAGGATATAATCTTTGAATCAATAAAAGAGTTTTAATACTTGTATTAGATAAAGAAAGCATGTGACTTGCTTTGTGTCAGAGAATGTATGAATTTAGTTCATGCAGAAAAGTGTACTATGGGGGGCGGGGAGCCAATCAGACTTCTGTTTCCAGGTTAAAGAGAAAGCATGCTGTGGTTACTTACAGGCCAGGCAGGCTGAAAACAAGCCTAATTGTACCACCTGGGCCCCACCATAGCTTGGGTTAGTACATCCTGGAAGCAGCACTACATGTTAAGAAGGAGTTAAAAGCCAAGAAATAGGTGGTCAATTTGAGCAGGCAGAGAAAACAGCAGACCATCGAAAACTTCTTTGGTGTCAAGGTAGTTCAGAATACACCCTTAGAAGCAGATAATAACAAAGACAAACCTCTTATAACCAAAGCTTCCAAGAAAAATATATAAAATGGTCTCAGGCCATGGAAGTGCTCAAAAGGACACTGAAGATAAAGTAAGAGAGATAGGGGGCAGCTAGGTGGCGCAGTGGATAGAGCACCGGCCCTGGATTCAGGAATACCTGTGTTCAAATTCGGCCTCAGACACTTAACACTTAGTAGCTGTGTGACCCTGGGGAAGTCACTTAACCCCAATTGCCTCACTAAAAAAAAATTTAAAAAAATTAAAAAAAGAGAGAGATAGGGGGAAAAGTAAGAGAGGTAGAAGAAAAAATGGCAAGAGAAATGAGAATGATGCAGGAGGGTCATGGAAAAAAAAAATCAACAGCTTGAAAAGCTGAATTGGACAAATGAAAAAACAGGTACAGAAAGTCCCAGAAGAACATCATTGCTTAAAATTAAGAATTGAGCAAATAGAAGCAAATGAATTAATGAGAATTCAAGACACAATATAGCAAATCCAAATGAATAAAAAAATAGAGAGCAACATGAAATATCTCCTTAGAAAAACAGCTGACCTGGAAAATAGATTCAGGAGAGATAACTTGAAAATTATTGGACTATCTGAAAACCGTAATCAAAAGAAAATAAAGAGCTAAGAAGTAATCTTCCTAGAAATTATCAGGGAAAATTGCCCTGATATTATAGAAGCAGAAGGTAAAATAGAAGTTGAAAGAATCCACCAATCACCTCCTGAAAGGGATCCCAAAATGAAAGCCTCAAGGAATATTATAGCCAAATTCTGGAGCTCCCAGGTCAAGGAGAAATTATTGCAAGCAGCAAGAAAGAAACAATGCAAGTACTGTGGTGCTATATTCAGGACAACACAAGATATAACAGCTTCTACCTTAAAGGAACAGAGAGCATGGAATATGATATTTCAGAGGGCAAAGGAACTGGGACTACAACCACACTTCACCAACCCAGGAAAACTGAGTAACATCTTTCAGGGGAAAAATGGGACTTCAATGAAAAAGAGGACATTCAGGCATTTGTAATGAAAAGACCTGAACTGAATAGAAGTTTTGAATTTCAAATACAAGAGAAGCATAAAAAGGTAAACGAGAAAAAGAAATCATGAGGAATATGAAAAAGGTTAAACTGCTTACATTCCCATATTGGAAGATATTACTTCTAACTCATGAGAACTCTCTCAGTATAAAGGCAGCTGAAAGGAATATATACTTAGAGGGCACAGTTGTGAATTGAATATGAAGGGATAATATCTGTAAAACATTTACTTTTTGTTTATCCTTTTTTGTAGGGCAGACAGGGTGGGGTAGCTTGTGTCTGGGGCTGGATTTGGGCTCAGGGACTCCTAGGTCCAGGGCTGGTGCTTTGTCCACTGTGTCACCTAGCAGACCCATGATGACATCTTTAAAATAAAATGAAGGGGTGCGAGAAATTCACTGGAAGAAGGGGAAAGGGAGAGGTGGAATGGGATAAAGTAGCTTATATAAAATAAACAAAAAAAAGCTTAGGGGGTAGAGGGGAAGATGGACAAGGATTCAGGGAGAGAGTGAGCCTTACTCTCATGAGAATTGGCTCAAAGGGTGAATAATATACACACTGAAGTGAGTATAGTAATACATTTTTCCCTGAGGTAAAATGAAAGCGGAATGAGATAAGGGGGGAGAGGTGAAGGAAAGGAGGGCATATTGGGGAAGGGTGCAGTAAAAAGCAAAACAATTTTGAGGAGGGATAGGGTGAAAGAAGATAGAAAATAGAGTAAATATCAAGGGGACTGATTGGGATGGAGGTTAATACAGTTAATAATAGTAATTGTGAAAGAAATGATGAACATGATGTCATCAGAAGGATTTATGAAAAATTCAGTCCATCTACAGAGAAAGAACTGATGGTATATGAATATAGATTGAAGTGGATTTTTTTTGTTAGTCCCTCTTTCCAAAGTTATAGTGTCTGTTTTGTTTCACAGCCTGTCTAATGTGGAGATGTTTTGCATGACTGCACATGTATAACGTAAATGGAATTGCTTTATTTCTTAGGGCCAGTTGGGGAGGGAGGGGAAGAAGAAAAATTTAGAACACAAAGTTTTTTTTAAAGATCATTGTGAAAATATTTGTTTTTTTACATGTAACTTGGAGAAGATTCTAAATAAATTTATATTTTTTTAAAAGAAACTTTTTCATATATTTGAGGTTCTGATTGTTATCATTCCTTCCCTTTCTTCCCTCTCCTCTCCCTGAGGTGTGAAGCAATCAAATATGGATTATTAATGTACAAGTATGTAAAACATTACCATAGTAGTCATTTTGTACAATGGAATAGTATGTTTCATCAATAATCCTTGGGGGTTGTCTTGAATCATTGTATTGTTGAGAATAAGTCATCCACAGTTCTTCATCAAACAATATTGCTGTCTTTGTGCACAATGTTTTCTTACTTCTCCTCACTTCATTATACATCAGTTCATACAAGTCTTTCCAGGAATTTCTGAAATCATCCTGCTTGTCATTTTTTACAATACAACAATATTCCATCACCATCATATACCACAGTTTGTTTAGCCATTCTCCAATTGATGGGCATTCCTTTGATTTCCAATTCTTAGCCAACACAAAAAGAGCTGCTGAAAATATTTTTGTACAAATAGATCTTTTTCTCTTTTGGGGGATGTCTTTGGGATATGGACGTAGCAGTGGTATTGCTGAATCAAAGGGTATGCACAGTTCTATATCCCTTTGACTATAGTCCCAAATTACTTTCCATAATGCTTGGATCTTTTTCACAACTATACCAATAGTGGATTCATGTTTCAGCTTCCCCACATCCACTCCAAAATACAGTATTTTCTGTTTTTGTTATATTTACCATTCTGATAGATATGAAGTAATACTTCCTCATCATTTGAATTTGCATTTCTCTGATCCATAGTTATCAAGAAGATTTTTTCATATGATTATAGATAGCTTTGATTTATTCATCTGAAAACAGCCTGTTCATATCATTTTACTATTTATCTACTGGGGAATGAGTTGTATTTTTATAAATTTGTTTCAGTTCTCTATATAATTGAGAGATGAGGCCTTTATCAGAAATATTTCTTTAAAAAATTCTTTCCCAATTTTCTGCTTCCCTTATAATCTTGGTTACATTAGTTTTGTTTATGTAAAACTTTTTAAAATTTTATGTAAGTAGAATAATCTATTTTACATTTTGTTTTAATCTCTATATCTTCCTAGTTCCTAAATTCTTCCTCTGCCCATAAATATGACAGATAAATAATTCCATACTCTCTTAATTTGCTTATATTATCCTTTAAGTGTTAATCATGTATCCATGTTGAAATTATTTTAGTATATAGTATGAGATGTTGGTCTACCCCTGGTTTCTGCCATACTATTTTGAAGTTTTCCCAGCAGTTTTTGTCAAATAATGTGTTTTTGTTCCAAAAGCCTGGATCTTTGGGTTTATCATATACTAAACCACTATGGTCATTTACTAGAGTATAATTTGTACCTATTCTATTCTATTGATCCAGCTCTCAATTTCTTAGCTAGTACCAGATTGTTTTGATGATTACTGTTTTATAGTATAGTTTGAGATCTGCTAGACCACCTTTTTCATATTTTTTTCACTGATTCCTATAATATTTTTGAACTTTTGTTTTTCCGGATGAATTTTGTTTTTATTTTTTCTAGATCTATAAAAATATTTTTGATAGTTTGGTATAGCACTAATAAATAAGTTAACTTAGGTAGGATAGTCATTTTAATATTTTTTTGAGAGGCAATGGGGGTTAAGTGACTCACCCAGGTTTACACAGCTAGTAAGTGTTAAGTGACTAAGGCCGGCTTTGAACTCGAGTCCTTCTGAATCCAGGGCCAATGCTTTATCCACTGCACAACCTAGCTGCCCCCAGATTGTCATTTTTATTACATTGGCTTGGCCTACCCATGAATAATGAATATTTTTAAAATTGTTTAGATCTGATTTTATTTGTTTGAAAAGTGTTTTGTAGTTCTGGTCATGTAGTTGTTGTATTTGTCTTGGCAGGTAGACTCCCAAGTATTATATATTTGCCACAGTTATTTTAAATGGAATTTCTTTTTCTATTTGTTTTTGCTGTACTTTGTTCATAATATATAGAAATGCTGATGATGTATGTGGATTTATTTTGTGTCCTGCAACTATGCTAAATTTGTTAATAATTAGGTTTAATAATAATTTAATAAGTAGCTTTTTAGTTGATTCTCTAGAATTTTCTACGATAACATTATGTCATCTGCAAAGAGTGATAGTTTTGTTTCCTCAGTATCTATTCTAATTCCCTTAATTTCTTTTCCCCTCTTTTTGCTATAGCTACCATTTCTAGTACAATATTAAATAATTGAGGTGATAATGGGTATCCTTGATTCACCCCAATTGTATTGGGAAGGCTTCTAGCTTATCCCTATTAGAGATAATGATTGCTGAAAGTTTTAGATGAATAGTACTTATCATTTTAGGGTAAACCCTTCTTATTCCTATGTTCTCCAGTTGTTTTTTTTTTTTAAATAGGAATGAATGCTGTATTTTGTCTGAGGCCTTTTATGCATCTATTGAGATAATCATATGCTTTCTGTTGGTTTTTTATTGATGTGGTCATTTATGTTGATAGATTTCCTAATATTGAACCAACCCTTCATTCCTGGTATAAATACCACCTGGCCATAGTATATGATCCTTGTGATGTATTGCTGTAATCTTTTTGCTATTATTTTATTTATAATTTTTGCATCAATATTCATTAAGGAGATTGGTCTAGATTCCTTTTTTCTCTGTTTAGGCTCTTCTTGGTTTGGGTATCAGTATCATATTTGTCTCATAAAAGGAATTTGGTAGGAATCCTTCTTCCCTTATATCCTCATCTTCCCCAATATACAAAGTAATGACCATAATCTCCTGTAAACTCAGATAATGGGTGAAAGTGTTTAGCATCTCTTCTTCAATAAATTTCCTACAAAAGTTCATGCTAAAAGTGTGTTTCGGTGCTATCTGTTATTGGAATACTTCATATGAGTCTTCATGATTTCATGTCACTTAAGTGACCAATGACTCGCTACTCATTTATGACTCGCGAAGCATATTGCCATGACCCAGATATTCCCTTTTCATTGCTGCTCCATTTCACATTCATTTCTCTGAAGGACTGAAGACTTGCTGCTTTCTGGTTAGTGCCTCTAAATTCCATTCCCATGGATATCATCTACTGTCCAGTAGATGGCTCTATTAGTGCCACTGTTCTTCACCTTGGCATTTCCATATACCACAACTCCACCATTGACTGGTTTAGGAAAATCTCATCACTCCTTGGGATGAAACTGCCTATGTTAACTTGCTTCAAGGAAGAGTCTTTGTTCTTGTAAATTGTATCTTCCCCATCTAATATGGGGAAGCTAGTCAATACATTTTTAATTTTGGAGTTAACCAGATGCATAGTTCCACCCAGGTCATGTGATAAAGTTCCTTCTGTTTTGCCTTTCTTAATGGAACATGCTCAAACCTTAATTCCAGCTGATTTAAAGAGACTGAATCCATACAATACTTGCCCACCCCACAATGCAGATAGCATACTTTCTATAAAGTCAGTATCCCCTCCTCAGTCTTTTTGAGGGTGAAGATAAATACCCATCAATCTTTTCTTCAGAATTTGTCATTCCCATCATGCTCCAGTAAATATCTGGTACTATATCATGAAAATTTATTTTTCTAAAATATGTTTTCTGTCTTTTGTCTTTATATCATAACAATTTCAGCCTCCTGTCATTAGCTTTCCCGCCCCCTTGTGACAAAGAAAAACAATAAATGAAAAAAATTCAATATCTTTTCATTTACATTGTTGTAGCCTGTATATTACTTTCCTGATTCTGTTTATTTGATTCTGAATTACTATAGATGTTTATATGTTTCTATCAATTCCTCATTTCTTCCTATAACATAATATTATAGCACTTTCATGTCGCATAATTACTATTGTCATTTCCTAGCCAGTGCAATGTTATTTTATTCCCAGGCCTTTGTTACCATACAGAGTGCTATTATGAATATTTAAAAATATATTTGACTTATGTTTCTATCTCTGACTTCTTTATGATATATATCCAGGAACAGGATTCATAGATAAAAAAAATTATAGACATTTAATCACTTATCTTACATATCAGATTGATTTACACGAAGGTCTGACCATACATTAATCACACAAAAACATTTAATCTACTGTGGAAAAGTCACTATGGTATATTTTGGGAAAAAACACAATAGCCTCTGCTCTAAAGGAATTAATATTTGATGGATATAAATAATATATATAAATATGTTTTTAAAAGCATTTATTAAATGTTTACTATTTGTCAGATACTAAGGTAAATATTAGAGCTATAAATATAAGCAAGCACAACAGTTCGTTCTTAAGCAACTTACATTAAAATGGAGGAAGGCAACCAATACAGCAAAATGACATCTAGAGAAAAATGTCATAGACATGAATGGATGTCACAAGGAATTGATTAATTCATACTTTTTAGGAGTACAGTGCTGGTCTTATTTCTTTCCTCAAAGATAGACTTGAAAAGTGTGTCTACAGGAAATGACTACATTAGAGAATTACTATTATGTAGTGAATTCAAGTTCATTGCAGTCATACAAAGATGAACCCTCAAATGCAATAAGTATAGTTCACTTGAAGGCCCTGGACAAGCATGCCAAACAGTTATGCAATATCCAGGCTCCATCAACAAACAACTGGGAATTGTACCACCAGAAGTGAGGACCATGATTTCAAGCACTAAATGGCAGAATGTTCTCCCAGGGGAAGTGTTTCTTACAATGATCAGGATGTAGGTGAAAAGTACTAACAATGTGCTTTTTTAAAAATAGAAATGAATTCTCCCATATTTAAGGTTTATAGACAAGATTTGACATGGGTTTGGGACTTGATCCTATTGGCTACACTCATATGTGTGCATGTATGTGTGTGTGTATTTTTTCTCCTCTCTAAATTTTCCTAATGTTTCTCTTTTGGTTTTCCTTCTACCTATTTGGCTTCTCCTTGTTCTCCTTTTCTGGCATATTGTCACTTAAACTGTGGGTGTACACAATCTTTTTTCCCCCTAAAAACTCTCATTCTCCATAATTTTATCAGTTTCCATGGGTTCAATTATTATCTCTATTCCAGTAATTCTGAGATCAAGATGTCCAGTAGTGATCTCTTTTCTCTGGTAATTGATTACTTTTTTTTCACTTAGCACTCTTTGAAGATGAAATCTTCCCTTTCTGGACTTCTCCAGACCATCTTTATAAAGTGTGGAGAAATAAGCTCTGTTCAGACTACCTTCCTTCCTCATCTGTGTTGGGAAAATCAGAGGATAAAAAGTATTAATTTCTAGGAAACACAAAACTTAATCTGATAGCCAATTAGAAGACATAAACTGTGATTGTCATAGCATCATAAATCTAGAGATTCAAAGCTCTTGGAGACCGTCTGGTCCTTTTTCCTTTTTTCTGTTAAAGGTATTTTTATTTTTTTCCAGTTACATGTAAAGATAGTTCTCAACATTTGTTTATACAAGTTTTCCAATTTCAGATTTTTCTCCCTCCCTCCCCTCCCTCCACCCTCCCCTAGACAGCAGGTCTGGTCCTTATACTTACAGAAGAAAAAAGTCTGAGGCACAGTTTTTAAGTGATTTTCTCATCACCTGGAATGTAAATAGAGGCAATACAGAATATGAAACTTTTTTGTTTATTGATATTTTTTTTCTGTTACATGTAAAGATAGTTCTCAACTTTTGTTTATACAAGCTTTGCAATTTCAGATTTTTCTCCCTCCCTCCCCTCCCTCCCCCCTCCCCTAGACAGCAAGTAATCTGATATATGTTATATATTTATATATAAATGTATATATATATATGTATATATATATATATATAAAATAACAATAAAAATATTTCTGAATTAGTCATGTTATAAGAGAAAAATCAGAGCAATGAGGAAAAACCTCAAAACAGAAAAACAACAGGACCAAAAACAAAAGAAATAGTATGATTCATTCAGCATCTATACTCCACAGTTCTTATTTTTCCCTGGATTTGGAGATCCTATTCTATCATGAGTTCCCTGGAACTCTTCTGTACCATTGCATTGGTGAGAAGAATATAGTCCATCACAGTAGGTCAACACTCAATGTTGATGATACTGTGTAAAATGTTCTTCTGGTTCTGGTCATCTCACTCATCATCAGTCCACACAACACCCTCCAGGTTTCTCTGAACTCCTCTTGTTCATCATTTCTTACAGCACAATAGTATTCCATTACATTCATATACCACAGCTTGTCCAGCCATTCCCCAATTGATGGGCATCCCCTCAACGTCCAATTCCTTGCCACAACATAAAGAGCAGCTATAAACATCTTTGTACTTGTGGGCCCTTCTCCCCTTTCCATGATCTCTTTGGGAAAAAGACCCAAAAGTGGTATTGCTGGGTCAAAGGGTATGCACAACTTTATCGCCCTTTGGGCATAATTCCAAATTGCTCTCCAGAATGGTTCATAGCTCCACCAATAATGCGTTAGTGTTCCAATTTTTCCACAGCTTCTCCAACATTTATTATTTTCCTTTTTTGTTATTTTAGCCAATCTAATAGGTATCAGGTGGTACCTCAAATTTGTTCTAATTTGCATCTCTCTAATCATTAGTGATTTAGAGCATTTTTTCATATGGGAATAGATAGCTTTGCTTTCTTCATTAGAAAACTGCCTGTTCATATCCTTTGACCATTTCTCAATTGGGGAATGACTTGGATTCTTATAAATTTGATTTAGTTCCTTATATATTTTAGAAATGAGGCCTTTATCAGAAGTACTGGCCATAAAAATTGTTTCCCAGCTTTCTGCCTCCCTTCTAATTTTGGATGCATTGCTTCTGTTGCTACAAAAACTTTTTAATTTAATGTAATCAAGATCATCCATTTTGCATTTTATAATGTTCTCTATCTCTTGTTTGGTCATAAACTGTTTTCCTTTCCAAAGATCTGAAAGGAAGACTATTCCTTTCTCTCCTAATTTTCCTATGGTATCACCTCTTATGTCTAATATATCCATTTTGACCTTATTTTAGTATAAGGTGTCAGATGTTGGTCTATGCCTAATTTCTGCCATACTATCTTCCAGTTTTCCCAGTAGTTTTTTGTTTTGTTTTGTTTTGTTTTTTTGGCGGGGCAATGGGGGTTAAATGACTTGCCCAGGGTCACACAGCTATTAAGTGTCAAGTGTCTGAGGCCAGATTTGAACTCAGGTCCTCCTGAATCCAGGGCCAGTGCTTTATTCACTGCTCCACCTATCTGCCCCCCTTTCCCAGTAGTTTTTGTCAAATACTGAATTCCTATCCCAGTACTTTGAGTCTTTGGGTTTATCAAACACTACAGTACTTGTGTCATTTACTACTGTGTTTCCTCTGCCTAGCCAATTCCATTGATCCTCCACTCTATTTCTTAGCCAATACCAGATAGTTTTGATGACTGCCACTTTATAGTAAAGCTCCAGGTTTGGTACCACTAACCCACCTTGCTATGCATTTTTTTTTCATTATTTCCCTTGATATTCTTTTTTTAATTAATAAAGTATTTTATTTTTTCCCATTACATGTAAAGATAGTTCTCAAATTTTGTTTATACAAGCTTTCCAATTTCAGATTTTTCTCCCTCCCTCCTCTCCCTCCCCCCTCCCCTATACAGCAGTTAAGCTGACATAGGTTTTATACATATATATATATATATATATATATATATGTATATATAACAATAAACATATTTCTGCATTAGTCATGTTATAAGAGAAAAATCAGAGCAATGATGAAAAACCTCAAAATAGAAAAACATCACCACCAAAAACAAAAGAAATAGTATGGTTCGTTCAGCATCTATACTCCACAGTTCTTTTTTTCTTTCCTGGATTTGGAGATCCTATTCTATCATGACTTCCCTGGAACTCTTCTCTACCATGGCATTGGTGAGAATAATATAGTCCATCACAGTAGATCAAAACTCAATGTTGATGATACTGTGTACAATGTTCTTCTGGTTCTGCTCATCTCACTCATCATCAGCCCATGCAAGACCCTCCTGGTTTCTCTGAACTCCTCCTGCTCATTGTTTCTTACAGCACAATAGTATTCCATTGTATTCATATACCACAACTTGTCCAGCCATTCCCCAATTGATGGGGATCCCCTCATCTTCCAATTCCTTGCCACCACATAAAGAGCAGCTATAAATATTTTTTGTACATGTGGGTCCTTTTCCTGTTTACATGATTTCTTTGGGAAAAAGCCCCAAAAGTGGCATTGCTGGGTCAAAGGGTATGCACAGCTTTATCGCCCTTTAGTATAAGGTGTCAGATTTTGGTCTATGCCTAATTCCTTCCATACTGTCTTCCAATTTTCCCAGCAGTTTTTGTCAAATACTGAGTTCCTATCCCAGTAGCTGGAGTCTTTGGGTTTATCAAACACTACAGTACTTGTGTCATTTACTACTGTGTTTCCTGTGCCTAGGCGATTCCATTGATCCTTCACTCTATTTCTTAGCCAGTACCAGATAATTTTGATGACTGCCGCTTTATAGTAAAGCTCCAGGTTTGTTACCACTATCCCACCTTCCTGTAAATTTTTTTTTCATTATTTCCTTGGATATTCTTGATTTTTCTACTTTTACCCATGACTGCTCCTTCAGGCAGGTTTATTTGGAAGGGGCAACAAATAAACTAGTGTAAGTTATGGATATTCCAAAGTATAATATATATTTTCAGATGAGTTATCCAAATATGGCTCATGGGAAATAATGATAGATATGATATGGAGTCTGGGCCATGCTGAAGAAAGAAATAAAGCCAGCAAAATGGCTTGGGATTAAGGATGGGTATTTGGGGTCGTTGTAAAGGTAGGGATGGTCAAACAAGTCCCTTAACATGACCAGTCTGGGCACTTTTTCTTCATTCTTCAATATGTGCCAGATTAGAATTATATATATTTCCACATAAAAATATTAATGAGGTCAGAGTGTACTGGGTTCAAATCAACAAAAAACAACAAAAAACAAAAGCCTTTCCTTGATTTTTCTTCAGATTGAGGGAGCATTGCCCCAAGCTTGTGCCCGTCAGCTTCCTACCAAAGCAAAAATTCCATACACATTCACACATATTCATAAATATTTAATAATAGCAAAACTCATTTATCCAAGTAATTAGCAATTATTCATTGGGAAAGGTATAAAGATTTTAAAATGACAGCAAATGCTTTGATCTCATAAAAGGGAAAATTCCCTGAAGTCTTTAGGGAGAGACAGGCTACTTGTTCTTCTTGCCACATTTCTGGAATCAATCCTGATGGGAACCCCATTCCAAGGTGAGCTCCTTGAGCTTTGGGGTTACTACTTCTATTTTTCTTTGCATTTATATCCCTACCACCTAGCATATTCTCTGACATGTAATCAGAACTAAATAAAAGCTGGTCAATTAATTGACCTCTGAATATCTTTCAGATTTCTTCCAACTCTAAAATTCTATGATTTGAAATTCTGAGATGCTGAAGACTGGTGTAAAACTATCCAATCACATGGATGTGGGTATTTGCTTGTGTGGGATTTGGGTCAAGTAAAACAGTAGCTAAGTTGTTTTGAGCTCACTGAAAGTGTTTGATTAGGAAGGCAGAGGAAAGGCAATGAGCTCTCGAACTTATGACACGATTGCTCCAAAAAACATCCAAATAATACCATAGGAAAATGCCCAGAACAGCAAAACTCACAGAAGTATGTGCTGAAATCATCTTCTAACCAAGAAGGCTTGAAGGATCAGAAGGAGGGAGCTGCTGTGCTGATACAGGAGTTGAGCCCAACCCCACAGTCACCCTGACACATATCCAGTCTCAGGAAGGCCTCACCAGAGAAGGAGATCCCCAAAGCATCTTAATCAGCTGAAGTGCCAGTGTCGTCTGGAACTAAGCTCACAGTCTGGTGAGTGGGCTGAGCCCTGGGCAGGGGTGAGACTACAGGGGTCTATGCTGGTGCTGAGGCAGAACTTGAATTTTTCACCCCTGCCAAGAAGTAGGAAGTAGGCTTGAGTAGCAGTGGCCCAGGTCAGGGAGGGGTACAGTCTCGTCAGAGCTAACAACCACAACACACAAATCTAGTTGATTAGCAAGTTGGTCTGGGGTCAACTACAGACCAGGGAACAGGCCAGGTGAGTGAAGAACCTGATCCTCCTTAAATCATACCACCTTGGACCTCTTAAACTTGGTATACTGCAGCCTGGAAACAGTGCCCCACTTTAAGGAGCTAAAAGTCAAGTAAAAGAAAGGCAAGATGAGCAGACAGAGAAAGGTGAGGACCATAGAACGTTTCTTCAGTAACAAGGAAGACCAAGGTGCACCCTCAGAGGAAGATGTCAACATCAGGGCCCCTATATCTAAAGCTTCCAAGGAAAATATGAATTGGTCTCAGGCCATAGAGGTGCTCAAAAAGGACATTGAAGATAAAGTTAGGGAGGTAGAGGAAAAAATGGAAAGAGAAATGAGGGTGATGCAGGAAAGATATTAAGAAAAAGTCAACACCTTGAAAAGTCAAATTGGCCAAATGGAAAAGGAGGTACAAAAGCTCTCTGATGAAAATAATTGCCTAAGAATGAGAATTGAACAAGTGGAATCCAGTGACTTTATGAGAAACCAAGACACAATAAAGCAAATCCAAAGGAATAAAAACATAGAGGGCAATATGAAATATCTTCTGGGAAAAACTGCTGACCTGGAAAATAGGTCCAAGAGAGATCATTTGAAAATTATTGTTCTACCTGAAAACCATGATCAAGGAAAGAGCTTAGACATCATCTTCCAAGATATTCTCAGGGAAAATTGCCCTGAAATTCTAGAAGAAGAAGCTAAAATAGAAAAGAGGTCCCAAAAGGAAATGTCCTAGCAATATTATAGCCAAATTCCAGAGCTCTCAGGTAAAGGAGGAAATATTGCAAGCTGCCAAAAAGAAAGAATTCAAGTACTGTGTAGCCCCAGTCAGGACAACACAAGATCTAGCAGCTTCTACATGAAAGGACCGGAGGGCATGAAATATGATATTCCAGAGGGCAAAGGAAATGGGATTGCAACCAAGAATCACCTACCCAGCAAAACTCAGCATAATCTTTCAGAGGAAAAATTGGGACTTCAATGAAAAAGAAAACTTTCAGATATTTGTGAAGAAAAGCCCTGAACTTAATGGCAAATTTGACTTTTAAATACAAGATGCTAGAGAACCATAAAAAATTGGAGCTCAGGGACATACCTGGGGTCATACAGTGGTTGACTCTCTTGTGTCTGAGGCCTTGTTTGGGCTGCGATCCCCTTGGGTCCAGTGGTGATGCTTTGTCCACTGTGTCACCCACCTAGATGATGAAATCTTTAGGGTTAAATTGAGGGGTGAAGGGAATGTACTGGGGGAGGGGGAAGGGCAAAGGTGAAATCCTACATGAAAGAACAGGAAAAGGCTTATGGAGTGGGGAAGAGGATGGGAGAGGAGTAGGGCAGTAAATGAATTTTACACTCATCAGAAAAGGCTCAAAGACCTTAAACTCATCAGAGCTGCCTCAAGGAGGGACTCACACACATACCCAACTGGGTGGAGTAATCTATTTAATCTGGGCAGTAAATGAGCCTAACATTCATCAGAATTGGCTCAGAGACCTCAATCTCATTAGAATTGGCTCAAGGAGGAACTAATGTACACACTCAATTGGGTGGAGTAATCTCTCTAACCCTGCAGGAAAATAGGAGGGAAAGGGGATAAAGAAAGGGGGGGCAAAAGAAGGAAGGGTGGAGTGGGGGAGGGGACAGACAGAAGCAAATCCCTTTTGAAGAGTGATAGGATGAAAGAAGATGGGTAATAGAATAAATATCATGGGGAAGGGAATAGTAGGGAAGGGAAACAGTTAATGATAGCAATCATGAAAAAGAGAAAAGGGGGAAAAATTGTACAAAAAATATTTATAGCAACTCTTGGTGGAGGCTAAGAATTGAGAATCATGGGAATGTTCATTAATTGAGGAATGATGGAAAAAGCTGTGCTATATGATTGTAGTGGAATGGTCATGTGCTATAGGAAATGACAAACAGGCTGATCCCAGAAAAACCTGGAAAGACTAATGAACTGATATATAGTGAAGTGAGCAGAGCTGGGAGGACATTGTGCATAGTGACAGCAGTATTGTGCAATGATCAATTGTGAATGACTTAACTACTCTCAGCAATGCAATGATCCAAGACAATCCCAAGGAACTAATGAAGAAGCTTACTATGCACCCCCATAAAAAGAACTTATAAAAAGAACACTTGTGAATTGTACATATATAACCTAGTTGTGATCTTGTGGAGGTGGGAGGAAAGGAAGGGAGGGAGGGAGAAAAATTTGGAACTCTAAATCTTATGAAAATGAATGTTGAAAACTACCCTTACATGTAACTGGAAAAAAATAAAATAAATGTTTTTGCTAAAAGAAAGTGTTTGGGTAGCTGGCATCCATAGTAATTTGATAGTATGTCTTTTCTTTCCCCCTCAAAATTATCATGATAAGATTTACAATTTAGAAGTAAATGTATTTAAAACTTTGGTAAAAGTTGATGAAAATGAACAAATATTGTGCTGCACTCTGCTAGGTGGCTCCTAGTTTGTTCAATAATATTTTTTTTTCCTAGGGCCCAACTGCAGTCCTCCAAATGAGATGATAAAATCACCAAGTTCCATGATCCCTTGAGCCATGATGCTTTTTTTCTATAGTTTAATGTAGAGTGTCTGCCCTCAGAGGCCCTGAAAGATGACACACAGAGACATGCTGGGCATGCTCCACTAATGTAGAGGAAATAATCAAAATGTCATCCAGTTCTATGTCTATGAAACTGTCAAGGAAATCTCTAAGGATGTCATTAACAGAGTTTTGGAAGGCTGCCAGGGCACTGAAGACTTTCAACAGCATGATACAATATCACAAATGTCCATACCCTGTCTATAATGCCATTTTCTGCTCATCACGTTCATACTCAGCAGTACAGTATAATGGAGAGAGAGCTTGCCTCAGAACCAGGATGACTTGTGTTCAAGTCGAGCTGCTGGTACATGTTAGCTGTATGACTATAGAAAAGTTTCTTAACTTCTCAGTGACACAGGCAACTCCTCAAGACTATAAATTCCAAAGAAGTTGCCAATTTGTATTGATAGAGTTTCCTCACACCCGGTCCCTATCTGTATTCATATTCACACATACAGACCAATCTAGAATATTCTCAGAGGTCCAGATCAGTTGATAATGAGGGACATTCACAAAGATTCTTGTATACATTCAGAGAGAGATTTGGAATAATGGAATGGACAGCTGGTGCCTGTTTTTCATTGTAGACTATTTAAATGACATGTAATCTATGAAGGCTGTGATCTTCCATCTTATTTTTGTTTCTAATAAAGAAGATCTCTGGCCAGGGTTATGATTGGAAGGATAAAATTCATGGGAAATAATTTTAAGTTTCTAATTCTAGCTCTACCATGGAATATCTAAGGCCCCCAAATTATTCATAACAAGAAGTTTTTCAAGTGACAGATAGTTGGGGAGCAGGTGGGCATCACTCTTACAGGATATCAATCAGCAGTTACTAAGCAAAAACTATGTTTCAAGCACTGTTCAAGGTGCTGACAAAGAGAGGCAAAAGGTTGTATTCAGGAAGTAAGATATGATTGGAAGGGGGAAATGAATTTATAATTAAATAGCACTGTGACCTCTGAATGTAGAGCAACACTAATTGCACAGTTAACATGTTAAAACAAAAAAGCAAAGCTCTTTGTATTTCCCTCTAGACACTTAATTTTTCTCCTTCTATGCTGAGGACAGAATCATTACTTGTTACCCTTGTTTGTAATGTAGGAATCATTCTTAACTCTATATTTTTAATCACTCCCCTTTCCATGTAAGTCTTTTCATTTCTTCCTCTACAATATCCCTTTTGTTCATTTCCTTTATTCTACTTACCCTACAATAACCCTAGCTCAGGAACTCATCACCTGGTCAATTAAAATAACTTCTAATCCATCTCTCTGACTCAAGTATTTTCCCTCTTTTGTCTCTCCAATACTCTTTCCATGAAACTTCCAAAATGATTTTCCTAGGCACAGGTCTGACCATGTCCCTCCCTTACTTGATTATCTTTGGTGGTTTCCAATAACTTCTAGATTGAATACACTGTATTATTTTGTCACTTAGAGCTCTTCACTACCTGCTCTGGTCTTTTTTATCCAATATTTCTTCCCCTATCATACACTATACAGCCCAACCAATTGACCTTGATTGCTGTTCACACAGGTCATTACATTTTCATCCCTAAAACCTTCCACAGAGCTGTTCCCAGGCCTGAAATGTCCTAATTTCTCACATCTGCCTTTGTTCCTGCAACATTTAGCTCAAGAACTATCTTCGCATGAAAAAATTCCCAATCCCCCAAATGTTACCAATTTTTCTCCCAAATATTGTGCATTGACTGTGGACATACTTATGTGCTTGATGTTTATCTCAATAGGATGTAAATATTTTGAAAGTGTAGGCTATTTAATTTTTTAATTGCATGTATATACACTAGCACAGTACCTGGTACACAATAAAATGCCTGTTGTTTGATTCAACCACACATTTCTAGATTTGTAAAATAAAGGAGTGGCATTAGATGATTTCTAATTTCCTTCCAGCTCTAGAGCTAAACTTCTCACATGTCTGTTACATTTTTCACAATTATTTTCTGCACGTGAGAATAGGTGAATATTGGTCAGTATTTGCAGAATTATTCAGGTTCTTGTTTTGATGATGGAACAATATAGTTTTTTCCATTATTTTTTATTTGTCTATTTATCTCTTTACTTTTATTTGCTTATTTATTTATTAATTTTTGATATCTGATACAGTGAAATGAGTAGAATCTGCAGAACAATTTATATATTAACAATTACATTGTAACCACAAATTTGAAAAACTCAAGAACTATGAATCTGAATGCTACATGAACCAATCACAATCACAGGAACTGATAATGATTCATGCTACTCACCTTCTGAGTCAGTCTGCTAGATTTTATTAAGACAGAGACATGATGGACTCAAGATACAGAATGACATATATTTTTGGACCTGGCCAATATAGGAAATTATTTTACTTGATTGTGCATATTTGTTACCAGGCATTTATATTTTTCTGATCTTTTTTTTTTCATTCTTTTGAGTTCTTCCTCCTTTCAGATTTCTGATAACTAATCCCTAAATGCAATCAGAATTATATTGACTCAAATACATCTTTCTCTATGTGTACTTTCTCAAATCCAGTTGCTCTTTCAGATTCCAGCTTCTTAAATACTATTTCCATCCTCACATAGTGAAGGCTCTGCTTGTGGAAATGGCGGCATTTAAGTCTTTTCCTTGAGGACCATAAAGCACTGCATAAATTCTAGCAGAGTTATTTAATTTCCCATCTATTTGTGATCTATTCAGTTTCACCCACAATGGCTCTCAATATGATCTGCTTCAGCTAAATCCCATGCCTAGTGTTCAATAGGATCATTTTTTTCACATGTGTTTATGTGTCTCTGTATGTACATATATTCATATATACATAATGTTTTCTGAGATTATTGTCTGAGAAGATAATATTCATAATTTTTCATCCTCCTTCAACATAGTACTTCATAAATATACTTATACTTTAAATTGGCATTGCCTTTTGGAATCGTCTCTTGGGGGAAAAATTTTAAGAGGTTGGTGCTGAGGGAGTTTCTGTTGTCATTTGCTCTCATCATATTTATTATTATTCTACCTTGGTTAAGCTTCTCTAATAAATAGCTGATTGAGTCCAATATATTTTAATATATTTATCATTTTTTTCAGTGCACAAATTTGTTTTCTTGTGAAGCAAAATAGTATACTGGAATTGGAGTAAAGAAACCTCCACACTTATTATGGTTGTGATACGTGCTTTATACCTGGTTGCATTACTTAAAGATATTTCCTGTTTTCCTTACATTGTAATATACGAGATACTTAACATACTCCATAGGGTTATTTTAAGGGCAAACATGTTCAGTGAGATATATAGTATTATACTGCTCTCCTGTGTCTTCTTAAGCCCTTACCGTCTCACATTTAACTTCACCATCCACTAAAATTGCCTCCTCCATAGTCACAATGATTTTCTTAATTGACAAATCAAATGGCTTTTTCTCAATGCTCATTCTCCTCAACATCTCTGTGCCTTTGATAATGTTGATAACCCTTTCCTTCTTGATATTCATGTCTAACTTTTTGGGATACTACCTTCTCCTGGTTCTTTTCTATCTACCACTAATGGCTCATTCTGAGTCTCCTTTGCTAGATCCCTATTCAGATTATACCTCCTAACCATAGTGTCAGTAAGGGTTCTGCCTACATTTCTCTCCTTCACGTGATATTTCATCAGCTCCCATGGATTTTCTTGACATCTCCAAGCTGATGTTTCTCAAATCTATATATCATGATCTCCATATTACATCTCCTACTCTCTTTCAGACATCTTAAACTGTATTTCCATAGACATCTTGAAATCATATGTCCAAAAAAAAACTGATTATTTTGCCTCCTAAAACTTTTCCACACTCCACTTTAACAATTAAGATAAAGGACAGCACCATCCTTCTAGAACGTTCAGGATTCCACTTTAGTAATTACCCTGGATAACTCTCTGTTTCTTATCCCCCTCCCCCATATCTATTCTAATACAAAATCCTTTTAATTTCATCTTTGCAACATCTCTTGAAATCTGCCCCCTTCTCTCTTCTTACCCTGCCTACCACTCTAGTGTATCCCTATACTCATGGCTGAATTATTTCAATACCCTGTTCATGGATCTTCCTGCCTCAATTCTTTGCCAATTCCAATCTGTATTTCAGTAACCACAAAAGTGATTTTCCTAAAGTACACTTTTGACCATGTCATTACCTCTCCCTGCCTATTTAGTAAACTCCAGTGGCTCCATATCATCTCTAGGATTCAAATCAAAAATCCTGTTTGTGATTCAAATTCTTTACCTTTGCAGTCTTTTTATACCTCATTTGCCTCCGTGTACTCTGTAGAGTAATTTTACTGGTCTCTTCCTGTCAATGAACAAGACATATCACTTCTTGGCAATGAGTATATTTTTTCTGGATGTTTCTCATTCTTTCTTTTAATTTTTGACTGATAATTTTATTTCTCAAACATATATCTAAAAAAACCCCCCCCCCCCCAATTTTAAACATAATTTTTTAAACATTCTGTGTTCCAACCTTCCTCTTCCTCCCTCCCTTGCCCACCCCCCACCAACAAGAACTCAAGCAACTTAAAATAAATATTATACATGAGTAAGTAGTCATGAAAACATTTCCCACATTCGCTAGGTTGTAAGAGAAAACAGTCAAAAAACCCTCAAAACTTCAGATTAAGGAATTGTTCAAGACGGAAAAATAATTTTAAACAAATGTGTTTCCATGTGTTTTCAGATTACCCTTCAGTTCTTTCCTCTGTTAGATGGGTGCAATTTTCATAAGGTCCTTCAGGGTTATTATTGGATCATTGCCTTGCTGAAAAATAACCACATGCTTCCCAGCAGACCATCTTACACTATTGTTGTATATTCTTGTATACACGTAGATTTCATTCTGCTTCAGTTCATGCAGGTCTTTCCAGGTTTTTCTGATAGTATCCTGTTCATCATAACCTGTATATAATACCTTAAACCTGATAGAGAATTTTCTTTATAATAGCCCAGCAAAGTAGGTACCATACGTTTTGCCATTATAATCAATCATCATAACTATTTCCCTCCATCCTATTCCCTTCCCATGATATTTACTCTATTTTCTATCTTCTTTTAACCTATTCCTCCTCAAAAGTGTTTTACTTCTGAATGACCCCTCCCCTGCTCTGCACTCCCTTTTTTCACCCTTCCTTCCTTATCCTCTTCCCCTCCTACTTTCCTGTAGGGTTAAATATATTACTCCTCCCAATTGGATGTGAATGTTATTCCTTCCATGAGCCCACTCTGATGAGATTAAGGTCTTGGAGTTAATTCTGTGTTCTAAATTTTCCTTCCTCCCTCCCTCTTCAACCCTTCCTATGAAATCAAACAATTCAATATGTCATACTTGTGCAGTAATGCCAAATATCTGCACCTTCCTCGAAAGTGTTTTGCTTTTTACTGCTCTCTCCCCCAATGTGCCCTTCTCTCCTTCCCTTCTTCCCCCTCCCCCTTATCTCCCTCTCCTCTCTCAGGGTAAAAATATATTACTATACCTACTTGAGCATATATGTTAGTCCTTCTTTGAGCCAATTCTGATGATATTAAGGTTCACTCACTCCCCAACTCCTTTCCCCTCTTCCCCTCCCCTCCATAAGCTGTTTTCTTGTTTCCTTCATGTGAACTACCTCTCCCCAGATCATCTTTCCCCTTCCCCCTCCCCCAGTCTATTCCTCCAACACCTCAACCCTATTTTAAAGATGTCATCATGGGTTAGTTAGGTGGCACAGTGGACAGAGTACCAGCCATGGATCCAGGAGGCCCCAAGACCAAATCCGGTCCCAGACATAAGACACCCCACTCTATCTGCCCCACAAAGAACAAAACATAAATGCTTTACAGATATCATCCCTTCATATTCAGTTCAGACCTGTGTCTTCTATGAATTCCTTACTGAGACAGTTTTTATGAGTTTGAAGTATTATCTTCCCATGTAGGAATGTAAACAGTTTGCTCTTTTAATATTCCTCATGAAGTCTTTTTCCTGTTTACTTTCTTATGCCTCTCCAGGGTCTTGTATTTGAAAGTCAAATTTTCCATTCAGTTCAGGTCTTTTCATCACAAATAACTGAAATTCCTCTTTCTCATTGAAATTCCATTTGGTCCTCTGAAAGATTATGATGAGCTTTTCTGGGTACATGATTTTTGGCTGTATTCCCAGTTCCTTTGCCCTCTGAACTATTATATTCTGGTTCTCATTCTTGAAAAGCTCTCCTTATTTCTACCTACCCACTTACCTGACTTCATTATGTGCCAACTGAAATTCCATCTTCTATAGGAGGTCTTTCCCAAACTCTCAATACTGTTGCCTTTCCTCTGTTAAATATTATGGGGCAGTTAGGTGGGGCAGTGGATAGAGCACTGGCAACACAGTCATGAAGATTTGAGTTCAAATATCACTTTAGATACTTACTAGCTGTGTGACCCTAGGCAAGTGACTTAACCCCAATTGCCTTAAACATATGGGGCCATCTCCAGTCATACTGATATATATCTTGCCACTGGACCCAAGGCTCTAGAGGAGAGAATAAGGTTGGTGACCTTGCACCAGCCCTCCTTCATTTAAGCCAATTCAGTGAAAGTCATGCCATAATGCCAATATTACAGTCCTCTCTCAAGAATAAAGGGGAAAAAAATAACATTTTCTATTTATACTGTATTTAATTTGTTTGTACATAATTGTTTGCTTATTGTTTTCATCATTAGATTGTGAGCTGATTAAAAGTAGGTACTGTTTCCTTTTACATCCCCTGGACTAAGCACAGTTCCTGGAATATAGTAGGCATTTAATAAACCTTTATTGATTGACTGACTAACAATTTTGAGTTATTAATCTTGAGACCAGTCAGGTCAAAGCTACTGTAATTACATATGGAGCTTTCTTCTTGTCTTTACCCCTTGTTAAAATATGGTATATAGAGGCAGAGCCAAGCTGGCAGAAGAAAGGCAGTGACTCACCTGAGCTCTCCCCAAGACCCCTCAAAATGCCTTCAAATAGTGCCATAAGACAATTCCTGGAGCAGCAGTACCCACAAAAAAGATGGGGTGAAATAATTTTCCTGCCAAAGGCAACTTAGGAAGTAAAAAGGAAAGGTTGGTCTCACCCACTGAAAGTGGGACACATTCCAGCCTAGGCTGTGCCCATGCAGACCCAGTCCCAGCAAAGCAGGAGTAGACCTTGGGAGCCACTGGATCAAAAGCAGCAGTAACTGCTTCTGGAACTCAGCCCACAGAGGGTAAGAGTGTTGAATAATTGGCCAGAAGGAGATTACAGGAGTCTTTTTGCTAGCATTGAGGCAGGATTCTATTGTTTTGCCCATTCTCAAATGCAAGTCTCAGTCTTGGGTGTCAGTCCCATGCCAGGGAACAGCACTAGCACACCAGAGCTTGTAGCCACAGTGGAGCAGGGTGCTCCTCATAGTTCCAGGTCAGAAAAGCAGGCTTGAAGTTGTTTGTAGACCAGATCACAGGCCAAGAGAGTAGTAAACATACCTCTCGTTACATCATACCACCTTGGAAGAAATGAAAACTTACAAATACCTAGTAGTATTTCTCAAAACAACTACACAAGCTTGGGACAGTGCACCCTCCAGCATGGAAGCAGTGTCCCACTTTAAAAAGATATAAAAGTCAAGAAATAGGCTAGGAAAATGAGCAATTCTGACCCTAGAAAGTTTCTATGATGACAACGAAGATCAAAATTCACCTTCAGAAGAATATACAAAGTCAAAGCTCCTAATTCCACTGAAAAAGCATAATCTGAATTGGTTTCAAGGCATAGAAGATGCTCAAAAGGACCTTGAAAAATCAAAGTTAGAGAGGTAAAGGAAAAAGAATGGAAAGAGAAATGAGAGTGAGTGATACTGAGAAAATCAATGAAAAAAGTCAACAGCTTGGTAAAGGAGATACAAAAATTATTGAAGAAAATAACACCTTAAAAAAACCCACATGATGACAAATGGTAACAGAAGCACCAAACACCAAGCAGTAAAAGAATGCAGTGAAAAGCCTAATTGGCCAAATGGAAAAAGATGTACAAAACCTCACTTAAGAAAATAATTCGTTACAAATTAAGATTGAGCAAATGGAAGCTAAATGACTTTATGAGAAATCAAGAAACAATAAAACAAAACCAAAAGGATGAAAAAATAGAAGGCAATATGAAACATTTCATTGAAAAGACAACTGACCTAGAAAATAGATCCAGTTCAGATATTTAAAAATTATTTGATGACCTAAAATCCATGATAAAAAGAGCCTAGATATCATCTTTCAAGAAATTTTCAAAGAAAATTGTTCTGATATTATAGAACCAGATGGTAGACATTGAAATAATCCACTGATCACTTCCTGAAAGAAATCCCATAATGAAAACACCCAGGAATATTACAGCCAAATTCCAGAGCTCCCAGGTCAAGAATAAAGTACTGCAAAAAGCCAGAAAGAAACAACTCAATATTGTGGAGCCACAGTTAGGATAACACAATATTTAGCCACACCTACATAAAAGGATTAGAGAGCTTGGAATATGAAATTCTGGAGGGCAACAAAATTGGTTTTACAACCAAGAATCAGCCACCCAGCAAAACTGAGTATAATCCCCCGGGGCAGGGGAGAGAATGGAAATTCAGTGAAAGGGAGAACTTTTAGGAATTCATGATGAAAAGACCTGAGCTGAATAAAAAACTTGATTTTCAAATACAAGACCCTGGAGAAGCATAAAAAGGTAAACAGGAAAAAGAATTCACAATGGATATTAAAAGGTTAATCTGTTTACATTCCTACATGGGAATGTAATACTTGTAATTCATAAGAACTTTCTCTTTATTAGGGCGGGAGGATGGAATATATTTAGACAGAGGTCACAGTTGAGTTGAAAATGAAGGGATGATATCTTTAAAAATAAAATTAATGGGTGAGAGGAATGCATTGGGAGAAAGGGAACAGGAGAGATGGAATGGGTAAAGCATCTCACATAAAAGAAGCAAGAAAAAGCTTATGGTGTGGAGGGGAAGAAGGGAGAGATGTGGGGGAGTAAGTGAGCCTTAGTCTCATCATAACTGGCTCAAAGAGGGAATAACATACGCACTCAATTGGGTATAGTAATCTCTCTTACCATGCAGGAAAGTTGAAGGGGACGGGGCTAAGGGAAAGAGGTATGATAGAAGGCAAGGCAGATTGGCAGGGGGCACATAGACGCAAAATACTTTTGTGGAGAGACAGGGTAAAAGGAGATAGATAATAGAGTAAATGACATGAGGAGAAAATGAGGATGAAGGGAAATAGCAATGGTAATTATGAAAAAAAATTTGAAACAAGTTTGTCTATAAAGGCTTCATTGCTGAAACATATAGAAAACTGAGTCCAATTTATTAAAATAATAGCCATTACCCAATTGACAAAAGATCAAAAGATATGAATAGTTTTCAGATGAAATAATCAAAGTTATCTCTAGCCATATGAAAAAAATGTTCTAATTCACTTTTAATTAGAAAGATATCAGTCAAAACAATTCTGGGGTAATACCTCTTACCTATTTGATTGGATAATAGGACAGCAGAGGACAATGATTAATGATGGAGGGGATATCAGTAAAATTAGACATTAATTCACTGTTGTTGGATTTGTAAACTGATTCAAACTTTCTGTTGGGCAGCTTCAAACTGTGGCCAAAGAGTTATAAAACTATCTATACTCTTTAACCTACCCAAAAAGAGATAAAAACAAGAATGTTAAAGGACCTGTATTTACAAAATATTTACTGCGACTCTTTTTCTGGTGGCAAAGAATTGAAAATTGAGGGGATACCCATCAATTGCGGAACGGCCGAACAAATTGTTATGTGATTATGACTGAACACTATTGTGTTTAATGAGCAGGATGCTCTAAGGAAAACCTGGAAAGACTTAGATGAGCTAATACAAAGTGAAATGTACTTTACAAAGTAACACTGATATTCTAATATGATCAGCATGAATGGCTTGTCTATTTTCAGCAATACCATGATCAAGTCAACTCTGAAGGACTTACGATGAAGAATGCTATACTTCCCCAGAGAAAGAATTGAGGATGTCTGAATACAGATTGAAGCATATCTTTTAACTTTATTTTTCTTGAGTTTTTTTCTATTTTCTTTCACAACCTGACTAATATGGAAATGTTTGCAAGTCTACAGACATAAGTTATATTGACTTACCTTCCTTAAAGGAGGTGGTTTGAAGAGGGAGGAAGGGAATTTGTAACAAAAAGTTTTTTAAATGGATGTTATATTTATAGCTGTTCTTTTTGTGGTGGCAAGGAATTGGAAACTAAGGGGATGCCCATCAATTGGGGAATGGGTGAAGAAGTTGTGGTACATGAATGTAATGGAATACTATTGTGCTGTAAGAAATGATGAGCAGGCAGATTTCAGAGAAACCTGGAAGGACTTGCATGAACTTATGATGAGTGAGATGAGTGGAACCAGGAGACCATTGTACATAGTATCAACAACATTGTGTGTTGATAAATTGTGATGGACTTGATTCTTCTCAGCAATACAATGGTCCAAGAGAGTTCCAAAGGACTCATGATAGAAAATGCTCTTCAAATCTAGAAAAAAAACACAAAAACTGTGGAATCTGGATGCAGATCGAACCATACTATTTCTATTGTTTTTGTTGTTGTTTTTCTTTTTTGCTCTGATTCTTCTCTCATTATATGACTAATGCAGAAATATATTTAATGTAATCGTACATCTATAACCTATATCAGATTCCTTCCTGTCTTGGGGAGGGGGCAGGGAGGGAGAAAAATTTGAAACTAGAAATCTTATAAAAACAAATGTTGAAAATTATCTCTAAATGTAACTGGAGAATAATAAAATATTTATGTTTAAAAAAAATTAATGTTAAGGGGGCAGCTAGGTGGCACATTGGATAAAACACTGGCCCTGGTACCTGAGTTCAAATCCGGCTTCAGAAACTTGACACTTACTAGCTGTGTGACTGTGGGCTTAATCCTCATTGCCCTGCAAAAAAACGAAACAAAACAAAACAAAAAACAACAAAAAAGATGTTGAAAATTCTTTTATGTGTAATTTTAGAAAAATTTCTGAATAATTAAAAAAAATAAAATGTGATACATAAATTGAACATTGATCAAACAAATACTTATCTGAATACACAGAAATAACTAATTCTGATTTGATTTTCCTATTGGTAATGAGATTTCTTTTCTTCTTTACTGTTCAGATATAAATTTCTTGTTCTTGTGAAGTTGTTCAATGTACCTAGGAGCAGCTAGGTGTCCCAGTGGATAAAATACTAGGAATGGAATCAGGCAGACCTTAATTCAAATCTGGCATCAGTTTATGACTTAGGATGATTCTGGACAAGTCACTTAACCTTTCTTTCAGTTTGTCAGCTTTAAAGCTAGGATAATAATAGCACCTACCTCCAAGCGTTTTTGTGAACATCAAATGAGGAAACAGTTGCAAATTCCTTAGCACAGTGCCTGAAACATAGTAAACATTTAATACAAGAATGTACTTTTCTGCCCCCTTATACCTAACACCTCCCCACTCTGTTCTTGTAAAAGTATTTATGGTTTATAGTTATGTGACTTCTGAGTAATTTTCACACTTTTGGTCTCTTGCATTTCTTAATCCTGAAACACATTTTATAATGTAGTTTTCAATACCTTTCCCATGCTCACCATCTTACTGAAGTCACTGAATTTCAAGAGTACCTCTGCAATGCCTCAAACTAGAATACCTTTAGATGAAGTATCCTTAGATAAGTCCAATGATGTTTTAAGAAGCTGGTGACAGGTGCCTTTATCATTTTTGTTTCAAAACTTAAATGCAAAGCTCTTCTCTCTTCAGTTTAACTGTCAATATATCTTTTCTTTTTCTCTGCTGAAGGAATACAATTCTTTCCCTCCCCAAGCTGCTGTGAACTAAGATATCTGCCCACAGAACTTCTGGGGCTACTATTGTCCAGACCACTCTGTTTTGCTTCTGTGGGAACAGGTAGTGATAGCTCTTGGTGAGTAGTCTATGCAAATACTTTTTTTCCTCATATGCAAGAACAACACTACCTGGAGTGGTTTAGGCATAATTTTGGGTATCTCATTCTTCTGGACTGTCTTTAGCAATTTTTGCATTGTCAATTACTTAGGAGTTTCTTCTTTGTTATCAGAAAGATCACTGTTCACCCCTCCTTCTGTACTTGTTCAGTAATTTCTGGGTTTAGAAGGAAGAGTCCCTGAAAGCTTATCTATAGAAAAGCAGCTTTTTACTATGTACACATAATAAATATTTATTGATTGATCAAGTATACTTGGCTTCTCCAACCACACTTAATACAGAAAGTCCAGGACAGGATAGAATTCAGGGAATTTGCTATTGACTTTTGCTTCATCCAAGACCCAACTTTGTATTCTGGGCCAGGCTTAATTGAGGCTGGTATGGTGGTTTGAGCTTTGAAAAGAAACTAGAAAAGACACTCTTTTAGGCCATCTACTATTTATAAAAAGGAGCTTACTTAATAATACTGTGGAAGAGTTATTCACTAAGAATACAGCATTGATATAGTTGGATGAAGCTTTCCTACCTCCAAATTTCCTAAAGTGGTGCTCCTTATCAGCATGATAAGGAAGCCTCAGAATCCTCACATGTTCAGGCATGAGACAATCAAGCCATTTTGTCAACAGTATAAGACTTAGTTTGCTGGGCCACTTGACTTGATGGACCATTTAATTCCCTTCAAGGGGAAAAAATCACACTAGTTTCCCTGGGATTGATGTTACTCCTTCCATGCTATGTGACCTTGAAAAAATTAACCTCTCTGGAATTCTACTTCCTCATTAATAAAATGATGAAGTTGAGCTTCTGAGCTCTGTGTTCTCTGCCAGATCAAAAAGTGTGTGATCCTATAAATCTATAGGGCTTGGTATATTATGCACCTCTCATGATGGTCTTTTTGTTCTTTTTTATCTTTTCTCTCTGAAAATTCATTAGGCCAATAATTAGGCATGAGGAAAAAAATGTTGAAGTTCATGGTGACATCAAGATCTGTGGCTAACAGAAGGATTTCATTCTCCCTTAGTGCCATCAAAAGATATATTCATTACTTTTATAGAATCCATTGATTTAGCTGGTACATAGGTATAGCTACATTATATCAATTTATAGTGGAAACAGTACTTTATTTCCCTTCCCCTTTCCCATTCTCCTTCATTCCCTTGCTCTCTCCTGCAATCTTCTTACACTGTGGATAATATCAAACTGAAAAGATTCATGGGAAAAAAGGATAACTCCTGTGAGAATTGGAGTGATGCCCCCTGCTGCAGAGATACTGTAGGAAAGCTCTGCCATGAGGAGAAGGTGTCTGAGGACAAGCCATGTGGCTTGGAAGGTCAGTTCCTTGGCATCAATAAGTAAAGTTTGCTCATGGGTACTGTTGATCAAAGCTACCAGCCAATTAGCTTGGAGCTGTGTGTTTGTGGACAGGCTGTTTCCAGTTCCACAGGAGGCTTCTGGGATGAAGAAGGGGCAAGGGGCTCTCTCTTTCATTGGGACCTCTTGTGGAGTGGAGCAGAAATGCTGGCTCCCTTAGATAGATAGATGAAGGAAACCTTGGCCTCTATCTCTCTCCTCACCAAATTCTTATGCTCCTTAATAAATGCTTAAAAGGCTAAACTCTTGCTAAAGCTTCTAATTTATTGGCAACCACGCATTAGATTTTTAGACAGTCTATCTGGAATTACAGACAACAACTATTCACTCCTTTCCTTTCCTCCAAGTCCTTAGAATGGATAGCCGTTCTGACCAAAGAAAACATGGGGTACTGTACCCTTGCCTGAAAAGTATTATACAAGATCCACCATGTCTTGACTTTATGTAACATTATAAAATCTCATCATAATTGCTTAAAATATTTATATAGCTTAAAACTACATTAAAATATAGCTCATGTAAATATCTCAGGTGCAGGATACCAGCATAAATTGCATGTGCTTCTCAAAGCAGAACAGTACCCAAAAGGACAGAGTATTCTATTTAATTCCATTAAAATTGGTCCCTTTGGCATGTTTTCTTGGGGATAAAAAGGAAATAGCTATACTACTTACTTTTGTTTTTACAGACATGCACATGCTATTATGGAAACAATTGAGTACTTATCTAAAATATACCTAAGCAGTTACCCAAAAGATGTTTTGGATATTAAAGCAAACAAAAGATCCTAGAGCTGAATTGCTAAGTTAAATGGTCAATTTAGAAAACAAAGTAAAAAGACCATATCATTACTGTCTCTTTCAGTTAGAGAAATGTCATTTTTATTACTAAATTTAATATCTATGGCAATGAAACAATCAATTTACCTATATGCTACAATTTTTTTTAAATGGGCAATTTTTTACCTAGTCTAAGTCCCCTCTGTTACTATGGTTATTTCAGTTAGGTATATATTAATGCCTGTACGTTAGTACATTTACACATATGCATGAAAACATGTCATGCATCTATACATGAAACTGCACCTCAAAATAACATTCCAACCCGAATTTATTTAGAAACTCTCTCAGGAATCAGACACTGGTATCTTTCTCATCTGTCTTCAGTAAATCATCCAGCTATTAAAGATACAACGCTCCCCAAGGAAGCACATGATACAATGTTAGAACTATCAAGGAAAAAAGAGCCTACTCTTTTGGTCTAATCCCCTTGGAAAGTTTTTTTTCATCTACAAAATATCAACTAGCACAAGAGAGGTGGCTCAGTGGATCAAGAGATAGGCACCACTTTTGTATTGCTCTCCAAAAAAAGACACATATGCTAAAAACTTTAGTCACAATAATTTACTTCTGAAGCAAAATCATATATCATCTATATCATACTTTACCTGTCCAATAGAAAAAACTGAGAGAATATTTCAGGGAACACAGTAGATATTTCTATTTTCTTTGGAAATATCAATTAAAAGTTGAGGCAAGATGGTACAAAAGGATGCGGACAAATGCAGTCCCTTTTGAAGCAGGCCTTCCTTTCACATAACCTAGTGGCTGAATACTTGGCACCTCTATTGCTTTTCTCAACTTATGCTCCTGCTGACACTTAAAATATTTCTTTAAAATATAACCTGATTTGTCCACCAGCTGAAGAAAATGATGTTCCAGTATGGTTGGTTGGTTACAATGTGTGTTGACTTATTCAGCACGTGAACTTGGTAAAGGAAAATTTCACCCATACCTTTCCTTTGACTTCAAAATCTATTTTCTACCCCTTGAAATTTCAGTGAAAAGTGTTCACTCCATCCGCTGTCAGGGAAACATCACTGAAGTTACATTTCTAATGTGTGGTGCATGCTTCGGTGACAGGGTCTTGTTGATGGAACAATTCTAACGAGGCTGGAAGGCATGGCCCCTGATCTTCCATACTCATTTGCCAGTCGACCCTTCAGTGAAGGGCGATGAATTGCTTGTTACTCTCCAAGTTTCTAGAGAAAGAGAAAATACCCAGGACTCTCAAAAGATGACTTCAAGTACAGTTTTATTTAAAATCATCTCATGGGTGATGACTTGAAGATGAGTTTTACATATTTCTTCTCCTTGTATGGTAGTTGATTAAGTGATTTGAATTTATGTTGATGTGCACACATATAAATCATTACCTTCTAATTCACTAATGACACTGATTACTTTGTTATGAAGATATAAACACAATGAAAATAATATGAATAACATAATGCTTTATGGTTACCAGTACCATATATCCATCACCTCATTTGTGCCTCACAACAACATTGTGAGATAAATAATGCAAGCATTATTATCCTTATTTTACACCTGAGGAAACTGTGATTCAGGGAGTTTAAGTGACCAATCTAAGGTCACACATCTATTATGCTCCATGATTTCAGAGTACAACAATATCAATAAATAGTTATTCAGGGATTGATGTATTGCCAGTAACTCTTAAAGTAAACAAAAAAAGTAAAATACTGGTTGCTTGCAGCTTAGTCTTCAAAGGTTGTACAATAATATAAGCTCATGCATAACTTGAAGAAAAATTTAACAAGCAGAACTATGTTTGGCCAAAAAAAAATCACATTGGGAATACAGGAAATAAGACTGGCCTGATCCCTGTTACCAAATGCAGTGATTCAGTCAATGTATTGTTTACATTGAAATGACTAATGAAGAAGTAGAGAACTGAATAAACTGGTTCAGTGTTTCCTTTGACATATGGACATCAAAAATATGTGTCACATTTACGGTTCCTTATACCCCTTTATCATCTTCATCTTTGAGTCCTGTTGAACTGAGAGTCAGTGTAGTATACTGGACAGGACCCTGAACCAGGAGTCAGGAAGACCTGGGTTCAGATACTACTTCAGGTACTTACAAACTAACCCTAGGCAAGTTGCTAATCTCAGTTACATTTAATATAATAGGGTTGGATTTAAAGGTCTCCAAGATCTCTTTTAGTTCAAATTCCATGATCCTATGATCTTATGAATTTTCATTAACAGTTCAAAATTATATGTATTAGCTGTGGCCTGACTGGGATAGATAAGCCAGAAGGAGGCTTAGCATTAATTTAATAGCATGTTGGAACTGGCATGGGCAAAGACTATATATTTACAAAATAAAAAGGACTCTCACACATCAAAAGAGTCCAATAAAGAATGAAATCCCTTGATACATTAAATGAGAAATCTAGATATAATAAAAAGTTTAAATCCTTGCCCTGCCATTTAGTATTTATGTGACTTTGGGCAAAAGTTTTGTTTAGATGATCTCTGAGGTCCTTTCTAGCTTTAAAGTTTTAATTTCTTCATTCATTTTGTTTTGCTGATCAAATATGAGTTCATTAAGCCTTGAATCACTCTTCCTGGACCCTTCTAATCATCTTACCTCCATAAATGCCTGCAAGTCAAAGATATAGACATAGTCTGTTTTTATTTTATTTTATTTTATTTTATTTTTTGTTAGTGAGGCAATTGGGGTTAAGTTACTTGCCCAGGGTCACACAGCTAGTGTTAAGTGTCTGAGGCCAGATTTGAACTCAGTTACTCCTGACTCCAGGGCTAGTGCTCTATCCACTGTGCCACCTAGCTGCCCCCTAAATAATATTTTATTGATATATTTGGTTTATTCACATCACCAAAAAATTTCTCAAAATTATTCTGGATAATATGACAAAAAAGGAAAATAAGAAATGTTGGAGAAGCTGTGGAAATATTGGAACACTAATGTATTGTTGGTGGAGCTGTGAACTGATCTAACCATTCTGGAGAGCAATTCGGAAGTATGCCTAAAGGGCTATAGAACTTTGCATACCTTTTGATGAGCAATACCTCTCTTGAGTCTTTTTCCCAAAGAGATACTAAAAAAGGGAAAAAGACCCACATGTACAAAAATATTTATAGCTGCTCCTTTTGTGGAGGCAAGGGATTAGAAAACAAGGGGTTTCCCATAAATTGGGGAATGGCTAAACAAATTGTGGTATATGAATGTAATGGAATTCTATTGTGCTGTAAGAAACAATGAGCAGGTAGATTTCTGTGAAACCTGGAAAGACTTAAATGAACTGATGCTGAGCGAGATTAGCAGAACCAGGAGAACAAGTACACAGTATGAACAACATCATGTGTTGATCAACTGTGATAGACTTGATTCTTCTCAGCAATACAATCGTCCAAGAGACTTCTAAAGGACTCATGATTGAAAACACTTTTCAAATCCAGAAAAACAATAACAACAACAACAACAAAACTATAGAATCTAGATTCAGATTGAACCATAGTATTTATATTGTTTTTGTAGTTGTTATTTTTCTTTTTTTGAGGTTTTTCCTTTTTGCTCTGATTATTCTTTCACAGGAAGATTAATATGGAAATATGTTTAATGTGATTGTACATGTATAAGCTATATCAGATCTATATCAGATAACTTGCTTGCTTGGGGAGGGGGGAGCAGATGGAGGGAGAAAATTTTGAAACTAGAAATCTTGTAAAAACAAATGTTGAAATCTATCTCTACATGTAACTGGAATATAATAAAATAATTCTATGGAAAAAAATAGAAAAAAAAATTCTTCCAACACCACCACTACCCCACCCAATAGTGTCATCCAAAACAATAAATTCTCTTAAAAAAACTAGGAGAAATAAAAAACAAAACAACAGCATCAGAAGTAAATAATACATTAAAAATTATAATAATATGAGCAATGTACCACACTCAACCTCTCAACTTTTGGCTCATAATTATTCTTTGTAATTTTGCAACAGTCTATTAAAATTTTTTGTTGTTCTTTCCATCTATATTGTTGTCACAGTGTATATTGTTTTATTTGTTTTTTTTTTACTTTACATCAGATAACATAAATCTCTCCATCTTTCTTTGTATTCATCATATTCATAGTTTGTTACAGAAAAATAACATCCCGTTATACTTATGTAGCAAAACTTGATCATCTATTCCCTAATACATGGGTGAGAATTCACTTTGTTTCCAATTATTTGCTACCACAAAAATTGCTGCTGTAAATATTTTAGTGCATATGGGGACTCTCTTCTTATCAATGATCTCTTTTGCGTCGAAAACTAGTATTGGAATTTATAAGTCAAAGCTATGGATATTTTTTAAAATTAGTAAAGTATTCTATTTTTTTCCCATTACATGTAAAGATAGTTCTCAACTTTTGTTTATACAAGCTTTCCAATTTCAGAATTTTTTCCTTCCCTCCCCTCCCTCCCCCTCCCCTACACAGCAGGTAATCTGATATACATGATATATACATATATATATATATATATACATACATACATACATATATACATATATATATATATATATACATAATGACATTAATTCTATTTCTGCATTAGTCATGTTATAAGAGAAAAATCAGAGCAATGATGAAAAACCTCAAAATAGAAAAAACAACAGCACCCAAAACAAAAGAAATAGTATGGTTCATTCCGCATCTATACTCCACAGTTCTTTTTTTTTTTTCTTGAATTTGGAGATCCTCTTCTATCATGAGTTCCCTGGAACTCTTCTGTACCATTGCAGTGGTGAGAAGAATATAGTCCATCACAGTAGATCAAAACTCAATGTTGATGATACTGTGTACAATGTTCTTCTGGTTCTGCTCATCTCACTCATCATCAGCCCATGCAAGACCCTCCAGGTTTCTCTGAACTCCTCTGCTCATCGTTTCTTACAGCACAATAGCATTCCATTGTATTTATATGCCACAACTTGTCCAGCCATTTCCCCAATTGATGGGCATCCCCTCAACTTCTAATTCCTTGTCACCACATAAAGAGCAGCTATAAATATTTTTGTATATGTGCGTCCCTTTCCCCTTTCCATGATTTCTTTGGGAAAAAGAACCAAAACTGGTATTGCTGGGTCAAAGGGTATGCACAGCTTTATCGCCCTTTGGACATAATTCCAAATTGCTCTCCAGAATGGTTGGATCAGTTCACAGCTCCACCAACAATGCATTAGTGTTCCAATTTTCTCACAGTTTCTCCAACATTTATTATTTTCCTTTTTTGTCATTTTAACCAATCTGATAGGTGTCAGGTGGTACCTCAGAGGTGTTTTAATTTGCATCTCTCTAATCAATAGTTCTTTAGAGCACTTTTTCATATGGGAATAGATAGCTTTGATTTCTTCATCAGAAAACTGCCTGTTCATATCCTTTGACCATTTCTTAATTGGGAAATGACTTGGATTCTTATAAATTTGATTTAGTTCCTTATACATTTTAGAGATGAGCCCTTTATCAGAAGTACTGGCCACAAAAATTGTTTCCCAGCTTTCTGCCTCCCTTTAATTTTGGATGAATTGCTTCTGTTTGTATAATTTTTTTTAATTTAATGTAATCAAAATCATCCATTTTGCATTTTATAATATAGTCTATCTCTTGTTTGGTCATAAACTGTTTTCCTTTCCAAAGATCTGATAGGTAGACTATTCCTTTCTCTCCTAATTTACCTATGGTATCACCTCTTATGTCTAAATCATGTATCCATTTTGATCTTATTTTAGTATAAGGTGTAAGATGTTGGTCTGTGCCTAATTTCTGCCATACTATCTTCCAGTTTTCCCAGCAGTTTTTGTCAAATACTGAGTTCCTATCCCAGAAGCTGGAGTCTTTGGGTTTATCAAACACTACATTACTAGTGTCATTTACTACTGCATTTCCTGTGCCTAACCTATTCCATTGATCTACCACTCTATTTTTTAGGCAGTACCAGATAGTTTTGATGACTGCCGCTATATAGTAAAACTCCAGGTTTGGTACCGCTATCCCACCTTCCTGTGAATTTTTTTTTTCATTATTTCCCTGGATATTCTTGATTTTTTGTTTTTCCAGATGAATTTTGTAATTATTTTTTCTAGGTCTCTAAAACAATTTTTAGGTAGTCTGATTGGTATGGCACTGACTAAGTAAATTAATTTAGGCAGTATTGTCATTTTTACTATATTAGCTCTGCCTATCCATGAGCAATTGATATCTTTCCAATTATTTAGATCTGATTTGATTTGTGTGAAGAGTGTTTGGTAGTTGTGTTCATAGAGTTCCTGGGTTTGTCTTGGAAAGTAGACTCCCAAGTATTTTATATGATCTACCATTACTTTAAATGGAATTTCTCTTTCTATCTCTTGCTGCTGGACTTTGTTGGTCATGTATAGAAATGCTGATGATTTATGTGGATTTGTTTTATATCCTGCTACTCTGCTAAAGTTGTTAATTGTTTCAAGTAATTTTTGAGTTGATTCTCTAGGATTCTCTAAGTATCATATCATCTGCAAAGAGTGATAGTTTTGTTTCCTTCTTGCCTATTATAATTCTCTTCTCTGATTGCTAAAGCTAACATTTCTAGGACAATATTAAATAATAGGGGCAATAATGGACATCCCTGTTTCACAGCTGATCTTATTGGGAAGGCCTCTAATTTATCTCATTGCATATAATGCTTGCTGATGGTTTTAGGTAGACACTGTTTATTATTTTAAGGAAAGCTCCACCTATTCCTAAACTCTCTAGTGTTTTTATTAGGAATGGGTGCTGTATTTTGTCAAAAGCTTTTTTCTGCAACTATTGAGATAATCATATGATTTTGGTTTGTTTTCTTATTGATGTGGTTAATTATGTTAATAGTTATCCTAATGTTGAACCAGCCCTGCATTCCTGGTATAAATCCCACCTGGTCATAGTGTATTATCCTGGTGATCATTTGCTGTAATCTCCTTGCTAATATCTTATTTAAGATTTTAGCATCAATATTCATTAGGGAAATTGGTCTATAATTTTCTTTCTCTGTTTTTGCTTTGCCTGGTTTTGGTATCACCACCATATTTGTGTCATAAAATGAATTTGGTAGAACTCCTTCTTCACCTATTTTTCCAAATAATTTGTAAAATATTGGAATTAATTGTTCTTTAAATGTTTGGTAAAATTCACCTGTGAACCCATCTGGCCCTGGGGATTTTTTCTTAGGGAGTTCATTAATGGCTTGTTAATTTCTTTTTCTAATATAGTTTTATTTAAGGATTTTATTTTCTCTTCAGTTAACTTGGGCAGTTTGTATTTTTGTAAATATTCATCCATTTCATTTAGATTGTTAAATTTATTGGCATACAGTTGGGAAAAATAATTCCTATTTATTGATTTATTTTCCCCTTCATTGGTGGTAACATCACCCTTTTCATTTTTTTTTTTTAGTGAGGCAATTGGGGTTAAGTGACTTGCCCAGGGTCACACAGGTAGTAAGTGTTAAGGGTCTGAGGCTGGGTTTGAACTCAGGTACTCCTGACTCCAGGGCCGGTGCTCTATCTACTCTGCCACCTAGCTGCCCCCACCCTTTTTATTTTTGATACTGGTAATTTGGTTTTCTTCTTTCTTTTTTTAAATCAAATTAACCAATATTTTATCTATTTTATTGGTTTTTTCATAAAACCAGCTCTTAGTTTTATTGATTAATTCTATAGTTTTTTTGCTTTCAATCTTATTAATTTCTCCTTTCATTTTCAGGATCTCTAGTTTAATATCTAATAGGGGATTTCTAATTAGTTCTTTTTCTAGCTTTTTAAGTTGCATGCCCAGTTCATTAATCTCTGCTTTCTCTTTTTTTTGTTCATGTAAGCATTTAGAGCTATAAATTTTCCCCTAAATAATGCTTTGGCTTCATCCCATAGATTTTGGTATGTTGTCTCATTATTGTCATTCTCTTGGATATAGTTATTGACTGTTTCTGTCATTTGTTGTTTGGCGCATTCATTCTTTTTTTTTTTTTTTTTTGGCAGAGCAATGGGGGTTAAGTGACTTGCCCAGGGTCACACAGCTAGTAAGTGTCAAGTGTCTGAGGCTGGATTTGAACTCAGGTACTCCTGAATCCAGGGCCAGTGCTTTATCCACTGCGCCACCTAGCCGCCCCCCCATTCATTCTTTAGAATGAAATTATTTAGTTTCCAATTGATTTTCATTCTACTTTTCCCTGGCTCTTTCTTACATGTAATTTTTAATTGCATCATGATCTGAGAATGATACATTTACTATTTCTGCCTTTCTGCATATGACTATGATGTTTTTGTTCCCTAATACTGTGATGTTTAAAATCTAAATTTTGGTCGCCTTAAATCAGAAGCTTCAGCTCCAGTCTAGGCTAGAGTTCCAGCCTGGTTGGGTTCTTCCTGAAGTCCTCCTCCATGAACCTGCTTTAATCAGAAACACTTGCAAGCTGTTTGTGGAAGCTTTTTATACATCTGAAACAGAGGCGGTCCTTACACACTGCTTCAAGGTGATTGGTTGGAGTCATCCAAATCCATTGGCTTTGAAGGTATTTTCAAGTTGAGTTCACTGTCTAGTTTCTGAGAACAATACCTTCTTAAGGGATAGCCAGGTGTGATTACAATCCAATTAACTTGAAGTAGGCTTAATCAGCAGTCAATCACTCTCACTTGATTCAATCAGTATAGATTAATCTCCAGGTTGGTCTTTGAGTATCTGCTAAATCCCATTATTTCATCACAATACATGGTCAGTTTTTGAAAATGTGCCATGTACTGCTGAGAAAAAAAGGCATATTCCTTTCTCTCCCCATTCAGTTTTCTCCAGACATCTATCATGTCTAACTTTTCTGGTAATCTATTCACCTCTTTCACTTCTTTCTTATTTATTTTTCAGCTAGATTTATCTAGTTCTGAGAGGGGAAGATTCAGATCCCCCACTAGTATAGTATTACTGTCTAATTCCTCTTGTAACTCCTTTAACTTCTTCTCTAAGAATTTGGATGCTATACCACTTGGCGCATAAATATTTAATATTGATATTACTTCATTATCTATAGTACCTTTTAGCAAGATGTAATTTCCTTCCTTATCTCTTTTAATGAGATCTATTTTTGCCTGTGCTTTGTCTGAGATAAGGATTGCTACCCCTGTTTTTTTTTTTTTTACTTTAGCTGAAGCATAATATTTTCTGCTCCAGCCTTTTAACTTTACTCTGTGTATATCTCTCTGCTGAAAATGTGTTGCTTGTAAACAGCATATTGTAGGATTCTGGTTTTTAATCCACTCTGCAATTCGCTTCTGTTTTATAGCAGAGTTCATCCCATTCACATTCACAGTTATTATTACTGTCTATTCCCCTCCATTCTCTTTACCCCCTTTGTACTTTCCCATCCTTCTTTCACCCTATTCCTCCTCACCGATGTTTTACTTCTTACCCCTGCCTCCCCCAATCTGTTCTCCCTTTTTATCAGCCCCCTCTCTTTTCTTTACCCTTTTCTCCCTTGCTTTTGTCCTCCCTTTTATCAGTCCCCCTTTCCCTTCCCCTTTTGCTTCCCTAAAGAAGCTATGTATATTTTAATTGCTTATGCATATAATTATAAATTGATATACAAAATGGTTTGTTGATTAACAATTTCCTCAGCCATACATTAGTACGTTTATATTTACACAATCCCATCTTTGACTATTCCAATATTTTTTCATCTTTATCAGGAGTCAGGGATGTTAGAATTTACATTTTTTTCTTATAATTAGTGATTTCAAGCATTCTTTCATATGGATCTTAATGATTTCTAATTGTTCTGTGTGGATCTTTCTGTTCATGTCCTTTGATAATTTATACATTGGGGAATAATATTTTATTATATCTATATATCTCTTTGTCTTTCCATAAATATATAATTATATAAACATATATGTGTCTCTAAATATATGTGTGTATGTATGTGGTAAGGCATTTTAAGTGCATACTATATGGAAGGCACTGTAATTTTTTTTTGGTGGAGCAGTGATAGTTGAGTGACTTTCCCAGGGTCACATAGCTAGTAAGTGTCAAGGGTCTGAAGCCAGATTTGAACTTAGGTGCTCTTGAATCCAGGGCCTGGTGGTTTATCCACTGTACCACTTCACTGCCCCATAAATATTATTTTTTTTTAAAGTAAGATTCCCCTTTCTGTCAAGGAGCTACCATTCTAAAGGGGGCAATGGCATGTATTTGGAGGGTTTTGGATGCAAGTCAAATGGAAAAGTTCCAAGGTCCTTAGTCTACAGCATCAATATAGATGGTTATGTCTTTCTTTTTAAGTTATTTGCATATACAAAATCATGTCATTTCCTCATGTTTGAACATTTTTCATTGTCAATGATTTTGTTAGCAAGAATTTTCTTTTTTGTATCTTCAAATTTAATTTATCATATAATTAGTCATATTTATTAGTATTTTTTATTCCCTAGGATTTTCTATGTAAACTATCGTTTTTGTCAAGAAGTAGGGATAATCTCACCACCCTTTTGTTGATCTTTATACTTCAATTTTGTTTCTTTTGGTTTATTGTTATCACAAGCCTTTCCAGAAATATGTCAAATATATCAATGAGAGTGGATATCCTTGCTTTACTCTTCCATTTATTGGGAAAACTATTATATCCTCACCGTATATGAAATGACTTTGTTCTTAGGTACTTTTTATGATAGAAAAAATATCCCTCTATTCCTATGGTTTATAAAGGTTTGAACATAATTAGGTATTATATTTTATCCAAGTATTTTTTCTGCATTCACTGAGATAATCATGTAGTTTTATATATTTTTGTTTTAAATATAGCCATAATGATTTTTTCCCTAATGTTGAATCATTCTTGCAACTTTGGTGTAAATTATACTTGATCATACGGGATGATTTCTTAAATAAATTACTGTTATCTTTTTAATGGTATTTTATTTAACATTTTTCTGTTCATACTTAATGAGTAATTTGTTTAGCTCCCCTATGTTTTATCCTTTCCTGGTTTAGTTATCAGGAATATAATTGTCTTATAATGGAAATCTGGTAGAGTTCTTCATTTCTCAATTTATTATAATAATTTGTTTAGTGTTGGTAGTGATTTTTTTTCTTTCAAAGTTTGATATAATATTCCTACGAATACACCAGGATTCATTTAATATTTATTCTCCTTCCAACTCAGCTCCTATCCCTTCAATCTTAATGAGGATTACTCTTCTAAATATCTAGAGGCTTATCTAACAATTGGGATGAGCTCTGTCTTAAGTGGAACACATGATGAACACTCACCCCTTCAGGTAAAATGAAATCATCACCATTGACATGTTCCTCGCTTGACTAGATTTGAACAAATTTTAAAAGATATTTAAAGATATTTTGTATGAGGAAATGAAATGGGGATAATAACAAGTAGGAAGGACATATCAAGCTCTTTAATAATGCACCAAAGAGGAGATCTAAATAACATACCTTACCTATAACATCATAGTGTCCAAAATAGAGAGAGCTGGAATATAGAAATTTTTAAAATCTCTGTTTGTGTGAAGTCTTACATCTGAAAATGAATTTAACATGAGCAAAGACAGAAGTAGAGGTAGCTAGGTGGCTCAATGGGTAGAGCTCTGGGCTTGAAATGAGGAAGATGTGAATCTAAATCTGGCCTCAGGCACTCACTAGTTATGTGACCCTGGGCAAGTCACTTACCCTCTGTTTGCCTTAATCCTTGGGAGAAGGAAATAAACAACTCTAGTAACCTTTCCAAGAAAGTCACATACAGGATCAGAAAGAGTCAGACATTACTGAATGACTGAATGACAAAAGTTTCAGTCACAAATCAAATGGTCTTCATATGTACATAATATAAAAAGACTTTTGGCTGTCCATTGAACTTTCCCTTTACATTCTCATACAGAGACAACAATCACTGTCATTTTCAATTTTAAGTTATAGCAATATATCACAAAAAGACTAAAATCCAAGTTCTGGTTATTGCCAACATATCCTGGCAGAAATACCAATCTGTACCATTGACATTCAATTTAAAGCAGTTCAAAAACCACATCATAAGGTTTAAAAAGTATCAGTAAAAGTAGGGAAGTCTACCTAATGTTAAATCTTTCAATGAACAAACACATTTACAACATGATTTTCACTAATTAGGATCATTAAAGACTGGCAATTATTAACACTTCCGGATTGTGAGTGATTCCTCTTTAAGCCTAGTTAATGAGCAAACCCTCTGTGTTTGTTCTTAACAAGATTTCAGTGTTAGTCAGACTTGTCTGACTAATCTAAGATATGTTGGTTAATATTGATGTTAGCCAAAGTAAATATGGAGGGACTTCCTAAGTTATGAATAGTTGCTTAGAATTCACAATTTATTTTCCCATGGAATACATTATATTAATAGTGGTTTGGTTCTCGGTATAATTCAAAAGATGTTAGCTTTTTTAAAAAAATGCATTAAGAATTAAGGTTTTTCTAGCCTGCTTTTGGTTCCTCACCACAATTTTTAACAGTATCTTACACAACATGGTCATTCAGTGAATATTTACTAGCAATAATGAATGCATGTGCCTTGGAGTAGTGGAAAGAGAACTGGATTTGGAATCAGAGGAACTGGATTCAAATCACAGCTCTCATATACTATGTGTACAAATTTGGATAATACTCTTAACTTTTCTGGGCCAGTAAAATTAAGGGGGTCAACTGGATTTCGTCTCAGCTTGAAATCTATGAACCTAGAGTCTTATAAATCAATATTTCTACATGAATACTCATTTTAAGGGCCAAATCTAAAATTTAGATTTTTCCCAGATTTTTGCAGATTTTCCCCAGTGCAGTGATCAGTAGAACATACTTCTCAGAGAAATATTGGTGGGTATTTTGAAGGTAGGAAACTTATCTATTGTACTTGGAGGATGGCAAAACATCTGGGCAAAGAGACTTGCTATTGTGGCAAGTAAAACTATATGTGTGGTCACCTTATTTCTGTCCCAAGTTTGGGGAAAATTAGTGGGGGTTTCTAATATATTTGTTAGTTATAAATTAGAAGTTTTAGCACTAGTTTGGGGCATTAAGCATTTATTAAAGCATACCAATTATTGGTAAAAAGAGAACACCTAGCTCAGAAAGTTAAGAAGCCTATCCAGCCTAGAGGAGAGATAAGAGGTCTGCCTGGCCTTCTAACCTAGAATAAAAATAAAGCCTTCCTAGTGTGGAAGCTTTTTATGGGTCTGGAGGAGAGATGGTCCTTACAGACTGCTCCAAACTAATTTTCTAGCATCAAACAAATCCATTGGTTCACTGGACTTGAGAGTGGTTCCATGTGGATGTCAAAGTTCACACCGTCTCAGAACATACACTCTTGAGAGCCAGCCAGGGATGGTTTTAATTGAATTAACTTTAAGTGAGTTAATAAGTAAAGTCAGTCAATCCAATCAATCTTAATCCAATCAATCCCCTTGAGTGGGGGCCTTTGGCTATTCCCAAAACCCTATTATTTTTTCACATTCCCCCCCCAAAAAAATATTATTTTCTCACATTCCCCCCTCTTCTTTGTTAAGAAACAGGGTTTCCTTAAATGAAGCAATAATATTTTACAAAGGGCTCTCAACCATGATACTCATGATGATCAACAATATAAAGGGGAATGAAAAGAGAGAATAGAATTTGAGGAACACATTGACAAAAAAAGAAAGGAGGCAGTTCCCTTTAAGAGGTGGATATTACAAATACTGTATGAAATAGGAAAAGGAAAACAGGAAAATGTCCATTTAAGTCTTTCAGTCTTATCTCAGATGATTATTGGGATGTCATCTGGTTGTGGCTTTGGACTCTGATTCTAAATTCTGTACATGGTCTCAGGTGTGGTTGTCTCAGTTGTTTTAGATGCAGATGATCAACTAGAAAATCTCGGCTGGAAAAGTTTCCTACAAAATTGATCTTAACACAACTTTAAATAGTTTTACCAATAACCAAATCAAACAATGAAAGTTCTCAAAAACATATATCAGGCAGCTAGATGGCACAGTGAATAAAGCACTGGCCCTGGATTCAGGAGTACCTGAGTTCAAATCTGGCCTCAGACACTTAAGACTTACTAGCTGTGTGACCCTGGACAAGTCACTTAACCCCAATTGCCTCACCAAAAAAAAGAATATCTATATCTATATCTCTATCTATCTATCTATCTATATATATCAAAGGAAATTCATAATCTTTTAGAGATTTTACAATTATGAATTGTCTAGTTGTTATATATAAAACAGATATAGTAAAGACAAAAATTGTTCTAACCTGAATCTCTCCAATTAGTAGGGAGTCAGAGCTTTTTTTTTTTAATTGACTATAGGTAGCATTGATTATTTCATCTGAAAACTTCATGTTCTTTGATAATCTCTCAGTATGGGTAATGTCTCTTATTTCAATTTATTTATCTATTCATTCATTTATTCATTTACTTGTTGGTTTGTTTAATTGCTTATTTATTTATGTATTTATTTATTCATTCATTCATTTACTTTTTATGTATTTATTTATTTATTTATTTGAAGTTTTCCCCAAGTTACTTGTGTGAAGAAATTTGACCCATCATTTTTTTTTTTGGCAGGGCAATGGGGGTTAAGTGACTTGCCCAGGGTCACAGGGCTGGTAAGTGTCAAGTGTCTGAGGTCAGATTTGAACTCAGGTACTCCTGAATCCAGAGCAGGTGCTTTATTGACTGTGCCACCTAGCCACCCTAACCCATCAGTTTTTAAAACTTTGTGTTCCAAATTTTCTTCTTCCCTCTCTCCCCATACCCCTTAAGAATTCAAGAAATTCAACATGTTATACATGTGCAGTCATGCCAAACATTTCGACATTAGTCAAGTTATGAAATAAAACAGCGAAAAAACCTTTAGAAAGAGGAACTACCATATATATGTTTATACACACACACACACACACACACACCCCTCAATCTGTATTCAGCCACCATCAATTCTATCTCTGTGGATGGACTGCATTTTTCATAAGTCTTTCTGATAGCATCCCACTCATAATTTCTTACAGCACAATACTGTCCCATCCTAATCTCATCCCACAATTCATTCAGCCTTTCCCCAATTGATGGGTATTATCCCAATTTCAAATTCAACTTTAAAAAAAAAATTTCTTTGAGGATACTAACCTAGTAATGATATTGCTAGGTCAAAGAGTATGCATGGTTTTATAGCCCCTTAGACATAGTTCCAAATTCCTCTAAAAATGTTTGAATCAGTTTATAACTTCCCCAAGAGTGTATTAATGTCTCATTTTCCCCATATCCCCCAAAATATTTGTCATTTTCCTCTGCTGTCATATTATAAGATCCAGTAGGTATAAGATAATACCAAGAATTGTTTTGACCTGAAGATCTCTTATCAACAGTGAGTTAGAACATGTTTTTCATATGGCTATGGGGGCTTTGATTATTTCATCTAAAATCTTCATGTCTCTTGATCATCTATCATTTGGGGAATGGCTCTCATTTTAACAAATTTGACTCAGTTCTCTATGTGTTTGAGAACTGAAGCCTATCAGACAAACTTGCTTCACATTTTTTTCAGTTATGATTGGTAACTGTATTACCCTCCATTCTATTCCCTCCCCTTGATATTTACTCTATTTTCTATCTTCTTTCATCTCATCCGTCCTCAAAAGTGTTTTGCTTCTGACTGTTCCCTCCCCTGATCTGCCCTTTCTTCCTTAACCCCACCCCCATCTTATCCACTTCCCCTCACACTGTCCTGTAGGGCAAGATATATTGCTATACCTAATTGAGTGTGTATGTTACTCTCTCTTTGAGCCAATTCTGAAGAAAATAAGACTTACTCATTCCCCTGCACCTCCCCGATCTTCTGCTCCACTCCGTACAATTTTTATTGCTTCTTTTATGTGACATACTTTACTCCATTCCACCAATCCCTTTACCTTTCTCCCAGTGAATTCCTCTCCCCCATTAATTTTATTTTTAAAAAGATATCAACCTGGGGCAGCTAGGTGGTACAGTGGATCCTGGACCCAGGAGAACCTGAGGCCAAATTCGGCTTTACACCTGACACTGACCAGCTATGTGACCTCAGCAGCCACCCAACCCTGACTGCCCCACCAAAAAAAAATAAATAATAAAATTTAAAAAATAAATGCTTTAAAGACATCATCCCTTCATATTCAATTCACACATGTGCCCTCTAAGTATACTCCATTCAGCTGCACTAATAATGAGAAAGTCCTTATGAGTTAGAAGTATCATCTTCCCATGTAGGGATATAAACAATTTAACCTTTTAACATCCCTAATGATTTATTTTTCCTGCTTCCCTTTTTATGCTTCCTCTCTCTAGGTCAAATCTTGTATTCAGCTCAGTTGTTTTCATTGTGAATGCCTGAAAGTCCTCTCTTTCATTGAATTCCTATTATTTCACTTGAAGGATTATAGACAGTTTTGCTGGGCAGGTGACTCTTGGTTATAATCCCAGTTACTTTGTGCTCCAGAATATCATATTCCATGTCCTCCTATCCTTTAATGTAGAAGCTGCTAGATCTTGGGTTATCCTGAATGTGGCTCCAGAGTACTTGAATTGTTTCTTTATGGCTGCTTGCAATATTTTCTCCTTGACCTAGGAGCTCTGGAATTTGGTTATAACATTCCTGGAAGTTTTCATTTTGGGATCTTTTTCAGGAGGTAATTGGTGGAGTATTTCAATTTCTATTCTACTTTCTGCTTCTAAAATAGCAGGGCAATTTCCCCTGATAATCTCTTGGAAGATGATGTCTAATCTATTTTTGATAATGGGTTTCAGATAGTACAATAATTTTCAAATTTTCTCTACTGTATCTATTTTTCAGGTCAGTTGTTTTTACTTATTGGTATTTTTTTATATAATTAGAATTTTATTTTCCAAAATTGCATGTAAAATACAAATTTTAACATCAATTAATTTTTTTTCTGTTCCAAATTCTCTTCCTCCATTCCTCCCCACCAAGAACTCAACCAATTAAATATAACCTATACATGAGCAATCATGCAAAACATTTCCACATTAGCTAGGTTGTGAAAATGAACAGACAAATAGAAAACTTTAGATAAAGAAACAAATAAAAATTATGCTTCAATTAATATTCAGATACCATCAGTTCTCTCTCTTTAGATATCTTGCTTTTTCATAGGACCTTCAGAATTGTCTTGGGTCATTACATTGCTGAAAATAACCAAGTCGCTCACAGCAGATCATCTCACAATATTGCTGCTATTTTTATATAGTACATTTTGTTTTGCATCAGCTCACTAAGGGATTTCCAGGTCTTTCTGATAGCATCCTGATCATCACTTTTTTTAAAATAGTAAACTAAATGTAGATAGTACTTTAAAGAGAGATTTCTTTACAATAAATCCATGAGGTTGATTATTACAACAACAGTAATAGATAACATTTATATAGTACCTCATACCTGACAAGGAATTTTCTTCATAATAGCCCAGCAAAGTATCATATGTTTTGTCATCATCATTATACATCAATCCTCATCATCATCAATCACTCTTCATCTTCATCATTCAATCTTCCTCATCTTCAATCAGTCCTCATCATCAATAAATCTTCATCTTCCTCCAATCATTATCAGTCTAGCCATCCATCCATCAATAATCATCATCATCATCATCTTACATTACTCTTGCTTCTCCTTCAAAATGTTTTCAGTTACTATTGTTAACTGTTTCCCTCCATCCCATTCCCTCCCCATAATATTTACTTTATTTTCTATCTTCTTTTACCCTATCACTCCTCAAAAGTGTTTTGCTTCAGGCTGCCCCACTGCCCCCTCCCCTGCTCTGCCCTCCCTTCTTTCAACCCTCCCCCAATATCCCATTCCCCTCCCACTTTCCCACAGGGCAAGATATATTACTATACCCAATTGAGTGTGTATGTTCTACCCTCCTTGAACCCACTAATGAGAGTAAGGTCTTTTGGCCAGTTTTGAAGAGTGTAAGGCTCATTCACTGCCCCACTCTTCTGCCATATCCCCCCCCACTCCATAATCCCTTTCCTCTTTCTTTCATGTGATATTTCACCTCATCGTACCTCTCCCCTTCCACATTTCCCAGGGCAATCCTTTCCCCCCTCAATTTTAACCTAAAGATGTCATCATGGGGCAGGACCCAGGAAGACCCAAGCCCAAATCTGGCCTCAGACACAAGACACTCACCAACACATTCACCTCAGGCATGCCACCCAACCCTGACAGCCCCACAAAAAGTTAAACAAAAAATAACTACTTTATAACTACTTTACAGATATCAACATCAAAATTGAAAATTGCGAAATCGCCACCAATGAAGAGGAAATTAAAGTAATGATTAGGAGCTACTTTGCCCAATTATATGACAACAAATCTGACAATCTATGTGAAATGGATGAAAAGTTTTATAAATACAAATTGCCCAGACTAACAGAAGAGGAAGTAGAATATGTAGTAAATCCATCCTAGGAAAAGGAATTAAATAAGCAATCAATGAGCTCCTCAAGAGAATATCAGGTGGACATATCCTGGGCGGAGCCAAGATGGCAGAGAGGAATCAGCAAGCTGCCTGAGCTCTCCTTCTGTTCCCTCAAAAAGAACATTAAATCAAGCCTCTGGACAGATTCTGAAACTACAGAACCTGCAAAGAGACAGAGAGACACAGTCTTCCAACGAGGGATAATTTAGAAGACTTCAGGAAAGGTTGGTCTGACTCAGGCAAAAGGGAGGCGCAGCACAGGACAGCAGCCCAGCACTAAGGGAGTCAGGGCAAGTTAGCAGGAAGCTGCATGCCACAGCTGAACAACTGAGGCCCCTAGATCCTGGCTCAAAAATCTGGTGGCCCAGCAGTACTGTGGAAAAATCTACCTGCACCAGCTGAGAGGGCAAGTTGCCAGATGTAGGGCCATGCACAGGATAGGAGTGACTAGGCCCATTGATCTAGCATGCTCAGACAAGAAGTGCCATACCAATCAGACTACCTAAAAATTATTTTATAGAGCTAGAAAAAATAATAACAAAATTCATCTGGAAAAACAAAAAAATCAAGAATATCAAGGGAAATAATGTAAAAAATAATGTAAAAAAAAATTCACAGGAAGATGGGTTAGTGGTACCAAACCTGGAGCTTTACTATAAAGTGATGTGGTAAAAAAAAAAAACTGAAAGTTTTTAACCATGGGTTAGCAAAAACTGAAGGACCACCCTTTCAGGGAGGATACTGTGATGAACCGCCAGGTCTGTCAGGCACTCGACTTCCAGGGTGCGAGCTTAAAAGGCAAGGAGAGAACGGAGGTGAGGTTTTTGGTTGGCTCTCCTTTTCTGATGACTGGTGCTACACACAGAAAAGCTGATGGAGGTTGGACTCGGCCAGGCTCGAGGGAACAACACGTGCTTGATGCGGCTCTCCCCCTCAAAGGTGGCCTTGGGTTTTTGGTGAGTTATGGAATATAGACTAAGCTTAGACTTAAGACTATTTGTTTTGCACTTCTACTTTCCTGTCTCTCTAATCAACATCACCTTGTAATTTCCAAACAATAAAAGCTCTAACTAGAGACCAGAGGCTTCTTCCATTTACAAGTCTGGGAGATAAATAAGGGAAAGGTTAAAAAGGGGAGGTTAATGCTCTGGTATCCAATTTTAAATCTCACAGTGACAGTCATCAAAACTATCTGGTACTGGTTAAGAAATAGGGTGGAGGATCTATGGAATAGGCTAGGCACAGGAGTCACAGTAGTAAATGACACTAGTAATGTAGTGTTTGATAAACCCAAAGACACCAGCAACTGGGATAGGAACTCAGTATTTGACAAAACTGCTGGGAATACTGGAAGAGAGTATGGCAGAAATTAGGCACAGACCAACATCTTACACCTTATACTAAAATAATATCAAAATGGATACATGATTTATACATAAGAGGTGATACCATAGGAAAATTAGAAGAGAAAGGAATAGTATACCTATCAGATCTTTGGAAAGGAAAATAGTTTATGACCAAACAAGAGATAGAGAATATTATAAAATGCAAAATGAATGATCTCGATTACATTAAATTTAAAAATTTTTGTACAAACAGAAGCAATGCATCCAAAATTAGAAAGGAGGCAGAAAGCTGGGAAACAATTTTTATGGCCAGTACTTCTGATAAAGGCCTCATTTCTAAAATATATAGGGACCTAAATCAAATTTATAAGAATCCAAGTCATTCCCCAATTGAGAAATGGTCAAAGGATATGAACAGGCAGTTTTCTGATGAAGAAACCAAAGCTATCTATTCCCATGTGAAAAAATGCTCTAAATCACTAATGATTAGAGAGAAGAAAATTAAAACAACTTTGAGGTACCACCTGACATCTATCAGAATGGCTGAAATGACAAAAAAGGAAAATAATAAATGCTGGAGAAACTGTGGAAAAATTGTAACACTAATGCATTGTTGGTGGAGCTGTGAACTGATCCAATCATTCTGGAGAGCAATTTGGAATTATGCACAAAGGGATGTAAAGATTTGCATACAATTGACCCAGCAATACCACTTTTGGTTCTTTTTCCTAAAGATATCATGGAAAGGGGAGAAGGACCCACACGTACAAAAATATTTATAGCTGCTCTTTATGTTGTGGCAAGGAATTGGAAGTTGAGGGGATGCCCATCAATTGGGGAATGGCTAGACAAGCTGTGGCATGTGAATGTAATGGAATCCTATTGTGCTGTAAGAAAATGATGAACAGGGAAGAGTCAGAGAAACCTGGAGGACTCTTGCATGGCCTGATGATAAGTGAGATGAGCAGAACCAGAAGAACATTGTACACTGTATCATCAACATTGAGTGTTGACCTACTGTGATGGACTATATTCTTCTCACTAATGCAATGATACAGAAGGGTTCTAGGGAACTCATGATGCAGGAGGATCTCCAAATCCAGGAAAAAAAATAACTGTGGAGTATAGATGCTGAAGTGAACCATACTATTTCTTTTGTTTTTGGTGCTGTTGTTTTTTCTATTTTGAGGTTGTCCTCATTGCTCTGATTTTTCTCTTATAACATGACTAAATGCAGAAATATGTTTATTGTTATTATATATATATATATATCTCAGATTACCTGCTATCAAGGGGAGGGGGGAGGGAGTGGAGGAGGGAGAAAATCTGAAATTGGAAAGCTTGTAAAAACAAAAGTTGAGAACTATCTTTACATGTAACAAGAAAAAAATAAATAAATAAAATACAAATAAAAGAGAAAATCAGCAGGACCAGATTCATTCATAAGTGAATTCTATGAAACATTTAAAGAACAATGAATTCCAATATTATATAAATGATTTCGGAAAATGGGCAAAGAATCAATCCTACCAACTTACTTTTATGACAATAAACATGGTGCTGACACATAAAACAAGAAGAGTGAAAACTGAGAAAGAAAACTACAGACCATTTTACTTAATGTATATTATATTGGATGCCCAAATTTTTAATTCAAATACTAGGAAAAAGATTCAGAATGTATTAAAAAAGATATTATTCCCTCTTTGAGCCAACTGTTATGAAAGAGAAGGACTTTGAGCCAATTATGATGAGTGTAAGGCTCATTCTCTGCCCCACACCCTCCCCCATCTCTCCCCACCCCACTCCATAAACCCTTTCCTGCTTTTTTCATGTGAGATTTCACTCCATTCTAACTCTCCCCATCCCCATCCCACAGGGCAATCCTCTCCCCACTCAATTTTACCATACAGATGTCATCATGGGGCAGCTAGGTGACACAATGGACAAAGCACCCACCCTGGACCCAGGAGGACCAAAGCCCAAATCTGGCCTCAGACACAAGATACTCACCAATTCCATGACCCAAGGCATGTCACCCAAGTCCTGACCACTCCACAAAAAAGGTAATCAAAAATTAAGATGCTTTACAGATATCATCCCTTCATAATCAATTTCCACCTATGCCCTCTGTCTAAATTCATTCCTACCATTTGCCCTAATACTGAAAAGTTCTTATAAGTTAGACATATCATGTTCCCATGTTAGGAATGTAAACAGTTGAATATTTTAACATCCCTCTTTATTTCTTTTTCCTGTTTTTCCTTTTTATGGCTTCTCTAGGGGTCCTGTGAAAGTCAAATTTTCTATTCAGTTCAGGTTTTTTTCGTCACAAATGCCTGAAAGTCCTTTTTTCATTGAGTTCCCACTTTTCCCCTCTGAAAGATTATACTCAGTTTTTTCCTGGATGGTGATTATTGGTTTAAATCCCCATTCTTTGCCATCTAGAATATCATATTCCATGCCCTCTGATCCATTTAATGTAGAAGCTGCTATATCTTTGTGTTATCATGATTGTGGCTCCCTAGTATTTGAATTGTTACTTTCTGGCTGCTTGCTTTCTTTCTCCTTGACCTGGGAGCTCAGGAATTTGGCTATAATATTCCTGGAACTTGTCATCTTGGGATCTCTTTCAGGGTGTGATCAGTGGATTCTTTCAATTTCTATTTTATTATTCTGTTTCTAAAATAATCAGCACATTTTTCCCTATGTAACTATTTCACATTGCCCAACCCCCCGTTTTTTTATTCCATTTGGATTTTTCCTTTATTGTGTCTTGGTTTCTAATAGTCACAAGATTCATTTGTTCAAGTCCAATTCTTAGGAAACTATTTTCTTCAGTAGAACTTTTCTGTTTGGCTTTTCAAGCTGTTGATTTTATGTTTTCATGACTTCTTCTGCATCACTCTCATTTTTTCCTCATAACTCTCTTACTTTATCTTCAAAGTCCTTTTTGATGACTTCTATGGCTTAGAGACCAATTCATATCTTTATTGGAAGCTTTGGATGTATGGAGCCGTGACATTGTTATCCTTTCTGAGGGTTCACCTCAATCTTCTTGTCACTAAAAAAACTTTTTATGGTCCACATCTTTCTCTGCTCATTTTGCCCCACCTATTTCTTGACTTTTAACTCCTTCTTAAAGTGGGGGCCCTGCTTCCAGGATGCACTGTCCCAAGGTTCAGGGGGTCCATGGTGGTATGATTAAGATGAGGCAGGTCCTTTACCTGCCTGATCTGTGCTCTAGTCTGTAAATAACCCTAAGCCTACTTGCTATTCAACCAGGCAAAAAAAATTTTGTTGCTGTGGGTTGCAAGCTCTGGCATGCCAGCACCCCTCTCCCACCTGGGCTGCCACTCAAGATTGCTTTCTGGCTCTCAGCTAGGGTAGACAATCAAATTCATCCTCAGCTCTGGCAGAAACCCCTACAACCTCCCCCTTCCCCCATGTGCCTGCCTGGGCTGGGATCTGTGTATGCTTGGCCCAGTCCTGAGTGGCCACCCTGGGGCTAGATCGTGTTTGGCTAAGCCCAGGTCTGGCTGGCCAGCCTGGGGCTTGTGAGTGAGATTTTCTCCACTCCTTAAATATAAGTGATTTATTGTGATAGTAATCAGTATAATAGACATCCAATGGTGATTTACTCATTTTTAAGAGTTCTCTAGTCTCTTAAGTAAATAATCCGATACCACAGAGCACAGATATGCAATTATTGTTAATGTGCTCTAAAATATTATTTAGTGGCTTAAGACAATGCAGTAATGTGTTCTCAGGTATCAATGAATTGTAAACTTGATGTGTTCATTGTGATAAATTGTGGTTAACCAAGCACCTAAAAATAGAACTTTCTAAGCATAAAGGTCCAATCAGGGTTAGAGATGCTGACCAATCAGGAAACCCTGTCATGTGCTCCTTAAACTGATGTCCTAGATGGTCAACCAGTCATCCTGAAAGGACATGACCTTTGTTCATAAACTGATGTATCCTCTGCAAAGTAACAGCTGTAGGAACATCTGTAACAGTCCCAGGAACTTCTATTGAATTTATGAACGATATCATTTGACTTTGTTATGTGCATGCACTGGGAGGAGTTATGTCCTAAAAATAGTAGGGTATATAAGCAATTAAGCTTGCTAGGGGTATAAAAAGCACCAAAATCCCTATGCTTGGGGTCTGCAGGTATTACCCCTGCCTGACCAGATTTATATGTGAAATATGCCTTCTCTCAATAAACCTATTACTGTGACTTGGAAATTTCACAATTTTCTTTCCTTTGTCGGGCTTAGAATTTTTCACAACAGTCAGTGATCTGGGTTGGCTTGGCCCTGATCTATGCGGCCAATCTGGGGTTGGATCTGGGTCAGCATAACGGTGTGGGTTGGGCTCCACTTCGCCAACCTGCACAGCAGGCCCCACTGACCTGAGCCATCTTTGGCTAGAAAATGATTTAAGCCCTTCCTTTTGTGGGTTCTGCTCTTCTAGGAATTGTTTTATGGTATCATTTGGAGTTTTTTGGAGTGATTGTATCAGGAGCTCTGAGAGGTTACTGCCTTTCCTCCTCCATCTTGACTCTGCCACCCTGAAATATCTTATTCCAAGCCTTCTGATCCCTTTAATGTTGGATCTGACAAGATCCTGTGTAATCCTGATTGTAAATGTTTCTATTCTGCTTCTTATAGTATTTTCTCCTTACCTCGTAATTCTGGAACTTGGCTACAATCATTTCTTGGAGTTTTCTTTTTGGGCTCTCATTCAGGAGGGGAATCATTGGATTCTTTCAAGGACCTCCTGATTCTATAATCTCAGGCTAGTTCTCCTAGATATTTCCCTGGAATATGGTATCTAGACACTTTTTTTTTTATCATGCCTTCAGGTAGTCCAATACTTCTTAAATATCTTTCCTGGATCTCTTTTTCTAGATAAGTTGTATTTCCAATGAGGACATTTCATATTTTCTTCTAATTTTTTTAATTCTTTTGATTCTGTTTGGACTGATTCTTATGTCTCATGGAAGTCATTAGCTTCATCTGTCCAATTCTAATTTTTAAGTCATTATTTTTTTTTTCAGTAAGCTATTTACCTCCCTTCCCATTTGGCCAATTTCACTTTTGAAGAAGTTGATTTCTTCAGTGGATTTTTCCCTCTACTTGGTCAATTGAATTTTTTTAAGGAATTGCTTTCTTTTTCTAAGGTGCCTGACTCTTTTTTTTAATAATTTTCTTGAATAACTGTTGTTTCTTTCATTTCTTTTGCTATTTTTTCTTCTACCCTCTCTTATTTCATTTTTAAAATCTCTTTTAGCTTTTCCAAGATGGCATTTTAGTTTTATAGACCAATTCATCTTCCACCTTGAGACTTTACATTAGGAATTTTTGACAGTATTGTCATCATCTGGGTTCATGCTTTGGTCTTCCCTGCAGACATAGAAGCTCTCAATGGTAAGGGTCCTTTTCTGTTTCTTTCTCATATTTAGACTATTGTTTGTACTTTTTCATGATTTTCTTGAATAACTCTCATTTATCTTTCCATTTTTTCCTCTGTCTCCTTACTTTATTTTCAAAGTCCTTTTTTGTGTGCTTCCATGACAAGAAACCAATTCAGATTTTTCTTGTTTGCTTTGGATATAGCAGCTTTGACTTTGTTATTTTCTTCTGAAGGTATATTTTGAGCTTTCTTTGTCATGATGGAAAACTTTCTAGGGTCAGAATTTTTGTTTTAATTGCTCATTTTCCCAGCCTATTTATGTTTACTTTTATCTCTTTTAAAGTGGGACATTGCTTCCATGGTGGATGAAGGTGCACTATCCCAAGCTTCAGGGCTTTTTGTGCAGCTGTTTTCAAGGATACTTCCAGGAATTTGTAAGTTTTTAGGTTTTCCAAGGCTGATATGATTTACAAGAGGAGGTCATGATTTTCATGACTCCTCCTAGCTTGTGGTTCTGAGTCCTGCAAGAACATAGGTCGTTCTTTTCTGCTCCTGGACTTATTACCGTAGACATCCAACACTCACTGTGGACCACAAGCTCCAGAGGGTTTTGTGTTGGTTTCTTCTTATCTCCCACCTGGATCAGCCAACCCAAGTCTGTGACCTCGTATCTGAGTATGAGCTAGACAAACAGGTTTACTAGCCTCAGTGCTGGCAAAGATATCCCTGTAATCTTCTGGCCAATTGTTCAACCATCCTTACATTCTCTAAGGCTCTGAGTTCCAGACAGCAGTTAGCTGCCCGCGTGCTGATTGAGAGTTTCATCCCAATGGCCTGTTTCCTGTTTTGCTGGGCTGGGGCTGGGGATACTCTGACATGGTCCTGTGCTGGTCTGTGCTCCCACTCTTTGACCCCAGTACAACAGACCTTCCCTGCTGACCTTCTAAGTTGTCTGTGGCTGGAAAATTATTTCACCCCATCTTTTTGTGCATTCTGATACTCCAGGAATTGTCTTCTGGAATTATTTGTTTTTGTTTTTGTTTTTAGAAAGGCAATTGGGGTTAAGTGACTTGCCCAGGGCCACACAGCTAGTAAGTGTTAAGTGTCTGCAGCCGGATTTGAACTCAGGTACTCCTGACTCCAGGACCTGTGCTCTATCCACTGTGCCACCTAGCTGCCCCTCTGGAATTATTTGAAGGTATTTGGAGGTGTGTTGGGGGGATTTCATGCAAATCACTGCCTTTCCTCTATCATCTTGTCTCCGTCCCCTATTTTTGACTTTTAAAGTTGAGGTCTACTCCTAGGGCACATCAGACACTACTGAAAGCTCCTTGTGATGGGGAATAGGGACCTGGTCTCTGGCTTTCTGCTCTGGGGTCTCTGTGGCTTGAAATCCCTCATTGCCCTAGGCTTGGCATAGTCTTGCCTGTCCTGTGGGTGGTTCTCTAGCTGGCAATTTGGCCCCTCACCCACAACCAGCCTGGTGAGCCCAGGCCAAGTGGCCTCTGCTGCTATTCTTGCTGTGGCTAAGAGCTTCCTGCTTATTTGCCCAGACCCCCTCTGTGATGTGCTGTGTTGAGTTCCACTGAGTTCCCCTTTCACCCAAGTGAAACAGACCTTTCCTGAAGTCTTCTAAATTTTCTCAGGTTGGAAAATTATGTTTCTTTATCTTTTTGTAAGTTCTATACCTCCAGAATCCATTTAGAGGCTTGAGTTAACATTCTTTCTGAGTGAAATTCCAGAGTTCAGGCAAATTCCTGTCTTCTCGCCACCATCTTAGCTATGCTCCTGCACCATTTTTACAAGATGGCTTTGTTCTATTATTTTAAAAATTCCATTGAAAAAGAAAATGAAGTTAATATAACAGTGTCTATATTTTGTAACTTAAGCCATCTTAAACACCTTTAACGTCTTTCTCATTGCCATTCATCCTCCTTTTCCTCTTCTTTTTCCCTCTTTTTCTTCCTTCTCCTTTGCTTCCTCTTCCTCTTTTCCCTCTTTCTCCTCTCCTCTTTTTCTTATTCCTCCTTTCTGTTCCTTCTCCTCTTCTCCAATGAGAACTTCTAGCTGAGAAAGCTTTGAACAACCTTATTATCCCAGCCCAATGCCCTACTTACTGCATCCTAATTCTGACATATCCTGCCCTCCCTTCTTTATTTTATTTTATTTCATTTGACTTTATTTTATTTTATTTGTGGGGCAATGAGAATTAAGTGACTTGCCCAGGGTCCCACAGCTAGTAAGTGTCATGTGTCTGAGTCTGGATTTGAACTCAGATCCTCCTGAATCAGGGTCAGTGCTTTATCCACTACATCACCTAGCTGCCTCCCTGCCCTCCCTTCTTTTTCTAAATATTCTTCCTTTTGAAAACTCAAGTTCAGCATCTGCTGCTAGTTTTCCTTCATTGACATTTATATAAGATTAATATCCCAAAATATAATAGTCTTGCCTCCACTTTCATTATGTAAACAGTATTCCATCAAATAAGTCTTTCACAAAATTTTAGAGTTGAAAAGAAAGTCAGATGCATTTTGTTTTTTAAAAACAATTTGCATTACAAAACATCCAAGTGAGAATTCATTCACCCTTCACTTGATAACCTCCAATAAAAGGTAACATTTCATTTTGAAAAATGCCTTTTTCCTTAGCACTAATTGCTAAGAAGTTTTTTTTTCTTATATCAACTTTAATTTTTTTTAAATTTTCAATTTCCACAAATTGTTCCTGTTTCTGCCCTTTGACTCTAAACAGAACATGTCAAATCTCTCTTCCTTGAAACAGTTAAAAATACCAGCTATCATTTTGCTTCTTATTGTTTTCTTCTCCAAGGTAAGTATTGCAAGTTTCTTCAAACAATCTTCATATTCCATAGCTTAAGGCTTCGAGGAGGTCTTTGTTCAATGAGAAGATCTACTACTACAACATCAATTGTAATTTCCATCATTATGCTTTTATGTACATTTAGGTGTCTGCTGATTTAATCACTTAGTAAGTATGTGTCTATGAAAAAATGCTTGAAATAACTATTGATTATAGAAATGCAAATTAAAACAACTCTGAAGTACCACCTCACACCTATCAGATTGCCTAATATGACAAAAAACAAAAATAATAATTGTTGGAGAAGCTGTGGAAAAATTGAAACACTAATGCATTGTTGGTGGAGCTATGAGCTGATCCAACCAATCTGGAGAGCAATTTGGAACTGTGCACAAAGGGGTATGGGACTATTCATTCCCTTTGACCCAGTGGTACCACTGCTAGGTCTGTATCCCAAAGAGACCATAGAAAAGGGAAAAGTACCCACATGTACAAAAATATTTATAGCAGCTCTCTTTATGGTGGCAAAGAATTGGAAATGGAGGGAATGCCCATTAATTGGGGAATGGCTAAACAAATTGTGATATATGAATGTAATGGAATACTATTGTGCTATAAGATATGATGAGCAGGAGTAGTTCAGAGAAACCTGTAAGGACTCATATAAACTGATGTTGAGTGAGAGTAGCAGAACCAGGAGAACATTGTACACAGTAACAGCAACATTGTGTGATGAACAATGGTAGACTTGGCTCTTCTCAGCTGTGCAATGATCCAAAACAATTTCAAAGAACCCATGATAGAAAATGTTCTCAACATTAAAAAAAATGAACTGTAGTTTATGAATTCATATTGAACCATATTGCCTCTACTTTTGGGCTGTTTTTCCTTCTTTTTTGAGATTTTTCCCTTGTTCTCTGATTCTTCTTTCACAAGATGACTAATGCAGAAATATGTTTAATGTGATTGCACATTTATAACCTATATCAGATTGCTTTCTGTCTTGGGGAAGAGGGAGGGAAGGGAGGGTGGGAGAAAAATTTGGAACTAAAAATCCTGTGAAAACAAATGTTGTAAATTATCCTTATATGTAACTGAAAATAATAAAATTCTCTTTTTTTAAAAAAGAAAGCATGTGTCTTTATATATATCCATTATAGTGGAATGCTTGTAATGGAGGGAACTGAACAAGTATGTGTTTCTCTGAAAGAAGAAAAGAGTAGACCAGCCTGATCTGGTTGCTTTGTCAGTCATGATAGTTACATGAAAATCAGTACCAGGTAAGAAATTACTCCAATGTAGAATAGTTTCTTTGTTTTTGTATACAACTCTGGGGCTATCTTTATCTCTGCCTCTAATGAAAAAAATCTCAGAGAAGATGACAAAGATGAATCAGAAATGGTCCATATTCTCACAGACTTCCTGGCATGTTGGAACACATAAACCGTAAATGTAAATAACTATACCACAAACTAGGGCATGAAAACAAATTAGGAGATGTAAAAATAATATAATATAGGGGCTCAGAGGCAAGATATTTCTTCTGATTGGCAGGATCAGGGAAAGATTCATGAAGGAAGGGCCATAAAAATGGCTTACAAAGATGACTAGGGAATGGGCAGGCAAGGTATGCAGGTGGAAAGGGAGGAAGCCTTCCAGGAAGACCTCAGGTAAAGAGCATAGAGGCTGAAAAAATCATGATTCATTTTTGGGTGAATGGTACAGAATCTAGTTAAGCTGAAATGTGCTTTTATGGAATGGGATATAAAATCAAAAGATGTCTATATATGTTGTACCACAGTTTCTTCATCTATAAAATGAGGAATTTTGATTACATGTTCAATTGGGTTATTTCCAACTTTAAATTCTATGCAGAGTATAATTATATGAGTTACAAATGGAAGGGGTTTGTGTGGAATAAAACTAGGGCTCAAGTCATTCAATAGCAATAATGCTTAATTATTCCCAGAAACGCTATACATTCCATAAAATTGAAAATTTCCAAATTGTATATAAAGGTGGATCACTCCTTTCCCTTACAAAACAAAAGAAAAAATCACCATTACTCCATGAAGGTACAAACACATAATGATTCTTAACAAGACCTCTTGTAGGATAAATAATCAATAGAAGGGTTTTGCTTTTTATAGCCTCAATAAATATCAAAGTAGGAACAAAGTAGAAGAAGTAGGGTAAGGGTATTTCTTTCCCCTCCAACCCCAAGTTAGTATATTTGCTTTGCATCATTGAGCTTCCAAAACATCTTGTAGCCTAATAAATGTCTCCTATATATTTCCTTTTCTTATAATGAGACTTTGCAATTGGTCCCACAATTTGCCAGTATTTCCCCATATATTTATTAAACCTATATTGGCTTTTTTTTTGAGATGTGACCTCGGTTACATTTAAGGCCTTCTCTTTCCAATAAGATTAAGCATCCTTAATAGCAAGTTACCCCAACAGAGGTACCATTCCCTTTTAGCCAGCATTACACAAACAAGTCATTTCTAATCCTCTGAAGTGAAAATGCCATAAAAGATAGATACATATATATCCTTTCATCTAAATTGTTGCCATAAAACTGCATTAAAAATATGACTAATGCTCCTCTCTAGTGATGTTTGGAGCTATACAAACACAGTTTAGAGACATTTTGCTTTCCTCTACCTTTGCAGCATGAGGCATTAAAAGAAATCATTACTATATATTATTGAAGATAAAACTGTTGGGTTATAACATTTTTAATATGGGGGGACCTAGGCCAAGTATTGAAGCTAGCACTTGTTTTATTGCTTTTGAGGTCTCTTGTTTAAAGGATTTAGAAAATGAAAAATCCCAGCCAAAGGAATTCCACTGAATATTACAGACGTGTTTTATTATAAAATAAAATTGTCATAAAATTTATGTAGCTTTATTTAATGAGGAGGCAGGAAATGAAATAATTCTTAGAGACATTTTTAAATGTCCAATCAGGTGCAATTTGACTATCACCTATCTCCTTTTTTATTTTTGGATGACAAAAATATAGATATTTTGAGAAATATTTTATTTATGTCTTTTTATTCTATAGAGGACTTAATGATATTTATTATTCCATGAAATGTTATATTGATTATACTAAAATAATCCAATATGTCATTAAAGTGCTATCTAGTAGTTATTAAAAAATGGATTGGCTCTCTTATTTTCCCCTTGTGGTGCTGACAGCTTCCAATACATTGTGTATGTTGAAAGGCATTCAAGATGAGAATGATTTACAAAATTTTCATTTGTAAATAAGCTTTGCTGCATGATTCTCCTATTGTATGTTGTATTGTACTGGTTCCTTTCTAATGCCAATAGCTAGGATTTATATAGTCCTTTTTTTGATGGGGAATTCAGGGTTAAGTGACTTGCCCAGGGTCACACAGCTAGTAAGTGTCAAGTGTCTGAGGCCAAATATGAACTCAGGTTCTCCTGAATCCAGGGCTGGTGCTTTATACACTGCACCACCTCACTGCCCCCGATTTGTATATTACTTTTAAGTTTTGCAAGGCTCTTTTCAAATATCATCTCATTTTGTCATCACAACAATCCAGAGAGTCAGATACTACTGTTATCGTCCTCTTACAAGTGAGGAAACTGAGGCACAGAGGGATTAAATGACAGTGCATAAGTCTCTATTTGAATTCCAGGGGGAATTCCTGCCTCCAAATCCAATGATTTATGTTCCCTTCCACATAACTGCCATAAAGGAATTTAACTGGTCAGAAGACCTAAACAGATAGATCCTACTTTTGGTTTTCAAGGATATTATGAAATACCTTAAATTTGTAGCAAACCAGTGCTAATAATGTCCCCCACAGTAACATGTAAAAATTGGAATCCAAAGTTGTCTATAAAATGCTTTAAGGTTCTTGCAGAAAATATTCCCTTTTTAAAATCAAGGAAAGAATTATAGAGATATAGTTAGTCATCAATAAATCAACAAGCACTTATGAAAAATGCCTAATATGTGATAACCACTTGAACCACCGGTTTATTAGACAAGGACACAGAGGCCTAGAAAGATGGAGTAAGCTGCCTGAGGTCACATATTAGTAAATCTAAGAATATAACCCAGTTCTTCAGTGCAACCCAACCTATCATTCTAGTCTCCTTTAAATTATATGACACAGCCTCCCTGTCATATTAAAACCAGTGCCATAATCGAAGACACAATAACTAATTAGTATCTACCTGCTGGGAAAAAGAACTAGAAAAGTAATTAATTATCCTTCAGGCTAAATTGATTACTAATCAAATTATTTCTTGATTATTTGCCATTGATGAACATTAATGATTGGAACATAATTTACAAGATATATTTGAATTTCATATAGGGACCTATGCTCAATAAACAATTTCATATAGAAAGCCTTTTGCTTAAGGCAAAGAGCACAGACAAACATGTTTAATATTGAAATTTTAGAGTAGCCTCATCGTAGAATGAATAAACAAATTTTGGTGCATGAATTTAATAGAATATTACAATGCTATAAAATGATTTATATGACATTGAGAAATACAGAAAGACATATTTGTGTTTATATAAATAGCTATATATAGCATACATTTTATATATGCACATGTTTTGTATGTATGTATGTAAAACAAATACTAATTCCGAAAAAAATATCATGATGAAGTTTGGCTTCTAAAAAGAATTATGGTAAGAAAAACATACCTTTTTAGCAAAGTTTGGGGATCCCATGTATATGTATCACTGCATATAAAATCAGATTTTTTCATATATGGCTAGGTTTTTCCTGAATATTTTTCTTTCTCTTCTTTTTTTCACTTTGTAAATATTTTATTTTTTTCCAATTTCATGTAAAAACAATTTTAACTTTCATTTAAAAAAATAGTACAAAATTCTCCCCTTCCCTTATTTCCTTTCCCCTAATTGAGAAGGCTAGTCATGTAACATAGGCTACACATATGCAGTCATGAGAAACATATATCAGTAATATTGTAAAAGAAAACAGATTCCCACACCTCCAAAAAAGTAAAAAAAAATAGTATGCTTCAATCTGACTTCAGACTCCATCAGTTCTTCCTCTGGAGATGGATAGCATTTTTCATTCTAAGTCCTTGAGAATTGTACTTTTTCATTGCATTGGTGAGAATAAATAAGTGATTCACAATTGATCATTGTAAAATATTGCAGTTACTGTGTAAAATATTCTTCTGGTTCTGATCACTTCAGTTATATTATTTGCATTAGTTCATGTAAGTCTTTCAGTTCTTTTCGAACACATCCTACCCATCATCTTATAGCACAATAATTTTCCATCATAATCCTATACCACAACTTGTTCAGCCATTCCCAATTGGTGAATATCTCCTCAATTCCCATTTCTTTGACACCACAAAAAGAGTTCCTATAAGTGTTTTTGTACATATAGGTACTTTAACTTTTTTTTTTTCAATCTCATTGCGATACAGAATTAGACATGGTATTCCTGGGTGTATAGTTGTTTTGCCATAGTTACAATTTCCTCTTCAGGATGGTTGGATCAGTTCACAGCTCTACCAACAATGCATTAGTGTCCCAATTTTCCCATATCTCCTTCAACATTTGTCATTTTCCTTTTCTATCATATTATACAATCTGACATATGTATAAAGTTCTACCTCAGATGTGTTTTAATTTGCATTTGTATAATGAATAGTGATATACAGCATTTTTCAATTTTTTTCAAAGCCTATAGATACCTTTGATTTCTTTATCTGAGGACTGTCTTTTCACAGCCTTTAATGATTTATCAATTGGGGAATGACTCATATTCTTATAAATTTGGCTCAGTTATCTATATATTTGAAAAATGAGTCTTTTATTAAAGAAAATTTCTGTAAAAATATTTTCCCAGTTTTCTGCTTTCCTTCTAATCTTGGCTGCATTTGTTTTTGCAAAAAATTAATTTAATGTAATCAAGATTATTCATTTTACATGCTGTAATGCTCTCTATATCTTGTTTTATCATAAATTCTTCCCTTATGTACAAATCTCACCGGTAACAGTACCCATTATTTCTAAATCATGTACACATTTTCACCTTATCTTGGTATAGGGTGTAAGATGTTGGTCTATACTTAATTTCTACCCAACTGCTTTTAAGTTTTCCCAGCAGCTCTTTTCAAATAGTGACTTCTTGTCCCCAAAGTTGGGATCCTTGCCTTTAGCAAAGTTTATTTTGGTTTTATGTCTGTGTGTGTGTGCATTTTGTATTATTTACTCAATCTATTCCACTGATCCAACATTCCATCTGTTAACCAGTAAGAGAGTATTTTGGTGATTACTGCTTTACAATACAGTTTACGATTTATTGTAGCTAAGCCACCTTATTTTTCCTTTTGTCATTAATTTCCTTTGATAATCTTGACCCCTTATTTGTCTAAATTAATATTGTTATTTTTTAGCCCTATAAAATAATTCATTGGTATGGTACTAGATAAGTAAATTAATTTAGGCAGCATTTTTATTATCTTAGCTCAACCTACCCATATACAATTAATATTTTCTGATTATTCAGATATGAATTTATTCATGTGAATAATGTTTTGTATTTGTGTTCATATATTTCTGTCTGGCCAGGTGGACTCCCAAGTGAGAACATTGACTATAGTTATTTTGAATGGAATTTCTCTCCCACTGCTATACTTTGTCAGTAATATATAGAAATGCTGATGATTTATGTGAGTTTATTTTGAATCCTGTAACTTTGCTTAAGTTGTTAGTTATTCATTTAGTTGTTTTAGTTAATTATCTAGGATTTTCCAAGTATAGCATCATATCTGAAAAAAGTGATAGTTTTGTTACCTCATTGCCTATTCTAAATCCTTTGATTTATTTTTTTCCTTTTCTTAGCGCTATAGCTAGTGTCTCTAGTGCAAAATTGTGATAATGGGCATCTTTGCTTCAGCTCTGATCTTATTGGGAAGGTTTAAAGGTTATTCTCATATAGATAATGCTTGTTGGTGGTTTTAGATACATAAAAATTATCATTTTAAGGAAAGCTTCATTTTTTTTGAAGTTCTGTTGGTTTTTTTTTACATTTTTCTCATTTTTTTTGTCCTTCCTTTGCCAAGCTATTGACTTCACACACACCCCCTTTATTCTGTTGCATCACTCTCATTTATTTTCCCAATTTTTCCTCTACCACTCTTTTGATTTATAAAATTCCTTTGGAGGGGGCAGATAGGTGGCACAGTGGATTAAGTACTGGCCTTGGATTCAGGAGGACCTGAGTTCAAATATGGCCTCAGATATTTGACACATATTAGTTGTGTGACCTTGGGCAAGTCACTTAACCCTCATTGTCCCACCAAAAAATAAAATTCATTTGGAGCTCTTCCAGGACATCTTGGCTCTGACTTCTTTTCTTAAACAGTTCTTTATTATAAGGAATACCTCTCTTTGTAGCAATAAGGGTTGTTACAGAGAAAGAAATATGGTGATTTAACTAAAGAAAATATCAATAAAACTAATTAAAACAGTGTATCCTTAGAATTAAAGTATGAATATAATAATATAAATTTGAAATTTTAAAAAAATTTGTATGGAATCATTCTATTTTAAGCCATAGACATGTGGCACATTTTCCATAATATACACATGTAGTGTGTGGACAGGAAGCCAATGTTAAACAATGGCATTAAATTCTTGGATTCTATATTATAAAGTCATTTACATGTACTAGTAGAAGGCCCCCATTTTTGTTGATTTGTTTCTAACAATTTCTATTAAATAAAAAAATCCCAGATGACAGATTTCTTCTGGTATTCCTGTCTATGAAGTAGTCAATCAATCTAATGAAGACTTTCCCATTTTCCATTTATGATTTGTGTGGTAATTGGATTTGAGTACAATGTAAGGTAATAAAATATGGCTAGTTCTCCTAAAACTGTCAGTGCTTTAAGATAAAGGAGGAAAGAGGTAGTGTGTTAAAGCCTTCTGAGTAGTCCAAAGATTCTGGGATTTACAGCATTAAAAAATATTTTCACTATGAGGGTAAAGTTGTAAATGGGGCATGTCCTGAGCTCACCAGGATACACAACTGGATAAATATCAAAACTGGGTTTTAAGGATATGAAAAACATCTTGCAAGAAAGCCAATGAAGTGTGGGGATAAAAAGCCCTGATGAAACACAAAATGTAGTCATGTGACCCATGCAGAAGGCACTTCATCTTGCTGGGTATCTTCTTTAAAATGAAGGAGATGGTTGTATTGTCTCTAAATAATTGATCAAGCATTTACTAAGCATTTCTGTCTCAGGTACTATGCAAGTTGCAGGAGATATAAAGACAAAGTTGAAACCATCCCTGCCTTCACAGAGGTTATATTCTAGTTAGGTTGGATGGGTAGTCATTAAGTATATGAGGGGAGGGTTTACTACATTCATGGTCTTTATATCATTAATATCTGGAATGGTGTTTGGTACATAGTAAAAACAATAAGTAGTATTGAGTGAATGCTATGTTCCCTTGTAGCTATGAAATTCTGACAATATGAAATAATGTTTCATTCTTATCTTATTTTAATTTTAATAGAGAAAGTCATTTTGATTTCCCATAAATTAAAATTGTAATAAAACTGTATTTTTGCTAGAATATTTATTACAACTTTTTTTCTTTACAGATATCAACATTGTTTTTGAGCTGATAAAGCGTTCACTGTTATTTATTTATCTACATATATAGGTATATGTGTTTGTTTGGTATGTATGTGTGCATATTAACTTTGTCATTCACTTATTCATCTGTATACTTATACGTATATATACATATATATGATTATATATTTGTTTGCTTATTGCTTATTTATTTATTTGTTTATTTAGTGTAGCTTGATATGAGATTGACTGGATTACTCTACCAACCAGCTTCTACTTTCACCCTACCAAGAAGAAAATTGTCCTTAGATGTAGCAATGGTCAGGATCACAGTTTCTACTTAGGTAAAACTTATTGATATCACAGCCTGCTCTACATGGTATTAGACCTTAGACACACCTGGACCTTCTGAGACTTTTACAATGTAGGCTCAAAATCATTGGATCAAATGAAAGGTGAAAGGGAAAAAAGATCACTGGTTTTCCTTTCTGTGTCTATGAGGGGCAGTGAGTGAATGGAGAGTTGGTAGAAGGGAATAATTTGAAGAAATTACAGAAACACAGACATTGTAGAAAATTTATTTGGACATCTTTAACAACAATGGTCATTTGTACTACTTCCCTGTCTCAAAGAACTACTTAACTCTTTTTCCCTTTTCTTTATGTTTTTCCCAGCATTTGGCCATGGACTTCTAAGGAGTTCACAGATTTTTTTCAAGGCTCCACAAATCCATCTGCATAACCATAATTTTTGTTGTATTTTCTCAATAATAGATACCACATCTAATGGTCTTTATAATCATGTATTATTACTAATATCACATGGGATTCCCTAACTTTTAAAAAGAGATACTTATATTTGAAAAGGTATAAATCCAGTGATCTGTGTTACTCTGTCACTGCATAATGGGGGATAATCTAAACTTTATAAAACCACAGAATTCTAGAGTTTGAAGTTAAGGGGATTTAGAGATTATCTAGATCATCTGTATATTCAGTTAAAAAAATACTGAGGCCCAGAGAAAGAAATGGCTTCTCCAAGGTCACACAGATAGTCAATGACAGAGCTGGAGTTTGAAGTCAGATAATGTATTCTCATAATCCTGGGCTTATTATACTAGAAGTCAGAATGAATGATCACTACAGGAATACAGCCCCTAACATCAAACGAACTTTAGAAATCCCTGTGTTTTTCTTTATTTGACCTATGTATAATTGAATATTCAAAGATGTCTGGGATCTGCTTACTCTAGGTATATTCATTTGTTAAAATTAATGCACCTCCTTCTGTATAGCTTAATATAAAACCATAGACACTAAGATCCCTTGGTGACCTCAAACTGGTGTCTAAACTGATAGACTGAATAGATTGGAAATACATGTCTACCTTTCTTTCCCAGAACCAGAAGTGATCAAAAAAGAAAAAGAAGCATACATCTTCTTGTATATTTTTATTGTAAGCATATTTCATACCAGGAGTTTCTATGTTATGAATAAATTCCCGTGTAGATTAGAGGTAGATATGACTTTGTCTCCATTCCACAAAATTCTAAATAGACTAACACAATAGGAAGCCTTTTTAAAAATATATATATTTTATTATTATTTTGTCTGCTTTCTTTTACAACCTGACTAATGTGAAAATGTTTTGCATGATTGCATATGTATGACTTAAATTGAATTGCATTGATTGATTTCTTATGAAGGGTTGATGAGTGAGGGAGGAAAAATAATCGGAACACAAAGTTTTAAAAAATAAGGAAAAATACATTTTTATCACTAGCTTTTCTTTTTACATATTCTAAATTTCCTCCATCCCTCTTCCCAGAAAGCAAATCTTTCTAACATATTTTTTAAATAGAAGAAGAAACATCAAAAAAATCAACAATATGTGCAAAGAAAAATTGTTACTGTTGTTCAGTCATATCCAACTCTTCATGAACCTATTTGAGATTTTCTTAGCAAAGATATAGGAGTGTTTCACCATTTCTGTTTTCAGCTTATCTTACAGATGATAAATTGAGGCAAACAAGAATAAGTTAGTTGCCCAGAGTCACATTGGTAGTAAATATCTGAAGCTGGATTTGAACTCATGATGATGAGTCTTCTTGATTCCAAGCATGGTGCTCTATCCACTGTACTACCTAATGTTAGATTAATTCCAGTGCTGTTTAGATCTTCCCCATCACCGGTGTACTCAAAACCAGAAACCCCATCATACCTTCTTGTTGTGACAGCCACATTTGTTCCATTTTTGCCTCTATGGCTCAGTTAAATTGACTGCTTTAAATTTAAAATTCAACTTTTTTAAAACTAATATTCATTTAGCTTTTCTATCTCCCTCCCTCCAAGCCTTTGGGGAAAGAAAGCAAACAAAGAGAAAATTAAATTTCTGTATCAAATGTATGAAATCAAAGAAGAAAAGCCTTTCATTGGTGCTTTCCAAAATATTTCTTTCATTCTACCTTCTGAGCTCTTTTCCTCTCCATCAAAAAGTGTATCTACATCTTCTTCATTTTTGGTCCTCCAGAAATGGTCATTGACTTGATCAGAGTTCTTTTGGCTTCCAAAGTTATTTTTTCCTACAATATTATTATTATTATTAGCATATATAGTTATGATATTATAATTATCTTAGTTCTAATAATTTTATTTTTAATCAACACATACAAGTTTCAAAAATTATTTTATACAATTTAGGTTATAGTATACATGGTTCCTCTAGTTTTAATCATTTCGTTCTGCAACAATTCATACTAATCTTTTTGTATCACTTTGAATTTTTTAATCATTTTATAGCACATTAGTATTTCATAGCATTCATATACCATAATGTATTTAGACATTCACAAACTGATATATGCATTGCTTTAGCATTTAAGGGGGTGTTGCAACCAAAAAAGGGTTTCTATAAGTATATTTTGTTTTGTGATAAAATAATGGGATTTACAAATACTCAAAGGCCCACCTGGAGATTAATATAAACTGATTGAATTAAGTGAGAGTGATTGACTGCTGATTTGCCTACTTCAAGTTAACTAGATTGTAAGCACACCTGGCTACCCCTTAAGAAGGTATTGTTCTCAGAAGCTAGACTTTGTACTTAACTCTTGACAACTTCAAGTCCAGTGTAAAGAATTAATTGTTATTTGAGGTTTTTATGCCTCAGCGCACATGGGCCTGGTCGTAGCCATTGCCAGGGCTCTGGCACCTCACCTCATCACCACTCGCTGACGCCTACATGGGCCTGGCAAAATTATATTGATTGGAAGCCTAGTGAGGGCAGTCATGTGACTGTCAGAGCGGTCATCCCATTGGCTGGGGCTGTGTGGGGTGTTTCTAGGTTTGGGGGAGGAGAATTGGGCATTCTAGGTGGAAACTGGAAAGCGACAGATGTTCTGCTGCGTATTTTCAGCTGATTCCTGGGTGGTGGTATTTTTTCAGGTATTAAAATTTCCCTTTACCCATTTTATTTCCTTTCCCTTGATCCTACTGATCCTGTTTGTGTTTTTGTTTTTTTTTTTAAGTTCATGCTTGCTAAAATAAATCTTGTTCTGTTTTGAGAGAGGCTGCCGGTCTCCTTCCTTGCCCCAATATTGTGGCAAGCTGCTTAGCTAGAACTCCCCAATTAAAAATTGGTCCCCACACCAGTGAATCAATGGATTTGGATGATGCTAACCAATCAACTTGAAGCAGTGTGTAAGGACTGCCTCTGCCAAAGACTTATAAAAAAGCTTCCACACTAAGTTTGCTGGGGAGTTCATGGTTGAAGCAGGCTTGTGGTGAAGGACTTGAGTAAGAACCCTACCAAGCAGGAACTCTAGGCTAGATAGGCCTTTTTCTTAACTCTTCATGTTCTCTTTTTTCTAATACCTAGTATGCTTTAATAAATGCTTAATGCCCAAAGACTAGCGCTAAAGCTTCTAATTTAAGGAGACCACACATTAAATTTTAAATGTCACAGTTTATAGGATCTTTTTCCTCTTTATCTTTTCAGGCTTAGCGTTGTTATAGCTGGAAACTGTTTAGTAATTTTTGTGTGTTATTCTAAATTACTTTCTAGAAGGGGCAAACTTTATCTTGCTGAAAGGTAAAATAGACAATGAAGTCATATAATATTTGACATATATGCACCAAATGGTATAGCATCTAAAACTTTGAAGGAGAAGTTGAATGAGTTACAGGAGGAAATAGATAATAAAACTAACCTAGTAGGGGACCATAAGCTTCCTCTCTCAGAACTGGATAAATCTAAGCTAAAAAATGAAAAAGAAAGAAGTTAAGGGAATGAAGAAAATTCTTGAAAAGTTGGATATGATGAATCTCTGGAGAAAATTGAATGGGAATAGAAAGGAATAAACTCTTAGAATTCTATGGAAAGTACACAAAAATTGACTGTTTATTAGGGCATATATAAAACCAACTTACAATTAGATGCAGAAAAGCAGAACTATTAAACACAACCTTTTCAAATAATAATGCAATAAAAATTACATTCAATAATGGACATTTGAAAGAGATGACAAATCAATTGAAAATTAAATAATCTGATCCTAAAAATGAAGTGGGTCAAAAAACAAATCATAGAAAAACAAATCCTGAAAATCAAAGGAGAAATTAATAAAATTGAAAGTAAGAAAACAATTCAATGAATAAATAAAACTGGAAGCTGGTTTTATGAAAAAAAAAAACCAATAAAATAGATAAACCAATGATCTTAACCTATTAAAATTTTTCCTGGTATCCAAAGCCTTTTTGGTTAACACTAAATATTAATTCTATGCATATGCCTGAAAAAAATCACAACACTCTAAACCACAAATTTAAGGACATTTTAAATTTGTGTCATATACAATGCAAATGCCATTGTTTAAATCACTAAGAGGCATGTTGTCCAAGTTAGTTTTGTTAAAAACATGCCTGTTTAAGGTCTTTGAGCCTTTTCTGATGAATGTAAGATTCATTTACTGCCCTGCTCCTCTCCCATCTCTTCCCCCACTCCATTAGCCTTTTCCTGTTTCTTTAATGTAGGATTTCACCTCTCCCATTCCCCCTCCCCCAGTGCATTGCCCTTACACCTCAATTTAACCCTAAAGATGTCATCATGGGGCAGCTAGGTGACACAGTGGACAAACCATCACCCCTGGACCCAGGGGGATCCCAGCCAAAACCCAGGCCCCAGTCACAACACAGTCATCCACCATACGACCCCAGGCATGTCCCCCAACTCCAATTTTTTATACTTCTCTAGGGTCTTGTATTTGAAAGTCAAATTTGCCATTCAGTTCAGGTCTTTTCATCACAAATATCTGAAAGTTTTCTTTTTCATTAAAGTCCCATTTTTTCCTCCAAAAAATTATGTTGAGTTTTGCTGGGTAGGTGATTCTTGGTTATAATCCCAATTCCTTTGCCCTCTATATCATATTCCATGCCCTCTGGTCCTGTCATGTAGAAGCTGCTAGATCTTGTGTTGTCCTGACTGGGGCTCCACAGTACTTGAATTCTTTCTTTTTGGCAGCTTGCAATATTTCCTCCTTTACCTGAGAGCTCTGGAATTTGGCTATAATATTCCTAGGACATTTCCTTTTGGGATCTCTTTCTGGAGGTGATAGGTGGATTCTTTCAATTTCTATTTTAGATTCTTCTTCTAGAATTTCAGGGCAATTTTTCCTGAGAATATCTTGGAAGATGATGTCTAAGCTCTTTCCTTGATCATGGTTTTCAGGGAGAACAATAATTTTCAAATGATCTCTCTTGGACCTATTTTCCAGGTCAGCAGTTTTTCCCAGAAAATATTTCACATTGCCCTCTATTTTTTTATTCATTTGGATTTGCTTTATTGTGTCTTTGTTTCTCATAAAGTCACTGGCTTCCATTTGTTCAATCCTCATTCTTAGGCAATTATTTTCATCAGAGACGATTTGTACCTCCTTTTCCATTTGGCCAATTTGACTTTTCAAGGTGTTGACTTTTTCTCATGTCTTTCCTGCATCACCCTCATTTCTCTTTCCATTTTTTCCTCTACCTCTCTAACTTTATCTTCAATGTCCTTTTTGAGCACCTCTATGGCCTGAGACCAATTTATATTTTTCTTGAAAGCTTTAGTTATAGAGGCCCTGATGTTGACAACTTCCTCTGAGGGTGCCCCTCGGTCTTCCTTGTTACTGAAGCACCTTTCTATGGTCCTCACCTTTTTCTGTCTGCTCCTCTTGCCTTTCTTTTACTTGACTTTTAGCTCCTTAAAGTGGGACACTGTTTCCAGGCTGCAGTATACCAAGTTTAAGAGGTCCCAGGTGGTATGATTTAAGGAGGATCAGGTTCTTCACTCTCCTGGCCTGCTCCCTGGTCTGTAGTTGATCCCAGACCTACTTGTTAATCAACTAGCTCTGTGTGTTCTGGTTGTTAGCTCTGATGAACCTGTGCCCCTACCCCACCTGGGCCACTGCTACTCAAGTCTACTTCCTGGTTCTCAGCAGGGGTGAAAAATCCAAGTTCTGCCTCAGCACCAGCATAGACCCCTCTAGTCTCCCCCCTGCCCTGGGCTCAGCCCTCTCACCAGACTGTGAGCTTAGTTCCAGAAGACACTGGCACTTCAGCTGATTCAAAGGCTCTGGGGGTCTCCCTCTCTGGTGAAGCCTTCCTGGGACTGGATCTGTGTCAGGCTGACTATGGGGTTGGGTTTGACTCCTGTATCAGCACAGCAGCTCCATTCTTTCTACCTTCCAAGCTGTTCTTGGTTAGAAGATAATTTCAACACATTCTTCTGTGAGTTTTGCTGCTCTAGGCATTCTGATGGTGTTATTTGGATGTTTTTTGGAGCAATCATGTCATGAGTTTGAGAGCTCACAGCCTGTCCTCCACCATCTTGGCTCAAAGACCTTAAGCACCAGAAATAGTTTTCCACACTTTTTTACATAAGATTTCCAATTTCAGATTTTTTCTTCCTCCCTCCCCACATTCCATACCCCTCCGTTGACAGCAGGCAATCTGATATAGGTTATATATACATAATAACATTCAACATATTTCTGCATTAGTCAGGTTATACGAGAAGAATCAGAGCACAAAGGTAAAACCTCAAATCAGAAAACCAACAGCACCAAAAACAAAAGAAATAGTATGGTACAATAAGCATCCATATTCCGCAGGTTGTTTTTTTTCCCTGAATTTGTTGAGCTTTTTCCATCATGAGTCTTGTGGAACTTTCTTGTTCAGTTGGATTGGTGAAAAGAATCTCATCTATCACAGTTGATCAACACATAATGTTGATGATACTATGTATAATGTGATTCTGGTTCTGCTCATCTCACTCATCATCAGTTCATGCATGTCCTTCCAGGTTTCTCTGAACTCCCTTTGCTCATCATTTCATACAACACAATAGAATTCCATTACATTCATATACCACAACTTATTCAACCATTCCCTAATTGATGGACATTCCCTCAGTTTTTAATTCCTTGCCACCACAATAAGAGCAGCTATAAATATTTTTGTACATGTGTGTCCTTTTCCATTTTTTATGATCTCTTTCAGAAAAAGACCCAAAAGAGGTAGTGTTGGGTCAAAAGGTATGCACAGCTTTATAGCCCTTTGGGCATAATTTCAAATTGCCCTCCAGAATGGTTGTATCATTTCACAGCTCCACCAACAATGCATTAGTGTTCCAATTTTTTTTCGCAATTTCTCCAACATTTATTATTTTCCTTTTTTTGTCATATTAGCCAATCTGATAGGTGTCAGGTGGAACCCCAGAGTTGTTTTAATTTGCATCTCTCTAATCAATAGTGATTTAGAGCATTTTTCATATGGAAATAGATAACTTTGATTTCTTCATCAGAAAACTGCATGTTCATATCCTTTGATGATTTCTCAATTTGGGAATGACTTGGATTCATATAAATTTGATTTGGTTCCCTATATATTTTAGAAATCAGGGCTTTATCAGAAGTACTGGCTATAAAAATTGTTTTCTCACTTTCTGCATCCCTTCTAATTTTGGATGCATTGCTCCTCTTTGTACAAAAACTTTGGAATTTAATATAATGAAAATCATCCATTTTGATTACATTATGACATTTTGCACTTCATAATATTCTCTATCTCTTGTTTGATCATAAACTGCTCTATTTTCCTAAGATCTGAGAGGTAAACTATTCCTTTTTCTCCTAATTTAACTATGGTATCACCTCTTATGTCTAAATCATGTGCCCATTTTGACCTTATTTTAGTATAAGGTGTCAGATGTTGGTCTATGACTAATTTCTGCCATACTGTCTCCTAGTTTTCCCAGCAGTTTGTTTTCAAATACTGAATTCCAATCCAAGAAGCTGTGGTCTTTGGGTTTATCAAACAGTACATTACTAATGTCATTTGCTACTGTGCCGCCTGTGCCTAGCCTATTCCATTGGTCCTCCACTCTGTTTCTTAGCCAGTACCAAATAGTTTTGATGACTGCCACTTCAGATTTGGTACACCTAACCCACCTTCCTGTGAAATTATTTTCATTATTTCCCTTGATTTTCTTGATTTTTTGTTTTTCCAGATGAATTGTGTTATTATTTTTTCTAGCTCTAGAAAATAAATTTTAGGTAGTATGATTGGTATGGCACTGAATAAGTACATTAATTTAGGTAGAATTGTCATTTTTATTATATTAGCTCAGCCTATCCATGAGCAATTGGTATCTTTCCAAATTTTTAGATCTGATTTGATTTTTGTGAAAATTGTTTTGTAATTGTGTTCATAGAGTTCCTGGGTTTGTCTTGGCAAGTAGACTCCCAAGTTTTTTTTTTTATTATCTACCGTTATTTTAAATGGAATTTCTCTTTCTATCACTTGCTGCTGGACTTTGTTGGTCATGTATAGAAACGTTTATGATTTATGTGGATTTATCTTATATCCTGCTACTTTGCTAAAGTTGTTAATTGTATCAAGTAATTTTTGAGTTGATTCTCTAGGATACTTTAAGTTTACCATCATACCATCTGTGAAGAGTGATAGTTTTGTTTCTTTCTTGCCTATTCTAATTCCTTTTTCTTTTCAGATTCCTAAAGCTAACATTTCTAGTACAATATTAAATAATAGGGGTGAAAATGGACATCCCTGTTTTACCCATGCTTTTATTAGGTAAGCCTCTAATTTGTCTCCATTACATATAATGCTTGCTGATGGTTTTTGGTAGATACTGCTTACTATTTTAAGGAAAGCTCCACCTATTCTTAAGCTCTCTAGTGTTGGCAGAGAGTAGCCAGTAAATCACATAAGCTCTCCTTCTGTTCCCTCAAAAAGAACATTAAATCAAGCCTCTGGACAGGTTCTGAAACTACAGAACCAGCAAAGAGACAGAGATACACAGTCTTCCAACCAGAGATAATTTAGAAGACTTCAGGAAGGGGCAGATAGGTGGCGCAGTGGATAAAGCACCGGCCCTGGATTCAGGAGTACCTGAGTTCAAATCCGGCCTCAGAAACTTAACACTTACTAGCTGTGTGACCCTGGGCAAGTCACTTAACCCCAATTGCCTCTCTAAAAAAAATAAAAAAATATATATTAAAAAAAAAAGAAGACTTCAGGAAAAGGTCTGTCTGACTCAGGCAAAAGGGAAGCATGGTGCAGCGCAGAGGGGGCCAGGGCAAGTCAGCAGGATCTGTGTGCCCTAGCTGAGCAACTGAGGCCCCTAGATCCTGGCTCAGCAAGCTGGTGGTGCAGCAATTTAAATATCATGGAGCCACAGTCAGGATTGCTGAGGACCTGGCAGCTTCCACACTAAAGGATCATAAGGCTTGGAATATTATATTCTGGAAGGCAAAGGAGCTTTGATTGCAGCCAAGAAACGATTACACTGCAAAACTGCTCATTCTCTTTCAGGGGAAAATATGGACATTCAATCACATTGGGGACTTTCAAGGTTTCCTGATAAAAAGACCAGACCTGAAAAGAAAATTTGATCTTAACATACAAGACTAAAGAGAAGTCTAAAAAGGTAAATGGGGGCGGGGGAGTTACTCAATAAGGGTGAACCATTTACATCCCTACAGGAGAAGATAATACTTATAACTCTTGCGAACGGTATGTGTATTTGGGCAGATAGAACGATTATACACAGAAGGTATAAATATAAACTGTCTTTGATGTGATGATATCAAGAAACTTAGGGGCTTAAAAAGGGAATTTATGGGGAGAAGAGGAAAGGGGAGGTGGAATGAGGTGAATTACATCATATGAAGTTGTGAAAAAAACCTATCACAATAGAGGGAAAGAATGGAGTGGTGAACATTGTTTCAACCCTACTCTCCCTATATTTGATTCAAAGAGGGAATAACATATATGTTCATTTGGATAAAGAAACTTAGCTTATTCTTTAGGGAACTAAAAGGGTAAAGGGAAAGGGGGCACTGATAGAAGGGAGGGCAAAAGCAAGGGAGAAAAGGGTAAAGAAAAGGGAGGGGGTGATAAAAAGGGAGGCAAGGGTAAGAAGCAAGACATTGATGAGGAGGAATAGGATGAAAGAAGGGGGGGAAATACAAAGAGAGTAAATAGAATGGAGGGGAATAGATAGCCAGTAATAATAATTGTAAATGTGAATTGATGAACTCTGCCATAAATCAGAAGTGAATTGCAGAGTGGATTACAAACCAGAATCCTACAATATGCTTGTGAGATTTAAAATTGGATACTAGAGCATTAATCTCCCTTCTTTAACCTTTCCCTTAATTTATCTCCCAGACTAGTAAATGGAAAAAGCCTCTGGTCTCTAGTTAGAGCTTTTATTGTTTGGTAGTTACAAGGTGATGTTGATTAGAGGGATAGGAAAGTAGAAATACAAAACAAATAGTCTTAAGTCTAAGCTTAGTCTATATTCCGTATAAAACTCACCAAAAGCCCAAGGCCACCTTTGGGGGGAGAGAGCCGCGTCAAGCACGTGCTGCTATGGCAAGCTGGCCGAGTCCAACCTCCGTCAGCGTCTCTGTGTGCAACGCAGTCATCGGACAAAGAGAGCCGACCAAAAACCTCACTCACTTCCATTCTGTCCTTGCCTTTTAAGTTCGCACCCCGCAAGTGGAGTGCTTAGCAGCCGGGCTGGCGTGCATAGCCCATGCATGGCTGTCGGTCTCCTCCCCGAAAGGGTGGTCCTTCAAAAACTGGCTTCTTTCTGTATTTACTAACCAACTGTTAAGAAACGTTTTACCACATGCTTTTTACAAGAAATACATTTGAAGCAGAGAGATACACACAGAATAAAGGTAAAAGGCTGTAGCAAAATATATTATGCTTCAGCTAAAGTAAAAAAAGCAGGAGTAGCAATCCTTATCTCAGACAAAGCAAAGGCAAAAATAGGTCTAATTAAAAGAGATAAGGAGGAAACTACATCTTGCTAATAGGTACTATAAACAATGAAGTAATATCAATATCAAACATGTATGTGCCAAGTGTTATAGCTTCCAAATCCTTACAGGAGAAGATAAATTAGTTACAAGAGGAAAGAGACAGTAATACTATACTAGTGGGGGAGCTGAATCTCCCCCTCTCAGAATTTGATAAATCTAGCCACAAAATAAATAAGAAAAAAGTGAAAGAGGTGAATAGAATACTAGAAAAGTTAGACATGATAGATGTCTGGAGAAAAATGAATGGGGATAGAAATGAATATACCTTTTTCTCAGCAGTATATGTCACATTTTCAAAAATTGACCATGTATTAAGGCACAAAAACATCATAGTCAAATGTAGAAAGGCAGAAATAGTAAATGCATCCTTCTAAGACCATGATGCAATAAAAAATTACATGTAATAAGGAGCCATGGAACGGTAGACTGAAAATCAATTGGAAACTAAATAATTTCATTCTAAAGAATGAATGGGTCAAACCACAATTCATAGAAACAATCGATAACTTTATTCCGGAGAATGACAATAATGAGACAACATACCAAAATCTATGGGATGCAGGTAAAGCAGTGTTTAGGGGAAAATTTATAGCACTAACTGCTTACATGAATAAAAAAGAGAAAGCAGAGATTAATGAAGTGGGCGTGCAACTTAAAAAGCTAGAAAAAGAACAAATTAAGAATCCCCAATTAGATACTAAACTAGAAATCCTGAAAATTAAAGGAGAAATTAATAAAATTGAAAGCAAGAAAACTATAGAATTAATCAATAAAACTAAGAGCTAGCTTTATGAAAAAAACCAATAAGATAGATAAACCACTGGTTAATTTGATTAGAAAAAAAGAAAGAAGAAAACCAAATTACCAGTATAAAAAATGAAAGGGGGTGATTCTACCACCAATGAAGTGGATGAAACTGAAGAGGAAATAAAATCCTTAAATAAGCCCATATTAGAAAAAGAAATTGAACAAGCCATTAATGAACTCCTGAATAAAAAATCCCCAGGGCCAGATGCATTTAAAGGTGAATTCTACCAAACATTCCAAGAAATTATTAAGGAGAACTGCCCTGAAATTTTAGAATCAGAGGATAAAATTATCATTGAAAGAATCCACCAAACACCTCCTGAAAGAGACCCCAAAAATGAACACTTCAAGGAATATTGTACCCAAACTCCAGAATTATTAGGTGAAGGAGAAAATACTCCAAGCAGCCAGAAAGAAATAATTTAAATACCATGGAACTACAGTCAGGATTGCACAGGAACTGACAGCATCAACATTAAAGGATCACAGGACTTGGAATATGATATACAGGAAAGCAAAGGAGCTTGGATAAGAACTGAACATCAACTACCCAGCGAAATTGATCATTCTCTTTCAGAGGAAAAGATGGACATTCAATTAACTAGGGGACTTTGAAGGCTTCCTGAGAAAAAGTACAGAAATGACCAGAAAATTTGATCTCCAAATACAAGACTCTAGAGAAATATAAAGAGGTAAACAAGGGGGGAGAAAAGGGTTGTTCAATGATGTTAAACTGCTTGAGTCCATATGAGAGAGGATAATACTTTTAACTCTTGAGTTCTGTATCTCTGTAAAGGTATTAATATTAAATCAACTTTGACTTGATGATATAAAGGAACTCAAGGGGCAGAATAAAAGAATACTAGAGGCAGGAGAGGAAGGGAGAGGTGGAATGGGTTTAATTATATCATATGAAGAGGCACACAAAGAACCCATTACAACAGAGAGAAAGAAGGGAGAGGTGGGCATTGTTGCAACCTTACTCTCATCAGATTGGTTCAGAGAGGGAATAAAATACACTCCCATTTGTATAAAGAAACTTAGCTTACTCTGTAAGGAAAAGGGGAAGGGGGAAATGGGTGGTATTGATGGAAGGGAGGGCACAAATTGGGGAAAAAGGGACAAGAAAAAGAAGGGCAGCTGATAAAAGAGAGGGCAGATTGAGGGAAGCAATGGTCAGAAGCAAAACACTGGTCAAGTGGAATAGGGGGAAAGAAAGGGGGAAAAGAGTACAAAGGGGAAAAGAAGATGGAGGGAAATAAACAGTTAATAATTTGAACTGTGAATGTGAATGGGATGAACTCTCCCACAATTTGGAAGCAAATTGCAGAGTGAATTAAAAGCCAGAGTCCTACAAATATGCTGTTTACAGGAAAGACATTTGAAGCAGAGAGATACAAATTAGGATCAGGGAAAAGGGAGAAGGACGCACATGTACAAAAATATTTATAGCTGCTCTTTTTTGGTGGCAAGGAATTGGAAGTTGAGGGGATGCCCATCAATTGGGGAATGGCTGGACAAGTTGGGGTATATGAATGTAATGGAATACTATTGTGCTGTAAGAAACGATGAGCAGGAGGAGTTCAGAGAAACCTGGATGGACTTGCACGGACTGATGAGGAGTGAGATGAGCAGAACCAGAAGAACATTGTGCACAATATCATCAAGATTGTGTGGGTTTTGTTTTTTTTGTTTTTTTTAATTTAATTTTTTTGTGGGGCAATGGGGGTTAAGTGACTTGCCCAGAGTCACCCAGCTAGTAAGTGTCAAGTGTCTGAGGCCAGATTTGAACTCAGAAACTCCTGAATCCAGGGCCGGTACTTTATCCACTGTGCCACCTAGCTGCCCCAAGATTGTTTGTTAATCAACTGTGATAGACTAGATTCTTTTTTTGAGGTTTTTCATTTTTGCCCTGATTCTTTTCATATAACATGACTAATGCAGAAATATGTTTAATTTTATTATATATATACATACATACATACATATATATATATATATATATATATATAAAACACCTGTATCAGATTACTTGCTGTCTAGGGGTGATGGGAAGAAGAGGAGGGAGGAAGAAAAATTTGAAATTGGAAATCTTATCTAAACGAATGTTGAGAACTAAAATAAATAAATAAATACATTAAAAATATTCCCTTTCACAAATAAATAAATTTCCTGAAATATGGTATCTAGCCTCTTTTCTTGATCATGTTTTTCAGGTAGTCCAATAATTCTCAGATTATCTCTCCTGGGCCTATTTTCCAGGTCAGTTGTTTTTCCAATGAGGTATTTCATATTTTCTTCCATTTTTTTAGTCTTTTGATTCTGCTCGTCAGATTCCTGTTGTCTCATGGAGTTATCCACTTCCATGTGCTCAATTTTAGTTTTTAAGGCCTTATTTTCCACAGTAAGCTTTTGCACTTCTTTTTCTGTTTGGTTAATTTTTTCTCTCATTTGGCCAATTAATTGTCTTTTTTAAGGAATTGTTTTCCTCAGTCATTTTTTGTGTTTCTTTTTGCAGTGTAACTCTCATTTCTCATTTCTTTTCCCATTTTTCTTCTCCCTCTCTTATTTTTTTTAAAAGCCTTTTTGAGCTCTTCAAAGAAGGCTTTTGGGTCTTGAGACAAGATCATATTCCCTCTTGAATCTTTACTTGTGGGCATTTTGACCAAATCATCTGAGTTTGAGTTTTGGTCTTCCCTTTCACCTTCAAAGTTTCAATGGTAAGGGTCCTTTTTTGTTTCTTGCTCCTGTTGTAGGCTATTTTTATACTTATCAAGTTGAAGTCTGCTCCTGAGGCACAGGGTTCATGGTTGCAAGCTTCTTACTACTCTCAGCTGCCCCACTCTCAGCTGTGTCAAGTTACAACAGTATTGAGCTGCCTACTGAGCTGACCTATGCTGAGAGAGCTGCCCACTAAGCCAAGCTTTGCTGAGGTGAGCTGTCAGCTGAGACGAGTGGTGCTGAGCCACACTGAGCCGAGCTTTGCTGAAGTGTGGTGCCAGCTGGTACGAGTAGTGCTGAGCTCCCCTCCCCTTTTACCCAGGTGAGACAGACCTTTTCTGAAGTCTTCTAAATTATCTCACATAGCAGGATTTTGTCTCTCTTTTGGTAGGTTTTGTAGTTCCAGAATCTGTTTAGAGGCTCGATTCAATATTGTTTTTGAAGGAAATATGGGAAAGCTCAGGAAAGTTGCTAGCTTCTCTCTGCCATCTTGGTTCCACCCCTGGAACTCTGTAACATTGATTTTTAAAACGTTTTCTTCTAAAGTCTCTTCCTCCCTCCCTCCCCACCCCCTAAAGAATTCAAGAAATTCAATATAAGTTATATATGTGCAGTCATGCAAAACATTTCCACCTTAGTCAGATTGTAAAAGAAAACAAACAAAAAAAAACTTTAGAAAAAGGAACTAAAAAAAATTATCCTTAAATCTCTATTCAGAAACAATCAGTTCTTTTTCAGTAGATGGAATACATTTTTCATAAGTTCTTCAGAGTTGTCTTAGATTATTGTATTGCTGAAAATAACGAATTCATTCATAGCAGATCATCTTACAATATTGATGTTATTTTTATTACAGTGTATGTCACTTTGCATCAGTTCATATGTCTTGCCAGGATTTTCTGATAGCATCTTGCTTATCATGTTTTTTATAGTAAACTACATTTATATAGTACTTTAAAGAGAGATTTCCTTACAATCAACCCATGATGTTGATTATTATAAAAATAATAGAGAACATTTATATAACATGTTATACCTGACAAAGAATTTTCTTCACAATAGCACAGTAAAGTGTCATCGTTTTTATCCTCCTCCTCCTCCTCCTCATCATCATCATAATCATCCTCAACCTCATCATACTCATACTTATCCTCCTCCTCCTCCTCCTGATTATCATCTTACATTGCTCTTGCCTCTGCTTCAATTTTTTTCACAATTACTATTGCTAACTTCATTTCCCACCATCCTATTCCTTCCTCACAATATTTAATCTATTTTCTATCTTCTTTCACCCTATTTTTCCTCAAAAGTGTTTTGATTCTGACTGCCCACTCCCACAATCTGTCCTTCCTTTTTTCAACACCCCCCACATTATCCCCTTCCCCTCCTACTTTCTTGCAGGGTAAGGTAGATTACTAAACCAAATTAAGTGTGTATGTTATTCCCTCTTTGAGCCAATTCTGATGAACAAAAGGCTCACTTGCTCCCATATACCTCCCCTATCTTCCCCTCCACTTCATAAACTTTATTTTTTTTTGCTTCTTTTATGTGAGACACTTTATCCCATTACACCTCCCCCTTCCCCTTTCTCCAAGTGCATTTCTCTCATTGCTTAATTTTATTTTTTAGGGGACAGCTAGGTGGCATAGTAGATAAAGCACTGGCCCTGGATTCAGGAGGACCTGCGTTCAATGAACAATAGCTTTGGTTCCTCATTGCCTATTTCACTTCCTCTGATTTCTTTTTTTTCTTTTCTTAGTGCTATAGCTAGTGCTTCAAGTACAATACTGATTAATAGTGGTGATAATAGAATAAGATTCTTTTATTCCATATAAATATTTTATAATTTTCTAGTTACATTTAGAGATAATTTTTAACATTTGTTTTTATAAGATTTCTAGTTTCAAATTTTTCTCCAATCCTCCCCTCCTTGCCCCTTCTCCAAGACAGCAAGTAATTTGATATAGGTTATATATGTACAATCACGTTAAACATATTTCTGCATTAGCCATGTAATGAGAGAAGAATCAGAGCAAAAAGTAAAAAACCTCAAAAAAAGAAAAACAACAACAGAAACAATAGAAATAGTATGGTTTGATCTGCATCCAGATTCAACAGTTTTTTTTTTTTTTCTGGATTTGGAGAGTATTTTCCATAATGAGTCCTTTGGAACTATCTTGGACCATTGTTTTGCTGAGAAGAATTGTCTATCACAGTTGATCAACACAACAATGTTGTTGATACTGTATACAGTGTTCTCCTGGTTCTGCTCATCTCACTCATCATGAGTTCATGCATGTCCTTCCAGGTTTCTCTGAAATCCATCTGCTCATCGTTTCTTACAGCACAATAGTATTCCATTACATTCATATACCACAACTTGTTCAGCCATTCCCCAATTGATGGGCAACCCCTCAATTTCCAATTCCTTGCCACCACAAAAAGAGCAGCTATAAATATTTTTGTACATATGGAATCTTTTTCCTTTTTTAGTATCTCTGGGAAAAAGACCCAATAGTGGTATTGCTCGTCAAATGTATGCAAAGCTCCATAGCCCTTTGGACATAGTTCCAAACTGCTCTCCAGAATGGTTGAATAAGTTCACAGCTCCACCAACAATGCATTAGTGTTCCAATTTTTTCACACCCTCTCTAACATTTATTATTTTCCTTTTTTGTCATATTAGCCAATCTGATGGGTATCAACCTTAGAGTTGTTTTAATTTGCATTTCCCCAATCAATAGTGATTTAGAGCATTTTTTCATATGGCAATAGATAGCTTTGAGTTCTTCATCGAAAAACTGCCTCTTCTTATATGTGTATCATCAACATTATGTATTGATCAACTGTGATAGACTAGATTCTTCTAACCAATCGAATGATACAAGAAAGTTCCAAAGGACTCATGATGGAAAAGCCCCCCCCATATCCAGAAAAAAAAAGGGAACTGTGGAATATGGATGCTGATTGGACCATACTATTTCTTTTGTTTTTGGTGCTGTTCATTTTCTTTTTTGAGATTTTTCCTTTTTGCTCTGATTTTTCTCTTATAACATGACTACTGCAGAAATATGTTTAATGTTATTATATACATACACACACACATATAAAACCTATTTCAGATGACCTGCTCTCTTGGGGAGGAGGGAGGGAGGGGAGGGAGGGAGAAAAATTTGAAATTGGAAATCTTATATAAACAAATGTTTAAAACTATCTCTACATATAATTGGAAAATAATAAAATACTTTTATTTAAAAAAAGGAAAAAAAAGAAAACTGCTTGTTCATATCCTTTGATCATTTTTCAATTGGAGAAAGACTTGGATTCTTATCAATTTGATTGATTTCTCAATATATTTTAGAAATGAGGCCTTTATCAGAAGTACTGGCTATAAAAATTGTTTCCCAGTTTTCTGCCTCCCTTCTAATTTTGGCTGTATTGCTTCTGTTTGTACAAAACCTTCTTAATTTAATGTAATCAAAATCATCTGTTTTGCATTTAGTAATATTCTCTATCTCTTGTTTGGTAATAAACTGTTCTCATTTCCTAAGATCTGAGAGGTAAACTATTCCTTCCTCTCCTAATTTACTTATGGTATCACCTTTTGTGTCTAAATCATGTACCCATTTTGACCTTATTTTAGTATAATTTGTAAGATGTTGGTCTATACCTAGTTTGTGCCATACTCTCTTCCAGTTTTCCCGGCAGGTTTTGTAAAATACTGAATTCATATCCCAGAAGCTAGCATCTTTGGATTTATCAAACAGTTCATTACTAAAATAATTTGCTCCTGTTTCTCTTGTGCCTAATGTATTCCACTGATCTCTGTTTCTTAGCCAGTACCAGATAGTTTTGATGACTACTGCTTTATAATAAAGCTTTAGATTTGGTACAGCTAGCCCACCTTCCTGTGCATTTCTTTTCATTATTTCCCTTGATATTCTTGCCATTTTGTTTTTCTTGATGAATTTTGTTATTATTTTTCTAGCTCTATAAAATAATTTTAGGTAGTCTGATTGGTATGGCACTGAGTAAGTAAATTGATTTAGGTAGAATTGACTAATATTCTTTATAAATAATACTTGCTGATGTTTAGGATAGATAATACTCCTCAATCTGAGGAAAGCTCTATTTATTCCTATGCTTTCTAAAGCCTTTAATGGGAAGGAATATTGTATTTTGTCAAAAGACTTTTCTGTAATTTTTGAAATAACTCATATGATTTTTGTTAATTTTGTTATTGATTTGTAATTGCAAAATGGCTGAACAAGTTGTAGTATATGAATGTTATGGAATTCTATTGTACCGTGAGAAATGATGAGCAGGAGGAGTTCAGAGAAACCTGGAAGGACTTGCATGAACTGATGCTGAGTGAGATGTGCAGAACCAGAAGAACATCATACACAGTGTCATAAACATTATGTTTTGATCAACTGTGATAGACTAGATTCTTCTCACCAATACAACAGTAAAAGAAAGTTCCAAAGGACTCATGATGGAAAAGGATCTTCAAATCCAGACCAAAAAAAAAAGAAAGAAAGTACTGTGGAATATGGATGCTGATTGAATCATACTATTTCTTTTGTTTTTGGTGCTGTTGTTTTTCTTTTTTGAGGTTTTTCATTTTTGCTTTGATTCTTCTCTTATAACATGACTAATGCAGAAATATGTTTAATGTTATTATATATACATATAACCTATATCACATTACCTGCTGTTTAGGTGAGGGGGGGGAGAAAAGGGAGGGAGAGAGAAAAATTGGAAATTCAAAATCTTATTAAAACAAATGTTGAAAACTATCTCTACATTTAACTGGAAAATAGTAAAATACTTTTATTGAAAAAAATTTTGTTATTGATTTGGTCAATTATGCTGATAGTTTCCCTAATATTGAATCAGCCCTGAATTCCCAGTATACATCCCTCTAAGTGATGGTGTATGATCCTTTTTCATACACCACCACTTAGCAAGATTTATGCTTTGTGATATATTGCTATAATCTCCTTGCTTGTAGTTTATTTACAATATTTGCATTAATATTCTTTAAGAAAATTGGTCTATAGTTTTCTTTCTAAATTTTTGCTCTTCATTCTTTAAGTATCAGCACAACATTTGTGTTTTTAAAAGAATATGGTAGGACTCCTTCTTTACCTATTTTCCCCAAAAGTTTATATAGTATTGAAATTAACTGTACTTAGAATGCTTGGTAGAATTCAGTTGAGAATTTACCATGTGCTGGTGATTTTTTCTTACAGATTTCATTGATGGCTTGTCCAAATTATTATTTTAATGTTAATGTTATTATTTAAGTATTCTAATTGTTTCCTTTGCTAATCTTGGTTATTTATATATTTTTTTCTGTATATCCACCCACTGTACTTAGATTTTCTCATTTATTGGTATAAAATGTGCAAAATTTTAATTGCTTTTGAATTTATCCTTTTTATTTTTGTTAGGCATAATTTGGTTTTCTTCTTTCCTTTTTAATCAAATAGACAAATGATTTATCAATTTTATTAGTTTTTTTTAGTAAAACCAGCCCCTATTTCCTTATTTTCCATTTTATTAATCTCTGTTTTGATTAATGAATTTGCAATGTGATGTTTAGGGTTTTTCAATTTTTAATATCAAATTCATTGATCAGCTCTTTCTCTTTGGATGCATCCCATAAATTTTGGTATGTTCTCTCTTCATTGTCATTACCTTTGATGAAATTATTGTTTCTATGATTTGTTTATTGATCCATTAATTCTTCAGAACTAGATCATTTAGTTTCCCATTATCTTTTATTCCATATTTTCACAAGCCCTTATTTAATGTAATTCTTATTGTAATATGATCTGGAAAAAAGGCATGTAATATTTATCATTTTTCTGTGGTTTTGAGGGCTTTGTGCTCTAATACATGGTTAATTTTTGTATTACTGCTATGTACCGATGAGCAAAAAGTGAATTCCTTTCTCTGCCATCTTGGTTCTGTACCAAATAAACATATTTTCAAAACCTTATCATTTTAAATAATATCCCCTGAGGTAGATCAAAGTGGGAGGAGTTTAAGAAAGATCTCTGTCCAAGGGGGTAGTGGAAAGACTTTTGCAAAATAATTGTAGAAGAAAAGATGTCTATAGATAAATAGATGTTTTATGTCACTTAATTCTAGGTGCTAAAGCAGTTTCTCTATATTTTCAATATTATGGCCATCGCTCCAGCGGGGAATCTGCATCTCTTTCAGTCTAAAGCACCTGAAAAATAACATAAAATTGAAAAATGTCCTAGCAGTAAATATTGTTAATAAAATTGTTTAGAATCTTAGCTTAGTGGTAAGTACAATTCTTACCACATAATTTACACTAGTTCTATAGGTATCATTTCTTTTGGAATATGCACTTTCTATATCTCTTTAAAGAGATATTGTATTTACGTTGAATGATTGCTGAATTTAAAGCACACCTGTCTCTTATTCTAAGTAAAAATGAACAATTCACTTAAATTCTCTAAATCTCCCCTCCATTCCCAGAGAACCATCTTTTATTTTATAAAATTTATTAGTTGCTTTTTATATATTATATAAATATATATTTTACTTTTAATTTTTGATTTCTAAATGATCTCTCTCTTTCCCAAAATCTCCCTCACTTACTGAGAACATAAGCAATATAATATCAATTATACATATGAAGTCATGGAAAACATTTCTAAATAAGCCACATTGCAAAAAAAAAAAAAAAGGACAAAGATTATACTTCAAATTGCACTCAGAGTTCATTGGTTTTCTCTCTAGAGATGGATAACATTTTTTAAAATAATAAACTCTTTCAAATTGTCTTGAATTGTTGTATTGATTAGAGTAGCCAAATCTTCCAAGTTGATCATCATTTCAGCATTACTATTATTGTGCACAATGATCTCCCAATTGTTTTCATGTTATTTTGCATCAGTTCATGTAGGTCTTCCATGTCTGTCTAAAACTGTTCCCTGGGTCATTTGTTATAATAGAATAATACTCCATCATAATCATATTCCACAGTGTGTCCAGCTAGTTACCAATTGCTGATATCTTATTGATTTCTTATTCTTTGCCACCCCCAAAAAAGCAGATATAAACATTTTAGTAAATGTAGGCCCTTTTCCTTTTTCTCTGAACTCTTTGGGATAGAGACCTAGTAATGGTTTAAATTTCCTATGGAAAGAATTACAAACTCTTTTCCAGAATAATTGGATCAGTTCAGTACTTCACCAATGGTCCATTAGTCTGCTATTAAATATATTCTTTCATTTTCTATTTTACCTTCTTGTGTTCTAGGATATCAGTGCAGTAGTCCTACATAATTTCTTGAAATATGATGTCTTGGCTCATTTTTTGATCCTAGATTTTAAGTAGTCCAATACTCCTTAAATTATCTCTGCTTAATCTATCTTACGGGTCTTTTTTAATGTAGTATTTCACATTCTTCTTCATTCTTTTGATTTTGTTTTATTGTTCCTTGACTTCTTATGGAATCACTAACTTTCACTTACCCAATTCTAATTTTTAAGGAATTCTTTTTCTTCAGTGAACTTTTGTACCTCTTTTCCCAATTGGCCAATTCTCTTTTTAGGTAGCTTTTTTTTCCCCTTCAGTATATTTTTGCGTCTCTTTTACCATTAGGCCAATTCTGTTTTAAGGTTTTATTTTCTTCAATCTTTTACCTATCTCTGTTAATTCTCTTTTCATCATTTTCTTGCATCATTCTCATTTCTTTCCCCATTTTTTCCTTTACCACTTTTATTGCTTTCTTTAACTCTTCTAGTAATTAATTTTTTAAAAATATTTTTTGTTTTGCCAGGCACTTTCATTTTTAATAATGTTTTATTTCTGCAATTACATGTTAAAGCATGTTTTAACACTTAAAAAAATCTTAAGTTCTGAATTTTATCGCTCTTTCTCTCTTTCTCCCTTACTCTCTCCCTGAGTTGACAAACAATCCAATATAGGTTATCCATGTTCAATCATGTAAAACATGTCTATATTAGTGATTTTATTGAAGAAGAAAAAGGAGACAGGAAGGAAGGAAGAATAAGAGAAAATAGAATGTTTCAGTATGTATTCAGATATCAGTTCTTTTTTGGGGGGGTCGGGGCAATGAGGGTTAAGTGACTTGCCCAGGGTCACATAGCTGGTAAGTGTCAAGTGTCTGAGTCTGAATTTGAACTTAGGACCTCCTGAATCCAGGACCAGTGCTTTATCTACTGAGCCACTTAGCTGCCCTCAGACATCATTTATTCCCCCTTCAGGCAGTGCATATCATGCTTCATTATTAGTCCTTTTAGGATTGTCTTGGATCATTTTATTGCTGAGAATACCTGTCATTCACAGTTCTTCATTGTACAATATTGCTATTATTGCATACAATGTTCTCCTAGTTCTGCTATCTTCACTTTGCATCAGTTCATGTTAGTCTTTCCAGGTTTTTCTGAAATCATCCTAATTGTCCTTTCATATAGCACAATAATATTCCATCACAATAATATTCCACCACTTGTTTGGCCATTCCCATATTGAAGGGCATCCCTTTGATTTTCATTTGTTTTTCACCACAAAAAGCGCTGCTATAGGGGGAAGCTTGGTGGCACAGTGTTTAAAACACTGGCCTGGATTCCGGAGAACCTGAGTTCAAACCTGGCTTCAGACACTTGGCAATTACTAGCTGTGTGACTCTGGGTAAGACACTTAACCCTCATTGCCCCACAAAAAAGAGCTATGCCCTTTTTTATGTCTTTGATATATAGACTTAGCAGTTCTTCATGTAATGCTTGTCAGCTTTGGGCCTGCTTAGCATTTTTCTTTAAGATTTTGGGGGCAACTATTTTCACATTGTTATCTTTTGAGTTCATGTGTTGGTCTTCCCTGCCACTCTAATAACTTATTTTTTATGTTGAAGTTCTATTTTTGTTTATGATGGTTGCTCATTTTTCCAATCTATTTAACTTTGAACTTTCTATTAAAATTGGGCTTTACTCACCTGGGCGTAGGGAGGCACTGTCCCAATTTTCAGGCTTTTTTCTTGCTATTGTTTTCAGAGCTAGTTCTTGGTGTCTGCAAGTTTTCAATTTTTCCAAGATGGTGTGATTTGGGAAGAGGGGCAATCAATACTCTTTGAGTCTTGCCCTAATCTTTACCCAGAAATAGCCCCAGCTTTCCTGCACAAGTACTAGTGCTCTTCTTGGCCCTTGAACTGTGACCACTTTCCTGTTCCTCTGATGCTATAAGTGTTTTTCTTGGCCCTGGAACTATGACCGCAAACGACATATCAGCAATAAGAACCAGTTACTCTCAGTGCCAGCACTGGGTCCCCTGTAATCTCTTTCTGACTGGTTTTAAGACCTCCTTGCCATCTCTGATTTGAAAGCTCCTTAAACTACTGCTGTAGCTTCTGATACTATTGCCCTGTGTGTACTCCAGATAGCCCTCTAACTTGGTGGCACAGGCCTCTCCTATAGATCTCCTAAGTTTTCTTAGGCTGAAAAATATCTCACCTTTATCTCTTCTTGACTCTGCCACTCCACATTTTTATTTGAGGCATTATCTTTTAAAAATTTTCAAGAAGAACTTGAGAGAGCTCAGCTGGGTTGCTGCCTCCTCATCACTCTCCCTGCCTTACCCCATTATTCCCTTATAAGAAGAAACCTGCTTAATTTACTTGTAGCAAATATCACACTTTAAAAAAAATTTTTTTTTAAATTTTTTTAGTGAGGCAGTTGGGGTTAAGTGACTTTCCCAAGGTCACACAGCTAGTAAGTGTTAAGTGTCTGAGGCCGGATTTGAACTCAGGTACTCCTGATTCCAGGGCCGGTGCTCTATCCACTGGGCCATCTAGCTGCCCCCAAATATCACTCTTAACCACATCCTTCAAATTGTGGATTCATTATTTTGTTGATTATTCTACAATCAGTATATTGCAATGGCAATACCAGGGTAGTATACCTTCTGACATAGATCCTCCAAGGAGAAGAGGAAGGGGCTCAAAAGGTATTCAGAGATACAGTCATTACTGAACTGATGAAGACATCAGCATTGCTCAGCCTTTTGGAGTTCCTAAATCTTTTGAGTATTTGTACTAGACTTTCCCTAGGGCACACAAAACATCAAAGAGCATAGACATACAGAAAAAGACATGCAAGTAATGAGAATTACCCTTTGCCATAGTGCCTTGCCTTTAAGGTCTCAGTCAGTACTCATGGTCTCTTTCTTCTACCATAATTATCTCTATGGCCCCAGTATAATGGCCAATTTAGGAATGACTATCTAGAGAAGCGGGTACCCTCTATTTTTGTATGTTCACTACAGGCAGCCTCAGATTGGGAGACAGGCTCTTCTCTCATTAGGTCTATTAGTAGTAATTGTCCTGTGTCTACTCACACAGCTGAACTGTCATGTGCTTCCATCATTGTGGTAACAATCTTCAAAATTAGCCTAGCTATCTTCTCAACAATGCAAGAACGGATTTTCCAAAATAATATCTTACAAAAGGAGCAAGAAAATCTGAAATATAATAATTCCCCCCTCTAACTACTTTTACACCTCTTTCATTTTACCTAGAAAATAGCTGAGAAGAACTTAAGGTTATTTGCAACTTGCATTGTTCATTCTTCAGCCTTTGATTCCATAGGCAGGGAACATATAGAAATGAAATTGCATGATTTTTTTTGGGGGGGGGCAGGGCAATGAGGGTTAAGTGACTTGCTCACAGTCACACAGCTAGTAAGTGTCAAGTGTCTGAGGCCAGATTTGAACTCAGGTCCTCCTTAATCCAGGGCCAGTGCTTTATCCACTGTACCACCTAGCTGCCCCCCAAATTACATGATCTTGATCTACTTTCTTTCATCTACTAATGATTCTCTAGAGCCATCACCATAGGATTACTGTTAAATTGGAATGGTCAAAAAGTCTCATGATAGATATAATTTTAGTCCCAAATGTGGGTGAGTGTCCTAATCCCCCTTCTTAAATTTTATTAATACAATTTCTTTTTATAGGAGCTAAATTTTCCCCAGGATCCTTCCCAATTTCCCTTCCAGAGAATAATCCCTTATAATTAAGATCCGCTAATTTATTCACATTTAAACATCTTTTAGGGGCGGCTAGGTGGCACAGTGGATAAGCACCGGCCCTGGATTCAGGAGTATCTGAGTTCAAATCCGGCCTCAGACACTTGACACTTACTAGCTGTGTGACCCTGTAAGTCACTTAACCCCCATTGCCCCGTGCAAATAAATAAATAAATAAATAAAGTTGTATGTCATACTTGTAGAGATGTTGTATACTTTTCTCTGTATCATTTTAATTTTATTATAAATATATATGTACATATATTTATATATGACCTTTAAAGTGAGGAAATGATTAAATGAAATTTATGTGGCATAAATTTCTCTTATTTAATTAGTTTAAATACCATATTTATGATGTAAAACAAATCAATGTCATACATGTAAAAATTATTTTTAAAATATCTCCAGAATAAAACCACTCCATATATAGTTGAAATCACATCAGCTTCCTTAAATTTGCAAACAGTGAAACTTCAAGAACATGCTCAGCAAAAAAAAAAAAAAATAATAAGTGTTTAAAATATTTGTTGTTCAATTATTAGCATGGCACAACTGAGACAATACAAAGGAAATGCAGCGACCTGCATGGACCCCAGGCTGTAGTCTAACAGGGACTTCTAAAGGTATATCCAAGGTAGCTGAATGCTATGGCAGAATTCTTCCATTGATCTGCTTTTGTGTTGTTATAATGAAAACTTCAACCAGTCTGATCTTAGAGATTTTTTGAAATTTTTACTTATTTTATTGTCAGTTTGTTGAATAAAAGAAGCATTTTCTTTCTTTTTCTTTTTCTTTCTTTCTTTCTTTCTTTCTTTCTTTCTTTCTTTCTTTCTTTCTTTCTTTCTTTCTTTCTTTCTTTCTTTCCATTTTTTTGTGAGGCAATTGGGATTCAGTGACTTGCCAGGGTCACACAGCTAGTAAGTATCAAGTGACTGAGGCTGGATTTGAACTCAGGTCCTCTTGATTCCAGGGCCAGTGCTCTATCCACTGTTTCACCTAGCTGCCCCATTAAAACAAGCATTTTCATTATATAGTATGATGAAAAAGATGATGGCATATGGAATTGAAAATCCATTATGTACAACTTATTATTCCTTTTAAATATACAATAAAGTTACCATGTGAATTTCATTTTTCCCTTCCCTTCACCTTAGAGATGGCTACCATTAGACACATATATATGGGGGGCGGCTAGGTGGCACAGTGGATAAAGCACTGGCCTTGAAATCAGGAGTACCTGAGTTCAAATCCGGCCTGTGTGACCCTGGGCAAGTCACTTAACCCCCATTGCCCTGAAAAAAAAAAAGACACATGTATATGTGTATGTGTGTTTGTATATGTATATATGTTACATACACATATACATATAAAAATTTATATGTATATATTTATGCTTATTATTTCTTTCTCTGCATGTAGATGGTATATTTCTTCATATTTTCTTTGTGGTTAATATTGGTATTTATAATAGTCAAAATGATTAATTAGCTCAAAGTTGTTCTTAAAACTACATTACTGGGGTAGCTAAGTGGTGCAGTGAATAAAGCAATGGCCCCGGATTTAGGAGGACTAAGACACTTGACACTTATTAGCTGTCTGACCTTGGGCAAGTCACTTAACCCTAATTGCCCTGCTAAAAATAAATAAATTAATCAAAAATTTTTTAAAAAATTATTTAAAAACCCCTACATTGGACAAAGCCAAGTTGGTGGAGAGAAGCCATCAAGTTGCCTGAGCTCTCCTGCAGTTCCCTGAAAACAAACATTAGATTAAGCCTCTAAAGGGATTCTGAAACTAGAGAACCTATAAAAGACAGAGACCCAATCTTTCAATTTGAGATAATTTAGAAGACTTCAGGACAGGTCAGTCTCACTTGGGCAAAAGGGGAGTACAGCACAACTCAGCACAGCACAGTGCAGCATGGAGAAAGGCTGGGCAAGTCAGCAGGAAGCTCTTGGCCACAGTGGAGCAACTGAGGCCCCTTGATCCTGGCTCAGCAAGCTGGTGGTGCAGCAGTCCAGTTGTGAGATCTGCCAGCACCAGATGAGAGGGCAGTCTGACAACTGTAGGAACATCCACAAGACAGCCATGACTAGGCTGGGCCATCCCAGAGCCTGGAGAAAGGACAAGGAACAAGCCCAGGGAAGTGAGGAATCTACAAGCCACAGAGGCCTCACAGTAGAAAGCAAGTGACAGAGCCTCTCTCCCCTGGCACAAAAAGCTTGAAACAGTGACCCATTTGCTCAGGAGCAGACCTCAACTTTAAAAAATAAGCCACAATATGAGTAAGAAACAGAAAACAGCTCTTACCATTGAGAGCTTCTGTGTTGACAGGGAAGAGAAAAATACAAACTCAGATGAGGACAATACTCTCAAATTGCCTATATGTGAAGCCTCAATAAGGAAGATGAATTGGTCTCAAGGCCAAAAAGCCTTCTTGGAAGAGCTCAAAAAAGATTTGAAAAATCAATTGAGAGAGGTAGAAGAAAAAATGGGGAGAGAAATGAAAGTAACAAAAGAAAATTATGAAAAAAGACTCAACAGCTTGGAAAAGGAAGTACAATGACTGACTGAAGAAAACAATTCCTTAGAAAATTCATTTGGCCAAATGGAAAAGGAGACGCAAAAGCTTACTGAAGAAGCCAATGTCTTAAAAATTTGAATTTGACAGATGAAAGCTAATGATTCCATGAGATACAAGGAATCAGTCAAAAAGATTCAAAAGAATGAAAAAATAGAAGAAAATGTGAAATAGCTCATTGAGAAGACAACTGACCTGGAAAATATATCCAGGAGAGATCATCTGACAATTATTGGACTACATGAAAGCTATGATCAGAAAAACAGTCTGGACACCATATTCCAGGAAATTATCAAGGAGAACTGCCCTGATACTATAGAATCAGAGGATAAAATCATCATTGAAAGAATCCACTGATCACCTCCTGAAAGAGACCCCAAAAGGAAAACTCCAAGGAATATTGTAGCCAAATTCCAGAATTATCAGTTGAAGGAGAAAATACTCCAAGCATCCAGAAAGAAGTAATTTAAATATCATGGAGCCACAGTTAGGATTGCAACAGACCTGGCAGCTTCAACAATAAAGGATTGCAAGGCTTGGAATAAGATATTCCAGAAGGCTAAGGAGCTTGGATTGCAACCAAGGATGAACTCCCCAGCAAAACTGATCATTCTCTTTTGGAGAAAAGATGGATATTCAATGAAATAGGGGACTTTCAAGGTTTCCTGATACAAAGAACGGAACTGAATAGAAAATTTGATCTTAACATACAAGACTTGAGAGGTTTAAAAAGGGAAAAAGTTATTCAATATGATTAAACTGTTTACATATATGTATATGGGAAGATAATACTTATAACTCTTGAGAACTGCATCTGTATTTGGACAGACAGAAGGAGTATACATAGAGGGTATAAATATAAATTGTCTTTGATGTGATGATATAAAGAAAATTAAGGGGTGAAAAAAGATGTTCATTGGGAGAAGAGAAAAGGGGAGGTGGAATGGGGTTAATTGCATCATAAGAAGAGGTGCAAAAAACCTATTACAATAGAGGGAAAGAAGGGAGGGGTGAGCATTGTTGCAACCTTACTCTCATCATTTTTGGTTCAAAGAAGGAATAACATATATGTTCATTAGGATAAAAAAACTTAGCATATTATTTAGGGAAGTAAAAGGATAAGGGGGAAAGGGGAGCATTGATTGATGGGAGGGTAGAAGCAGGGGAGAAAAGGGCAAACAAAAGTGAGGGGGGCTGATAAAAAGGAGGGCAGATTGGGGGAGGCAGGGGTAAGAAGTAAAACTTTGGTGAGGAGGAATAGGGTGAAAGAAGGGGGGAAAGTATAAAGGGGGTAAATAGAATGGAGGGGAATAGACAATTAGTAATCATAACTGTGAATGTAAATGGGATGTACTCTGCCATAAAACAGAATTTAATAGCAGAGTGGATTAAAAACTAGAATCCTACAATATGCTGTTTACAATAAACACATTTGAAGCAGAGTGATACACACAGAGTAAAGGTAAAAGGTTAGAGTAGAATATATTATGCATCAGCTGAAGTCAAAAAGCAGAGATAGCAATCTTTATCTCAGAAAAAGCAAAGGCAAAAATAGATCTAACTAAAAGAAATAAGGAAGGAAACTACATCTTGCTAAAAGGTATTATAGATAGTGAAGTAATTTCAATACTAAACATGCTTGTGCCAAGTGGTATAGCATCCAAATTCTTAGAGGAGAAGTTAAATGAGTTACAAGAGGAAATAAACAGCAAAACTATACTAGTGTGGGCTCTGAATTTTCCCCTCAAAATACAGCAATCATTCCTATTAAAAACACTAGAGAAGTTCAGCTAGGTAGTGCAGTGCTGAACGTACTGGCCCTGGATTCAGGAGGACCTGAGTTCAAATCCAGCCTCAGACTCTTGACACTTACTACCTGTGTGACCCTGGGCAAGTTACTTAACTCTCATTGCCCAGCCAAAAACAAACAAACAACAACAACAAAAGTCCACTAGATAGCATAGGAATAGGTGGGACTTTGGTTAAAATAATATCCAGTATCTACCTAATACCGTTAGCAAACATTATATGTAATGGAGGTAAGTTAGAGGCCTTCCCAATAAGATCAGGGATGAAACTGGAATGTCCATTATCCCCACCATTAGTTAATATTGTACTAGAAATTTTAGCTTTAGCAATAAGACAAGAAAAAGTTCTTAAAGGAATTAGAATAGGCAAGTAGGAAACAAAACTATATTTGCAGATGATATGATGGTATACTTAGAGAATCCTAAAGAATCAAGTAAAAACTTAGTTGAAACAACAACTTTAGCAAAGTAGTAGGATATAAAATAAATGCCCATAAATCATCAGCATCTCTATACATGACCAACAAAGCTCAGCAGCAAGACATAGAAACAGAAATTACATTTAAAGTAATGGTAGATAATATAAAATACTTGGCAGTCTACTTGCCCAGACAAACCCAGGAACTCGGTGAACAATATTACAAAACATTTTTCACACAAATAAAGTCAGATCTAAATAATTGGAAAAGTATCAATTGCTCATGGATCGGCCAAGCTAAAATAATAAAAATGACAAATCTACCTAAATTAATTTCCTTATTCAGTGCCATACCAATCAGACTAACTAAAATTATTTTATAGAGCTGAAAAAATAATAACAAAATTCATCTGGAATAACAAAAGGTCAAGAATATTAAGAGAACTGGGGCAGCTAGGTGGCACAGTGGATAAAGCACTGGCCCTGGATTCAGGACGACCCGAGTTCAAGTCCAGCCTCAGCCACTTGACACTTAGTAGTGGTGTGACCCTGGGCAAGTCACTTAAAAATATTAAAAGAACTAATAAAAATGCACAGGAAGGTGGGCTAGCTGTACTAAATCTGAAGCTTTACTATAAAGCATCAGTCATCAAAATTATTTGGTACTGTCTAAGAAAGTGGTGGAACAATGGAATAGTTTAGACACAGGAGACACAGTTATCAATCACTATAGTAATCTACTATTTTATAGACCAAAGACTCTAGCTTCTGGGATAGGAACACCGTATTTGACAAAAAACTGCTGGGAAAAGTGGAAGGTAGTATGGCAGAAACTAGACATGGACCAATATCTTACAACTTATAGTAAAATAAGGTCAAAATGGGTACATGAATTAGACATAATAAAAGGGAAATTAGGAGAGGAAGGGATAGTTTAACTCTCTGATTTAAGGAAATGAGAACAGTTTATGACAAACAAGAGATAGGGAATATTATGAAAAGCAAAATAGATGATTTTGATTATATTAAATTAAAAGGTATTTTTTTTTAACAAACTGAAGTAATGCATCCAAAATTAGAAGGGAAGCAGAAAGCTGGGAAATAATTTATATAGCCAGTATCTCTGAAAAAGGCCTCATATAAGAATCCAAGTCATTCCCCAATTGAGAAATGGTCAAAGGATAAGAACAGGCAGATTTCTGATGAAGAAATCAAAGCTGTCTATTGCCATATGAAAACATACTCTAAATCACTATTGATTAGAGAATGCAAATTAAAACAACCCTGAGGTACCACCTCACTCCTATCAGATTGGCTAATATGACAAAAAAGGAAAATAATGTTGGAGAAGCTGTGGAAAAATTGGAATACTAATGCATTGTTGGTGGAGCTGTGAACTGATCCAACCATTCTGGACAGCAATTTGGAACTATGCCCAAAGGGTTATAAAGCTTTTGACCCAGCAATACTACTATTAGGTCTTTTTCCCGAAGAGATCCTAAAAAACGGAAAAGGTTCCATATGTACAAAAATATTTATAGGTGCTCTTTTTGTGGTGGCAAGGAATTGGAAATTGAGGGGTTGACCATCAATTGGGGAATGTCTGAAGAAGCTGTGATATATAAATGTAAATGAATACTATCATGCTGTAAGAAACAGTGAGCAGACAGATTTCAGAGAAACCTGGAAGAACTTACATGAACTGATGCTGAATGAGATGAGCAGAACCAAGAGAACATTGTACACAGTAACAACAATATTGTGTGTTGATCAACTGTGATAGACTTGACTCTTTTCAGCAATACAATGGTCCAAGATAGTTTCAACGGACTCATGATGGAAAATGCTCTCCAAATCCAGAAAAAAAAGAACTTTGGAATTTAGATGCAGATTGAACCATACTAGTTCTACTTTTTTTGTTTTTCTCTTTTGAGGGTTTTCCATTTTGCTCTGATTCTCCTTTCACAACATGACTAATGCAGAAAAATGTTTAATGTGATTATACATATATAATCTATATCATATTGCTTGCTGTCTTGGGGAGGGGGAAGGGAGTGGAGGGAGGGAGAAAAATTTGAAACTTGTAACGATAGGAATGATGCCACCTGCTGGAGAGTTACCATAGGAATGCTCCACTGTGAGGAGAAGGCATCTGAAGGCAAGCCGTGCAGTCAGGTCCTTGGCGTCAGGAAGTGGCATTTGCTCGTAGTTACTGTCTATCAAAGCTACCAGCCAAATTAGCTTGGAGCTGTGTGTGCCTATGGAGGGGATGTTCCCAGTTTCACAGGAGGCATTAGGTCCTTTTTTGTTCCTGATCTCACTATGGCAGGTCGGATGCTGGGGTCTCTTAGAAATAGTTAGATTTTTATATTTCTCTCATGTTCTTTAATAAATACTTAAACACTTAAATACTCTTGCTAAAGCTTGTAAGTTTTTTTGGTGACCACTCATTAGATTTTAGATAGTATAGCTAGAATTTTAGCTCCTTACAAACTAGAAATCATATAAAAACAAATGTGGAAAACTATCTCTACATGAAACTAGAAAATAATAAAATATTTTTATGATAAAAAAACCCTACATTACTGTTACTATACACAACCTTCTCTTCATTCTGATCATTTCACTCTTCATTTTTTTGTCCTATCTTATCCATGTTTTTTTAAGATCATTAAGTTCATCATTTCTTATATCATAATAGTATTCCACTGCAATCATATGCCACAACTTGCTCAGTCATTACCCACTTGATGGGCACCCCTCCACACACACAAACTCACATTTTCCAGGTCTTTGCCACAATTAAGTGAGCTACTTTAAATATTTTGGAATACATGGGTTCTCTTTCTTTTTCCCTAATATATATCTATATTTATTTCAACATAGATATTCTTAGGAAAGCCATATTGGCTTTTAGAAAAAACTACTTCCCTTTTGAAGGATTCACAAATTATTCATTCCATTAACATAATTTAAGTGGACATTTATCTCAGTAGGGAGGCCTACTAGTATTCTGGGGCTTGATGACAATCAACACAGTGCCATCTGCACAGAGAATGATATGGAGAACTTTTCCAGCTTTAGAAATTCATTTTTGATTTGTGATCTGTCCAAGACATTCTTTATGACAGTAGGGGAACAACTTGGGCAAGTATGTGCAACTTGATAATCAGAAAATAATTGAATGAATTTATTTCTGTTGATGCATCTATTAAGTATTCTTACATGAGCCTAACATATCTATGTGTGTGTGTGTGTGTGTGTGTGTGTGTGTGTGTGTGTGTGTGTGTTTGATCTCTATATGGAAAAATCATCAAAGCTGTGCTTTGCAAGGCATTAATGTAAAAAAAACCTGAATAATTTATAATCTTGTATACTATGCACATTTCAATCATATGACTTTCAGGATCATACAAAGTCAACTCTGAAAGGTGGACTGTTATCAAAGATATTATCAAACATGTTTAGGACATTATAATAATGATTTATAGACTTGAGAAAATAGGCTGATGTTCTCTCCACAAAAAGTAGCCGCCTCTTGTTTTATGCATGGCACTCTCATCTCCTCTTTTCAAGCATTTCAACTGGCTATCCTTATTTCTGGAATGCACCCCTAATCCATCTTTTACTTTAAGAGGCAGTTCAGGAATCATGTTCTGTATAAAGCCTTTCCTGATTCCCCACCAAGCCTATTTCTTCATGCTACTTGTATTTAACCTTGTACTGTAATATATTTATATTTATTGACTTTTTAATTTCTACTGGTAAAACAATTTTTAGATGTAACTTTGACTCTCTCCATTTAGAATGAAGGGAGGTCCTATATATAAGGAGAGAATGTTTCATTTTTCTGTACGTGTACCCAAAACTTAGCACAGTGCCTATCTTCTAGTATTAGTTGCTTAATAAATACTTGTATCTTGAATAATCATTGATCATGATACTGTTCACTGCTTTTTCACCAGGCTTTTGTTATAAGTCCTTATTTGAGATAAAAAAAATCATTTTTAGATTTTTAAAATTCAAAAGTGTTTTCAGAGTTATAACACTTCCTAAAAGCATTTTTATATATCCTTTTTCTATCCTGTTACTCTTTCTGATGTCATATTTTTAAATGTTAAATTCTACTTCCTCATATAACACAGTGGATATCTTGATGTGTCATTGCTCAAATGTTACATTATCATCAATGATAAAAATATGTTCCTAAAGAAATGCTAGAAATTCTGTTCTATTTTCAGCATATCTTTCACTACTCAGCTTTGTGCCCACATTTTGATCAAGGACACAATATTTCAAGCCACAATTTGATTTGCTTTTAGTGATCTTGTTAAAATCTTCAAAGACATGTTATTCTTCCCTGAGACAAGATGGTGGAGAGAAGCCAGGAAATTACCTGAGCTCTGTCCCAATTCCTCTCAAAAAATGTTAAATCAAGCCTCTAAAAACATGCTGGAGCAAAAGAATCCACAAAAAGATGGAGTTAAAGAATTTCCTAGCTCAAGATAACTTAGAAGGATTTCAGGAAAGGTCTTTCTAACTGGGGTAAAAGGGGACTGCCTCCCAGTACAGTCAGTGTCCTGGAAGGCCAGTGGAAGGGTCTGAGCCATGGCAAACATTTGGCCTCAGCAGGCCAGTGGCACAACAGGCAAAATTTGAGGCTTTCAGCCCCATTGCAGCAAGCAAACTACCAACACTTGAACCCACAGAACAACAGGCATGACTCTGCCAGGCCACACAATGTGTAAGGTGCTAGTCCTAGAGAGATCAACACAAAAATCAAGTACCAGGCCCCTGTCCCCATTCAAGAAGGTTGTGACAGTGCCCCCTGTACCCCAGAAGCAGAGTTCAATTTTTCAAATGAGCAAAAAACATAAAAGAGCCATGACCATAAAAAGGTACTATTGCTACAGGGAAGATCAAAGCACAAACTCAGAAGACAAAAATGTCAAAATGCCTACATATGAAATACTGAAGGGAAATTAATCTCAGGCCTCCAAAATCCTCTTGGAAGGACTAAAAAAGGATTTTAGAAATCAAGTAACAGGCAAAATAAAAAAAGTGGTAAAAGAAATGAGAGAGATGCAAGAGAATTATGAAAAAAAAGTTTCCAACAGCTTGGAGAAGGAAGTACAAAAACTTACTGAAGAAAACCACACCTCAAAAAATAGAGTTGGGGGGGCAGCTAGGTGGCACAGTGGATAAAGCACTGGTCCTGGTTTCAGGAGGACCTGAGTTCAAATGTGGCCTCAGACACTTGACACTTACTAGCTGTGTGACCCTGGGCAAGTCCTTTAACCCTCATTGCCCTGCAAAAAAAAAAGAAAGAAAGAAAGAAAGAAAGAAAGAAAGAAAGAAAGAAAGAAAGAAAGAAAGAAAGAAAGAAAGAAAGAAAGAAAGAAAGAAAGAAAAAAAATAGAGTTGGCCAAATGGAAAAACAAATACTCTTAAGAAACAAATCTTTTAAAATATAATTGGGAAAACAAAATACTATTTTAAACAGTCAAATTGACCAAATAGAAAAAGAGGTATAAAAACTAACTGAAGAAAATCCTTAAAAATTAGAATTAGGAAAGTGGAAGTTGATAACTCTATGAGAAATCAAGAATCAGTCAAGCAAAATAATAAAATGAAAAAAAAATAGAAGAAAATGTAAAGCACCTAATTGGAAAAACAATTGAACTGGAAAATAGAACAAGGAAAACCAAGTGAAGAATTATTCAACCACTTAAAAGTCATGATAAAAAAGATACTAGACAGCATCTTTCAAGAAATTATCAAGGAATAGTGCCCTTATGTCCTAGAACTGGAAGTATTCATTGAAAGAATCCAAATTAAAGCTATATCTACTCATTAAAATGCTGTACATCACTATTTATTAGAAAAATGCAAATTAAAGCAACTCTGATGTACCACTTCACACCTATCAGATTGGCTAATATGACAGACAAGAAAAACGATAAGTGTTGGAGTAGGCTGTGGGAAATTAGAATACAATGCATTGTTGATGGAGTTGTGAACTGAGTCAACCATTCTGGAATACAATTTGGAATTATGTACAAAGTCTATACAATATTGCATAGCCTTTGATCTAGCAATAACACTGTATCCAAAGAGATACATAAAAATAGGAAAGGGATCTACACTTACAAAATTATTTCTATAACCTCTCTCTGTGTTGGTAAAGAATTAGAAATTAAAGTAATTATGATCATTTGAGGAATAGCCAAACATGTTGTGGGATATGAATATAATAGAATATTACAGTGCTATAAGAAATGATGATCAGGTGGATTTCAGAAAAAAACTGGAAAGACTGATGCTAAATGATGTGAGCGGAACCAGGAGAACATTGTATATAGTAAACAGCAACGTTGTGTGGTGATCAACTATGACAGACTTAGCTCTTTTCATCAATACAATGATCCAAGACAATGCTGAAGACTCATGATGGAAAATGCTATCCACATCCAGAGAAAGAACTATGGACTCTAAATTCAGATAGAAGAATACTACTTTCACTTTTTTGGTGGCTTTTCCCTTTTGTTCTATTTCTTCTTTTACAACATTTATAATGCAGAAATATGTTTATATTATTGTACATATATAACCTATATCAGATTGCTTGCCATTTGGGGGAGGAAGGAAGAAAGGAAGGGAGGGAGGAAAAAAAAGTGAAATTCAAAATCTTGTAAAAATGAATGTTGAAAACTACCTTTCCATATAATTGGAAAAAATATATTACTATTTATGAAAAAAATTTATTCTTTATGAGATAGTTTAGTACATAGACTGTAATTGTATTTGAAATGGTATTTTTGCTTATACTCATCATTATCATAATGAGGTAAGATGGCCAATTAATTATCTCATGAAATAATATTCATCTAGAATCATAGGTCCATAAATTCAGGGTTGGAAGAAAATTATAGAACTACTACTTCAACTCTTTTATTTTAAAGACTGAAGAAACTGAGAGATTAAATGATTGATATATGATTGCATAGGTAGCAAGTGTCAGAGCTAGGGAAAATTAAAATGCAGTTCCTCTGGGTACACTTTCATGCTCTTTTCCTCTATACTTTTATGACCTTTTGATATAAGATAAAATTTAATTCTACCAGCTGCTATATTTAGATCTACATAGGGAAGGGACAGCTAGGTGGTGCAGTGGATAAAGCACTGGCCTGGATTCAGGAGCAGATGAGTTCAAATACAGCTCAGACACTTGACACATACTAGCTGTGTGAACTGAGCAAGTCACTTGACCCTGATTGCCCCCCACAAAAAAAAAGAAAAAGAAAGATGTAGATCCACATAATGAAACCATAAGCCATCTTTTCTTTCAATTACACTAAATTAGCTTACCCAATGATATCTTAGTTCACTTAGGGAAAGAACATGAATAGTAGTAACATTCTATTGTTGTGTAATAGTTTCATTTGTTGATTATTAACAACAGTTAGATCACCATACTTGAATGTTTTTTAATACTTTCCTTAAGTACCTCTATGTGTCAGTCACAGTGCTAAATGCACAATAGAGTAGATAAAAGAATTCCTACTCTCTAGGAATTTTTATTCTAATAAGCATGGAGAAATATAGATCTACATGTAGATAAATAAAACTGACATAGCTATAGAAGTAGCATTATATTATGTCCATTTAAATAAACCTAGATATTTCTTCTAAAATTTGCAAGTGTTATGTAAGTCATGTTGCAAATATGCCTTAAATATCTATAATAAACAGGACAAAGGTAGTGAGGGGAAATTGTGCAGTAATTTCAATAATTACAAAATGTCCCTCTTTTTGATAAATTTACTCTAATATGAACACTTTTTAAAATGATGCCATGTAATGTCAAATATTGAGATCATATCTGAAGAATCAAATTTAGATAGCTCAAAGTTCAGTGGAGAGCTATGTGGTGGTCATAAGCATTTTATTAACAATTACTTTAATGCAAAAAAATGGGACATAAGGTCTTATTGAGTAAGCCATTAAGTTAAAAGAAGTTATGCTAGTAATGTAGCAAGAATAGAGAGTAACATGGATAATCTAAATGGTAAACCAACCAGTACCTCCAACAACATTAAAAAATGAAGAAGGGTTCTAGGATTATATTTTAGTTATTCTTTTGAAATCAAGTCTCCTTATCTCTCCTATGCTAGAAGTGAAGTGGTCACAGATGAACCTGCTCCTGCTCCTGCTCCTAAAAGACAGGGAGATCACCTGCTCTGTTCCTGACCTATACTGATTGGCCCCCCTTTATAGAAACTAGTAACCCCTTTGGTCCTAGAGGTGCCAGAATTAATATAGATATCTGAACAGCTTTAATCCTACTGTAGTTCAGAATTCCTAAGCTAAAAAATACACAGGATACAGTCTGATTCCAGTATTTTTCCCTTTGATTATAACCCCTTGGAAAGATTTAGCAGGAAACAGGGGCAAGAATGACACAGAATTAAAACAACAACAACAACATGTTTTTACATTGTTGAATGAAAAGTGTCTTCAGGCAGCACAGAATAATGATAGGCCACAGGACTTTGAATCTGGAAGATCAAGGTTAGAATTTCAGAAATAGTACCTGCCACAGAAAGTTGCTGTGAGGATCAAATAAAATAATAAATTCACAATCCTCAAAGAACCATATAAATGTTATTGATATTATCATCATCACTTTATTCTACTGATTTACCCATCAGAGGTAGGTTTAATGCCAGGCAAGCTTTATGAATACATATGTTGAACTGATCTATATATAGTATGTCTTCTTATAAAAACAAGATGCTTATTGTGGACAATCTCAGTTTCCTCAACTGTACAATGGAGAGGATAACAATAGCACCTATCTCCCAGAGTTGTTGTGAGGATCAAATTAGGACATTTGTAAAGGGATGGTGCTTATTAAGTGGTCCTTTATTTCTTTCCAGTATATTCACCTCAGCAAGTCAGTGAAGAGCCTTTTATAAACTGACTTTACCATAGTTAAGGCTTTAGTCCCTGAAAAGTAATTTTGTATTAGTTGAAATTCTTAATAGAAATTAAAGAAACCCAAGTGGGTATAAAGGTTCATCCTTCACAATTTTACTTTAGATTTTGGGGAAGGAGAACTCAGTTCAAATTGACCTTGATTTTTAAAAGAAGAGATAGAAGTTTCCTTAAAAAAATATTTACCCATTTAGTTCATGGAAACATAGTGTCATCTATGCCTTTGATAACCTGCTTCAATGAACTTTATACTAGAAATATACCTAAAAAAACATAGTTAAAAAGATGAGGAAAAGAAAGAAAAGGAAATGAGAGGAGAGGAAGGAGAGGGAAGGGAGAGGAGAGGAGAAGGAAGAAAGAGGAGGTATGGGGAGGTGAGGGGAGAGGAGAGGGGAAGGAAGGGGAGGAGAGGAGAGGACAAGGCAGGGAGGGGAGAGGAGGGGGGAGAGGAGCGGAGGGGAGAAACGGGAGTGGAGTTGAGGAGAGGGGGAGGAAAGGAGAGGGAGAGGAGACGGGAGGAGAGGAGAGGAGAGGAAAAGATAAGAAATATTTGTTTTAATTATATGTGATAATGGAACCTTTCCTCAACAATATATCCCTCTCATCAATAACACCTGGATGAAGCATGCACTGCCAAGGAAATGAGAGTTATAAGCCTACCTCTGATATCACATTACTTATTGACTTTGGATATCCCTTAAACTCTCAGGAAACTCCTTTGTAAAGTGCTCTTAATAATATTTAACCACTTGACTAGGTGGGAAAAATCACTTAATTTATATGTGTAGAGGCCTTAGGGGGGAAAAAAAAGAAGAAAAGCTGTAAGTAATCCATATGCTTTGAAAAGAGCATGAACACTTATTGGGGCTATTCTATCCATTAGCAAGCAGTTTCTAAATCTGGTCTTACAGTGAAGTACAAAATAGTGGTCAGATTATAATTGTTAAAAAAAACCAAAATACTCCATATTTCACTCAGGTGAAATTTCACTAAGTACACAGGCTATTAAATTCTAAGAGAATAAAGCAAAAAAAAATTAACATGTCTTCCTTATCCTTGAACAATGTACTTCCTCAGTAAGGGGGCATGATTATTTGTAATATTTGCCTCTATATGTTCAACAAAATGAGTGATCTACGTTAATTGTCATAACTTACTAGTGGAAGTCCTACTTCCTGGAGACAGCTAAGTTGTCAACTGCTTCCTCTGTTATTTCTTTGACAAAACAACAGTAATATGTCATAGTATATAATACTTATAGTTTTGTAAATGGCTTTAATTCATTACCTATTGTATATAGAATATTTTGTTCTAAAAATCTTGAAGATTATTTTCCTTTTCAAACTGCTTATTTTTCTTCCTGTTTAATCCATTAAATTAATGTCATGATTATGCAATTTAATTTGGAGTCCACAAAGCTTTTCATGAATCAATTTTTCCTTAAAATATAATTTCCATTTTAAAGGCAATTGATGAGTGTTTATAACTTCCACCAATCATCACCTCCAAAAAGCTTATGCATAATTTTAATATTAAATTAGTATTACCCTTGGCTTTGCTCTCTTTCACACTTGACAAGGAGAGGAAGTTCTTACCTGGCTGAGGCAGTTTCTTAAGTCTTTCAGTCATATTGTGGTGACAGATTTACAGGTTAACTTCCTCAAGAAAGTTAAAATATTCATATCCTTTATCTATATATTCCCTGACCCTTGGTAAATAGTTTAAACAAGAATGAATCTTCACCTTCCCCCTAAAACTATGTACACCATACTTTTAAGATTAACCTGCATTATTAACAATGACCAGGAGATAGAAATGGCAAATTACTCCAGCATCTCTACCTAGAAAACTCCAAATGGAGTTACAAAGAAGCCAGACATGACTGAAATGGCTAAACAACAATTAACATTTTTCCTCATCACTTTCTTAAGTCTGCATCATCATCAAAAATCAAAACAAAACAAAAAAACCAGCAACAATAAATCAAGTCCTGACGTGTAGTATTTTACTTATTTCCAAGGTGTAAATGCTTACAGGGAAAATATAACATATGTGCTCTCCTGAGCACATATAAGCAGGCTCTAGCACATAACTGCTTTCTCCTTCACCTTGCTAGGGGAGGCAGTACTAGCAACTTGCAGAATGGAATTGCATACCTTCTCCTCTTTGTCTACAACATATAAAAAAAAAAAAAACAGAAACTATTCCTTTATCTGTTATTCAAGGTCACATTCCAGCTGAAACTTACCTTGCAGCATTAAACATTATGATTATTTACCCATTCTACATTCCAATTTAATTTAATGGGAAATTCCCTCTAACTTGATTTAACCGACAATTTGGCAACACCATTTGGCCAAAGTAAAAACATGTACCACTTTCCAGTAGGAATTTAGAACAAAGAGTAATTAAACTTAGCTGTGTCCGCACTTGATTTGTAACAATCACCTGAAACACTATGAAAATCTGATACTTATTGTGATGTTCAGGAGCACCCACATAGTGCACCAGGTTCAAGCTAAAACATCTTTATTAATTTTAAGACTAATGTAATGTGGAAATTCAAGGCTGCAGGATACATTCTCACATTTGTACACCCTGTGCTATTAGTTGTAACAGACATGAACTGTAGTGGGAAAAGTCATATTTCCCCGGATCTATCAGCTCAGTGAACTCATTGGAACAAAAGAACTCCATTTCCCATAAGGTTATACTTTCTTAGCCTAGCTTTGGATGCGGTGAGGAGACTACTGGAAAGACAGAGGAACAGTGAAGGTCTGACATGTCCACAGGCTGATCAGTTTAAAAGACAGGAGAGCAGCATAAATACAACAGTGGCTTGGTGGGGTACAAGTAACACTTGAGGCAAGTTGAGCTAGAAGCTGCATGGGGAAGTTCAAAAACTGGGAGCAAGGGAAATGGGCTCAAGAAACATTTTTTTAAGGGGCAGCTAGGTGGTACAGTAGATAAAGCACCGCACCAGCCCTGGATTCATGTAGGACCTGAGTTCAAATCCAGCCTCAGGCACTTGACACGTGCTAGCTGTGTGACCCTGGGCAAGTCACTTAACTCTCATTGTCCTGCACAAAAAAAAAAAAAAGAAAGAAAGAAAAGCCCCAGTTTAAGAAACATTTTTCAAACAGATTTGCTAAGACTGCCTGCATTTCATGCTCCAACAGCCTCATTTTTAACAAAAGAAACCATTTTCCTGTCTTCCCTACTCCTCATTTTACTCATAGATAGAATCTATGTCTGTCTTTCCTAAAAGAGTGGAAAGTTTGGAGGCTCTTATTTCTTAAATCACTCACTGAGGGAAAAGTACTGAGACCATACTCATTTAGTAAATATGTGCTCATATTCATTCCTGTTTATTATTCTAGTCTTACCCTATTAAGTATTTACTGTTTCATTGTCATTCTTCATTCCTCTTAGTGTCGTGTAATATTGAACACCCATAACTGAGACAGCTAGAGAAGATTTGTGTTTTCTAACTGAGTTTAGGTAAAAGCAAAACAGGGAGAATTGATACTGAAAATCTCCATTATTTGAGCTCATATCTGTGAAGATGCACATTTGCTTGGACTCTAGGTTACAAAATAATATAATACCCCACCTCTGAACTAGAAAAAACAATATTCTAAATTTGCCATCTTTTCTTATTTATACAACTTCATTGTTACTTACTTTATATATAAAGTTCTTTGTAATCCATAAAATATTCTACAAATAATAGTAGATAATAACTGATAATAATAATATTATATTAAGACTATCTCACATATAGAGAGGCATTCAGATTGTCTAAAAGGCAAAATCCTTGTTCTCAATGAACAATCATTTTTTTTTTAGGGCAATGAGGGTTAAGTGACTTGTCCAGGGTCACACAGCTAGTAAGTGTCAAGTGTCTGAGGCTGGATTTGAACTCAGGTCCTCCTGAATCCAGGACAGGTGCTTTGTCCACTGCACCACCTAGCTGGCCCAGTCAATGAACAGTTTTTGAAGAGAAGACATGCTTTCTTGAATATAAACAAAAACCCTCCTTTTTTCCTTTATAGTAGAGCAGGGTATAACAGTTGAGGAAGGAGGGATAATTGCCAAAGTTACTATAAAGAGGCCTCTTAAGAAGTTGAGATTGGAGTCTAGAAGAAGATATATGTGCTTGGTTAGAAAAGGTGGACATAAAGACCATGTGTTCTCCCTCTATTTCTCTCCTTAATCCTGCTCCTTTTGAATGATTGCCAGCCCCTATTCACTTCTTCATAAGCATCCTTCCAGTTGTGATCCTTAAATTCACTTGCAGAATTTTGCCATTCATGAGAACCCTACATAGTAGCCTTCTAGATGCCACTTAGTCTTCATATCTGGAAAATTTTGGACTGGAGTGTGACACTATTATGCCTGAAGAGGCAAACAAAACCAGAGGAAATATGGTACATATTGAAATGAGAGCCCAAGATGAGGTAATAATTTGAAATATATATTCCATTGCCTGCACAGCTGGGCTTGATGTGCTCATTTTGTAAATATGCTTTGTTATTTTCTTGGTATTAGTCATTTTACCTTGGATGGATTGAAAACTTGAGAAATGCTCTTCCTAATGTCATGGTAAGTTCATGCAATGAATATCCTAATAAATCATGAGACAGTCATCCCAAGTCCTTCCTCTAGTGATGGGAGGCAACGGATTATCCAAGGCCCATCTATCAAGAGTCCTGAAATCTCTCTACCAGCCTGGGATTGATATGAAATTTATTTTGCCCAATGGATTTGTGTTACAGTGTTCTCCATTAGGGCGCCAAAGGCATTAGGGCACACCAACACCAGCAGTACAGGAGGATTCAATATCAACACTCTTATTTCCTATTTAGATACAGAAGGTTGCATAAAGGCAAATTTCCATCATCATCATCATCAAACACTTATGAAGAATTTAGGAAGCACATAGCATAGGAACGTATAAAAATTTTGTTTAATCCTCGCCCTTATAGCTAACAAAATAAGGAGGTGGAAATGAAAGGTCTCTATTCATTTTATTTATTTATTTTGCAGGGCCAATGAGGGTTAGTGACTTGCCCAGGGTCACAAAGCTAGTAAGTGTCAGATGTCTGAGGCCAGAGTTTGAATTCGGTCCTACTGAATCCAGGGCCAGTGCTTTATCCACTTTGCCACCTAACTTGCCCACCAAAATCTATCATTTAAATAATGATCATGGGAAGTGAATACACTAGATGAGTCACAAATTAAGAATTAAATTAATCCCTCCCCCAAATATAATAGAGTCCAGGATGTTGTATCCAGAAGTGCCTTTAGTGATCTAGTTAGGGCTTTCATTTTAGAGATAAAGAAACTGAGGTGCTGAGAAGTTGGGTAATATTATAATTAGTCAGGTATATGAACAGGGTCCAAACCGAGGTCATCTTATTGACAAGTTCAATGGACTTTTCACTGCATCATATCATATAGAATCTCACCTTATATGAGACTCTGAAACTAGTAGCAAGAGATTCTTTAAAACAAATCAACATGAAACAATAGCAACAGCAACAAAAGAGGAAGATGAATAATGCAGTATCATTCAAAAGATTTCTGTCTAACCATTCAAATAGGAAATTTTAAGTCACTATGCAATGTCTGTTGTTCATATTGTGTTGTATAGTTGATCAGAAGAATATAGGTTAATTCATACATATATATGTGTGTATGTACATGTGTGTATGTACATGTGGTGTATTTATATGTATATATGTGCGTATGTATATATGTGTGTATAATGTGTATATGTGTGTGGGTATATATATATATATTATATATATATACATATAAAATCTCTGTGTGTGTATGCATACATGTGTTTGAACAACAGTGAGTGAATGGACAAATAAGTGCATCCTGATTTGATAGGATAAGGGCTGGATTACCTTTGGGGAAATACCTATCAATGCTCTCCATGAAGCAAAGGTCGATCTTTTTTAGCATCAATATTCTTTCATTGATGTTATACAACCACAAATCATGTAATGTTTTATAACCTCTGAAGACCTAAATAATAGGTTCCCCAAAGAAAAAATATTGAGAAACATTTATATATGCATATTATATAATCTATATATAATGTATATATGTATGTATGTATGTGTGTTTATATATGTGTATGTGTATGTATGTGTGTGAGTATATATGAATAGACTTCAACATATAGGAATCAACATAAGGAAACAATATAAAGGATACCTTCACAGATATATGAACAGAAAAGGAGATAAGTCATATAGAATAGTGGTATCAAACTCAAATAAAACAGGGGCCACTAATCCATACATAAGGAACCCTTGCAGGTTCCATATTGGCTTAGAAAACTACATATTAATGTTATTTATGTTCTATTGTGTTTTTATTTTTATTTTTTGAAGTATTTTCTCATTACATTTTAATCTGGTCAGGCATACATGGAGTGTTTATAGGGCGAATGCAGCCATGGGTTGAGTATCTTCTGATGCAGAGACTGTAAAGAAAAAACAATAACCAGCCATATGTTTCATTGATATTTAATTTTTGATATCTCTACATATGTATGTATAGATATATGTGTGTATACACAGACATACACATATAGCATGCTCATATGTGTTAAATACCTACCTACCAGATGTATGGCATTTATGGTATGTATGTAGTCTTAAGATGCGGGAGAGACACCATTTTGGAAGATTTATGGGAAAGAGTTACATAAGATACAAAGGTGTGGAAATGTTATGATGTGCACAATTGGAGAGAATATCCACATCAGTGAGATCACTAATACTTACCAGAAACAAAAGCGAGTCATTAAGGTTTTTGAGTAGGAGCATGACAAGATCAAACATTTTCATTAAGAATATTACTTAGTCAATGATTCAGTACTTTTTAATTGTCTTGATCTTTGTATTGTTGAGAATATCTAAGTCATTCACAATAGATCTTTATACATATTGCTAGTTATATACGATGTTCTACTTCATTTTGCTTACTTCGTTTTGGAAGCAGTTCATGTAAGTCTTTACAGGTTTTATGCTCATTTCATGTGCACAAATATTAATAAATCAAAACAATATACCACAATTTGTTCAGCCATTCCCCAACTGATGGGCATTCCCTCAATTTCTGATTCTTTGCCATCACAAAAAGAGATTCTATAAATATATTTTGTACATATAGGTCCTTTTTCTTTTCTTTTTGAACTCCTTGGATTACAGAACTACCATAGTATTGCCAGGTCAAAATGTTTGCACACAGTTTTATAGTTCTTTGGGCATATTTCCAAATTGCTCTTCAGAATGGTTGGATCAATCCATAACTTCATCAACAGTGCTTTATTACCCCAATTTTCCCACATCCCCTCCAACGTGTCATTTTTCTTTCCTATCATAACAAACAATCTTATAGGTGTGGGTGATATCTCAAATTTGTTTTAATTTTCATTTCTCTAATAAATGGGGTTTGGGGCATTTTTATATGAGTATAGATAGCATTGATTTGAAACCTGTATGTTCATCTGAAAACTGCCTGTTCATATCCTTTGACTTGGGAAATGACTTGGATTCCCATAAATTTGACCCAGTTCTCTATACATTTGAGAAATGAGGCCTTGCTTCAAAAGTTTCCCCAGCTTTATGCTTCCCTTCTAATCTTGCTTGTATTGGTTTTGTTTGTGTAAAAATTCTTTAATTTAGTGTAATCAAAATTACACATTTTACATTTTATAATGCTCTCTATCTCATTTCACCAGAAAATCATTCCCTTACCTAGGTAAACTATTCCTTGCTGCCCTAATTTTTTTATGATATCACCCTCTGTGTCTAAATCATGGATCCTTTTTTACTTTATCTTGGTTTACAGTGTGAGATTTTTGTGTATAGCTAGTTTCTGCTGTACCATTTTCCAGCTTTCCCAGCAGTTTTTGTCAAATTTCCCATGAATTCTCATCCCCCAAAGCCTGAATCTGTGGGCTTATCAAATACCAGATTACTAGGTCATTTATTACTGTTTTTGTGTACCTAATCTATTCCACTGTTCTACAACTCTCTGTCTTAGCACCAGATTGTTTTGATTATTGCCACTTTATTTAATACAGTTTGAGATCTGGTATAGTTAAATCATATTCCTTCACATTTTTTACAAACAAATTCCCTTGATATCCTTAACTTTTTAAATTAATTTTTCTGGTTCTATAAAATAATTTTGGTAGTTTAATTGGTTTGGCAAATTAATTTATGATGAATTATGATTTTTTGTTATATTGTTCATCTCTCCATGAGCAATTGATGTGTCCAGTTGTTTAGATCTGACTTCATTTGTGTGAAAAGTGTTCTGTAATTGTGTTCATGTAGTTCCTGGATTTCTCTTGGCAGGTATATTCTCAAGATTTTTTATATTGTCTACATTTATTTTAAGTGGAATTTTTCTATTTCTTGATGTTGGACTTAATTGGTAATATATAGAAATGCTGATCATTTGTGTGCATTTATTTTATATCCTGCAACTTTGTTAAAGTTGTTAATTATTTTAAGCAATTTTTAGTTGTTTCTCTAGGTATACGTAATATCATCTGCAAACCATGATAGTTAATTTCTCATTGCCAATCTAATTCATTCAATTTATATTTCTCTTCTTATTGCTATAGCTAACTTTTATAGTTCAATATTGAATAATAGTGGTGAAAATGGTCATTCTTGCTTCATCCTTGATCTTATTGGGAAGGCTAATCCTTTCTGTAAATAATGCTTGCTGATTATTTGGAACGATAATACTCATCAATTTGAAGAAAGTACAATTATTCCTATACTTTCTAGAATTTTTCTCTGAATGAATGTTGTATTTTGTTAAAAACTTTGTATCTGTATCATATAATTTTTGTGGTTTTTGTTACTGATATGGTCAATTATGGTCATTATTTTCCTATTATTCAAACAGCCCTGCTTTCCAGGCATAAACAGCACTTGGTGATAATTTATAACCTTTATATATATTTATGTAAACTAGTTGCTAATATTTAATTTAAATTTGTCACATCAATGTCCATTAGGGAAATTGGTCTATAATTTTCTTTCTAAGTTTTGTTCGTTGTGGTTTAGGTATAACCAACATATTTTTGACATAAAAATAATTGGTAGGAATCCTTTGTCAATTTTTCCAAAAAGTTTATATAGTATTGGAATTAAATGTTCTTTAAGTGGTTGGTAAAGTCCATTTATAAATCCATTTGGCCCTGGGAATTTTTTTATGGAGCTCATTGATGGCTTGTTCAATTTCCTTTTCTTAGATTGGCTTGTTTAAGTATGCTATTCCTTCTGTTAATCTGACAATTTATATATATATATATATATATATATATATATATATATATATATATATATATATATATATATATATATATATACACACACACACACATATATATGTATGTATATATGTATATGTATGTATATATGTATATGTATATATATATATATATATACATTTCAGTTAGATTGTCAGATTTATTGGCATATAATTGGGCAAAATATCTCCAAGTAAGTGTGTTAATTTTTTCTGTGTTGGTGGTAAATTCACTCTTTCATTTTTGATGCTGGTAATTTGGATTTATTCTTTCTTTTTTAAAAATCAATTTTGTGGCAGCTAGGTGGCGCAGCGGATAGAGCACCGACCCTGGAGTCAGGAGTACCTGAGTTCAAATCCGACCTCAGACGCTTGGCATTCACTAGCTGTGTGATCCTGGGCAAGTCACTTAACCCCAATTGCCTAAAAAATTAAAATAAAATAAAATAAAATAAAACAAAAAAGTCAATTTAAACAAGGACATCTGTTTTATAGTTGTCATTTTTTTAAATGGAGCCAGCTTCTATTTTTATTTATTATTTCAATGATTTTCTTTCTTTTAATATTATTAATCTCTCCTTTGATTTTCAGGATTTCCAACTTAGTATTTAATTATGGTTTTTTGATGTATTCTTTTTCTATCTTTAGTTTTATGTCAAATTCATTAATATGTTCTTTCTTATTGTTGTAAGAATTTATATATATATATATATATATATATATATATATATATATATATATATATATATATATTCTCCTAAGTGAATATTCTCCTAAATATAAGCTTCAAGAGTAGTTTTTTGCTCCAGCACTTCAATCATATAGGCAGAGGGTACTGATGATGTGTGAGTACCAAGGATAATGCAACTTAGCAAGATGATGAATTTCCTAATAATAAAATTTCTGAGGGCATGAAGTCCAATGGGTTATGGTGAAAATGAAGAAATGGTTGGCCTGGGAGCCCTCTAAAATTAGCCTTTGAATAACCTAGGAGCTAATTGGATATAGAAGGTAGGGAGGGTGATGGAATGTTTATGTCAGTGAAGTCATGTATCCATTTAACTATGCACTAACAAATATTATTATTAATATCAATATCCTTGTTATCATTACCATCATTTACCTTACCTGAACTCTTTCCTGATTCCCTTCAAAGATGATAATGCCACCACTTGAAATAACTTTATATATAGATAGACACATTGTTGTTCAATCATTTTTCAGTCATGTATAACTCTTTATGACCTTCTTGGGGTTTTCTTGGCATAAGTTCTAGAGAGGTTTGCCATTTCTTTCACCAGTTCTTTTTACAGATAAGCAGACAAACAGATTAAGTGACTTGCTCAGAGTCACATATCTAAAAAGTATCTGAGGCTGGATTTGAACTCAAGAAGATGAGTCCTCCTGACTCCAGACCTGGTGTTCTATCTACTTTGCCATGTAGCTGCCAATAAACACATAAACACAGAGAGATGAGTTTTTTCCCCTCGCTACTATGAGGATTATAGTTACCCCTAATGTTACTTAAGTATTGTGCAATTAAATGACAGAAAACTCATGAAAGTGGTTTGTAGGTGGGGCATAGCCAAGATGGTGGGGGAGAGACTGTGACTCCCAGAAGCTCCAGATAAACCTGTCCATACACACCCAAATAATGCAGTAAAAAAAAAATCCCAAAAAGAAAAAAACAAAAACAAAACAAACAAGAGTAGGCTAATGCACATAAGAACAGAGTGAGACTATGTCTCAGCAAAAGAGCACAATTCCAATCACCTACTGATCAGGCTGAACAGCTCTTTGCATGGTCTGGACCCAGCCAGGGGCAGACAGTGCTTCCATCATTCATCAGAGTTTTCAGCACCAGCAGCTTCTGAGGCTCCACTGACAGACTGGTGAGGGGGTTCAGAGGTATGCCGGGGTGAAGTGGAAGGAGTCTCTGCTGGAGTTGGGGCAAAGTGTTCTGGGTCTGAGTCGGGGGGCTGAATCAAGTGGTGGTGGCCCAGTCGGGGAAGGACACAGTCACATCAAGTTTCTGATCATAGAGAATCATAATTCAATCAGACTTCTATTTCTGGGTCATAGAGAAAGCATCCTTGGTTACTTACAGGCCAGGAAGGGTGAGAATAAGCCCAATAACCCCATGGGCCACACTGTAGCTTGAATAGTGTGTCCTGGAAGCAGCACTACATTTTAAGAAGGAGTTAAAAGCCAAGATATACTCAGGCAGGATGAGTAGGCAGAGAAAGCAGCAGACTATCAATGACTTCTTTGGGAGAAAAGGTAGACCACATGCATCTCAGAAGAAGAAGATAATAACAGGGTCAAAGCTCCAACATTCAAAGATTCCAAGAAAAATATGAATTGGTCTCAGGCCATAGAAGCATTCAAAAGGGACTTTGAAGAGAAAGTAGGAGACATAGAAGGAAGATTTAGAGAGATGAAGGAAAGAATGGAAAGAGAAATGAGAGGAATGAAGGAAAGTCATGAGAAAAAAGTCAACAATTTGAAAAGCCAAATGGGAAAAGAAATAGAAAAGCCCTCTTAAGAAAATAATTGCCTAAGAATTAGGATTAAACAAATGGAAGCTAGTGACCTTATGAGAAATCAAGAAACAGTAAAGCAAATCCAACTGAATTAAAAAAAAAATAGAGGGCAATATGAAATATCTCCTTGGAAAAATAGCTGAACCTGGAAAAGAGATCCAGGAGAGTTAATTTGAAAATCATTGGACTACCTGAAAACTGTGATGAAAATAAAAACTTAGAAACCATCCTCCAAGAGATTTTGAGGGAAATTGCCTTGATATTCTGGAAGCAGAAGGCAAAATAGAAATTGAAAGAATCCATCGATCACCTCCTGAAAGAGATCCCAAAAGGAAAACCTCCAGGAATATTATAGGCAAATTCCAGAACTCCCAGGTCAAGGAAAAAAATATTGCAAGCAGCTAGAAAAAGAGAATTCAAATACTGTGGAGCTCCAATAAGGCTAAAACAAAATCTAGCATCTACATTAAAGGCCTGGAGGGCATGGAATATGATATTCCAGAGGACAAAGGAACTAGCACTACAGCCAAGAATCATGTATCCTGAAAACTTGTATACTCTTTCAGAGGAAAAAGTGGTATTTCAATGAAAAAGAGGACATTCAGGCATTTGTGATGAAAAGACCTGAACTGAATAGAAAATTTAACTTCAAATACAAGACCCTGGAGAAGCATAAAAAGGTAAACAGGAAAAAGACTTCATGAGGGGATATTAAAAGATCAAACTGTTTACATTTCTACATGGAAGGTAATATTTCAAACTCATAAGAACTATGTCAGTAAGGAATTCACAGAAGACACTGAATATGAAGGATGATATCTGTAAAGCATTTATGTTTTGTTCTTTGTGGGGCAGACAGGGTGGTGCGTCTAGATTTGGGCTTGAGTCCTCCTGGGTCCAGGGCTGGTGCTTTGTCCACTATGCCACCTAACATATGATAACATCTTTAAAATAGGGTTGAGGTTTAGGGGAATAGACTAGGGGAGGGGGAAGGGAGAGATGATCAGAGGAGAGGTAGTTCACATGAAGGTAAACAAGAATCAAAGCTTATGCTAAGGAGGGGAAGAGGGGGGAAGGAGTTGGGGAGTGAGTGAACCTTAATATCATCAGAATTGGCTCAAAGTGAGACTAACATGCATAGTCAAATTGGTATAGTAATATATTTTTGCCATGATGGAGTGGAGGGAGATGGGGATGGTGGGGGGCTGGGGGAGGAGGGGAAGGAAGGAAGGGCAGAGTAGGGGGAGAGAGCAGGAAAAAGCAAAACACTTTCAAGGAAGGTGAAGATGTTTGGCATTACTGCACAAGTACAAGCATATTGAATTACTTGATTTCTTAGGGAGGGTTGAGGGAGGGAAGGAGGAAGAAAAAAATTAGAACACAGAATTAGGTCAAAGACCTTAATCTCATCAGAGTGGGCTCAAGGAGGGAATAACATTTATACCCAATTGGGAGGAGTAATATATTTAACCATACAGTAAAGTAGGAGGGGAAGAAGATAAGGAGTGAAGGGTGAAAAAAGGGAGTGCAGAGTGGGGGAGAGGACAGTCAGAAGTAAAACACTTTTGAGGAGGAATCGGTTAAAAGAGATAGAAAATAGAGTAAATATCATGGGAAGGGAATAGGATGGAGGAAAATAGTTATGATGATTGATTATGGCAAAACGTGTGGTACCTACTTTGCTGGGCTATTATGAAGAAAATTATCTGTTAAGTTTAAGGTACTATACAGAATTTATGATGAACAGGATATTATCAGAAAAACCTGGAAAGCCCCTACATGAACTGAAACAGAGTGAAATGTACTGTATATAAAATAACAGCAATAGTGTAAGATGATCTGCTGGGAAGCATGTGATTATTATCGGCAAGGCAATGATCCAATATAACCGTAAAGGACTTATGAAAATCGCAACCCATCTACAGAGAAAGAACTGATAGTATCTGAAAACAGATGGAAACACATTTTTAAAAATTATTTTTCCTCTTTGACAATTCCTTAATCTGAAGTTTTGGTTTTTTACTATTTTCTCTCATAACCTAGCTATTGTGGGAATGTTTTCCATGACTGTTCATGTAAAAATCATTTTGAATTGCTTGAGTTCTTGGGGGGGGGGGGTGGGAAGGGAGGGAGGAAGAGAAGTTGAAACACAAAGATTTTAAAAATTGATGTCAAAATTTGTTTTTACATATATTTTGGAATAATAAAATTATCTTCAATTTGAAAAAAAAATAAAATAAAAGATGAAAGTGGTTTGTAAATTGCAGTACCCTATCTGTTTGAGTTATTATATACTACTGTTATGAAATTATCCTTATACATGATTGAGAGGAATATAGTGCCTAAGGAACATGAAAGGAGTTGCTGGGTTCTCCCTCAGTTATAATTTCTTTCGGAGGTTTGTGTGTTTTGACATTTTCAGCTTTCAAAGCTGAACATAGCCTTACAGTAGGAAGAAAAAAAAATCTGTCCCTTTGACAGCAGCCTTACTATGTTGTTTTTTCCACTATTATAATGAGGTAAAGTGTCATCTCAAATTAAAGATATTTACACATTGATTTCATAGAACATTCTTACATTTTGTACTTTATAAGTAAATATATTAATTTATGTTCACCCTCTGAAGCAACTGTGATATGAAACTCCTGTCTTTAAAAATTGATACTGGTTTTAATAGATTGAAGCACAGATGTGTTCTATCTTGGTACTCTTTCAGGATTTTCATTTCTGATCCTCCTGTTTTTTCCCAATTTAAAGAATTCATTTCCCAAAATTAATTTGAGGAATTATTTTGCATCTTGATGTAACCCAGGGTCTTTATTAGAGTTTGTTAGCATATTTATTTCTGGAATTATGGGAAGAAGGTAGTTTCTGGGGCTCTATTTGCATCTCTCGCCCAAATTGGAAACCTCCAGGGTCATCCTGACTTTTTCTTCCTCTTTGTTCATATTCATGTGGTTGCCCAAGTCTTGTTTATTCTACTTCCAGAATGTTTGTCATATCATATCATGTTCTATTCTCTTGCCAATACTGTTACCTCTCTTATCATCATCAAATAGCACAGAGTGTATTGTATAAGTCTCCTCACTGGTTTTGTTCTTTTAAATACTCATACTCCAATAATTCAAAACATTACCAAGTGGTCAGACTTCATCAATGCAGATATTACCTTCAGAGATGTACCCTCTAGTTCCTCTACACCTTTTGACCTGCACTTCTCTCCTTCCTCCTTCCCCTTCTCATACCTCCTCCTTTTCCTCCTTCTCCTCCTCATTCATAGTAGTAGTAGTAATAGTAGTAGTAATCATTTTCCTCCTTTATATACTCTGTGGAGAATATGTGCTACATTCTAGATTCCTTCTTATTTTTCTATTTCTTTCTATTTTTGAATACTCTTGTGGTGGTAGTGAAATACTCAAAACTGCAGTCTGTTATTTTTCATGCTTATAACTAATATAGTTTATTTTTCATTTCCTATCTTTAACTGGATTGCATCTTTTTGGTACCTCCATGTATAAATGGCACATCTTGAGGAAGGATAGTATAAGAGGAATTTTTTCCAGATATAGAATAAGGAAAAACTGTTTTTGAATCCAAGCTCTGCCAGTTATTAAATTTATGGACTTCTAGTGAGTCACTTCACCACCCTGCACCTCAGATTTGTAAGTTCCCTTACAAATCTGATTCTATGATACCGTGATTTTTCACAACCTATCTATTCTGACTGTGCATCTCTTCATTTAAACTGGGGTAACCTGATTGTAATGTTTCACAATTGTTAAGCCATATGATGTAAACCAAAAGAATATCAGTGTCAAAAATGTGAGGTTTTGCATAAGGAATCATTTTGAAATTTCACAAGGCCTCATATGTATTTTATCTCCATCCTACTTGCTTGTTCTTATTCACTTCAGGACAGAGATGCTCATCCATTCACAGAACTAGTCCCCGAAAAGCTTCTATTAAAAATTCTTTACACAGTTGCCTAACCACAACATGTCATTACCCTATTCAAAAGACATCCTTGATCATCTCCCATTGCTTCCAGGATACAATTCAAACTCCATATCCTGACATTTACAGCCATTTACACTTTGGATCCAACTTAACATTTTATTTTAGTTTGATTTCCAATGACTGTCTTTTCTATTCTAATTTTTCAGCCAAAGTAAACATTTATTTATTTTCCTAATATTTTGCTGTACTCCCCCATTCCCATCCACTTATCCAGTAGGCCTTATCTTTTCCTAGAAGGCATTTCTTTCAAATTCCTACCCATTGAAACATTCTCATTCTTTTCTGATCCAGAGCAGGTGCTACCAATTCCATGGGATTTTTCCTTTTTGACCTATTGAAAAGTATCATTCCCCATGTCAAATTTTAGGTGACTATTATTTTCCTGCTTTTATCTTGTATCATACTTAATTCATGTACATGAATTATCCCATTTTTAAAAGGAAATCAGAAACAACAACAACTCTTGGAGGGTAATGGCTATTATTTTGTTTTCATCTATGTGAAATGAGGCACTCCTCACATATACATGCATGCTTGTGTGTGCTCCTGAGCACGTGTGCACACACACACACACACTCACACACCTTAGTCAGTTGAGTGAGGGACAGAATTAGGTCTCTTTGACTGAGTTAAGAAGGTGATAACATGGAGATTGATTGAGCAAACAAATTAATAATGACCAGCCTTGGAGCAATTTTAGCAGTTCCAGAACGGGAGAGATTGTTAGCCTGTGAAGGATATCCCTGTAGGGATAGAGAGGGAAATTTTGCTCTCCTCCCCTCCCCTTTGACATCAATGTAGCTTTAAGAGGGAGTGGTGGGGTGGACTTCTAAATAAGTAGGAGATTATGTTTCCAATAGGTAACGCAGGAAAGCATTCCAGATAGACACAGATATTGAGAAACAGCCACCCAATTCAGGAAGCAACTGCAAGAAGTATGGCCACTGGCCATAGATAATAGTCTCTCAGACTATACAGAAGAGTAGACTTTAAGAATCCAGGTGAGGGGCAGCTAGTTGGCACAGTGGGTGGAGCACTGGCCCTGGAGTCAGGAGTACCTGAATTCAGATCTGGCCTCAGACACTTAACACTTACTAGCTGTGTGACCCTGGGCAAATCACTTAACCCCAATTGCCCACTAAAAAAAACCAAAAGAATCCAGGTGAACAGTACACTGAAGGGAGTACATCTGCTCAGAAGAGACACTGTACCCAAGGAGAACTTGCTGAGGATTCTTCTAAAAGTTGAAAGGAGTTCTAGTCACTCAAACTAGGGTTTGTGATTTGTCTTTGTCATGTGTGTTTCACTACTCCCATAATCTAGCATTGGGTTTAATTTTCCCACAGGCACTGGGTGTATTTGTGGAAGAATGAATACCAGGTGTGGGTTGGGGAAGAGTTAGTAACCATTCCTACTTCAATGTCTTATTAAATGTTTTTGCTAAAAGCTAATTGAGTCTACTTGCTTATTATGAGTGGGAAATACACCAATAGGTACTTGTGAACTGTTGTCTTACCTGTCCAGAGTCACAGAGTTATTCCTTGGAACTGGAGTTAGCAGTCACTACTCTGGGGATCCAACTTGGGAATCAGAATATAAACTTTATAAATATCTCAGAGAGTACGTTGTTTATGTACCCTTATAATTAAGACCTAGTAAGTAAAAAAAAAAAAGACCTAGTAAATACAGCATTTAGCCCTTACTAAGTGTTTTTTGAAAGGGAATCAAATTGCTTTATAGGAGTATATCTATTTTGTTTTTTGAAGGCAATTGGGGTTAAGGGACTTGCTCAGGGTCACACAGCTAGCAAGTATTAAGTGTCTGAGGCCAGATTTGAACTCAGGTACTCCTGACTCCAGGGCTGGTGCTCTATCCACTGTGCCACCTAGATGCCCCAGGAGTACATCTTAAAATGAATTTTCTTTGTTTATTGGTTGGTTTTTTTTTGAGGGGCAATAAGGGTTAAGTGACTTGCTCAGGGTCATGCAGCTAGTAAGTGTCAAGTGTCTGAGGTTGGATTTGAACTCAGGTCCTCCCTGAATCCAGGGGCCAGTGCTTTATCAACTATGCCACCTACCTGCCCTAAAATTTTAAATGATATTTGATTTCAGATGCTTCAAGGAGGGAGTGATAGGCTCTATTCTTTAACACCCTGGAAGGATACCATTGAATGGCAGGAGGGTAAAATAATAATTCTGCCAAGGAATCATAAATTAATCTTTTTTTTCCCTTAAGTACAATATAAGATTGTAAATGTGGGAAGCCAAGGCTGTTACTTTGTGTGGCATTCCATTTATTTGCTCTGATGTTGTAACTCTGGAGACTCTTGGATAAGTTTCTTGGAATTTTATTCCATAAAAAGAAATCCCTTTAAAGCGGTGGGGTTTTTTTGTTTGTTTTTTGTTTTTTTGGCGGGGGTATTTGTTCCATAGAAGAACTATGCAACACTATTGTTATCAACAGGAGACTCAGTATGGTCCCTGACATAAACTGACCTTTACACTTGGTGCTGGGATGGTGACAGGCACTAAACTTCATAACTCATGAGGCACATAGCTATTTTATTTTTTATCTTTGGAGAGACACTGAGCAATCTTGGAGCATAAATGACAGAAAAAATGGCAAACCAGAAACACATGTACCCAGTTATATATATATAAAAAAAAACAGTCCAGGTACAGAACGTTTAGGGGCAGGTTGTTGGTGTAATAAATAAAGCACTGATCCTGGAGACAGTAAAAAATAAATTCAAAGCCAGCCTAAGACATTTAAAAGCTATGTGCCCCTGGGCAGATCATTTAAGCTCTCTTTGCCTCATTTTCCTCAATCGTAAAATTGTTATAATAACAGCATCTACCTTCCAGTTGTGGTGAATATCAGATGAGATATTTGTGAAACACTTAGGACAGTGCTTGGAACTTAGTAGTTGCTTCATAAATGTTTCTTCTTCTTCTCATTTAGGGGCAAGTGGAAGACTTTAGGAAGAAGCCAAGGAAGAGGTGAAGACTTCTGATACATCCAAACAACATTTATGCTTCACAGCTAGGCCATCTTGCTTAAAAAGGTCACAACAGGATGAATTAGTCTTCTTGGTCCATACATACACACATACATGTGTCATCAAGTTACCTTTCTAGGGGAGATGAAACTAATTGATCCTAGAAACTCTGAATAATATTGTTTTTGTTTGTTTGTTTGTTTTGGTGGGGAAATGAGGGTTAAGTGACTTGCCCAAGGTCGAAACTCTGAATAATATGGAAAATCTGAACTCTAACCCAATCCTCAGAGTCCTGGTTGAGAGTATTAGCCCAGGAGAGAAAACTACATTAAGATTTAACTTTAAATGAGTTTTTAATTATTAACTGAATTATAAAACCCTCATATGTAGATTTATGTTTGAAATACTAACACACTCAAAACTATGTTGGCATAAGTTGTCATAGCACAATAAAGCATTTTCTAGTTGAAATCTACATTGTAAATCAGCGTTGCTTCATCAGTTCTGTCTACTTTTATGAGACAGCATTTTTACTTTTGTGTTAAAGATTCTTAATCAACAGTATGTCTCAGGCAAGAGGCAGATCCTTCTTTTCCTGAGATTTATACAATCACATTTTCATTTCCTACTCTCTACTGAATTACTTTTTTGCTCTACCTCCCTAAAACCATAGACAGGTTTGTTGTTGTTGTTGTTGTTGTTTTGGGTTTATTTGTTTTTGTTTTTGTTTTTTTAACCAGACTTATGATTTCTTGGGAATACGGAATTCCCAGAGATTTTCATTTTATAGTTTCCAAAAGCCTCCTGGAGCACTAAGAGGTGAAATGATGAACTCAAGGTCACAGAGCAAGGATCAGAGGGAAAATTTGAATTCAGCCATTCCCACCTACAGCGCTGGCTTTCTAACTTCTATATTAGTTTAAGAAAAAAAATTAACTGTCATTTCTTTTCTGTCCTTTCCTCCAATAAAATTCTTCCTTATATCAATAATTACTTCATATAATCTGAAAATCATATGGGTTTATCAAAGTCCTCTATATTTCATAAATTTCATCCAAAAAATCCTCATCTGGTAACCAAACTTCTTCAGATGATTCTTAAGTCACTTGAGAGATGTCAGACATACCATTATTAAATTGGTAATTGCATCTTTAGAGTTTGGTTAAAAACTATCAGGGGGAGAGCTAGGTGGATTCAATAGAAGGTTGAGGGTAACTGAGAGAAATCAAACCTATCAGTGAGTAAGGGGATTGTCTACCACAAACAAGTAAAGACTTCTGGTGGAATGTGCAGATGAGAACAGTTTGTTCCAGCAGCCATGAAGGCAGCTGAAGTAGGTGCTGTGGAGCACCTAGAGCTTGGTTGGACATAGAAAACAGTAATGTTATCCACTTCATCTTTATCTATCACCAGTCATTTTGACTGTCCTGCCACTGGACTGTGCTATCTCAGAGAAAGAGAGTCAGATCAATGACTTCATGCAACTCTGCCTCATTTCGATTAATTTTCTTCATGAATGAAGACATCACCCTTAACATTTTGCCATTTTAACCTATCTTAAAGCTAGTGATGAAGCAGTAGGTGCAGATACATCACTGGGGGCTGTAATCACAACCCTGCATATAGGTGGCCTGGGCCATAGGGTTGTTTTCTCACTGGAAGTATCAGTGGTATTTGCCCATCCCCTGGGTGTCTGAGCAGCCTTTTCAGGACCACACAGTTCACCTCCTGGTTTAAGGAAGGGACTAGAATAGGTACCCTGAGAAGTGTCTGCCTATCCAACTCTGGCCTGTTTACTGCAGCAGGTGGGGATGCCATCTTGCAGTTGAAATGCACAAAAAGTACAAAAACTTCTGCAAAATTATTCCATTCCATTGGTATATGGAATGCACGTATGTAGAGGCAGTACAAAATCCAGTAGGCACGAAAGAGCGATAGTTCAGAGAACTCAGCAGGTATCACAAGAGAATTCAGCAGGTATCACATCTAAATAGCAGCCCTAATTGAAACAAAGCTGTCAAGTAAAGGCCAGCTTACTGAAGTTGGTGCTGAATGAATGTTTTTTCTGGAGTGACCACAGTGAAGGAAAGCTCTGAAAGTGGCATAGGTTTTACATTCAAAACTAATGTGGTCAACAAACATATAAGCCTTCCAAAAGCAGTGGATGAAAGGTTCCTGAGAATAAATTTGGCACTTGTAGAAAAATGGCATGGCATAACAGTGCCTATGCTCCCACCATAATGAACCCTGATGAGGTTAAAGAATAATTTGACGAAGACAAGGAGACCTTCATAATCAATGTGTCAAAAGAGGATAAGCTATAATTCTGGGTGCCTTTAATACTAGAATAGCCTTGGACTATGCCACATGGCAGGGATTTCTTGGGAGGAATGGAGTTGGAAACAGCAATAGCAATGGTCATTTGCTACTGAAGACTTGTGTATCTCATAACCTCATCACCAAACTATCTTCTGTTTACCCAATGCAATCAAACTTTTTCCCATATAATTATTTTATTATTTTCCAGTTATATTTAGAGATAGTTTTCAACACTTGTTTTAATATTATTTCTAGTTACAAATTTTTCTCCATCCCTCCACTGTCTACACCTCCCAAAGACAGCAAGTTATCTGATATAGGTTTTATATGTACAATCACAATAAACATATGTCTGCATTAGACATGTTATGAGAGAAGAATAAAAGCAAAAAGGAAAAACCTCAAAAAAGAAAAAAAACAACAAAAACAATAGAAATAGTATGGTTTGATCTACATGCAGATCAGTAGTTCTTTTTTTTCTGGATTTGGAGAGCATTTTCCGTCATGAGTCCTTTGGAACTATCTTGGACCATTGCATTGTTCAGAAGAGTCAAGTCTATCACAGTTGATCAAAACACAATGTTATTAATACTGTGTACAATGTTCTCCTAGTTCTGCTCATCTCATTCATCATCAGTTCATGTAAGTCCTTCCAGGTTCCTCTGAAATCCACCTGCTCATCATTTCTTAAAGCACAATAGTATTCCATTATATTCAGATAGCACAATTGTTTAGCCATTCCCCAATTGATGGGCAACCCCTTGATTTCCAATTCCTTGCCACCACAAAAAGAGCAGCTATAAATATTTTTGTACATGTGTGTCCTTTTCCCTTGTTTATGATCTCTTTGGAAAAGAGACCTAATATTCCAAACTGCTCTCCAGAATGGTTGGATCAGTTCACAGCTCCACCAACAATTCATTAGTGTTCCAATTTTTTCCAAAGCTTCTCAAACATTTATTATTTTACTTTCCTGTCACATTAGCCAATCTGATAGGTGTAAGGTGGTAGCTCAGAGTTGTTTTAATTTGCATTTCTCTAATCAATAGTGATTTAGAGCATTTTTCATATGACGATAGAAAGCTTTGACTTCTTCATCACAAACCTGCCTGTCCATATCCTTTGACCAGTTCTCAATTGGTGAATGACTTGGATTCTTATAAATTTTATTTAGCTCTCAATATATTTTAGAAATGAGGCCTTTATCAGAAGGACTGGCTAGAAAAATTGTTTCCCAGTTTTCTGCCTACCTTCTTATTTTGGATGCATTGCTTCTGTTTGTACACAAACATTTTAATTTAATGTAATCAAAATCATCTATTTTATATTTTTTGATATTCTCTATCTCTTGTTTGGTCATAAATTGTTCTCCTTTCCAAAGATCTGAGAGGTAAACTATTCCTTCCTCTCCTACTTTACTTATGGTATCACCTTTCATGTCTAAATCATGTACCCATTTTGACCTTATTTTAATATAAGGTGTAAAATATTGCTCTATGCCTAGATTTTGCCACACTCTCTTCCAGTTTTCCCAACAGCTTTCGTCAAATACTGAGTTCCTATCCCAGAAGCAGTAGTCTTTTGGTTTATCAAACAGTACATTACTGAAGTCATTTACTACTGTGTCTTCTGTGCCTAACCTATTCCATTGATCCTCCACTCTATTTCTTAGCCAGTACCAGATAGTTTTGAATGACTGCAGCTTTATAGTATGCTTCAGATTTGATACAGGTAGCCTATCTCCTGTGCCTTTTTCTATTATTTCCCTTGGATATTGTTGACCTAATTTTTACGTAGTCTGATTGGTATGGCACTGAATAAGTAAATGAATTTAGGTAGAAGAGTCATTTTTATTATATAGCTCGGCCTATCCATGAGCAATTGACATTTTTCCAATTATTTAGATCTGATTTGATTTGTGTGAAAAGTGTTTGTAATTGTGTTCATAGAGTTCCTGGGTTTGTCTTGGCAAGTAGACCCCCAAGTATTTATATTGTCTACTGTTACTCTTTCTATCTCTTGCTGCTGGACTTTGTTGGCCATGTATAGAAATGATGAGGATTTATGTGGATTATTTTATATCCTGCTACTTGCTAAGTTGGTTAATTGTTTCAAGTAATTTTTGAGTTGATTCTCTAGGATTCTCTAAGGTATACCATCATATCATCTGCAAAGAGTAATAGTTTTGTTTCCTCCTTGCCTATTCTAATTCCTATACTTCTTTTCTTTCTCTGGTTGCTAATGCTAACTTTCTAGTACAATATTAAAAAATGCAATAGTATATCCATAGTATATACTATAGCATAATATAGTACAATATTAAATAAATAATCTTGTTGGGAAGGCCTCTAAGTTATCTCCATTACATATAATGCTTGCTGATGGTTTAGGTGGCTATTGGCTTATTATTTTAAGAAAAGCACCACCTATTCCTAAGCTTTCTAGTGTTTTTATTAGGAGGGTGCCTTATTTTATCAAAAGTTTCCTCTGCATCTATTGATATAATTATATCATTTTGGCTAGTTTCTTATTGATGTGGTTGATTATGTTAATAGTTTTTCCTAATGTTAAACCAGCCTTGCATTCCTGGTATAAATCCCACCTGGTCATAGTGTATTATCCTGGTGATCACTTGCTGTAATCTCCTTGCTAATATCTTCTTTAAGATTTTTGCATCAATATTCATTAGGGAAATTGGGTCATAATTTTCTTTCTCGGTTTTGGCTCTGCCTGGTTTTGGTATCAACACCATATTTGTGTCATAAAAGGAATTTGGTAGCACTCCTTCTTCACCTATTTTTCTAAATAATTTGAAAAATATTGGAATTAATTGTTCTTTGATAGAATTCACTTGTAAACCCATCTGGTCCTGGAGAATTATCTTAGGGAATTCATTAATGGCTTGTTGAATTTGGTTTTCTGATATGGGCTCGTTTAAGGATTTTATTGCCTCTTCAATTAACCTGGTCAGTTTGTATTTTTGTAAATATTTATCCATTTAATTTAGATTGTCAAATTTATTGGCATACATTTGGACAAAATAGTTCCTAATTATTGCTTTAATTTCCACTTCATTGGTGGTGAAATCTCCCCTTTCAGTTTTGATACTGCTAATTTGGGTTTCTTCTTTCTTTTTTAATCAAATTACCCAATGGTTTATCTATTTTATTGTTTTTTTCATAAAACCAGCTCTTAATTTTATTGATTAAATCTATGGTTTTTTGTGTTCAATTTTATTAATTTCAGCTTTAATTTTCAGGATTTCTAATTTAGTATTTAATTGGGGATTTAAAATTTGTTCTTTTTCTAGCTTTTTAAGTTGCATGCCCATTCATTGATCTCCTCTTTCTCTTTTTCATTCATGTAACGCATTTAGAGATATAAAATTTCCCCCTAAGCACTGCTTTGGCTGCATCCCATAGATTTTGGTATATTGTCTCATTATCGTCATTGTCTTGAAATGAAGTTATTGATTGTTTCTGTTACTTGTTGTTTGACCCCACTCATTCTTTAGGATAAGATTATTTAGTTTCTAATTAAATTTCAGATTACCTTCCATGGCTCTTTAATACATGGAATTTTTATTGCATCATGAGAAGGATGCATTTACTATTTCTGCCTTTACACATTTGACTATGATGTTTTTGTTGCCCTAATACAACGGTCAATTTTTGAATATGTGCCATGGACTGCTGGGAAAAAAGGGTATATTCTTTCTATCCCATTCAGTTTTCTCCAGAAAACTATCATATCTAACTATTCTAACATTCTATTCACATCTCTAATGTCTTTCTTATTTATTTTGTGCCTGGATTTCTCTAATTCTGAGAGGGGAACATGCAGATCCCCCACTAGTAGAGTTTTGCTATTTCCTCTTTTAACTCATTTAACTTCTCCTCTAAGAATTTGGATGCTATACCACTTGGTGCATACATGTTTAGTATTGATATTATTTCATTATCTATAGTACAATTTAGAAAGATGTGGTTTTCCTTCCTTTACTTTTTTAATTAAATCTATTTTTGCCTTGCTTTGTCTGAGATAAAGATTGCTAACCCTGCTTTTTTAAAATTTCAGCTGAAGCCTGATATATTCTGTTCCAACCTTTTACATTTACTCTGCTTATCACTCTGCTTCAAATGTGTTTCTTGTAAACAGCATATTGTAGGATTCTGGTTTTTTATCCACTCTGGTATTCACTTCTGTTTTATGGCAGAGTTCATCCCATTCACATTCACAGTTATTATTACTATCTGTCTATTTCCCTCCATTCTATTTACCCCCTTTGTACTTCCCCCCTCCTTCTTTCACCCTATTCCTCCTCATCAACCTTCTGCTTCTTACCCCTGCCTCCCCCAATGTGCTCTCCTTTTTATCAGCTTTCCTCCCTTTTCTTTACTGTTTTCTCCCCTGCTTCTGTCCTTCCTTCTCTCAGTCCCCCCTTTTCCACTTTCCCTTTTACTTCCCTAAAGAATATGCTATATGTGTATATATATATATGCTATATGTATGTATATATATATATATATATATACATATATATACATACATACATATATATATATATATATATATATATATATATATACATATACACACAATAACATTCATCCTATTTCTGCATTGGTCATGTTACAAGAGAAAAAAATCAGAGCAATGATGAAAAACCTCAAAATAGAAAAAAACAACAGCACCAAAAACAAAAGAAATAGTATGGTCCATTCACCATCCATACTCCACAATTCCTTCCCTTCTCCTTCTTGGATTTGGAGATCCTCCTCTGTCATTAGTTCCCTGGAACTCTTCTGCATTGGTCAGAAGAATATAGTCCATCACAGTAGATCAACACTCAATGTTGATGATACTGTGTACAATGTTCTTCTGGTTCTGCTCATCTCACTCAACATCAGCCCACGCAAGACCCTCCAGGTTTCTTTGAACTCCTCCTGCTCCTGGTTTCTTACAGTACAATAGTATTCCATTGTATTTATATACCACAACTTGTCCAGCCATTCCCCAATTGATAAGCACCCACTCAACTTCCAATTCCTTGCTACCACGTAAAGAGCAGCTATAAATATTTTTGTACATGTGGGTCCCTTTCCCCTTTCCATGATTTCTTTGGGCAAAAAACCCAAAAGTGGTATTGCTGGGTCAAAGGGCATGGACAGCTTTATTGCCTTTTGGGCATAATTCCAAATTGCTCTCCAGAATGGTTGGATCAGTTCACAGCTCCACCAACAATACATTAGTATTCCAATTTTCCCACAGCTTCTCCAACATTTATTATTTTCCTTTTTTGTCATTTTTGCCAATTTGATAGGTGTCAGGTAGTACCTCAGAGTTGTTTTAATTTGCATTTATCTAATCATTAGAGATTTAGAGCATTTTTTCATATGGGAATAGATAGCTTTGGTTTCTTCATCAGAAAACTGCCTGTTCATATCCTTTGACCATTTCTCAATTGGGGAATGACTGGATTCTTATAAATTTGATTTAGTTCTCTATATATTTTAGAGATAGGCCTTATCAGAAGCACAGCCACAAAAATTGTTTCCCCAGCTTTCTGCCTTCCCCTTCTAATTTTGTATGCTATGCTTCTGGTTGTACAAAAAATTTTTAATTTAAATGTAATCAAAATCATCCATTTTGCATTTTATAATATACTCTATCTCTTATTTGGTCATAAACTGTTTTCCTTTCCAGACAACTGATAGGTAGACGATTCCTTTCTCTCCTAATTTACCTATGGTATCACCTCTTATGTCTAACATCATGTATCCATTTGATCACTTATTTTAGTATAAGGTGTAAGATGTTCATCTATGACCTAATTTCTGCCATACTATCTTCCAGTTTTCCCAACAGATTTTGTCAAATACTGAGTTCCTATCCAGAAGCTTGGATTCTTTGGGTTTATCAACACGAAATTACTAGTGTCATTTATTACTGCATTTCCTGAGCCTAGCCTATTCCATTGATCATCCACTCTATTTTTTAGCCAGTACCAGATAGTTTTTGATGACTGCCGCTTTATAGTAGAGCTCCAGGTTTGGTACCACGCTAACGCACCTTCCTGTGAAATTTTTTTCATTATTTACCTGGATATTCTTGATTTTTTTGTTTTCCAGACGAATTTTGTAATTATTTTTTCTAGCTCTCTAAAAAAAATTTTAGGTTCCTGATTGGGTATGGCACTGACTGAGTAAATTAATTTAGGCAGTATTGTCATATTTCTATATTAGCTATGCCTATCATGAACAATTGATATCTTTCAATTACTTAGATCTGATTTGATTTGTGTAAAGAGTGTTTGGTATTTGTTTCATAGATATTCCTGGGTTTGTCTTGGCAAGTAGACTCCCAAGTATTTTATATGATCTACCATTACTTTAAATGGAATTTCTCTTTCTATCTCTTGCTGCTGGGACTTGTTGTTGGTCATGTATAGAAATGCTGATGATTTATGTGGATTTATTTTATATCCTGCTACTTTGCTAAGTTTAATTGTTTCAAGTAATTTTTGAGTGATTCTCCAGGATTCCTTAAGTATACCATCTTATCAGTCTGCAAAGAGGTGATAGTTTTGTTTCCTCCTTGCCTATTCTAATTCCTTTAATTCCTTTCTCTTCTCTGATTGCTAAAGCTAACATTTCTAGAACAATATTAAATATTAGGGGTGATAATGTACATCCCTGTTTCCCCTGGTCTTATTGGGAGGCCTCTAATATTATCTCCATTGAATATAATACTTGCTAATGGTTTTAAGGGTAGATATTTTTTATTATTTTAAGGAAAGCATCCCCCTATTCCTAAACTCTCCAGTGTTTTTATTAGAATGGGTGTTGTATTTTGTCAAAAGCTTTCTCTGCATCTATTGAGATAATCATTATGATTTTGGTTGGTTTTCTTATTGATGTGGTTGATTATGTTAATAGTTTTCCTATGTTGAACACCGCCCTGCATTCCTGTATAAATCCCACACCTGGTCATAGTGTATTATCCTTGTGATCACTTGCTGTAATCTCCTTACTAATATCTTATTGAAGATTTTAGCATCAATATCATTAGGGAGATTGGTCTATAATTTTCTTTTTCTGTTTTTGCTTTGCCTGGTTTTGGTATCACCACCATATTTGTATCATAAAATGAATTGGTAGAACTCCTTCTTCACCTATTTTTCCAAATAATTTGTATGAATATTGGAATTAATTGTTCTTTAAATGTTTGGTAAAATTCACCCATAAACCCATCTGGTTCCTGGAGATTTTTTCTTAGGGAGTTCATTAATGGCTTGTTCATTTCTTTTTCTAATATGAGTTTATTGAAGGATTTTATTTCCCCTTCAGTTAACCTGGGCAGTTTGTATTTTTGTAAATCTTCATCATTTCTTTTAGATTGTCAATTTATTGGCATACAGTTGGGCAAAATAATTCTGAATTATTGATTTAATTTCCACTTCATTGGTGGTAACATCACCCTTTTCATTTTTGATACTGGTAATTTGATTTCTTCTTTCTTTTTTTTAATCAAATTAACCAATATTTTATCTATTTTATTGTTTTTTTCATAAAACCAGCTCTTAGTTTTATTGATTAATTCTATAGTTTTTGCTTTCAATCTTATCAAGTTTCTCCTTTAATTTTCAGGATCTCTAGTTTACTATCTAATTGTGATTTCTAATTTGTTCTTTTTTTTATAGAGCTAGGTTTTATGTTGCATGCCCAATTCGTTAATCTCCTCTTTCCTCTTTTTATTGATGTGAGCATTTAGAGATATAAATTTTCCCCGAAGCCCTGCTTTGCTGCCATCCCATAGATTTTGGTATGTTGTCTCATTAGTGTCATTTTCGTGGATATAGTTGTTGATTGTTTCTATGATTTGTTGTTTGGTCCATTCATTCTTTAGAATGAAAGTTATTTAGTTTCCAATTGATTTTTCATTCTACTTTTCCATGGCTCTTTCTTACATGCAATTTTATTGCAACATGATCTGAAAGGATGCATTTACTATTTCTTCCTTCTACATTTGACATATGATGTTTTTGTGCCCTAATACATGTTCAATGTTTGAAATAGGCACCAGTACTACTGAGAAAAAAAGGTAGTATTCCTTTCTATCTCTATTCGAATTTCTCCAGACATCTATCATGTCTAACTTTCTAGTAATCTATTCAACTCTTTCACTTCTTTCTTATTTATTTTTTGTCTAGATTTGTCTAATTCTGAGAGGGGGAGATTCAGATCCCCACTAGTATAGTATTACTGTCTAATTTGTCTCATAACTCATTTAACTTCTCCTCTAAGAATTTGGATGCTATACCACTGGGCGCAATACATCTTTAATATTGATATTACTTCATTATCTATAGTACCTTTTAGGCAAGATGTAATTTCCTCCTTATCTCTTTTAATGAGATCTATTTTTGCCTGTGCTTTATCTGAGATAAGGATTGCTACCCCTGCTTTTTTACTTTAGCTGAAGCATAATATAATTCTACTCCAGCGTTTTACCTTTACTCTGTGTGTATCTCTCTGCTTCAAATGTGTTTCTGTAAACAGCATATTGTGGGATTCTGGTTTTTAATCCACTCTGCAATTTGCTTCCTTTTTATGCAGAGTTCGATCCCATTCACATTCACAGGTATTATTACTGACTGTCCTATTCCCCTCCATTTTTTTTACCCCCTTTGTACTTTCCCCCTTTGTTTACCCTATCCTCCTCACTGATGTTTACTTCTTACCCTACCTCCCCCAATCTGCCCGTCCCTTTTATCACACCCCCTCTCTTTTCTTTTCCTTTTCTCCCTTGAGTTTGTTCTCCTTCTATCAGTCCCCCCCCTTTCCCTTCCCCTTTGCTTCCCTAAAGAATTAGTTAAGTTTCTTTTATCCCAATGAACATATATGTTATTCCTCTATTGAATCAAATCTAATGAGAGTAGGGTTGAAACAATGTCCACCCCTCCTTTCTTTCCCTCTATTGTAATAAATTTTTTTTCACCTCTTCATTGATATAATTCCCATCCCACCCTCCCCTTTCCTCTCCTCCCTGTAGACTCCCTTTTGAACCCCGTAGTTTTCTTTGTATCATCACATCAAAGACACTATTATATTTTTACCCTCTGTGTAAAGTCGCTTCTCTCTGCCCAAATACAGTTACAGTTCTTAAGAGTTATGAGTATCTTTTTTTTTTTCCTGGATTTGGAGATCCTCTTCCATCACGAGTTCCCTGGAACTCTTCTGTGCCATTGCATTGGTGAGAAGAATATAGTCCCTCACAGTAGATCAACACTCAATGTTGATGTTACTGTGTACAATGTTCTTCTAGTTCTGCTCATCTCACCCATCATCAGCCCACGCAAGACCCGCCAGGTTCCTCTGAACTTCTCCTGCTCATAGTTTCTTACAGTACAATAGTATTCCATTGTATTCATATACCACAATTGTCCAGCCATTCCCCGATTGATGGGCACCCCTCAACTTCCAATTCTTTGCCACCATGTAAAGAGCAGCTATAAATATTTTTGTACATGTGGGTCCCTTTCCCCCTTCCATGATCTCTTTGGGAAAAAGACCCAAAAGTGGTATTGCTGGATCAAATGGTATGCACAGCTTTATCGCCCTTTGGGCATAATTCCAAATTGCTCTCCAGAATGATTGGATCAGTTCACAGCTCCACCAACAATGCATTAGTGTTCCAATTTTCCCACAGCTTCTCCAACATTTATTATTTTCCTTTTTTGTCATTTTAGCCAATCTGATGGGTGTCAGGTGGTACCTCAGAGTTGTTTTTATTTGCATCTCTCTAATCATTAGAGATTAGAGCATTTTTTCAATATGGGAATAGATAGCTTTGGTTTCTTCATCAGAAAACTGCCTGTTCATATCCTTTGACCATTTCTCAATTGGGGAATGACTTGGATTCTTATAAATTTGATTTAGTTCCCTATATATTTTAGAGATGAGGCCTTTATCAGAAGTACTGGCCTCAAAAATTGTTTCCCAGCTTTCTGCCTCCCTTTTAATTTTGTATGCATTGCTTCTATTTGTACAAAAATTTTTTAATTTAATGTAATCAAAATCATCCACTTTGCATTTTATAATATACTCTATCTCTTGTTTGGTCAAAAACTGTTTTCCTTTCTAAAGATCTTATAGGTAGACTATTCCTTTCTCTCCTAATTTGCCTATGGTATCACCTCTTATGTCTAAATCGTGTATCCATTTTGACCTTGTTTTTTTTTTTAATTCTTTTTTTTTTTTTTTTTTTTTTTTTTTTTTTTTTTTTTTTTTAGTGAGGCATTGGGGGTTAAGTGACTTGCCCAGGGTCACAGAGCTAGTAAGTATCAAGTGCCTGAGGCCGGATTTGAACTCAGGTACTCCTGACTCCAGGGCCAGTGCTCTATCAACTGTGCCACCTAGCTGCCCCCATTTGGTCTTATTTTAGTATAAGGTGTTAGATGTTGGTCTATGCCTAATTTCTGCCATACTATCTTCCAGTTTTCCCAACAGTTTTTGTCAAATACTGAGTTCCTATCCCAGAAGCTGGAGTCTTTGGGTTTATCAAACACTAAATTACTAGTGTCATTTACTACTGCATTTCCTGAGCCTAGCCTATTCCATTGATCTACCACTCTATTTTTTAGCCAGTACCAGATAGTTTTGATGACTGCCGCTTTATAGTAGAGCTCCAGGTTTGGTACCGCTAACCCACCTTCCTGTGAATTTTTTTTCATTATTTCCCTGGATATTCTTGATATTTTGTTTTTCCAAATGAATTTTGTTATTATTCTTTCTAGATCTATAAAATAATTTTTAGGTAGTCTGATTGGTATGGCACCGAATAAGTAAATTAATTTTGGCAGTATTGTCATTTTTACTATATTAGCTCGGCCTATCCAAGAGCAATTGATACCTTTCCAATTATTTAGATCTGATTTGATTTGTGGGAAGAGTGTTTGGTAGTTGTGTTCATAGAGATCCTGGGTTTGTCTTGGCATGTAGACTCCCAAGTATTTTATATTATCTCCTGTTACTTTAAATGGAATTTCTCTTTCTATCTCTTGCTGCTGGACTTTGTTGGTCATGTATAGAAATGCTGATGATTTATGTGGATTTATTTTATATCCTGCTACTTTGCTAAAGTTGTTAATTGTTTCAAGTAATTTTTGAGTTGATTCTCCAGGATTCCTTAAGTATACCATCTTATCATCTGCAAAGAGTGATAGTTTTGTTTCCTCCTTGCCTATTCTAATTCCTTTAATTCCTTTCTCTTCTCTGATTGCTAAAGCTAACATTTCTAGTACAATATTAAATATTAGGGGTCATAATGTACATCCCTATTTCAACCCCTGATCTTTTTTGGGAAGGCCTCTAATTATCTCCATTGCATATAATACTTGCTGGTGGCTTTATGTAGATACTGTTTATTATTTTAAGGAAAGCTCCCCCTATTCCTAAACTCTCCAGTGTTTTTATTAGGAATGGGTGTTGTATTTTGTCAAAAGCTTTCTCTGCATCTATTGAGATAATCATATGATTTTGGTTGGTTTTCTTATTGATGTGGTTGATTATGTTAATAGTTTTCCTAATGTTGAACCAGCCCTGCATTCCTGGTATAAAATCCCACCTGGTCATAGTGTATTATCCTGGTGATCACTTGCTGTAATTTCCTTGCTATATCTTATTGAGATTTTAGCATCAATATTCATTAGGGAAATTGGTCTATAATATTCTTTCTCTGTTTTTGCTTTGCCTGGTTTTGGTATCACCACCATGTTTGTGTCATAACATGAATTTGTTAGAACTCCTTCTTCACCTATTTTTCCAAATAATTTGTAAAATATTGGAATTAATTGTTCTTTAAATGTTTGGTAAAATTCACCTGTGAACCCATCTGGCTCTGGGGTTTTTTTTCATAGGGAGTTCATTAATGGCTTGTTCAATTTCTTTAATCTAATATGTGTTTATTAAGGATTTTATTCCTTCTTCAGGTTTACCTGGGCAGTTTGTATTTTTGAAATATTCATCCATTTCATTTAGATTGTCAAATTTTACAGGCATACAGTTGGGCCAAAAATAATCCTAATATTGCTTTAATTTCCACTTCATTGGTGGTAACATCCCCTATTTTCATTTTTGATACTGGTAATTCTGGTTTTCTTCGTTCTTTTTTGTAAATCAATATTTACCCAAATATTTTATCTTATTTTATTGTTTTTTTCATAAAACCAGCTCTTAGTTTTATTGATTAATATACTATAGTTTTTTGCTTTCAATCTTATTAATTTCTCCTTTGATTTTCAGGGTCCCTAATTTAGTATCTAAGTGGGGATTTCTAATTAGTTCTTTTTCTAGCTTTTTAAGTTACATGCCCAGTTCATTAATCTCCCTCTTTCTCTTTTTCTATTCATGTAAGCATTTAGAGCTATAAATTTTCCCCTAAGCACTGCTTTGGCTGCATATCATAGATTTTGGTATGTTGTCTCATTATTGTCATTTTCTAAGATATAGTTATTGATTGTTTCTATGATTTCTTGTTTGGCCCATTCATTCTTTAGAATGAAATTATTTAGTTTCCAATTGATTTTCATTCTACTTTTCCCTGGCTCTTTCTTACATGTAATTTTTATTGCATCATGGTCTGAAAAGGATGCATTTACTATTTCTGCTTTTCTACATTTAACTATAATGTTTTTGTGCCCTAATACATGGTCAATTTTTGAAAATGTGCCATGTACTGCTGAGAAAAAGGTACATTCCTTTCTATCCCCATTCAATTTTCTCCAGACATCTATCATGTCTAACTTTTCTAGTAATCTATTCACCTCTTTCACTTCTTTCTTATTTATTTTTTGGTTAGATTTATCTAATTCTGAGAGGGGGAGATTCGGATCCCCCACTAGTATAGTATTACTGTCTAATTCCTCTTGTAACTCATTTAACTTCTCTAAGAACTTGGATGCTAAACCACTTGGTGCATACATATTCAATATTGATATTACTTCATTATCTATAGTACCTTTAAGCAAGATGTAATTTCCTTCCTTATCTCTTTTAACGAGATCTATTTTTGCCTGCACTTTATCTGAGATAAGAATTGCTACCCCTGCTTTTTTTACTTTAGCTGAAGCATAATATATTCTGCTCCAGCCTTTTACCTTTACTCTGTGTGTATCTCTCTGCTTCAAATGTGTTTCTTGTAAACAGCATATTGTAGGATTCTGGTTTTTAATCCACTCTGCAATTTGCTTCCGTTTTATAGCAGAGTTCATCCCATTCACATTCACAGTTATTATTACTGACTATCTATTCCCCTCCATTCTATTTACCCCCTTTGTACTTTCCCACCCTTCTTTCACCCTATTCCTCCTCACCGATGTTTTACTTCTTACCCCTGCCTCCCCCAATCTGCCTTCCCTTTTTATCACCCCACTCTCTTTTCTTTTTCCTTTTCTCCCTTGCTTTTGTCCTCCCTTCTACAGTCCCCCCTTTTCTTTCCCCTTTTGTTTCCCTAAAGAAAAATTAGGTTAAGTTTCTTTATCCCAATGAACATATATGTTATTCCACTCTTTGAGTCAAATCTAATGAGAATAGGGTTGAAACAATGTCCACCCCTCCTTTCTTTCCCTCTATTGTAATAGGTTTTTTTTTCACCTCTCTCATATTATATAATTCATCCCCTTCCACCTCCCCTTTCCTCTTCTCCCCAGAGACTTCCTTTTAAACCCCTTTAAAATTTTTTTTTGTATCATCCACATTCAAAGACAATTTATATTTATACCTCTTGTAAAGTACTTCTCTCTGCCCAAATACATTTACAATTCTTAAGAGTTTTGATAGTATTATCTTACCATTAGGGATATAAACAGTTTAACCTAGTAGGGTAAACCTTTTGTTTTTCTCCCCCTCTGTTACCTTTTTAAACTTCATCTTGAGTCTTGTATGTTAAGATCAATTTCTTATTCAGTTCTGGTCTTTTCACCAGGAAAGATTGAAAGTCCCCAATGTCATTAAATGTTCATCTTTTCCCCTGAAAGAAAATGCACATTTTTGCTGGGTAATAGATTCTTGGCTGCAATCCAAGCTCCTTTGCCTTCCGGAATATCATATTCCAATCTTTGCGGTCCTTTAATGTTGAAGCTGCCAGGTTCTGAGCAATCCTGACTGTGGCTCCATGATATTTAAATTGCTTCTTTCTGGCTGCTTGGAGTATTTTCTCCTTCACCTGATAATTCTGGAATTTGGCTACAATATCCCTTGGAGTTTTCCGTTTGGGGTCTCTTTCAGGAGGTGTTCAGTGGATTCTTTCAATGATGATTTTATCCTCTGATTCTATATCAGGGCAGTTCTTCTTAATAATTTCCTGGAATATGGTGTCTAAATTCTTTTTCTGGTCATGGCTTTCAGGTAGTCCAATGATTCTCAAATTGTCTCTCCTTGATCTGTTTTCCAGATCAGTTGTCTTTCCATGAGGTATTTCAAATTTCTTTCTATTTTTTCATTCTTTTGATCTCTGCTTGACTGATTCCTGGTGTCTCATGGATTCACTTATCTTCCAACTGTCCAATTCTAATTTTTAAGGCATTGTTTTCTTCAGTGAGATTATGCACCCTTTTTTTTTCCATTTGGCCAGATGAATTTTTTAAGGAATTGTTTTTCTGCAGTCAATCTATGTCCTTCCTTTTCCAAGCTGCTGATACTTTTTTCATAGTTTTCTATTTTTGCTTTCAGTTCTCTCCCCATTTTATTCTTCTACCTCTCTCAATTGATTTTTGAAATCCTTTTTGAGCTCTTTCAGGAAGGCTTTTTGTTCTTGAGACAATTCACCTTCCCTTGGAGGCTTTACCTGTAGGCAATTTGAGGTATTGTCCTCATCTGAGTTTGTGTTGGCTGTCTTCCCTATTGATACAGAAGCTCTCAATGGAGACGGTTCTTTTTTTTTTGCTTCTTACTCATTATTGCAGCTTATTTATTTATTTTTTAAGTTGAGGTCTGCTCTGAGGGCACCAGGGTCCCTGTCTTGGGCTTCTTGTGCAGGCTGTGTGACCGCCTTTTTACTCTGAGGCCTTTATAGTGTGTGCAGTTTGCCCCCCTGCACTTCCTGTCTAAGCATGCTGCATCTGAGTGCCTGGTCGCACCTATCCTTTTGTGACCCTACCGCTGGGGACTTGCCCTCCCTGGTGCAGGTAGGTTTTTCCACTGTCCTTCTTGGCCACCAGATTTTTTGAGCCAGGTTCCAGGGGCCTCAGTTGTTAGGCTGTGGCCCGCAGCTCCTGATGACTTGCCCTGATTCCCTCGGCGCTGGACTGCTGCCCTGCGCTGTGCCTCCCTTTTTCCCGAGTCACACCAACCTTTTCCTGAAGTCTTCTCAATTATCTCTGGTTGAAAGACTGTGTCTCTCTTTCTCTTTGCAGGTTCTGTAGTTTCAGAATCTGTCCAGAGGCTTGATTTAATGTTTTTTTTGAGGGAACAGAAGGAGAGCTCAGGCAGCTTGCTGTTTCCTCTCCACCATCTTGGCTCTGCCCCCTCAATTGATTTTTAAAATCCTTTTTGAACTCTTCCAAGAAGGCTTTTTGGTCCTGAGACCAATTCATCTTCCCTCTTGAGGCTTCACATGCAGGAAATTTGAGAGTATTGTCCTCATCTGAGTTTGTGTTTTGCTCTTCCCTGTTGACACAGAAGCTCTCAATGGTGATAGCTCTTTTTGTTTCTTACTCATATTTGAGCTTTTTTTTTTTTAATGTTGAGGTCCACTCCTTGGGAACCAGGGTTCTTTCAAGCTTCTTTTGCTGGGACATAGGAGTAGTGTTGCTGGCTTTCAACACTGAGGCCTCTATGGCTTGCAGATTTCTCACCACCCTGGGCTTGCTCCCTGTGCTTGCTCCTGGTGTGTGCTTGGATGGCCAGGCCTGTTTGTGCCTGTCCTGTGAGTGGTTCCCTAGCTGGCAGTCTGCTTTCTCATCTGGTGCTGGTGGATCTCACCACTGGCCCACTGTACCACCAGCCTGCCAAACCAAGATCAAGGGGTCTTAGTTGCTCTGCTGTGACCTGTCACTTCCTGCTGATTTGCCCTGACACACTCCAAGTTGCACTGTGCTGAGGTGCACTGGGTTATCCCCCTGCCCGAGTGAGACTGACCTTTCCTGAAGTCTTTTAAATTATCTCATGCTTTTTGTAGGTTATGTAGTTTCAAAATCTATTTAGAGGCTTGATTTAATGTTCTTTTTGATGGAACCGAAGGAGAGCTCAAGCAGCTTGCTGGCTTCTCTCTGCCATCTTGGCTCTGCCCATGCAATTAAACTTAATGTATGCACTCTGAAAGTAAGCACTGACATTTAATTGAATATGTCATTGTAAGGGGAAGAGACAGACAGGATGTAAGAGTTATGAGATGCAGAGTGCTGGACTGATCATAGACTTATCCTCTTTAAGGTAAAAAATACTCACATTTCACAAAAGCAGTGGCCATAAGGCAAAATGCCTACCAGAAGATTTAAAGCAACAGATTATAGCACTTCTGAGTGGGAACAGTTCATTGCTAACTTGGAGGGAAATTTGATCCAACACATAGTTGGCAACAGTAGAGCAGAAAAGGAGTGGCCAGCTTTCAATGATTTGGTGTACAGCACTGAATTTACTCACCTGGGTCAGAATATTAACAAAAATCAAGAATGGTTTGATGAAAATGATGGGGAAATTCAGAAGTTTCTAAATGAAAAAATGAGAACTCCAAAGGTTTTACCAGCAGAATAGTTCATCCATTTCTAAGAAGGCAGCTTTCAAATCCATCAAAAGTAAACTAAAATTGAAGCTTAGAAAGATGCAGGATCCTTGACTCAGTAAGAAGACAGAGTAAATTCCATTTTACACTGATAGTAACAATCCAAGGGGCTTTAATGATGAATAAATAGCCATGAAGGATATTTATAAGTCAAAGACATCTAGTACAGCTCAACTATTCAGTGTTGTTGGAAGCACATTTTTTTAGTGATAACGATATGATTCTGAAAAGATGGTCTAAACACTTCCATAGTGTTATCAACAGATTGTCATCAATCAATGCTGAAGATACTGACCATTTACTTCAGGTCAAATCAATCCCTCTCAAGACAAATTTCAAACTGAAAAGTTAATTTTGAATGCCATTAGGTGACTCTCATGTGGCAAAGAAACTGGTGCTAATTCTATTCCAGCTGAGATTTACAACGTGAAGGGTTCATTGCTCATACATAAGCTGGCAAAATCTTTCTGGGTTATATGGCAAGAGTAGGTTATCCCCCAGGAATTCAAGGACAACTCCATTGTTCCTCACTAGTATAAAAGAAATAGACTGTTCTGTGAAAATTATGGGGTGAAGGAGATGTGTCTCTCTTAGACATTGCTGGCTAGATTCTTGTCAGAATACACCTTAATAGACTGATCCTTCATCTGGAAGGTGGTCATCTACCTGAGAGCCAGTATTACTTCAGAAAGGTCCAAAGGATGGTCAGTGTTTTTGCCACACTAGTCTTTGCTTACTGACAACTCCAAGAGAAATTCTGGGAACAGAACAGAGGTCCGTGAACACTGTTGTTCTCACCAAGGTCTTTGATACTGTCAGTCATGAGGGCATCAGCATTTTATTTTATGATGGCATTCTTCCCTGGGTTCTATATAATAGACAATGCTCTTGCAATTTCCAAGTCACTGATGGAATGAAATAAGGCTGTGTGCTTGTACCCATGCTTTTTGGCATGTTATTTTCAGCTATGTTGTCAAATACCTTCAATGAGGATGAACACAACATTGAGGTTAGCTACCACAGTGATGGTAAATTATTCAACTTGAAAAAGCTACAAGTTAGGGGCAGCTAGGTAGCTAGGCAGCAGCTGTAACGATTGGAATGATGCCACCTGCTGGATACTTACTGTAGAAGAGTTCTGCCCATGAAGCGAAGGTCTTTGAGGGCAAGACCAGGAGTCTTTTCTTTGGCAGGAGGAAGTGACGCGGACTAGTGGGAGGAGGAAGGAAGAGACTGGCGCTGACTCTGGGGCTCTTTCCTGAGGACGCTGGCGGAGAAGGGAGCTAGAAATGTGCTCTCCCTTTAATAGATAGGAATCTAGGCCTTTCTCTCTCTTTACCAAATTCTTATTCTCCTTAATAAATGCTTAAAAGTCTAACTCTTGCTAAAGCTTATAATTTATTGGCGACCACTCATTAGATATTTTAGACAGTTTAGCTAGAATTTTAGCCCTTAACAGATGGCTGACCACGAAGAGGAAAGCTAAACCTCAGTCTTCTGATCTTCTGGTTGGGTAAGAAATTTCCCCTACCCTTTAAACTGCTAAGTACTGGCGCACTGGCTGTGTTTTCCCTTTAAATTTTTTCAAATGGACCTTTTAAACTCCCTAATTACCTTATTTTTTATTTTAGTTTGTTTAACCAGACAAATGGGAGATAAGATCATGTTAATGCTTTGTTTTTGTGGATTTTCTATTTTTATTTTTATTTTTGTTAAAAGAGCCAAGCAACTTACTCACACAAGGAAATATCTCTCCCTCTCCCAACCATACTTTTCAGAGAAACCTGAAGAGATTCCCACAGCTTTTCCCAGTTCTAACAGTAATTGTTGCTTTAATTTTGCTGCCTGGAGGCAATGACCCACCCTCTAGAAGCTGTTAATTCCCCTAGCACCTGGAGGCAAAGTGGGGGAAGAGAATCCAGGCCTGAGTTCAAATCAAGTCTGATTCAAATTGCTCTGGTCCCTCCCCCTCCTCTCCAGACCCCACCCTCTACTCCTCCCACTGGCCAAGCCCCATAGCTTCCCCCTGCCTGGGAAGTCCAGAGATCTGATGCACATGCTCAACTTTTCTACCTGCATTTGCAGCTTAGGCTCAGCCCCTTCTCCAGCCTGCTGTGCTTCTGAGAAAATCTTAGAAACCCTTTAAATTCCAGATATACTCATTTTGTTCATAATTTTGCTAACCTGCTTTTGTCTTTAATTAGTAATCTTATAAAGCATTTGTATGGTGAAAAGACTGACAGACAATATAGAGGGGTTAAAGAAGAAAAACTTAAGATGAATAAGAATGACAATCATCAACATAGTTCAAGACTCAGCTTCTTTTGCCATGGAAGGGTATATATTGTACAGAAATGTAGAAGGAAGCAGCAAGGTATCGATATGAGTATTGGGGATTTTAGATACCGGAATCAAAAGTGTTCTGAATTCACTCAGAGTAATAGTATCAGTTCAGAGGTTACATAGGATTTCTATGCTATCATATCTACATTTTGAAATTAATGGTATGGGTTTATTTTCATAGAGATGTTCATGCTTTTGAGGTTGTGTTTTATACTTAGTTTTTAAAACAAGGAGAATATTTGTAAAAGTTTTTTATAGTCATGTGATCAAGTTTATATTTTATAATACTCTCATTAATATTAAGTTCATATTCATTTATATTTCCTTAGTTTGAATTTCATTGTCTTTTATTGTTCCATGTGTATTTTCTTCTATTCATTTGTCTATCTAATTTTGAAACATTGCAAGATGGTTTTGTTTTTATTATACAATGTTAATTCTAGGAGTATTGTGCTCCCATATTCTGAGCTGTTTGTTTTTGTTATTTTTTTTTAACTGATTATTTGATCAAACTCTTTAAAGCATTTCCCTGGCAAATTTGTTGCCATGGCAAGTGTAAATTTATTCTAGAAGTATTATTTTTGATAAGCATATTCAAAAAAAAAGAGGGGAACATTTGTAAAAGTTGTCTTTGAGATTGTGTTGTGCTTTAACTCTTATTTAAATATGTTCAGATTTTTCAAAAAAGTAATTGTATACTAAGTTAAAAAAAAGGGGTATTATTTGAAATTGTTGCATAATTATATATTGTGTCCTGAGTCAAGATGTATTCACATTTTTTGCAATCATTTATTATCCTCAATTTTTAAATCCATATGAGACTTGGATTATGGGAACTTATCATTTAAGACATTAATTGCCTTTATTCTGAGTTATCAGATGCCAGTTGGCCAAGATGCCATCCAATCACAAGAGGAATACATGCAAGAGCAGACACTGAATTGTCACATGAGGGGAGACATGCATGAAGTCAAGGTATGGCCGAGGGAACGGCTTTTGACAAATGTTGAGGTTGGATTCTCTTGGTTTAATATTTTATTCTCTTTTTCCCCACAATATTGTACAGATGGCTGGAAGTATTGATCCCACCCATCTCACTTCTACACCTGGCTTCTATGCTCCCTCCTATATGCCTGATGCCATGGACATCTCAATCCCATGCATCTGATTAAGTCTGACTCAGTTTCTTCCAATATGTTCGGTGGCATGGACATATATTCCATCCACCTATTTTAAGCCTGGCATACTGTATGGGCAGTACATATTGCTCAAGTGTGGGAATGCTCATATCCCATCATTTCTCTGTTCTTTTATGGTAACCCCCATAATTATCTCAGGTGTCATGATAAATACAGTGTGAATTGCCCTTGACACTGTTACCAATTATATTAGATTTTTTAATTTCTCATAATGGCATGAGGATAATTAGGCAGATGATGCAAAAAGTGATGAAACAAAGATAAAAATTATTTTTAATAATTAATATCGCAGCAATTGTCTTCTCAATATTTACCCTCCATAAGGGGGGGGGGTGGACTATAGTAATATTATAATTTTAAAGAATGGTTCAATTTTTGTTTTATTATATGTTTCATGTGTTAACAACTAAGATTCTGAATTCTGTAGAATGTTTTTGAGAACTTATCATGTTTGATTTGATTATTGACAAGCTATTTTAAAGTTGTGTTAAGCTCAATTTTGTAGAAATTATTCCTCGGCTCGATATCCAGCATCCACACATCACACCCCTGAAAAGACTTCCATTCACAGACCTACAACCTAGAGAACTCTGAGAAAGACTTCAGAGACTTTAAATGAACAGTTTTTGATTTGTTGTTTTTTTCTCTTTCTGTTTATAATATACACCATCTGTAACATGTATTCTCTGACAGAGGCCCTCCTCTTTGCAAGACCAATGTCCAAAGTCGTCGGTTCATGAGACAACAAAAAAAAATCAGCCCTCCACCCTCTGACCAAAACTTTTCCTCATCTTCCCCTTTTCTATATGTTGTTCACATTATAGTTAGCAATACGTTCTTATATTGTTTTTACTCGTTCCGTTCAAGGAAACATTTTGTTTCTTGAGGAACAAAAGGGGGGACTGTACCGATTGAATGATGCCCACATGCGTGATACTTACTGTAGAAGAGTCTTGCCCATGAAAGTGAAGGTCTTGAGGGCACGACCAGGAGGTCTTTCTTTGGGGAGGAAGTGACGCGGACTAGTGGCGAGAAGCAAGGAAGAGACTGTGCGCTGACTCTGGGGCTCTTTCCTGAGGGACGCTGGCAGAGAAGGGAGCTAGAAATGTGCTCTCCCTTTAATTAGATAGGAATCCTAGGCCTTTCTCTCTCTTACCAAATTCTTATTCTCCTTAATAAATGCTTAAAAGTCTAACTCTTGCTAAAGCTTATAATTTATTGGCGACCACTCATTAGATATTTTAGACAGTTTAGCTAGAATTTTAGCCCTTAACACAGCCCTGGATTCAGGAGGACCTGAGTTCAAATCCGGCCTCAGACACTTATAACTTACTAGCTGTGTGACCCTGGGCAAGTCACTTAACCCCAATTGCCTCACAAAAAATGATACAAGTTAAAACAAAAATGGAGGTAGTATTGGTGCATGATTTTTTTGTCTACAGCTGATTATGTATTCAGTGGAGCCTCTGAAACTGAGATTGAATATGGATCAATTCTCTGCAGCTTGGGCTAATTTTGGATTAATAATTGATGCCACAAAACCTAGTTTCCACCTTCCAGCACCACACAATCCATGTATGGAACCAACAGTTACAGCAAATGTTAAGTTTGCTTATCCATAAGCAAGTAGGTAAATTCACTTACTATGGCAGTATATTTTCCAGGGATATACACATCATCAGAATTTGGTCCCTGTTTGGGAGGCTCCAAAGAAAAGTGTGGGAGAGAAGAGATATTAGACTGACAAACTGAAAGTCCACAGAGACATTGTGCTGACCTCATTGTTGTATGCCTATGAAATCTGGATAGTATACCAGTGCCATGCCATTTGAATTATCTTAGGAAGATTCTAAAGATCACCTGGCAGGACAAGCTACCAGATGCTGAGGTTCTTTCTCAAACTAAACTGCCAAGCATTTAAATTCTTCTGCAGAGAGTGCAGCTCTGATGGGTTGAACACATTGTTTAAATGCCTAATGTATACTTACCTAAAATAACTCACAGAAGGCTAGCACTCACATCATGGTCAGAAAAAAGAGATACAAGGACACTCTCAAGGTTTCTCTTAAGAACTTTGGAATTAATTACATGATATGGGAGACATAGGCCCACCCACCATGGCATGCCCTCAGCAGAGAAAGATATGTTCTATGAACAAAATAGAATTGAAGTAGCTAAAGAGAACATGAAATGCACAAATCTAGAGAATCCATCCCAAATGTTCACATGGATTATTTGTGCCCAAGCTGTGGTAAAGCATCCTGAGCTTATATTGGTCTTATCAGCCATAGTTAGACACAATGTAATTTGATTCTGACATAGTGATGTCATTTTGCTATTCTTCAAGAACAAAGGACAACAACCAACAATAGATATAATGCTTGTCTTGGAGTCAGGAAGACCTGACTTCAAATCTAACTTCAGACATTTACTAGCTATGTGACTGTGGAAAAGTCACTTAACCCTGTTCACCTCAGTTTCCTCATCTTTAAAATTAGACAGATGAAAAAAGGGCAAACCCTCTGGTATCTTTGGCAAGAAAAACTCAAATAGGATCATAAAGAGTTGGAAATTATTTTTTTAAATTTATTTATTTAAAGTTTTGAGTTCCAAATTCTTTCCCTCTCTCATTCCCTCCCTCCATCTCCTACCCCATCACTAAAATGGTAAGCAATGAGATACAGATTATACATGTGCAATTATGTAAAACATTACCATATTAGTCATTTTATATAAAAAGACAAAAGTAAACAAAAGTGCAAAATGGCATGCTTCAGTCTGTATTCCATCAATATCAGTTCTTTTTCTTGAGATGGATAGCATGCTTCATCATTATTTCTTTGGGATTGTCTTGGATAATTGTATTGTTTAGAGTAGTTAAGTCATTCACAATTTCTCATTGGAAATTACTGAAAAATGACTGAACAACAAAAATAAAATGTATCAAAATTAGATTTTTGCTGGCATAGGCTTTGAAAATCCACCATCAATTCTGTGCACAATGAAGTTTCAGAGTCAGAATTTAATGGTATATATTTTTGTGGGATAGACCTGTGATTTTGTAAGCAAAGAAAACTCCCAGGAATAAAGTCCATTTGTCAATATAGATAAGCATTTATTCTGCAACTATTATTTATCAGTTTATCTGGGGTCATAGGTGATTTGCCTATGGTCACTTAAATGCCAGATGTGGGACTTATATTCATATCTTCCTAGCCCCAAGGCCAGCTCTCTAGGTACTATACCAAGAATGTTTCTTTCTTTTTTTTTTCTCTTTAGAATTTTATTTGCCAAATCACATGTAGAAACAAATTTTGACATGAATTTTTAAAAATCTTGTGTTCCAACTTCTCTTCCTCCTTCCCTTCCCAATCCCCACACCCAATAACTCAAGCAATTAAATATAAATTATACATGAGTAGTCATGGAAAACAACTCCATGTTAGCTAGGTTGTAAGAGAAAACTGATAAAAACAAAACTTCAGATTAAGGAACTGTCAAAAAATATACTTTAATCTGTTTACAGATACCATCAGTTCTTTCTCTGTAGATGGATTGCAATTTTCAGAAGTCATTCAGAGTTATATTGGATCATTGCATTGCTTAAAATAACCACATGCTTCCCAGCAGATCATCTTACACTATTGCTGTTATTTTGTATGCAGCACATTTCCCTCTGCTTCAGTTCATGTAGGTCTTTCCAGGTTTTTCTGATAGTATCCTGTTCATCACAACTTTTATATAGTACCTTAAATTTGACAAAGGATTTTCTTCACAATAGCCCAGCAAAGTAGGTACCATACATTTTGCCATTATAATCAATCATCATAACTATTTTCCTCCATCCTATTCCCTTCCCGTGGTATTTACTCTATTTTCTATGTTCTTTTACCCTATTCCTCCTCAAAAGTGTTTTGCTTCTGATTGTCCCCTCCCCTGCTCTGCCCTCCCTTCTTTCACTCTTCCCTCTTTATGCTCTTCCTTCTATTGTCCTGCAGGTTTAGAGAGATTACTCCTCCCAATTAGGTGTGTATGTTATTCCCTCCTTGAGCCACCTCTGATGAGATTAAGGTCTTTGAGCTAATTCTGTGTTCTAAATGTTCTTCCTCCCTCCCTCCTCAACCCTCCATATGAAATCAAGCAATTGAATGTAAGTCATACATGTGAAGTTATGCAGAGCATCTTCACCTTTCTTAAAAGTGTTTTCCTTTTTACTGCTCCCCTCCCCCCAATTTGCCCTTCCTTTCCTCTCTCCCTTTCTTTCTTAGTGGAGAAATATAATAAGGAATATTAGTGAACCAATATTATGGAGCAACTTAGTGAAAAATTAAAATCAAACCTTGAGAATAATAGAGCAAGAAATAGAGGCTAGAATATGGTGATTCCCTCTCCTATTTTCACAGGAAGTTTCCATTGGAAGACTTCTTAGTGAGCATGTAACCAAACCATTCACTCCCACTCTTTCTATGGCCCTTATCACTTTTACTGATGAGAAAACGTGGTATAAGAAGGAATAAGTGGATTTGCTTAATCCACACAGCTAATTAGTGACAAATGTGGCATTAGACTTTGATATTCCATGTATTTTCTTTGCACTTCTACCCTTCTAAAGAGTCTCCAAATATAGGACTAAGGACAAATAGAGGCTCAGGTTTTCTCAATAAATAAATGTTTCTTTCCTATTGTCCTATATTCCCTTTCATCAGTGACCTAAAGCTACAACTATGAAACAATCTGCTTATCAAATATATTAAAAAGCTTATTAACCTTGGAGTCAGAAGACTTGGGTTATAGGACAGCTTAGAAACTTACTAACTTTATCATCTTGGACAATTCATTTGATTTCTGACTTCCGTGAAAGACAAATTTTGAAGAAATTGAAGATCATTTGAAGAAGAATTTCCATTTCAAAATCCTTATCTATAATATTTAGGTTAAAAGAGGAACAGGATAAAGAAAAATTAGGGAGAAAGAAGGAAGTTAATGGAGCAGGACCTGAAGAGAGAAATATAATATCTAGAAGGAAAAGGGGAAGGCAGTTGGTAAATTGACATTAGCTAAGTAAGAATTGATGAATGAAACAACTAGAGGCTTAAGCAAATTGATAGAATAGTTTGGTGGGTGGGAAAAATTGGTGAATAGACAGACTGCTGGTTTTAGGCTGAAAGAAGGGTGGGTAGAACTGTGGAGTTCTTTCTGATTGTGATGAAAGGGAGGTAAATGGGGCTGTCAAGTTATTAAGATGTAATTGTCTATAGAAATATTAACCAGGTGCTTAATGTTGAGACAAAAAGATAAAAATACCCTTAAGAAGTTTTTATTTTTAAGCTGAAAAAATCTCAACCAGTATGGAAAATAAGCGAAATTATATAGTCACTTGTATCAAGTATTGTTGACACAGCCAAATGATTTTCTATGTTCCAAATGTATGTGGATTTCCCCCCTAGAAGAAAAGATGACAGTTCTAAAATACTATAGGTTGTTAAGGAAAATGAAGTTACCCCAAGAGAAATATAAGAAAACCTTTTCCTACCATAGCAAATTGTACAAAACGTATACCAAGAGACAGAATTATATGTAATTTTATCAATGTATATTATTGGTCTTTACAGTAAGATCAAAAGTAAAACATGTATGTCAATTGTTATCACTATTTCATACAGTCCAAGAAATGCTATAAATACAAAGAAAAAAAATTGAGAAAATATGTATATATGAAAAAAAGAAATAAAATTATTACTTTGTTGCAGATGTCATGATGATGTACTTAGAGAATCCTAGAGAGTCAGCTAAAATTAATTAAAACAATTAATAATTTTAGTAAAGTTGCGGGATATGAAATATATACAAATATATTATTACAATTTCTATGTATTAGTAACAAAACCCAGCATGAAGAGTAGAAAGAAAAATGTCATTTGAGATAACTATGGGATATATAAAATAACTGAAAATCTACCTAACAACATATATACATACAGTAACCATATGAATGCAATTATAAAATATTGTCTACAAAAATAGATACCTAAGTAACTGGAGAAATATTAATTACTCATGCTTAGGATGAATCAGTATAATAGAAAATACAATACTAACAAAATTTATTTAGTTATTGTATGCTATACTAATTGAAATACCAAAATATTACTACATAGAACTAGAACACAATAATAATGAAATTCATCTGTAGGTAAAAAGGTCAAAATTTTCAAGTGAAATTATGAACTCAGTGAAGCTAAGGGAACCTATTAATGTGACATCTGAAGCTATAATAAAGAAAATGGTAATAATAACAAAAATACCTGGTACTATTTAAAAATTAGAGCTTGTACAAACTTATAAATTGCTTAAACAAAATAGGAAAATACATGCCAAGATAATTGTTTTAGAAAAAAAAAGTTGAATAAGCCGTGAATGAGCACCTTTAAAGGGGAAAAACAGGACAAGATGAATTTGCAAGTGAATTCCACAAAACCATAAAAGAAAAATTATTTCTCATCTTATATAAATTGATCACAAAATACATAAAGAACCAGTACTACCAAATTCCTTTTATGAAACAAATAAGATTTTAGTACCTAAAGCAGAGAGACAAAAATTAGACAGGGAGGAGGAACTATGTATAGACCTATTTCCTTAATAAATATTAATGCAAAAATTTAAGAAAATACTATCAAAGAGAATACAGCAAATTTCAAAAACATCACATACTACAACCAGCTGGGATTAATACCATGAAAGCAGAACTGCTTCAATTTTTGGAAAATTATCAGCATGATTGACCATATCAGTAACAAAATCAACAAAAATCATATGATTATATCAACAGATGCAGAATTTTTTGACAAAATAGAATACCTGTTCCAATTAAAAAAAAAAAAAACAAGAAAGCATAGGGGAACATGGAGGTTTCCTTAAAGTGATAAATGGTATCTACCTAAAATCAGGAGAAAATAATATATCTAGTGGGAATAAACTAGAAGCCTTCTCAATAAGATGAGGGTGCAGCAAGGATGTCAGCCTTTTTCAATATTGTACAAGATATACTACCTATAGCAATAAAGCAAGAAAAAACACATATAAAGAATAGCAATAGGCAATGAAGAGAAAATATCTTTTTCAGGTGATACAATAGTATACTTAGAGAACACTCCAGAGTAAATAAAAAATGTCTAGCTGAAACAATAATTTTAGCAAAAGGGCAAAATATAAAATAAACCACAAAATCATAAGAATTTCTATAAATTAACAAAAGAGCAAGAAGTATTATAAAGAGAAATTCCATACTAAACAACTACAGACAATATAAAATATTTGAGAGTTTACTTGCCAAGACATTCATAGCAAATATATGAACACAATTATAAAAGTCCAACAGAAAAACAAAAGCTGTTCTAAAACTTGTAGAATTATTAATTGTTCATGGGTAGATTGAGCCAATAAAATAAAATGATAATATTCCTAAATCAATTAATTGATTTGTGAGCATACCAATCAAGTTACCAAAGTACTATTTTCTAGAGCTAAAAAAAACCCAAACAACAAAATTCATCTGGATCACAGTGAAAATTATCAAGGAAATAAATTATTTTTTTTTGTAAAGTGAATTAACATAGTCTAGTAGTTGCAGATCTCAAATTCTGCTACAGAGTGGTAATCATTAAATCCATCTAATACTGGCTTAGAAGTAGAATAGTTGGCCAATGAAATATATTCTGTACACAATAAACAAGACTAAGTAACCAAGTATTTTATAAATTCAAAGATCCTAGCTTTTGGGGCGAGATCTCACAAACCAACAAAAACTTCAAGAAAAATGGAAAGTAGTCTGGAAGAAACTAGGTATACACAAACATGTCACAACATATACCAAAAATAAGCTTAAACTATGTATACAGTTTATACATTAAAAAATTACATAGGGGCAGCTAGGTGGCACAGTGGATAGAGTACCAACCCTGGAGTCAGGAGCAGCTGAGTTCAAATCCAGCCTCAGACACTTAACACTTACTAGCTGTGACCCTGGGCAAGTCACTTAACCCCAATTGCTTCATCAAAAAAAAAAATTACATAAACAAGTCAGAAGAACATAGTAGAAATTCCATGGATATGTCATGGATAAGAAAAGATTTTATGAACAAACAAGATAGAAAGGATCACTGGAGTTAAAATAAATCATTTTAATTACATGAAATTTAAAAAGTTTTTGCACAAACAAAATGAATACAGCCAAAATTAGAAAGTAGAGAACTTGGCCAAAAGAATTACAGAAAGTTTCTCTCATAAAGGTTTTATTTCTCAAATACGTAAGTAACTGAGCCAAATTTATAAAAGTAAGAACCATTCACAATTGTGAAATGCTTAAAGAAGATGAACACATATTCTTCAGAAGAAGAAATCAAAGCTATCAATAGTCATGTGAAAAATTATATAAATGTATAAAAATAGGGAAATGAAAATTAAAACACCTCTCAGGTACCACCTTATACCCATAAGATTGGCTAACTTGACAGGAAAAGAAAATGAAAAATGCTGGGTTGGATATTTGAAAATAGGTACACTAATGCATGTTTGTTGGTGTTGTAAAGTGGTCCAGCCATTCTGGAGAACAATTTGTAATTATGCCTAGAAGACTATGAAATCATGTATATTCTTTTTTTATTTAATTAAAATTTTTAATAAATCATATAAGTACTTTATTATTTTCCAGCTACATGTAAAGATAGTTTTCGACATTTGTTTTTATAAGATATTCAATTCCAAATTTTTCTTCCTGCCTCCCTTCTCACTTTCCTCCCCAAGACAGAAATCAATCTGATATAAGTTAAATATGTACAATCATATTTAACATATTTCTGCATCAGGCATGTTGTGAAAGAAGAATCAGAACAAAAGAAAAAGCCTTAAAAAAAACAAACAACAAAGTAGAAAGTGTATGTGGTTTAATCTGCAGTCAGATTCAACAGTTCTTTTTTCAGGATGTGGAAAGCATTTTCTATTATGAGTTCTTTGGAATTTTCTTGGATCATTGCATTGTGAGAAGAGCCAAGTCTATCACAGTTGATCATCACACAATGTTGCTGTCACTGTGTACAATGTTCTCCTGGTTCTGCTCACTTCTCTCAGAATCAGTTTATTTAAGTCTTTCCAGGTTTTTCTGAAATCTACCTGCTCATCATGTCTTATAGCACAATAGTATTCATTACATTCATATACCACAACTTGTTCAGGCATTCCCTAATTTATGGGCATTACTTCAATTTCCAATTCTTTGCCCCCACAAATAGAGTTCCTAGTTATTGCTTTAATTTCCTTTTCATTGGTAGTGACTTCACTGTTTTCATTTTTAATACTGGTAATTTGGCTTTCTTCTTTTTTAAAAAATCAAATTAAGCAGAATTTTCTATTTTTTTGTTTTTTTTTCCCATAGAACCAGCTCTTAGTTTTATTTATTAATTCTATAGTATTCTTACTTTCAGTTGTATTAATCTCTCCTTTAATTTTTGGAGTTTTCAATTTGGTATTTAATTGGGATTTTTAATTTGTTCTTTTTAGTTTTTTTTAGTTGCATGTCCAATTAATTAATCATCTCTTTCTCTATTTTATTCATGTAGGCATTTAGAGATATAAAGTTTCCCCTAAGAACTGCTTTAGCTGTGTCTCATAAATTTTGATATGTTGTCTCATTATTGTCATTCTCTTGGGTGAAGTTATTTATTATTTCTGTGATTTCTTGTTTGACCCACTCATTCTTTAGGATGAGATTATTGCATTTCCAATTCATTTCTGGTCTATCTTTCCATGACTTTTTATTATACATATTTTTAGTGCATCATGATCTGAAAAGGATGCATTTACTTTTTCTGCTGTTCTTCATCTGATTTTGAGGTTTTTTATGTTCTAATACATGGTCAAATTTTGTGTATGTGCCATGTACCACTGACCCCACCTCAGTCTACCCTCCCTTCTCTCAGCCCCACCTCCCTTTTGTCCTTTGCCCTTTCAATTCCTAGTTTTGCCCTCCCTTCTATCAATACTCCACCCTTTTCATTCCCCTTTCCCCTTTTCCCTCCCTATAGGGCAAGATAGAATTCTATACTCACTTGAGTGTATATGTTATTACCTCTTTGAAGCAAATCAGATGATAGTAAGATCAAAACAATGCTCATCCTTCCCTTCATTCCCTCTATTGTAATAGGTCTTTTTTGCCTCTTCACTTAATGTGATTTACTCCATTCTTTCTTCCCTTTTTTTGTTTCACCTTAAGTGTTTTTTTAACATCATCATATCAGAATCTTCTTATACACATACCTTCTGTCTGTGTATAATTCTCCTATCTGCATTAATAAAGATACAGTTCTTAAGAGTTACAAGTATCTTCTTCCCATGTAGGGATGCAAATCCCTTATTGAATAACATGATTTTCCCCCCTTTTTACCTTTTCATATGCTTCTTGACTCTGGTCTTTGTAGAGTGAATTTTCTGTTCAGTTCTAGACTTTTTATTAGGAAAGTTTTAAAGTCTCCTATTTCATTGAATGGCCATCTTTTCCCAGGAAAGGTTATACTTAATTTTTCTGGGTAGTACATTCTTGGTTGTAATTCCAATCCCTTTGCCTTCCAGAATATCATATTCCAAGTCCTCAGATCCTTTAATGTGGAAGCTGCCAGATCCTGTGTAATTCTTATTGTTGTTCCATCATATTTAAATTGTTTCTTTCTGGCTTGCAGAATTTCCTTTCTTTTTCTTTCATTCTTTCTTTTTTTTCTTTCTTTTTTTTTGGTAAATCAACATAAAGTTTAATTCAAATAAGAAATTATGATCATTTTTACCCATCTGCAAAATTATAGTGTTAGACATCCTAATGCAATGGTAAAATAAGTATACCAGAAAGTCAATGGATTCAACCGCATGGTGCCTGAAATTTAGAGAGAATTCCTCCCTCATATTCATTACAGTGACTTACATTTTTATAAACCTCATAACTATTCTGAGGCCTTATAAGTACAAATTCTGTACATACACCCCTGTCCTAGGGACATATCTAGGGAGTCATGTAAAAGGATCAAGAAATTCAGGATGGGGAAGACTGAATACCTTATGGCTACAGATGTTTTTTTCCCACACTGTTTCCAATTAAAGGGAGGAGTTACAGAAGGAACAAAAAGGTGGATTTGGAAAGTGAATAGTTTTTGGTTTTTTTAATGGAGTTTGAGTTGGGTTTCTGGACAATAGCATATGATAGAATGGCTTGCAGAATTTTCTCCTTTACTTGATAGTTCTGGAATGTAGTTAAAATATTCCTTGGTGTTTTCTTTCAGGAGGTGATTGGTGGATTCTTTCAGTGACTAATTTTCGTCTGTATGACAATGCAGCAGTTCTCCTTAATAATGGCCTGAAATATGCTGTCTAGTCTCTCTCTCTCTCTCTCTCTCTCTCTCTCTCTCTCTCTCTCTCTCTCTCTCTCTCTCTCTTTTATCATGTTCCTCGGGTAGTCTAAGTATTCTTATATTATCCTTATCCCTCCTGGATCTATTTTCCGGGTCTGTTGTTTTTCTGAAGAGGTATTTTACATTTCCTTCTACTTTTGCATTCTTTTGATTCTGTTTTACTTCTTCTTATTGTCTCATTCAGTCATTAGCTTCCATATGCTCAATTCTGATTCTTAGGGAATTATTCACATTTTCCAATTTTATTTTTTTTGAGGGGTGATGGGGGTTAAATGACTTGCCCAGGGTCACATAGCTGATAAGTGTCAAGTGTCTGAGACCGGATTTGAACTCAGGTCCTCCTGACTCCAGGGCCGGTGCTCTACCCACTGTGCCACCTAGCGGCCCCTCCAATTGTATTTTTTTTTTAGTGAGGCAATTGGGGTTAAGTGACTTGCCCAGGGTCACACAGCTAGTAAGTGTTAAGTGTCTGAGGCCGGATTTGAACTCAGGTACTCCTGAATCCAGGGCCAGTGCTCTATCCACTGCTCCATCTAGCTGCCCCCCCTCCAATTGTATTTTTAAAGGCATTATTTTCTTTTTTCAAGACTATTTCTTTTCTCTTGTATAACTCATTTCTTTTCCCAATTTTTATTCTACCTCTGTCATTTCATTTATAAAGTCCTTCTTAAGCTCTTCCAGGAGGGCTTTTTGGTCTTGATACCAATTTACCTTCCCCTTTAAGGTATTACGTGTAGGAGTTTTATCATTGTTTTCTTCCTCTAAGTTTATGTTTTGATTCTCCCTATCATCATAGTAACTTTCAATGGTGAGGGTTCTTTTTGTTATTCATATTTTTATTTTTATTTTAGCCTCTTTTGTAATTTTTTTCATGACTCACCATTTCATTTATTTGTACAAAATAGTGAATAACCATACAAGCTGAGAAAAAATGGTGGTTTTAGGGATTAAACAAGTCCTTCTGTCCTGAATGAAGCATCTATTTTGAATTGTGTCTTGGGACTTGCTAAGTAGCCTTGGTATCCTGAGCAATCTTTGGGTTTGGACTCAGCAAGCTGAGCAGCCTTGGAATCACTGGACTTGGCTGCCTTGGCAATAGACTTTTGTGTGACACTTGTGTTACACTTGGTGAACTTGAAGTCAGTAGGCTTGATGGCCTTGGGGTCAGTGGTTCTGACAAACTTAGAGTCGGGCTTTGTGAGCTTGGGGCCTGGACATTTGATGACAATCCTAGGGCCTGGACACTTGGTGGCTATCGAGGCCAGCATGCCGGGCACTGGCCTTGGGGATGTTGGGCATCTTGTGCCTGAGGAGCTTGGCCTTGGGGGCCTTGGTGCTCAGGGCCTTGATGGCCTCTGCTTGGGCCTTGATGGCTTTGGAATTGTTGGTCTGCATCTTCTTCAGTCGCTTCTTGTTGTGTTTCTTGGCAAAGTGCATGTTTCTCAGAAACTTGGGGTTAACCCCATCCAGAGACTAATATTTCTGTGACCCAGGTTTCTTGATGCCATTTCTTTGCCATTTTCTTTATTGGCTGGGGGTAGTATGGTTCTTAGCCTTAGCCATCTTTACACCACAGACACTCCACCAACCAGAAGAGGTCAAAAGTGAGAGGGAGAAAGAAGCAAGCTTCTTTTGTACCTTTTAAGCTTGAGTTCTGTTCCTCAGGTTCAGTGTGCACTGTTTGGATTTTTTTTTTTTTGCTGGGGGTTGGAGCCCAATCACCAGCTTTCTGCTCTGAGGTGTCAGTAGCTTCTCCCTATGTTGGAATGGCACAGCTTAGTTGGGCTTGTTGGGTAGCTGGATATCCCAGTTTGCATATTTCCTTCTACATTGTGTTTGGAGTTCTCACAACTGGGCTGCTGTGCCACTAGCTTTCTCTGCTAGGATGGTGGGTCCTCAGCTGCTGATCTATGCTCTAAGAGCCTTTTGCTTGATCACCCAGATGCCCTCTGCTCTGAGCTGTGCTTCTCTTTTCGCCAGATGAAACAAACATTTCCTGAAGATGTCTAGGTTATGTTGAGTTGGAAGATTGTTTCACTCCATTTTTGGAAGGTTTTATACAGCTCCAGAATCTGTTGAGAGGCTTAATTTAACCTTATTTCTGAGGGAAATTTGTGAGTGCTCAAGCAGCTTCCTGGTTTCACTCAGTTATCTTGTCTCTGCCTCTGGAACTCCCCATTCTCCATTCTAATACCAAAATGATTTTCTTAAAGCACAGGTCAATCATGTCAGCCCTTCCTCAGTAAACTAAAATGTCTTTCTATCACTTCCAGGACAATTAAAAAAAAAGTTTGGTGTTCAAAATCCTTCATAATCTAGCCTTTTTCCTACCCTTACAATCGTATGACCATAGTCTCTGTTATGTACTCTTCAATCCAGTAATGCTGTATTCTTTGCTGTCCCATGATTTATGTTACTACATTTTTTGGCTCCAAGGGCATTGTCTCTACTCTCTCACATTCCTGGAATATTCTTTCTCCCTTATCTTTTTGACTTCCCTAGTTCCCTTCAAATCCAACTATTATCACATTGTCCTACAGGAAGTCTTTCCCAGCTCCTTCTAATTTTGATGCCTTTTATCTCTTATTTTCTTCCTCTTTATCTTGTATATAACTTGTTTTACCTATTTCTGTGCTTGTTGTCTACCTTATTTGATTATAAGCTCCTTGAATGCAAGGATAGTCTTTCCCCTCTTTTCATATCCCCAGAGCTTTACTCTGTGCCTGGCAGAAAGCAAATACTAAATAAATCATTATTGGCTGACTGACTAACTGTTGAAACCAATTTGTATACAGCACTTAACTGGAATGCGCAAGGAGTGAATTTGTGCTTTAAGCATTTTCATCAATGTCCTGGGGGAAAAAATGATAGAATAAATGATAGAAAAGTAGGTGGCCAATTAAAATAATGGATGAAATTCCAGATTTTTAAAATCTTAATATTCTAAAAGATGGAGCTGAATATAATAACATGAAATATACCAGAGATAAATGTAAAACCTTCCATTTGAGTTCAAAACATACCATACTTGGCGGAGCCAAGATGGCGGAGAGGAAGCAGCAAGCTGCCTGAGTTCTCCTTCTGTTCCCTCAAAACGAACATTAAATCAAGCCTCTGGACGGATTCTGAAACTACAGAACCTGCAAAGAGACAGAGAGACACAGTCCTCCAACTAGAGATAATTTAGAAGACTTCAGGAAAAGGTCGGTCTGACTCGGGCAAAAGGGAGGCCCAAGCAGGCAGGGCAGCAACCCAGCGCTGAGGGGGTCGGGGCAAGTCAGCAGGAGCTGCGGGCCACAGCCGAACAACTGAGGCTCCCGGAACCTGGTTATAAAATCTGGTGGCCAAGAAGGACAGTGGGAAAACTTACCTGCACCAGCCGAGAGGGCCACGAACGGCGGGATCAGACGCCGGGGTCTGGCGCCTGGCTGGCCGAGCACAATCAGACAGGAAGTGCAGGGCGGGGCATCTCCACAGACCATAAAGGCCTCAGAGTAAAAGCCCGGTCACACAGCACCTATACACCTGCACAAGAAGCCCAAAACAGGGACCCTGGTGCCCCCAGAGCAGACCTCAACTTAAAGAATAAATAAATAAGCTGCAATAATGAGTAAGAAGCAAAAAAAGAGCCCTCTCCATTGAGAGCTTCTGTATCAATAGGGAAGAAGCCAACACAAACTCAGATGAGGACAATAGCCTCAAATTGTCTACATCTGAAGCCTCACAAGGGAAGGTGAATTGGTCGCAAGAACAAAAAGCCTTCCTGGAAGAGCTCAAAAAGGGATTTTAAAAATCAATTGCAAGAGGTAGAAGAAAAAATGGGGAGAGAAATGAAAGCAAAACAAAAAAACTATGAAAAAAGAATCAGCAGCTTGGAAAAGGAAGCTGAAGAAAACAAAGCCTTAAAAAATTCATTTGGCCAAATGGAAAAAAAGCTGCATAATCTCACTGAAGAAAACAATACCTTAAAAAATTCACTTAGCCAAATGGAAAAAAAGGTGCATAATCTCACTGAAGAAAACAATACCTTAAAAAATTCACTTAGCCAAATGGAAAAAAAAGGTGCATAATCTCACTGAAGAAAACAATGCCTTAAAATTAAAGTTGGGACAGTTGGAAGATAAGGAATCCGATGAGACACCAAGAATCAGTCAAGCAGAATAAAAAAAATGAAAAAATAGAAGAAAATGTGAAATACCTCATTGGAAAGACAACTGATCTGGAAAACAGATCGAGGAGAGACAATTTGAGAATCATTGGACTGCCTGAAAGCCATGACCAGAAAAAGAATCTATATACCATATTCCAGGAAATTATTAAGGAGAACTGCCCTGATATCATAGAATCAGAGGATAAAATCATCATTGAAAGAATCCATCGATCACCTCCTGAAAGAGACCCCAAAAGGAAACTCCAAGGAATATTGTAGCCAAATTCCAGAATTATCAGGTGAAGGAGAAAATACTCCAAGCAGCCAGAAAGAAGCAATTTAAATATCATGGAGCCACAGTCAGGATTGCTCAGGACCTGGCAGCTTCAACATTAAAGGACCGCAAGGCTTGGAATATGATATTCCCGGAAGGCAAAGGAGATTGGATTGCAGCCGAGAATCTATTACCCAGCAAAAATGTGCATTTCTTCAGGGGAAAGATGGACATTTAATGACATTGGGGGACTTTCAATCTTTCCTGGTGAAAAGACCAGAACTGAATAGAAAATTTGATCTCAACATACAAGACTCAAGACAAGTTTAAAAAGGTAAACAGGGGGGAAAAAAAAAGTTACCCTATTAGGTTAAACTGTTTATATCCCTACACAGGAAGATAATACTCATAACTCTTAAGAACTGTAAATGTATTTGGGCAGAGAGAAGGACGTTATATAGAGGGTATAAATATAAATTGTCTTTGATGTGATGATACAAAAGAATTAAGGGGAATAAAAAAGGGAGTCTATGGGGAGGAGAGGAAAGAGGGGAGGTGGAATGGGATGATTATATTCATATGAAGAGGTGGAAAAAAACCTATTATAATAGAGGGAAAGAAAGGAGGGGGGAACAGGGTTTCAACCCTATTCTCATTAGATTTGACTCAAAGAGGGTATAACATATACGTTCATTGGGATAAAGAAACTTAACTCATTCTTTAGGGAAACAAAAGGGGAAGGGAAAGGGGGGGACTGATAGAAGGGAGGACAAAAGCAAGGGAGAAAAGGGTAAAGAAAAGAGAGGGGGGTGATAAAAAGGGAGGGGCAGATTGGGGGAGGCAGGGGTAAGAAGTAAAATGTCGGTGAGGAGGAATTAGGGGTGAAAGAAGGGGGGAAAAGTACAAAGGGGGTAAATAGAATGGAGGGGAATAGACAGTCAGTAATAATAACTGTGGAATGTGAATGGATGAACTCTGCTATAAAACGGAAGCGAATTGCAGAGGTGATTAAAAACCAGAACCCTACAATATGCTGTTTACAGAAACACATTTGAAGCAGAGAGATACACACAGAGGAAAGGTAAAAGGCTGGAGCAGAATATATTATGCCTCAGCTAAAGTAAAAAAAGGCAGGGGTAGCAATCCTTATCTCAGGACAAGTGCAGGCAAAAATAGATCTCATTAAAAGAGATAAGGAAGGAAATTACATCTTGCTTAAAGTACTATAGATAATGAAGTAATATCAATATTGAATATGTATGCACCAAGTGGTATAGCATCCAAGTTCTTAGAGGAAGAAGTTAAATGAGTTACAAGAGGAATTAGATAGTAATACTATATTAGTGGGGGGATCTGAATCTCCCCCTCTCAGAAGTTAGATAAATCTAGCCAAAAAATAAATAAGAAAGAAGTGAAAGAGGGGTGAATAGATTACTAGAAAAGTAGATATGATAGATGTCTGGAGAAAATTGAATGGGGATAGAAAGGAATATACCTTTTTTCAGCAGTACATGGCACATTTTTCAAAAATTGACCATGTATTAGGGCACAAAAACATCATAGTCAATGTAAAAGGCAGAAATAGTAAATGCATCCTTCTCAGATCATGATGCAATAAAAATTACATGTAAGAAAGAGCCAGGGAAAAGTAGAATGAAAATCAATTGGAAACTAAATAATTTCATTCTAAAGAATGAATGGGCCAAACAAGAAATCATAGAAAGAATCAATAACTTTATCCAAGAGAATGACAATAATGAGACAACATACCAAAATCTATGGGTATTGCACAGCGCAAAGCAGTGCTTAGGGAAAATTTATAGCTCTAAATGCTTACATGAATAAGAAAGAGAAAGAGGGATTATTGAATTGGGCATTGCAACTTAAAAAAGCTAGAAAAAGAACAAATTAGAAATCCCCAATTAGACACTAAATTAGAGATCCTGAAAATTAAAGGAGAAATCAATAAGATTGAAAGCAAAAAAAAAACTATAGAATTAATCAATAAAACTAAGAGCTGGTTTTATGAAAAAACCAATAAAATAGATAAAATATTGGTTAATTTGATTAAAAAGAAAGAAAGAAGAAAACCAAATTACCAGTATCAAAAATGAAAAGGGTGATGTTACCACCAATGAAGTGGAAATTAAAGCAATAATTAGGAAATATTTTGCCCAACTGTATGCCAATAAATTTGACAATCTAAATGAAATGGATGAATATTTACAAAAATACAAACTGCCCAGGTTAACTGAACAGGAAATAAAATCCTTAAATAAACCCATATTAGAAAAAGAAATTGAACAAGCTATTAATGAACTTCCTAAGAAAAAATCCCCAGGGCCAGATGGGTTTACGGGTGAATTTTAGCAAACATTTAAAGAACAATTAATTCCAATATTATACAAACTATTTGGAAAAATAGGTGAAGAAGGAGTTCTACCAAATTCATTTTATGACACAAATATGGTGGTGATACCAAAACCAGGCAAAGCAAAAACAGAGAAAGAAAATTATAGACCAATCTCCCTAATGAATATTGATGCTAAAATCTTAAATAAGATATTAGCAAGGAGATTCAGCAAGTGATCACCAGGATGAATACACTATGACCAGGTGGGATTTATACCAGGAATGCAGGGCTGGTTCAAACATTAGGAAAACTATTAACATAATCAAACCACATCAATAAGAAAACCAACCAAAATCATATGATTATCTCAATAGATGCAGAGAAAGCATTTTGACAAAGTACAGCACCCCATTCCTATAAAAATACTAGAGAGTTTAGGAATAGGGGGGAGCTTTCCTTAGAATAATAAACAGTATCTACCTAAAGCCATCAGCAAGTATTATATGCAATGGAGATAAATTAGAGGCCTTCCAATAAGATCAGGGGTGAAACAGGGATGTCCATTATCACCCCTATTATTTAATATTGTTCTAGAAATGTTAGCTTTAGCAATCAGAGAAGAGAAAAGAAGTATAGGAATTAGAATAGGCAAGGAGGAAACAAAACTATCACTCTTTGCAGATGATATGATGGTATACTTAAGGAATCCTCGAGAATCAAGTCAAAAATTACTTGAAACAATTAACAACTTTAGCAAAGTAGCAGGATATAAAATAAATCCACATAAATCATCAGCATTTCTATATATGACCAACAAGAGTCCAAGCAGCAAGAGATAGAAAGAGAAATTCCATTTAAAGTAACGGTGGTAATATAAAATACCTGGGAGTCTACTTGCCAAGAACAAACCCAGGAACTCTATGAACACAACTACCAAACACTCTTCACACAAAATCAAATCAGATCTAAATAATTGGAAAGATATCAATTGCTCCATGGATAGGCAGAGCTAATATAGTAAAAATGACAATACTGCCTAAATTAATTTACTTATTCAGTGCCATACCAATCAGGCTACCTAAAAATTATTCATCTGGAAAAAACAAAAAATCAAGAATATCCAGGGAAATAATGAAAAAAAATTCACAGGAAGGTGGGTTAGCGGTACCAAACCTGGAGCTTTACTATAAAGCGGCAGTCATCAAAACTATCTGGTACTGGCTAAAAAATAGACTGGTAGATCAATGGAATAGGCTAGGCTCAGGAAATGCAGTAGTAAATGACACTAGTAATGTAGTGTTTGATAAACCCAAAGACTCCAGCTTCTGGGATAGGAACTCAGTATTTGATAAAAACTGCTGGGAAAACTGGAAGATAGTATGGCAGAAATTAGGCTTAGACCAACATCTTACACCTTATACTAAATAAGGGCAAAATGGATACATGATTTAGACATAAGAGGTGATACATAGGTAAATTAGGAGAGAGAAAGGAATAGTGTATACCTATCAGATCTTTGGAAAGGAGAACAGTTTTTGACCAAAACATGAGATAGAGTATATTATAAAATGCAAAGTGGATGATTTTGATTATATTAAATTAAAAAATTTTTGTACAAACAGAAGCAATGCATCCAAAATTGGAAGGGAGGCAGAAAGCTGGGAAACCATTTTTGAGGCCAGTGCTTCTGATAAAGGCCTCATCTCTAAAATATATAGGGAATTAAATCAAATTTATAAGAATACAAGTCATTCCCCAATTGAGAAATGGTCAAAGGATATGAACAGGCAGTTTTCTGATGAAGAAACCAAAGCTATCTATTCCCATATGAAAAAATGCTCTAAATCTCTAATGATTAGAGAGATGCAAATTAAAACAACTCTGAGGTACCACCTGACACCTATCAGATTGGCTAAAATGAGAAAAAAGGAAGATAATAAATGTTGGAGAGGCTGTGGGAAAATTGGAACACTAATGCATTGTTGGTGGAGCTGTGAGCTGATCCAACCATTCTGGAGAGCAATTTGGAATTATGCCCAAAGGGCGATAAAGCTGTGCATACCCTTTGACCCAGCAATCCCACTTTTAGGTCTTTTGCCCAAAGAAATCATGGAAGGGGGAAAGGGACCCACATGTACAAAAATATTTATAGCTGCTCTTTATGTGGTAGCAAGGAATTGGAAGTTGAGGGGGTGCCCATCAATTGGGGAATGGCTGGACAAGTTGTGGTATATGAATACAATGGAATACTATTGTGCTGTAAGAAATGATGAGCAGGAAGAGTTCAGAGAAATCTGGAGGGTCTTACGTGAGCTGATGATGAGTGAGATGAGCAGAACCAGAAGAACATTGTACACAGTATCATCAACATTGAGTGTTGACCTACTGTGATGGACTATATTCTTCTCACCAATGCAATGGTACAGAAGAGGTCCAGGGAACTCATGATAGAAGAGGATCTCCAAATCCAAGAAAAAAAAAAGAAAGAAAGAACTGTGGAGTATAGATGCTGATTGAACCATATTATTTCTTTTGTTTTGGGTGCTGTTGTTTTTTTTTTTTCTATTTTGAGGTTTTGCATCACTGCTCTGATTCTTTCTCTTGTAACAGGATTAATGCAGAAATAGGATTAATGTTATTATGTGTATATATATGTGTGTGTATCTATATCTATATCTATATGTATATGTATAGAGATATATAGATATAACCTATATCAGATTACCTGCTGTCTAGGGGAGGGGGGAGGGAGGGGAGGGAGGGAGAAAAATCTGAAATTGTAAAACATGTATAAACAAAAGTTGAGAACTATCTTTACATGTAACGGAAAAAATAAAATATCTCATAAAAAAAACATACCATACTTAAGTGTAACATGAGGAGGCATGGCTAGAAAGTAGTTCTCTTGAAAAAAAATTTTGGATGTTTTACCAGACTGCCAGATCTATATGAGGTAATAATACCAGAATGTAGGTAGGTAGGTAAGTAGGTAAGTAGGTACATAGATAGATAGATAGATAGATAGATAGATAGATAGATAGATAGATAGATAGATAGATAGATAGATAGGTGATAGAGATATATGTATGCAAATAAATATATATATATACACTCATACATATATATGTATACATATATGAGTGTATACACATATACATATACATACACATTTATCATTTTTATTGTATGATAGTGTATATATACAAACCAATGTATATTATAATACATTGTATTATATATAATACCAGCATATATCATATATAATTATATGTAATAACATTTAATATACATTACCATGATATATGCTATAATATATATTTTAATTGTCAGAATGCAACATTTTAGAAAGTTTACTGATAAACCGGAAAGAATTGAAGGTATCAGAAGACCAACAAGTTTAGTGAAGGTTTTCAATTTCTTCTAATATGAATTGGTTGAAAGACCTAGTAATATTTATTTTAGAATAATTATGAGTGACATGATAGTTGTCTTCAAGTAGAAAAAGGGCTATAATTTGAATGAGGGATTGACCTTATTCTATCTGGCCTCAGAGGATTGAACTAAGAAAAACTGTTTAAGGTTACAGAGAGGTAAATTTAAGTTTGAGGTATAAGGATAAATTTTCTAACAATTATAGGGATAGAAACAGCAGAGAGGGTAAGTTACATTAGGAAGGTAATGGGTTCACTTTAATTATAGGTCTCCAATTGGTGTCAAGGATATTATAATAGAAAGGATATACTGATAAAAGTCTAAAAATACTCATGTTTGTGTGTGTGTATATATATATATATATATATATATATATATATAGAGAGAGAGAGAGAGAGAGAGAGAGAGAGAGAGAGAGAGAGAGAAAGAGAGAGAGAGATAGAGAGAGAGAGAGAAAGAGAGATATGCATGTATATATTAAGCATTGTTCAGTATATATATGCATTTAAGTTAAATCTGCATTATTAACACTGAATTTTCTGGAGTGTAAACGCACACTGTGAAAATTTTAAAATTGACTTAGGTTTCAGTTTGATCTTGCTCCAACACAGCCCTGTTTAGTAACTGTTCTTATTCAGGACTGTACTAGATTGCCTCTGAATCTTTTTTCAGTTCTGACATTGTGTGATCATCATTGTCAAAGATCACACAGCCTAGGATCAGGTGCAAAGAGAGTTCTACAACCTACATTACATGAATTGGCAGGTGAGTTACACTATGGTCAATTGTCACGTAATACATTTGGGGACATTAAACCAGAATAAATTCTACCACTTCAATAATAGATTTACTGTGAAAAGAAGTTGTAGATAACACTTAAGAAAATGAAGTCACAAGGAGCAGCTGCAACTCACTAAATACATTAAAGAAAACATGATTGTAAAGAAGCTCTGTGAACATTTTAAAAGTTATTTCAAAGCAATGGAAAAATTCAGCTAAAAAAAATGACCAAGAAGACACTAGCAACTACTGTTCTGTATGCTGTTTTTATCTCTATATTTTTATAAGTATGACCTATGCATAAATGGAGAGCTTCCTTGATGAAAATATGAAGTGGGAATTCATACATGTTCATGGATTTCCTATAGTAGCCCACATCTTCATAGTCACAGACCTGAGAGATGCAGAGAATATAAGGTTCTTCCATGCTTCCCATATTGATTTTAGAAGGAAAAACTATAATTTTGGGAAAAAAATCAAAATAGGACTTTACAGGCTTACTTCAAATAAAATTTTTTATTCCCACATGCCAAGATTGTAAACATCTATCACAAATTAATCCACAGAGATAATTTTGTTTATCTGTCTGGTGAATTTAAGTTAATGCTTAAACTTAGATAAAGAGTACAAATAGAGGGACATATTCAATTAATTTGCTTACAAGTGTTATGGAAGGTGTTCTGAGAATACTCCTTGGACACTACACTCTAGAAAGGTGGCACAAGGTAACCCATAAGCTTGTGATTTAACTCAAGTATCTCCCACTTCTGCACCACCTTCAATTTAATTAAATAAAAAGTAGGATACTTGCTCTAGCTGGGACAAAAACACATAGCAATGCTATTTATTATAACAGTGATTAGCTAGAGAACTGAGGAACAAAGAGATCTGGGGTAACTCTACCAGGATTGAAAAACATAAAGGATCTTAGCATTCAATCACATTTGCTTCTTTGTCCTCAGAAGTAACTTGAGACATGTACCAAATGTGGTGAAATGTCACTTGTTCAGGCTGGGAGAAAGCTAAAACTGCTTTCATGTCCAACCCTCAGGGAAACTGCTGCCAAAGAGGAAGAAGTCAGAGAGTGAACAATAAGGAAATTTAAAGGATAAAAAATAACCAAAATAGCCAAAGATCTCTGGAGAATAAAAAGCCAGCTGTAGACCTTGAGCATAAGTAAACAAACCAACAGTAAAGATTTTTAATAACAAAAGGGAATATGCCCTCAAGCTCTTCTAAATAAGCCCGGAAATCTACGTAAAACATTGAAAGATAAAATAAAATTAATTAAGGCCTGATGAGGCAGATGGCCATGTTTATTCCCAAAACTTCATTAGATCACAGCAGAATGATCCTAAATGATATATGAGAGAAATAAGAATTATCAAAGCAGAAAAATATGACTCCTCATAAAACCTGAACAGTAAAATGCAAAACAAAATAAACAAACAAAAAAACAACAAAGAGAAAATATTCTAGAACTTCTGACCACAGAAACTGAAGTGCTAAGCAAAAAATTCACAATTCTTCAGGAATTAAAAAAAAAGCCATAGAGTTAAATAAATGTAATTATTCAAATGACAAAAACAAATTCTGTAAGCCCAAAGAAATTCAAATAATGCAAGATTATTTTGCATACACCAGAAACCATAAGAGGGAATGGAAATATTATGTTTTGAAAAATAATGGAACTCAAGATGGGATCTAGGGTGACATACTCTGAAATTTGAGCATAACCATCAAAGGAAAAAAAATTAAAATGAAATGTTTAAAGAATTTCTACAAAGAAAGTCATATCTGAGCAGATTATTTGCTTTTTAGACTTGACACAATCAAAAATAAAAGAAAGGTAAACCAATACAGAAAATTAGTAAAACAAATTTTAAAAAAAGAAATACATTTGTGAGGTTAACAGCAACAAGTATAAAAATAATCAAAAATATACCACTAAGTGATTACAAGAGGCAACAAGGTGAAAGTACAAATGAAATAAAAGTCATCTTGGAGGAACATGCTTAAAATAACATGAACTGCCTAAGGGTGAATCAATATTTTTGCTTGATTAAATTATAGAATAGTAGGCTTAATAAATGGAGAGAGAGAAGAAAGAATTAGAGGGCAATAGGAGATATTCCCTAAATAAGTCAAAGACTAACAATGAATGATGATTAACTCCTCCTGTCTCTAAGAAAGTAAACAAATGCCAACAGAGAATTTACAAAAAGGGAAGAAGAAGGATTGAAAGAGGGAAAGCAAGGAATATATTTCCTTTCATTGGCAATATGGTACCAGTTATGAATATTACTTTGAAGGAAAAATATTCTTTAAAGGGAGATAGATATTTTGCATTGTGGGTGACATGTAGAGAACAGGTCCATAGAGAGACCATTCATCCTGTCACAGGAGAAGCAGAACGAGAGGAATCAGAGGTTTTTTATTTTATTTTATTTTATTTTATTTTATTTTATTTTATTTTATTTTGCTTTTGTTTTTTTGCAGAATCAGAATTTTTGAGGGCTACTGGTACTCAGATTTGTGGGGAGGAGATTTCATGGAAAATGGTCGGGGGTGGGGTGGGGAATGACTATGGAGAGGAGAAAGGTTACTAATAAACTTGAAAATCAAGTACATTAAAAAACTCCTAAAATAAAGCCATATCTTCTCTATCACTTGAAAACAGAAAAGCATAAAATCTACAAGACCAAATCCTAGAAACTTTTTAGAAGATGTCAATAAAAAATTATTACTTTACAATCTTTAATTTCATAAGAAATAGAGACTAAAAATGTAGTATGAAACAAAAGAATAAATGGCTAGGATAGAAAGGGAAAAATAATAATGAGTAGAATGAGAAAAAAAGACATACTTTAAATGCATTTTATTAAGTTTTTTTTTGTAATCACATATAAAGATAGTATTTTATTCCTTAAATGTAAACCCTTTATTCTTATGTAAAATATTTGTTTCTTCAGCATATTAATAAGATTATTTCAGAATAGTTTTGTGTCCAAAAAAATCCCAAACAAACATGTATGGCTTATTTTAAAATGTAATAAAGTTTTACTTATAGTTTTGAGTTCCAATTGTTATCCCTCCTTCTTTCCTCCCCTTTCCCCTCCCTGAGGTGGCAAATAATCAGATACGGGTTATACATCTATGATTATGCAAAACATCACCATATTTGTCATTTTGTACAAGAAAACTTGATTAAAAGAATAAAAAGAAAGTAAAAAATAGCATTGTACAGTCTGTGTTGCATCAATATCATTTCTTTCTTTGGAGGTGGATAGTATGTTTCATCATTAGTCTTTGGGAATCACTTGGATCATTGTATTGCTGAGAATAGTTAAGTCATTCACAGTTCTTCATTGAATAATATTGCTGTCCCATGCACAATGCTCTCTTGGTTGGGCTTACTTCACTATACATAAATGTATATGTCTTTCCAAGACTTTCTGAAATCATCCTGCTTGTCATTTCTTATAGCACAATAATATTCCATCACCATCGTATACCACAGGTTGTTTAGCTATTCCCCAATTGACAAGATTTCCAAATCTTATCCACCACAAAAAGAGCTGTTATAAATATTTTTGTAGAATTTTTTTTTCTTTTTGGGGGATATCTTTGGGATATAAACTTAGCAGTGGTATGGCAGGATCAAAGGGTATGCACAGTTCTATAGCCCTTTAGTCATATTTCCAAATTGCTCTCAAGAATTTCTGTATTTTTTCACAACTCCACCTCCTACCCCCATGTGCCCCTCCTTTCCTTCAACTCCCCCCCCCCCGCCATTTTCCTCTTACCCTCCCATTTGCCCTCAGGGTAAAATATATTACTATACCTACTTGAGTGTTTATGTTATTCCTTCTTTGAGCCAATTCTAATCAAAGTAAGGTTCACTCATTCCCCCACACTTTCCCCATCTTTCCTTCCATTTCATAAGCCTTTTCTTATTTCTTTTATGTAAGCTACTTTAGAACCTTCCATCTCTCCCTTTGCCTTTCTTGCAGTGCCTTCCTCTTACCCCTTAACTTTGTTTTAAAGATATCATCATGGGTCAGCTAGGAGACACAGTGGACAAAGCACCAGCCCTGGAACCAGGAGGCCCTGAGCCCAAATCCAGCCCCAGACCTATGCACCACACCCTGACTTGCCCTACAAAAAACAAGGATAAAAATTTTTACAGATATCATCCCTTCATATTCAATTCACACCTGTGCCCCTCCCAATTGACCTACATATCTGTTTCTTAGCCAGTAACTAAATTGTTTTGATAATTACCACTTTATAATAGAGTTTGAGATCTGATACTGCTAGACCACCTTTTTTGTATTTTTTCATTAATTCCCATGATAGCCTTAAAATGTTGTTATTCCAGATGAATTTTGTTATTAGTTTTTCTAGGTGTATGAAATATTTTTGATAGTTTGATTAGTATAGCACTAAATAAATTAACTTAGGTAGGATTGTTATTTTTATTCCATTGGCTCTGCCTACTCCTGATCAATTAATATTTTTCTAATTGTATAGATCTCACTTTATTTCTGTGAAAAGTGTTTTGTAGTTATGGATATGTAGTTGCTGTGTTTATCTTAGCAGGTAGACTCCCATGTATTTAATATTGGCCACAGCTATTTTATTTTATCTTATTTTATTTATTTGTTTATTTTTGTAATAAAAGTATTTTATTATTTTCCAGTTACATGTAAGGATAGTTTTCAACATTTGGTTTCATAGGATTTTTAATTCCAAATTTTTCTCCCATGCTCCCGTCCCTCCCCCCTCCTCAAGATTGAAAGCAATCTAAGTCATATATGTACAATCACATTAAACATATTTCTGCATTTGTCATCTTGTGAAAGAAGAATCAGAGCACAATGGAAAAAAAAACCTCAAAAAAGAAGGAAAAAAAAGCAGCCCCAAAATAGAGATAGTATGGTTCAATCTGCATTCATAATCCACTGTTCTTTTTACTGGATGTTGAGAACATTTTCTCTCATGAGTTCTTTGAAATTGTTTTGGATCATTGCACTGCTTAGAAGAGTCAAGTCTATCACAGTTCATCACACAATGTTGCTGTTACTGTCCAGAATGTTCTCCTGATTCTGTTCTTCTCACTCAGCATCAGTTTATGTAAGTCCTTCCAGGTTTCTCTGAAATTGTCCTGCTCATCATTTCTTACAGCACAGTAGTATTCCATTTATTACATTTATATACCACAATTTGTTTAGCTATTCTCCAGTTGATGGACATCCCCACAATGTCCAATTCTTTGCCACCACAAAGAGAGCTGCTATAAATATTTTTGTACATGTGTGTCCTTTTCCCTCTTCTATGATGTTTTTGGGATACAGACCTAGCAGTGGTACCCACTGGGTCCCCACTGCACTGTCTCACAAGGAAAAGAAAGAAGAAAGAAAGAAAGAAAAGAAGAAAGAAGAAAGAAAGAAGAAAGAAGAAAGAAAGAAAGAAAGAAAGAAAGAAAGAAAGGAAGGAAAGGAGAAGGAGAAGGAAGGACGGAAGGAAGGAAGGACAGTAAGGAAGGAAGGAAGGAAGGAAGGAGGAAGGAAGGGAAGGAAGGGAAGGAAGAAAGAAAGAAACCTGTTCATATTCTTTGACAATTTCTAATTTGGGAATGACCTCATTCTTTATTGTTTTTGAAATTTTTTTTATTCTTTGCAGGGCAATGAGGGTTAAGTAGACTTGCCTAGGGTCACACAGCTTGTATGTGTCAAGTGTCCTGAGGCCAGATTTGAACTCAGGTCCTCCTGAATTCAGGGCCAGCTCTTTATCAACTGTGCCACCTAGCTGCCCCCATGACTTACATTCTTATAAATTTCATTTAGTTCCCTATAAATTTTTGAAATGAGGCCTTTATCATAAATACTGGGTGTAAAAATTGTTTCCCAGCTTTCTATGAAGAATATAATTGCTTAAAAATTAGGACTGAGCAATTCTCCATTTATTCCTATGCTCTCTAGTGCTTTTAATAGGAGTGGGTGCTGTAATTTGTCAAAAGTTTTCTCTCCATCTATTGAGATAATATAATTTTTGTTATTTTTTAATGGATGTGGTCAATTATGCTAATAGTCTTTCTACTATTGAACCAGCCCTGTATTCCTTGTATAAATCCCACCTTGTAATAGTGCATTATCCTGGTGATAGATTGCTACAATCTTTATCCTAATATTCAATTTATAATTTTGCATTAATATTCATTAGGAAGATTGTTCTATAATTTCTTTCTCTGTTTTGGCTCTTCCTGTTTTAGGTATCAGCACCATATTTGTCTCTTACAAGGGATTTGGGTAATATCTTCTTCACACATTTTTTCCAAATACTTTGCATAGTATTGGAACTAATTATTCTTGAAATGTTTGGTAGAATTCACTGTAAACCAATCTCACCCTAGAGATTTTTTCTTAGGGCTTGTTCACCTTTCTTTCTTTCTTTCTTTCTTTTTTTTTTTGCAGGGCAATGTGTATTAAGTGACTTGCCCCAGGGTCACATGGCTAGTAAGTGTCAAGTGTCTGAGGCAGATTTGAACTCAGGTCCTCCTGAATCCAGGGCCAGTGCTTTATCCACTGTGCTGCCTAGCTCCCCCTTGTTCACTTTCTTTTCCTAAAATGGGGCTATTGAGGTCTTTTATTTCCTCTTCAGTTAGTCTGGGCAATTTATGTTTTGTAAATATTCATCCATTTCATTTAGATTGTCAAATTTTTGGCACATAGTTGGGCAAAATAGCTAAAAGATATATTTTTCAAGTAATTGAAGAAAATTATTTTAGATGCTAACAAAACAAGTTGAAAAAGAGGAGAGGAAGAGAGATATATTTAACTACTTAACTGCAAAAAAGAAGGGAAGAATTGGATAATTATAAAAAGGAGGAAAAAACAATGGAATTAAATATTATGTAAAACTAAAAATAGGGGATTAAGGTGACAAACCAGGAAGTGATGTTCTGAGTGTGAGAGGAATCAGATAATTGAAAATAATATAAAGAGACAAAGTGCTACTTGACAGAAAAAGCAGCGCGAAGAAAAATCCTACTATGGAATGATGCGTGTATGGACAAGGACTTGTTATATTGACCTTAAAATATTTCTTTTTGAGGCATGAGGGTTTAAAGTGACTTGCTCAGGGTCACATAGTTAATAAGTGTCAAGTGTCTGAGGCCAAAGTTGAAGTCAGGTCCTCCTGAATCCTGGGCTGGTGCTTTATCCATTGTGCCACATAACTGCCCCCAATGACCTTAAATCTTGAAAGATAACTTTTGAAAACTAATAGCATATAGAAATTGTATAAAACATTTTTTCCCTTAAGGTGTAATGAACATAAGGTTTCAATAACATCTTGACATAATATGAACATTTTGAGGGCAAGGAATGTCTCACTTTTTTTTTTTACTTATAATCCCAATGCCTAGTATAGTGATTGGCATGTAGTATGCAAGGTGTCTCATAAGTGCTTGCTCACTGAATAATACAAAATAGCAGTAGCAAGAAGCACAACAATAAAAGTTAGTTACAGGAATTTCCCTTTGACAAGTTTTTTAAAAAGTGTAAATTTGAGGTAAGGCAGATCTGTCTTGGATTCCACTTAAGTGGACAGAGACCAAAACCAAAAGAGAATGATAGAGAGAAAAAAGAAATGAAGTGTGTGTGTGTGTGTGTGTGTGTGTGTGCGAAAGAGAGAGAGAGTGAGCAAAAATGAAAATATTAGATTTATAAGACAGTACTCCAAAAAGCTTTTGGGTTCCATCAAACTAAATAAGCCTCATGATTATAAAACAGAAAATGTGCAAGTTTATTTTATAAATTGTTCTCACTGTTAGAAATTACCAAATGTCTCTTTAATGGTTCATAATGAATTCCATGTATTTCCTAAGAATTATTTCTCTCTCAGAGTAATGTGGATATTTTCATTTAATTTATGTATATTTAATTTTTAAATTAGCATCACTTTGGGGATTTCTGTGTCTCCTGAACACATCATGAATAAATGGATTTTCTTTTTTTTTTGAAAAATGCATAAATGTTATAAAAAGAATGTGTAGTACACTTGCTTTTGATGATAAATAATACATGTAAACACAACTGAACTCTTCCATGATTTAAGCAAGATTATTTATGAAAAAAAGTAATAACATAATTAAGAATGAGTATGTATATCTGTATAGTGCTTTCATTTTTATTAAATTCTCCTTAAGGTGATATCACTGATATAGAAATATTTTCCTACTATAAGTATATCATTTTAAGTATATTTAGCCCTTTATCATTTAAAAATTGCATGCCCCTTTAGTAGTTTGGGCTTCTCATCAAAACTCCAAACACCAGGCAACTTAATCATTTACATATAGCAACATGGTTACAAAATGTTATTCTAATTGCTAGTTAGCTGCCTTAATCATTATGCCTAGTGAAATAGGTCTGCATTGTTATTCCTCTTTTAAAGATAAGATAATGGTGGTTTTAAGGAATTATTTATTTTTGTATTCTCTGTGCAATACACTGTGAAGAAGAGAAAGTGAGACCCCATATAAATGATTTCACTCTAGTATGAATTTACTTCTCCTGGAGATCAAATCATTACTCCCTGAATAAATAGTAATGGGATGCTCAGTTACTTTAGAGCAGTTTTCCTATAAGACCATTAAAGGAAATGTGATAATGAGGTTGAAAATTCTATCTCCATGTGGACGAATCCACGTCATTTTATCCATGGGCTCAGAATTAATCAAAAAAGTTACACACCTTGCAATTGTATAATTCTGTTCACATTATAAACCAACTTGTAGAGAATGAATGGATTAGCAAATGAATGTCATTATTATAGGAAAAATAATTCAAGTTGCATGGCTTATTATAGTATGTTGTAGCTAATACCATATATTCTAAGACTATAATAAATATTTTATGAAATACTTGGTCATCTCATTTGATAGTATTCATGATAACATTAAGCAAAAATTCTATTTCATGGACAACTATGTCTTAAAGTTAAAGAAGTAGAGAAATTCTGAGAATGACTTAAGATCTGAACTAAGTTGACAAATATTTTTATAATCTGTTCCTTCAACATAACCCTCAACTACATCATCTGGTCTCTTTTTTTCCTTTGAAGACTGAGGTTAAGTGTCATCTTACACATTAAATGCATCTAGCATCTAGTGTCCCACCATTCATGATTATTTGAGGTTATTTTATGTAAATTTTGTATATACCTCTTATATAGCTTCCTTCTCCCATCAGATACAAGCACCTTGAAATACAGGGACTATTTCATTTCGTTTTTGTATGACCCAGTATCTAGTACAATGTCAATTAGCAAAAGGTATTTAAACAGATGTTTGCTGAGCATTTGGTTGGATTTTAAGTAAAACAGGGAATGAGGGGCCAGTACAAAATATATACATCAAAAGTCCTATACAAAGAGTTTTTAAGGAGTGAAAATAGAATCAGATCACAGGGACAGAGCAAGAAGGTATTGGATAAGAAAGGGATTCTAACAATTTTTGCTCTATTGTTAGTATGTTTGAAGTTTTCCAGTCTTGTTTTCCTACTGTCATGAAAATTCACTTTAGCTGTAAAATGGACTCTCCATGTCTGAATTTGGGAAAGGAAAAATTGTATATACATGGAGTGAATGAAGACTATATAGGAGGAAGTGGTAATCTTCCTCTTTCTCTTCCTCCTTCTCCTCTGTCTCCTCCTCTTCTTTTTCCTCCATCTCTCCCTCATTCTTTCTGTCTTCCTCCTCCTCCCCTTCTTCCAATTTCTCCTCTTCCTCTACCTCCTTTTCTTCCTCCTCCTCCTATCTTTCTTTTTCTCTATTTGAAAATTATTGATTAACTTTAAAAAAGGAATATAGTCTTTCTGTAACCTTCAAGAAGCATATTTATTTTTCTGTAAATGAAAACCATTCATCTCTTTTCTTAGCACTTACTCTTTAATACACATTCAAAATCTGTCTCTGAATCAACACCATCCTGGTGAAGGTCTTTATCTTCTCATGCCTTGTCCATTGTAATAAGCTCCTGGTTGCTTTGCTGCACAAGTCATCACAGTGATTTTCCTAAAGAGTGATCTGACCACCCAACCCCACTCAATAACTCAATTGGTTCTCTATACCTAGCCCTATTTCCCAAACTTTTCCAGTCCCTTAAATTTGTACTTCAGAAATTGCTCCCCATAATTGCACTCTACTAAACTCTTTATATGAGGCTTTTTATATTTTTCTAAAACCTAAACCAGAAATGGATAAAGCTGAAAAAGATGAAACTAGACCCATATTGCTAATGATTATTTATGAAAAAAATTCAACAAAATCCTACCACATAGTTGTAGCAACATATCCATCAACTTACATAGCAGTTGGGCGAGCCAACTTCACATAGGCTGGGAATTTTATGCCTTTAGTGACCTGGAATCCAAAATTTTAAAAGTTATATTTTTCTGAATTTGTCATGTCTCAGAAATAGCCTTCTTTAGCCCTTAAAAAGAAACTAGCCTTACTACTCCAAGTATAGTAGCCTATGTCATTAAATTGTGATGAGCTCTAAATAAATCCAGAAGGTAATAAGTAGGTTAATCGTGGAAAAATATTGCTCAGCTACTTATTATGATAGTAAACTGAATTCTCTTTTAGATTAAATAAGGAGCTTAGGAGAGTGGATATTGTCTAGGAGTCAGGAGACTTGTGTTTGAATTGTTAAGTGGCACAGAGTATAGAGTGGAGTTAGGATGACCTAAGTTCAAATCTTTCCTCAGAATATTACTTGCTATGTAACCCCAAGCAAGGCATTTGATTTCAATCTGCATCAGATTCGTTATCTAATAAATGGGGCTACAAAAGCACCTACCTGCAAAGTTGTTGTGAGGATAAAATGAGATTATATTGTAAAGCTATTTTGTACAATCTTAATATATTACATAAAAAATAACTACTATGATAATTATTATCCCACTTTTGCCATTGTAATTTCAGTTAAATCATTTAACCATTTAAAAAAATATCAACTGTAAATTCTCTAGCCTCCAGTTTCATCATCTGTAAAAAATAAAGGGATGGGGGCAGTTAGGTGGCACAGTGTATAAAACACTAGCCCTGGATTCAGGAGGACCTGAGTTCAAATCTGGCCTCAGGCACTTGACACTAGCTGTGTGACCCTGGGAAAGTCACTAAATCCTCATTGCCCAGCAAAAAAAAAAAAAAAAAGAAAAAAAAAAAAAAAAAGAAAAAAAAGATGATATTTTAAGATTCCTTTTCTACTTTGAGAGCATAAAAATAATAGAAAACATTAGGGGGGATTGTTTTGTTTTATAGATGTATTTAACAACTGATGATTTAAAAGAAAATATAACTGCATAACTAGAGTACCTATGATAAATACAAAACTCAATATATCTACCTTAGTTGGTAAATATAGGCCCGGTGATATTTGAACCCATGACTTCAGAAAATCTTCCATGTTTAAAATTGCAGGCGAGGTTACTAATGCCTCACATTTATAATGCTCATGATACTTTAAATTAAACATAAAGGACCTTAAGGAAAATATATGACAATACTTAAAGATTCATTCTTACCTTTACAAATTAAACCAATTTAACTTATACAACTCAAAAGTAAATTTGTTGGGCATGTGTCAGCTGTTGATTAGAAAAATTAATTAATTAATTCTAACTGAAACCAAACCTGTACCTTAGAAAGAGCTGAAATGTAAACTAACCTTTCAAAAGATAGAAATACACACACATACAACTGGTGAATGAGAAAGATAAAGGTGATGGGGATAAAGTCCAAAATAGTAATTATAATCTTTTGTGGAAGAGCTAACTTTGAAAGTTAAAACTTGTCTTACAACTTTGTGAACACCTAGCATTAGTCAGATATAAAATGAACAGTATGTCAACTTCCACCTACCATTTCAAATACATAAAGATTTTAGGCAAACACATCTTCATACAAGAAATAAAGCAGAACTTGATTTTATATTGGTTGCTGTTCCCAAGCCAATTTTCTATAAATAACTCACATGTGTCAAGTGAATTATAGTCTTCTCCAGCTCAAGGGCCTACAGGCATAACCAGAAGCCTATTAACAGGGAAATGACAAGCTTCAGGCACTTAATTTCATTAGCACATCACCAGTAAGGCACAAGAAGTCTAAAGCTAATCTGACTGGGGATTGACTGGGAATTGAATTGAATCTACACCAGGATACTTATTTCTCTTACTTAAAAGGCAGGTCCACTTAAAAAGAAAGTCTGTTTACTAATTTGGCCAAGAGCCACTTGGGAAAAAATGCTTTAAGCCATTTCCTTTGTTTTTATACAGAGTAATAGAGTCTAGATATTCAGAATGCACTGGACCCATCAACCAAATTTGAAAAGTTTACATGCATAATTGGAAATACCTGGAGGGTGTATTTTGAAAAAAGAGAAAGTACAATTTTGTTATGGACTGATGATTTGTTTCTGACATGGAGCATAACTGATATATGAGGACATAACCACCTGTTTGGAAAACACACACACACACACACACACACAAAACCCAACGAAACTAAAACCTCATTGGTTAGGCTTCCATTCAGTGCACAAGGTTTTATTTTGTTTTCCTTCTTTGGACTACCGGTAGCTAGTTACTGCCCTATTCTTTACCTATGTTACTTAGACACTTACTAACCTTATCACTTTAGGTGATATCGCCCGCTGGGGGAGGAGTTTTCTCATCCACAATATGAGTGAGTTGTATGAAATAATCTTTTGAATTTCCTTCCATTGTAAACTCTATGAATATCAATCACCTGTGTGTATGTCCCTACTGTTTTCACAAATCTTCATTCTGCAATTTCTGGTTCACCCATTGCATCTCTTTTCTTTTCATTCATTTTAAAAATTATTGCCACATGTATTTTCTCTGCCCTTCATTACAACTGCCTATCTCCACTTACACCACTCCATTTCTTACCCTGTTTTCATACAGCTTTTTTCTAGGTAGACCATGAGATACCCTCTTGGACTTAACTGTGGAGACTCGTACATGTAAAAGTATGTGACTGAATAAAAATACTCAGAGATTTTGATTTTATAGTGTAGTTCATGGCCAATCACTTTCAAAGGCTGTATCTCAGTGGTTCAGTGTAAATACAGGTGGTGGTGCAGGCGGAAATCATCATACTGAGTTCTAGTCTGCTGAATATTGGCATTTTGAGGTCTATCCTTTTTTCCCCCCCTCACATCTTCATCAGTGATGAGGTGTATGAAATCATGACTAGGACTATTAAGATGGTAGTAGTAGTAGTAGGCCTCTACCAGTCATGGACAACCAAGGATCAGCGCCTTGAAGAGCCACAGGCCACAGTGTGGCTGTGCAGTCTGATATGATACGGGAGCCGCAGTTCCTGAGTGACTTATAACTGGTAACTGCCGCATCCCGTGTTGTATCTACCCCATGAGGAGTAGCTGGAGTGTCCTCTCCAGGGCGCTGGCCTGGGCGGATCAATATGGAAAACAAGCTGTTGCGAATGCAGCAGGTTTTCTCTCTCCGCGACATTGGTGGATCCAAAGGAGAGGCAGAGCCAATACAGTTTGGCACAAGTGCCGCAGCAGGAGTTGCCAAAGGGATGTGATGTCCAACATCTAACTGCCTAAGGGACTCTGACTCCTGATTTTTCCTCGGGGTTAACTCCCGAAGCCTATCCCATAAATGGGTGTAGCAGCAAGGCAGCGGAGGTTTAAAATCAGGGTTTTCTTCCCTTAGGCAGGTTGTTTGCCAAGGCTAATGAGCCCCACCTGCCTGAAGCGACTGATTTTAAGGTGCCAGTGACTTGCCTTTGCCCCTTCTCCTGTTAGTGGAAATAGTTCCACCATGAGAAGGCCAGGAGTTGGGCTTCGGTTGTCAGAGGCTTTTTGAGACACATGCCATTGGAGCATTTTATAGAGAGTGGGAGCTAATCCCCACTCCCACCCTGGGATGATAAACCTTTGGAACCATTATTAAGATGGTAAATGATGTAAAACTGAGGCCTGATGTTAACACTTTGGAAGATTACACCAGGACTTCTTACACTTTTCCCACTCATGACTCCTTTTCACTTATAAATGTTTACCTGACACTGGGTATATAATAATATAATATAGGTATACATAACATTTTACTATTGCCAAATTTTTCATAACCCTTACATTCAGTTATGTGACCCTCATATGGGGTGACAACCCACAGGTTAAGAACTAAAGGACAGACACTCCATGAGAAATAAGGAAGATAAGACCATTAGGAGTGGCTGCTGCCTGAGTGGAGTTGGGGACAGAGATAACTAGACAAATCCTCACATTCAAGCCTTCACTCAAGTTTTCCCCACCTCCAAATGGAACTTTCCATTGTCAGGGGGTTACTCCTATCTGGTTATCCCATCTACCATCTATAAAAGTTATGTCCTTTCTCCTGTTCAAGGAGATAGGTATCTCAGAGAATACCTCTGAACCATCTACCCTCAAGAGAAGTCCAAACACGTCTCTCTTGGTTTGTCATCTCTAGCACCTAAATGAAAGATCAATTTATTCTAAGTGGATTTGTGTGCAAAACAGTGTAATTATTTTATTTTTTTAATTTTAATTTAGAATTTTTTCTGTTACATGTAAGAAAAGAAAAAAACAATGTTTTTCACATTGATTTTTTAAAACTTTGTGTTCTAAATTTTCTTCCTCCTTCCCTCCTCAACCTTCCATATGCAATCAAGCAATTCAATATGTCATACATGTGCAGTTATGCAAAATATCTTCACATTAGCCAAGTTGCGAAAGAAAATAGACAAAGTAACTTTAGAAAGAGGAATTAAGAAATAAAATTATACTTCAATCTGTATTCAAATACCATGAGTTCTTCCTCTGTTGATGGTTTGCATTTTTCATTCTGATAGCATCCTGCTCATCATTTCTTTCACAGTTACTATTGCTACCTGTATTACCCTCTATCCTATTCCTTCCCCTTGATATTTCCTCTATTTTCTATCTTCTTTCACCCTATTCCTCCTCAAAAGTGGTTTGCTTTTTATTGCCCACTCCCCCAATCTGCCTTCCCTTCCTTCACCTCTTCCCCTCCCCTTTTCCCCATCCCCTCTCACTTTCCCTCAGGGCACAATATATTACTATACCCACTGGAGTGGGTATGTTGTTCCCTCTTTTAGCCAATTCTGATGAAAGTAGGGCTCACTCCCCCACTCCTTTCCCATCTTCCCCTCTACTCCATAAACTTTTTTCTTGTTTCTATTATGTGATCTATTTTACCCCCTTCTACTTCACCCTTTCCCTTTCTTCCAGTGCATTCCTATTACCCCTTAACTTCATTTAAAAAATGTCATCATGGGTCAGCTAGAAGACACAGTGGACAAAGCACCAGCCCTAGACCCAGGAGGCCCACAAGTCAAACCCAGCTCCAGACTTAGCCACCTCGCCCTGCCTGCCCACCATAAACAAAGATAAACAAAAAATAAATGCTTTAAGATATCATCTTGTCATATTCAATTCACACCTGTCCTCTAAGCATATTCCTTTCAGCTTTCCTAATACTGAGAACGTAGTATGACTTAGAAGTATTATCTTCCCATGAAATAATGTAAACAGTTTAACATTTTAATGTCCCTCATGATTTCTTTTTCTTTTTTACCTTTTTATGCTACTCTAGGGTCTTTTCTTTGAAATTCAAATTTTCTATTCAGTTCAGGTCTTTTCATCACAAACTGCCTGAAATTCACTCTTTTTCATTTAAGTCCCTGTTTTCCCTGAAAGATTACAGATTGCTGATAGGAGATTTTAGGTTGTAGTCCCAGTTCCTTTGCTCTCTGGATTATCATATTCCATACCCCTAGTCCTTTAATGTAGAAGCTGCTAGATCTTGATTTATCTTTACTATAGTTCCACAGTATTTGAATTCCTTTTTTTTTTTTTTTAGCTGCCTGCAATATTTTCTCCTTGACCCGGAATCTCTGGAATTGGGCTATAATATTACTGGAAATATTCCTTTTGGGATGTACTTTCAGGAGGTGATTGGTTAGATTCTTTCAATTTCTATTTTACCTTCTGCTTCTAGAATATCAGGGCAATTTGCCCTTACAATTTCTTGGAAGATGATGTCTAAACTATTATTTTGGTCATGGTTTTCATGTAGTCCATTGATTTTCTCTTTCTTTCTTTCTTTCTTTCTTTCTTTCTTTCTTTCTTTCTTTCTTTCTTTCTTTCTTTTTTTTTAGTGAGGCAATTGGGGTTAAGTGACTTGCCCAGGGTCACACAGCTAGTAAATGTCAAGTGTCTGAGGCCGGATTTGAACTCAGGTACTCCTGATTCCAGGGCTGGTGCTCTATCTACTACGCCGCCTAGCTGTCCCCATTGATTTTCAAATTATCTCTCCTGGATCTCTTTTCCAGGTCACCTGTTTTTCCAAGCAGATATTTTATATTGCCCTCTATTTTTTTTTTTAAATATTCATTTGGATTTGCTTTACTGTCTCTTTGTTTCATATAAAGTCACTTTCTTCCATTTGTTCAATCCTAATTCTTCAGCAATTATTTTCTTTAGAGAGCTTGTGCATCTCCTTTTCCATTTGGCTTTTTAAGCTGTTGATTTTTTTCTCATGACTCTCCTGCATCACCTTCATTTATCTTTCCATTCATTCCTCCACCTCTCTAAATATTCCTTCTATTTCTCCTACTTTCTCTTCAAAGTCCCTTTTGAGCACTTCCATGGCCTGAGACCAATTCATATTTTTCTTTGAAGCTTTGGATTTTGGAGCTTTGACTTTGTTATTATCTTCTTCTGAGGGTGTATTCTGGTCTACCTTTCCCCCAAAGAAGCTTTTTTGGTTTGCTGTTTTCTCTGCCTACTCATCTTGACTCTCTATTTCTTGGCTTTTAACTCTTTCTTAATGTGTATCAATGCTTCCAGCACAGACTGTCCCAAGCTACAGGGTGGCCCAGAGGGTGATTAGGCTTGTTCTCAGCTTGCCTTGCCTGTATTTAACCATGGTTCCCCTTTGTCCCAGAAACAGATGTCTGATTGAAATCTGATTCTCTATGGTTGGAAGTGGGGTATGCCTGTGCCCCTCCCCTACTTCATGGCTTCCACTTGTGTTTGCTTTCCTGCTTCAGAAGATGGGCACTCCACCCCAGTTCCAGCACAAACCCTCAGCCATTCTCCCCAACTGCTGGACCTCTTCACTGGTCCACGAGCAGATCTTCAGAATAAGCAGCTAAAGATTCTGAGACTCTGGAGGTACTGCCTGCCAGAGGCTGGTCCTGCTCTGCTCATTGTGCCCCTCTTTCATCCTGCACAGCAGGTGATCCCAGTCACCTAGTTAAGCCATTTTTGACTGGAAAATCATCTCACTCTGTTCTTATGTAGATTATGCTGCTCCAGGCATTCTCTTATGGCATTAATTTTTTGAGTGTGTGGATGGGTTTGTTGGGATTGGGAAGAGTCACAGCCTTTCCTCTGTAATCTAGAAGGTGTAATTCATTAAAGAGAAATACCTAAGAACTCCACACCACCAATTTAACCTGTGTTCCTATGGTTTAGAATATTTCATAATTGCATTGATATATGAAATGATTTGTTAGCTTACAGGAAAAAAACCCAGTGATCCAAGAAATGAGTCATTGATCCTCATCCTATCACTAAATTGCTGAAATTCCTCAATTTTACCTTAAACTCCTATTCACCCATCCCTTCTTGTGCCTTATCTTTCTAAAACCTTCTCATTCATGCAGTTTCCAACTCCATTACTTTCTGATTTTGTGGTTTGTCTCTTGTACTCTGGCCTCATTTTCTCCCTTTATAATCTTGACATTATAGTTAACTGGTCCAATTCTATATGTTCTTGAACCTTCAAGTTGCTTGCCTTTATAACCTATCACAACTCATCCCTACCCAAACACTAATTATGAATAATCCTCACAACCTCCCTTCTTTGTTTCTATCCACATATTGCAGAATGACACTGGAGGGTCAGAAAATCATGCTGAGTGCAACCAATTACAAATGTATTATGTACCCCAACTGGGTCCTCACTGCTACATAGCAACCCTTTTACTTTTCCCTGATTGTCATACTGTCAGACTCTCCATAGCATCTGTACCAATCCTTTTCTCTCTTCAAGTGTCTTGTATTACCTCTCCTCTCCCTCTCAGTAGAGAACTTCACTTAGTATTTATTAAAATAAAATTGAGGTCAGTCATCATAAACTTCCACTTCTCCCCCATTTTGAAACTTATATTCCCTCAATATCATTGCCCATTCTATCCTCTATTCTTTTACTCTCAGAGTAAGAAGTGGTCTGTCTTACTAAGACAACCTTGATAAACTCTTTTACTTGTGTTCTTGATTCCATCCCTTCCTATCTACAAGAGGCCCTTACCCTTTTGATCTTCTCCTCTTGCATTCTAATCTTCAATCTCTCTTTCTACAAGGACTCTTTCTCTGCCTCCTACATTGGTCAATTATATATTATCCATTCTGAAAAAAAATGTTGCTGCACTACACTGTCTTTTAAAATAGTAATCTCGTATTCAAAATGTTACACAGAAGTTTGACTAAAGGAAACATATCAGTGATGAAGAATGGTAGGAAGTGCTTTGAGGGAAAACATTTCCCCAAATCCTTGATTTTCTTTTTTTCCTTGTCCTTGAAGAAACTCCTGATACTTAGCATTCGCAAGGTGAATGAAAAGCTGAGACAGATTCTGAAATGTTTTAGTGATCAGTTAGAGTTCCAAAGCAGAGATGGTATTGTGGTACAGAGAGAGACCAATGTTTCTGTGTAAGACTAAACTGGCAGTTGTCATGAAAGCTCACTATTTATGAGGTTAATTTATAAAACTAATTCTAACTCCTCCCTCTTCTAAACCTTTGCCCCCATTTTCTCCAATTTTTTGGTGGGGAGACAGGGCACTGAGGGATAAGTGACTTGCCCAAGGTCACACAGCTAGTAAGTGTCAAGTGTCTGAGGCTGGATTTGAACTCAGGTCCTTCTGAATCCAGGGCCGGTGCTTTATCTACTGTGCCACCTAGCTGTCCCCTCCAATTTGTTTTAAGAGTTATTTGGGCAAATTCCAAACCTCCCTATCTTTAATTCTTTCAAATAAGAAGGCATTGGGATGAGGGTGGCGTAGTTATATGGATGAATAAATGAAGTAATTATTTCAGATTTTTGCTAGGCAACAATTTTCTTATGATTATTAACCATATTATGCTTTTAGAAAATCACATAAGCACTCATGTCATTTGCATGAGTCTTATTAACAACATTTGTGAGCAAGAGACATTTAAGATATTTAGATTATCTTAGAGGAAAAAAATAAAAATATTCATAGTTTTAATTATTCAGAGTGATATTCCAAAAGTATTTTCCCATTCTCCTAAATCAGGATTTCTTAATATTTTTCATGTCATGGAATCCTCTGGCCATCCACTGAAGTCTATGGACCTCTACTGAGAATTTTATTGTTAAATGAATAAATAAAATGCATAGGATTATATATACCACTGAGAAAAAGGTATATTCCTTTCTATCCCCATTCAATTTTCTCCAGATATCTATCATAGCTAACTATTCTAACATTTTATTCACCTCTTTTAATCTCTTTCTTATTAATTTGGGGTTAGGTTTATCTAATTCTGAGAAGGGAAAGTGCAGATCCCCCACTAGTATAGTTTTGCTGTCTAATTCCTCTTGTAACTCATTTAACTTTTCCCCTAAGAATTTGGATGTTATACCATTTGGTGCATACATGTTTTGTATTAATATTACTTCATTTTCTAACATACCTTTTAGCAATATGTAGGTTCCTTCCTTATCTCTTTTACTTAGTTCTATTTTTGCTTTTGCTTTGTCTTAGATAAAGATTGCTACATCTGCTTTTTTTTTCTTCATCTAAAGTATAATATATTCTGCTGCAACCTTTTGCCTTTACTCTCTGCTTCAAATGTGTTTCTTGTAAAGAACATATTGTAGGATTCTTATTTTTAAAATCCACTCTGCTATTTGCTTCTGTTTTATGGGAGAGTTCATCCCATTCACATTCTCAGTTAAGATTATTAATTGTTTCTTTCCCTCGATGCTCTTTTCCTCTTTGTACTATTTTTTCCCCTTCTTCCACCCTATTCCTCCTCACCAGTGTTTTGCTTTGGACCACTGCTTCCTTCAAACTTTCCTGCCTTTTGTTTGCCACCCTTCCTTGCTTGCCCCCCTTTTCCCCCTGCCTATGCCCTCCCTTCTCTGAATACCACCCTTTTCTCTTCCCCTTTTGCTTACTTAAAGAGTAAACTAAGTTTTCTTATACAAATGGGAGTATATGTTATTCCCTCCCTGAACCCAATTTGATGAGAGTAAGGTTAAAACAATATGCATCCCTCCCTTCTTTCCCTCTATTGTAATGGGTACTTTCTGTGCCTCTTCATATGATGTAATTAACCCCATTCCACTTCCCCTTTGCTCTTCTCCCCCAGTCTCCTTTTATTCTGCTCCTTAAGTTTTTTAATATCATCACACCAAAGTCAATTTATTAACAATACCTTAATAGTGATACAGATTCCAAGAGTTAAAAGTATTATCTTCCCAGTTTAACCTTATTGAACAACCTTCCCCCCACAAACCCCTTGTTTACCTCTTTATACTTCTCTCGAGTCTTGTATTTGGAGATCAAATTTTCTTTTCAGTTCTGGTCTTTTTTTTTTCAGGAAACCTTGGGAGTCCCCTATTTTATTGAATATCAATTTTTTCCCCTAAAAGAGAATATTAAGTCTTGATGGGTAGTTGACTATTGGTTGCAATCCAAATTCATTTGCCTTCCAGAATATCATATTTTAAGCCTTGCAATCCTTTAATGTTAAAGGTGCCAGGTCTTGTGTAATACTGACTGTGGCTCTATGATATTTAAATAGTTTCTTTCTGGCTGCTTGGAGTATTTTCTCCTTCACCTGATAATTCTAGAGTTTGGCTACAATATTCCTTGATGTTTTCCTTTTGTTGGCTCTTTAAAGAGGTGATCTTTGGATTCTTTTAATGATTATTTTATCCTCTGATTCTATAATATCAGGGCAGTTCTCCTTGATAATTTCCTGGAATATGGTGTCTAGAATCTTTTCTTGATCATGGCTTTCAGGTAATCCAATAATTCTCTGATTATCTCTCCTGGATCTATTTTCCATGTCTGTTGTTTTTCCAATTAGTTATTTCACATTTTCTTCTATTTTTTCAGTCTCTTGATTCTGCTTAATAGAGTCTTGGTCTCATGGAGTTATTGGCTTTCATCTGCCCAATTTTAATTTTTAAGGCCTTATTTTCCTCAATAAGATTTTGTACGTCTTTTTCCATTTTGCCAACTTTTTCTCCCATTTGGCCAATTTTTTCTCCTGTTTGGCCATTTTTTTCTCTTTTGACCAATTGTATTTGTTTTTAGTGAGGCAATTGGGGTTAAGTGACTTGCCCAGGCTCACACAGCTACTAAGTGTTAAGTGTCTGAGGCCGGATTTGAACTTAGGTCCTCCTGACTCCAGGGCCAGTGCTCTATCCATTGCACCACCTAGCTGCCCCCCAATTGTATTTTTTAAGGAATTGTTTTCCTCAGTCAAATTCCATGCTTCTTTTTCCAGTGTAACTCTCATGTCTTTTTCCATTTTTTGCTTCTACCTTTCTCATTTGGTTTTTAAAAGCCTTTTTGAGTTCTTCAAAAATGCTTTTTGGTCTTGAGACAAGATCATATTCTCACTTGAGATTTCAATTGTAGGCATTTTGACAAACTCATTTGAGTTTGAGTTTTGGTCTTCTCTTTCACCATAGAAGCTGTCACTGGTAAGGGTCCTTTTTTGGTTCTTGCTCATGTTGTAGCCTATTTTTAAACTTATGAAGTTGAATTCTGCTCCTGGGGCCCAGGTTTCACTGTAGCAAGCTTCTTACTGCTCTCAGCTGCCCCACTCTCAGCTGTGTTGAGATACAGCAGTAATGAAGCTACCCCCTGGATTCAAGCTGTGCTGAGCCAAGCTGCCAGATGAGCTGAGCTGTGCTGAGTCAAACTCCTCTTTTGCCCCGGTGAGACACACCTTTCCTGAAATCTTTTAAATTATCTCAAGTAGGAAAAATTGTTTCTCTCTTTCTTTTTATAGGTTCTGTAGTTCCAGAATCTGTTTAGAGGCTTGATTTAATGTTGTTTTGAGGAAAACATGGGAAAGCTCAGGCAACTTCCTGGCTTCTCTCCATCATCTTGGCTCTGCACCCTGCTCCAGCCCTCATCATTATTATGAGCTGAAATCTACATTGAAATTGTTTATTGGACATTTTTCCCTTTATGTAGTTCCTTCCATAGGACACTCAAGCTCAAAGCCACCAAAACATAACTCATTATTTTCCCCCTATCCAAACTTACCCCTCTTTCTGAATTCTTTATGTCTGTTGAGGCGCCCTTAACCCCAAATCAGAAAAAAGTGTTACCTTTAACTTTTACCTCCCCTTCAGTTTTTATCACACTGAATCCATTTATTTACCAAGTGTTATTGCTTATGCTATCACATCTTATGCAGTAGTCTCCTCTCTCTCTCTTCTCCCTATCTCTCCTTCTCCCTCTATCCATACTTTCTTTCTCCTTCTCTCTCTTTCTTCCTCCCTCTCTCTCCTCCCACCCCAAACCCTTGGTTAGGACCTCAAGCCTTCATGACCACTCACTTGCACTATTTTTAATAGCTTCTTAATTGATCTCCTTTCCTTCATTCTGTACTCTCTCTAAACTACCCTCCATAGTGTTGCCGAATTGATATACGTCCATGAAATATCCTTGCTCAAGAAGTTTTAGTAGTATTTTCATATTGCCTCTAGACTAAAAAAATACAAATTCCTGTTTTTTATTTAAAACCCATCCACCCCAATATTGATTTGATATTTCTTTCTTTACATAGTCTCTATTCCTGCCAAACCATTATATTTTTAGTTCCAGGTCCATAACATGTCATCATCACCCACCTCTATGCCCTCGCACAGATTATTTTCCTTCTCTGATATTTTCTTCATCTGTAACATAGTCTTTTGCAATCCTCAGCTCTATTAGAGTTTCAACTAAAGTGCCACTTACAACATGATACTTCATCTCTTTAATTGTTAATATGCTCCCCACACTGAAATTATCTTATATTTAATTTGTACATAGCTTATATTTATTTATTTTACTTATTTCTGGGCTTATTTTGAAGGTTTTCGGTGGGACAAATAATTATTTTTTATCTTTGTATTCCTAGAACATAGTAGGTGCTTAGAAATGCTTGCGAACTGATCATCAAAACATTGTAGTATGCATTTTTAGTATCTATCCTATCTGTAATATGCAAGATAATATCTTAAGGAAATACTCTTCTCCTCCTATGTACCTTCAATTCTCCCTAGAATTATCTGTCATTTAAAATAAATATGTAATAATATTCTTGTTATCATTTAGCTAAAATGAATTTTCATCAAAGCAAATTCAGAAAAAAAGCCTCTATGAAAAATCTTTTCAGCTCCCCAAACCTCCCACCCTGTTTTTTTATAAACTTGTCTTATAAAGTTTAGACAATACATGCAGCTAAACAATAAATGTTGACATTGTAAACAATCATTTGTTATATTTATGAGACTATCTTTGTACTTATGAAAAGAATTCTTATTTCCTGAGAGTGTTCAAACGCCAATAAATCTTGGAAATGTAGTATTATAACAGGACCACAAATGCCCTTCCAGCATCTGATTCAGAAATAGCAGCCATCTAAAGCTACATCTCAACATATACTTAAAATAAAGACAATTTGATGTGCTATAATGTATATCGGCCCAGTACAAGGAATACAAATGAATGTGTAGCATTTGAAATGTGGTAATATATTTAACACAAATATATATATACATATATATATATATATATATATTCACATACATATATACATACACACAAACATATATATGTTTGAATATATGTATATAGGTATGTGCATATATATGTGTGTCTGTATATAACCACATATATTTATATATGTATGTATGTGTGTGTATACAGATACCTCAAAACAAAGTATCCATTGTAATAGGGGGGAGGTGTTAGTCCTTAGGTATTCCTTAAAAAATAATTACAATCTCTTGCACACAATTGGATCTGAGGGTGAATACATGTACAGTGGTCTTTTGTAACCAGTTTTCCCTTCAACATGTTAAATCCTAAGGACATAAATACCCATTACGTAAGTGCCAGGGATCTAATTATTATTATGTATGGTTTATATAATTCTCTTCATGTTTACAAAGTATTTAGCAAACTTTTTTTGATCTTTTCCTCCCACCAATATTTACTTAGGTCCTAACTATCCCTATGTGGTGTTGGGGAATCAGAAATGGAACTAGATTGAAAAGGCAATAGAAGACATGGGTTCCAGAATAGAGAAAACCTTCTTATTAACGGAATTAGGGATGAATATAGTTGATGGTTTAACATATCTATGAAGTCAGTCATTATTTATGCTAACTGAAAGAACATATATTTTAATGACACATGGGTATGGTTTTGCCCTTAATGTACTCTCAGAAATGGGTTTATGTATGCACTAACATCTTTATAAGAATATTTATTCTTACTGTTTTAAAAAAAATTTCCCTAGCTTCTTCAAAGAATAAGTATTGTGACACTCTATAAAGAAATGCTTTTCCTGCTTTTTTCTTGGGTATTAGTGCTCTCATTTCTCCTCAAATTTATTGAATTTATTTGCTAAAATCTTTAATCTTCAAAATAGACCACATGCTCTCTAAGGGCAGGAAGTGTTTTTTTTTCTTTTGTCTTTGTAGTATCCGCAGTGTTTCAGTAGAATGCCTTGCACGTGGTGGGTGTTTAATGAATGTGTTTTGAACTGAATTACTTAGGTTGGTGATTAGAAATCTGTTGCTTTACAGTTTTGATTTACCCTTTCTCTAACCTATAGGAATTCTATTTACACAGTTTTTCTTCCTAATTATATAATGGCAGTACAGAATCAAAATTTTTTAAAAAAAATGCATTTCAAGGAATTTTTTTTGTGTGTGGGGCAATGAAGGTTAAGTGACTTGCCCAGGATCACACAGCTAGTAAGTGTCAAGTGTCTGAGGTCCAATTTGAACTCAGGTCCTCCTGAATCCAGGGCCAGTGTTCTATCTATTGTGCCACCTAGCCTCCCCCTCAAGGAAAATTTTAAAATCAATTCATTAAACATTTGGCAATCTGCAAAATAATGTTTTGGGCTCTGAGGGCACAAGACAAAAATAGGCTTTGCCCTTAATAAGCTTACATTCCATTTTAGGAGAAGGTTGGGAGAATGTGCAGGAGAATAAATTCATTACATGAAGCCAGACCTGACAGATCTTCTCACCGTTTTTACCAGTTATTGCTGCCTCCCATTTAAAATTAACTTGTGTATATACCTGTGTACATGTCAAAACCACACTGCAGGGCAGAATCTTTCACTCTTTAATTTGTTCTTTATATCCTCAAAACCTTACAGGCGGCTTACACTTTCAATGAATGTTTCCTTAATTTGACTAACCTGCACTTTAATTCAAGACCTATCAGGGCCTTAGGGTGTCATTGTAATAGCAAAGTCCAAAAATGTTGGTTAATGGAGAATTTGAATTGTAGAATATACTACATACAAAAGAGCTTCATTTATTTTACTATCATTAACCTAATTTCAAACTTTCAGGGTATTGACTCCCTTATATGAGAGGAGTTGCATGTGTGTTGGTATATAGACTGCCTTTAACTTTTCATGCTTTAAAATTCTAGCTTCATTATTTGAAACGTCTGCTGCCTTTTTTGAATTCCCAAAGCATGTATCTTCAAGGATCCAATCCCAATAATTACATTGTTCTTAGGAGAAAATATGATCTGTTTTATTATGCTTCAATTTACATTGACACATTTTATGACCTAAAAAATGAAGCCCGTATATAAATATTGGATGGACCAGGGAGTCTATATAAACTGAAATCTTTTAGTTTGATGAATGGAATGGAAGAGGGAAAATTAATGAATAGCTGCAGTGGTAGAAAATTATATTGATTTAGTACAACACACTAATAAGAGGAACTTTTATAAAATTCAAAGTACAGGTAAAGATTCACTATGAAATATTTGATTAAAAATTAATTGCAAAAAGATGAGTGCATTTATGACATCCACATCAATGGGGTTGGGTGGGGCAGAATCATTCTTTGATTCTGTGATTAGGAATTAATTGTTACATTAAATAACTTGCCCAGACATGTTCTGTGCTATTCTGATTCATTCCTATTAAGAGCTGAGGGAGGAAAAAATAAGAGAAAAAAGTATTGATGGAATTATAAAATAAAATCCTTTTCTACATGTAGAGCATGGAGACCAGACTGAGAATTTGTTAATGGAACCAAGAAAGATGCAGAGTTGGGGACTTGTTACATTTTAACTAAAGTAGGCCAGAAACAGTTAAAGATGTAATGTAAAATGTTCTATCAAGATTTTTTCCCTCCCCTTTTCTCTTCCCTTCCCTTTAATTCCCTTTCCCTTCTCTTCTTTTTTTCCTTTCCTTTCCTTCTTCATTTTTTCTCCTTCCCTTCTGCTTCTATTTTCTTCTCTTCCCCTTTGCTCCACTTTTTCTTCAGGGGAAAAAGAGATGAGAAAAACCTAGGAGATTATATCAGAACAAAAGGTAGCAATTTTCGAAGTGAATTCATTTTTAGAAAAGAAACATTTTTGTCATTTGGATTTTTTTCATCTTTCCTTATTATATTTTCCTGGACATTCACAATATAATCTAGTAATCTTACTTGGCTATTGCCCTGATAAAGTTACTGCAACTTTCTGTGAATTAATTTCCCCATAATATGGGAATAGTAATTCCCTATTTCAAAAATATGTTGTGCATTAAATGTGATCTCCAAAACACCACTTAGAGGAAGGTGTCATAGAAATAAAAGGTATTGAAAAAGCGTCTGAAGCTTCTGAGCTTCACTCATATGGCACTGTACATGCTTTCTATAATGAAATGGGCATTCTCAAGTTTTTTGCTTGGAGTATCAAGCAAGGACTTGGTTTAACACAGCTAGAATTTTATTCTTGTTCTGACAGAAGTTGTACTCATTTGTGCAATGCTATATTCTTCAGCACCCTGAGCAGGAATGAGAGATGAAGGCTGATAGCTAAGTCAGCACCATAGCAAAGGCAAGAGCAGCAGAGTTGTTTTGTATTGCCATTACAATCCCATGAGAATAGGGTTTAGTGGGGGTAATTAAGGAGGAAAAGCAGATTTCACTGCTAGCATTAGCTATTGTTGTAGACTTGAAGAAATTTTGATTTTTGAATTAGCAACTCAAGTCTAAATGAGCTTCTTGAGTTCAGAAGGTAAGTGACTTTGGTATTCAGATTTCAGAAAGTCTTATCTGATGCAGGCATATCACTGTGAATATCTCCAAATGTGTGAACATAACCCCTGTCCCAAAGCCAATAGGTATAGGGCTTTCTCCTGGGTGGAGATGAATATGCGTCTTTAGTGAAAGGTCCAGTCTTGTCAGTTCCCTTCAGAATTCTTGCAAGCTTCAAGCATTCTTCAGGACTCTTCAAATGGGGAGTCACTTCAGGTATCCCTGCCTTTCAGCATTTAGAAGGAAATTGGAAGAAATCAACCCTAGTTCAGGTGGCTAAAAGAAAAGATCAGGAAAACATGAGAGAAGCTAGTAGTCTCCATCATGTCCCTATTCTACAGTAGAAACTTAGGGGAGTTTCTCATTGGGTGAGATTTGGAACTTTTTTCTTAATTGAAATGAGTTATTCCATCCCCAAGAGGAGAGCTCCTTCACTCTGTATCGTCTGGCATATATTCTCCTATTTATAACTTCTCTGATTTTTGGTTTGTGCTTGATTCAGATAAACAGATTTTCTTTGCAATGCACAATGTGTATTCTTTGTGAACCTAGTGTTTGTTGGGGAAAAGGTGATACCTTCACTATAGAGCTTGGAGTCCTCCTCTTCTACAATAGGGGAGATTTATGATCTAATATCCAATTTTAAATCTCACATTACAAAGTCTTCAGAAGTTAGATTGAACCTTGTTATATCCCCTAGATTAATAATATTTAGGGAGCAGACAGATATAATCTTAACATGGTCCTGCCTCTCTGAGGAGAGTAAGAGGGGCTTCCAGCACCAACTTCCTACTTCCTTTCCTGGCAAGAATGAAAATCTCTTGGGGCAGCTAGGTGGCCCAGTGGATAAAGCACTGGCCCTGGATTCAAGAGTACCTGAGTTAAAATCCAGCCTCAGACACTTGACACTTACTAGTTGTGTGACCCTGGGCAAGTCACTTAACCCCAATTGCCTTGGAGAAGGTTAGGGGAGAAGAAGCTAGAGATGTCTCTTCTGCCTCCTTTAGTGCCATGTCACACAAGCACAACCCTTGACACAGGTAGGCTTCTCTAAACTTGAGCTGTTCCTCATACTAATCCTAGAGAGTTGTGAATGTGTATTATCTGTTCTTTCTCTGTAGATGGATTGCAATTTTCATAAGTCATTCAAAGTTATATTGGATCATTGCATTGCTAAAAATAACCACGTGCTTCCCAGTAGATCATCTTACACTATTGCTGTTATTTTATATATAGTACATTTCACTGTGCTTTAGTTCATGTAGGACTTCCCAGGTTTTTGGATAGCATCCCAGTTCATCATACCTTTTATATAGTACCATAAACTTGACAAAGAATTTTCTTCACAATTGCCCAGCAAAGTAGGTACCATAAGTTTTGCCATTATAATCAATCATCATAACTGTTTCCCTCCATCCTATTCCCTTCCCATGATATTTACTCTATTTTCTATGTTCTTTTACCCTATTCCTCCTCAAAAGTGTTTTGCTTCTGACTGTCCCTTCCCTTGCACTTCCTTCCCTTCTTTCACCCTTCCCTCCTTATCATCTTCCCCTCCTAATTTCCTGTAGGGTCTATTTAATCTATTTACATTACTCCTCCCAATTAGGTGTGTATGTTATTCCCTCCTTGAGCCCACTCTGATGAGATTAAGGTCTTTGAGCTAATTCTGTGTTCTAATTTTTTCTTCTTCCTTCCCTCTTCATCCCTCCCTATGAAATCAAGCAATTCAATATGTCATATATGTGCAGTTATGCAGAACATCTTCACCTTCCTTGAAAGTATTGCTTTTTCTGCTCCCTCCTCCAATCTGCCCTTCTTTCCTTCCCATCTCCTGCCCCCTGTTATCTCCTTCCCATCCCACTTTCTCTCAGAACAAAATATATTACTATACCCACTTGAGTATGTATGTTATTCCCTCTTTGAGCCAATTCTGATGATAGTAAGGTTCACTCACTCCCCTACTCCTTCCATCTCTATCCCTCTCCTCCATAATCTTTTTTCTTGTTTCCTTCATGTGAGCTACCACTCCCCAGTCCACTGCTCTCCTTACCCCTCCTCCAGTGCATTCCTCCTACCCCTAAACCCTATTTTAAAGATGTCATCATGGGTTAGCTAGGTGCTACAGTGGACAAAGCACCAGCCCTGGACCCAGGAGGCCCTGAGACCAAATCCAACCTCAGGCAATAGAGACCCTACCCTGCTTGACCCACAAAGAACAAGGATAAACAATGTCATGGAGCCCATAGTACCCCAGGAGTTCTCTGGGGTACATCAAAGAATGTTCTCCTTAAGAACTAAACCAGAGGACAGATATGCCTAGAGAGATAAACAGAACCTCCACCCTTCATTCTAATCTCCCTTACCCCTGGGGAGATAAATTTGGGTGTGGCTGCAGCCTTTGTGTCCTGAAGAGAGACATAGCCACCCCTCACCCAACTCCTCTAGCTACCACCAGTGGGGGATAGTCCTCCCTCACTAAAGGAACTTTCCACAGTCAAATGGTCACCCCCCTCCCCCGCATCAGTCCGCTATAAAAGTACCTACCAGCCTCCTGCTCGAGGAAATTGGTACCTCAGAACCATGTGCTTTGTTCCATTCCTATCTCCCCATGAGAAGTCCAAGGATTTCTTTCATGCTTTCCTTTTCCTCTCCCCTTCCCTCCCTGCTTCTCTCCCCCCTTCCATTCCGTTGCCCCTAAATAAACTACCATCTTATTCCTAACTGCTTTTGTGTGCAAGAGGGTGTAATTCTTTAAAGTGGAATTCCTAAGAACCCCTACCCCTAACCCAAACCCATACCCCATTTCTCCCATAACAACAAGAAATAAATGCTTTACAGATATCATCCGTTTATGTTCAGTTCAGACCTGTGTACTCTAAGTGTATTCCTTTGTGGTAAAAAATGAAAGTTTTTAACTAAAATTTAAGAGTTGGCTAACATACTACTGAAGGACCGCCAATTTTTGAAGGACCGCCCTTTCGGGGAAGAGACCATGATGAACAGCCGTGCACCTGCTGCTGTTCCGAAGAGTGTGACCAAGCACTCCACTTCCGGGGTGTGAGCTTAAAAAGGAGGAGAGAGGGGCAGCTAGGTGGCACAGTGGATAAAGCACCGGCCGTGGAGTCAGGAGGACCTGAGTTCAAATCCGACCTCAGACACTTAACACTTACTAGCTGTGTGACCCTGGGCAAGTCGCTTAACCCCAATTGCCTCACTAAAAAAAAAAAAAAAAAAAAGGAGGAGAGAATGGAAGTGGTTTCTTGCTCTCGACACACACACACTGGCTCAGGTTTGACGGTGTGTTCGGGTGATCGGCCCTGGTCCTTGGTGGCAGCATGTGCTTGATGCTGGTTCTCAGCCTGAGAGGTAGCTTTGGGATTCAGTGAGTTTTATAAAAGAATATAGACTAAGCTTAGATCTAAGACTATTTATTTGTATTTCTACTTTCCTATTTCTCTAATTAGTATCACCTGTTTGTTGGCTAATTATTTCCCAAACAATAAAAGCTAAGTAATCCATCTCTAATTAAAGCTCAGAGGTTTCTTTCTCTTACTGGTCTGGGAGATATATAAGGGAAAGGTTAAAGGGGAGTTTAATGCTCTTATATCCAATTTTAAATCTCACACCTTTCAGCTACCATAATGCTGAGAAAGTTCTTATGAGTTAGAAGCATTATTTTCCCATGTGGGAATATAAACAGTTTAATATTTTAATATCCTTTATGATTTCTTTTTCTTGTTTACCTTTTATGATTTTCTAGGGTTTTGTATTTGAAAGTCAAATTTTCTTTTCAGTTCAGGTCTTTTCATCACAAATGCCTGAAAGTCCTCTTTATCTTTGACATCACATTTTTTCCTCTGAAAGTTAATAGTTTTTCTGGGTATGTGATTATTGGCTGTAGTCCCAGTTCTTTTGCCTTCTGGAATATCATATTCCATGCCCTTCATTCTTTTAAAGTAGAAGCTGCTAGATCTTGTGTTATCCTGACTAGGGCTCCACAGTATTTGAATTCCTTTTTTCTAGGTGCTTACAATATTTTCACCTTGACCTAGGAGCTCTGGAATTTGACTATAATATTCCTGGAGGATATCCTTTTGGGATGTCTTCCAGGAGGTGATTGGTAGATTCTTTCAATTTCTATTTTACCTTCTGCTTCTAGAATATCAGAGCAATTTGCCCTTACAATTTCTTGGAAGATGATGTCTAAACTTGTATTTTGATCATGGTTTTCAGGTAGTCCAATGATTTTCAAATTGTCTCTCCTGGATTTTTTTTCCAGGTCAGCTATTTTCCCAAAGAGATATTTCACATGGCCCTCTATTTTTTATTCATTTGGTTTAGTTTTAGTATGTTTTGGTTTCTAATAAAGTCACTAGCTTCCATTTGTTCAATCCTAATTCTTATGCAATTATTTTCTTCTGAGAACTTTTGTATGCCCTTTTGCATTTGGATTTTTAAGCTGCTGCCTTTTTCTCATGACTCTCCTGCACTGCTCTCATTTCTCTTTCCATTCTTTCCTCCATGTCTCTAAATCTTCCTTTGACCTCTCCTATTTTCTCTTCAAAGTCCCTTTTGAGTGATTTCTTGGCCTGAGCCCAATTCTTATTTTTCTTGGAAGCTTTGGATGTAGGGGCCCTGAGGTTGTTATCTTCTTCTGAATGTGCATCTCTATCTTCCTTGTTGCTAAAGAAATTTTCTTTAGTTCTCAACTTTCTTTGCTTGCTCATCTTGATCTTTTTTATTTGACTTTTACCTCCCTCTTACAGTGGGGCCCTCTTTCCAAGCTACATTCTCCCAAGCTTCAGAGGGTCCCAGGTGTTTTTGTTTGAGGAAGGTCAGGTTTTTCTCTCACCTGGCCTGTTCTCTGGTCCAAAGATAACTTCAGGCCAACTTGCTAAATAAACAGCCAGCAGAACTTTCTGTGCCGTGGTAGTTCTTAGCTCCAATGTGCCTGCACCTCTCCCCAGCCTGGACCTCCCACTGCTCAAGATTTCTTCCTGGTTCCCTGCTGGCTTGGGATAGCCGAATTCCTCCTTAGATCCCGCAGACACACCTGTATTTCCCACCCCCACCCTGGCCAGCCACTCAGCCCTCTCACCCAACTGCAAGCTCAGTTCCAGAACACTCCAGTGCTGCAGCTGATTTGGAGGCTGGGGAAACGTTCCTCTGGTGCATAGTGTCTGGGGTCTGTGTCAGTTTATTTGTGGGGTTGCACTCTTCTTGCAGCCCAGCATGGCCCCCTCTGATTTGTCTTTCACAGGAAAATAATCTCAGCTTGTCTTTTTGTGGTGTTTGCTGCTCCAGTGTTTGTTTTATTGCTGTTTTGGGGATAATTGTGTCAGGAGCTCTGTGTGTTTATTGTCTTTCTTCCACCATCTTGGCTCTGCCCCTGATGCAATCTTAATAGAAATAGAGAATTTGACCACTTTTGGGTCTTTTTGCCAAAGAGATCATGGAAAGGGGAGAGCGACCCACATGTACAAAAATATTTATAGCTGCTCTTTATGTGGTGACAAGGAATTGGAAGTTGAGGGGGTGCCCATCAATTGGGGAATGGCTGGACAAGTTGTGGTATATGAATGCAATGGAATACTATTGTGCTGTAAGAAACAATGAGCAGGAAGAGTTCAGAGAAACCTGGAGGGTCTTGCGTGGTCTGATGATGAGTGAGATGAACAGAACCAGAAGAACATTGTACACAGTATCATCAACATTGTGTGTTGATCTACTGTGATGGACTATATTGTTCTCACCAATGCAATGGTAGAGAAGAGTTCCAGGGAACTCATGATAGAAGAGGATCTCCAAATCCAGGAAAAAAAGAAAAGAAAAGAAAAAAGAACTGTGGAGTATAGATGCTGACTGAACCATACTATTTCTTTTGTTTTTGGTGCTGTTGTTTTTCTATTTTGAGGTTTTTAGCCATAGCTCTGATTTTTCTCTTATAACACGACTAATGCAGAAATATGTTTAATGTTATTATGTATATATATATAACCTATATCAGATTACCTGCTGCCTAGGGGAGGGGGGAGGGAGGGAGAAAAATCTGAAATTGGAAAGCTTGTATAAACAAAAGTTGAGAACTATCTTTACATGTAATGGGGAAAAATACTTTATTAAAAAAGAATAAAAAGAAATAGAGAATTTGGGGGAAGGTGTAGTATCAGATTAGGAAGATTATGAGTTCATTTTGCACAAATTGAACTCAAAATTACAATTAGACATACTGGTAATAATGTATAGTAGGCATTGCATGATGTAGACCTGATGGTCAAGAAGAAAAATGACTGGAGAGATAGATAAATTAGATGGATTTGGAAGTCATTTTTTAAAGAGATAATAACCTAAGCAATAGAATTGTATAGCTAAGGAACAAAGAGCCAAGACCAGACCTTTAGAGGGCACTATTTATTAGTGGGAAGAATATGGATGATATAGGAAACTGAGAAAAAGCCGTCAGATTGGTAAGATATAACCAAAAGGCACAGTGGCACAGAAATCAAGGTAGGTGAGAGCTTCCTGGTGGAGAAAAAATTTGACAGCATCAAAGCTCATAAAAATATCAAGGAGTATAAAGAGCAAAGAGATGAATGCTTTTCTTTGAGATAATAGTTTCAAAAATGAAATAATCCTAAGTAAACTCACAAAAGATTAAGTGTATGAGAGGTAGGTAGGTGGCACATTGGATAAAGCACTGGCTTTGGCTTCAGGAGGACCTGAGTTCAAATCTGGCATTATACACTTGACTCTTGCCAGCTGTGTGACACTGGGCAAGTCACTTAACCCCAGTTGCCCTGCCTCCCCCCCCCAATTTTTAAATAAAATTAAGATTAAGTGTATGAGAATTAAGTGTTACTTATTAAAAATAATTGTGTTCTAAGATAATGAATTAATGGCCATCAATAAGCCCAGATCACTTTTATCATCGCAAAATAACAACATGATAAATAGAAAAGAAATATAGCTATGTATGCAAACACACATGTATGCATATTTATATATATCAAAAGTTAAAAAAAGGCATATTTAAAAATGAATCATTGAAAAAGAAAAAATGCCTAATATTGTGTGAATAAATTTCATCTCACAATCGGGACACAAGAAGGCTGCTGCCTCAAAAAGAAAAAAAAAAACAACTTAATCACATGCAAAAATAAATAAATAAAACTACCTCAAAAACATTAAATATTTTATATGCTTTAAAAGTGCAATGATGAATTAGATATAAATTTAATAAAAGAAAAATTATACTAATAACCATTAGAATCAACTTGGAAGATTTAGTAGAAAAAAATGATAAAGTTTATATTCTCTGAGGAATAACACAAACTAATTGAAAAGAAAATTTTGAGGTGACCTGAAAAATAACAAAACAAAGTTCAAAAAGATCAATGTCACATCTTCAATATTTGAGATCCATAAAAGTCAAGCAAGCCATAATTTTTTAAATGTTAATTTTATTTCAATAAACTTAGTTTTAATATTAGTCCCATTAGTTTATTTTATGAATTAAAATATCTCAAGAAAGGATCTATATGCTTAAACAGATTATCAAAGGAGTCTATGCCAAAAAAAAAAAAAGGTTAATAAACTTTACAGATGAAGGTAACCCCATAAATTGTGGTCTCACCTAGCCAACTTTAAATGATTAGTTTCTCATAAATATATGAAGAAAAGCTTAAATACAATAATTTCAGTACAATTAAGCAAGAAAACTTCATGGTAATACTGAAACCTAATAATAAAATATAGATTGAAAGAATTCACAGGATACTAACAGAGGAGAACCCTAAATTTAATTCATCTAGTGATGAAGTTACATTTCAGAATCAAATCACTGAAGTCTTCCTATCAAAGATGACAATTACTAATAAAAACCATTAGAATGCAGTATATGAAAAGGAAAGCAAAATTCACCTTGATCCTAAAAATGGGAACCAGCAAACTAAGTTGTTTTTCTTTTTTACAGTTAGAGTAGTTGAGGGCTTTTAAAATTATTATAAAGATAAATCTTACCACTATCAGAAAAAATGCAATATCTCTATGAAGGTCTCTTCTATGGAAAGTTGATAAGTGGATACTTAACAAGGTAAACTAAAGTAAAATCAAAGAATTAGTTGAGGATTAGTCATAATATTCTACATTTAAGGGACTAAAAAGGTTTTTCTTTATTATTTTTAAGTTTTACTTTGTGAGTGTAATATCAAGGAAACAAGGGCCAAGAAGTGAGTCAAAAATATAATAGAAAGGAAACTAATATTCAATGGCAATTAAAAATCAAAACGACATTTCTATAGGATAAGACAAAACAACGTCTTTTATGAAAATAAAATATTAATCATATAGAAAAACAGATCAAGTATAGCAAAAGGGAATAATGTAGATTTAATGCTACCACAATAAAAAAAAAATTAAATGAACACAATGGCCTAGTGTTAAAATATATCAAAAACACATAACACTAGAATACAAAGAATTGTCTTCAACAAGAACAACAAATGCTAGGAAAATTAGAAAGAAATATCAAGAAAATTTACTTAGCTTTGTATCTTATACCAGGTACCATAAAACATGCTTTATCAAAAAATGATTTAAAATTGAAAAGTCAAAACATAGAGGTGAATAAAGTTATATCTTTCAATAAACAATTAATCAATACTTATTGTTTCTCTGCTATATGCCAGGTACTAGGTTAAGTACTCTCCTTTCAAAGAGGAGAATTCACCAGAAACAAATAAACAAAAAGATCAGGTAAAACATAATAGACAATTTTTATTTTAAACATTAAAACTGTTTAAACAAATAAAATCAATGAAGCTAAAAGCAGTGTATATATGGTAGTGAAATATATTTTTTCCTTAAAAATCTTTGATAAAGGTTTGACTCTAAAATGTATAGGGAATTGACATACACATAGAAGTCTAAAAGTCATTCTTCAACCACTATGTTGTCAAAGGTTATTAATAGCTCTAAAAAGAGGGCATATAAATGATCAATTACCAATTTTCTGCTTAAAAATAGCCAATTGGAAATCAATAAACCAAATAATCAATATCTAAGTGAAAAATGTTCAAAAGAACTATTAATCAGGGAAAATGCAAATTAAAACAACTCTAATATTTCATCTCAAAGCCATCAAATGAGCATATTATAAAAGATGGAAAGAAATCAATGATGGAAAGGAATGCGGAATGACATGTAAGCATGTTAATTCCCTTCTAAGATTCCCTTCTTTCTACTGGGTATGTATCTTATATACAATTATTCATCTACAGGTTACCTCCAAATTCACCATGTAAACTCCTGGAAGGCAAGAATTCTTAAAAAAAAAGTCTATGAATATCTATATCTATATCTCTCTATATATACACACATATATATGTATATGTATATATATGTATATGTATATATGTATGTGTGTGTATATATATATATATATATACACCCAATTGTGCCAAGACTAGAGTGAATGGCACATAGTAAAGACTTAATAAATGCTTGTTGATTGATGCCAAAGCAAAGAACTTAATACTTCTTGGCTTGCCTTTATGATGATTGCATCTTTCAAAATATTGAAGAATTAACAAGGAGAAATTATATTATGGTTCTGATTCTCACTACCTTAAAAAATATTTTCAGTGATGAAAATGACCAGAATGATGGAGGGGCATGTCTATTGCTTGGATGTGTGAGCTAGATTGTGGGCAAGCATGTTTCAAAATAGTCAGTGAAAACTGGAGAAGATCCAAGGAAATAATATTCTTCATGGAGATTTATCCCAGAAAGTATGGAAAACTCTTAAAAATGAAATTACAAAGGCATAAAGGGAAATAAGTTTGATGAAGAGAAAAATGAGGGTTGTCTATATATCTATAGATAACAAAACATATATAATATATACATAGATGTGTAGATATAATATAGATAAATATAGATCATATATGTATATATACATATGCATACAAATATACATTTACATATACATATGCAGAAGATATTTGCATGTGATAACTACAAACTTATTGATAACTTACTGATCCCCACCCACTGCCCCTTCCCAGCCAAATGAATTGCCTGGTGCTAACCAATCTTTGTCAATTCCAGACCATTAATTGACTTATGGATCTCCCCCAAGAAAACTATTCCCTCTCAATGATACCCCACCTTACTTCTTGGACTTTATGTTATTATGTATAAAGGTCCACCTATATTAAGTAGTTTTTTTTGTTTGGTTTTGGTTTTTTTTTTTTTTAGAGTTAAGTAGTGGCTATACTTAACTCAGGATCAGTTCTATGGTTTCTTTTGTTAAAGGTTCATTTACATTAAGTAGTTAGTAGTAGTAGACTCGCAGAGCAGTCTTTTCGTTCGATTTTGTTCTGTTACTCCATGTAAGGGGCTAAAATTCTAGCTAGTCTGTCTAAAATATCTAATGAGTGGTCGCCAATAAATTATAAACTTTAGCAAGAGTTAGACTTTTAAGCATTTATTAAGGAGAATAAGAATTTGGTGAAGAGAAAGAGAAAAGCTGAGATTCATCTATCTATTAAAGGGAGAGCACATTTAAAGCTCCACTATTTACCTGAGTCTTCATGAAAAAAGATCAAGAGAGCCAGCCTTGCCCCTTCTTCCTCCCACAAGCAAACATCACTTGCTGATGCCAAAGAAAAGCCACATGGCTTTCCCTCAGGTGCCTTCTCCTCATGGCAGAGCTTTCCTACAGTAGCTCTCCAGCGGGTGGCATCATTCCAATCATTACACCCATAAAAACCTTGTCCTTGGTTACCATCTTTGGGCATTCCTAGCTTCTTGCTTTTCTATACTATGAGCTATATTTCCTCTACCTAGATTAAAGACCTTATTTTTCATATATTGATTGTTTCCTTAATTTACAAGTTATCATGTGTATGTGTATATATACGCACACACACATACAGAAAATATTTATATCTATATGTGTATATATGTATATGTACACACATGCACAGGCAAGTGCAAATAGCAGAGGTCAACACAAAAGTGAGGTGCAATAAGTTAAGAATAGCAGCATGAAAGCTAAAGGTCAGAATGATCTGAAGCAAGCTAGGAAAGCTACTAATAAGAAAAAAATGTGTTTTTTAAAGTCATATTGGGAGAAAGAGAATGATTCAATTCAATGCAATTCAATTTAACAAGCATTTACTAAGGGGTTTCTGTGGGCCAGTCTTTGTGATTGGGCATAAAGACAAAAACAAGATAGTCTGTCTTCAAGGACCTCACATTTTACTAGGGGAATGTATATGTGTGTAGTGAGATTTCGGTGAGGAGAAACAGCATTTACATAGATCAATAATCAAATAAAATACTCAGACAAGTAATCAAATAAGATAAATACAAAATAATTACAAAATAACCTGGGGTGGGAAAGGGAACAGCACCCTAATGACTAATGGATTCATGAAAGGATGCTTGAAATAGCTGGAAATTGAATTGAACCTAAAGGGGGCAAGTTTCTGAAGAGAGGTAAGAAGCAAGAACATTTCAAGGTATGACTATAATATGTGCATAGGCTAGAGAAGGAATTTAACGTATGGGAAATATGTAGGGCAGTTTGTCTGGAATTCCCAATGTGTAATGGTGACTAAATGTGCCATCAGTCTGGAAAGCTATGCTGGAGCCAGAATGTGAAAGTCTTTAAATGCTGATAATAATTGCTGATAATAAGATAATGAATGATGATAATGAATGGGTATTTTAGTCTAGACGCAATTGGGGGTCACTGAAATTTTATGAAGAGAGGAGTGATGTGGTTAAATCTGTGCTATAGCAATATCAATTTGACAAATGAATGTAGAATGAATTGGAGAGAGGAGAAAATGGATAGATGAAGATCAGTGAGGACGCTATTGTATTGGTCAGAAATGAAGTTATATGAACTTATAGAAGGGTAGTAGTTCTATTTTTTTTCTTTTTAGCTCTTTACTGAATTTTAGCCCCCCCCCCATTATATGTAAAAACAATTTTAACATCCATTTTAAAAATTGTGTTCCAAATGCTCTTCCTCCCTCCCTGTCTACCACCACCCCTAACCTTAAGAACGCAAGCAATTCAATATAAGTTTTATATGTTTCGTCATGCAAAACATTTCCAGATTAGTCAGGTTGTGAAAGAAAACAAACTAAGGAAAAGAAACTTAAAAAAAAATATTCTTCGACCTTTACTCAGACACCATCAGTTCTTTCTTTGGAGATGGATTGCATTTTTCATAAGTCCTTCAAAGTTGTCTTGGATCATTGCATTAGTGAGAATAGCCAAGTCATTCACAGCTTATCATCTTGAAATATTGCTGTTATTTTTTTTCTGTTCCTTTGTATACAGTACATCTCACTTTGCCTCAACTCATGAAAGTCTTTACAGGTTTCTCTGAGAGCATCCTGCTCATCATTTCTTACAGCACAATAGTGTTGCATCAAAATCTAATCTCACAATTTTTTAAGACATTCCCCAATTGATGGTCATCTTAATATCAAATTCTTTGCAAAAAAAATGGCTGCCATAAATAATTTTTGTACAAATAAGTCCTTCAATTTTTTGTTTTTTTCTCTTTTTTTTTTTGGATACTGACATAGTAGTGGTATTACTAGGTTAAAGATTATAGAGGGTTTTATAACTCTTTGGCCATAGTTCCAAATTGCTCTACATAATGTTGGAATCAGTTTACAACTCCACCAATGGTGCATTAATGTCTCATTTTCCCCATATTCCCTACAACATTTGTCATTTTCCTCTGCTCTCCTATTTTCCAAAACAATTTTTATGATGTATTATGTCAGAATTGTTTTGACTTACATCTTTCTAATCAATAGTGAGAGCACTTTTTTCATATGGCTATAGATAGCTTTGATTATTTCATCTGAAAACTGTTCATATATTCTGATCATTTATCAGTTGGGGAATGGCTCTTAATTTACTAAATTTGGCTCAGTTTTCTATGTGCTTAAGAAATGGGGCCTTTATAAGACAAACTAACTACAAATTGTTTTCTCTTCACAGTTACTATTGCTAACTCAATTTCCCTCCATCCTAGTCCCTTTCTGTTTAATCTATTCTCTATCTCCTTTCTCCCTTTCCCTCCTTAAATGTATTTTGCTTCTGACTGCCCCCTCCCCAAATTTTCCCTCCCTTCAATCACCTCCCCCCATCCTGTTCACCTTTTATTTTCCTGCAGATTAAGATAGATTGCTATACCCAAATGAGTATTTATGTTATTCCCTCTTTTAGCCAATTCTGATGAGAGTAAAGTTCATTGTCCCTAGGACCTCTCACATTTCCCCCTCAACTGTATAAGTGTTTTCTTGTTACTTTGATGTGCGATACTTTACCCCATACCACCTCTCTCTTTCCCTTTCTCCTAGTACATTCCTATCTCACCCATTAATTTCATTTTTTAAAAAAATATTATCCCTTCATATTCAACTCATGCCTGTCCCTTTTTCTAAATACTCCATACACCTGCCATAATAATAAGTTCTTATGAGTTACAAGTATCATCTTCCCATGTAGGAATATAAGCAGTTTAACACTTTAATATCCCTTATGATTTATTTTTCCTATTTACCTTTTTATATTTCTCTAGAGTCTTGTGATTGATAGTCAAATTTTCTATTCAGCTCAGGTCTTTTCATGAAGAATGCCTGAAAGTCCTCTCTTTCATTGAATTCCCATTTTTCTCCCTGTAAAATTATATGCGGTTTTATTGGGTAGGTGATTCTTTGTTGTAATCCCAGTTCCTTTGTCTTCCAGAATATCATATTCCAAGTCCTCCCATTCTTTAATGTAGAAACTGCTGAATCTTTTGCTATTCTGACTGTGGTTCCACCATACTTGAATTTTTTCTTTCTGGCTGCTTACAATATTTTCTCCTTTACCTGGGAACTCTGGAATTTGGCTATAATATTCCTGTGGGTTTTCAGTAGGTGATCAGTGGATTCTTTCAATATCTATTTTCTGTTTCTAGAAGAACAGGAAAAATTTCCCAGACTATTTCTTGGAAGATGATGTGTAGGCCCTTTTTTTTAAAAAAAAAATTTGGATCATGGCTTTCAGATAGCCCCATAATTTTGAAATTATCTCTCATGGATCCATTTTCTAAGCCAGTTGTTTTTACAATGAGGTTTTTCACATTGTCTTCTATTTTGTTCATTATTTTGGTTTTGATTTATCGTTTTCTTGATTTCTCATAAAGTCATTAGCTTCCATTTCCTCAATCCTAACTTTTAAATATTTTCTTCAGAGAACTTTTTGCCTCCTTTTCCATTCAGCCTATTTGGCTTTTCAAGGCATTCTTTTCCACACTGGCTTTTTGTACCTCTTTTACCATTTCTCCTAGTCTGTTTTTTAAGGTGTTATTTTCTTCAGTATTTTTGTGTGTCTCCTTTACCAAGCTGTTGAATTTCTTCATGATTTTCTTGCATCATTCTCATTTCTCTTTTATTTTTTCCTCTACCTATCTTACTTTATTTTGAAAGTCCTTTTTGAGCCCTTCTATGTTCTGAAACCAATTCATATTTTTCTTGGAAGTTTTTAATGTAGAAGCTTTGACTTTGTTATCTTCTTCTGAGGGTGTGTTTTTATCTTCCTTGTCACCATAGAAATTTTCCAGGGTCAGCATTTTTTTTTCTGTTTGCTCATTTTCCCAGCCTATTCCTTGACTTTTTAACTGTTAAAGTGAGGCACTGCTTCCAGGGCAGAGGCTGTACAATCTGAAGCTTCAGAAATTTTGTGCAGCTATTTTCAGAGATACTTCTAGGAATTTGTAAGTTTTTACTTCTTCTAAGGTTTTATGATTTAAGGAGGTATGCTTATTACCCTCCTGGCATGTGCTCTGGTCTACAAGCAACCACAGGCCTTCTTTTCTGGACCCAAACTATGAACAGAGCCCCGCTCCACTGTATCTGCAAGCTCTTGTGTGCTTGTGCTCTTCCCTCACCTGGGACTACCACCCAAGACTGTGACCTGGATCTGTGTATGGCCAAAACAACAGCATCCTGTCTCAGTGCTGGCAAAGAGATTCCTTTAATTTCCTTCTGGCCTATTGTTCAACCCACTTACCCTCTCTGGATTGAGTTCCAGAAGCAGATGCTGCCACTGCTGATTCAGAGGCTCCTGAGGCCTGCTCCTGGCTTTCTGGGACTGGGACTGGGTCTTCCTGGATCTGTGCTGGTGTGGTCCATACTGAGTCACTTGGGTTGTGCTCCACTCTTATTTCAGTACACAGACCTTTCCTTTTAACCTTCTAAGTTGTCTTTGGCTGGAAAATTATTTCATGTCATCTTTTTTTTGGTTCTACTGCTCCAGGAATTGTTTTATGGCATTATTTGAAGATATTTGGAGGGGTCTTGGGGAGAATTGAGGCAAGTCACTGCTTTTCTTTCACCATCTTGCCTTTGTCCCTCAGTTTTTTTTTCTTTCTTTGTCTTTTTTTTTAGTACAATGCTTTTAAGAAAAGAATAGAACAGATATCAAAGATGTTGGAATCTGGACAATTTGCCAAGTGATTTGTTATTGTGGGACAAGAGGGAATGAAATATTAAGAATAGGAAAATAGGAGACTGGAGGCATAGGGGGAAATCAAGAAACAGGAAAATTAGTCCAAGAGTGAGGAGGGGGAGAATGAGGCAGAAGAGAAGAAGAAGAAGAAGAGGGAAAGGAGGAAAAAGAGGAGAGGGAAAGAAAAGAGGAGGGTGGGAGAAAAAGGATGAGCAGTAAGAGAGTGTGAGGAGGAGAAAGGGGAGATGGAGAAAGAGGAGGAAATAGGAAGAAGAAGAAGCAGAATGAGGAGGAGGAATAGATTAGGAGAAGAAAGGGAGAAGAGAAAGAGGAGGAAGAACTGGGGCAGCAGAGGAAGGGCAGAAGGAGGAGGATAATAAGAAAGAATGCAACCTTTAGGCCAATGAGATTGATTTCTATCCTTGGCAAAATAGTAAAACAGACTATAAAATTGGTTTTTAATGAACAGCTAGAAAAAAGAAGTAGTAATCCCAAAGAATGAGCACAGTTTCATAAAAAAAGTTGAAAAATATTCAACATCATCTCCTTTCAATAAGGTCATTGACTGGGTACATCAGATATGTACAAGCAATAGTCAGACTCTGGACTTTTGTAGCACAGTTCCTAAAGTATAAATGGCTATTATGGTGGAAAGGATGGAAATTAACTATTATTATATTATAATTAGATACATTCTGACATGATTAAATAAATGCCCAGACACAAAGCAAGATCACTAAGTATGTGATGTCAACTTAGTAGGAATTCTCCAGTGTAGTAAGCCACAGCTCTCTGCTTGTTCCTATCTTGTTTAACATTTCTGTGAGTTGGTTAAAGGCATAGATATTATACTTGTCCATTTTACATATGGGGCAAAGCTAGTTTGCTAGTTTTAATGAGTTAACTAACATATACTGAGTTCTTAATTTGCAATAATTCTATTACTAAGTATTAACTAAGTGAAAAAATTAATGGATGTATCAACAGTAATCTCAGAAAAAAAATGTTTACATGATGGGAAGGGAGGGACAATGAGTGACTTCTACTCCTGTAGCCTGACCAGAAAGGATGACCTTATTCAAGACCTAGCTACTCTATAGGGACCTTCCTTTAACCATACCTTGCCTAATCATTGCTGATTCACATATGCTAGATAACACATTTTTATAAAAGAGTACAGTATAATGAAAACAACACCAGATGTTGCATAAGTAAACAACCTAGATTGAATCTTTACTTCTTCACTTAGTACCTGTATAGCCTAGGACTAGTCATTAATTTTGAATCTCAGTTTCCTCATTTGTAAAATTCAGGTAATAGACTACCTCAACAGGGTATTTTGAGGATCAAAAATTATGGATATAATATAGTTTTAAATGTAAAGGTTATTTAAATATCAGCTATGATTATATTTAAGGTCTATTATCAATATCCTGAGCTACCTATAACTCACAGATTCTTGATTTTTTTAACTTAGTGATAACCAGTTGGATATATAGCTAGGTTCCAAATACTGAGAATAATGAAACCACTGATATAGTTGTATGTATTCAAATTTACACTATTTGAAGTTATAATTATATAAAATATGGTAATTGGTTTTTCCCCAATGAAAATATGCAGTATGAATTTGAATAATGATACCACTTCATGAGATTCATTATTGATGATGGTCAGAACTGAGCATATATGTCAAATAGGCACAATTATGTGGTACACCATAAGCATTACTACTATGAACATAATGTTTATATATGACCTATTACCTTTTTAATAACCACTATTACCTCTCTTTTTCTTCCATAAGACCTCACTCTACCATTTTTAAAAGAATAACAATGTCTACTCACTGACTCCATTGTCAATGTCCTTAATTCTTCTGAACCTTGATTTTTCTTATGAGAAATTTGGTGTGAAAAATATAGTGATCCACAGCAAGCCTTTAATATTCTTCATAATGAATAAAAGAAATTCATAGATGATAGGTTTAAAGCTAGAAGGGATTTGTCTGATCTAGTTAAATCCCTTTATTAGAGAAGAAACTGAGACCGAGAGTGACTAGCTCAAAGTCACATAGGTAGTAGGTGACAAAGGTAAGATTTGAATCTAGTTATTCTGACTCTAAAACCAGTGCTCTTTGTCACTGAATTGTTGCCTCTTTAAAAATTTCAATAAATAACTAATTCTCAGATTTGAATCAATTCAATTTGACTTGCACATATTAAGCCCCTGTTTTGTACCTTGCTCTAGGGATACAAAGTCAGAATAGAAATCTCTCTTGCCCTCAGGAGTTTATGTTTTACTGAGTAGATAATCCCTCAAATTCATAAATAGCTGTCACTGGAACAAACATAGTAGGCAACAGTGGCATAATTACAGAAAGCTGGGAATTAGCTTTCAAAGAATGGCTTAGATTTATTAAAATCATTGCTTAGCCTGAAAATCAAAGAGAAAGAACCCCTAGCCATGTGAAGTCGCTTAAAAGATTGGAGAGGGGCCACAAAAGTCACCATCAGACTGTAGGCAAAAACCTGATGGTGGGCATGTGTTGTGTGTGTTTGTGTATTTAACTAGCATCACTACATATGGGGGAACAAGGTAAGTGACTCCTAAAGCAGCAGCAGCAGGAGCATAGAGAGGTAAAGGGACAATGACATATTATGGCTGATTATGCAAACACTGGCCCATTTATAGATAGACTCTAAAGAACATTTAAGGCTATTCAAAACCCATTAGGGATTATTGGCATTGACTTCAGATAGAGCAGTGTTTTTTAGTTTTTTAACTGGAGACCCAAGTTGGGGAGGACAGCCCTGGTTGCTTGTTTTTTTCTTCTTTTTTAACTCATTAAAGCCAAGTTTTCAATGTTTGTATATCTTGTCCTGCTTTATTGATTGTGCTCCTCACAAGCACAGATAATTTCACATTTGAATCACTAATAGACCCTTTTCAAAATGTATTGGCATTCGATGCAGTTCTGAATGGCATTGTAGTTTTTAGGGGCCCATTTATAGACTTAAAGGGTACCTGAAAAAGGGTTCCACAAATGGTAGTAACAAATATACAGACACATCCTCCTACACAACCCGTTCCTCCATATGACATTTTATCTTGTTTTCATTTTTGGAAGTGTATCTTTTCTCATGCTTTTCTTCCAATTTCTTTCTTTTAAATTACCTTCTGATGGCATAATCCTTTAGAAGAGCATAACATATCAGTACAAATTTCAAAATGGGGCCATGTGTGATATGCCAGAGACATGCATTTAAAGCAAGAGAACCTGATTAGAATGGTCCTGGAATCTTTTGTGTGGCTGAATATAATTTAAGCCATCACATTGTTACTTAGAAGAAAGCATTATTTATAACAGCAGTACCAGGCTGCATAGCAGATGCCCCTGGAAAGTGAAACTATGATGAAATTAATTTGACCTTTCTAAATCCTGAAGAATATAAATCAGATATATTTAATAAAGATCAAGTTGGCAAGAAAATAGCTCTGACTTTCAGGCATGTAAGTGTTCCAATAAAAAAAATAAAGACAACTCTTTGTATAATTCTGAATATGCTTCCAGAAAAAAAAATGAAGAGGGGGAAATGGAGTTTGGAGAGAGGTAAGTTTTCTTCAGTCTTTAAATGTGACAGATTTATGAGTTTAGTCATTTCATTACACTCTCATTGTCATTAGGCTTGTGTCAGTTGCCATTCCTTCCTTTCAGTTTTTTTTTTTTTAAGCTGAGCTATTGCTTAACTTGGAAAAGTGCTTTTATGAGCATTAGGTATTTATTTGCAAGTTATTTTGTCACTAAATCCTCTTTAGATTCTACGATCTCATTTTTAATAAGGTCCTATGAACTTTTGAAGCCTTTAGATATGGAAAATAATAAAGTAACTTTCCCATAATATAAAAACAGGATGATTGAAGTTTTCCTGGCTAGAAAAGAGGGCAAAAGTTTATTCTAAAGACTGAGGAGCTTTTTAAAGATTACACTCAGGCTTGGCAGGAAGCTAGTTTTATTTTAATGAAAGAAGGAACATAGGCCAAATTCTCATTATTACTGTATTACTTAGCAGCTTTCACACAGAAAAAAAAATGGAAGGAAGAGAATGTCATCTAACATTCTAGCTTGCTGAGATCAGGAAAAAAAAGTCCACATTTGGTATTTCATTTATCTTTAGAGTTCAATCTGTAAAATCTCTCATGAAATAAAACCCTTATGGACATTGGCAACCTTAGGAAATTATTACATTTTGGTCCAATGAGAATTATCATTGGTATGGCCTTCTCTAGGTCATAGTTGACAACCACAGAAATGTTTTAAGGTTTATTCATATTATTTCTCTGATTTGTGGATTGGTACATCCATAGTCCATCAATCATTCAATAATGATTTATCAAGTGCCTATTATGTACAAGATACTGGGCTAGGTTTCCCAGTTGCAAATCTCAATACTCAAGGATGTGCAAAGGAACAAATAGCTGGCGCTATAAAGTACATTTGAGGTTACATATATAAATAAATCTAAAATAAAGATAATACAAAATACAGAACGTAGCTAGTAGCATTTGGGGCAATCATGGAAGGGTTCATATAGAAGGAGGCATTTGATCTATGTATCAAGGGAAGAGGGATTGTCTGAGACAGAGTTAAAGTTAGAGAATAATCCAGACATAGGGGATAGCCAATGTAAAATTACTGGGAAAGGGAACATAATATCAAGTTTTATCCATAAATGTTATGGGGGTAAAGTCTCTGAGAATTGAGGGATGGGATAATAGATCATGATTCTATCCTTTCCCCACTAAGGGAACTACTATGTAGAATGCCACTTTTTTCTACACTAACTCATATAAGTCTTATAATAAGCTGTTGAGATATATATAGCATATCAGCCTCATTTTACACCTAAAGGAATTGAGGCTGAGTAGTGGTTAAGTAACTTGCTTATAGTTACACAGCTAGTAAGTGTTAGAGATGGAATTTGACTCAGATTTTTGAGACTCCACATGTACCACTTTGTCCATTATATCAGGATATCTTAGTTCAGATATTCTATTCCTTTTGTCAGTAGAGTTAGACAAATCTCTCTCCCTTGAAAGTAAATGACTATGTGTCTCTTTAGGAAGCCAGAGCTAAATGTGTTAAAATGTTATCATAACCTGAAATAGAAACTGTGAATTGTGAAAATGTGCATGTCTTTGGATAGTCTGAAATGGTATTTGAAAGGGGGTGGAATCATCTGATGGCCTGGGCTAGGCATGAATTGAGCCAGGAATTGTCACTGGAGAAGACAGGGAAAGACCAGCTTAATTTTGAGAGAATACATAAAATATTAGTGTGAAAAATAAGAGAAAGAAAGTTAGGGCGTAAAGAATTCAGAAGGAAGGTGATAGTTATCCTGAATGAGATAGAAGTAGCTTAGAACATGACACCATGAATTGATGAATGAGTAAATGAATGAATGAATGAATGAATGAAAAATGTTTTACAAATATAAAAATGAGGCAGTCCCTGATCTTATGGAGCTTACATTCTAATAAGGAAATTCAACATATGCAAGGGTAGCTTAGGAAGTTTTGTAAGGTAATCATCAGAATTAGGAGAGACCTTAGACTTTTTGACATGACATATCAAAATTATTTTTTTTTTGATATGACACATCAAAAGACATTGCCATGTCCTTTCCAGGATCAATGTACTATTGGTTTGATTGAATTTTACTAGAACAAGAAGTGGAAAATCAGGATGATTGAGGAAAAGTATATTGCATGAGCCAAACTGCATAGCAAAGAGAAGAAAGAAAAATGCCTGAGCAAGACCCAGTTTCCTGGTCTATTGTTGGAAAATGAAGTATTAGTATGGGGTTGGCTAATATAGTAGATTTTCAGTCACTTATCAATCAAAATATTCATTCCATGTTGGAAGGATACAGAGCTAGCAAATCTCGCAATTCAAATTGGGCATGAAGGGATGGTCTGTGGACATAAGATCTGGAAGTTAGCTGTTGCCTATTTGTAAAGAAGACGCAGAAGCAGAGAACGTTACAAGATTCTTGAGTAGGTACTAATAACAACAATAATTAGACTAGTTAATGTGTACATTAAGGTTTTTGAGTATTTTTTAATTTAATAAAAGTTTTTTTTTTAATTTTCCAGTTACATGTAAATATTTTTCAACAATGGTTTATATAAGATTTCCAATTTCAAATTTTTTCCCTCCCTCCCCTCCCTCCCCTCCTCCCCTAGACAGCAGGCAATCTGATATTGGTTATATATACATAACATTAAACATATTTCTTCATTAGTCATGTTATAAGAGAAAAATCAGAGCAAAGAGGAAAAACCTCAAAACAGAAAACCAACAGCACCAAAAACAAAAGAAATAATTTGGTCCAATCAGGCATCCATATTCCGCAGTTCGCTTTTTTTTTCTGCACTTGGAGGGCCTTTTCCTCATGAGTCCTTTGGAAATTTCTTGTACCACTGGATTGGTAAGAAGAATCTATGTCTATCACAGTTGATCAGAAACACATAATGTTGTTCATACTGTGTATCGATGTTCTTCTGGTTCTGCTCATCTCACTCATCATCAGTTCATGCAAGTCCTTCCAGGTTTCTCTGACACTCCCCTGCTCATCATTTCTTAGAGCAACAATAGAAATTCCATTACATTCATATACCAGCAACTTGTTCGGCGCCATTCCCCAATTGATGGACATCCCCTCAATTTCCATTCCTTGCTTCCACAAAAAGAGTAAGGGCTATAGATATTTTTTGTTCATGTGGGTCCTTTTCCATGATCTCTTTGGGGAAAAGACCCAAAAAGCGGTATTGCTTGGTCAAAGAGTATGCACAGCTTTATAGCCTTTTAGGGCATAATTTCCATAATTGCTATCCAGAATGGTTGGATCAGTTCACATCTCCACCAACAATGTATTAGTGTTCCAATTTTTCCACAGCTTCTCCAACATTTATTATTTTCCTTTTTGTCATGTTAGTCAATCTGATAGGTGTCAGGTGGTACCTCAGAGTTGTTTTAATTTGTATCTCTCTAATCAATAGTGATTTAGAGCATTTTTTCATATGGGAATAGATAGCTTTGATTTCTTCATCAGAAAACTGCCTGTTCATACCCTTTGACCATTTCTCAATTGGGGAATGACTTGGATTCATATAATTTTGATTTAGTTCCCTATATATTTTAGAAATAGGGCCTTTATCAGAAGTACTGGCCATTGAATTGTTTCCCGGCTTTCTGAATCCCCTCGAATTTTGGAAGCATTGCTTCTGTTTGTACAAAACCTTTTTAATTTAATGTAATCAAAATCATCCATCTTGCATTTCATAATATTCTCTATCTCTTGTTTGATCATAAACTGCTGTCCTTTCCAGAGATCTGAAAGGTAGACTATTCCTTGTTCTCCTTATTTATCTATGGTATCACCTCTTATGTCTAAATCATGTACCCATTTTGACCTTAGTGTAGTATAACGTGTCAGATGTTGGTCTGTGCCTAATTTCTGCCATACTATCTTCCAATTTTCCCAGGAGTTTTTGTCAAATACTTAATTCATATATATTAAGTTTTGTAAAGTATTTTATCTATTCATTCTATTATCTCTTTGGAACATTTAACTTGAATAGGCCATATTTTCTGGAAGTTTTTTATTGTCTAGAATGTGAAGCAACCCTACATTTAATTTCAATGAGATGTATGTAGGAATAATAATGTGTGTTCTCTATAATGTAGCAGGGATCAGAATTACCCTTACTCCTTCCTTCATCATTTTACACCTAGGGGAATTTCAAAAAGAAGGAAATTTGATTTTAATTTTGCTCTTAGAATGGGAGTTATATCCAAGAATTTTCTCCTTTATTCATTTTTCAGGAATGTGTTCTCTCTCACTCATCAAGGAAAAGTGAATTCAAACAATACCTAAAAATTCAAAACCCAGATTCAGTTATCCATAGATGATGATCATAGTATCCAGCATTCATATAGTACCTTAATCTGATTTACTATCATTATTTCCATTTTACAGATAATGAAACTGAGGCTAAGAGATTAAGGGACTTGAATATGGTCAAAATGCTGGTAAGTATCTAAAGCAGTATCTGAACTCAAGGCTTCTGGACTCTAAATCCACCTCTTTCTCTGGAAGAATGGCTGCTTCAATGTCACCTATCTTTGAAAGATTTGGGATATAGCATAATAATAAAAAATAGTAACATCTTTGTCTCATGACCACTTTTATTAAATGCTTATTATATGTCAGTCACTATGCTAAATGCTGGGGATGAAGAAGGGCAAAAATGTTTCCTACCCTCAGGGAACTCATAAGGGAGACAACATGAAAACAATCGTATTGTATGTTATTGTATTATATTACATTACATTATACACACATATACATATATAATATTTCCAATGTATCACATATATGAATATATACATATATACACATATATATATATAAATACCACACACACACACATATATATATGATAAATTGGAAATAATCTCAAATGAAGTGCTCTAAAATTGAAGAGTAACAGCAGGATGGTCCTCTTACAGAAGGGCTTTATTTGAGCTGAGTCTTAAAGGGGGGGGGAAGTCAGGAAAATCAGGAGTTATAGTGACAATGAAAGAGAATATCCCAGGCATGTAGAGACAGTTGAGAGCATGGATTAATGCTTATTATAATAAAATAGCTAATATAATTGATAAATAATCTACAAATATATATTCAAATATAAATGATTATCTATAATATAAATGAATATGTTTAACTATGTGGATGAGTACTATGCTAAATATTGGGTAAAGAAAGAAAAAAAAAAAGACACTTCTTGCCTAATGGAGCTCTAGTTGTGGGATTATAACAAACAAATCTAACAGGAGAGACCATAAGAAAATACATTTGTACAAACAAGCCTGTGTACAGGATAAACTGGGTGAAATGATTAACAGAAAGAAGGTACTAGAATTAGAGGGATTGGGGTCCACCATCCTGTAGATTGCAGGAGTTCAGATGGTACTTCAGAGAAGCCCTGAGTAGAGTCAGGTGTAGTAGAGATTGAAGAGGGGGGGGATATTCTAGGCCAAAGGGGTCAGACAGATTAATGATTTGGATAGAGCAAGGAATATCATATCTGAGAAAAAAAAATAAAGGTCAGTTTGATTGATAGTAGAGTATGTGGAAAGAGTGAAGTATAAAAAGGAAAACACTAGGTTATGAAGAATATTAAAAGGCAAACAGAGGATTTTATATTTGATACCAGAAGTAACAGAGAGCCTTTGGAGATTAATAGGATTAGGGGGGTGAAATGGTAAAATTTGAATGTAGGGGCCCTTTTCCCTTTTCTATGGTATCTTTGGATACAGACCTAGCTGTGGCACTGCTGGGTCAAAGGGAATAGTCCCCATATCCCTTTGGGCATACTTCCAAATTGCTCTCCATAATGGTTGGATCAGTCACAGCTCCACCAGCAATGCATTAGTGTTTCCAATTTTTCCACATGCTTCTCCAACACTTATTATTTCCTTTTTGTCATATTAGCAAATCTGATGGGTGTGAGGTGGAATCTCAGAGTTGTTTTAATTTGCATTTCTCCAATCAATAGTGATTTAGAGGGGCATTTTTTTTTTGCAGGGCAGTGAGGGTTAAGTGACTTGCCCAGGATCACACAGCTAGTGTCAAGTGTCCTGAGGCTGGATTTCAACTCAGGTCCTCCTGAATTCCAAGGCCAGTGCTTTATACCACTGCACCATCTAGCTGCCCCTAGAGCATTTTTTTATATGGCAATTGATAGCTTTGATTTCTTCATCAGAAAAACAGCCTTTTATATGGTATGGCCACTTCTCAATTGGGGGAATGACATGGATTCTTATGAATTTGATTTTAGTTCCTAATATAGTTTATAGAAATGAGACCTTTATCAGAAATACTGGCTGTAAAAATTGTCTCCCTTCCAATCATAGATGCATTGCTTCTGTTTGTACAAAACCTTTTTAATTTAATGTAATCAAAATCATCCATTTTGCATTTCATAATACACTCTATATCTTATTTGGTCCTAAACATGTTGTCCTTCCATAAATCTGAGAGGTAAACCATTCATTCCTCTCCTAATTTACCTATTGTTATCACCTTTTATGTCTAAAAACATGTACCCATTTTGACCTTATTTTAGTCTAAGGTGTAAGATGTTGGTTTATGCCTAGTTTTCAAAGTGCTTTACAAACTTTTTTCATTTGACTTCTAAAATAACACTATGTGGTGATTGATAGTGTAATTATTATTATTCTCAATTTTTTTCTGCTGAAAAAGCTGAGGCTCACACAGCTTAAGTGATTCAGTCAAAGTCATGCAATTAATAAGTAGTGAATCTAGGAAATAAAAACTTTGTCTTCTGAATCCCTTCCCAGTGCTTTCATAGTTGAAAAGTTTGGGTGTATCCAATTATGAACTAAATGTTTTTCAGGAGCAGGCAGTTCAAGATTTCTATACCTGACTACAAAGTTGTAACTTGGGTGGTTTTCTCTTGGCCCCTACTCTTGTTGAGGATGCACAAGAGGTCAAAATCATCATCAGAAGAAGGTGACAAAGAAGGTATGACTCCCTGTCTATTGATGGCTGTAAATATGTTAAGATTTTCTCTCTGAATTTCCCAAGCCTTTGAAAACATTTTTCTGTGTTACCTCTCTACACTCTCAAACCTATTCATCTTAGTCCTGGTCCTTATCAGTGCCAATCCTCCTTTCTCCTCTCTTTCTACTGTATTCTCTAGAACCTTACTTTATTAGTAATATGGTGTCTACAATGACTTTTTAAAAACTGGGATATTCACAAAAGTGAGATATTCAGAAAAAATATTCCATGATCAAAATACTTTGGGTCTATATCTACTCAAAATCATAACTAATGAACTATTGCCTATGTGTTTTTTTAACTAATTGGACTATACAATTAATTAGTTTAAGGTAAAATATTTGATGAAATATTATAAAATACTAACTATATAACATTTTACTCTTGAACCAGTGGTATATTCCCTCACCAATAGAGAAATATGTATACCATCTAGGGAGAGAGTAGACATGCCTAGGGCAAGTATATGGAACATTTGTGAATCCATGCAGTCAGGGCACTTAGGTGGCACTTAGGAGATGGGCAACTCATATCTCTGGTGATGAAGAAACACAGATGTTTTACCTCTGTTTCTTTTAGGAATTGACTCAAGCAATGTATCATGGACTAATCTCTCTGTGGGGGATCAGAGCCAGGCATAGATCTTCTAGATCTATGACCAAAAACTATCTTTGCTTTCCACTCCTAACTTCTATTTAAGGGCTAAATCTTTTCTGTGGAAGAATGATCTCTGCCACTTCCTTTTTTTTTTTTTAGCAAAAACTCTGGATGATTAAGCTTCAATTCTTTTAGGAAGACAGGCTCTTTATATACCCAGTATGAAACTAGGGAAAATTCTCAATGTCTCTTCTCATATTGAATGGGTCATCTGCCACTTTCCACAGCCTTGTTTGTAATCAGCTTTTCTCTTTAGGACAGTATTCAAGTTTCAAGAGTCATGTGGTTCTTTTGGAATTCAAACCAATCAGGTATAGAATTAGCACCTACTACCATTAATTTGTCTTGGTAAATGCCCTATGCTCACTAGGGGCAAGGTTTTTGTTTTAGATTTAGATTTCTATCTAACAGGATTAGACATCTTTGTAATGCCTGCATAGCTCATTTGTGGAGGTCTTGTATTTCCAGAGTCAGTTTGGGAACCTCTCTCAAAGAATACACACAGTAATTTAAGTAAGCATCAGACACCATGATTTTCCCTCACCTAGAGATTATTTAGATATCTTATACAAGTTGTTTTTGTGGTTTTGTTGTTTGTACTTTGTTCCTGAAGAGGAAGATGATGTCATGACTTGCACTGAATTGGATTTAAGTGAAGCAGGGCTGTGCAAATTCATCAGCCTCACTCTCTCCTCCAGTGGTAAGCTATAGATTAGGATGACTGGAGAAGGCCCTGTGTTTTTAAGGTAATTGGGGTTAAGTGGTTTGTGCCTAGGGTCACAGAGCTAGTAAATTTCTGAGGTAAGATTTGAACTCAGGTCCTCCCAACTTCAGGGCCAGTGTTATGTCTACTGGTCTGCCTACATGCCCTTAAACAAGTAAAAAGTAGGGGAAAAGGCAAGGAACAACTACACACATGCACAAAAAACCCCTTTGTTTCAAATTTTGGTCTGTCTATCTATCTATCTATCTATCTATCTATCTATCTATCTATAATTTTTTTTTCCTGGAAACCAGACTCCAGATTTTGATGCACCTGACAGGTACAAAATCCTCTTCATCTTAGAAGAAATCATAATTCCTCTTATATTCTTTCTATCTTCTAGAATTAACTAAAATCTAGTTTTCTCTTGAAGATACCATATATCTTGGATCTATTTCTCAATTGGTAGTAACTTCTTTCATGTCCCCATGAACACAGGGTCAGAAGAAATTGATCCATTGTTTTCTTTTTTTTTCTTTTTTCTTTTCTTTTCTTTTTTTTTTTTTTGGTGAGGCAATTGGGGTTAAGTGACTTGCCCAGGGTCACACAGCTAGTAAGTGTTAAGTGTCTGAGGCTGGATTTGAACTCAGGTACTCCTGACTCCAGGGCCGATGCTCTACCTACTGCTCCACGTAGCTGCCCCCGATCCATTGGTTTTCTTACTTTTCTCCTTTTGCTCCTTCCTCTAGTTATCATCACTGAACAACCAATTGTCATTTAAAGCTTTATCGACTTATCCACATTCCTGTTGTTGTTATCTAGAGCTCAGTAGGACTTCCTTTTCAATTAGGTCAGTGCCTGGTTAATAATATTTTTATTATCCCTATCTTCCACTCAACTTGAACCCCTGGTCTCTCAGCTTCTCAGATGCTTCAGATCCCATAAACTCTGTCTCTAGTCTACATCATGAAAAACTTAAACCCCAACCTCAACTAATGAATTTATCCAGTGAACTGGAATTCCTAGTTAAAGATATGCATTCCTAAGTTGTGCATATTAAATAAAATGTCTGCCATTTTCTGCCTCTTTCCTAACAAAATGTCACCCTAGCATTATGCAAACACGTTAAGTCATATAGATTATGTAATGACAGGACACTGTGAACTATTAACCAATATATGAGATAATTAAGTACATGCATAAGATTTTACTCTCCCATGAAGTTAACAAGTACAATATCTGACTTTAAGATTACTAAATTCACAACAATTTTATGAAATAGAAGGAAATTGTTATTCTGGCTCTCTATACAGATTTGGGATTTTATTTTGTAAACATCTGACTGAAAATACCTATATTTCCTTTGAAAAATATACTGAAAATATGCCAAATGAAACTTAATTTTTACTTGGGACTGAATTCTATGTTTTTTTTTTCTATTACTGTCTTTGAGATTTTTGTTCTATTATACAGTTGCCATAATCACAGAGAAACTAAACTGTTTGCATCAACAATAATGCAACCAATTTTCAAGTATTGCATGTCAAAAAATCCATTATTACAGGAATGATTACCTGGAACGACTATTCACAATTACCATAAATTACACTTTTTTACAAGGTATTGAGGGTACTTCTCCTCTTCTCCCCTCCCCCTCCACTTCCTTATTCCCCAATATCTTCATCATTTTGAATGTATCACACTTTGTACGAGCAGCAGATGTTAATATGGAAATATAGAACATCTCAATTTTCTCACTGCTAACTCAGCTTACTGAGCCAATTTCACAATTCTCACATTCCTGAGTCCTAGGAGAAAATGCTAATTTAGATTGTTAAAATTGACACGAGTTAGGGTATAAAGGGTAATTAGCATAAAATCCTACACAAAGTGTTCTTAGCACCATTAATCAACACCCACCTAGGCATCTACTTTTTTAGTCCGAACTCATGTTTAACAGAGCTGAAAAATATCTAAAATATTCTCTTCCAGTTATGAAAGAAAAAAATGTAGTTTGTACTTAGAATTTGACATTTATTTTTAATAAAAATTACCGAATGAGCATTGACAGTATAACTTTTGTTTTTATTAGGAATTGTTTAAAGCTGATTGAATCATGCTTTTGAGAGAAATGCCTTTTGAAACAGATCTTTTGTGTGGTTGTGTCAGTGTACCTTCCCACCCATCTGAGTTTGAGTGAAGAAAGTGATCTGTGACCAGTCATTTTTCTTACCCGGGCTTGTTACATGCTTCATTTTGGTAAAGCTATAACTCTTGTTTTCAGGACCCAGTGGAGTCTGCCTCTATGATTTCATTGACTCTTCTAAAGCTCAAATTGGTTCACTCACTCTGTCTTTTCATCTGCACCCCAGTGATATCAACTGGTCTGATTTCCTCATAGTCCTCAGCTCTTTCTATACTATATGAGTCTATACAGTGATGTGTCCATACAACTTCTTTTCTCTCTCTCTCTCTCTCTCTCTCTCTCTCTCTCTCTCTCTCTCTCTCTCTCTCTCTCTCTCTCTCTCTCTCTCCATCCCCATGCTTATTGAGAAAAAATAGTCAAATGAAAATATAAACCAGTAATTGGGAATCTTGTGATACAGATTCTAGAGACAAGTTCTGCTAGACTTTGTGACCTTGCACAAGTCATTTATCTACACTCTCCCTCAGTTGGGCCATCCATGAAATGAGAATCATAACAAATGAGATGAAATGTGAAAACACTTTGAACTGTATAAAGCACTATTCAAATATGAGGGTTTATTATTGTGTCTTTACATTATTCTCCTTTTGGCAAATGTTTGGGTCACCACAATGGGCTAAGCAAGTTGAATTCTGGAGCACAAAGAATCTTATATATCAGAGATCTTCTATTCAACTTCCTTATATTATAGATGAGAAACTTGAGGCCCAGAGCGAGGAAAAGATTTTTCCAGTATAATACAGCTAATAAGTGACCTAAGTGAAATTATAATCCTGACCCCTGATTCTGAGGATTTATTTTTTTAAAACCACAATCATTTAGAGATCATTATGAGACTAGTAACTGTGTGAATCACAGGACCTTATTGGCAATTTTATTTAGGGATAAATTCACACTGTTGTGAAATGCTGTATTAGAGATGATTAATTTTCCTTTATCTTACCGCAGCTCAAGTCTGGGTTATCTGGTTATATTCTTCTTTCTCTTGTGTGTGAAGGGGTTTTGGGGGCAGAGATTAGCTTTCATGAAGTAATTCTGGGAATAATCTGAATAATTTAGTCCAGAATACTAGGGTGAGTGGATGATATAACAGCAATCGGGCAGAAAGTATAGGCGTTCTTCCAAATGCTGAAGCCTAGTGGGGGAAGGGAAAAAAAGATTGCTGACGCTGAGTATGACAACACCATTTGGGTGCTTGGGGAGTGGACAGATGATACTGGATAACCATATCCTTATAAGATATTGAAGATACTTATTTGAATAGTATGGTGAAAAGAATTCCCATATTCCTTCAATAAGCTACTTCCTATGATGACTGAGACAACAAAATGCACATGGAAAGGTATTGTTAAGAATAATGGAGATGCGTGTCTTTTTTGAAGCATTAATATACACAAAGATAGGCTGTTAAAAACCCAGTCCCCTGAGAAAGGGAAAGAGTGCCATCCTTTGGAGAAGAGTGAAAAATAGGAGAAAATGAAAGCAGAGCTGAGTGGCAGATGGTGGATAAACATCACCTTTTGGAGAAAAGCAGAACTTTATAGAGTGATGAGCAGAGCTAAGCAGATAGATGGGTGATGGGTACCATCTGTGAGAGGATAGATAAAGTGGGGAAAAAAGTGAAACTGAACCACAAGAGGCTATGGCTGCAGAAGACAGAGGCAGCGAGATGTCCACAACCTGCTGAGAGCAGAGGAGAGCTGCCAATGGCAAGAGCTTTGGCACAGATGGGAGAGTGGTGGAAAAGCTGTGATGTTGGATAACCAACTCTTACTGATACAAACAGAATTATTGTCTATGGCAATACTATTCTCTGATTTTCCTTGACAAATACCTCAAATTTGAGTAGTTACAGTAAAAATTAATAATCATAACATTGATCCAAAATCAAAGAATTGCTTTAGAAGATATTTAAGATTCTTTCCTTTTATAAAAGTCTCTGACTTCCGTAATAATTGATATGAGATAAGAGACTATAAGTCAGGGCAGCTAGGTGGTACAGTGGATAGAGCACTGGCCCTGGAGTCAGGAGTACCTGAGTTCAAATCCAGCCTTAGACACTTAACACTTACTAGCTGTGTGACCCTGGGCAAGTCACTTAACTCCAATTGCGTCACTAAAAATAAAAAGAGAGAGAGAGAGACTATAAGTCATAGTGAAAAAGAAGTTGAATACTTTATGAGTAGTTTCCCTTTCTGAATTTTATTTTCTTGATGGCAAGCATTATTTTTATTGTATGTATGTTTGTATGTATGCATGCATGCATGTATTTTTGTATGTATATAATATGCATATATAATGCCTCCCATTATATGTTAAAACAATTTCAACGTTTTTCTCATTTTTCAAGTTCCAAATTCCATTCTTCCCTTCCCCCCTCCTTGAGATGGTAAGCATTTATATATGTTATACATGTGCAAGCATTTAAAACATTTTCATATCAGCCGTTTTGCAAAAAGAAAAAAAAATGAATAAAAGGAAAAGAAGGAAAGTGGGAAAATAGTATGCTTTAGTCTGTATCAAAATAGTATTAGGTATTTCTCTGGAGATGGATAATATGCTTCATTATTAGTCCTTTGGGATTTTCTTGGATTATTGCATTGCTGAGAAAAGCTAAGTCATTCATAGTACAATAATGTTGTTACTGTGTAAAGTATTCTCCTGGTTCTGTTCATTTCATTTTGCATCAGTTCTTATAAGTCTTTCCAGATTTTTTCTAAAATCTCCTTGCTTGTCATTTCTAATAGTACAATAATATTTTATCACAATCATATACCATAGACTTTTTTAGCCATTTAAAAAATTCTTTCTCTGTATCGCCAAGGTTTCCGAGGTTCTGGCACACAATAAATACTTTTTTATTGCTTTTTTAAAATTCTAAATTTTAATTTTGTTTTTGGCACACAATAAACACTTAATAAATGCTTGTTAATTGGTGGGATATTTATTGATGCAGATTATGCAAGGAAACAGTAAAAGCTGTGTAACCTATTACTGAATTTTGCTAAAAAGTTAGAACCTACTGAGTACCTAGAATTGTATGACCAATTGGCAAGAATCCTATAGAGAAAATTTCTATTTTCATTAATTAACCAGTGGAAAATATTTATTCTAAAGACTAGTCCCAAAATATGTTTGACAATTTGTTTTTTTAAATCAACTGTACTGTGGCTAGGACATTGTCACAAATGAAATAATTGAGCATTATTTTCCCGGATATAGTAATAACCTATAACAATTTAAGAATAACTTTTATAATAGATGTCACCATACCAACATCAAAATCTCCTAATCTACATGGAGTGATAAATTCTTAAATAGCTAGAACTAAAAGAAGGGACCATAGCCCTGAGGGCAAAGTGGTACAAATCATCCTGTTCATCATATCTTATACAAGTTTTCCTAAAACTGCTACCGTCTAAAAAGATGAGCCTAGGGGTGCAGCTAGGTGGCACAGTGGATAGAACACTGGCCCTGGATTCAGGAGGACCTGAGTCAAATCCAGCCTCAGACACTTGACACTTACTAGCTGTGTGACCCTGGCAAGTTCACTTAACCCCAATTGGCCTCACCAAAAAAAAAAAAAAAAAATAAGATGAGCCTACATCCTAGGAATTTTATTCAACCACAAAAATGGCTTTTATCTGTCTTCAGTCAGATGGATCCTCTAATAGTCTACTAAGCATTAAACATAACAGATTAATTCAATGCTCACTTAGCATACCACTTAACCTCTGAACTGTATCAAATAGAATAACAAACAAAAAAAAAAGAATAAAAATCCCTTACTGCTTTAAGGTTGGCAAAGTGTTTTGTATGTATAATCTCTTTTTTGATTATTCAGCAACTCTGTAATACATATTGTTAACATCCCAATTTACTGAGTACCGTAGTTAGTAAGATTATGAGCCAGGTTTGAATTCATAACTTCTTGATTCCACTTTCAACACTCTACTACACTAAGCTGCTTCCTAATAATAAATGATAACAATAATAACAATGAAAATGAAAAAAATAGTAATAATATCCTCCTCAAAGTCCAACCCACAAAATTAGCTATGTAGGTGGAGGTAGGGGAGACAATAGGAAAATAGGAGAATGTTTGCCAGGATGATGTACAATAGTGACTCTGTGTGTCCTGAAACCTCTATGTTAGAATTTCTAAAAACATGCCCAATTGGGCTCTGGTAACACCACTGATTGTGATATTCCTTTAGTTTGGACAATGACATTTTTCCTAACATAAATATACTGCTCTGTAGATTGGCCCTTATTTGAAACCATTATGATCATTTTAGATGGAGCGATGGTTAAGAGAATGGGTGCTTCTTTATATTCTGTTACCAAAAGAAAATATACTGGAACTAATGAGAAGTAGCAGAGGGGAAATGTTTTTGATGTAGACAGTACTGACCAATAATGTGGATGAAACACAGGTGTGGATAAAATGTGCTGAGACATCCTTTTATTATGCATTAGTGCCAGATGTAACATAAAAAAATTGGAAATGGACCACCATTTATCACTGAGGCAAGTTCTTCCATAATGCTTTTCGTCAATAGTCTCCCACACACCCATATTCAAACAATATGATATCACATTGCCAACTAATGAAGGAAAATCATCAAAACAAAGGCAAAAAAAAACCAACAACTTTTTATTCGGCTAAGTCGATATTAGAACCCCCTAAAAAGCAATAAAATTAAGGGAGTTTCTAAAATCTGGAGGAGGAAACATCAAAGATGCTGAGGGTCATTTAAAATAATTACCAAATGAAAGATGCACAAGTTTTATCGAACCAATAAAACTGGTGGCAAAAATAATCTTGGTCTCAAATGATTTCAAAAGAGAAGATGAACATATTCAGAATGGACTTTTCAAATATCCTTATTTGAATTTGATTGCATGAATCCAATGAGCAGACCAATTTTTACCAAAATAGAGTAACTGATATAACCATCATGAACAAATTACATTATTCCACAGTATTTGGACTAAAATTGTAAAAACATTTCAGGACAGGCATCAAAACACCACAATAGAAGAGCAAAAATACCTTCAGGGAATTATTAAGTATCTTTGGGAAGGCACTGGAAGATTATTCCAATATCCAAAGGTACATGCAATAGAAAACCTTAATACCATTTTGTCCAATTAAAGAAGTATAAGGAAAGGAATGCAGAAAACAGAAACAGGCAGAAATTCCTTTGTTCAGGCAACTGAAAGCAAGAGACAAAAGGTTAAGGCAATTCAAGGAGTGTTAAGGCAGTACATAGGATCAAAATAAATAATTCAACATTAATCATTTTTTTCTACAAAGGTTTGAGAAGTAAATAAATCAGAAGCATAAAAGAACTCTTAGAAGGAAGATGTATAAAATTTTTTCTGGTAATCTATGTGGTCTAAAGAAGGCCAACACAATTAAAAGTCAAGTTAGATCAATGAGAAACAGCAGAGTTTGTACACTGTTAATAGTATGATCTCTCTATCAGCAGTGACTGAAACCACTACTTGTAAAACTATAATAATGACAAAGTGTAACGATTGGGAATGATGCCACCTGCTGGATACTTACTGTAGAAGAGTTCTGCCATGAAGCGAAGGTCTTTGAGGGGCAAGACCAGGAGCCTTTTCTTTGGCGGGAGGAAGTGACGCGGACTAGTGGGAGGAGGGAAGGAAGAGACTGGCGCTGACTCTGGGGCTTTTTCCTGAGGACGCTGGCGTGAGAAGGGAGCTAGAAATGTGCTCTCCCTTTAAATAGATAGGAATCTAGGCCTTTCTCTCTCTCTCTACCAAATTCTTATTCTCCTTAATAAATGCTTAAAAACCTAACTCTTGCTAAAGCTTATAATTTATTGGCGACCACTCATTAGATATTTTAGACAGACTAGCTAGAATTTTAACCCTTAACAAAAGCCCAATAAGAGACATAATTATTGATTCAGGACAGTTATGTATGAATTATTAGCAAAGTACCACACCAGCTTTGTGTAATATGCAAGCCTGATAACACTTGTCTACATTGAAGGCATCAATTATCAAAACATGAGAGCTCTAGGGGGCAGCTAGGTGGCACAGTAGATAAAGCACCTGCCCTGAATTCAGGAGTATCTGAGTTCAAATCCAGACTCAGACACTTGACACTTACTAGCTGTGTGACCCTAGGCAAGTCACTTAACCCCTCATTGCCTTGCAAAAAAAATGAGAACTCTGGTGATGACTCCAAATATAACCTAAATATATGTTAATGTATTTTATACAAAGCAATCACATTTTATATCATTAAAAAACAGTTACAAAAATAATACATTATCTGAGGAAAGGGAAATACATTTATAAATACCTACTTTATGACAGGTATTGTGCTAATTTGCCTTACAATTATTATTTCATTAGATACTTACAACAACCTCAAGGTAAATGGAAGTTTATCCTGGCTTGTAGTAACACAGATACTAGTGTCGTTAGCTAGATTTAAAATAAAATCTTTTCTGACTCCCAGGAGCGGAGCTCTACACTGTGCTGAATCAGTTGCCTCCTAAGAAGTAAAAGAGGCTTGCCAAAAAAAAAAAAAGTTCAGAGGTCTATAACATAATTAATTATCTATTTGGCAATTTTTGAACAGGTGTCCTAAAAACCTGACTTTACTCATTATCCCCAAACTTGTTAACTCAGTTTTTCATTCATGAACTATTCTCTTTAAAATATAGAATATATTTGGTATACCTATGTATGTCAAATATCATAATATTGTTAGAATAGATCATGTTCATGTAGTACGTTGTACTTTGTTTAATAGATAATACCAACCCAATAATGCCAACATGCCATCTAAAATATGGCATTTTTAGAAAGACAGTGTAAGCCCATTATGGTTATACTTAGCTTAAATCCAATATCATCTCCCATAAACAGTATTACATAAGGCTTCTATGTTAAAGAGGGAGCTGGACAAAAATATCCTATTAATCACTTCATATAAATAGATGGCTTTAATTTGTATGGCTCTGGTGAAAAACAGGTTTAAAAACTTCATCTTTCCCAATATTCTCTAATTATATCAAAATAGCATTTTGACTTGATAAGTGTAAAATTACACACACACACACACACACATACACACACACAAAGAAAGATATAGCATCTGAAAGCCTTGAGCTTGACACTTGAGGTCAAATTGCATCAATGAATAAATGCCTTAAGTCCAAATGTCCTTGGTCTCTTCCAATCAAGACATATCAAGCAAAAAGGCAACATTCATAGAATAATTAAACATCCTCTGAAGTTCAATTAGGAGATTTAAATTTGTCAGGTCAAGTAAAAAAACATTTATTAAATGTGTATTATGTTCCTTACACTGCATTAAATGCTAGAGCATTCAAAGAAAGGTACAAAAGAAATCCCTGTTCGGAAGATCTAATGGTCTATCAAAGAGAAATTATGGCTTTATATGTCAAAAGACTTGCTGGCAATCTGAATTCTAAGCTGAATAGAAAGAACATGTAAAAAATAATCAATATCTATTCCATGCTCATTTAAAATATATTTTCAAACTGTTAAATGAATCATTACTGACATAAAAGTATCCTAATAAAAGTCTCCATACAAGAGTAAATAAGATAATGGCATATGTGGAGAAATTAACACTCATCAAAAGTGAGGAAATGAATTTACAAATATTCTCAGAGCATATAGCAGGCACAATAACAACAGAAAAGCATAAGATTTGCAGACACACTTTTGGAACAAATAGACACCACTCTGCATGTAATAGTGAAGGTAGACAATAGGTACTTGCCACTGAGATCATTAAATAACCAAAAGTGGCTTACCTGCAGGTGGAACCTGTAAAAAAGCTGAGATCCAAGAATCAAGACTCTTCATGGTTGACCTTGACCATGAATGAACCAACAATATATTAACAAAGAGAATCTCATGGAAGACTGAAATAAGGATTTGTTTATAGAGGGTGAAGGAATTTATGATGATAATTCATGACTAAATCATCAGCACCAGAAATATAGATGGACTATTCTTAAGGAATATGGATTTTATTGATCAATTAATATGATAAAAGGAAATAGTGATTTTTGCGAATATATAGAATCACAGATCTAGAGCTGAGAGGATAATCATAGATCACTTAATCAAATCACTGTCATTTTACATATTTGGAAACTGAGGCCAAAGTGTCCAAGTGGCGTTGCTTCTTCTGATCACATAGGTAGTAAGTGGTAGAGATAAGAATTGAACTTAAGTTCATGACTCTAAGTTTAGACTATTCTTTATATTGTCCTTTGCTATCTTCATAAGACTGCAAAATTTATCACCTGCTGAATACCTCATTGCTAGAATTACTCATCAGACATGCCCTGGTAGCAAGAATTATAAGTGGAATGCTCTCTATATTTCATAAAGTAAAAGACAAAGAACTATACTACCATAACAGACCTCAAAATATTTCTGAAAATTAAATCATTTAAGTGTACTTGAATCAGTACATTATGGCAGAATTTTTGTTCATAGGTTACCAAGACATTACATTGATGTATATGAATCTAGAACATTTCATATGTAAGGTTGCTATTACCGGGGAAAGCTAGGTGGCACAGTGGGATAGAGCACCAGTCCCTGGATTCAGGAGGACCGGAGTTCAAAATCTGGCCTCTGACACTTAACACTTACTAGCTATGTGACCCTGGGCAAGTCACTTAACCCCAATTGCCTCACAAAAAAAAAAAGTTGCTATTACCAATGCTCATAATCTTCATACTATGTGAAGCAAAATATTGTTAAAATATAGAGAACTAGTAGAAGAAACTTCAAAAAAAATGGGAACAGGACAACTTCATTTTCCTCTTTGCTCCTGGGATTATTTCCAAAAAATACTTTCAGTGATCTTAAAAAACCTGAATATATATATATATATATATATATGTATATAAATTTTTATTTTTAAAACGTATTAATTTGATTTCACTCATGTAATATTTCAAAGAACATTAAGTATAAAAATATAATATCAGGATAGCAAATTTCCCAGGATCTAGAATATTCTATTTTACCTACTTGAAAAAAAGATGGAAGGGATGAGATGTTTGATGATGATGATGATAGGGAAAAAAAACAACAATAAAAGCTTTGGAAAGTATTGCAACAAAAAATGGCAAAATACTAACAAAACACAGAGCCTGTTAGTCTAACTTGGGAATATAAAGAAAATGGATTCCTTATTAAAAAAAGAAGGATGTGGGGCAGCTAGGTGGCGCAGTGGATAGAGCACTGGCCATGGAGTCAGGAGTACCTGAATTCAAATCTGGGCTCAGACACTTAACACTTACTAGCTGTGTGACCATGGGCAAGTCACTTAACCCCAATTGCCTCACTAAAAGAAAAAAAATAAAGAAGGATGTGATTGATAGATGGGCATAAAGTATAGCATAGTTTTCAAATTATCAGAATAACTTTTAAAGCAAACAGATATCACTTCATTTTACAAATGAATATAGTGAGGGCATAGAGAGGTCAGCAACTTATCTAAAGTCACACAGTTAAGGTCTAAGGCCAGTTTCAGAACCAATATTTTCCTGCCTTACAAGCCAGTTTCCTATCCATTATACCCAGCCTGCCTTTCAGTCGAGTCAGTTGCAGAGTTTGGAAACCAAACCAAAAAGACTGTATTTCTACCTCCTAAAAAAGGTAATGTTTTTTGAGTCTGAATTCTATTTAACTTCATTGCATACAGGATTAAGTCGTTAGTTTTCTCAGAGTGAGAAAGATAAGATTCCTATTTATTGCTACTGTGTTGAAATTATGAAAACAAATTCTTTTCCCAGGATAATCTCTTGAAGCAAACCAAGCCCATTAGACATGGAGGAGAGGTGCTGCCAGCACAAGGCTCACCAGATAGTGAATATGGAGATGAAATAGACGAAGTCAATTTATTTTTTATATGATACTGAAATAAGGATTTGAACTATTGTTGAATTTGGTCATTAGAAAGGGTTATTAAAATGTAGGTCAGACTTATTTGTACTGGATATATGCATGTGTGCATATGCACCCACATGTATATGTACATATATTGTATAGTCACATATGACACAAACAACCATGCATGTGTACAGTGTGTGTTATATAAGGCATATAAACACACATATACATAATATACATATACACACATTATACAAGTACACATATACATAGACATGCATGTGTAGTGGATGTACATATGTGTGTATATAATGTAATGTGTGTGTATAGATATAATATATAGAACATGATTTACACAGAACGTTAGATAAATTTAAGCTAGAGACCAATTTTGCAAAACTTTTCATCATTGTACTAATATCCTCAAAATGGAGAAGTTTCTTAAATTTGAGATTTATTAGAAACTTAATCCCCATTGTTTTGAAAGGACAAGTCAGTTCTTCAGGATCTTTTATGTAAAGGGAGACTAGGATTAACCAATGAAATTTTAAACTTTACGAGTGTACTTAGTGTGCTCTGCTGATACAATCTACATAGCCTAGCCTTTTTTGGGGGGAGGGGGTGGGGGTAGAGTGGAGTGGGGGTGTTTGGCTTGAACTGTGAATGTTTACTAATAAAAGGCACAATCACAAAAAAGCTGATGATTTGACCCTCTTTCTTGCATGACAGATTAGAGTAAGGAAGGCATGCTGTAAACCTCTGGAAGGAGAGAGAGGCTTCATGCCTTAATCTCAGCATCCAAACTCACATGTGACCAATAGCTACAGGCCTCTGTCCTTTGATTTTTTGTGTTTGTTCTTTCCAATATCCCGATCCAATAAACATTTATTAAGCACTGAGGACATGTCAGGCACTGTGCTAAGTTGGTGATACAATTAACCAAAAGAAAGACAGTCCCTGCCATCCAGAAGCTTACAATAGAAAGACGAAGACAACACACAAAATGTTGTAGGAAAATAGAGGAGGGAGAAGTGGGGAGAGAAGTCAAATCCAGGACACCAGGAGGTACCCAGCTCAGGGGTGTCTTGTTCCTTGTAGTTTTGAAATAGGGAAGGCAGCAGATGCAAAATAGAGTGATCTTAGAGTCCAGTGTCTGCCCTCTATAAAGGAAGGCATTGGAAATAGTTTAGTACTCTGTTCTCCAGCCTTCCAGTTAGAGGAGATATGAGGCTAAAGGATGTGGTGTCAATTAAGGCTTCAGTTAGCATGGTGGTGAGTTTTGAAGTGATGAGCTTATCCTGGGAAGGATCAATCTGGGTAGCAGATGCAAAGTTGAGAGATTTTGGAACTATTTGCATCCATTGAGGAGAGAAGTGCTCAGCAACCTGCTTATCCCAGAAGCCCAAAGGTTGTGAAGTAAATTTGATAGACCAAATGCTTTTTTATTAGGTGACTCAGTGCACAGAGCACTTGGTATGGAGCCAGGAATACCTGAATTCCAATCTCAGCTCAAACAATCACTAGCTGTGTACCCTAGGGCAAGTCACTTAACCTCTGTTTTCTCAGTTCCCTCATGTATAAAATGGGGGAAAATAGCACCTATCTGTTTGGATTGCTGTGTGGATCAAGTGACAAAATGATTATAACGTTTTCAGTACAGTGCCTGGTTCATTGTAAGCATGATATAAATGTTAGCTATTTCTATTACTCCTGCTACTACTGCTTTACTGCTACTACTTCTACTACTGCTGCTACTACTACTACTACTACTACTACTACTACTACTACTACTACTACTACTACTACTACTACTACTACTACTACTACTACTACTACTACTACCACTACAATTAGATAGCACAGTAGAGTTAGCTGGGCCTGGAGTCAGGAACTCACTTTCATGAGTTCAAATAGGGCCTCAGACACTTACTCCCTCTGTGACCCTAGACAAGTAAGTCACTGTTTGCCTTGTTTGTAAAATGAGCTGGAGAAGGAAATAGCAAAACATTCCATTTTCTTTGTCATGAAAACTCAAAATGAGGTCATGAAGAGTCAGAACTGAAACAACTTGACAATGACATAATTCCTCCTTCTCCTCCTTATTGTCTTCCTCCTGCTCCTTGACATATAGTACTTTCAAGTTTTCAAAAGACCTTACATGTAGAATTATATTTGAGCCCACAATAACTCTGCAGATTGATTCCCAGTGATTAGAGCTGCCTCTCAGATGACTGGGAGCAGTGTGGTGGAACTTTATAAATGGCCCATATTAAATTAAACGCAGTCAGATAGCCAAATAGTCAAAAGTCACCAGTTTAGTCTTCCAGTCAGATTAGCCCCCCAAATTAGGCTAGTCAATTTAAAAATATTTTAACATTTTAATGGCGACCCAGATGGGACTTATGGCCCAATTATAATTTCTCTAAACTTATCATTTTTCATATAATTATAATTTTTCATAAGTACAGTTATATATAATTTTTCAAGGTTAGTTATAGTTATGAATAATTAATTTTTTTTACACTACAAGAGAAGCAATCTATACCCAATATCATGCTCCTTATCCAAATGCAATGGGTTTGACTTTATACAGTGATAACTAGTCAAGGAAATTAAGGATAACAAGTCAAGTTGACTGAGGAGTACCTTTTGTATGTTGAGTCAACTGTCATTGTTGAAAAAATGGAAATAGACCTTCCTGAGAATGTTTGTCCCCTCCTTATTTTTCACCTTTTATTTTAATCCAAAAGTCAAGCCTGGCAATTGTATAAGGGTCTTTTCATTGGTGGAGAGAATGATTCCCTGATGACATGTCTCTGTGAAATGAGTGAAGTTGGTAGAGGAAATATCCTGGGCATCTGACTTTCAGCTTTGGGAGAGCTTGAATAAAATTCTAGGCTCTCTTCAGGGAGAGGTCTTTGGAGGAAGACAAAGAATTGAAGAAGCTGATTTATAGTGGAGCCAGTGTTTTAACCATATGTGGGTTCACAGCTTTAAATTATATATAGTCATATTAGAGGAAGGAAGAGACTGGCGCTCGGTCTCACGCTCTTTTTTCTTAGGGATGCTGGTGGAGAAGGCAGCTAGAAATGTGCTCTCCCTTTAATAGATAGGAATCTAGGCCTTTCTTTCTCTCTTTATCAAATTCTTATTCTCCTTAATAAATGCTTAAAAGTCTAACTCTTGCTAAAGCTTATAATTTATTGGCGACCACTCATTAGATATTTCAGACAGACTAGCTAGAATTTTAGCCCTTAACAGGAGGATTATGAGCCCCGGTCACCCCAACAATTCTCTGGGGGGTTCAAGGAACTTTTTCCTTGAAACCTCTGGGGTTTTCCCTTGAAATCAAGTAGGCCTCTCCTTGAACACAATCAAGGACACACACGCTCACCTAACGGAGATAAGCGGCACAGATTGAACTGAGCATGCTCCAGGACCATCACCCCACATTCCAGTCCTCCTAAGCATCTGGATGAGGTAATCCAGGAGAAGACCACCTGGAACCAGCCATCAGCAGACTGCTTAGACCCATCAGGACAAAGCTGACACCCACCACCAGATCTCTCATGAGGGATTCTTCCTACCACAGCGCAACGTGAGAAGACCACCAGCCCCTCACCCAATAAGAGACTCTTGCCCACCCCCCATCTAAACCCTATAAAATGGCACCCCACAAGTTAGTTGGGGGGGGGGAAAGCGTTTTGTTCTGGCAAAACCTTCCTCCCGGCTGGTTTCTCTTGTACCCCAATAAACCTGTTCTCTTATTCCTAATTAGGTCTTGTGCGAGAGTGTAATTCTTTACAGAGGAATCCTAAGGACCCTCGTGCTTTCTTCTATCGGGTTTTCCCCCATATCATTTGGTGCCTTCAACATGACTGGGTACTGGATTTCCCTCTGCTTGCCATATAGCACCCGGAGGAGGTAAGAATGCATTCGGCATAATCTCTCCCCCTGACCCTTATCAGGGCTCGGTTTTTTTTCTCTCTCAAGCGACGGGCAGAGTAGTTACCCTCCCTTGCAGGAGGCCTAACCGGTCATCTGAACCATGTTCAGACCAGTAGAATTCTCTGGGCAAAGGTTTAAATGGACCTTAGGCCCATGGGGCAGAGAGTGAGCATTCCGAAAGATTCTCCTCTGGGATGCATCCTAAAAGATTGGAATAAGCTAGAACTTACAAATTTGAGAAAAAGATGCATGATACATTTTTGTAACGATTTATGGCCACATTATCCACTAGGAACGGAAGGAAACTGGCCTGTATACTGCACCCTTAATTATGATACCATCTTGCAATTGGACAAGTTTTGTAAGCGGGAAGTGAGATGGACAGAGATTCCATACATATCGGCCTTTATGATTTTAAGCCTGAAGTCAAAAGAACAGAGAAGGATATGCCCAGCAAAGCCAATTGAATCTCAGAAGGCTCAGGATAACTGTAAAAGGCCTTCTTCCTCACAGGGGGTTCAGGTATCAGATGAGTTCTTAGACGATGCCCTATTAATGGGGAATCCTTACAAGTCTAAGGAACAGGTTGACTCGTCTTCCTCTCTATTACTCCCTCCCCTCAGGCCACACCACCCTCTTCTCCTCCTGGTTTTCCCTTAACTCCTTGCTCCCCACCCCCTCCTCTTTACCCCTCCCTTCCGAACTTCCCAGCTGACTCTTGGAAGGGGCTTCAGTACCCTTCCCCATATTTTTCCCACGCTGTCCAGTTTGTTCCCTACTCTCCTCTGTCTCCCATGCAGCTGCTCCCATCTGCGTTACCTGGTATGCCATTTGCTCCACCTCTACCCACGATGGCCACCCCTCCCCCATCCACTACCTCTGTTCCTCTCCCTCCATGTGACCCTTCTCCCACTGATCAGACTACCCTCTCAGCTTCTCTCCCTCCACCCACCCCTCTCCCTCCACCCGATTCCCCACAGGTGGCTATCTCTATTCCTTCATCAACCACACCAGGTCCTAATCAACCCTCTAGCCTAGTCAGGCCTCAGGAAATCTGCATACCAATTCCAATTGCTCCTGTATCCCCACCAGCCCCCCTGCTCCCCTTATGGGAAGTCCCCATGGGGGATTCCACAACTAGGGTCCATATTCCATTTTCAATGGGTGATATGTATCAGATTAAGGAGAAATTAGGGCGTTATTCAGAGAACCCCACAAAGTTTCTAGATGGTTTTATGTCTGTGACCATGCAGTTTGACCTCTCTTGGTCTGACTTGCAAGTTATCCTTGGGGGCTGTTGTATCCCCGATGAAAAAAAGCAAATCATAGACCTGGCTTTACAAGCCGGTGATGAATATGCACAGGCTGGCACCTGGGCAGGAACCCCAGGCACGGTGGCAGTACCCTCGGGCAATCCCGGCTGGGACTATCACGACAGGGAAGATAGAGCTCGTAGGGACCACATGGTTACTTGTCTCATTGAGGGTATGAAAAGAGGGGTCAAGAAACAGGTTAATTATGAAAGGGTGAAGGAGGTGACACAAGGGCCTGATGAAAATCCTGCTGTCTTCATGAGCCGTTTAGCGGACTCTATGAAGAAATACATGAACTTAGACCCAGAAAAGGAGGAAGGTTTTGCCAGAACAAAACGCTTCCCCCCCCAACTAACTTGTGAGGTGCCATTTTATAGGGTTTAGATGGGGGGTGGGTAAGAGTCTCTTATTGGGTGAGGGGCTGGTGGTCTTCTCACGTTGCGCTGTGGTAGGAAGAATCCCTCATGAGAGATCTGGTGGTGGGTGTCAACTTTGTCCTGATGTGGTCTTCTCCTGGATTACCTCATCCAGATGCTTAGGAGGACTGGAATGTGGGGTGATGGTCCTGGAGCATGCTCAGTTCAATCTGTGCCGCTTATCTCCGTTAGGTGAGCGTGTGTGTCCTTGATTGTGTTCAAGGAGAGGCCTACTTGATTTCAAGGGAAAACCCCAGAGGTTTCAAGGAAAAAGTTCCTTGAACCCCCCAGAGAATTGTTGGGGTGACCGGGGCCCATAATCTTCCCATGACAGTAGAATGGTGAAATCATTTATCTCATTCCCACTGGGAGAGTCCATAAATTCTATTATGGCATATATTTTGCTGTGTATAATATCTGTTGTCTGTATAGTATCTGTTATCTGTTAGAGATCAATCTGGATTAAGTGATTAAGTTGCTATTCACTAAGTAGGATGATTTTTATGTAATTGACATTAGATAGGAAGGGAGTAAAATCTGCATATATGATATGTAATACTACTTCCCTGATAAAGTAGGGTAACTAAGAGTATAGCTTGAACTTAAAAAAAATAAAATTGCTAGATTAATAATATTTCTTAGTAGGTAGAATAGATGACATTTTAGACTGGTGTCTCTCCTTTAAGGAAGGAGGGAAGTAAACAAGTATTTATTATGCATCATCTAAGTGCCCAGAACTGTGATAAGTATTTCATTATTCCATCTAATTGGCACAGTAACTCTGTGAGATAGGTCTTATGATTATTTCCATTTAGAGGACAATACAAGAAATATCAGTATCTCTCATTATAGATAAAGTTAAGCATGTAAGCTGATCCTTATTCTTTCTAAAGCTCCCTCATTTGTGTGTTGTCGCCAAAAGAAACTTAAAGTTTCTGTTGGGCTGGAACTATCTTTTAGCTTCTATTTGTATCTTCACCACTTAGCACAGTGATTGATACATAAGTTCTTAATAAATACTTCTAAACTTCTTTCTTTACAAGAAATATCTATTCTTGCCTCCCTACAAACCTTATCCTGGGCAGGTAGGTGGCACAGTGAATACAGCACCAGGCCTGAAGTCAGGAAGACATGAATTCAAATGCATAATCTTTGCCAAAACAAGACCCCAAATAGGGTCATGAAAAGTTGGGCACCACTGAAAGGCCTGAACAGCAAAGCAAGCCTTATATACACAACTCCATGTGGACACATATAATGTACATGGGTAATAGACATACATAATATAATATACTTAAGATAGCCCAATGTATTGGATAGAGTATTGAAATCTGCAGGAAGACATGGGTTCTAATCTTGTCTTTAACATATTACTGGGTATGTGGACCTTGGCAAAGCAATTAAACTATTTCCTTGGGAAACTCCCAATAACTATTCTATTAAGTTAGATAGTTGACATTTGTAGTGGTCAAGGGAATTTTCATGTGTTCCACATATTCCTCAAGTGTAAAAGGAAACATTTTTAAAAAGCTGGCCTTCTGACTTCTAGAAACTAGTGGCTCAGAAACAATGAAAGAGACCATGTTTCTGTGAAGTTGTTTGTCTTACCAAACTCTTCTAAGTGACTATTTTAGAACTGGCAGAAAGAAACATTTAACTTCCCCAGAGACAGGTTTTCACTTGTATGTGAGGCAAAGGAGGGGAGAATACTTTGAAAAAAGAAAGCAGAGAGCGAGAGCGAGAGCAAGAACAAGAGTGAGAGACAGACAGAGAGACAGAGACACAGACACAGAGACACAGAGAGAGACAAAGAGAGACAGGAACAGAGAAAGAGAGACAGAGACAGAGTCAGACAGAGACCGAGAGAGACAGTGAGACGAGACAGAGAGAGACAATGACATAGACAGTGATACAGAGAGAGAGAAAGAGACAGAGACAGAGAGAGAAACAGAGATGGAAAGAGAGAGAGAGAGCGAGACAGAGAGAGAGAGAGAAATAACAGTGTCATTGGGCAAGAGTAACATTTGAGGCAGACTTCACTTAAAACTTGTGACTCTCATATGTTGAAGCTACTGAGCCAAGGCAAGCATGTTGAAGTAAAACTCTAAGTCTATAGAGGAGAGACCATGTATTCTGTTTTTCTTCCCTGGGTCTAGCAACCTGTCTACAGCCTGCAAATAAAAACTAAATAAAATTACATTAAATTAAAAAATACCATCTACCACCAGGGATCATTTAAATGCCCAATTTATTTGGTAGGCCAATTCTCCTATATTTATACACATTCATATGCAGATTCAGAAAAGGAAAGGATTGTATGGACTATCTCCAACAAGCTGGGAAGTTTTCACCTGCACAATGGCAGCCCTAGCAATTTAATTTTCATCTTACATTTCCATCAGGGGTATTGTATGATAATAACTTACAAAAGAAGAACCTCTACTTTCTTTTGAGCATGGGTAATTGATTATGCCATTGATAGAAATTAAATCATTCAGTAGACGGGGGTATTTGTGAAGAAAGTGGATAGGAGTTGTGTTTTTGAAATGTTGAATAAAATGCTTATGGGAGATTCTGTCTGAAATGTCTAATAGGTGGTATATGATATAAGACTCAAACTCAGGTGACAACTAAGGATAGATACATATATCTAAGCTTTATCACCACAGGGATACTCAGTAAGCCCATGCAAGATGGTGAGGTCACCAACAGGGGATTTAGAGGGAAGACAAAAGAGTTCAGGGGTATATAACTAGTTAGTCTATGGAATTTGAATGATGAACCTGCAAAGAGTATGGTGTAGCGATTTTATCTCAAAATCTGACTGGGTTCGTGGAACACTCAGTCTCCTGTATAGAGATTAATTGTGTAGCATTAAGCTTTGTGTTTTTAAAAAGAATATTAAGAGGTATATTCTTATGATACTTCACACCAATGGAATCTGTCTTCCTTTCCAAACCTTGGTTCAGGGAATGAAGTGATGAAGGTGGTGGTAATAATATTAAAAGGAGAGCATCACAAAGAAATATTTGACTGTAATTTCTTACTTGTAGCCAGCAAAGGGGAGGAGAAATCAAGGATGATTAACATGTTTTTAGCCTGAGTGACTGAGAAATTGATGACATTGACAGAATTATCTTTGAGAAGGGGAAGCTTGTTTTGGGATTACAGTTTCAGTTTTAAATATGTTAAGTATGAGATGGGGATAGACATTTGAGTAGTATGCAAATGGCAGTGAGAGTCAGAATATTGGATCTGGAAAGAATTCAGGCCTATATTTTTAGATCTGGAAATAATTAATTTGCAAGTGAAAAAAGATCACAAGGATATGAAACAACTTTTTTCATAGCACTTTAATTAATTATATTCTTATTTAACAATATATTATCTAAACTGGAAAGTGCAGTGCATTCAATGGACATCAAGAACTTAGTATTATTAATTCGTACCTTTGTATGTGGTGGTCACTTAATAAACATTGATTGATTGATTGATTGATTGATTGATTGATTGATTGGTGAGGCAATTGGGGTTATGTGACTTGCCCAGGGTCACACAGCTAGTAAGTGTTAAGTGTCTGAGGTCGGATTTCAACTCAGGTTCTCCTGAATCCAGGGCCGGTGCTTTATCCACTGTGCCACCTAGCTGTCCCCTTAATAAGCATTTTTTAAGCATCTAGCAAGTAATGTACCTTTTTGTGGAGTCCAAAGAAAGGCCTCAAAACTGTCTGTGCTCAGAAAGAGTTCACAGTCTAATGGAGAAGACAACATTAAAACAAAAACAAAAAAATTTTAAAAATCCCCTACATACAAATTAATATGTGTGTGAAAATATAAGATAATCAACAAATGGAAGGCATTAATAGTAAGGAAGATCAGTAGAAAGGAGAACTTTAGTTGGGGCTTGAAGTAACCCAAGGAAATCATGAGATGGAGATTAGAAGGAATAATATTCCAAATATGGGAACAACTAGGAAAAATGCTTGGAGTATTACATGAAAGGAACAGAAATGAGGTCATTGTTACTAGCTAGTAAAGTATGTATTGTAGAATTAAGTATTAGGAAGACTTGAAAGGAAGGAATTAACTAGGTTATGAAGGCCTTTAATGCCAAACAGAAAAGTAGATGGGTAGCACAGTAGATAAGAGTGCTAAGCCTGGAGTCAGAAAGACCTGAGTTCAAATCTGGCCTCAGGCCCTAACTATGTGATCTTGAGTAAATCACTTACCCTTTGATTTCTTCATCTATAAAATGAACTGGGGAAGGAAAAGAAAACCGTTTCAGTTTCTCTTTCTTCCAAGAACACCTCAAATGGGGTCACAAAGAGTCAGACACAACTTTAAAAATTACTGCACAACAATAGAAATACCAAACAGAAGATTATATGTTTGATCCTGCAGGTATTAGGGAGACACTGGACTTTATGGAATAAGGAAAATGATATAATCAGAGCTGCATTTTAGGAAGATCACTTTGATGGATGAGTGGATGATGGACTAGAATAGGGAAACCAACCAGCAGGATATTAGAAAAGTCCATGAATGAGATGGTAAGAACTGTACTAGAGTGGGGGCAGCTAGGTGGTGCAGTGGATAAAGCACCGGCCCTGGATTCAGGAGGACCTGAGTTCAAATCTGGCCTCAGACACTTAACATTTACTAGCTGTGTGACCCTAGGCAAATCACTTAACCCTCATTGCTCTGGAAAAAAAAAACAAAAAAAAACTACCAGGGTAGTGGTAGTGTCAGAAGAGAGAAAGGGATGTATATAAGAAGCATAGGTAAAATTGACAGGACTGAGTAATCAATTTGATGTGTGGTAGTTGAGAAAGAATGAAGAGCCAAGAATGATGACCATGTTTCATTCCTTGGGACAGGAAGGATGATGGTACCCTTGAAAGTGATAAAAAAAAGTACAGAAGGAATGAAGGTTTTGGGGGAAAGAAGATGAATTCATTTTTAGTTGTATTGCTTTTAAGTTGTCTGTCTATGGGACATCTAGTTTGAGTTATCTAATAGATAATAGGGGATATAAGATTAAAAGTCAGCAAAGAGATCAGGGATAAATCAGGAAATGTGAGATTCATCAGCATAGAAATGGTAAATGAAAGATATCTACCTAGAATCAGAGGCCCTTTATTCTCTGACACTTATATCCTATGATAACTTAGACCAATTTTTCTTGGGAAGTATGTCAAGTACCAATGACTGCTGCAGCGGGGACTACAGAAAAAACTGGAAATCTCAAATAAGAATCATCATCTAGTGAAAAAACATATCTGTGGACAAAGGGATAAGAAACAAAAGTGATAGCCGACAAACATAGAACAGTATCTGATCATCCCTAAGTTTAAACTGTGATCTCTTACTAGAAATGTTTCAATATAATGAGGAGAAGGCAAGTCAATTGTGATGCACCAAGGGAAGCAGAAAAGTAACGTCAATGGCCAGGCTAGAGTTCAAGATCCACTTAATATTTGCCTAAGGATTAATGGGAACTGCTTGCTTTTCAAGTCTGGCTTCCTCACATAAGTCTCAATTATTCCTAAGAATATTGCTTCTACTATGAGACTTTTTCTGAAGCCCTGGGAAGGGATTTCAGGGTTCACTTGACTATCCTTCCTAGTCAGAAACCCTTTTCCTTTTTTTAGGGGAGTAAGGGAGACAGTAGAGCATTGGCCTGGTTGATACACTAATAAAACAGATAAGGCTTTCTACTACTGTTACATAGGGGGAAGTCTTCTTGAGCTAAAAGTCTTGTTCCTGAACCAAACATCCTAACTTCTTTCAACCTCTCAGGAGCAGAAGGTTGTAATTTCAGTCCAAAGAGGTGAGAATAATACATGTTTTTAAAAAGGCAAAAACCTTGATCCTTAGATGTCCATGAAATAAATTTCATCTTGATGGCTTTTTCTGTTGTTCATCACAGGGATTGCTAAGAATCCCTGTGTATACACACACATACACATGTGTGTATGTGTATATACATGTGGGTATGCATGAGTGCATGTATATATATACATGTGCACATATAGACACATGTATGTATTCATATATGGTGAGTTCTGTAAGAGCAGGACTCCACTGAGTCCAAAACCAGAAAGGAAGATAAAACTTAAGCCTGGAAAGTGGATGTTTACTCAATTGTCAAAATTTTTTAGTACAGGGAGGAAAAGTAAATTGTCTTTTTTTTTGACTTGTATAGGTTTTATTTATACAAGAAAAATTTAATTTAACCAAAATTATCCATTTTACACTTCAACAATGCTCTCACCTTACACTATACATTTTTAGTTTTCAACATTTGTTTTTATAAGATTTCTAGATTCAAATTTTTCTCTCTCCATATCCTCCTACCCCCTTCCCAAGACAGCAAGCAATCTGATATAGGTTATATATGTACAATCACATTAAACATATTTCTGCGTATAATATATTTCTTTTTTAATTTTTCTTTTTTTGAATAGAATTTTATTTTCCAAAATATATGTAAAACAAAATTTTAACATCAATTTTTAAAAAACTTTGTGTTCCAACTTCTCTTCCCCACCCCATTCCCACCCTTCACCCACAAGAACTCAAGCACTACTCATGTATAACTTATTTTGAAAAGTAAACACTTAATATCTTATGGAACAGGGATAAATTTATGAACATCATTAGCCTTATTTATATCATCTTTTCTGCTTCCTCTTTCACTTTCTCCCTTGTTCAGTGTGATTTATGGGCAAATGGCACTGTTGGAATCATCAATTAAAGATGCATAAATGCTCTATAGCCTTGATAAACCTAACACTGGTCACTCCCCTAGTAGTTTAGGTCTGATATTGAAAAATAATGAGATGCATACAGGTAATTCAAGTATTAATAATGCAGAATTACTAAGCCCTAGCAAGAATATGTAGCAAGTACATAACTTTTTTTTTTCAATTGAGAGAAGCTTCCCTGCCTCTTACTTGCCCATTGTGGTCCACCATTCCAGAATCAGAAAGAGGCTGGACCTCCTTTTATCTGCTTGTACTTGGGGTAATAGGAAGTGATGTTAATGGTGCAAGCCTATAGTCCCAAGAACCAATTAAAACTTCAAGATGGTTTTGATGCCTTTTAAGGAAAACCTAGCCTAATTTGCCTTCACCACAGGCTCCATACATCAAACAAATCCATAACATATGCTTTCTATAATTTAAAATTTAGTTCTTCAGAAAGCCCCAAAAGAACCACAAACAGGACAGCTTTGAATATTACATATTAAATTTGTCATATATTTTTAAATAAAAGAAAGCTGTACTTCATAGAGACTGACAATTTCAAGTTACAAATCTCTTTTATGTTGTCCTATGTATATGGGAATATTAATTTTATTTGGTGTTTGTCAAGTTCAGAATAAGCAAAATATAATAGTTCTTAAAAGTAACCTAAAAGTATCATGGAAGCTTAGCAAAGCCATGTACCCTAGATGCACAAAGAAGAATGTGATCTTTGGTTTGGATGAGAGAGAGAGAGAGAGAGAGAGAGAGAGAGAGAGAGAGAGAGAGAGAGAGAGAGAGAGAGAGAGCGCAAGCGCGTGAGCGTATGCACCTCTTTCTACAACTCCCCATGTCTTGGGAATGTTGACTGAGTCAATGGAAATTGTTTGGAGCAGTCGGAGAGAACTGCAGGTCATGAAAATCTCTAGAATACAAATAGTCTTCTATTTAGCAGCTGTCATCTAAACAAAGTATCATTTCCATGGCATAGCCTGCACTTTGAATCCCTTATCTTCAACAGAATTACTCTCTTTTGGACTGAACAATCTTGGTTCTTTCACTCATTTTAGCTCCTTTAATATCACTGTCCTGTATTAATTCTAGTTACTGATGTGACCTGTCCTTTAGGGGATAATCTATTAATTTAATTCCATTTTCAAGCTTCACCCCCCCCCTTACTCCAAGATAGGATTATTAGGATTAACCTTTCTCCTTTTCCCATTCCCCAAATTACAGCAGTATATATGTTTGTGTGTGTGTGTGTGGGGGGGAAGGGGTGGAGGTATATGTTTGAGGGCCTATTCCTACTCTTATCTTAGATGGAAAACAATATTTTTTTTATCCTTTTCATTGCTTCCTCTCTAGCCAAGTTAAATGTTTTCAGACTAATTGGTGACATGGCATTGACAGAGAGTCTACATACTTTCAATGGCTCTTGAAAGATGGGTTGCATGAGTCCTGATGTCTTCAGCTGATGCCTTTTTATGGCTCTCAGTAGGCCTCTTCCTCACTAGATTGAGTCCTTGTTGGGTACAAAATTTCTCTAGAATTTTTATTAATCAGGAACAGAGGACCTGTTCCTCTCTGGGCATTGTGTCTCTACTGGGCTTGCTTCTTTCTGGATACATGATTACATTGTAATCTATTGACTGTACAATTTCTGCTTATTAATTTTTCAGGGACCACTAAACCCTATAATATATTGACTAAAACCTCTAACTGATAAGGGCAGTCTGGAAGTTTGATAGTCATGCCACTATATTCAACTAACTGAAATCAGGTAGAAATCTAGCACATTCAAGGAAAGTCTTCAATAACTAATAAGGTTCCAAATCAAAATGATAATTACTTAAAACAACCAAACTAAAACAGTTTTTTTTACAAGATATAGGAGTTCTCAGAGCAGTTTACTGGCTAACTCTTTAATGCTTTGAGAAAGGCATTTCAGATAAATACAGAGGGGAAATAATACAAGGGGAGAGGTGATGGGTAGGGTAAGTTCAAAGTGAAAATCCATGAAAGAAAAAAAATATTTAAAATACCATATTAAACCCAGAATAATGACAAAAGGTATTAAAATGTTAAATGCAATGTTTGATCAGGTGAAATAGGCACTAATACATTGTTAGTGAAACTGTACACTAAGTAAAACACTTTGGAGGAAAATATGGCAATAACAATTATTTAGAAAACACAATATCTATTGCCACAACTCTAAAAAGCAATCAAATGATAAAATAGATTTTTCTGTCGAAACATAATTATCGCTGTTCTATTTATACTAGCAGAAGCTTAGGGAAAGTCCATAAACAAAACAATTGGACAATGGTTGTAAAAAGCATAATAGATTAATAAAAATATGAAGAAACCAGAAAATAAATATCAAAAGAATTATATGATGTGAGGAAAAAAATGTAGAAGCAGAACTGAAAGAAAGAAGGAAGGGAAAAAAGATTAATTTGACAGTAACTCATATGTACCTGGAAAGGAACAAAGAACAACAACAACAAAAAAATTCCTGTAAATTTAAGAACATACAGGTGGCCCAAAAGGTAGCAGAGAGCTGTGTGGTTGATGAGGGTATATTGTATGTATCTTACTAATGCTGACCTACCCAAAAGTAGTTTAAAGAATATCATTGAAGAAATGTATGAAAAAATGTATGAAGAAAATGTATGGAAAAAAAAAAGGTTTTTTTGATTACATGAAAAAAGTGAAGGACAACAGATGGGTAGCACAAATATTACACTCAAATATACTCAATATTTTACTAGTATAACTCAAAATCTAAAAAACAAAGGCCCTACCCTCCTTGTACAATGAGTTGTTCTTAAAATGATGATATATTTCATTATGTAGATGAGTTACAAAGGATTAAATGACATAACCTAGTTGCTTTGAATAGTAGTAGGAACACACATTTTCTCTGTCCCCATGAAATTTATTTGCCTCTGTCAGTGATAGATCACTGATCCATTGGAGTTGAAGATGATTATTCTCATGTTTGTTGTATATACTACTTCCAGAATCACTGAATGACTTAGCACAGTAATGAGGAATATCCTTTCATAGCTCCCTCTTGCTGGCAAAATGAGGATAATGGTTTAGCTTTATTTCCCCTTAGTCCTGAATTAGGACCTTGGGAATAGAGAATAATGAGAAGTATTTCAACTTTGGTTATAAGGGCAAACTCAAGAATCTCTGCAATGTTCCACTCCATGATCCTTAGAACAAGGAGAGACTGAGGGAAGGTAAATTATCATTTCTGAATGTGTGAAAAATTAGTGCAGTAAACACCTATTTAGGCTTTCCACTGAGGATAAAACATAAGAATTGAAATTTAATTCACCAAAAAACAAAAACAAAGCAAATTAAAAAAAAACCTTATAATTTCTTTGTTGTAATACTAATATATCTAAAACCTTCCAAAACTTTGAAGCTTTATTTTTTATATCCATCTTTTTGAGACACCTTAATGGCAAGAAGCTGTGGATATGCTGTAGGTAAACCTCTTTTGTTTCCCTTTTAGATCTCATTATTAGTTAGTAAGTTCCTCTGTGGCAGATACTATACTCATTTCTGTATCCCTCAGAACCTAGCATAGTGCCTTGTGTATGATATAATCTAATTAAATATCATTTGAATGAATGACCTGCAAAATGATCTTTAACAAACTTTCTAATAGTAATTGCCCAAAGACTATAATATCATTTAATTATTAGAAGTTCTCATCTGATTAAAAGTATATAAACAAAACTTAATGGCTTTTTTATATAGGAACAGTTTATTTTGGAAAAATTGCTTATTTGCTTCATTATGCTAATTTGGATTCATTTAATATATTGATTTGTATCTACCTCATGAATTTGTCATTTTTCTTATTTTATTATTATTCTTTGGATATGCATATCCTCCTTACTTCTTTAACTATATACATGCTTCAGAAGGACAGAAAATATGTCAGATTTAGTCATTTTATATCCCTTATCACCAAACAGAGGGAAAGAGCTGAGTAATTATTGATTGACATTGTTGAAACAGCAAGACTGGAGGCTTACAACATTTTATCCACATAAGGTACTTTCTTTTAGTTAAAAGCCTATCCCCCCAAAAATGGATATCAAGTTTTCTTTTTTATCTCTCCTTTTCTGTTTCTAAGTCAAATAGTTCATGATAACTTGAAAGAGAAATAAATAATCATGTCTAGTACTTGACTTGAATGAGTGTGAGACAATAGGCTCTCAAATTTCTTCTCATGTTTAGCATTTGGTACATGGAAAAGGTTCAAGTGTGTTAGATGAACACTGGGGAGATAGGATGGTGCAAGTGATGAAGCAAGACAGGGTCAATTGCAAACATTGCCTGGAGAAAAAAAAATTGCTCATTAGATCATAAATTCAAACTGAATAGAAAAAAGAAACATGAGATCAATCACTGTAGATATATTGCCAGGCTGCTGTTAAAACTGAGGGCATTCAAAATCTCAGTACACATGCCTGAATGAGTAACTGAGCCAAATGTTCCTTTGACTTGGACTCCCACAGGGATAAACTTCATATGGCCAGGAAGTCAATGGGCTACCAAGGTGGCATTTTCGCTTCTGGTTTTCCAGATCTCTGCCTCCAGTAGAGAAAGGGGTTGATATGTCCCATCACAGATGGTCTCGTGATTAGAGATGGACATTCTCCATGGAAATTGTGGAACCAGATTCTGCCATCATGGATTGATTAAGTGGATGCCAACCACACATGTGCACTTGGAAATAAAAGCCAGTGAGAATTATCTAAGGAATTAAGCTAAACAGAAACGAGAGATAATCCTGCTGAATTCCATTCAATATATTTAAACCAAGAACAAAGACATCAAGGACTTTTTGAAGACCTAAAAGGGCTCAATGTGGGTTTTTTATTTCAATTTTATTAATTGTATTTTAACCATCTAACTCTAAGAAAAATACTTTAACTTGTATCACAACAGTATTAAATGATATTTTATGTGATTAAGAAGAGTATATGAAAATTATTTTCATTATCAAATAATGCTCCCTCCAAAAAGAGATTTGATATTCCTTTTTTCTAAATAGAATTAAGACTACATTTAAAAAAAAACACAATATTTAGATGAAGCTTTTAAGAGCACATTTTCTAGATAATGTGACATAATTGGAGAACAAAACATATGACCACTACAAAACCTCTGGATACATTTACTTCATTAGAAAGGCAACTAAAATGCCAAGCACACTAAATACAGTAAAGTTTATAAATAAATAATTCCATCTACCTTAGAGATTTTTGTCACAAATCTGTTTTTCAAAATTTAAACAAAAATAATCTAGTATACTGAATCGATTTTTCAATAAATATTTATTAATTATCTACTATGAGCAGCATCCTCAGAAATGATGTCTTATCACGGTATGGAAATGAGTGGCATCTCAAAAGCTATACCACTAGAGTATAGGATCTGGCAATTATCTCCCATGTTTCAGAGGCTTTGAGTATGGTCCCAATAACATATTTTGTCTATTGGCCAAGGACCAGGTTAGATAATTTTGGAAAGACTCATAGCCAGAAGTGACCATGCATCTCCCTGACTCCTCATGGTCTCAGGTCACATGGTAGAGAATGCAGGGAGAGAGCTTTGACATGCCAGTTAGCACAAGCAGTAGAAAAGTCCTAGAATGCCCATGCTGTCTCCCAGAGAGGACATGGTCTCAAGGAGACCCAAGAGAGTTCAGAATACCTACAAGGTCTATACTGTCCTAAAAGAGAGAGTCAAAAGAGTCTCTGAAACCCTCAAAAGAAAGAAAAGTCTCCAAAGGCATCTTCCATTGGGTTTATATCTTCTTTTGATAGAGGCAGATGTTTTTCAAGCCCCCAAACACTATAATGCCTCTAAATTGGGAATCATGATGACCCAAAGAGTTCATCTGAACAACTTTCCTGAGGGGAGGATAACTGTATGAAGAATTCCTACTGTTCAGAAAACATATTGCCTAGATAATAAATAGTTGAATGACCAGTTCATTGAACTGTTATATTAGGACATATATCTTGGACAAGTATGATAATTGGAAAATGAGCTGGGCCCAGAACTGAAAAGGAGAAAGAGGAGCAATCCAGATGTCATTGAAAAATTGTGTGGTGCTTTAGGAATTCTAAGATTCTTATTAAATTTCCTCTCACACACTTTTTGGTAGCAATATCCTTCCAGTGATTTTTTAAAAGCATTTATATAGCATCTCTTATGTGCATGGCACATTACTAGACACTTGTTCCAAATAAGATCTCATTTGATCTTCACAGAAACCCTCTGAGGTAGGTGCTTCCAGGATGATTGTGATTCACAAAATACTATGATATTCAAGGTACAAAAGTTATGGATGCACTAAACATCAGTGGAAAGAGATATGATTGGAGTAAATAGCCTGTAGCATAGGACTAGCAGTAAGTTGGTCACATCTAGAGGTTGTGTGCTGTAAAGAAATGGGCTGCTTACATAGTGAAAGTTGCTATTTTTGTTGTTTGTCCTTTGTTTCAAAGAGGACCATGATATCAGAGGGATGACATGACTTGCATTTAATTGGATTTAAGTAAGGAAGTGCTGTGCAAGGTCACAAACCTCACTATCTCCTCCAGTCATCTGGATGCAGTGGCGAGATATATATTAGGACAACTGGAGATGGCCCCAGATGTTTAAGGCAATTGGGGTTGTGACTTCTCCAGGGTTGCAGAGCAAGTAAGTGTTTGAGGTAAGATTTGGACTCAGATCCTCCCAACTTCAGGGCCAGTGCTCTATCTAGTGTACCACCTAGTTGCCCCATGTAGTGAAAGTGAGACTAATGCACAGATTCTGAGTCCTGCACTAGCATCCCTGTTAAGACCCGGGATGAAGACCTCCAGCACATTGGGTAGATCAGATATGGAGTATTTACAATTGTGGGCAAAGGACTAAGCAGTAAACTTCATAGCAACCATATCTCAGCCCCTTATGAAGCCACACTAGCTCTTTAGTGGCTGACCTTCATCCAGGTGAAAGATTAGCCTATTAAGGAGGATTCTGGCAAGAATTTTGCTGGCGATGAGCAACACAAAGACACCCCACTCCATGATTGTCACAGGACAGTTTCTTTTCTTTTTCTTTATAGAGATGGACGATGAAGGCATTAATGAATTCCCTGGGGGGAATAACCATCTCTGGCCATATAACCCAGAAAATTTCTATCAGCTTTTGTATGACCCATGGACCCACTACTTTGTAAATCTCAGTAGGAATAGACTCAGTACAAAATACATTGCCATATGAGAAGAGCCTAATGGTATTCAAAACCACTTTCTTCAGTTTGAAGTTTGTCTAAAGAAGTTTCAACTTCCTGAGATGTACAGTTCATGGCTTCATCATTGACTAATGACAAACTGTTGAGAACATTATGGAAGTGTTCAGCCCATCTCTCCAGCATCACACCTTTATCACTAATCAATATGGCTCCATATGCACTGAGTAATCTAAATGCACCATAGTTCTTTGGCCCATAAATAGCTTTCAGAAAATTGTAAAAGTGTTTTGGATTGCTTCTAAATTTCACCTGCCTCTTTCTTAAGCCAAGAATCCTGCTTGTATCTCAGTTTTGCTTGCACTTTACTTTTAATGAATTTAAATTCTGCATTCTTAGAGACTGATGAGTATCTGCTGGTAAACTCTGTGGACTTATTCTTCATTTACCATCTTCTGAATTTCCCTATAATTTTTATCAAACCAATCTTGATCTTTGTAAATGTACTAGATGCGTAAATGGGATGAGTAAAGTTCTAGATGAGTAAGAACTAGATGAATAAATGTGGTACTGTACACCAAATTTCTGAAAGTTAAACATACATAAGTATTCCTGCTGTCTCCTATTGACTTGGAATGCCACATATTAACATTATATATTCTACTGTATTTTTCTGGACAGCTAGGTGGCTCAGTGGATAGAGTGCTATGCCTGGAGTCAGGAAGATTCATCTTCCTCAGTTCAAATAGTGCCTTACATACTTACTAGTTGTGTGACCCTGGGCAAGTCACTTAACCTTGTTTGTCTCACTTTCTTTATATGCAAAATGAGTTGGAGAAGAAAATGGCAAAGCACTCCAGTATCTTTTCAAAGAAAACCCCACAGGACATCACAAGGAGACAGGTCCACCTAAAGAACAACAAATTATATTTTTATTTATTTTGTTAAATGCTTCATAATTAGAATTTAATCTGATTAGTCCACATAGAGAAATGCTGCCAGTCCCCCTTTGAGATAGTAGATAAAAAGTTGGTCTACAGTCCCTAAAGACCTGATTTGAATTCCTGACTCTAATATATACTGGTTGGGTGACTTTGGACAAGATTGCTTGAACTCTCAGGGCTCTAAGTAAATAAAAGAATATAACTCATAAAGAAGGAACCAATAGATGTAAATTCTTCATCTAGGAATTCTCACAATCAGTGAAACTATATTCCCTATCAATATGTTGTGGTAAAAAAGTGAAAGTTTTTTAACACTTGGTTAGCGATAACTGAAAGAGGCCAGTTTTTCAAAGGACCAAGCTTTCGGGGTGGAGACTGTGACGAATCGACAGTGCATCTGCTAAGCACTCCACTTCCAAGGTGCGAGGTTAAAGGCAAGGAGAGAACAGAAGTGATGTCTCTTTTTCGCTCTCCTCGCCCGCTGGCTTGCTCTGCACACACAGACACTGACTCAGGTTCGACTCGGCCCGGTTCTCCGTAACAGCATGTGCTTGACGTGGTTCTCAGCCTCAGAGGTGGCCTTGGGTTTTTGGTGAGTTCTATATGGAATATAGACTAAGCTTAGAGCTAAGACTATTTGTTTGTACTTCTACTTTCCTATCTCTCTAATCAATATCACCTTGTAATTCCCAAACAATAAAAGCCCTAACTAAAGATCAGAGGCTTCTTCCACTTACTGGTCTGGGAGATAAATAAGGGAAAGGTTAAAGGGGAATTTAATACTCTTGAATCCAATTTTAAATCTCACAATGTTTTAGGGTGACATATAGTACTGATGAACTTCTATGGGCAACCAAATTTTGCCGTAATTTTCCAGAAGCCTTCATGAGTGACACTGTCATGATACCTTTCGTACATTGATGAACATTGTGTACAGACTTTTGAGCCCTTTTGGATCCCTACCTTGGTGAAGTGAAATGTTTTATTTGCCAAAAACACTGAAGTATAATTATTTTTTTTGGGGGGGGGGAAGGGGAAGATGAGAGTGTACTCTCTTGTATCTTAACCAATAATATCTTAACCTGGAATTGACTAGCTATGTCACCTGACTGGTCAAGGAGCATAATATCATCTTTAGTTGCTGAAGTCATTAGCTGCCATTTCTCCTGGAGTTATTTAGCACAAAGATCTAGTATTCCTTATATGCTAAATAATAATGGTTAGAGGAAATGGTGCAGGGTGGGGGATGGGGAACTCCACAAACTGGACAGCAAGAACTGGGTAGTAGTGGGGAATGAGATTTCAAAATTAAATGAAAAATAAAATTTGGTACAAATAACCAGAGAAGCAAAAGAATGTGCAGAAAGCACACCACCCAGAAACTAGCATAAAGAAGAGGTGCTGACTGAGGATACAGAATGGCCAGAGATGCAGGTGTTGTGTATTCCTGAAGATAGCTCAAATGATCAAGCAATGCAGAAAGAAATGGCCTCCATAAATTCTAAAAGAAGGAGGGAGGGAAGCTGTGAGGAATTTAGGAACCAAATATGAAATGTAAATAAATTTCCAATGAAAGTCATCCCCATTCTTACAGAAAAAAAATATTTCCATCCAATACAATAATTTTGAAGATTTTGACCCCAAAGAGTCAATAAAGTTTGTTATCCCTCCCACTCATAGCAATGCTGACTATATCTCACTTTAAGATATTCTAATCTCCAGAGAAGTGTCATAAATGTCATTATTTCAAAAACTTCACTTTGAGATTCCCAGGCAAGGGATCAAATATGAATCATGTACTTGGCATTTCTAGTCATTTGAGGTCAAAGTGTGAGCCTGTTATATGAGATACAGCACATGGCTAACAGTGAGACCTCACTTCATGAATGCCCAGCTATTTGCCTTTCACTGACACTTCTTCCGGCTTTAACAAACCCAGCAACATTCTTTGTGATTACTCAGAGAACAGGAAAGTGTTGCTCCAGCTTTTATTTTCTCATCATTGAGTTTGCATTTTGTGGAAGTACGAGAATAAAGAGGATAAACCACTGAACTGGGAATCAGCAATACCTGAGTTCAAATCCTGCCTCATACATTTACTAGTGATGTGACCCTAGGCAAGTTGCTTAATCTTTCTTTGTCTCTGTTTCTTAAACTGTAAAATGTTAATTACAACAGCACCTCTCCCCCAATCAAATAATATAAGAAGTCTTTTATATATAAATTTTAGCTATTATTATTTTTATAATCATTAATTTTATCATTTTCTTCTAAGAAACAAGAATTTTCTACACACATTTCATTCCTTGAGGCAAAGCCAAGACGGCAGAGAGAAGTCAGAAAGTTGCCTGAGTTTCTGCCAAAAACAAGATTAAATCAGCCCTCTGAATGGACTCTGAAAGAACAGAGCCTACAAAAAGACAGACACAATCTTCCAACTTGACATACTTAACAACAATTCAGAAAAGTTGAGTCTCACTTGGGCAAAAGGGGAAGACAGTGCAGCTTAACGCAGAGCATTGTGGAGGTGGTCTGGGCAAATCAGTAGGACGTTCTTTGCCACAGCACAACAACTGAGGCCCCTTGGTCCTAGCTCAGCAGGCTAGTGGTGCAGCAGGCCAGTTGTGAGACCCTCCAGCACCAGCTGAGAGGGAAAACTACCAGCTAGAGAACCACCAACAGGACAAGCACACCTTGGCCAAGCCATCCCAGCACAAGGAGCAGGTCTAGGGCTGTGAGGAATCCACAAGCCACTAAGGCCTCAGAGCAGAAAGCCAGTGACCTGGCCCCTGTACCCCAGCACTAGAAGCTTGCAACAGTGCCTCCTTGTGCCCCAGGAGCAGACCACAACTTTAAAAGTAAAAAAGAAATAAATAATAAGCCATAATATAAGTAAGAAAAAGAAAAGGACCCTTACCATTGAGAGTTTCTGTGTCACCAGGGAAGACCAAAACACATATTCAGATGAGGAAAATACTCTCAAGATGCCTACAGGTGAAGTCTCGAGGTAGAAGATGAATTGGTCTCAAGACCAAAAACCTTTTGGGAAGAGCTCAAAAAGGATTTTTAAATTTTTTTATTTTTTAGTGAGGCAATTGGGGTTAAGCGACTTGCCCAGCGTCACACAGCTAATAAGTGTTAAGTGTCTGAGGCCGGATTTGAACTCAGGTACTCCTGACTCCAGGGCCAGTGCTCTATCCACTGCGCCACCTAGCTGCCCCCAAAAAGGATTTTAAAAATCAAATGACAGGTTGAAGAAAATGGGAAAAGAAATGCAAGAAATAAAAGTTACAGAAGATAATTATGAGAAAAGAATCAATAGCTTAGAAAAGGAAGCAGAAAAATTGACTGAAGGAAACAATTCCTAAAAAAATACAATCAGCCAAATGGGGGAAACAACTGGTCAAATGGAAAAGGAGGTGCAAGAGCTTACTGAAGAAAATGATTCCTTAAAAACTAGAATTGGGCAGATGGAAGCTAATGACTCCATGAGACACCAGGAATCAGTCAAACAGTATCAAAAGAATGAAAAAATAGAAGAAAATCTGAAATACCTCATTGGAAAGACAACTGACCTAGAAAAGACACAAGAGAAATAATTTGAGAATCATTGTACTACTTGAAAGCCACTATCAAAAAAGACTCTAGACAGCATATTCCAGGAAATTATCAAGAAGAACTGCCCTGATATTGTTGTATCAGAGGATAAAATAGTCATTGAAAGAATCCACCAATCACCTCCTGAAAGAGATCCCAAAAGGAAAACTAAAAGGAATATTGTAGCCAAATTCCAGAATTCTCAGATGAAGGAGAAAATATTGCAAACAACCAAAAAAGAAACAATTTAAATATCATGGAGTCACACTCAGGATTTCACAGGACCTGGCAGCTTCAACATTAAAGGATTGCATGACTTGGAATACGATATTCCAGAAGGCAAAGAAGCTTGGATTGCAACCAAGAATCAACTACCCAGCAAAACTGACCATTCTCTTTCAGTGGATAAGATGGACATTCAATGAAATAAGGGACTTCCAAGGTTTCCTGAGCAAAAGACCAGAACTGAACAGAAAATCTGATCTTCAAATACAGTGGATTAGAGAACCAGCCCTGGAATCAGGAGTACCTGAGTTCAAATCCGGCCTCAGACCCTTAACACTTACTAGCTGTGTGACCTTGGGCAAGTCACTTAACCCTAATTGCCTCACTTAAAAAAAATTGAAAAAGATAAACAGGGAGAAAAAGTTATTCAATAAGGTTAAACTATGAGGTAGGATGACACTTTTAAATCTTGAGACCTGTATCTCTATAAGGATATAGTTAAATGAAGAATAGGGGGGAGGAGGGGGAAGGAGAGGGAGAATGGGGTTAATTACATTATATGAAGAGGCACAAAAATCCTATTACAATAGGGGGAAAGAAAGGAGGGGTGAGAATTGTTTGAACACATTTCATTCCTTGCTATCTTCAAGCAGGTTGATAGGGCTGCAACTGAGTGTGAGTTTATTCTAACTTTCACCAATCCATCAGTGTCATCATATTTTAATGACACCTCAGAAAATTAATGTTATCCCAGGTCTCAGGTTCCCAGAGACAGTATAGGGCCTGTGGAAAGTTGACTATGGAAATCATCAGTGATATCAAGCAAGCTGATCAGAGGTTATAGATCTTAGGATTCCAAAGCTGATGTAGCACCTTGCCTTCAGGGTAGTTAAGATTGGAAGATGACTCTCCATGCATAGGTTTCATTGTGCATATTGTGCAGGAACAGTTAAGTGGCTCAAGAGCAGCTAAGTGTCTCAGTGGACAGAGCACTGCACCTGAGGAGCAGGAAAACCTGAGTTCATATCCAGCTTTAGATACTTCCTCACTGTGTCCTAGTCAATTAATCTCTGTGCACTTCATTGGTAAAATGTTTTCTTATTCATAAAATAGAAATAATAATAGCACATCCCTCCCAGTATTATTTATGAAGACAAAACAAGATAACATCTGTAATATATAAATATATAAATGGTAGTTGTTGTTATTTCATCCATATAGTCAATCTCCATATTTCCCACTGAGGCTGAGGCTGAAGCACTAGCAGGAAAGTGTCATTCCTTAAGACAAATGTCATTGAGATTCCTCTATAGGAGTGCTACTTAGGATTCCAGAGATCAAGACAACCCATTGAACGTCATCACCAGATATGTTCTAACCAAGAAAGCCAGGCAATTCCATTGACTTTTGAAATTACTGATCCATTGTTAAATAAATTTCTCTTCACTGATATGCATAAGTGTATATGCATAGGAAGGCACTTTGCATGTAAGGTCAGATTTTTTTTTAATGTATGGATTGGTTTTGTTGAATTTCTTTTTCTTTTTCTTTAAACATATACCTTGTTATAATGGATGGCTCTCTGGGAAGGGGAGGGGAGGAATATAAATGAAAATTTAAGAAATATATAAATAAAATATAAAAATAAATTCACTTTAGTGGCACATGTCTTTAATTACTGCTGCAAGGAAGCCTGAGGATGGCAGACCTCTTGAGTTCTGAAGCTAACCTGGGCTATGCTGATGTGGTGTCTGCACTAAGCCTGGTATTACTGTTCTGAGACTCTGGGGAGAGGGGTGGTGAAGGAGAGACAGGATCAAACTGGTCCAAAATACAAAGGGAGTAAACCAGAACTCTCATGATTAGTAATAGGATTAGGACCATCGAATGGCCTCTCTATTATTAGCCTGGGTGTGAAGAGCTCTGAGCTTAAAGGAAAAAAAATCACTTCCTCTTAGATTTCTTAATTTTATCCTCTTGCCATTTCCTGACATTCACAAAAATCAGAATTTATCCAGAATATACTTTAAACATGAATCACAGGTATAATGATAGCTAATTTTCACATAATGCTTACTATGTGCTAGGCACTGTGCTAAGCCCTTTAAAATTCTCATTTGATCCATAGATTAGTTATGATTAACTTTGTTCCAATTTACTCCTTCTTTGGTAATCACCTAAAGGTCAACCACGATGTTGTTTCTGTCAGCCCCACAGAAATTTGCCAGTTAATTTGAGGGTGTCTTCTGTCCTGTGACTGGTTCTCAATGTGACTGGTTGCCACATGGGACGGTTTTCTCATGTGTAAAATGAGAACTTTGCTCCAGATGGCCTCCAAGGCCCATTCTAGATCCAGATCTAGTGCTGTCATCCTCATATCCTCTGATCTCCTTTTCCGGAACCTACTTTTTGTTCTGACTTTAACTTATGTCTCAAGTCTGTTTTTTTTTTCTCCTAATTTATCACCCATAACTTGCCCTCATTTTACTGTTCTTCAGTTTTGTACCTACAATTGACTCATAGATTGCCCTCCATTTCTAGTACCATTCTTTCAGATGCTGCTGGAGGAAGTTAGGCAACCATGTTAATTGGTACACTATAAATTCATGTAATCTAATCTCAGATGAGCCCTCAATGGTTTTAGGAAATGATTTTGTTTTGCACTGAATCTATCATTGTCCCCTCTCCCACACACAGAAGCTACTCCAAACATTTTTCTATTATCCTCTGTCCTTAAACCCACACACTGCTACTATCCCCATCCCAGCTCTGTTAGTAGATTAACTAAACTTCTACTTTTAAAAAATATTGTTTCCATCATGAGATTACTTTTTTACTCTATATCTCTATACTTCTCAATATCTTTATCCATTCTTTCCACTTTTGTTCTAGTATATAAGGAAAACAAAGTCCCTCTTGCTGTCAACATTGCCAAGACTGTGTTCAAGCTAGCTCAAACCAGCTCACAAGGGCTGTTAATTTTTCAGTAAGAGTATTTACATCTTGGAAGCCATCCAATACTACAAATCAGAGCTTGATTTATTGTTTTGTTGACTGCCTAATCTTAAAGAAGTGATGGCGAAAATGTTGTAAAGATTAAACTTAAAAGTATAGCATGCATTTTCAGGGAGCTGGTTATTGAATATTTTCCAGAACAGCCCTGAGGTTAAGCCCTTTATATGTGTCCTGGTTTCATCTACTTCTGTCTCTTCTAGGAACTTGCTACAATGATCATTGCTTCCCTTTCTCAGATCCAAAGTAAATTCCTTGAGGGCAGGGACTGTCTTTATTTTTGTCATTGTATCCTTAAGCACTAAGCATTGTTCCTAAGTCACTTAATAAATGCTTATTGATCAGGTGATCTAACATATCCCTTTCTACTGGCTCTTTGGCCTTTGACACAGGAGGTGGAGCAGTGGATATCATCTTGATTTTGGAATCAGGAAAACTCATCTACTTGAGTTCAAATGTGGCCTCATAAGCTGACTAGCTGGGTGACCCTGGGTAAGTCACTTAACACTGTTTGCCACAGTTCCTTATATGTAAAATGAGCTGGAAAAGGAAATGGAAAACCACTTCAAAATTAGGTCACAAAGAATCAAACATTACTGGACAACAAAATGTCTGGTTCTTACATACATGATTCTTTCCCTCATATTCAAAGACCTTCACTATCCTATATGTCTCTCCTCCTTCAGGCTTTTAGGGAAAGTTGCCTATTCTTACTACCTCTATTCATTCACCACCCTGTTCTTAATTCTTTACATTTAAGCTTTCTACCACATTATTATGTGAAAAAGGCTCTCTCCAAAGTTTCCAATTATTAAATTGCAAAATTCCTAAGTCATAAACTAAATGGACTTTTCTAGTCCTCAAACTCCTGGATTTCATTGAAGGTTTTACCACTATTTGCCAAGTTTTCCTCCTGGTAATTCTTTTCTTTGGTTTCTTTGAAAATCACTTGCCTTGATTCTCCTACCTGACAACTCTTGTCTTCTAGTCTTTTATCCATCTCCAACCTTATGGATGGGGGAATTGGTTCTGCCCTGAAACATCTTTTCTTTTCACTTTTCTCAGTCTTTCTTGGTTAGTTTATCATTTCCCATGGAATCAGGTATCATCTCTGCATATGACTCACAAACTTGTACTTTATGTATAGACCCTAAACAGTTGCTTGTTTTCTATTTCCTCTTAGAAATTCCATAGGTTTCTCAAACTCAACATAACCAATAGACTCATCTGTTCCTCTACACTTGCCTCTACTACAAACTTCCCTATTTCTTTATTGGACACAATTAATTTTCCAAATTACCTAGATTCATGAGCTCTGAGTCATCCCTGATTCTTCTATCTTCTCTTAACCTTCAACCTTTAATTAGCTAATGACCTAAAAATTGCTCTTTCTGTCTCCATAAAAGCTTTTATATTCTTTCCTCTTCCATTAAAAAAAGAAACACCACATTTCAGGTCCTCATCGACTTTTTCTCCTTTGCTATTGTTGTAGTCTTTTAATTAGTTTCCTTTCCCTTCGTCTCTCCTTCCTTCAATCTATCATCCATACAGCTGTCAAAATAAAGTTCCTAAGCCACAGATCTGACCATGTGTTTTGACCATTATTCAAAACTCTTTAGCACTTCTCTCTTGCCTTAAGTATAAAATTTGAGCTCCTTAGTCTGATACTTAAAGCTTTCCACAATTTAATTCAAAACTACTCTACTATTGTTATCATATATTCTATTTCAGCCAAAATGGACTAATACTTATTTTGCCTAATTTATTCCATTTCCTAACTTCATGCATTTTCACAATCAATCATCTATGGTTGTAACCTACAAACTCTTTCTTTCTTACCTATCACACTATTTTCCATCAAAGTTCAACTTAGGTACCACTGCTTCAGTGAAGGTTTCCCTGATGTCTTTAGTTTTTAATATTTTTTCTCTCTCTTTCTCTGTGTCTTTCTCTGCCTCTCTGTCCCTATGTCTTTTTCTTTCTCCAAATTATTTGTATTTACTTATATGTATCCATGTGGTATCAAGTTAGGATATAGGCAGCTAGGTGGGGCAGTGGATAGAACCCTGCACCTGGAATAGGAGTTTAAAACTAGCTTTGGGCTTGAGGTCATAAGCAAGTTTCTTAACCTCTGTAAGCCCTAGTTTCCTTATCTCTAAAATGGGAATAATAGAACCTACCTTACAAAGTTGATGTGAGGATCCATTGAGACAATATTTTTAAAGTGCTTTGAAAACCTTAAAGGATGATATAAATCCTTACCATCATCATGCACTCAATAAAATATAAGTTCTTCAAGGGCTAAGGAAACATTATTTTTTTCTTTGTATAACAAATGTCTAGCAGAGAAAAAAAGCAGGAATTAAGCCCGTCTTCTTTATTCCAAGACTAGTTTTCTATTCACAATGACAGCCTGCCTTTCTATACTCTCTGTGACATTTTTTTAGTAGATTTGCCAATGGAGACTTAAATTTTCATCCTAGACACAGTATTTTATCAAGAGATATTGCAGAAAAGTCTGTCTCCTTCCATCACACTTCTCAAATAAATGTGTGGAGATTTAAAAGAAAAATCCATATAGTCTGTGATGTGCATATCCATAATAAACAGAGAAATAGGAAAGGCAAAGTTTATACATCTATTCCTGTTATTCTGTTACAGATGGGGCTAAATTTACATTATGCAAGAGAGATTTAAATTTAAACCCAATATCAAAATGTCTAAATATAGTAAAAGCTACATCATACTGTTTTCAATATAACATCCCAATAGTTTTAGATCAAGATGGTTAACTGGCCAAAATCCCTTTCTATCTTTTCAAACCTGACCTCTATGAGAGTGAAGAATTATGGGAGTATTTGTAAATTAATTAGGGTTTTTTTTTGTGGGGCAAAGAGGGTTAAGTGACTTGCCCAGGGTCACACAGCTAGTAAGCATCAAGTGTCTGAGGCTGAATTTTAACTCAAGTCCTACTGAATCCAGGGCAGGTGCTTTATCTCCTCTACCCCTGTTTGTTTGTTTTACAACCTAGGTCAACAAATAGGAAAAACTGATTAAAGTGATAGGAAGAAAGGGAGAAAATTGAAAAGAGGCATGGACATGTTAAAATAAATTCCTTTGTCTAAATTGCCATATTCCTTGTTCTTTGTATAAAGTAGCTAAATCTCTGAAATATCCTCAATCAACATGCTTTGCCCTGCTAAAAAGACAGCCCATATGATAAATACATCTGTACATATTAAATTGATAAGAACATTTAATGTTTTTCTTTCTTAGAACTTTGACTATTTCATTATCCTGTCTAAAAGATTTTTGTAGGATCCTTATGAAATAAAATGGAACAGATTTTTTTCTTCCTTTGACAGTTGGGTAAAGTAAGGCATAAGGAGGTCAGTGGTTTGCCCAACTTTTTAATGAAGTAAATCAATGACATCATGATGAATGCAACAGAGACCTATTTCTTGAGCCAACAACTCCCACTAACCAGTTAAAATTGAACATTAAAGGCATTTTGTCAAAGCACTTTCCTTGAAGTAAAAGCTTGGTTTTTTTTAAGTAAAACTAAATGTTATAAGTAGTAAATTATTATTCCACATCCTGTCATAATTGATGCTTCTTAGCACAAGACCTGAGAACATAGCAACACTTAAATTCTTGTTCTTATTCTGACCCCCATTTCCTCTGTGAAAGTAACTGGACTAGTCATTTCACATTTCGAACCTCAGTGCTTTTTTCCCCTCAGAAACAAATAACCACTGAGCCTCAGCCTTCCTTCTTTCCACCTTATGCTCTTCCTCCTACTCTTTTCATTTTCTTAAAAACAAAATGCACGGATTACTTGGTAGCAATTAATTTCTTTGAGGACACAATTTGCTAACAGAGTTCAAGAATTAATACCCAAAATATACAGGAGAATTTTCCATATTATCAACCTCCCAGTAACTCTCTCATTCAATAGTAAAGGACTTAAACATTTAAAGACTGTGTTCATTACGAACATTTAAATGATGTTAACTTCTTTTTCCGGTGCTACTGGAGTCTCTTAAGAAGGCCTTCATGAAAAGGGCAAATCTAGGCAGAGGTTCATAGTAGACTTGTAGGCATCACCATATTAACATGCCTAATAGGGGTTGCTTGTAATTACATGCTAATTCAAACAAATGTAAAATAAAGCCCTCAGCATTTATTTTTTAATCTGTAAGAGAGAGATACAAGTCTGAAAATGTTGGCTCTCAAACTCTGGCAATAAATGCTTTTCTCTGACGTATTGATTTGGCTTTGGTCTCTTGTAGGAATGTATAGAATGATAATCCAGCTGTCCCTGGACCATATGTTCAGCCTCACACACAAGTCCAATCAACTGCCTTTTCCCAAATTACTTCCTCCCTTGATATATGGACCTTATTTATAACCTCCCTTTGTGTAGCCATAACACCATCACATAGGGCTTAGGTTCTGAAAACCGGAGCAATTGCCTGAAAATTGATTTGATGTCTTTTGCCCATCCCTCCCTTAGGTCCCTGAAGACATTTTAATATGAGCCATGACATTTTGATGGATGAAATCTGGCATTTTACTGTAGCAATGCTACTCCCATGTGGAAAATAACAGCTTGTTCAAAAGCCCATCTTCCAGCCAGATTTAGGATATACAGTAGGCCACATTTCCAGTCCTCCTACCTCTTTTCATAATATCCTTCCCAAACAGCTTCATTTTACATCAAATTCTCTAAGTACCTAGTGGTTTCCTACTAATCCTTACCACAGGACAAAATCAATTTTGAGATGCACGGTTATACCAAATAGCATGTTCTCCATCTGACACAACTAAATATAAAAAGGAAAGAGTTTCAATGGAATTAATTGAATTAAAAAAAAAAACACCATCAAGTTCTTCAGCCTGTGGAAATAATGAAGTCTTAGAATTTCCAAGTAGACATGGAGCTTTGTACATGAGAAGAAATAGATTTAAAGCTACGTGCAGATCAGCTACAAGAAATCATGATATCTGCTAGTCAGTAAACTATACATTCTTCCTTATTTGCAGTTTGCTATGTTTCTTGTTTAAGCTTTAACTACTGTAGTCAGTTCACTTAATGCAAAAATAGAACATATTTACAAAATTTTTCATTGGGAAGTAAAATAAAATACAAGAATTTAGGATTCAACTATAAAATCAGCATGTGATTCTATTTTTTTTTAAGGATCTCTTATACCACAGAACTAAGTAGGTGCTAGCTTTGTGTAGAAATGTTAGGATGACTAACCTATTTTATCTATTTGTTGGGGATATTTGTGAAGATACTCATTCTTTCCCCTCTTGAACTAAAATAGTGGAAGCACAAGGAAATAGGCAGACAGTTGACTTCGGAGTCAGAATATATAGAGTTCAAGTCTCACTTCTGCCACCTACTAGATATTGTGACCTTGAACAAGTTACTCAACATACTAGTGAGCCAGGCAGTTACCTAAGAATAAGCTATAAGAAAGTTATTGATGTGCAGCGGAAGAGGGAGTTTCCTCAACTAGGGTTCCCTACACTAATAAATCTTAGATCAGTACAACAACAACAAGAATACCACATATGATATAGTTGAGCTTTTTGAAATTATGGAAGTTTTAACAAGATGATATTTTGAATGTAATGATAGTAATAGGTGCTCATATTGAAACTGTGGAGTGAGGTATGGAAAATACTAGAGAGACAAAAAGAGAGCAAGCGAGAGCGAGAGCGAGAAAGTAAGAGCAAGAGTGAAAGAGAAAGATTGGGTAGAGCACGGTCTAATACTCTGGTACCTACCTACCCATGTGGGTTTTCAATATTCTGTGATTTGTAGTCTTAGAATATTCACTAGGAAACTGGCACAATAACTGATTTGTCTGGGGTCACACAACTAACATAAATCAATCAATATCAGCAAAAACTTATAAAGTGCCTACTATGTGCCAGACATCATGCTATACTAGATATTGAGGATATGATGACAAAAAAATAAATAGCCTCTGTATTTAAAAGACTTGCTTTTCATTGGAAATAACATGTATACACAAATGCATATAAAGTTTATATTGTATATAGCTTATAAAAATAAATATGGACTAAATATATACATTATAATTTTGGGAAAGTAGCTTGGCAGGTGTGAGGATCAGAAATGGCCTCAGGTAGGAGATAGTTTTTTAACTGCGCTTTGAAGGAAACTAAGAATTTTGAGAGGCTTAAACTCAGTTCTTCCTGACTGACACTGGCTTTTTTTCCACTATGCCAGGATATAATTACTATTACAAATATTATTATTTTATTACAAGCGATAATACATTTCATTTTCAATTAAACTTTATTTTAAAATTTGTATTCTCTCCTTTCTACCTCTTTCCACTTGGATCAAGTGAGATAGTAAGAAAATAAAACTATTATCCTCTATATTGAAGCAACATAAATTCCCATGTCAGACAGGTCTCCAAAATAAATATTTTCATCTGTACTTTGAGTCCATCTCCTCTCTTTCATAAGTGGATAAGATGTTTCATCTTTAGTACTTTGGGATTTTGATTAGTAATGATATTGATCAGTGTTCCTCAGTCTTTCAAAGTTGTTTGTCTTTGCAATATTGCTTTCATTGTATGAATTGTTCTCTTGGGTCAGCTCATCTCTCCCTCTGCATCAGTTCTTACAAGTCTTCTCATATTTCTCTGAAATTATCCCCTTCATAATTTCTTACAGCACAATAGTATTGAATTACATATACATACTACAATCTTACAGACATTTCTCAAATGGTGGACACCCCCTCAGATCCCAGTTCTTTGCCATCACAAAAAAAGATGACATACACACATACGTATATACATACATATGCATATAAAATATGTACATGATATATATACACACATACATAAACACACACATATACATATGCACATGTACATTTGCCCACATTCACACATATACACACCTACATGAATGCAAATATATTCAAATTCTTTGCTACCAAAAATAGAGCTAATATAGTCAATATATCATAGTATATGTAGTGTTATATTGTATAATTATACATATATATGTATATATGTGTGTATGTATTTACATATGGATCACTTTCCTCCATTTTTTGGTCTCTTTGGGATATAAACATAATATTGCCACTGCAGGTCAAAGGATATACATAGTTTAATAATTTTAGAACCATAGCTTCAGAATAGCTGGACCAATTTACAACTCCACAAATAGTGCATTAGCATTCCTGCTTTTCCTCATCCCCTCCAACATTTATCATTTTACTTTTTTTGTCACTTTGCCAATCACATGGTCATGAGAATTACTAATGATTTAGAAAATTTTTTCATATGATTATTGATAGCTTTTATTTCTTCATCTGAAAATTGCCTATTCACATCATTTGACCATTTATTAATTGAAAAATGGCTGTTAGATAATAAGGTTCTCAGGAGTTCAACAGTAAAGTCATATCACATTATAAACATATCGTAAGCAGGTACTAAACTTAGTTGGGCTGAGTACCAGCCTGGTGCTATTCTGCTTTAGGGTTTGCTCTTTATGTTTATAGAGTCAAGTATTTGTCACTGTCATCTCACCAACACTAATCCCCACCTCTCCCTACTTGCCCTTTCCCAGCCCCCATAGCATAGCTTCTGCTTAAAGGATTCAAATGGTGTAAACCTGGACAAATGAGTAAATTAAAAGGTAAAGCCTTTGGCCATATATTTCAGTTTTTTTGTTGTTAGAAGGTTGACTAGGAGGTAAAACACAGTCTAAGAGACCAACACTTTGTGTCAGTCCAGTTAAATGACACAGAACCCATTCCTTTGACGTAATTCAGTTCTCAGTTTCATTGCTATTTTGTTCACTTTTTGAAGCTACCTCCTTCAAATTCTTTTGACAACCTGAGAATGTCTTGCAGCTGAACGTAATATTAATTACATTTCAAAGCAAACCTTTATTCATTTGGGGACAATCTGTGAAACAGAAATCTGTGACTGAAGCTGCTGCCAAGCCAATTACTGCAAAATAACTCAAATATGTCTCGACAGATTGCATTTTTCCTATTGTTAGATTGTTTATTCTTTAGATCAAAAGGCTACATTCACTTTAATTAAAATGAACTAACTCATATAGTTAAATATATCACAATTTTCTGCAGACTATATATAGTTCTATGTATATAGACAGCTCATGTTAAAGAAATTCTTTGATCTCTTAAAAGAAGGCCAAGTTGCTCTGGCTTCTTCTGGAGGTTTTGAATATTTCTTTATGTCAAGGCATCTTCCATTATGAACAGAAGAAAATACCTAATCATTCTGGAAGCCCAGAAAGCATGGAAATTAATCAGTTCTCAAAGAAGCTTACTCTGTGCCCACATTACATTACATCACACAGAGGAAAATAATTTGTGAATTGGGAAAGGTTCAGTTTGGGAAAGCACTTGAAAGTTCAGATGCTTATTTCTAAACTTTCAAGAGTTACTCATTCTGGAAATGAAATACTGGGAAACTTTTACAAAAAAAAATTGAGGTGTCTGGAATGCCTTAGATTCTGCCTTGTCACCAAGTCATTGGTGCCTTTGTTTTATGCCAATTATAATATTAAAAGGTCATTGAGGGGCAGCTAGGTGGCACACTGGATAGAGCACTAGCCCTGGATTCAGGAGGACCTGATTTCAAATTCAGTTTCAGTCACTTGACACTTACTAGCTGCGTGACTCTGGGCAAGTCACTTAACCCCCATTGCCTTATAAAAAAAAAAAAAAAAAGGTCGTTGAGAGTAGAGATTGCATTTCACTTAGTTTTTACCCTCCCATTTCAAGAACAGAGCCTTATACTCAATATATGCAAATATTAGCTGAATTGAACTGATCTGCTTCAGTTCAAGGTAGAACATCTCTATATATTTTCTTTTTTGATAAATTTTGTTACTTTGTGAAGCTGATGCAAGAACTTTAGTGATGGGGATGTAGAGAGGAAAGTGTATTGTCTCTGGAGTCAAAGAAACTGCCTCTGATAGTTAATGCTTGGGTGACCTTAGGTAAGTCACTTAACCTCATTTAACTTTAATTTCCTTCTTTTCAACATTAAGAGGTTGGATTATATATCCTCTACCTCTAGATGTATTATTGTATGCCTGTACAGTAATCTTTGTAATTCATCTAAGTATGCAAGTGTTAGCAAGTGTACTGGTTAGAGCTTTGGTCTTGGGTTCATGTCCTGTCTCTGTCATATAATGTCTAAGTATCCATGGTTAAGTCACCCAACCTGTCAGTACAACAGAGGGCTTTCTAATTAAAAGGTAACAGATGATTCACTGGTATGTATTGTCAGTTAACAAGACTTACCTAAGAGGAATCTTCTGCATAGATAAAATAATGTTTAGAAAAGTATTTTGCTATGAGTATATGTTAGTCCATTTAAACCAAGTTACTTAATACCAAGAGATCATAGAGTTATTAAATGACCTACTCTCCCCTTAACATTGCTCAGCAAATGTCTTTTCCATATGTGCTTTGCTCTAGCATGCCATAAACTTAAATACAAAATGATTCTCATTGTGACAAAGGCTCTGCTTTGCACAAGTATGTCACTTAGTTCTCATATTCTTCTATCCTAATTGAAACATTTCTGTTCTCAGATATCTAACAATATTCCTTTATTCCAAAGATAGCCAGCAACCTGTCAGTAATACATGGCAGTTTAGAAGAGCTGTCCAAGAATGTTTCATCTAATTGGCCAATAGGCAGTGGGAGAAAAGACTCAGCCAAACTGGAATTAATCCAGGATATCTAGCGGGAAATAACAACACAAAACAAACAAAAAAAAATCCTCTGTTCTGTTTAAAATGCTTTTGGATGTGGAATCTTTTAGAGTCACCCTTCTGCTTCCCCAAAAAGCACAAATCATTTGTTCATTCTTTTTGAAATTTCTTCTTTTTTAATTTCATAGAATCCCAAAGAAATGAGTGGATTGGTAGGCAATACACATTTAACCTTAAGTGCAGAAAGGGTAAAGAGTAACTCCTCTAAAACAAATTATTTCTTTAATTTCATTACCAATGACTCTTTTTTATTGCCATTACAGAAAAAAGATCACACTGAGCTTTACCTGAAAATGTTCATGAAGGTCTCACAGGAGTGAATGAAATTCAATTTAATAAACATTTATTGAGTTTCTATTATAAGCAAGGAATTTTTGAGGATTCTGGAAATATGAGATTTTTTTCTTTCTTTCTTTTTGTTTGTTTTTTTAGTGAGGCAATTGGGGTTAAGTGACTTGCCCAGGGCCACACAGCTAGGAAGTGTTAAGTGTCTGAGGCCGGATTTGAACTCAGGTACTCCTGACTCCAGGGCCAGTGCTCTATCCACTGCACCATCTAGCTGCCCCAATATGAGATTTTAAAATGTGTCAATGGACCAATGGGAAAGATCACAACTGTCTTCTCATCATGTCACTTGCTGGTCCATGTACTTCAACAAATCCTCCATCAAGCAGTTTCCCAGCTCCCTAGGTCCCTCCCTTTAGGTCATTTAATATTTTCTGGGTCCCATTCTAGCACTCAGGTTATCTATACATTATCTTTCCTTTTTGATGTATGACTGGCTTTCTTCTTGCTATCATATATTTCTTGCTTTTATTTATACACTATTTCCCAGCATCATAGTAATATAGACTTTAGTCTGATAAAAGACTTTAAAGTGAATCTAGTTAATCTTTTTAATTTTAACATTTTAAATGAGGCAAATGAGGTTCAGAGAGCATAATTGTTATCCAAAATCATGCCAGTAGGATCAGAGCTAAGATTCAAACCAGGAACTTTCATATCAAATCTAACAGTTCTATTCCATGACTTTCCAAGTTATTATTTGTATTATACTACAGTCTCATTATACCAACTTATATCTTATGGTTTTTATTGTTGTCTGGGTAAGTCTCTATTATGATTCATAATAATTTTTAGTATTCCATGTTTCATAAACACAAAAGATAACTGGAAAAATGCTAGTGTTTAAAAAGATGGGATTCCGTGTCAGGGAGCATCAAGGGATCAGTGAAAGTATTGAAAAATATTCTCAGTAGAGTCTAACCCCATTATTTTATTTCTTTTTGGTTTCGATGCCAGATCATTAGCTATTTATCATATCTATCGAAGATATATGTATGAATGAATAATTTCATTTCATAATATGTAATATAACCATTCTTCATATACTATTTTTGGTATTGTTAGGCCAATCTCTTTTAAGCAATCATGGATCTCAGAATTTTTAAAGTATCTCTATAATGCTTTTGTTATTAAAGCAACATGTTATCTACAAACAGCAACATCTGGTGAATAGATTTGATATTATATTTAAATACTGTTCAGGACATCCTCCATAATATGTTTAGTTAGCACAGGTCTCTGTGTTTTATGAATCAATTTCTGCTAGTTATTAGAGAATTGTTCAACAAAGTTATTCCTGTGTTTCCAATGCTCATGGAATCTTCTATGATCATAACAAATGCATGGGAGACACTATTTTGGAAAATAACTTTTAAAAGTGAATTTTGCTGTATAGAATTACATGTTTTGGGTGAAGTAATAAACATAAACAGCCAATTCTTTTATTCTTTATATCTTTTATGTGACAGTGAGACTGAAGAGCTGGTCAGCTGAAGACAATAATTTGGCAAAGTCTTTCTGTTCCCTTCTCATATTTTAATGAAAGTACTTTGACATATATATTTCATTCCAATAAATCTGTGAGAAATGAAGCATATGAAATGGTATTTATTAATATCTTATTGATTGTCTTTTTTTTCCAGATACAAAGTTTCTTTAGGATTTAAAAGAACTTACCATACCTACAATCTCAAACCCAGAAATGTGTATGTTGCCTTTGGGTTTTGCTTTCCCCCAGCCACTTCCATCATTTATTACAAATGAGGTTTTTATTTTAAATTATTGTTTTCTTGGCTGGCCATGCCTCTTTACTTATTGGGGAAATGTATTGTGGCAATCACTTTAAATTAGTTACCCTCCATACAAAATGGTGATAATCTGAATGAATGTACATATATATATATATATATATATATATATATATATATATATATATACACACATGCACATATACATATATACATACAATTATATACACACACATATATATACAATTATGTGTGTATATATATATATTTTTTTCAATATACACACAAGCATTCTATTTTCACCCGCAGTTGATCAATTAAATAGGTCTGATTGTAGCTATTGTGATTCTGCATAGAGTATACTCATTTTTATTCTTCTAATTTTGATGTTAATTTCTACTTTTCCTCTGTCTCTTCACAATAGCCTAATTTTACATGGGCAACTTTTATTCTCTTAGACTTCTGTTTTTATTTAACTGGTATAGATCCCCCCAAGTCCCCTCCCCAACACACACACACACACACACACACACACGGCAGCCAAACAAAAAATAATTTTTTATCTCTGTTTAAGACTCTCTCACACACATATACAATTACTCAAGAGGCATACATATTTTCCCCTGAGAAAGAAAAAATGAGTAATTTTCTTAAAAAGTTAGGGTGCTTAACTTTCAATTGATATCTACAAGACAGGCAAAGTTGCAGCCTAAAGGATAGAGTGCTTTGTTCTTAATCAGGAAATACTGTATAGACTCAAATCTTATCTTTGACTTTTTTTTTTTTAGTTGTGTGATCCCAGCAGAAGTATTCCAGTAAATGTTTAACATTGACCCCATTTACCACCCCCAGCACACACACACATGTGCGCGCGCGCACACACACACAACACATTTTAAATTTAATCTGAATCACTGATATTTTACGTATCACTTTAATTTAGATAATGAATCAAAGAACAATTCAGAACCCAATTTATAGTGCGTTGATTTCTGAGATATAGTTGCTTTCATTCAAAATTTAACAATTAGCACTGACTCAAGTATGCTACTGGCCAGGCATGTCACAACCCTTGGGGTTAGAGAATTCACAAGGACTAATCTACTAAGTTAGTGACAATAAACCAGTTGTTAATATGAATTAAGAGAAGAAGTTCAGGAAACTAAGAGTTTGCCCTGCTGGTGAAAATTACAGAGCCTTCACAAATTTGCATCTAAATGATACCAACATCTCTAGTTAATTCATTCTACTCAAAGCCATGACTCAATTCAGTAAATGGGAATGATATTATCTACACTGAATAATTGACTTAATTTTTCTCTTTAAAAGTTGTAGTGGAATCATGTGGACAAATACTGTGGGTCATAATATGTTTTAAAGTATTTAGTTAATGACTTAAGAATGACTCTCTCAGATGACTCAAATAGAAATTTTTATATATTAAAGTGAATCTAAGAATGCTACCATTCATAGCAACTAATACTACATTGATGAATATCAAACTTTTGATTGAAACCACAAGTTCTGAAGAGCTCAATGATACTGCCAATTTAAAAAAATCTGTCAAATATTTATTCATTATTGGATAAAAGGACTTAAAACTGGAAAGGGCCCAGGAAATCAACAATCCAACACCTCTCATGTGACAGAAGAGGAGATTGAGAGCTAGAAAGGTGGTGTCTTCTTCAAGGTCACACCAGTTCTAAGCAGTAGGAGGATACAAAATCACATCCTCTGACTCTAATATTCTTTCCGCTAGACCATGTATGTTTGAATAACATTACATTGGTTCCGTAATCACCTTTATAAACCACTGGTTTGATAACATGATTTCTATACTCAAAAATTCATCAGTGGCTCCTCATGACCTCTGTGATAAAATGCAAATTCTATTTATCTTCCATTCTGAGAACTTCCACAGGATAGGTCCAACCTACATTTCCAGTGCTATCTCCAATTACTCTCCTTCATAAATTCTGTGTTCTGGTTAAGCTGGGCTTCTGGCTATTCTCCCAAATAAGCATTCCATCCCCCATATCTGTGCATTTCCACAAGGTACCCAATATCCTTGAAATGCAATCTTTTGTCGATTCCTCCCTATGACATTGGGTACCATTTCTTAAAAAGCAAAACAAAAACAAAACAAACCCAAAAAACCCAACAACTTCCTCTTATCATTCATATTGTTGATGTTTTCTCCTCAACATGTCTTATATTTGCATTAACACTGTAAACATGTATTTCCTAACAGAATTCAAAATATGTGCTAATGCACATGAAATATTTTGTTTTTCTTTTTGTCCCTAATCCCTAAAATACTGCCTTGACTAGAAGGATAGGTAATGGAACTGTGATTTTATTGGAGAGGAAAACTCCCTTTGATTCTTTCTCTGCAATTTATAGTTTCAGAGAACTGCCTCCAGGTAGTTATGTGCCCCAAAGGCTAGAGTTCTATCCCTGGAATTAAGAATATTTAAGTTCAAATCTTGCTTCAGATACTAGTTCTGAGACCCAGGGCATGGAAACTCTTTTTACCAGAGTCTCCTCAACAGTAAAAAACATTTATTTCTCAGGGTTGTTCTGGAGATCAAATGAAATAATTGTTGAAAAAGGGCTTAATATAGCCCCTTTCTTGTGTTAGATACTTAAGATATGCTGTTCACTTCATCATGCAACTTGCTCAGGGTCACAGTCATTATATTTTAGAGGTGTGATTTGTACTCAGATCTCTGTGACTTTGAGGATGCTATGTAATCACTGATTTGCCAAGCTGCCACCATCAAATCCTTAGAATATCATAGGTGTTTAATATATTTTTATTTAAATTCAAGGGGCAAAGATATATGACATAGATATTATCACTTGATATCAAATTTGTTATTGACATTGTTTTCCTTTAACCTTAATTTGTAGATTTTGAAGTAATTAGGCATTATGGAATGATGTTTAGTCTTACTGGAAATGTAAACATAAACTTGAACTCTGGATGGATAGAGGGAATAACCTTCATCACAAAAGACAAAAAACAAAGCAAACAAAAGAAGCCTATTTCTCCATTTGTTCTTTTAATATCCTATGATTTCCTTCATGAAGTGAACAAAACAAAAAGAAAACTTATTCTCCTGAGGTCCCTAGTTCATTCTTATGGGATTAAAACTATTTAGATAAGGTATAAGTTTGAAAGTAAAGTTTCAGTTTGCCTGAATCTTTCTTCACATTCTGAACTTAAGTTTTGTTTTGTTTTGTTTTTTACCAGTCCTTTTGGTTCAATATGTGTGACTGCAACTCTGGAAATTCCATTAAGCTTAATAAGAAATATGCTGCTCATATGTTGATTAGGAAATGAATCCTTTCTGTCAAATTTACTTTTAAATAGCAAGGACAACATTAAGCTCAGGTAAATTCCAAAGCATTTAATATCAGTTCATAGATTTCATATGCCAAAAGATCCAAAAACAACTAGTCCTCTTTTAATGAATGATGGGACATAAGACTAACTTTATAATAAAGCATGTTTATATTATGTTAACCTTTATTCATTTTTTTTTGCAGGGCAATTGGGGTTAAGTGACTTGCCCAGGGTCACACAGCTAGTAAGTGTTAAGTGTCTGAGGCTGCACTTGAACTCAGGTCCTCCTGAATCCAGGGCCAGTGCTCTATCCACTGCGCCACCTAGCTGCCCCTACCTTTATTCATTTTTAGTTCGTTTAATGATGTTGCTGTGAAAATATCATTATGGCATTCTATTCCAGATTGCATTTCATCCAAAATCAGAGCTTTTATCAAAAGTACTGGATGACACACTGCTCCAATTTAAATAGATGTAAATATGATAAGAAAAAAAGAATATAGTGAATAACATTGATTTTTGCCCAATACCACTAATGTGACCATAAGTCTTCAGCTCGATTTGGCCTGAGCTTTGGAAGATAGCACTAGGTACATCATGAAGTTACCTCTTTAAAGAGGAAGAGAGGAGTTGAGTTCATAAGTGCAATTACAAATCATTGGCAAATATTTTTGAGAGGAAAAAAGGTTCAAAAGGTTAAATAAGTTCTAAAAAGCCCTCTCATCCTGGACATCAAATAATTCTTAAAAATCAGAATGCAAGGGGGCAAGTAGGTGGCACAGTGGATAAAGCACCAGCCCTGGATTCAGGAGGAACTGAATTCAAACCTGGGCTCATACATTCGACACTTACTAGCTGTGTGATGCTGGGCAAGTCACTTAACCCTCATTGCTCTGCAAAAACAAAGGAAAAAATCAGAATGGAAAATAAATATGAATTAAACATAAGGATTGCATATCCATTCAGTTTGTGATTTTCACCCTTCTTCAATTTCCTTGAGTAATAGTGATAGGGAACAAAGTGGAATTTTAGTAAGTTTTGGAAAAAAATAATTTAGCCAAGTTCTTTATACATGCTTGGCACTTAGACACTTTCTAGCTGTAGAAACTTAGATAAATAGGCTGCCAGCCAGACAAATCCTTTGAAAGCAAAAGGAAAGGAAGAAGGCAAAGGAAGTAAACAAATGCCACAGAAAAAATGGGAGCTGGAACACAAAAGATAGGCTAGGGACTTAAAAGAAACATTAAAACATTAATTCTCTAATGCCCATCAAGGCCAAGAGAGGTACATTGTAGAAGTCCTTTGAATCAGGGATACTAGACTATGTTAATCAAAATCAACTATGAAGTTTTGCTGCTTCAAGATAAAAGAAAATGTAATTAATTTTCATTGCAAATATTATTTAAAATATTTTCTTTTTGTGTAAGGTTACATTGCTATTTCTAGATTTCTATAACCAAAATATTACATATTGTAAACCTCCTAACTATAATTCTCTATGCAGTAGAATTCTAAAATAATAGTCAACCAGTTGCTATGAGATTGACAACTTAGAAATATACCATCTGTCAATGCAACGGGAATAAATAGCTAAATTTCACGTACATCCAATGGGAGAAAAGTCATATTACCAGAAAAACTAATATGGTAGATAAGAGATTATCCTAGATGATAGGGTTGGTTACATTTCTTCTGAATTCCTAGGCACAGGTTTATTAGTAGATGACACTATCTTCCATTAACTCCTCCCTTTTTCCCCTTTTTGAAAGTAAAATGTATTCCTTTTCATTTGCAAGGCTCAGCTCAGCACCTGAGCCCTTGAACCAATTCCTTCTAACTTCTTTAGGGACATTCTCACACAATTATTCCATCTGCCTGCAGCATATTTGATCTCTTCTTCTTTGGTGGCATCTTCCTGTCTCCTTACCAAAATACATGAATGAATGAATGAATAAATAAATAAGCAAATGAGCTCATGAGAAAAATAAATGAAAATCATAGCCATAACCCATGATGAATAAAGACTAGAAAAGAAAAAAACAAGAACAGAAAAGAAAAGGGAATCAGAAAGAAAAAAAGGAATAAAACTATTACTTAAAACTGCTGCCCTTCTAACATCTATTCTTTTCTTTTTCTTGCTTTAGCAAGTAAACTTAGTGAAAATCTTTTCTACCTGATATCCCTTCATTGCTCAAGTTCCTTTCAACATCTTACAATATGACATCTTTCTCTTTTGTCCTTCAGAAGCTATTTTAGAAGAATACTTGTTGTTTAGTCATTCCAGTAGTGTTTGACTCTTCATCATCCCATTTGGGGTTTTCTTAATAGAGCCACTGAAGTGGTTTGTCATTTCCTACTCCAACTCATTTTACAAATAAGGAAATTGAGGCAAACAGGGTTAAGTGATGTTAAATATTTTTGATGACTAGCCTAATTTGGGGGGCTAATCTGACTGGAGGACTAATCTGGGGACTTTTGACTATTTGGCTATCTGACTTCATTAATTTAATGTGGGTCGTTTGTAACGTTCCACCACACTGCTCCCAAACTGACTAAAGATTAAGAGGCCTCTTAACTAAATAATCAAAGCAGAGTTTATTTATGAGATACTATTTAAAATTAAGAATACAGGGAAATAAAATGTACAACCTGACTGCTTTCTTGCGGGTCTCTTTCCCACCTGCTGTGCTTAGAGCTTCTTGAATACAATAAGGGCCTTAGCTGCCTCCGGCCTCAGGGCACGATACACTTTCCCTGGTCAGCTATTTTCTTCTAACTCCTCTTAATCTTCACTTTCTCCAACCTGTACCCTGTGCTGACCTGCTTCTTTGCTCTCCACTGCCTCCTGGTCAGTCTGTCTTCTGCTCCGACCTGGTCTGGACACCCCTCTAGTCCCTCTATCTAGTCTGTCCTTGAGTCTTCTTTTTCATCCCTCCTGTCTACCTCCCAGGTCTATATATACCTTTTCTTCTCTCCACTCAAATCTCAGGGCTTCCTTCGCCCCCACAGACCAAGCTAATCCTCCAGTCAGAGCTGCAGCTGGTGGTGGTGGTGGGGGGGTGTTCTCTCGAGCCTCATGCCTCAGCATAGGCTATCCTTCAGATAGCTCTGCTCAGGTAGGAGGGAGCTGGGGCTCCCCCCCCCCCAGCTGTCTGACCTGGCGTCTTGTATAGCTCACGGGGCTTTTTCGCTCAGCTGAAGCTGAGGAGGAGGGGGAGAGACCCTGCAGGCCTAAGGCTTTCTAATCTCAGCCTAAAGGTAGAGTCCCCAAATCAAAACAAATTTCCACAGTGACTTGACCAGGGTCACACAACTAGTAAGGTTCAGGCTGGATTTGAACCAAAAAGATTTGTCTTTTAACTCTAGGTCCAGTCCTCTATCCACTACCCTACCTAAGTGATCAAAAAATTTCCTACCATACCCCAACAGGCAAATCAATGGACTTTTAGAAGTTCTTATCAGTTTTAACCTTTTAAAGCATTTGATGCTACGAATCACTCACTATTTCACAGAATGTTCTACCCTCTTAATTTCCTAAATATTGTTTAGATTCAACACCTTCTTCTCTGGCTGCTTTTTTTTTCCCCTTTATTTTTACTGAATTAACTTCAAAATATAAATGCCCATACTGTTTAAGGCTCTATCTTCAACCCTATTATCTTCTCTGTCTACACGTTATTCCATAAAAATTTAATCCTTCCCTACAGATTTAAACAATCATTTCTCTATAGTTGACTAACAGAATCACTAAAATTGTTAGTGAATTGTGACTTTAAAAAAACTATCTGGTCCAAGTCATATCTGAACAGACATTCCTAGCAAGTGGTCATCTAGCTTTTGGTTAATGATTTTTAGTAAGGAGGAATTCACTACCTTTTGACTGTGAGATTTAAAATTGGATACTAGAGCATTAACCTCCCCCTTTAACTGTTTCCCTTATTCATCTCCCAGACTAGTAAATGGAAGAAGCCTCTGGTCTCTAGTTAGAGCTTTTATTGTTTGGAAATTACATGGTGATGTTGATTAGAGGGATAGGAAAGTAGAAATACAAACAAATAGTCTTAAATCTAAGCTTAGTCTATATTCCATATAAAACTCACCAAAAACCCAAGGCCACCTTTGGGGGGAAGAACCGCATCAAGCATGTGCTGTTACAGCGAGCTGGGCCGAGTCCAAGCTCCATCAGTCTCTGTGTGTGCAGTACAGCCAGTGAACAAGGAGAGCCAAGAAGAGATCCCACTTTCCTTCTCTCCTTACCTTTTAAGCTCGCACCCTGGAAGTGGAGTGCTTAGCAGCTGGACTGTCATGTGTAGCCCATGCATGGTCATCGGTCTCCTCCCCGAAAGGGTGGTCCTTTAAAAACTGGTGTCTTTCCGTATTCACTAACCGACCATTAAAAACTTTTTACCACATGACTCAGTACATTCCAATTTTAGGCATCTCTCTTTCCTAACATCGAAACTAAATCTGATTCTGTTAGGCATCTAGGTGGCACAGTGGAGAGTACCACACCTCGAGTCAGGAAGATTCATCTTATTGAGTTCAAATCTGGCCTCAAACACTTACTAGCTGTGTGACCCTGGGCATGTTTTATAATACCATTTGCCTCACTTCCTCATCTCTGGAAATGAGCTACCACTCCAATATCTTTCTAAAGAAAACCCCAAATGGGTTCAGTAAGAGTTGGACACAACTGAAAATGAATGAACGACAACAAAGCTGCCTCTACATTATGCTCCTATTAAAACCTTCTGCAAAAATTCTCTATGAATTCCCCTTAATGCCACTGCCTTCCTTATATTAATTATCTCTATGTTATAATATATATCTATTTATCGTCGATCTAATTTATTTTTCTTTATATCTATCCATCTCTCTCTCTTGTTTGTATATAGTTGTTTATTTGTTGTCTCCTATATTAGTCTATGAACTTTGTGAGCAGGAACAGCTTTTGGCTTTTTTTGTTTTGTATCCTAGTTAGCACTTAGCACCGTGCCTTGTATATAGAAAGTGTTTAATAAATGTTATTTTACTTGATTAAAGTTAAGACTCATCCTTCTTTCATATGATACATTTGAAAAACTTAATGATAACTATCATAACCTTACCCCTTCATCCTCAAAAGACTCCTTAAAAAAGAGCTAAACATCTTTTTGACTGGTCCTCCCATGTGCTCTTATTGTGCTGGTCAATCTCCTCAATATTTTTAGTTTGATAGAATGGAATACAAATTACAAGACCTAAATATGATCTCTGATTAGGTAAAAGTATCTTGTATACATCACTGGCATCTTTCTAGGCAGTATATAATGTTCAAGGCAGCTTAGCATAGCATGAATTTTCATTTATTTGCTTTCATCAGTTAAAATCAATATCATTGATTCATATTGAGCATGTATTCCACTAAAATCCCTGTATTTTTCAGAAGGACAGTTGTTTACCTAATCCTTATTTATACTTTATTTGAAAACCCAAAAGAAGTCCAACAAGAATTTTCTCTGATTCCTACAAATGCCCCAAATTCTTCAAAAGAGAAATAATACCAAAGATAAAGATAATTTCATCTGTCTCCATGGATTTGGACACCCAGAGTCCAAAAGAGGTTAATTTTTTTAAAAAAAATTAAAAATGAAATGAAACTCATTGACACTGAGCACACTTAACATTCTTGCCCTTCTTCCCAAGCTAATGACAATGAGTTTGCACTAGTAGACCCAAATACCTTAACACAGAAACTTACAAAATTCCAGTTCATACCCTGGTCCTCCCTCTTTCTTTCCAAGTGTTATGGACAACCACCAGGTTGTAGCAGTTTGACTAGTGATAGATATCTAGTTCAGCAGGCAACAGCTCTTTAGAAGTACAAGCAAACTGGGGCCACAACTATGTGACACCATTGTGGAAATCTTCTAAACTACCAATGCCAAGGTAAATAACTTTATATCACTAGTGTGTCATTCTCCCTGATTAAGAGATACACAGCCTTATTGTGGAGAACCCTATAGCATCAGAGCTACAGTTGTGCCAGGACTCAGGTGGACCATCTTTTATCACCAACATAGATGTTCTCTGAACTACCCGTGATCAGACGGAACAAAAAAGAACAGAATGTGCCATACAGGAAACAATGATAGGATACTGTATGGGGGTGGGGGGGTGTGGTGTGGTGGGGGTGTTTTTCAGTATTTCAATAAACCTGACAGGAAAAGAGTGAAGCATCTAACTGAGCCCAGTTCTGACCAACTAAAAGACATTTCCAGGGAGATGCCTAGACAGATACAGAGTGTGGGAGGAGGCTGAGATGCTTTAAGAAGTACTCACCAAAGAAATCAATGAGAAAGAGGAAAGAGTCAGAAAGTAAATGTAGGAAAATGGAGAGGATGGCAGAGGAAAGATGATGAAAATTAGCAAAAATCTCAGGAAAAAGAAAACTCAAAGACCTTGAATATAAGAAGTCATGTCGGGCAGCTAGATGGCGCAGTGGTTAAAGCACCGGCCCTGGATTCAGGAGTACCTGAGGTCAAATCCGGCCTCAGACACTTGACACTTACTAGCTGTGTGACCCTGGGCAAGTCACTTAACCCCCATTGCCTAAAAAAAAAAAAAAAGTCATGTCAATAGGGAAAACATTAACAACTAAAGGAAATATGTCCTCTAGATCTAGCAAATGAGTTCACAGATCTAAGATTAAATGCTACCAAAAAAGGGAAAACAAATTAACACTTGATGAGACAGAGGACCCTTTACAATGTGAGGAAAACTTGGAACTAAAATATTATATTCATGAGTGATTCAAAAGAGAAATGAGGCATAAATAAGAGCAGAATTTCTGATGTGTTGAGCAAAAATAATGAGCAGAAGAGAAAACAAAAATCTGCATTGGAAAAGCTCATAAAAGAAACAAAAGAGAGAACAGCATACTGGGGATGAAAATACGCAGAAATGAAAGATAATCTAGAAGAAGAGAAACAAAAAAACCTCCATTAGAATGAAATATGCTCATTATGCACGCACAACTACTGTCTCAACGACAAGATGCAGACATAAGGATCATAGATCTCCCAGAAAAAAAGACATGACCAGACATAAAATCTTAAGAGTATAAGGAAGAAAATAATAGAAAAGAACTGAACAGAACATATAGCATTGAAAATGAAATTCAATCTAATGAATCACAGATTGCTTTAAAAAATCTCACAGCTGCAAATTTCAGAACATATAGTATCTGAATAGAACAGTTTAATTCAAAAACAACTAGTTCTGCAAGGAATAAGGAGAGAGAGACCTAAAATACAGTGGAGAAGAAATTTGAATAATGCAATACTTTTTTTTCTACAACCACAAAAGAAGGGAATGGGATAATGCATTCTTAAGAGCTGTAATGATTGGAATGATGCCATCTACTGGAGACTTGCTGTGGGAAAGCTCTGCCATGAGGAAAATGCCTCAGAGGGCAAGGCCATGTGGCTTTTCCTTGGTGTCAGGAAATGACATTTGCTCATGGGTGCTGTCTATAAAGGCTACCAGCCAATCAACTTGAGGAGCCTCCTATTTTCTGAGAGGAGACAGGAAGGAGGAAAGAGAGCCTGTGCGGAGAGCTCTTGCTCTTTTGGGTTCCTGACTTGATGGTGGTGGTGGCGGCAGAGGACTTCACAGAAAATTTGAAGAAAGATAGGAATGCCAGGCTGTCGGAATTCTGTTCTCAATCTTTTTCTTTCTATTTTTCAATAAACCCTTAAAAAACCTAAACTCATTTTATCAGTGATTTTAGTCAGTTTCCCCCAAAACTGGGGGAACAGAGTAGAATCCACATTTAGAATCTTAAATTACACAGAGCAATGTACTTCAGGATTGCGTTCAAAGTTATTTATCCACCGAATCTGAGCTTATTAACACAGGACAAAACATGACACTCAACAATAAAGTAGAATTTGAACAATTTTTATAAAGAAAATCAGAAGGAAAGAGATTAATTGCTTCTCAAATGCCCACAAATTATAGAAATGTAGAAGTGATGAAGTGCAGCAGGCAAAGATAGCAACAGCATCAGAGTGACAGAAGATAAACTAGGAAGGCACTTCTTTGTAAGTGTATACACTGAGATATGATTGAGGGCAAAAGTCTGGTGGAGATAGCTATGAAGAGTCAAGTCTGCAGAATTATAAAATCTCATGTTAACCTGCCTACAGGTGAATCTGCCTTCTATTGGGACTAAGAATACATGAAAAAAGAGAAAGTGAAGTAGGGGGATAGAGAAGAAGATGTATATGATGCGCCCATGTAACATCATGGGCTAGCAAGAAGGGAAAGGTGAGCCTGTGGTCTCAGAAAGAAAAGAGCCTAAAATGTAATGGTTGAGGAAGAAGCAAGGAGAATTTAAAAAGGGAATAAAGGAATTCTTGCTTTTTGGGGGGGAAAGGGGGGTTCTATTGATACTATGGATGGAGAAAGGTGCTTTGTGAAGCAAAAAAGACCTTGCCCTGTGTGGGCCCTGAGGGTTTTGGTGTCTGAAAAGTCTATTCATCCTATCTCAGTAGATAATGTAGAGTTAGAAGTCCTAGAAGCAACCGGCAACCAAGAGAGTGGAAGAACATATGCCCAGGGAGGAGATTTTTGAGGCAATTCAGGGAAAAAAGTTAAGCAGGTGAGATTATGTATCAATGATAGGCTACATAATCAGGGACATGGTGGAGGAGGAGCCTTATTATGGAGCAGTATCATTTCTGACAGTTGCAATGGTCATGAACCAGAGAATAAAGATCTAGAGTAGACAGAAAGAGAGGATGCATAGTGAAAAGAGAGTGAGGAAAGTCTCTTTTGGATTGTGGCACTAAAACAAAAACAAATAAAAACTAATGAAGACGACTAGTTGAAGGGAATGGGAGAAAGGGGGGCATTTATTTGATTAAATGAGAGGAAAAAAGAGGGGAAACAACTAGTTAACCAGAAAAAAGCAGTCAAGAAAAAGGAACTAGTAACCAAAAGCCCAAAGGGACTTGAAGAACAAATGAAAGGAGGGAATCAAGGGTGAAGGAATGGGATTCAGTGGTAATAAGGCCACTTTAAAATAAATATAGCATTAAAGTAATTAAAGAGGAGCAGTTAGGTGGTACAATGGATAAAGCACCAGCCCTGGATACAAGAGGACCTGAGTTCAAATCCTGCCTCAGACACTTGACACTTACTGGCTGTGTGACCTTAAGTAAGTCACTTACTTCTCATTGCCCTAGGAAAAAAAGGTAATTGAGGGAACATAATACTATTTATAGCAGAAAAGGGATAAATCATAACTTGGAAAAATATTAGATAAAGATAGATGAAAATATAAACCTAACTCTTAACTTTAAATGTGATGGGATTAAATAACCCAATAAAATGAAAGGGGGCAACTCTTTGGACATAAAACAAACCTCTACAATATTTTGCTTGGAATGAAGCACATTAAAAAACAAAGATACATGTAAAATAACTGAGGAGAAGGTAAAGTAATAGGATCCATTGATCAAATTTTAAAAAAAAAGAGTTTCAATCATGATTTCTGACAAAGCTCAAACAAATTGTCAAAAAGCAGAAAGGAATAAACAAGGAAATTACTATATAGTAAAAGGATGCACAAGCAACAAACCGATATCATTAATAAATTTATATGCACCAAATACCTTATCATCCAAAATCAGGAAGGAAAATATTATCTGAGCTACATGAAAACATGAATAGTAAAATGATGGTGACAAGAGATATCAATATCTTTCTCTCAGTTTTGGATAAGTGCAATGGAAAGAAAAATAAAAGTGAAAATATGCAACGGAACAAATTTCTGGAGAAATTAAAATTAAAACTATAATTCAATAAATCCTCTAAATGGGACAGCAAAAGACTACATGTATCTTTCATTGCATATATAACTTTTACAAAAATTATCCATGTACTAGTGCACAAGCATATTGCAAGCAAATGTTAAAAGTCAGAAATAATTCATATATATATAACAGACTGTCACACTGAAAAAAGGGTCTACTTCAGGGACCACAAAGAATAGATACAGGAACAAATGGAAACTTAACAATTAAATTCTAAATAATGAGTGGATGAAAGAAAGAAACAATAGCTACATAAAACAAAATGATAAAACTAGAACAAGATACCAAAATTTCTGAGATAAAAAATAATATTCTTCCAAATATACATGAACAACAACAAAATAGATCACTAATAAACTAAATATGAATTTAAAAATAGAAACCAAAAACCAAAATAAGCACAAAAGGGAAGATATTCAAAATTACAGAAGAAATAGATAAACTGGAGACCAAAAAATACAGAATGATAGACTAAATGATAGACTAAAACCTGGTTCTTTTTAAGATCAATAAAATAAAAAGAAAACACAACTCTGATAAAAAGAAGAAAGAAAAAATCAGTACAAAGGCAAATGATCCAACTGAAATCACATGAAAAGCATAACTATGAAGAATAATCAAAATATATTTTGCAGAGGTATATACTAACAAAATTGAGAACACAAAATAAACAGACAAATGCCTTCAAAAATGTAAACTTGCAGAAGACCAGAAATATGAGTGATGAAAGAATATATATACATATATATACATATACATATACATGTACATATACATATATACACACACACATGTTACCATAAGAATAACTGCAGAGTTTTCAAAATGACAAGAAAACGTGTTCCAAATCACTACCTATAAAAAAAAAATGCAAGTAAAGACAACTCTGGTGTTTTACATTACACCTGGCAAGTTGGAAAAAAATGACCAAAAATGACAATAGTCAATGTTGGAGCAATGTAGAATAATAGACCCTCTAATACATTGTTGGTGGAACTGTGAAACAGCTATTTTGGAAAGGAATTTGGAGTGATATAAAATGTGACTAAAATTTACATAGAACCCAGACCTCTTATACATCAAAATCCCCTTAAAAAAGATTTTTCCCACATATATGACAATTCTTTTAGTAACAATTTTTGCAATTGCTAATAATTGAAAACAAAGTAGATGCCCATTAACTAGGTATTAATCAAATTGTGGTGCATGGGTGTAGTTGAATATTATTGTGGTTTAAGAAATAATCTGCGTAAGGGCAGCTAGGTGGCACAGTGGATAAAGCACTGGCCCTGGATTCAGGAGGACCTGAGTTGAAATGCGGCCTCAGACACTTGACACTTACTAGCTCTGTGACCTTGGGCAAGTCACTTAACCCTCATTGCCCTGCAAAAAAGAAAAAAAAGAAACAATTTGTGTGATGAATAAGAAGACCTATATTAACTGGTGCACACTGAAAGGAGCAGAGACAAAATTTATGCAAAGTAGCTATAACAACATAAATGAAAACGACACACCAAAAATCAAAGGAAACAGAAAAAAATATATAAAAATCAAGCAGAGAATTGCTTGAAGAGATGTGAGAGGATACTCCAAAATTATTCCTTTATGGAGGTAGGATATCCACTGGTATTATGCATTTCACATGTTTTCAGATTTTTTTAAATGTCTTGATTTTTTTCACTCTCCAAAAATACTATTTTTATATGGTATGGCTCTCTGGAAAAAGATAGGGGGAAGAATAATTGGTATAACTATGATGGTTTTTAAAGAGAAGATATGGAGATACCACCTCACACCTATCAGATTGGCTAATATGACAAAAAAGGAAAATAATAAATGTTGGAGGAGCTGAGGAAAAAATGTAATACTAATGCATTGCTCGTGGATCTGTGAACTGATCCAACCATTTTGGAGAACAAATTGGAACTATGCCCAAAGGGCTATAAAGCTGTACATACCCTTTGACCCAGATATACCACTATTAGGTCTTTATCGCAAACAAATAAAAAAAAAAGGAACAGCACCCACATGTAAAAATATATTTATAGCTAGTCTTTCTGTGGTGGCAAAAAAAGAATGGAAATTGAGTGAATTTGCATCAATTGGAGAATGGCTAAACAAGTTGTGGTATATGAATGTAATGGAATACTATTGTGCTGTAAGAAACAATGAGCAGGTGAATTACAGAGAGACCTGGAAGGACTTAGATGAACTGATGCTGAGAGAGATGAGCAGAACCAGGGAAACATTGTACACATTATCAATAACATTGTGTGATAATCAACTGTGATAGATATAACTTTTCTCAGTAATGCAATGGTCCAAGATAATTCCAAAGGTATCATGACGGAAAATGCTCTCCACATCCAGAAAAAAGTACTGTGGAATCTGGATGCAAATTGAACATGATGTTTCTCCTTTTTATGTTTTTCTTTTTTTCTTTTGTGAGGTTTTTCCCTTTTGTTCTGATTCTTCTTCCAAAACATCACTAATGCAGCAATATATTTACTGTGATTGTACATATATAGCCTATATCAGATTGCTTGTTGTCTTGGGGAAGGGGGAGGGAAAGGAAGAAGGGAGAAAAATTTGGAACTAGAAATCTTATGAAAACAAATGTTGAAAACAATCTCTACATATAACTAGAAAATAATAAAATACTTTTGGGATAATGAAACAGAAGATACCAATGAAATTTATTTAAAACCTATATAGGATTTTGATTCATTCCTATTGAATTTTACCTATTACATTAGCCCCAATGAAAAATATTTCTTTATCATGACTATTATCCAACTTGATAATCATTCCAATTTCCATTCTGAAATCTCCAAATTTCAAAATTACTCTCTATATTTGTTAATAAAATATTGAAGAACACAAAGTCAAGGGCATACATCTGAAGGACCCCACTAAAGCGAATATTCCAAGTTAACATTGATCCATTAAAACTGCCTTTTCAATACCTGAGCTAACCAAGCCTGAACAACTTAAAGTGGCATGTACAGAAACATGGAAACACTGTCATAGAGAAATGTGAAGACTTATTTTCCAAATGGTTCACAAGAGAAAGATCCTTGAGGGAAGATACCATATTTTTAAAGTATTTTTATTATTTTCCAGTTACATATAAGGATAGTTTTACATTTGTTTTTACGGGATTTTTAGTTCCAAAATTTTTTGCTCCCACCCTCCTTTCCCCCCCTCCTCCCCAAGATAGAAAGCAGTATGATATAGGTTGTATATGTACAATCTCATTAAGCATATTTCTACATTAGTCATCTTTTGAAAGAAGAATCTGAGCACAAGTGAAAAACCTCCAAAAAGAAGGAAAAAAATACCAGTCCCAAAGTAGAAACAGTATGGTTCAATCTTCATTCATAATTCACAGTTCCCTTTTCTGGATGTTGAGAACATTTCCTATCATAAGTTCTTTGAAATTGTTTTAGCTGAGAAGAGCCAAGTCTATTCCCATTGTTCATCACACAATGTTCCTGTTACTGTGTATAATGTTCTCCTGGTTCTGCTCCTCTCAGTCAGTATCAGTTCATGTAAGTCCTTCAATGTTTCTTTGAACTCCTCCTGCTCATCGTTTCTTACAGCACAATAGTATTCCATTACATTCATATAATACAACTTGTTTAGCCATTCCCCTATTGATGGGCATTCCCTCAATTTCCAATTCTTTGCCACCACAAAGAAAGCTGCTATAAATATTTTTGTATATGTGGGTCCTTTTCCCTTTTCTATGTTCTCTTTGGGAAACAGACCCAGCAGTGGTACCACTGGTTCAAAGGGAATGAAAAGTCCCATATCCCTTTAGGTATAGTTCCAATGGAAGATACCATATTTAACCCTTCTTTTATATATTTCACTATATTGTACATAGTAGGTGATAATAAGATGCTTTTTCTTCTTATCCTAATTTTTGTGGTCTTCAACTGAAAGTGTAACCTTAAAACATCCTTATTTTCTTTATTTTTCCATTAGACGTGTTTAGAAACCATATGTAACACTAAGAGAGTGACAATGAGCTGAGATTTTTAGAAATTTTCTTTGATGATTAACTTTAACTCTGTTTAACTACCTTTCTCTTCTCCTTATTTTCCATCCACCAGTGTTCTCTTCTTACTCTCCCCCACCCCCACATTTTACTTTCTTCCTCATAGAACCATAGGTTAGAGGTAGGGAAAGAGAATATATCTGTTGTTTCATTGGTATAGGGAACTCCCAGGAGAGGAAACTCTTTCCACCAATGTAGGTTGACACCTTCTTTGCAATTTATATTCATAGAGTGCTGTTGTTAAAAATGAGACATCAATTGACTTGCCTGGAGTGACACGGCTATTATATTTCAGAAGTGGGGTATAACTCCAGATCCTTTTGTCCTCAAGGCTGGTTCTTTATACACTATGGCATGCTGTATCTTGATAAAATGCTAATATCAGAGAATCATAGAGTTAGAAGTGACATCTAGTCTATCATTCTACTCAGTCATGAAACCTACCTACAATATGCCAATAAGTGGGCATCCAGACTATATTTGATAACCTTAGGAAACCAAGAATTATTTATGAGAACCTTCAGGGATAACCCATTCCAATTTTGGGCATGTGTAATTGGTTAGAAATTTCCTCTTTATATTAAACTGAAATGTATCTCCCTGTAACAGACTGACTGCATATGAATTTCAGTTGAGTTTTCTACTACCAGTATGTTCATGTAAATTCTCAGAGCCTCAATTATTCTATTTGTAAAATGGGGATAGCATTAGATAGTATCTAAGCTCCCTTTCAGTTCCAAAACCATCACCTTGTGATCCAGTTGAAAAAATATGCAAACTTCCACTGGTCCTTGTCTAACCTTTCAGAGTTCATCAGATCCCATCTTATCCCTTCTTTACTTAACAATTGCTCATCTTCCCTGAACTCCATCTTATACTTACATTAGCCTCTTTAAAATGTAAAAGCTGGGGCAGCTAGGTGGCATAGTGGATAGAGCATCTGCCCTGGAGTCAGGAGTACCTGAGTTTAAATCCGGCCTCAGACACTTAACACTTCCTAGCTGTGTGACCCTTGGCAAGTCACTTAACCCCAATTGCCTCACCAAAAAAAAAAAAAATTTAAATTTAAATGTAAAAGCTAATAATAAACTTGAAGACTCCAGCTTTTGGGATAGGAACTCTGTATTTGACAAAAACTGATTGGAAAATTGGAACATAGTATGGTAGAAACTAGGCATAGACCAACATCTTACTCATTATACTAAAATAAGATCAAAATGGGTACAGGATTTAGACATAAAAGGTGATACCATAGGTAAATTAGGAGAGGAAGAAATAGTTTACCTCTAAGATCTTTGGAATGGAGAACAGTTTATGACCAAACAAGTGATAATATTATGAAATGCAAAATGGATAATTTTGATTACATTAAATTAAAAAGGTTTTGTACAAACAGAAGCAATGCAGCCAAAATTAGAAGGGAGACAGAAAACTGGGAAACAATTTTTATAGACAGTAGTTCTGATAAAGGTCTCATTTCTAAAGTATATCGAAACTAAATCAAATATATAAGACTGCAAGTTATTCACCAATTGAGAAATGGTCAAAGGATATGAACAGGCAATTTTCTGATGAAGAAGTCAAAGCTATCTATTGCCATATGAAAAAATCCACTAAATCAGTATTGATTAGAGAAATGCAAATTAAAACAACTCTGAAGCACCACCTGCCACCTATCAGATTGGTTAATATGACAAAAAAGGAAAATAATAAATGTTGGAGAATCTGTGGAAAAAGATTGGATCACTAATGCATTGTTGATGGAGCTGGGAACTGATCCAACCATTCTGGAGAGCAATTTGGAATAATGCTCAAAGGGCTATAAACATGTGCATACCCTTTGCCCCAGGAATACCACTATTAAATCTTTTTCCCAAAGAGATCATAGAAAAGGGAAAGGACCTACATGTACAAAATTATTTATAGCTGCTCTTTTTGTGGTGGCAAGAAATTGGAAATTAAGGGGCTGCCCATCAATTGGGGAATGTTTGAACAAGTTGTGGTATATGAATGTAATGGAATACTATTGTGCTTTAAGAAACAATGAGGGGCAGCTAGATAGCGCAGTGGATAGAGCACTGGCCCTGGAGTCAGGAGTACCTGAGTTCAAATCCGGCCTCAGACACTTAACACTTACTAGCTGTGTGACCCTGGGCAAGTCACTTAACCCCAATTGTCTCACTAAAAACAAAACAAAAACAAAACAAAGCAAAAAAAAAACACACACACACACAAAAGAAACAATGAGCAGGTGGATTTCAGAGAAACCCAGAAGGACTTACATGAACTGATGATGAGTGAGATGAACAGAACCAGGAGAACATCGTACACAGTATCATCAACATTATGTGTTGATCAGCTTTGATAGACTTGATTCTTCTCAGCAATAAAATGGTGCAAAGGACTCATGATGGAAAATGCTCTCCAAATGAGCCCAAAGGACTCATGATGGAAAATGCTCTCCAAATCCAGAAAAAAAAACAAACTGTGGAATATGGATGCAGATTGAACCATACTATTTCTTTTGTTTTTGCTGCTGTTGTTTTTCTTTTTTTGAGGTTTTTCCTTTTTGTTCTGTTTCTTCTTTCATAGCAAGACTAATGCATAAATATGTTTAATGTGATTGCACATATATAACCTATATCAGATTACTTGCTGTTTTGGGAAGTGGGAAGGGAGAAAAATTTGAAACTAGAAATTTTGTAAAAACAAATGTTGAAAAATTACTCTGCATGTACCTGGAAAGTAATAAAATACTTGTATAATTAAAAAATATAAAAGCTAAACATATGAAATAACATTTACAATGCCCATGTAAGTACATGACAACTTTCTGATCTATTTTTCCATCTCATATCTCTGGGTCTTACTCCTGGTTGTCCACCATGGGTAGAATGTTCTTTCTTACCTCTATCTATTGGCTCTCTTGTTTGCATTCAAAACCCAAAGCAAAGACCCATCCCTTTACTTAAAAAATTTCTTGATGCTCCCACATACTAATTAGTTCCCTCTGTCCCACAAAATTTTCCTTCTATTATACACACGCATATATGAAATGCATACATGTGCTTATATGTATTACACATGTTCAAATAAATGTGTATATATGCACATGTATCTGCATATGCTATCTTCTCCTTTAGAATGTAAGTTCCTTGAGAAGGATTATTTCAAGTTTGTTACTATTTCCAGTGCTCAGTTTAGTTCCTCACACATAGTAAACACTTAATAAATGCTTGTTGAATAATTCATTTTTTTTTATTTTAAAGAAACAAAATATCTGATTCACAATAATGTCTATAGGATTTAACTAAATGTGGCATTCAATGGTTGCTTCTGTGTTCCCATTGTATAGTATTAATGGATGGTTACTAAACACTCCAATTGCAAAGTAATTTAATTATTTTAGCTGCTTTACGGACTAAATTAAAGTAGTCAATCACCATTAATTTTGCAATGATTATCCATTACTAGAGATTAAAAAAATGAACTAACCATAGACATTTCCTTTTCATTCTTTCATATAGACGGAGTTTAAATTTTTCTTATGTATGTTATCCATTCGACTGTAATTTCCTTGATGGAAAAGGTCATATTTTAGCCTAATTAAACACACTACAACAATACTAGGCCTGTGACAAAATAAAGACAATAAACTATATTAATAGGAGAAGTCACATAGCAGTATTTAAAGACAAAGGAGAACAATGAAGTGGATAGAAGATTGAACTGGAATTCAGGAAGAACATGGGTTCAAATTCTACTTTTGATACTTAATAGCTATGTTATTAACATGATATGAATAGGCCATTAAATGTCTCTAGGTTCTAGTTTCCTCATCTGTAAAATTATTATAATAATCTCTGGAATACCTACCTCATAGGGTGAGAGAATGCATATAAATTACTTGGCAAACTCTAATGCACTGTATGGATATCAATTCAAATGGCCAAGGAGGCAAGAGGTTCAATTCAGAACACCACCACAGGAAATGGAGTAACAAAAGTTACTAACAGAAATAATAAACACACATGGGTTGGAGTACCAGCTCTGCAAATCTCTAGCCATGTGACCTTTGGAAAATCACAGCGTTTTGGGGCCTAAGTTTTCTTTATTTAAAATAAAGAGTGGGGCAGCTAGGTGGCAGAGTGGATAGAGCACTGGCCCTGGAGTGAGGAGGACTTGAGTTCAAATCCAGCCTCAGACACTTGACTAGCTGCGTGACCCTGGGCAAGTCACTTAACCCCCATTGCCTCACAAAAAAACCAAACCAAACCAAACCAAACCAAAAATAATATAAAATAAAGGGATTGGACTAATTATTATCTACAGTTCATTCCAGTGGTAGCATTCTGAAGCTGTGGGAAGTCATTCTTCCTAAACAAAATCCAGCCTGAGCAAATTTGTCATAACAAATAATCAAAGTAGATAATCAGGTATTTAACCCTTAATAGGTAGAAAAGCAAGTTGGCAGCTATTACAGAGTACAATGTCTGAATCTATTGGGCTACTTGTCAAGAAATTAGGCATATACTTCCATGATGATCCTATTGGAAGATAAATATGAGAGTCTAGCATCTGTATTTCCTAGTTGCCAGGCCCATCCACTGAGTGACCATTATTTTGGCTTAAAAACTAAAACATATTGAAAGGGAATATATGAGTGTAAAGCTTCCTACACTTCTGGCAAATAGAGAGAGAAGCTGGTGCCAAGCAAGTATCATGTTGATATATAGGAGCCAATTAGTTTTGTAATTTCTTTCTGCCAATGGATGTAAACCTAGTATTTGGAATCTAGTAAATTATACATGGCCCTTTAAAGATTTCAATTTAAGTAAAATATAAATATTTACTTTTGTTTTGATTTATTTTGATTTTCAAAAGTATCTGATAGCTTTAGTTGCAAAGGTCAAGAGACTAATATATTGTGCTACCTACAAAAAAGGGCTATAGAAACATGTTAATGAAGCAGCCATTACAATTAATGTAGGTCAAAATAATAATATTGAAAATGGCATATAATTTCCAATTGATGCCAACATTTTTAGAAGACTCAGAAAAAGACTCACCTTGTGATGGAAAACACATGTACTTTTTTTGGAGGGCAAGGGGGGATGTTGTTTACTTCACTTTCTTTGTTTTTTGGTTAGGCAATGGGGGTTAAGTGACTTGCCCAGGGTCACACAGCTAGTATCAAGTGTCTAAGGCCAGATTTGAACTCAGGTACTCCAGAATGCAGGGCCGGTACTTTATCTACTGCACCACATAGCTGCCCCATGATATTTACTCTTTAGAGAACAATGTATTCATCTAGAATAGGTGAATTACTTTTAACAAGTGTCCTTTAAGAAGTGATAATACAATGAGAGATATTGGAATGTACTTTTACTCGCCCTTTCCCATTTATTTTAAAGTATTCAAAACTCAATGGATAATATAGCTTTCTCTGTGCATCTCTGTATCTGTCTCTCTCCTTCACTGTGTCTCATTCTCTTGAATCGGAAATCTCTCCCCCCATTATCAAGTAATCAATATTATCAAGTATCAAGCACCATGAGAAGTGTGTGGTGTGCTGTGGAATGTTATTTGTGGAAGTCTGAGTGTACCTTAAAATTACCTATGTTGAGAATGCCATCAGTGTGAATGTAAATTATTCTCATAATACTTATATTTAAGTGGAACTTTTTTATAGTTGGAAAAATAAGCATATGGGTTCATATTTATTAGAGTTTTCTCATTCATCTTTTCTGGACAATAATAATAAGGTCTAAAATACTTTCCATGCCTTTCAGTATCTTCTCATTCAGATTCCTCAACATCTTCATGATTATATTGCTTCTATCATGGTTCTCTTATATATGTACATGGCCTAATCTAGCTGCTTTTCCTGTATTTAATCTCTTTGATGCCATTTCTGCTTCCTCTAAAATCATTTCTGGTGCTGAAATCTTAAGAGTCTAAGTGCATTGGCTCCACTATTCATGATGGCAAAATATTATTAAAAGAAGAATCTTTGAAAATCTTTTCCATTTTTCATTATGTGTTCTTCCATTTTCATCTAAATTCCCTTGAGATAACTTTGCATAGTTAGGTCTCTTGCTATTTTTTCCCTTAAATTGTAACTCTGCCACTGAATTTATTAGGTTATACTATACATAATTTTCTATCATCTTTCTCCTTAAGAATTTATAAATGAATTTATAGTTTAAATCTGTTGTGTCTTTCACAGACATCTTGATACTGTTTTTTTTGTTGTTTGTTTGCAGGGCAATGAGGGTTAAGTGACTTGCCCAGGGTCGCAGAGCTAGTAAGTGTCAAATGTCTGAGGCTGGATTTGAACTCAGGTCCTCCTGAATCCAAGGCTAGTGCTTTATCCACTGCACCACCTAGCTGCCCTTATACTGTTTTAAATATATCAAGTGTTTCCTTACCAGGCTGTTGTAGTCACCTTTGTTCTCCTTGTTATATCAATTAATTTACATTGATTAAATTTCCTTATAAAATTATTATAATCCATTTATATTTCTACTCTTCAAACTGCATCCCATTTTTCATTATCAATAATTCTTTTCAATGTCAGGATAGAATTGTTCTAAATGCTTGTCATATCTTTTTCTCATATCTTTCTTTTTGCAGTTCACTAATTTTGAACTTTGTTTTAAAAAGTCAATGATTGGCATTCCAGTGAATCATTTGGATTTGTGTATACTCTTTCATCCAACCACTATAAGTTTTGTATACCAAAGAGATCAAAGCAAAAAAGTTCTACTGGTACAAAAATATTGGTAACAGCTGTTTTTATGATGGCAAAGAATTGGAAATTGAAGAATGATTATCACCTGGAGAATGTTGAACAAGCTGTGGTATAGGAATATAGTATTGTGCTGTAAAAATGAAGAGGGTGATAGTTTCAGAAAAGCTGGGAAGTTTTTTATGAACTAAGAGAAAGTGAAGTGAATAGAACTAGGAGAATATTGTACATAGTAACAGCATTATTGTAACAATGATCAGCAATGAAATACAGCTATTTTGATTAATAAAATTATCCAAGACAATTCCGAAAGACCCATGATGAAAAATGCTACTTACCTGTACAGAAATTGTCAACTGGCCATTTTAAGAACTTTGACTGAGTTCTCTATGTGTTTGAGAAATGAGGTCTTTATCAAAGAAACTTGCTTCAAATTTTTTTCACAGTTAGTATTGCTAAATAATTTCCCTCCATCCTACTCCCTCCCCATGCCATTTACTCTTTTCTCTATCTCCTTTCACCCTTTCCCTCTTCAAAGGTGTTTTGCTTTTGACTTCCCCCTCCCCCAATCTGCCATCCCTTCTATCACTTCCCCCGCCCCCATCTTATCCCTTTCCCCTTCTACTTTCCTGCAGGGTAAGATAGATTATTATACCCAATTGAGTGTGTATATTATTCCCTTTTTGACCCAATTCCGATGTGAGTAAGGAAGGATCACTCACTCAACATCACCTCCCCCATCTTCCCCTCCACTGGATAAGCTTTTTCTTGCTTCTTTTATATGAGATAATTTACCACATTCCACCTCTCCCTTTTCCTTTCTTCCTGCGCATTCCTCTCACCCCTTAATGTTATTCTTCTAAAGATAGCATTGCTTCATATTCAACTAAAATATGTGCCCTCTGTCTAAATATGGAACTCTTTTTTTTTAAATGCTAAAAAATTAATGTTGAACTATATGAAATGAAAGAAACATATACATACATACCTATGTTTGTAGATGGATAGATAGATACATACATACATAGATACATAAATACATAGATACAGAGCAGATTGAAGCTTATTTTTTTTTCTTACTCTGTTTTCCCTGGTGTGTTCTTTGGTTACATGTAATTGAGAAAATACAATAAAACCTATGTAAAATAAGAATCATAGTTTTTCCATTATCTAATGGCTAACATGCTATGGGAGAAACTTAATCACTTTAGTACTGACGTGTTGATTTAAAGTCAAACCAGATAGATAGATAGTCAATTAAATGACCTGATTGTACATGTTTAAGAATGATTCCCATAATAGTCATGTCATTTATATAATCTATTTAGTATTTATGAGATCATTTTGAACTCACTTCATCCAATGCCATATAATTCTTTTCTTGAAGAAAGTTTTGGTCATTCCTCATTCCTTACTACAGATTTATGTTATCCTACATATACTTATCATCCCTACCTATCTCAACTCTTGTGTCAGAGTCACTGACTGAACATTAAAGTATACATTACTTTGATTTGGAGGGTATTCTTTAGTTTTGAAGAATTTTTTCCACCTCTTATCTTCTACCACATGCATTTATATATTAGCTGCATTATTTTCATTATGTTCTTTTTGAAAAATAGTATCATCCATAAAACACTACAAGATAAGACATTTTCTTTTGGTGCCTTTTATGAATGCTGAAAGCAACTCTGAAAAGGTTATGAGATGTCCAACTATTTAGCAAAAACTTTTCCTTCTGGTTTCACATTAAATCAACATGTCAGTATTAACGTGATTAAATTTCTCCCATAGCATGTTAGTCATTAGATAATATAAAAGCTATGATTCCTTTGTTTTTACAATAGTTTTTATTTTATTTTTCTTAATTACATGTAAGTAAAAAATACCCCAGGAAAAATATCATAAGAAAAAACAAAACAAAACAGTGAACTTCAATCTGCAATTTTCAAACAGATTCCATCTGTCCACACCCCACCTATATGTGGATATCATTTTTCATCATAAGTCCTTGAAAACTATCTGGGATCATTGTATTGCTGAGAATAGTTAAGTCATTCACAGTTGAATATCATAAAATATTGCTATTACTGCATAAAGCATTTTCCTGATTCTGATCACGTATGTATGTGTGTATGTATGTGTTCATACATGTGTGTATGTATATATACACATATGTGCGTACATATTCATGTGTACATGCATATACACATATAAATGCATACATATAAATCATTAGAGGTTGTTCTGAAAGCATCCTGCTTGCAATTTCTAATAGCACCACACAATCATATAGTACCCCTTGTTCAGACATTTCTGAAATAATGGACATCCTTGTTTCTAATTTTTTCCATGCCAAAAAGAAATCCTATGAATATTTTTTAATGTATAGGTTATTTAAACTTTTATTTTATGTCTTTGGGAAAGAGAATTAGTAGTGATATTGCTGGGTCAAAGGCTATGCACAGTTCTATACCCCTTTGGGCATAGTTACAAATTGATCTCCAGGATGATTAGATCCACTCAGAAATTGACCAAAACAGTATTAGTGTCCGAATTTTCCTATAGACCCTCCCACATTTGTATTTTCTCTTTTCTTTCACATTAGTCAATCTGATAGGTAGGAGGTGGTACCTCAGAGTTATTTTAATTTGCATTTCTCTAATCAATAGCAATTAAGAGGACCTTTTCATATGACTATAGATGTTTTTTTTTTAAACTGCCTGTTCATATCTCTGACATCATATCAATCGGGGAATGACTTATATTCTTATAAATTTGAGGCAGTTCTCTATATATTTGAGAAATTATGCCTTCATCAGAGAAACTTCCTGTATTTTTCCAGTTTCCAACTTTACTACTAATCTTGACTATGTTGGTTTTATTTGTACAAAAACCTTTTAATTTGATTAAATCAAAATAATCTATTTTGTTTGTACAAAAACTTTTTAAATTTAATGTAATCAAAATCATCCATTTTGCATTTCATAATATTCTCTATCTCTTGTTTGTTCATACATGGTTCTCCTTTCCAAAGATCTGAAAGGTAGACTATTCTTTCCTCTATTACTTTACCTATGGTATCACCTCTTATGTCTAAATCATGTATCCTTTATGACCTTATTTTAGTATAAAGTGTAAGATGTTGGTCTATGCCTAGTTTCTGCCATACTATCTTCCAGTTTTCCCAGCAGTTTTTGTCAAATAATGAGTTCCTATCCCAGAAGCTGGAGTCTTTGGGTTTATCAAACACTACATTACTAATGCCATTTACTACTGTGTTTCCTGTGCCTAGCCTATTCCATTGATCCTCCACTCTATTTCTTAGCCAGCAAAAGATAGTTTTGATGACTGCTGCTTTATAGTAAAGCTCCAGATTTGGTACAGCTAAAGAAAATGGGTTGACCAGCAAGTCCAACTGGATCGAGCCCGTGGTGGTCAGTAATGCTATACCCTGATGCTATCATGTACTCTCTGATATGCATCCAAAATTAGAAGGGAGGCAGAAATCTGGGAAACAATTTTTATGGCCAGTACTTCTGATAAAGCCCTCGTTTCTAAAGTATATAGGGAACTAAATCAAATTTATAAGAATCCAAGTCATTCCCCAATTGAGAAATGGTCAAAGGATATGAACAGGAAGTTTTCTGATGAAGAAATCAAAGCTATCTATTGCTATATGAAAAAATGCTCTAAATCACTATTGATTAGAGAAATGCAAATTAAAACAACTCTGAGGTACCACCTGACACCTATCAGATTGGCTAAAATTACAAAAAAGGAAAATAATAAATGTTGGAAAAGCTGTGGAATAATTGGAACACTAATGCATTGTTGGTGGAGCTGTGAACTGATCCCACCATTCTGGAGAACAATTTGGAATTATGCCCAAAGGGCCACAAAGCTGTGCATACCTTTTGATCTAGCAAAACCACTTTTGGGTCTTTTCCCCAAAGAGATCACGGAAAAGGGAAAAGGACCTACATGTAAAAAAAACATTTATAGCTGCTCTTGTTGTGGTGGCAAGGAATTGGAAGTTGAAGGGATGCCCATCAATTGGGGAATGGCTGGACAAGTTGTGGTATATGGATGTAATGGAATACTATTATGCTGTAAGAAATGATGAGCAGGAGGAGTTCAGAGAAACCTGGAGGGTCTTATGTGAGCTGATGATGAGTGAGATGAGCAGAACCAGGATAACATTGTGCACAATATCATCAACATTGTGTGTTGATCAACTGTGATAAACTATACTCTTCTCACCAATCCAATGGTACAAGAAAGTTCCAAGGGACACATGATGGAAAAGGCTCTCCAAATCCAGAAAAAAAGAAACTGTGGAATATGGACGCTTATTGCACCATACTATCTCTTTTGTTTTTTGTGCTGTTGATTTTCTTTTTTTGAGGTTTTTCCTTCTTGCTCTGATTCTTCTTGTATAACATGACTAATGCAGAAATATATTTAATGTTATATATCAGATTACCTGCTGTCTAGGGGAGAAGGGAGGGGAGGGAGGAAGAAAAATTTGAAATTGGAAATCTTATCTAAACAAAGATTGAAAAATTAAATATATAAATTAAAAAAATAATCCATTTTTTATCTTATAAGGTTTTCTATATCTTGTTTGGTCATAAATTCTCCTCTTACCAGCAAACCTAAAAGATAAAATATTCCATGCTCCCCTAATTTGATTATGACATCATCCTTTATGTCTAACTTATGTACCCTTTTGGAGTTTATCTTGGCATATGGCATGTGTTGTTGGTCTATACCAAATTTCTGCTAAAATGGTTTCCACTTTTCCCAGCAAAAATTTTTAAATAGTGTCAAACACTAGATTCCTATGGTCATTTAATACTCAGTATTATGTACCTAATCTATTACACTAATCCACCAGTCTATTTCTCAGCCAGTACCAGATTAATTTGAAGGTAACCAATTTTTAACAGTTTGAGATCTAGTACTCATAAGTCACCTTCTTTCACATATTTTCATTGATTCCCTTGAGATTCTTGACCTTATATACTTCCAAATGAATTATTTATTTTTTTTTGAAATTCTATAAAATATTTTTTCTGCAAGAAATAGACTAAATAGTATTAAGATGTATTTTGTAATTTTTTCTATTTTCATCACATGTCAAAGTCAAAGTATTGATAAAAAATGCCTAACATATGGGTAATGAACCATCTACATGTAGCAATAATCCTCAAAAAACAAACTCCAATTTCTTTTATCCTGTTTAAATCCATTATTGTTTGTTCTCTATTCATATAGTCGATTTATTTCCATCTCACTATGAAAAATGCAAGCACATTTTGTGACGGCCTTCTCTAATTAGGATCATAAATTCAGAATGTCTATAGAGAAAAAACAAACAGGAATCAAGGAGAAGACTTGTCCTCATTAACTATTTCCAAATCATTTTATTTATTCCCCCCCCAATTATATGTAAGATAATTTGAACATTCTTTTTCTTTAATTGAGTTCTAAATACTCTTCTCCATTTATGTTCTTCCCTCCTCACTGAGAAAACAAGCTGGTTTTACATATGCAGTCATGCAAAATATTTCCATATTAGCCAAATTGCCAAAGAAAATGGAGACCAAAAAATAAGAAAAATAAAGTGTTTAAAAAGTATGCTTCTTGCTCTTATTTTTAAATAATGCATATTTTTTTATAGTTTTGAGTACCAATTTTTATCATTCTTTCCTTCCCTCCCCTCCCCCCTTCCTGAGGCAGTAAGTAATCAAATATGGGCTTTACATATGCTATTATGTAAAACATTACCACATTAGTCATTTGATTAAATGAATGAAATGAAATGAATGCTATAAAATTTTAATTTGAAGTGAATGTGACTTGGTCACTTCCTTGTTGTGCTTTATATATACACCCAGGGAAAGAAAATTAGTTTTATTGGTATAATGAATTAAATCACTATTTTTATCAATTGCATACAAAAGTATTCTTCAATCATATTTCCAAATTGTCCGGCAGAATAATATCAGTTCACAACTCCAACAACAATGCATTATTGTCCTAATTTTCCCATATCCTCTCTCTCATTTGCCATTTTCCTTTTCTGTCATATTAGCTAATATGAAAGGTGTGAAGTGGAACCTCCAAATTGTTTTTTTTCTTTTTTTTTTTTATGGGGCAATGGGGTAAAGTGACTTGCCCAGGGTCACACAGCCAGTAAGTGTCAAGTGTCTGAGGCTGGATTTGAACTCAGGAACTCCTGAATCCAGGGCCGGTGCTTTATCCACTGCACCACCTAGCCGCCCCGACCTCCAAATTGTTTTAATTTTAATTTCTTAAATGAATAGCAATTTAGAACTTTCCCCCTGTATGATTATACTTAGCTTTAATTTCTTCTTCTGAAAATAGCATGTTCATGACTTTGGCTATTTATTAATTGGGAAAAAAAGAAACACCTTACATTCACATAAATTTGAATCCATTCCCTACAAATCTGAGGCCTTTATCAGAGAAACTTACTGGGTTTTTTTTTTTTTTTGTAGATTCCAGCTTTTTCTAATCTTGGCTACTTTAATTTTCTTTCTGCAAAAACTTTAAAGAATGATTTAATCAAAGTCTTTTATCCCATAATATCCTCTATCTTTAGTTTGGTAATAATTTTTTTACCTTATGCATAGATCTGACAGGTAAAATATTCCAGGCTCTCCTAATTTGTTTATGGTAACACCCTATATGTTTAAAAACATGTGACCATTTTAACATTATCTTGGTATATGTTGTGAAAGTAGGTATATCTAGTTTCTGCCAAACTGCTTTCCAGTTTTCTGAGCAAAAAAACACAAGATGAAACAAACAAAATGACAACAACAAAAATGAAAATAGTGTGCTTCAATCTGTATTCAGACTCCATGGTTGTTTTGTGTTTTTTTTTTTCCTGGATGTGGAGAGTATTTTCTGTTCTGAACATATTAATATCCTCCTCATCTCCCTCCCAATAGGTCCCACTCTCTGATTCTGCAACCCTTAGGCCTGATGGAGAGATTTTGCCTTATCTTCATGAGAACTTGGCTTCCATGTCACAGACTGGTCATTTCCTTTTTACTTATTGGGGGGGGGGGAAGCGGGGCAGGGCAATGAGGGTTAAGTGTCTTGCCCAGGGTCACACAGCTAGTAAGTATCAAGTGTCCAAGGCTGGATTTGAATTCAGGTCCTCCTGAATCTGGCACCGGTGCTTTATTCACTGTTCCACCTAGCTGCCCCCTGACCAGTAATTTCCAAAACTCTAACCATATGCTGGATATCTCCTCCCTTCCAACAGAACTCGAACTTTTCTCCTGAGGTACTTAATTTAATAGGTGATTTTTTGCAAGTGCCAAGTCTCCAGATTACTTCTCAGAAATTTCAAAATTATGTCACTAAATATATATTACTCCTTTTCTCCAGGTGACTTGGATTTGTTGCCTTCTCTCAATATTATACAAACTCTTAAGGTCAAGGATTATCTTTCTTGCTTATATTTTTATCTCTTGAGCTTAATAAAGTGCTACACATATAAAAGCATAATAAATGCTTTTATCCTTCATTAATTCATTCATCCATTTTTATCCATTCAATCATGTAATCACAGATTTAATGCGTGAGAGTCATCAATTTCCAACTGTTTCAATATTTCAATTTTCATGGTTCCTATATCAATGACACTCCCCACCCCCAATATGCTATATAATGTTAGAGCAATATTGAGTGAACTATTTGTAGCTGAAAGATCAGTGAAATCAGTTACGTTAGAATGATCCTAAGCTATTTCTTGAGTAATTGGAGCTGTAAAATATTCAATCTACTTTTTGCCAAGGACATTGCCCTAAGGCTCAAAAGGGAAATTTATAGGCCTGTATTTCTAATTAATTTTCACTGTTTTCTGCCCATTTTTTTCTGTTTTCTCATGAGTTCTCCTGTGTTGTTATTTAAAAGTCGCTGTGGGACTGTCACCTTGTATTGCCAAACAAAGAACAATGACTTGCCTTTAGGATATGAAGTTGAAATTTCACATTCTCCATTTTTTCTAGTCAGAAAAATTGCAAAAATACATATTCCCCTCATTAAAAGTCTAAATAAAAAGAGTCAACCATCCCCCAATAAAGTATATGATTTGAAAGATTGAAACATTATTACAAATATTCTAAGTTAAATAATTACCATTTTCTCAGGGCAGCTAGGTGGCACAGTGGATAGCACATTTGCGTGAAGTTGGGAAGACCTGCGTTCAAATCTGACCTAAGACACTTACTAGCTGTGTGACCCTGAGAAAGCCATTTAATACCAATTGCCTTAAACATCTAGGGGCCATCTCCAGTCATTCTGATATATATCATGTCATTGGACCCAGATGGCTCTGGAGGATAAAGTGAGGCTGGTGACATTGCATGGCTCTCCCTCAGTTAAATCCAAATCACTGCAAGTCATGACATTACCCTGATGTCATGATCCTCTTCAAAAATGAAGGACAAACAACAACAACATTTTCTCAATGGTAATGTGACTTTTACTTCAAAACTTAGTATTTATGATTTATAGACAAAGCTTCCTATCTTCAAGTATAATTTAAATGTTAAATATATTTGCCCCATTTTCATGGTTGTACAGTTGTTATAAATTGATATAAGCTATTTGGGTGGTAATTTTCCATTGAGTTGAGTTGGAATAAATTGTCCTGATTGGAAAGAGAAATATTTGTGATGTATAATATTTTCATGCTCTAGTGTGAAGATACTCAAACTTTTTTTATCTCATAGACCTCTTTGGCTGTCTGTAGAAACCAATGGGGACACTAGGTGGCGCAGTGGATAGAGCACTGGCCCTGGAGTCAGGAGTACCTGAGTTCAAATCCGGCTTCAGACACTTAACACTTACTAGCTGTGTGACCCTGGGCAAGTCACTTAACCCCAATTGCCTCACTAAAAAACAAACAAACAGACAAACAAACAAATAAAACAAAGAAAGAAAGAAAAACAACAAATAGAAACCAATAGACCTTTCCTCAATAAATTTTAAATGAATAAAATCAATCACAGAGGACTACAAATGAAATGAATTATATTAACATATATTTTAATAACAAAATTCATCTGGAAGAACAAAAGCTCAAGAATATCAAGAGAATTAATGAAAAAATGCACAGGCTGCTAGCCTAGGCATACCAAATCTAAAACTATATTATAAAGTGGCAATTATCAAAACTATTTGGTAATGGCCAAGAAATAGAGTGGTGGATCAGTGGAATATGTTAGGCACATGAGACACAATACTAAATGATTATGGTAATCTACTCTTTGATAAACCCAAAGACTCCAGCTTCTGGGATAAGAACTCCCTATTTGACAAAAACTGCTGGGGAAACTGGAAAGTAGTATGGCAGAAATTAGGAAAAGACCAATGTCTTACACTATATACCAAAATAAGATCAAAATGGGTACATGGTTTATACATACTGGGTGATATCATAGGTAAATTATGAGAGGAAGGAATAGATTAACTGTCAGATCTATGGAGAAGGGAAGACTTATGACCAAACAAGTGACAGAGTTTAGTATGAAATGCAAAATGGATCATTTTGATTACATTAAATTTAAAAAGGTTTGTAGAAACAAAACAAATGCAGCCAGAGTTAGAAGGAAAGCAGAAATCTGGGTAACAATTTTTATAGTCAGTGTTTCTGATAAAGACCTCATTTCTAAAATAGATAGAGAACTGAATCAAATTTATAAGAATTCAAATCATTCACTAATTGAAATGGTCAAAGGATATGAACAGGCACTTTTCAGATGAAGAAATTAGTGCTATCTATAGTCATAGTTTTATAGTGCTAAATCATTGTTGATTAGAGAAATGCAAATTGAAAAAAACACTGATATACCACCTCATACCTATTAGATTGGCTAACATGACAAAAAATGATAAATGTCAGAAAAAATTTGGGAAAATTGGAACACTGATACATTGTTGTTGAAGTTGATAAGTGATCCAGTCATTCTGGAGAATAATTTAGAACTATGCTCAAAGGGCTATAAAACTGTGCATGCCCTTTGACCCAGCAATATCACCACTAGGTCTGTATCCCAAAGAGATCATAAAAAAGAGAAAAGGACCCACATAAACTAAATATTTATAGCAGTTCTTTTTGTAGGAGTAAAAAAAAATTGGAAATTGGAAGGTTCTGCATCAATTGGGGAATGACTGAACAAGTTGTGGTATATTAATGTAATGGATTATTATTATGCTATAAAATGATGAGCAGGTGGATTTCAGAAAAACCTGGAATTGCATGCACTGATGGTGAGTGAAGTAAACATAACCAGGAGAACATTATACACAGTAAGAACAATATTGTGTTATGATCATCTGTGATAAACACCTCTTCTCAGTAATACAAATATCCAAGATCATTTGAAAGGACTCATAATAAAAAATGCTTTCCTCATCCAGAAAAAGCACTATGGATTCAGAATGTAGATTGAAGCATAGAATTTTCACTTTTTTTTCTTTCTTGAGTTTTTTTTTTGCTTTTATTCTGATTCTTCTTTCACACCATGACCAATGTAAAACTATGATTAACGTGGTTGTACATATATAAACTATGTCAGAATACTTGCTATCTTGGGGAATGGAGAGAGAAGGAATGGAAGGATAAATATTTGGAAATCAAAATCTTATAAAAATGAATGTTGAAACTATCAATAAATGCATAAACATACATACATATATGCATATCATATATGTATGTATTTATGTGTATACATATATACATATTTTGTATATGAGCTGACAAGTCTTCTGAAATGTCAAGTTAAAGACACATGTGCTAGCATATGAAAAATATGAATGCCTTAAGATAAAGTTTCTTGGAATTTTCAAAAAAGAGTAAACATTGGTCAAGTTTTATTTTTTTAAGTGAAAATATTTTTATTTTTATTTTTCCAATTACATGCATAAACATTTCAAACTTTTTTTTGGATTTTTACTTACAAATAATCTTTCTCCCAACCTCCCCAACTTCATATATGCATGTGCAATAATACAAATCACATTTCCTATTAGTCATGTTACAAAAGAAAACACAGACCAAAAAAAAAAAAAAGAAAGAAAAAATAAATTAAAAAAGTATGATTCTATCTACATAGTTCTTTCTCTAAAAGTTGATGGTATTTTTTTTTTAGTGAGGCAATTGGGGTTAAGTGACTTGCCCAGGGTCACACAGCTAGTTAAGTGTTAAGTGTTTGAGGCCAGATTTGAACTCAGGTACTCCTGACTCCAGGGCCGGTGCTCTATCCACTGCGCCACCTAGCTGCCCCTAGTTGATGGTATTTTGATTGTAAGTCCTTTGGAGTTTTCTTGAATCATTGTATTGCTGAGAATAACAGTCATTCAAAATCAATTATTGTACAATATTGCTGTTACTGTATACAATATTCTGTTTCTGCTTACTTCATTTTGCATCAGTTCATATAATTCTTCCCAGGATTTTCTGAAAGCATTCTGTTTATCTTTTTATATGGCACAATAATATTACATCACAATCATATGCCAGCATTTTTTCAGCCATTCCCCAATTAATAGGCATCCCCTCAATTTCACTTCTTTACCACCACAAAAATATCTTCTATAAATATTGTTTGTACAACTGGATAATTTTCCTTTTAAAAATATCTTTGGGATACAGAACCTGTAGTGGTATTCCTGGGTCAAAGACTGTGCACAATTTTATAGCACCCTGGACATAGTTCAAAATTGCTCTCCAGAATGTCTTGATCAGTTCACAATTCACCAACAGTGTGTTAGTGTCTCATTTTCCCCATATCCTCTTTTATTTTTGTCATTTTCCTTTTCTGTCACATTAGGCAGTCTGATAGAGGTAAGGTAATACTTCAGGGTTGTGAATTTTTCTAATTAATAGTGATTCCAATTCTTGTTTATATGACTAAAGATAGCTTTGATTTTTTCTTTTGAAAACATCCCATTTGTATCTTTGACCATTTATCAGTTTTGGAATAACTTGCATTCCTATCAGTTTTACTCAGGTCTCTATATATCTGAGAAATGTGGCCTTTATCAGAGAAACTTGCAATGAATTTTTCCCAGTTTCCTGCTTTGCTTTGAGTCTTGTCTACATTGATTTTGTTTGTGCTAAACATTTTTCATTTAATGTAATTGAAATTATCCATTTTGTATCCCATTCTTTATCTCTTGTTTGGTCATAAATTCTTCTTTTATCAATAGATCTGGCAGGTAAAAATTTCTTTCCTCCCCTAATTTAGTTATGATATTGCTCTTTATGTCTCAATCATGTATCTATTTTTACTTCATCTTGCTCTACAATGTGAGATTTTGTTCGATAGCTAGTTTCTGCTAAAATGTTTTCTTTTTTACCTCCAGCCCCATTTCATCAAATAGTGAGTTCTCATCCCAAAAGCTTGGCCCTTTGGGTTTATTAAACAGTAGATTATGATGGTCACTTACTACTGTGTATTGTGTATCTAATTCTGCTGCTGATCTGCCACTGTTTCTTTTCCTTTTTATTTTCAGGCAATGAAAGTTAAATGACTTGTCCAGGGTCACTCAGGTAGTAAGTGTCAAGTGTCTGAGTCTGGATTTGAACTCAGGTCCTCCTGAATCTAGGCCTGGTTCTTTATCCACTGTGCTACATAGCTGCCCCTAGATAAGGAAATTAAAGCAAACAAGCATAAGTGACTTTCCCAGGGTCATATAACTAGAAATGTCTGAGACAAACTCAAGAAGATGAATCTTACTGATTCCAGGCCTGGTGCTCTCTCCACTATGCCACTTAACTGCTTCCACATATTTGTTAGGATTACATTACTTAGTTTGCAATTAAATTTCAAGCTATCTTTCTGTGATACTTTTATTAAGTGTAATTTTTATTGCTTTATGATTTGGAAAGGATGAATTAAATTTTTCTACTTTTCTGCATTTTGGGAAGTTTTTATGTCCTAACACATGGTCAGTTTTTTGAAGGTACCTTGTAAAGTTGAGAAAAAAAGGTAGAGCCCTTTTTAATTCCATTCATTTTTCTGCTGAGATCAATTGTATCTAACATTTCTAATCTTCTATTCATCTCTTTAACTTCTTTCATATTTATTGTTTGTTTAGATCTGTGTAGTTCTGAAAAAGGAAAGTTGAAATCCCCAATTAGTAGACTTTTACTCTCTTTGGGGGGAAACTAGGTGGTCTAGTGGATAGAGTACTGGCCCTGGATTCAGAAGGACCTGAGTTCAAATCCAGCCTCAGACACTTGACACTAGCTGTGTGACCCTGGGCAAGTCACTTATCCCCAATTGCCTCACCAAAAAAAGAAAAAAAGGAAAAAAGGAATTTGAATGCTATGCCATTTGGCACATATATCTTTATGATTTATAGTACTATATTATGTATGGTACCTTTTAGCAAAATGCAGTTTCCTTGCTTAACTCTTTTAATTCAATCTTGTTTTGCTTTTGCTTTGTCTGATATCAAGATTACCACCACTGTTGTTTTCACGTATTTATTTCTTTTAATCTTCACTGAAGCATAATAGATTCTGCTCCAGCCTCTTACCTTTACTCTGTGTGTGTCTCCTTTAAATGTGTTTCTTATAAACAACATATTTTTAAATTCTGATTTTTATTCTATTCTGCTATCCATTCCATTTTATGGGTGATTTCATCACATGTATATTCATGGTTCTGGTTATTAACTGTGTATTTCCCTTTATTTTATTTTTCCCTTTTTGTCCTCTCTCTTTTTTTTTTAAAGGTATTTGGGGGGGCGGGGCAATGGGAGTTAAGTGACTTGCCCAGGGTCACACAGCTAGTATGTGTCAAGTGTCTGAGGCCGGATCTGAACCCAGGTACTCCTAAATCCAGGGCCAGTGCTTTATCCACTGCACCACCTAGTTGCCCCCCTCTCTATCTCTTTTTTACCCTGTCCCTCCTCAAAAATCCATTTTGCTTTTGACCTCTGTTTCCCTTAATCTACCCTCCTTTCTATCAAGCCCATCCCCTTCTTTCATCCCATTACCTCTTATTTGGCTTTAGGGTAAGATAGATTTCTATACTGTAACCATTGGAATGACACCTGTTGGAGACTTACTGTAGGAAAGCTCCATCATGAGGAGAAGGCCTCTGAGGGCAAGGCCATGCAGCTTTTCTTTGGCATCAGGAAGTGAAGTTTGCTTGTGGGAGGAAGAGGGGGTGAGGCTGGCACTCTCGTTCTCTTTCTTCAGGACTGGGGTGGAGAAGGGAGTTAGAAATGTGCTCTTCCTTTAATAGATAGATGAATCTAGGCCTCTTTCTCTTCACTAAATTCTTATTCTCCTTAATAAATACTTAAAAGTCTAACTCTTGCTAAAGCTTATAATTTATTGGTGACCACTCTTTAGATATTTTAGACAGACTAGCTAGAATTTTAGGCCCTTACAATAACCAGCTGATTGTGTAGGTTATTTATGGTTTAAGCCAATTATTATTATTTTTTTTTTGGTGAGGCAATTGGGGTTAAGTGACTTGCCCAGGGTCACACAGCTAGTAAGTATTAAGTGTCTGAGGCCAGATTTGAACTCAGGTCCTCCTGAATCCAGGGCCGGTGTTCTATCCATTGTGCCACCTAGCTGCCCCTAAGACAATTCTAATGTAAATAAGGTTAAAGTATTGCTGCTACTCCTTTCATTTCCCCTCCATTGTAACAGCTCTTCCATTTGTGCCTCTTTTATGTGAGATATGTTTTCCCTTTCTTTACTCCCTTCCCCCTTCTCCCAGCACATTCCCCTTTCTCACCCTTTTTTTTAAATCAGCCTATCAGAGTCAGCCTTCTCTCCTTTTAAATGTACTAAAATGATAAAGTTCTTTACAAGTATCACCTACTCATTTCATAATACAAACAATTTATCCTTATTGAATCACATGTGTTTTGTCATTTGTTTTTACTTTTTTAAAGCTTCTCTTGAATCTTGTTTTTAAAAGTCCCATTTTCTATTAATCTCTGTTCTTTTCATTAGAAATGCTTGAAAGTTCCATTTTCTACTAATCTCTGTTCTTGTCATTAGGTATCCTCTGAGAGGTACTAAGAAACACAAGGTGGAAGTGAGCAAAGAACAACTATCTATTTTTGCTTTTGCTTTATATGAAATCATATTTGCCAACCCTCATTTCTTTGCTTCAGCTGAAGCATAACAGATTCTGTTCCAGCCCGTTAAGTTTACCCTGCGTGTATCTCTCTGTTTCAATCTTGTTAACTACTTATTGTAGGATTTTGGTTTTAATTTATTCTGCTTTCTACTTCCATTTAATGATTGAGTTCATCCCATTCACATGTATAGTGATGATGACTGTTTATTTCCCTCCATGCCATTTTTCTGTTTGTTTATTCCCTCTCTCATATGCTCTACCCTTTTTCTCCTCATGTGTTTTACTTATGATTACTGCTTTCCCCAGTACCCCCTCCCTTGTATAAGTCTCACCTTCCCCTTCCATTATCCATGTTCCTTTTTTTTAAACTTCCTTATATGGTAAGATAGATTTCTACATCCAACTGAGTGTGTATGCTATTTCCTCTTTGAGCCAACTTTGATGAGAGTAAGGTTCAGTCTTTGCCCACCACTTCCAGCCCCCAGGCCTGTCTTCTCCTCCATTATAATAGTTCTTTGATGCCTTTTTTATATTTTGTGGAGCAATTTAGCCCATTCAATTCTCCTTTTTTTCTATGCATTTTTTTCTTTCCCCTTTATTTTGTTTTTGGGCTGTTTTTCCATCAATGTCCCCTTATAACCACATCCTGTCGACATATATTCCATCTAATTGTTCTGAGGATAAACTTGTTTAAACTTACAAATATTATCTTATCATATAGAAATATAAAGAGTTTAATCATTTTTTGTCCTTCATTCTTTTTTGTCTTTTTTTCTTTTTTTTTTTTTTTTTGGTGTGGCAATGAGGGTTAAGTGACTTGCCCAAGGTCACACAGCTAGTAAGTGTCATATGTGTCTGAGGCCAGATTTGAACTCAGGTACTCCTCAATCCAGGGCCTGTGCTTTATCCACTGCACCACCTAGCTGACCCCCATTCTTTTTTTTTAAGTGCGTAAAACATTTATTTTATTTTTTCCAGTTACATGTAAGGGTAGTTTTCAACATTCATTTTCATAACATTTAGAGTTCCAAATTTTTCTCCTTCCCTCTCTCCACCCCCCCTCCACAAGACAGCAACTAATCTGATATAGGTTATATGTGCACAATCTAGAAGTGCTCTTTTTATCAGTTCTTTCTATGTGGGTGAATAGTATGCTTCATCATTAGTCCCTTGGGATTGTCTTGAATCATTGTATTGCTGAGAGTAGTTAAGTAATTCACAATTGTTCATTCAACAATACTGCAGTCACTGTGCACAATGTCCTCCTAGTTCTGCTCACTTCATTATACATCAGTTCATATGAGCCTTTCCAGGTTTTTCTGTGATCATCCTTTTTGTAATTTCCTATAACACAATACCATTCCACTACAATCATATACCATAGCTTCTTCAGTCATTCCTCAATTAATGGGCATTCCCTTGATTCCCAATTCTTAGCCACCACAAACAGTTGCTCTAAATATTTTTTGTACAATTTTCCCCCTTTTCTCTTTTTCACCATTCCTATTGTTAACTGTTTCCCTCAATCCTATTCCCTTCCCCATGATATTTACTCTATTACCTATCTTCTTTCACCCTATCCCTCTTCAAAAGGGATTTACTTCTGTCTGTCCCCACCCCCAATGTGCCATCTCTTCTTTTGAGCCCCTCTCTTTATCCCCTTCCCCTCCTATTTTCTTGCAGGGTTAGAGACATTACTCTACCCAATTGAGTGTGTATGTTATTCCCTCCTTGAGCCAATTCTAATGATATTGAGGTCTTTGAGCCAATTCTGATGATTGTTAGGCTCATTTACTGCTCATATTAAATAGATTACTCCACCTGATTGGGTGTGTGTGTTAATCCTTCCTTGAGGGAACTCTGATGAAATTAATATTTTTGAGCCTATTCTGATGAGTGTAAAATTCATTTACTACTCTGGTCCTCCCCCATCCATTCTCCCATTCCTTAAGTCCTTTTCCTGCTTCTTTCATGTGGGATTTCACTTAATGCTACCTCTGTCCTTTCCCCTCCCCCAGTGCATTCCCCTCACCCCTCAGTTTAACCCTAAAGATGTCATCATGGGGCTTAGGTGACATAGTGACATAGTGGACAAAGCATCCACCCTGGACCCAGGGGGAATCCCAGCCAAAACCTACCCTCAGACACAAGACAGTCACCCACTGCACAACCCCAGGTATGTCCCCCAACTCTAGTTTTTTTATGGTTCTCTAGGGTCTTGTATTTGAAAGTCAAATTTTCCATTCAGTTTTGGTCTTTCCATCACAAATGTATGAAAGTCCTCTTTTTCACTGAAGTCCCATTTTTTCCTTTGAAAGATTATAATCAGTTTTGCTGGATACATGATTCTTGGTTGTAACCCAAATTCCTTTCCCCTCTGGAATATCATATTCATGCCCCCCCCCCAGTCTTTTAATGTAGAAGGTGCTAGATCTTGTACTATCCTGAATGGGGCTCCATAGTACTTGAATTCTTTTTATTTTTGGCAGCTTGCAATATTTTCTCCTTGACCTGAGAGCTCTGGAATTTGGTTGGAAGATGATTTCAGCACATTCTTCTGTAGATTTTGCTGCTTCAGGAATTGTCCTATGGCATTATTTGGATGTTTTTTGGATCAATTATGTCATGAGTTTGAGAGCTCACTGCCTTTCCTCTACTATCTTGGCCCCATCCTGGAAGTCTAAAGAGTTTAATCTTATTGAAGTTCTTTAATTTATTCTTTCTTGTTTCTTTTTTACTTTTCTATATTTCCCTTGAGTCTTGTGTTTGGAAGTCAAATTTTTTATTCAACTCTGGCCTTTAAATCAAAAATTCTTGAAAGTCCTCTATTTCATTAAATTTCAATTTCCCCCCTGAAAGTGTATATTCAATTTTGCTGGGTAGATGACTATAGTTTGTAAATTTAGATCCTTTGCCATCTGGTATATCATATTCAAAGCCCTATGGTTCTTTAATGTGGAAGCTGCCAAATCTGTATAATCTTGACTGTAGCTCCATAGTATTTGAATTGTTTCTTTTTGGCTGCGTGCAATATTTTCTCCTTGCTCTGTGAGCTTTGAAATTTGGCTATGATGTTCCTGGGAGTTTTCATTTTGGGATCTCCTTCAGGTCATGATTGGTGGATTCTTTCAATTTCTATTTTGACTTCTGGTTCTAATATATCTGGGCAGTTTTTTTCATAATTTCTTGAAAAATATTGTCAAGACGCTTAAACAAATTTTTTTTTTGTTCATGGTTTTCAGGTAATCCAATAATTTTTATATCATCTCTCCTGGATATATTTTCTAGGTCACTTGTTTTTTCTAATGGGAAATTACACATTTTCTTCTATTTTTTAAAACTTTTTTGATTTTATTTTATCTTGATGTCTCATAGAGTCATTAGTTTCCATTTGTACAATTCTCATTTTAAATGAATTATTTTTCCTAGTGACTTTTTGTACTTCCTTTTCAATTTGGTTAAATCTGTGTTTTATTAAGTTATTTTCCTCAGTAAATTTTTGTATTTTTTTTTCATTGGTTTCCTTGCATTACTTTTATTTCTTCCCCCAATTTTTCTTCTACTTTGCTAATTTGCTTTTTAAAATCCTTTTTAAACTCTTCCAGGAATTCTTTTTGGGCCTGAAACCAATTTATATTTTTCTTTGAAGAAAACCTGTAGCCATTTTGTTACTATTGTCCTCCTCTTACTCTATGCCTTGATCTTCCCTATCACAGTAGTAACATTCCATAGTCAATCTTTTTTTTAAATCATTTTTGTGCCTTTGTTCATTACTTAGTGTTTTCACGAGAAAGTGGGGCTCTATTCCTGTACTGTACCAAGTTTTGTGCTAAGGCCCTGACTCTTACTGATAGCTTTCACTGGACTTCATGGCTTAGCTTCTTACTTTCTCTTTAGATCTGGTGGTTGGCTCTGGAGGAGGGATCTTGTTGCTGCTCTTCCCCAGGGGTGGTACCCTGCTGCTGGGTTGCTCTATTAACAAGGCCACTGTGTTATTAGGCCCTAGATGGGAAATTTTGTTGCAAATCTGCCCAGGTGTGGTGGCCATACTGCTGGGTTGCTATGGTAACAAACTCACTCTGCTAGCAGGCCCTGGAGTGGAAATTTTGTTGCAGATCTGCTGGAGGGTTGGAATCCCCTGCTGCTGGTTTCCTTTGGAAAAAGAGTTTCTCTGCTGGTAGGTCTCAGGGACAGGAACTTGCTGTTGATGAGTCTTGTGTGGGGATTTACTTCTGGTCAGCACTGGGATCAAGGCCTCCCTTGTGGTCTGAGCTAAGTGTGGTGTGCCTAGTGAGGGTCCCTGCTATGCTGCTCAGACTGCTCCCTTGCTCAGGGAGTGCTGGTTTTTAGGTGGAGGTGAGGCTTACTTATGGATTGATTAGGCTTAGAGTCCTCCTTCAGGCTCCCTACTAATTTGGCTTTTCAGACTGTTGACTTTTTTTTCATGATTTTCTTGTATCACTCTCATTTCTCTTTACAAATTTTCCTCTACCTCTCTTACTTTATTTTCATAGTCATTTTTGAGCCCTTCTATGGCCTGAGACTAATTCATATTTTTCTTGGAAGCTTTGGATTTTGGAGCTTTGCCTTTGTTATCTCCTTCTAAGGGTGTATTTTGATCTTCCTTATCACCATAGAAACTTTCTAGGGTCAGCATTTTTTATTTATTTTTGTTCATTTTCCCAGCCTATTTCATGACTTTTAGAACTTGTTAAAGTAGGACACTTCTTCTAGGGAGGAGGGTGCACTACCTCAAGCTTCAAGGGGTTTGAGCAGCTGTTCTCTGACATAATTCTAGGAATCTGTAAGTACTTAATTTTTCCAAGGTGGTATGATTTAAGGAGAGGTATGTTCATTACTCTTCTGGCCTGTGCTCTTGTCTATAAGCAACCACAGGCCAGCTTCTCTGCCTGAGAGTCAGAACAGAATCCTGCTGCACTATGACTGCAAGCTCTGGTATGCTTATGCTCCTCCCCCTCCTGGGACCACAACCCAAGGCTATGTCCTGAATGTGAGCACAGGCAAAACAACAGAGGCCCACCTTAGCACCAGCAAAAAGACCCTTGTAATATTCCCCTGGTCAACTGCTTGACCCCCTCACCTTCTGTGGGTTCAGTTTCAGAAGCAGCAGCTACTGCAGCTGATTCAGAGGCTCCCTAGACCTGGTTTACTGGGGCTGGGTTTATACTGGAGTTGGGTCTGTGCTGGCACATCCTTCTCTACACATCTCTCCACTCTCACCCTAGTACAACAGACCATTTTGGAGAATCTTCTAAATTGTCTTTGAAGAGAAAATTGTTTCACCCTCTACTTTTGTGGGTTCTACTCTTCCAGGAGTTGTCTTATTTAAAGTATTTGTAGAGGTTTTAGGGAGAGTTCAGGCAAGTCACTGCCTTTCCTCTGCCATCTTGGCTCTGCCTTCCAAAATATCTCTTCTAATTTGTTTCTGACCAGTTGTGTCTGTGGACTGAGTGTTCCTGAACCTGCTGCTTCTGGTGCAGCACTCTCCAAAGCCTACTATTAGTGTTGCTACAGTGAGAGCTGTAGTGTGTTACAGGGCTGACCACCACCCTCGTGAGACAGACCTTCCCTGTGGATCTTTTAAGTTATCTTGTCCTGGAAAATTATTTTTCTCTGACCATTTGTTGCCTCTGTCATTCAAAATTTAAATTTGAATTGTTATTTTAAAGTTGTTTGGAAGGGACTTTAGGAGAATACAAATGGGTCCCTCTTTCTATTCATCTATTTTAGCTCCTCCTATAGTACTTGTTATTATCACTTTTTTCAGTTGAAGCAATTCAAGTATACAGTTGTTCAAAGACTTGCCTATAATTATCCAGCTGGTGAGTTTCTGAGGTTAGATTTGAACTCCTATGTCCTTGATTCCAGGAACAGTTCTCTATCCACTATGCCACTTAGCAGCCTCATAAGAATTCTTAACTTCCAGGGTTAGTTCTCTTTTGTTGCATAGTTTACTCCATTTTTGGCTGCCAGGGTCACATACCTTGACATTGTTTACTATCTTTGAATCTCTGTGTCTGTATGTTAATTCTCTCTACTTCCTACTGAATGCTGTATTATCTTCTGGACAAGTAACTGTTGCAAGAAGTCAGGATTGTAAGGAGACGGGAGAAAAATAAATTCTCCTCTCCCCCTGTGCTACCCTCTATTAGAAACACAAAGGATCACTTCATAAAACTTCTCCCTGACTTTATTGTGTCCCCATCTCATTCTAGGGCTTGTAGGCTTGGGCCACTAGGGGCACCAATCAATCTGTGATCAGCAAAGTGACCCTCTGCCCTTCTAATTCTACTTCTTCCAACTTCTCAAAGAAATAACTAGGAACTGACTGTTTTGCCCTTTAGTTTTAAAAATAATAATATTCTATCCCCTCTCTTCTCTGCCCCTTACTTTCTGGGATTATATCAACTAGGCTGGAGTGGGAATCCCTGGATTACCCTTCTCTATGTTATGAATCTCAAAATGTTCTATAAATATGGAATAATATTTTTTCTGACTTTCTTGCAACTGAACAAAAATTTTCAATATTCCAGTAGAATTTTGGTTTTATTTTATAAGGCATCACAGGAAACATAGGTACTAAGAGAATTGAAGAAATCATGAATTACAGTAATACAACTCCACAAACAGGAAGCCCAAAGACCTTTAAAAACTATCAACATATGTACCTATGTATAAAAGCATGAAAGAGATTTTTATATAAATATATATACAAACATACACATACTAGGTCAGCCAAGTAATGTTAATGCAAAGAACATAAATGTTAAGATAAAGAAAAAGTTAATGCAAAGAACATCTAGTAATCTGTCATCTTTGAAGAAAAAAATGAACTTTTAATGAAAAATTTTATTTTAAAAAAGCTGAGGAAAAGAGATATCTTTAATATTATATGTGTTATTCCTTAAGGATGATATACATACACAGAATCAGCTGAGTATATTTTTTATGTAAAGAACATGAATAACTAAGGTCATAGTGATCTTCTACCCTCTTTTCAAAAAGTCAACAAGAAGTATACAAATGAGTCATTTTGCACATAAAATACTCAGCTGAGGATCAAGTCATTTATATTTTTCATCAAGGATATGATGGGCACATATATACACACGTGCTCTCATATACATATACACATACACTGACATACATGATCAAAAAAGTACTTATTTTTAATGTAAAGAACATTTAGACTTAAGGTCCTAGTGGCATTTTGCACTCTATAGGAATATATGTGAATAAAACATATAGGTATATCTACACATACATACATGTTTCTATATGTGTATATGTGTATGTACATATATGTTACATATATGTAACTATATTGAAACATTTTGCATATAAAAATTTGAGCTGAGGAACAAGGAAAAGGATTATATACATATTATAAGAATTTGGATATTTGTATGTGCATATATGTCTAATATATTCATAATATTCTTATTGAAAACATGAGTTGGAAATAATAAAATATTTGGAAAGGCCTTTCCATAGCAGACTAGGAAAATGGAATTTCAGAGTTGAAAGGGATATCAATAGCCATGTGGTTGAACCCATTCCTAAAAAATAATACTACCTACAATGAATCTGACAGGCATACGTTCAACCTTTCTTCAAAGTTCTCACATGATAGCAAAACAATTAAACTCAAGGTAGTTTGTTCCATTTTTATTCATTCAAATTGCAAGAACATTTTTCTTTAATCAATATTTTCACTTTCAAATGCAGTACCCTCTAAATACCATATTGGAGAATTATCAGGTGTTTGGGTATCAGAATGATAGATAAAACTGTCTTTGGAAAGAACACTAAAACCATGAATAAATGTTAACAATTGGAACTGCATTTCCAAATGTTCTTTCATTTTCTCATGATTCATGCTTCCACATTTTAAAAATTTATGGAGTAGATGAGAGGTAAAGAGACTCTAGAACCCAGGGTCTTTTCTTTTGAAGCTAGAATCCAGAAGACTAGTGTATCTCTTCTCTTCAACTCACAAGAACTCCACTCTTCACTCAACTGAGAAATATTGAGTAATCATACACTCCACTGATGAAGAGAACCTTATGCAACTAGACTTTAAGCCTCAGACTGAGCCCCATTGAAGCTGCCCTGTTCTCTAGACTCTCCTGCTTTTTTAATTGTTGATTCAATGAATTTCTCTCTACAAAAAGCACTTTATGGTCAAACTGCTGGTAATAATGATTCTCTCCATCTTTACATAGACTATTCCAAAGACAACAGTCCATCACGGGACCTGTACTAGATATAATTTATTCAGCTTGGTGGTACTAGGCAAAATGTATATCCTACTCAACTAGCCTTCAAAAAATCTGGAAGTACTCTCACATTATGAAGGGCAATGGAAAATTTGGGTTTAAGGGGCAAGTTATGGTGATGGTTCCTTTACCTATTCCTGTTTTTCATTATCACACTTATAAAATAATTTATATCCAGGAACCCTCATATCAATGTTGCATGCTATTATATATCTATATAACTATATCTATATAGGTATATATGTGTGTGTTTTTTTCATTATAATATATGGATGTTCTTTACATTAAATTACATTTTGTTATCAAAATAAAATTCAAATTGGTGATATATAGATATATGTATACAGATGTCTGTATATGCATTTATGCACATGTATGAATATATATGTATACATATACATATATATGTATACAATATGTATACATATATATCACCAATTTGAATTTTATTTTGCATAAAATATTTAAAGTAATGTTAAGAATATTTAGACCAAAGGTTTTGGTTATATTCATGTCCTTTGCAGAGAAACAAAAAGAAACAGAAATGTCTGCAACATTTAAACATTTTGAATGTCAAATACTTTGCCAAGAAACATGACCCTTTTAATATTATGTTTATTATTCTTCATGAAGTCTAATCACATAAAAATATCACAAAGGGATACAAAAGATTTTTGGATCATTAGCTATATATCCCAAAGGAAAATTTCAAAACATTTCTTTGTTTCTCTCTCATGAATCTTTCTTTTGTTGTTGTTGTTGTTCTTTGTCTTTTGAAGAAAGAAATATTGTGTGTATATTTTTATACTTCTTGAAGGACAAGCATGGTAGACAAAAGATTTTCTCAACAACACAACATGCTCTACAATTATGTTTGAAAATTTCTTGGTAGTATGGAATTATCTTTCCCCAGCATTCTGTCATATGTTAGAAAATTACATAGTACCTCCTGGGGGAGAAATAAAGTCAGGAGACATTGTAAAAATGCTTCTACTAAAACACTTATTCCACTAGAAACATGTATTTGGATACTTTTATAGCTATGCATGATTTCTTCTTAATCCTCAAATTTCTAAAAATTATTTCCAATACACCTACTAAGCAGGCATAATTAACAACTACTAATCTATAGATATAATCAGTATTGGAGATGAATGATCTTCCCCTCTAGCTATTCAACAAATATTTAACTGTATAAAGACTATTAAGAATCTGTCATGTACAAGACATTATGATAGGTGCTGAGATCACAAAATGAAATTTTTTAAAAGTCCCTAATAAAAAGGTGTTTATAATACAGAATGGAGAGAGATATTGAGAGAATAACATGTTAAAATATTCTAAAGTTTATTAAGAAGAAATATGGCATAAATAGCATTTGGAGGGCTCCATTTCATGATAAATCCTTGCCATTCTACATTTCTACTGAAAATTCTCATGTTATGGAAAAGGTTTTCTCATGTTATATCCTCATGATAGAGGATCTCACACCAAGTCCTTGGCAGGTTAGTTTTCTCTGGACATATTTTCCATTGGTTTGTGAGGTGACATTCTTAAAAAGTCTTTTCTTAGAAGGAATTAACAGTTAAATAAAATTTAGTTCTACCTCCTGAGCATGAATCTAGAATAAGATGCAGATGTGAAATGAACAGGATATTAAGAACACAGTCTTGGGGAATGGGATTTGGATTTCTGTGTTTAAAACATAATAGTAACAAGCACCTGGCCTGTGATGGAGCCAACATTAATTGATTGGTTAAATATGCATTTCCCTGGTATCTAGTAAAATATAATTGAACAGCTTTTATATTGAAAAGGTACAAGGAGAGAGAATATGTCCTATGTTTATTTGCCAGTGGATAGGATAATCTCAATTAGGTGATCTTAAAGAAATGGAAAAGGGGTACAACCTAAAGAGACAAAAGGATCTACACAAGAAAGCAATGGAACCATTATTTTTTTACCTCTATATTGAAATAAAAAGGCAATAAGGCATAGTGGGGAAATCATAGTAGAGTTAGACAAACATGGGTTCAAGTTTATCCTATAACATACTAAATATATGATTGTAGATAATTTAACCTTCTTTATGACTATTAGTTACAAAAAGATATACCATCTGCATTGATAATAAGAATTTCCATAGTAATAAAGTCATAGATTTTCAGCCTCCACCAAATTACCAAAGTGTTCTATCTGAAGAAAAATTTTTACCTAAAATTTTTGATCAGAAAAACATTCTACAAATTCTCTCACAATATCCTACAAATTAAATGAGTAGGTGAAATATTCCAAATTAATAAATCTGGAAATAGTCAAATAAAGACACAAAGTAATTAATGTATCTATATAATTCATAGGGAATTACTTTTGTGGCATACCTTATGAATAAATCATGGGCTAAATATTAATCAATATTTTACCAATGGATTGGTAATGGAAACAAGATGGCAGAGGAAAGGCAGTGACTTGCCTGAACTCTCTCCAAGATCCCTGCAAATATTTTCAAATAATGCCATAAGACAATTCTTGGAGCAGCAGAACCCACAAAAGGACAGGGTGAAATAATTTTCCAGCCAAAGACAGCTTAGGAGGTTGGCAGGAAAGGTGTGTTGTACCAGGGTGAGAGTGGAACAAAGCCCTATGCAGGCCACACCAACACGAATCAAGCCCCAGGCAGGCTGCACCAGCAAACCAGGCCTCAGGAGCCTCTGATTCAGCTGCAGCAGCAGTCATCCTGGGGGAAATTACAGGAGTCTCTTTGCTGCACTGAGGTGGGACTCTGTTGTTTTGCCTGTGCTCAGATCCAGGTCACAGTCTTGCTCGGCAGCTCAGGCAAGGTGTGCCAGAGCTTGCAGCCATGGTGAAGCAGAATTCTGTTTAGGTTAGAGTGCAGAGAAGTGGGCCTGTGGTTGATTGTAGGATGGGGCACAGACTGGGGGAGTGGTAAATGTGCCTCTCCTTGAGTCATAACACCTTTGAGGAGCTAGGGACTTACAAATTCCTAGAAGGATCTCAGAGAACAGCTGCTCAAACCCCCTGAAGCTTGGGACAGTGTACACTCCTCCCTAGAAGAAGTTTCCCACTCCAAGAAAGAGTTAAAAGGAAAAAAAAATTCTGGGAAAATGAGGAAAGAGAAAAAAAATTCTAACCCTAGAAAGATTCTATAGTGATAAGGAAGATCAAAATATACCCACAGAAGAAGACAAAAAAGGCAAAGCTCTGAAATCCAAAGCTTCCAAGAAAAATATGAATTGGTCTCAGGTAAAAGAAGGGATGAAAAAGGACTTTGAAATTAAAGTATGAGAGGTGGAGAAAAAAAATGGAAAGATAAATGAGAGTGATAAAAGAAAATCATGAAAAAAAGTCAACAGTTTGCAAAGGTGAATTGCCCAAATGGAAAAAGTGGTGAAAAATCTCTCTGAATAAAATAATTCCTTAAATATTAGGATTGAGCAAATAGAAGCTAATGACTTTATGAGAAATCAAGGCATAATAAAGCAAAACTAAAAGAATGGAAAAATAGAAGGCAATGTGAAATACCTCCTTGGAAACACAGCTGAACTTGAAAAAGATACAGGAGAGAAAATTTGAGAATTATTGTACTACCTAAAAGCCATGATCAAAAAAAGAACCTAGACATTATCTTCCAAGTAATTGTCAGGGAAAATTGTCCTGATATTCTAGATGCCAAAGGTAAAATAGAAATTGAAAGAATCCACCAATCACCTCCTGAAGGAGATCCCAAAATGAAAACTTTCAGGAATATTAGAGCCAGATTTCTGAGCTACCAGGTCAAGGAGAAAATGCTGCAAGCAGCCAGAAAGAAATAATTCAAGTACTGTGGAGTCACAGTCAGGATAACAGAAGATCTAGCAGCCTCTACATTAAAGAAACAGGGAGTTTGGTCTGGAGGGCAAAGGGACTGGGATTACAACCAAGAATCATCTATCCAGCTAAACTGACTATAATTGTTCAGGGGAAAAATGGGAATTAAATGAAAGAGAAGGCTTTCAGGAATTCATGATGAAATGACCTATGCTGAATAGAAAATTCAACTTTCAAATACAAGATCCTAGAAAAGCATAAAAAGGTAAACATGAAAAAGAAATCTTAAGGGATAATAAAAGGTTAATATGTTTACATTCTTACATGGGAAGGTGGTACTTGTAACTCATAATAAGTTTTTCATTATTAGCACAGCTGAATGGAGACAGCGGGCACAGGTGTGAGTTAAATATGAATGGATGATATCTTTCAAAAATAAAATTACTTGAGAGGAATGCACTGGGAGAAAGGGAAAGGGAAAGGTGGAATGGGGTAAAGCATCTCATATAAAAGAAGCAAGAAAAGGTTTATTAGGTGTAGGGGAAGAAGGGGGAGCTATGGGGGAGTGAGTGAGCCTTACTCTCATCAGAATTGACTCAAAGTGGGAATAACATAAACACGCAATTGGGTATAGTAATCTAACTTATGATGCAGGAAAGTAGGAGGGGAAGGTGATAAGGGGGAGTGGGTTGAAAGAAGGGAGGGCAGATTGGAGGATCTTAGTCAGAAGAAAACACTGGTGAGGTAGGATAGGGTGAAAGAAGATAGAAAATAGAGTACATATCATGGGGAGGGAATAGGATGGAGGGAAATATGGTTAGCTATAGTAACTGTAAATTAAAAAAAAATTGAAGCAAGTTTTTTGTTAGGCCTCAGTTCTCAAACACATAGAAAACTGTCATATTTGTTAAAATAAGAGTCATTCCCCAATTCCTAAATGATCCAAAGACATGAAATTTTCAGATGAAATAATCAATGTTTATAAATGCATATAGCCATATGAAAAAATAATCTAACTCTATTGATTGGAGATATTCAGGTCAAAACAATTTTGGGTACTACCTCAAACCAATTGGATTGTATAATAGGACAGCCAAGGAAAATGACAAATGTTGTAGGGGATATGGGGAAAATGAGACATTAATACACTCTTTTTAAGGTTGTAAACTGATTCAATCTTTCTGTAGAGCAGTTTAGAACTATGGCCAAAGGACAATAACACCATGCATTCTCTCTGCCCTTGTAATACCACTACTAGGTTGGTATTTAAAAAGAGATTTTAAAAAGAGTTGAATTTGAAATTGGAGAAATGCCTGTCAATTAGGGAATGGCTGAAAAAATTGTGGGATGAAATTTTGATTAAACACTATTGTGCTACATGAAATGATGAGAAGGATGCTATTACAAAACCTGGAAAGACATAATTACAGCAGTGAGAAGCTCATCACTAGAAGTATGTGAGTCAAGGATAGATAGCAATTGGATTCCTACATTGTAAAGCAGGTCAGACTATCAATGCAATCAATAATTGTTAAAGTCAATTAAATATTAACTCAAAAATAGTTTGTGTCTAATCTGTATCAGGTATGATGCTGGTAATAAAATGACAAAAGTCAAACAGCTTCTGCCCTTGAGGAATTTTCATTGAGGAATTTTCTACTGGGGTAGAGAACAGATATATGAGAAGATAACCTAAAAAAAAGATAGGCAATTATTTGAGCATGTAAAAACAGTCATAGAGAGTCAGGATAAAATCCACAAAACTTCATGCAAAAGTGTTGTAAAAATTATTTGTGGTAAAAAATCATTGGAGTTTTAGCTGACTCATTTGGGAGGGGCTACACCTGGCCCACCCTGAAGTTACATATGCTACTGAGGTCAGAAGGAGAACTACACATAGCAGTTTTTTGAAGGACCTCCCCTTTTGGGGGAGGAAGATTGAATGCTCCCTGAGGGGAGGCTGAGGGGCTTCTAGAATGCTAGCTCTCTCTTGCTTCTGCCTTTCCATTGGTGCAAGCAACTATAGACATCCCAAGTGTGGTGAGGGAATGCAAATTTCTTTGAATTAGCTTAATTGGAAATGATCTGGGGATTGCATAGGCTAAGTTTAGAGTTAAGAGAATTTATCTGTATTTTTTTTCCTACTTCCTTAGCTTTGATTTTTATTAATTTCACATTTGTTGTTTAATTAATTCCTAAGTAATAAAATCTGAGCCTTTTGTGGAAAAGAAGCTGTAAGGCTCCTTTCTTATTGACCTGGGAGAAGTATCTAAAAGGACAGTTCAGAGGGGTGGGAGCTTTGAACCTAAAGATCCCTCATTATTTCCCGGACCCCAATAGTTTGGCGAGTCACCCAATTAATGCTCTGTATATTAAATTTTGGCCCGCACAGAAGGTAGAGATAGAAATGAGTGTTGAAGGAAGCCGGGAATTTGAGATTATAGTTTTATAGGTTTAGAGCTGACAGGGTCCTTAAACCCTATTTAGTCTAAACTGCAAGTTTTACAGATGAAGAGTTGAGACTTGCCCAAATTCACCCAGGTAGTATGCATCAGAGGCAGAAGCCAGATCATATGATGTGTCAGGTCTCTTTCTATAAAACAAACCTAAAGGTAGAGATGGGGTGGGGTTCAGTGTGTGTGTGTGTGTGTGTGTGTGTGTGTGTGTGTGTGTGTGTGTGTGTGTGTGTGTGTGTGAGTTGGGGGGATAAGAAATGGCTGTCAGAGGTCTCCAGGGAAAATGCAAGGAGACAGAAGATGGAGAATGCTAAGATTTGTTCCACTTTAAATTGTATGTGCTATGATCTAAAATCCCACCCAAGTTCAATTGTCACAAATTTTGAATATAAGACCAAATGATTGAGATTATATCAATCTTACCTAATGAGGAATCTTCTAAAATACCTATATCTCTATAGATATATTTAAAATAATTCAAGACTTAAATATGAATTTAAGTGAAAACTTAATAATACCTTGCTCCAAATTTCATATTCAATGGTAATTAAGAGTATTCATAAAATAGAACTGTTAATTCCTAAGTAGTATAAATATAGTCAGAACTGAACTAATTCCACCAAAAGAAATGTCAGTTTCTAGAATCCCAAGCTATTAGGCAGGCTTTAGGGACTTCCTTTTTTTCTCCCTCTCTGTCTATGAAAATGGACCTAAACCACAGGTTTATTCATAGGTCAGTAAGCACATATCTTATTTATCAGTGGGAAAATTTAACCAATTTAAAGGCAAACTGACTAATGGGATGGTGTTAGAAGTAAGGAAAAGTAGTTGTTTAATAAACACACATAGACATAGATATGTATATGTATATACATACACAAATATGTAAACACACACATACACACACATGTGTGTGTATGTGTGTGTATGTATGCATTAAGTTTGGGACTATCACATGCTGGATAGATATTCGACATCTATTCTCAGGTACTATTGCACTACTCAGACTCCCAGGTAGCAGGGATAATGTTTATGCACCACCACATTCAGCAACATATAGTTTTAGGATTTTCAGTACACTTTCCTCAAAATAACCTTTTAAGAAAGATAAGTTAATTCTTATTACTTCCATTTTTTAGATGGGAAAGCTAGAATTTAAAGTGGTTAATTTAAACTCAGATTCAATTAATTAATTAAATTTAAATTTAAAGTGTATTTTCCCCTGGAAAACTTAGTAAATAGTTTTAAATATTGAACCAGTAGTCAGACCCTGGTCTATCTGGTGGCCTTTTCCCTGTACTCCATTAAAAACCATCTCCTCCAATTTTAGTTTTAGTTTTAGTTTAATTTAGTTTTGTTTTTTAATTGTGGGCTTCTCAGATATTTCTTTCTAGGAAAAGTCAGGGATTAGACATGTGACTTCATGGTTATAAGTAAGATTGCAGTGAGTAAACTCCATTTACCAATATAACTCAGTACCTTCTCTGTAATTCTTTTTTTTAATTTCAAGAAATATGATAGCCATTATACATATGAAGTGGTAAAAAAGGGCATTTGACATGCTAGCTATGTTGCCAAAAAATGTAAGGAAAATAAAGTGAAACAAATATATAATTCAGTCTTCACTCAGAGTTCATTAGTTCTCTCTCTGGTGGTGAATAGCATTTTTCATCTTGAGTCTTGTAATTGTCATGGATCATTGTATTGATCAGTGTAGCTAAGTCTTTCACAGTTGATTATTGTTCAACTTAGAGTCTTAAATATCTTAGCACACACACTGAAAGTTTAAATGATTTTCCCAGTGTCACATAGTCAGTATGTGTCAGAGATGTTCCTGTCTTCAAGGCTAGCCCTCTATCCATTCTCCTAAAGTATTTACTTATTGAGAGATTTAAGAGACAGCATGAACCCTGGAAAGAGCCTTGGCTCTAAAGTCTGAAAGTCTAATCTTTCAAATCCCATCCATGATGCAGACTGTATTTGTAGCCCTGGTTTAGTCCCTTTACCTCTTACAGGTTCAGTTTTTGCATCTCTAAAAGGAAGAGTTTGGAACAAATGATGTCAGGGGGAAATTGGTTGGGGTGGGGGTCCTTAGGTATTCCTCTTTAAAGAATTATACCCTCTGGCACACAAAACCAATTAGCATAAAGTAATCTTTTATGTAGGCACAGGAGAAAGGAAACCATGAAAAAAGTGGACTTTTCTCATGGGGAGATGGCTCAGAGATTTGGTTCTCTGAGATACCTAAATCCCTGAACAGGACAATTGCCATAGCTTTTACAGAAGATTGGATATTGGAGGGATAGATGGGGTGATCATCAGACTGTGGAAAGTTCCTTTATTGGGGGTGATCATATGAGGGTGGAACATTCCCCACTGGGGGTGGGCTGGGAGAAGTTGGGAGAGAGGCAGCTCTGATCTCTCAAGCCATCTCTGTCCCCCTGGCACCACTCAGGCAGCAACCATGCCTAATAGGCTTATCTATCTTGCTTCATAGTGTATCTGTCTTCTCAAGGAGAGTTACCCCAGACCTGCATTCTAGCCCCATAACAGATGACTTATGAAGATATTTCCAACTTTAGATCTATGATCTTGTGACCTTGGGTAAGTCTCTTTAAATCCCTCATTTATAAAAAAGGGCACTGACCTAGATGACCTATGAGCTCCCTTCCTGCTCTGTCTTTCTAGGATTCTAACACAAGCCTGTAATAGCCATTTCAATAATCAAGGTGGATGATGAGCCATCTGTCTGAGTTCTTGTCATTCAGCTTTTCAGCTATTATGTCAATATTATGAGGGGAATAAAAAAATAACTGAAGCCTAACTGGAACCCAAATATCCTGCCTTAGCATTCAAATATTATTTTCTTTGTGGAAGGCAACAGTTATTTCATTCTATGAGCCATTGAGAATTACTCATCTGTTGATATTGCAACTGCTGACAGTTAATGGCTCTAAATAACTTGTTTATGGCCTAGAGGAATTACCTTGGATGTATTTCTTTAGGAAAGGTTTGTCTTCCTGGCCTGGAATAGTAAACCAAATTCTATCCTGCTGCCCACCCTTCCTGATGACCTGAAATTGAAGTTTTTCTGTCGGAGTTAAAGGGTATTTTTTGCCCAGAGATATGCACAAATATTTTCTTTTATCTCACTATGTTTATCATCTGAAAAATACACATCAATTAAATTGAAGAAGGGGACAAATATATCCAGAAAAAATTAAAAAAAAATTTCCAATGACAACAAAGCGTAAGGGATCGTCTTTTGCCTTCCTTTGTATACTTAGCATTTAACACATTGCCTGACATATAATAAGTCTTTAATAAATACTTATTGACCGACTGATACAAAAAATAAAAAAGAGGACAAAAGCTACTCAGCTCTAAGCCATGAGTTTTGCCACTAAATTTTCATGTGACCTTGGGCAAGTAGAAGTTTATTTGTCCTCTCCTTCCTTGTGTATATAATATGACAGAGTTAAGTTGTAAAATGATAAAGTCTGATTATTTTTTCCATATGCACAATCTACATATACACACATGGATACATGTATGTGTTCTATATAAATATGGATAGTGTATATATACATATATAAATTCTCTTTTTGAACATGGCTATCTGAACCACTTATTAATAAAATACTCATATATGGGAAAAGGGCAAGTACTCTGCAGTCTTAACTTAGACATGATTCCTTCTATGTCTCTTTTCCCAACCCCTGAACTGTGATTTTATAGATGTGGTAAACTCTTTTTTTTTTTTTTTTTTAGTGAGGCAATTGGGGTCAAGTGACTTGCCTAAGGTCACACAGCTAGTAAGTGTTAAGTGTCTGAGGCCGGATTTGAACTCAGGTACTCCTGACTCCAGGGCCAGTGCTCTATCCACTGCGCCACCTAGCTGCCCCAATGTGGTAAACTCTTGATGAGAAAATATCCTCTCTCACAGCAGAGTAGCACCTATTCTGAAACTTAGAGTCTCAGAGCAGGGTTTTTTGATACTTCTTTTGCCATAGACCTCTTTGGCAATCTCATGAAGTGTAATGGCCCATTCTCAAAATAATGATTAAAGTGCATAAATACATCATTTAGGATTACAAAGGAAACGAATTACATTAAAATAAAGTCAAGAATTTATTTTTTAAAAGAAGCTTATGGACCCTGGCTTAAGAAGAACCCCTGTGATTTAGAGAATTGCATTTGGCATTGAAGTTAAATGACTTGCCCAGGGTCAACTATTAGTATGTGTCAGACTGGGGACACTAAGAAAGGCTTCATGACTCCAAGATCAACTATCTATTCACTTGCCACACCACACTGACATTTTTAGTGGTTTATAACATAAAATTCTTTGATGGTATGCCTGTTATATATCTTAAAGGCAGCAATCAAATGCTGAACTTCCTCATTAGTGGATCCCATGTATACAAGGTGATAAAAATTATCAGTACCATTGTAGGATCCTAGACTTAGAGCTGGAATAGACCTTAGAGGTCATTGAATCTGAAACCTTCATTTTAAAGATGAGGAGACTGAGGCAGAGAAAAGTACAAGCCTTACACAGGATCATGCAGCTCATAAATAGAGATAGGAAGATAGCTATGCATATATCTCCATTTATGAGCTGCATAATATATTCATATATACATATATATATACACATACATATATATATATATACATACAAATATACCCATACACACATAAACATACATACCATTTATATATGCATTTGAAACCAGGTTGTCCTTACTCCAAAACCAATGCCTTATCCAATATGCAGCACAATCTTAGGCACAGTCATTGGTAGATGCCTAGAACAGAAGTAATCCATGAGAACATATCTTTTGCAATGCCTGGACTACATTCTCTGAAGATTTCCAAGCAGTTATTCAGCATGGGTGTACAGATCAAAACATCATAAACCAAGGCAATTATTGAAGTGAAAGAAAACAACAGATATTATTTATGTGAAATATGTTGGCAAGGACATGTTTTAAAGTCATATGTCTTTACCAGCCCTGGATTCAGGAGGACCTGAATTCAAATATGGCCTCAGAGACTTGACACTTACTAGCTGTGTGACCCTGGGCAAGTCACTTCACCCTCATTGCCCTGCCAAAAAAAATAGTTATATGTCCAGTTCCTAGGAAAAGCCTCCAATATGGATACATTTGACAGATACCTTATCATTTAACTTTATGAACTGAAAGAGCCTGAAATGAAAGTTTGCTTTATCTACCTTATCCAAATGCATTCATTTAAAATGGCCTCCCCACTCCCCCAATCAGAGTAAAAGTGATGACATACAAATACTAAATTATTCAAATAAAGAAGAATATTAAAGAGCTTAAATATTAGAGGACCTAGCTATGAACAGTTATATTTATAATCTCAAAGAAGTGCTTCTTTTAGCCCTTTCCTACTATGTTTCTCCAATATTCATCTGTAATGGATAATGCATACTTTTTGATTAATTGGTCATTGATGCATTCAACAAATATTTTTAAGCAACTATTTATCTCTAAGGTGTTTTGTTCAGCCTTCAGGATTTATTAAAATCTACTAGGGGAAAGAAAATGTTCATATAAATAATTACCACACCGAAGAGTACATGATACACACAATATGTGATATTGTCAGAGCTTTGCCACAGGGTTTTGGGAACTGAAGACTTCATCTGTTATGCAACTACAAAGAAATCATCAGAGGACAACAGAGTACTAGATGAGCCATTCCACTGAGAACTATTAGGGCAGCTAGCTGTGACCTTGGTGAAGATAATTAGACACTATAAATCCCAAAGGGAACCCAGGGGAAGATAAAACAGATATAGGGGAAACTGAGGCAGCTTCTAGAGACTATTGTAACTTGTATCATCTGCTTCCTCAATTGCATCCAGGTGAAATATCAAGGGCATCCTGTTGTTATTGCTTAGTCAGAGAAGCTGAGTGACCATACCTGCTTGTGAGTTTTACTTCAGTTCCCTATAGAACAAGAGCAAATGGGGACTAGAAGTAACTGAGAATGCAATTCTCATCAGGTTCTTGTCTTCCCAACTGTTTAGGGACTTGCATCAGGGACTAAATGAAAGCCAGTTTCTAATGTGTTCAGATAGTGTTGCCAAGTGAATATAATTGTGATCTTAAAAAATACACACTTTTTAAAAGTTTTGACTTTAATCAAAGTGACTTGATAAAGATTATATAAAAAATGAGAAGGAATGAGAAATAGTGAATAGGTGTGGGCATAAGCTGATGATTTGATTACCAGACACACACAACCCAAACTGATATTAGAACCATGAGGTTCTAAGGAAAGGGACCAAGATAGTGCTATCACTGACAATCAGCTACCTGAACACCCTGAGAAAAGAGTCACATTATTTAATAGCAACAGCGACCCCTGGAGGCTCAAATGAAGAAATTACTGAAATGGGAAGTTCCACTTTATTTTGGAAATTCTGTCAAACGTTTTGTGAGGAATGGTTGGGGTGATTGGATCCTTTTCTTTCAAAACAAAGTACAATAATTTAAAATTCCCCCACACTCCCTTAATAAGAGAGACATCCATCCCTTTTAGTTGACATAGATTGTTATGTTTCTGGAAAATTCATTAGTTGGACACTGGGGCTACTGCCCTCTCTCTCCCCTTAAAACTCTATGAATTGTAGGTTGCTAACTAGCTTGGCATCTACATTTCTGGAGATCAATGAATGTAGCATTGTTCTTAATTTAAATGAAAATTAGTTACCAAAATCTGCACAATTATGTATCATGTTACTCAAAAATGCTTTCTATCACTTGCTTTTCAACACTGGCCTCTGATATCTGATTTCTGCACCAGGGTAATTTCTTGACTTGTAAAGTACACACTACAAATAGCACTTCGATGGAAACTTGGTTACCAGATAAGTGTACTGCTAGAGAGATTTTATTCCATTAAGCTATAAATTCTAACCTATTATAAATCATGGTATCCAAGAAACATGCCCAAGGCAGTATAAATCTGTTTCTAGACACAAAATGGATTTGTTCCACAATGCTTAGTGAACCTCACAAAGTAGTATGTGAACAGTATATACTTGGACCACCATATGAGTAAAAGCCTGAGAAAGCATGTTTGATTCGACCTTCCCTTCTTTTAAGTTTATATTTTTAAAGTGGCATATACACAGTACAATTGGGAATCAGTGACTGAGATTATCATCCTCTTTCTGTTCTGTACCAATATACAATTGCCCACACTTAAGTCCCTGTGTTTGGCCTTATCCTTGGATTTTCCCTTTCCCTCATTCTCCCTAACCAAGCACTTAGTAACTCTCATAAATTGCACTTCCACATCATCTCTTGCAACTATCCTGGGTGGTCATCCAATTACCACCACTCCAGTTTTTGTCCTTATAAATTCTCCCTTGGACTACTACAACAGTCTTCTCATTGGTCCTTCTAATTCCTGTCTCTTCCTTCTCTAATCCATCTAAAACAAAGATACCAAAAATTATCTTCTTTTGGCCTGGCTATGACCATGGCTCGTCTCTGTTCAAAAAACAAAGAACTCCAAAAAAACTCTCAATGTAGCCAAATTGGAACACTATGGCTCCCCATATTATCCTGATGTTTTCTATCTCTGCACATTTGTAGGGAGTTTCTCTCATACACTAAATATCTTCATTCCTTAACATAACATTCCAAAAATCTTTTTCTTCGCTCAGAGACCAACTCAGGTCTACCAAACTTTTCTCTTTTGCTAATTGAAAATATTGTCTTACTAATGATTGCTTTCAACACTTTGTCCAGTTTATTCATTTTCCCTTATTACTTGTTACTAAAGTTAAAAGACTTGCTCCAGCAGAGTCACACAGCAGTGTCTGATACTGGATTTGAACTCAAGTCTTTTACACTCCAGTCCTAGTCTCTATTCAGTATACCTCCTGCCTGCTTCCTAAAGCTTAATTGAAAGGCCGCCTCCTGTGTATAACCTGATACCTCCACTTACTAGGACCATGATATACAAAACTTACTTTTCTTATTTTATTTATCTTTTTATATTGTGAATCTATATATCTGTGTATACACACTCTCTCTGAGCTTATATCACCTATGTATAAATCTTAATTCTGATGCCTACTATTCATGTGATCTTGAACAAGTCACTTAACTGTCTTGAGTTTCAAATTCTTCACTCAAATGAGGAAGTTAGACAAGATGGTTTCTGGAGGCTCCTCCATCTCTAGAGCTATGATTTCATGGCCCCATGATTGAGTACTATTTGGTTTTGTCTTTGTATTGTATAGTTGCTTCCTATATTTATTAAGCTCCCTAGAATCAATGATTAAATAAATGATTAAAAATGATTAATGAATGAATGAATAGATGGGTGGATGGATACATGGATAAATGGATGAATGGATAGTTGGATATATGAACCCCAGGTCCTGACCTAACTATACAATGCTCCTGATGACTACTTACTGCCACCTTTCAACACAAATCTAGCTCTGTGGGAATTCAGAGAAGAGCAAATTTACATAAGGGGTCTAGTTGATCTTAGTTGGATAAATGGCAGAGTGGATAAAACACTGAACCTGGAGTTAGGAAGACATGAAATGTTGCCTCAGATACATACTTTCTTCATGATCCTGTGCTAGATATTTAACCTCTGTCTGCCTCAGTTTCCTTATCTGTATAGTGAGGTTAATAATGGCACCTACTTTCTAGTATTGTTGTAAATATAAAATGAGTTAATATTTGTAAAATGTTTTCTAAACTTTAAAACACTACATAAATGTTATTGTTCTTGTTGTCATAATTGTTCTTTCATCTGAGAAAATTTCCATTCACTCAAGGATTTTACTACTTAGGACTTGGAAAAGTGGTCTCCAAGTTACTGGGTAAAGGGGACTATTGAAGAGATGTGTGGGTGTCTTAATTTAGCTCAAGAATTTTTGAATCATACAGTTTCTTTACTGAAGGAGAGGGGATGTCTTTATTACAGACAGTATGATATATTGCAGAGTATATCATCTATGGATGCTTGCTACCTTTGTGACCTTTGAACATCACCTGGCTTCAGTTTCTTCATCTGTAAAATTAGTGTTTGATTATATGAACCTAGAAGTTTCTGTCAGCTTGAAATCTATGATCTTACAAGCATGCACAGTGAAGATGTAGTCTGTGTCTTGGCCATCCTCTGAGATTTTAAATATATAGTCATTTCATGACATGTATTTTGATACAAATCTTAGGTTATCATGGATTATTTTTTTAAATGGTCACAACAACAGCAGCAGAGTAAGGAGCCAGGGGAATGTAGAATATAGAGTTGAGTGAGTTGAGAAAATAGAGTGGTGAGGAACAGAAGTACGATTAAAGAAGAAAAATATCCTGCAAGAAAAATATCAATCATTAGGTAATATACTGATCCCCTCCCTCATTTTTGACCAAAAAATCCATAAAACTCTTGGAAACAGGCCTTTGGTATATAGAAAGGAGAAAGCCATTTTGCTAATTAAAATACTTTTTTATTACACATTATTTTAAAGATTCCCATGATTATGTGTGAAACCCAAAACACTCACTCTTTATTTAGGGTGTCTTGTGGGTGTGCAACTAAGGTAATTCCAAGTGTCAGGCCTGATTCCCAAATCAGCTCTGATGCTTCATTCTCTTTTGACCAATAATGATGTTCTGAGGTGCAAAAAGCAATATTATACATGATATTAATATATCGCTATAATTCTAGACCATACCGCTTAGTATTCAACCAGCAATTTTGAACTGCTAAATAGAGAAAAGGTCACCATTTGTTTTACTGAATTGACTAAGATAAATCAATAATGTGATGTCTTAGAAACCCATTCTTCTCTGCTCCCTCCCTCACAGCTTTTCTGAATAGGATTTATGATATCTTCTTACTATGCTTCTTTAAATCATTACTTAACGAGAATCTTGCCCTGTAGCTGTGTGCTCATCAGGTTTTGTTAAGATCACAATCAGGTCACCAAGGCATTGACAGTGTCCTGTCTAATCATCCCCTTATAGGAATGCTATGGGGCTTGCCCAAAAGGGATAAATGAGGCAAAAAAGCCACAAGAAAACAAGGTAAAACTTTGCTTAGACATCATTGTGGTCTGAATGGTAGGTTTTCTCAATCTGCCTATGAAGTTAAGTCTAGATTCTTCAGTTTCATATTTAAAGCTATACAAAATCTAGCTCTAAGTTACCTTTCAGTTTCATGTCCTCACAAAGTTTTTTCTACCATCCTCATTCTCATTGTTGGCATATAAGGTGCAATCATTTTCATGAAGAAATTGTTTTGAAAATGGTTATTATGAGCAGAGCAAATGGGAAGGCCAAATGTCCTGTGAAAGAATTCTAATAATAATAATAATAATAATAATAATAATAATAATAAAGCCTGTTAATATTTTAAGAGTACTTTGCCTATGTTATCTCATTTGATCCTCATAATGGTCCTATGAGGTAGACCAGCTAGGCAATGGATAGAACACTGCACATGGAATGAGGGTAAACTTGAATTCAAATCCTGATCAGATCCTTACTGATTATATGACACATCTTTAATTCCTGCCTCTGCAAAATGAGGAAAAAGCATTTGATTGCCTTAAAAGTCCCTTCCAGATTTAAATCTATGATCACATGATTATCCTCATTTTGTAGATGAGGAAATAGAGGCTGACAATTTATGTGACTTGCCCCACATTAGGTAGAATACAAGTGTCTTCCAAGTATCTGAGATACTTATACTACTATCTGAGGCACTAGTTTCAGATAGAATTAGGACCTAGGTCTTTTGAACTTGTGGACAACTAAGTGGCTCAGTGGATAGAATGCTCGTATTTGAGTCAGAAAGACTCATCTTCATGAGTCAGCTGTGTGACCCTGGGCAAATCTCTTAAGTCTTTTTGCCTCAGTTTCCTCATCTATAAAATGAGCTGGAGAAGGAAATGGGAAACAACTCCAGTACCTTTGCCAAAAGAACTCCAAATGGGGTCATAAAGAATTGAACATCACTGTAAATTACTGAATGACAATAACTTCTGAACTTAAAGTCTAGTATTATATAAATGCCATGTACTATATATGCCATGGTGAAATGAGATTTCTTACTACCATTATTTCTGTAGAATATGTGTCCCTTGAAAGAAAGGTCTTTCCTATTTCATTGTGCCTTTGTGTCACCAGAACCTCAATAGTGCTAGACACAAACTAGTCCTTTAATAAATTTTTGCTGATTCCTCATGAATATCAGATTGGCTAATAGGACAAAAACTTATAGTAAAAAATGTTGGAGAGGATGTGTAAAAATTGGGACACTAATGCACTGTTGGTAGAGCTATGAACTGATGCAAACATTCTGAAGAGCAATTTGGAACTATGCCTAAAGGGCAACCAAACTGTGTATACCCTTTGTTCCAGCAATACCACCACAAACTCTATATTCCAAAAAGATCAGAAAAAATAGGAAAAGGACCTCCATGGTGAAATAATATTTATAGCAGCCCTTTTTATGATGGCAAAATATTACAAATTGAGGAAATCCCCTCAAATTGGGGAATGGCTGAACAAGTTGTGATATATAAATGCAATGGGATACTACTGTGCAATAAGAAATGAGTAGGCAGATTTCAAAAAACACCAAAAAACAAATAACCGTGGTAAGACTGTATGACCTCATGCAAAATTAAATGAGCAGAACCAGGAAAACATTGTATACAGTATCAGCAACATTGTATAATGATCACCTATGAATGACTCAGGTCTTCTCAGCAACACAGTGATCAAAGAAAAGTAATGAAGGACTTGATGAAAGACAATGCTATCTACATCTACATAAAGAATGATGGAACCCAAATGCAGATCAAAGTATCCTTTTTTTTGGAAAAAAAAAATGACAACTTACTTTATTCTTTTTCATTTTTTTTTCTTTTGACCTGTTTCTTCTTTTATAATTGTGACTAATATGGAAATATGTTTTACATGATAGTGTGTTAACCTATATCAAATTGCCTAGCAAATAAGCAATTTAGCTGGGCAAAGTGGAATGGCCTTCAGATATAGCCGATTATGTTCTTCTCTGACATTATGAGCCTTAACAACCTCTAGTAATTTGGGCCAGATAATAAGAACCATCCCAATCAGGATCCTCAACCCCCTTTTGCCTACCCTCTAGAGACCAAATCACCTCTAACTTTGACAAAGGAGAGGCCAGAACAGGAGCTGCTTCTTTATTTATACAAAAAGAAAGCAAGAGTCAAGACAGATTAACAAACAGATGCCCCTGGGGCTGGGAATGATTAAATTATTCAAACACTCCTTTTGTTCTGACTGGGAGAGATTATCTTTTGAGCTAGACTGAGAAATGGGGTTTGATAAAATGGGGAATAGGATGTATTACAGAATAATTCATTGTTTTTCAGTCTTGCCAGACTTTTCTTGACTCCTTTTGGGGTTTTCTTGGCAAGGATACTGGAGTGGTTTGCCATTTCCTCCTTGATCTCATTTTACAGATGAGTTCCTGTGGTAAACAAAATTAACTGACTTTCCTAGGGTCACACAGCTATAAAGTGTCTGAAGCTAGATTTGAACTCAAGTCCTCCTGAATCCAAGGTTGGCATTCTATCCACTGCATGACCTACCTTTCCTACATAGTAACATTGATTATTAAATAATCCAGTGTAATATATATTTTCATCAGTATCCAATCAGCTGCTAAAATCTGTCTATTCTAACTTTGCAACATTTCTAAAATATTCCCCCTTGTCTCCTTAGATAAAAACAGCACTCAGGTAGACTTGCATCACATCCCCACTATTATAATAGCCTGCTGGTTGTTCTACCAATCAAAAAATTCTCTCCCTATTATAATCCATCTTTTATTCAGGCTGGAAGGATGATGGACAAATGGTAAACAGAACTCAAGAAAGATCACTATGGAAAAGAACTCATTGGACTCAACGATGGGAAATCATTCCAATGGAGTGGTAGGGGAAGAAGCCAGATGTTTTCTAAGGTCTAGGCAGTGAGAGAGATGAAATAATCATGATTAGTACTCAAAATGGCATCTGCTAATTTACTACTGCTCTTGCATAATATTTGGAAATTATATATTCCAAATCTCAAACACATCACTGAACAAAGAATGACAATTTGCCAAAGTAACTCAAGCTCCATTTTTAACCTTTTTTTTTCTTCTAAATCTCTCATCTCTGTTCAATAGTCTAATAATTCATGTACTATATTCTGGTATGTACAAAGATGTCTAGTAAAAGTCACATTGTAGTTATCAAAAGCATGAGAACAAACAAAACGCCGATTTCTAAGACTACCTGATTCCTAATTTCTGATGCAAACATCATAGCAACTTGATCATTAGAATTACTCGCAATAGCTTATATTGCTTCCTCAACTCTACACCTACCATTGGGGCATTAATGTAACTGAAAAAGGTTTGTGCCAATATTTTTCTTTAATTGAAAAAAAATACTCTTGGGTTATCTTGATGCCAAGTTAATAAATCCTGAAGAAAGAATTTAATATAGGAAACATGGATAAAAATCTGGAGTGGACCTAGTAGGCTCTACTCTAATGAACTGTGACATTTAATTCATAATAGCAAAAATTGCATCTTAAATCCACTTTAATCAGAATGGGACTAAATCACAAATCACTAATCATATCTTTCTCTTCATCCCCAACAAGATTAAAAAAAGAAGAAGGGAAAAAAAAGAAAATCACAGTAGGATATATAACACTTTACCATATTTTAAATGTTTTTACTTCATGTGAAAAGAGGGAAGAAAAAAATAAAAAAATGAAAAACCTCATCATGTGCAAACTTTAAACCTTACTTTTTTCATAAGGAGTACTTGACTTTTTGTGTGTGTATGGAAACAGAGAATCACTGCTGACAGTTATTGCTGCTTTTTAAAGAACTTTATCAAAGCAAGAACCCACTGATACAAAGTAGGACATGGTTAATGACTATTTGCAGTTTTTATGGGGAACTGTTTCTATACCCTTTTTTCTTGTCTCTCCTTTTCAGTCCATGATAATCCCCAAATTCCTAACAGAAACACTAGGGATAGCATCTCAAAGACTTGTGCATGAGGACATTTGTTTGAAAATGTGGCCTAGGAACTGCACAGAACCACACAGAACTTGCTTGTTTTTAGCGACTAGTGCAATTTCCTCATTGTTTGAGAAAATAGTCTTTAAAACCAGGCTTGGACCCTCAAATGCAGCAGCACTGTACACACACAAACAAACAGAGGAATAATGAGGCAAAAGGGAAGGCAGTATTGGATGAAGAAAAATTATATATATATATATATATATATACATATGTATATTTTTATGTGTGTATGCATATATATGTATGTATACACATACATACATGTATATGTGTGTGTGTATATATATTTTTTTTCCTCTAGACCTGAATGATTTTTTAAGACACACACAAAAAAATAATGCTATACTTTACTAAAAAGCTGTTAATTCATAGAAAACTTATATAGCATTATTTGTGTACTTAGGGTAAAGGAAGGAATTCTGATGGAGAAGAGTGTGAAGCATGAAGAGTGCAGCATTCTGATACTACCATCAGGGAATGATAATTAAGTGAGATTAATTAATCATTTATCCTAAGAATTTCTGTAGTGCCACTGAAACAGGGGCATTTTAAAAAATTATTTTTAATTAAATTAACAAACATCAACAGATAAAAACATTTTAATATACAAAGGAAAGAGATTTTATATGAAACTAAACTTTTATGTTCAAGTTTTTTTAAAGGCTATTAAATTTAACATAATCATTGCAAAGCTCTGCTAGTTTATATCCTCTTTGGAAATCCATTCCCTTTTCTACTGTATGTATACACACACACACACACACACACACACATATGTTTCATTTACACTATTTTGTTTCTTTTTCTTCTTTAAACATTACTATTATTACTTACTAATCCCCAGCTTCCAGTAAAATAATATCTCCTATAACAAATAACATGCCCTAGAAAAACAAATAAACATGATGGCTGGCAATATCAGAAAATATTCATCTGATTTTCCACCTATAGTCCATCATCTCTATGCCAAGAGATGGGAAACATGCTCCATCACTGGTCTGGATTTAAAAATTGAAGTTAATAAATGATCGCAAAAAATGTGAATACATCTTGACTCAGCATGTAATATATAATTATGCAACAATTTCAAATAATACCCCTTTTTTACTAAGTATACAATTACTTTTGTGAAAAATCAGAATATATTTAAATACAAGTTAAAGCACAACACAATCCCAAAGAAAACTTTTTTTTAAAAGAAAACTTTTACAAATGTTCCCCTCTTTTTTTTTTGAATATGCCTATCAATAATAATATTTCTAGAATCAATTTACACTTGCCATAGCAACCAATTTGCCAGGGAAATGCTTTAAAGAGTTTGATCAAATAATCAGTTGAGAGAAAAAAATAACAAAAACAAACAACTCATAATATGGGAACACAATACTCCTAGAATTAATATTGTATTATGTAATCAAAACCATCTTGCAATATTTCAAAATTAGATAGATGAATGAATAGAAGAAAATACACATGGAATAATAAAAGACAATGAAATTCAAACTAGGGAAATCTAAATGAATATGAAATTAACATTAATAAGAGTATTACAAAATTTAAACTTGATCATATGACTATAAAAGCTTTTACCAATATTCTCTTTTTTTTAAAACTAAGTATAAAACGCAATCTCAAAAGCATGAAAATCTCTGAAAATAAACCCGTACCATAAATTTCGAAATATAGATATAGTAGCATAGAAATCCTATGTAACCTGTGAACTGATACTATTACTCTGAGTGAATTTAAAACACTTTTGATTCTGAAATCTAAAATCCCCAATACTCATATCAATACCTTGCTGCTTACTTCTGCATTTCTGTAAAATATGTACCCTTCCATGGCAAAAGAAGCAGAGTCTGGAACTATGATTGTCATTCTTATTCAGTTTAAGTTTTTCTTCTTTAACCCCTCTATATTGTCTGTCAGTCCTTTTACCATACAAATGCTTTATAAGGTTACTAATTAAAGATAAAAGCAGATTAGCAAAATTATAAACAAAATGAGCACATCTAGAATTTAAAGGGTTTTCTAAGGTTGAGTCAGAAGCACAGCCAGGCTTTGGAAGGGCTAAGCTTGAAGCTGCAAATGTAGGTTGAGAAAGCTGTGCATTAGATCTCTGGACTTCCCTGGCAGGGAAATCAAGGGGCTTGCCCAAGGGAGGGGTAGAAGGTGGGGTCTATAGAGGAGGGGAGGGGAGGGACCAGGGCAATTTGAATCAGACTTGATTTTGAACTCAGGCCTGGGTTCCCCTTCTGCCACTTCCTCCACTGCTAGGGGATTAAAGGCTTCTAGAGGTTGGGTCCTAGCCTCCAGGCATGAAAAATTAGAGAATCTCTCAGCATTAAAATTTGAAAAAAATGCTGGAGTCCAAGGTTTATCTTAAAAAGCATGGCTGGGAGAGGGGGGGATATTTATATTCCCTTGTGTGAGCACCTTGCTGGCTCCTCCAACAAAAATAAAAATAAAAATAGAAAATCCACAAAAACAAAATATTAACATGATCTTATCTCCCATTTGTCTGGTTAAACAGACTAAAACCAAAAATAGGGTAATAAGGAAGTTTAAAATGTCCATTTGAAAAAATTTAAAGGGAAAACAGCAGGAACTTAGCAGTTTAAATGGACAGGGAAGGAGAAATTTCTTACCCAACCAGAAGATCAGAAGATGGAGGTTTCAGCTTTCCTCTTCGTGGTCAGCCATCTGTTAAGGCTGAAATTCTAGCTATTCTGTCTAAAATATCTAATGAGTGGTCACCAATAAATTATAAGCTTTAGCAAGAGTTAGGCTTTTAAGCGTTTATTAAGGAGAATAAGATTTTGGTAAAGAGAGAAAGAAAGGCCTACATTCATCTATTAAAGGGAGAATGCATTTCTAGCACCGCTCTCCACCAGAGCCCACAGAAAAGAGCCTGAGTCAGAGCACCAGGCTCCCCCTTCTTCCTCCCACCAATAAACATCACTTCCTGATGCCAAATAAAAGATGCATGGCCAAAGACCTTCACCTCATGGGCGGAACCCTTCTACAGTAAGTCTCCAGCAGGTGGCATCATTCCAATCATTACTATATATATATATATATATATATATATATATATATATATACACTTATACATATATACATATACATATACATATATCAATTGGGGAATGGCTAAACATGTTTTTGTATATGATTGTGATGGAATTCTATTGAGCTACAAGAATATAAGATAACTAGAAAGGTAAGAAAGATCAAATTATAAGAAGCTCTAAATGCCAAAGAAAAGCTCTTTATGTTTGATATTGGAGTTAATAGGGAGCCAGTAGAGTTTATTGAATGGGGGAGGTGATGGTAGTAAGGGAGGGTGACATGCATAGACTTTCATTTCAGGAAAATCACTTTGTCAGCTTAATTAAAAATAGAAGGGGCAGGGGCCAGCTAGGTGGCACAGTGGGTAAAGCACCAGTCCTGGATTCAGGAGGACCTGAGTTCAAATCTGGCCTCAGACACTTGACACTTACTAGCTGTGTGACCCTGGGCAAGTCACTTGACCCCAGTTGCCTTACCAAAAAAAAAAGAAAAATTGAAGGAGCAGCTAGTTAGCTCAGGGGATAAAGCACTGGCCCTGGATTCAGAAGGTCCTAAGTTCAATTATGGCTTCAGATACTTGATACTTTATATCTGTGTGACCCTGGGCAAGTTACTTAAACCCAATTGCCTCATCAAAAAAATGGATTGGAGGAAATAGAACTTTAGGGCAGGGAGAACAATTAAAAAGCTCATGCAATAGTCCATGCTAGAGTTGATAAATCCTAAACTAGGGTGGTGTATAAGTGAATGAAAAGAAAGGGATATGGTATGAGAGATGTTATAGAAAAGTGACTTTGGGTATAAAATTTGAAATTGTTTTCCAGAAAGATTGACCAATTCATAGCGCTGCCAATGGTGCCTTAACATCCCCATGTTCTTCAACAATTGTCATTTTATCCATTTATAATCTTTACCATGTGTGGACATTTTCCCCCAAATTTTAAAAACAAAAAAGATAAGAAACTGGTAGAAAAAGTAGTTTTTTTTGGTTAAAAAAAGTCATCTTCAGCCTGTGACTTCAGACCAAATCAAAGTCATCGCTTCCAAATCTAGAGTTAATAGTCACTTTATTAGAAGTCATGAATAAAATGAATTTCTTCTTTATGGTAAGTATTGTTCACCTGTAGGCAAAGGACTTCAAATGGATAAATTAGACTACATTATTTTTGCTCTTTCCTTTTTAATGGGATGGGACTTATTTTCTTCTAACAGAGACTCATCATGAACTACTATCAGTTGTAGATTTATTTTATTTCTTGGAGATATGGAGATGTGGTTGGGGGCAGCATGTTTTGATTTGCTATGTTTTATAAGGGGTTTTAGGTTTGAGCCTATTTGTTCACTTTGATCACATGTACTCAACCAAGCCTATCACTGTAAAAAAAGGGGGGGGGCTCTTTCTCATTAAATGTATAATTAATTATTAAATATGTAAATATAATTTAATATTAAACATTGTATGTGTCTTTGTACATACACATGCATGCAGACTTGCATGCACACACCATAAATACATGCACATACGCATACATTTACACAAATACATACATACATACATAGATACATACATACATACATATTCAGTTCTTGCTATTAATAGGTCATAAAAGGTTAAATTAAGAAAAAGGGGAATCTAGGTGGCACAGTGGATAGCATACCATGCCTGAAATCAGGAAGACTCATCTTCCTGAGTTCAAATCTGGTCACAGACACTTATTATCTGTGGTGCCCTGGGCACATCACTTAATCCTGTTTGCCTCAGTTTCCTCATTTATAAAATGAGCAGGAGAAGGAAATGGCAAACCACTCCAGTATGTTTGTCAATAAAACTTCAATTGGGGTCACAAAGAGTAGAATATAACTTGAACAACTGAAGAAGAAATACCACTATAGTAAATATCTCCTTTAGTATAATAATCTAATCTTGAAATAAAGCCATATCAAGATATGTTTAGGTTTTTCCTTTAACTTTTACATGTACCTTTACTTCAAAGACATGTCCTCATATAATATCTTAAATGAGTAGAATGAAATTTCAAAAAAATTTTAACAAGTCCACATTTTTCTACTTCACAAAGGACAGACAGATGTCCCTGAGTCACTGAAAAATGTGTTTTTTCCCCAAGGCATTTTAAGGATTCTCAATCACATGACATTGTGATCAACATCCTATCAACAGTCACTAAGGAGACAGTAGAACTCTAAAAGACCCCAAAGTCCAAACAACCTACAAAAGTTGCAGATGGCATCAGCTTTTTAAAGACACTTTTCATTCAGTGCCTGATGGAGAAGGTAATGTCAAAATCATAACCAATGTGTCAGAATTTAGAATATGAAGGAAGAAGATGTCAGGAAAAATTATATTTAAATGAGGATTCGGTTTTTGCATTTCAGTTGTCCTCCAGTCATAGATTCAAAGCTTCTAAAAGATGGAAGGCATATGAGGCAAGTATACTTAAGAAAATATTCCTCTTCAGAACCCAAACAAATGAGGGATAATCTGTTTCAGGACCTTCAATGGAAACAAAGTTCATTAGGTTGCCAAGTAGTCATTTGCACTTTGTCAATTCTTTAATTGTTAGGAACTCTTTCCTTACATTAAACCTATTTTGGGATAGTGGAATAAAGGCTAGGATCCATCTGAAATCTCTCAACATTTCCCACCAAAAAACTTTAAATTAGCACCTCAAATCAAATTTTGGAACCACTGAGTCAACAAAATGTCAGAGGGACACATATTTTTTCTGTCTAAGACAATTTATGAGATCCACATCAGAGGTCTGTAATCCGGGGTAGGTACAGCAAGATAGCAATTGGTCTTAGAGGCAGGCACAAGAAAATCAGTAACAGCAGCCTTGGGAGCTCTCAGCCCAGAGATGGTAAAGGGGTAAAACAACTGGTTAGAAAGAAATTACAAAGGAAATTTTGCTGGCACAGGATGCAGCTATTACGGATTAGCAACTCTATTGCCCCTAAGCAGTTCTGGGCCCCATTTCCAAGACAGAGAGGAGTTCATGTGGTTGGTCACAATGGAGCAGGCACCTGGTCACAGATCCAGGGTCAAGAAAAGGAATAGAACTTGTGGCTGAAAAGAAGAGAGGATCAGGTTACAGTTCCAGAGTCAAGAGAAGAAATAACATTTATGGCTACAGGGTAGCAAGGGACCATGAAGGCTGGAATGCAAATTAGGAGAACAATGGCCACACCTTGCACAGAATACCATCACCTTGGAACCACCCCAAAATTACAGAATCTCAGAAATAGCTCAGAAAACAGCAGCAGGAAAAAAAGAAAAACAGAAACAAAGAAACGAAGAACCTTAAGTTTGGCACAGTGCATCTCCCAACTCAAGTGAGCAGAACCCAACTTTTAGATAAAGTTCATAATAAAGAAATAGGTTCAGAAAATGAGCAAATGACAACAAAAAAGAAGGTGACAATAGAAAGCTACTATGGTAGCCTAGAATACTTAGAAGACAAAAATGTGAAAAGTTAAAAGCAAAGCCTTCAAATAAAAATCCAAATTAGACCCAAGACAAGAAATAATTCCTGTAAAAGTTAAAGAAAAAGATGAATGGTAAAGCAAAAAAAATGGAAAAGAAATGAGAGTGATGCAAAAAAATTATGAAAAGGAAATCTATAGCTTGGTGAAAGAGTCACAAAAATAGTGAAAAAAAATTGTGTTAAAAATAATTTGGCGGGGCAGCTAGGTGGTGCAGTGGATAGAGCACTAGGTCTGGAGTCAGGAGGACCTGAGTTCAAATCTGGCCTCAGACACTTAATACTTACAAGCTGTGTGACCCTGGGCAAGTCACCTAACCCCAATTGCCTCCAAAAAAAAGAATTTGGCTAATTATAAGAAGCACAAAAATTCACTAAAGAAAATAACTTCTTTAAAAGTAAAATTGGCTAAATGAAAAAAAGAGGCACAGAAGTTAATTGAAGAAGATAATTTCTTGTAAAAAAGTAGAATGGGGGGGCAGAGCAAAGAGAGTGGAGGAAAGGCTGTGACTCTCCCCACTCCTAACAAACCCAGCCACGCACAATAATGTCATAAGATAACTCCTAGAGCAGTATAACCCACCAAAGAACAGAGTGAGACTATTTTCCAGACAAAGACACCTTAATTCAGTGACTGAGATCACCTGCTGTTCAGGCTGAGAGAGGAGCTCAACCTACAGCACAGAACCAGCCCTTGGCAGGCAGTGCCTCCAGAACTTTGGAATCTTTAGCAGCTTCTTCTGAAACTCAGCTCATGGACAAGGGAGGGGATCCAGCAGTCAGAGGTAATAGCTGCGGTCTCTGTTGGAGCTAAGGCAGAGCACCCATATTCTGAACCAGCAAGGAAACTTGAGAGGCAGCGGCCCAGTGCGGGAGGTGGACAAGCACAGTAAGCTTCTGACCATAGAGAATCAGATTTCAAATAGACATCTGCTTCCAGGACAAAGTGAAAGAAGGCTGTGGTTACTAACAGGCCAGACAGGCTGAGAAAGAGCTTAATCCTGCCCTTGAACCTTCTGTAGCTTTGGACAATATATCCTCGAAGTAGCACTACATGTTAAGGAGTTAAAAGCCAAGAAGTAGGGCAGCTAGGTGGCACAGTGGATAGAGCCCCAGCTCTGGAGCCAGGAGTGCCTGAGTTCAAATCTGGCCTCAGACACTTAACACTTACTAGCTGTGTGACTGTGGGCAAGCCACTTAACCCCAATTGCCTCAATTAAAAAAAAAAAAAGCCAAGAAGTAGGTGGTCAAGATGTGTAGGCAAAGAAAGCAGGTGACCATAGAAAGCTTCTTTAGGGGAAAGGTATACCAGAATACAGCCTAAGAAGAAGATAATAACAAAGTCAAAGCTCCAGCATCCAAAGCTTCTAAGAAAAATATTAAGTAGTCTCAGGCCATGGAAGCACTCAAAAAGGACTTTGAAGAGAAAGTAAGAGAGATAGAGAGAAGATTGAGAGATGTGGAAGAAAAAATGGAAAAAGAAATGAGAGCAATGTAGGAAAGTCAGGAGAAAATTGTCAACAGCTTGAAAAGCTGTTGTGATCACAGCCCAGGATAGAACATGCATCCAGGGCCTCAGAGACTTCATGTCAAGCAGCTTCTTCTGAGGCTTGGCTAGCAACCAGTGAGGGGATTCTGCAGTAGGCCAGGGTGAAGTGGCTGAGGTCTCTGCTGGAGTTGGGGTGGAGAGCCCATGTTCTGAATCAGTGGGATGACTTGAGTATCAGTGGCCCAGAGGGGAGGGGCACAGACATGCCAAGCTTCTGACCATAGAGAATGAGATTTCAATAGGACATCTGCTTCCAGATCAAGATAAGTAAGCAGAGAAAACAGTGGATGAGAGAAAACTTCTTTGGGGGAAAGGTAAACCGAATATACCCTCAGAATAAAGATAAAAACAAAGTTAAAGCTCCAACATCCAAAGCTTCAAAGAAAAATATGAATTGGTCTCAGGCCATGGAAGTGCTCAAAATGGACTTTGAAGAGAAAGTAGGAGAGAAAGAAGAAAGATTTAGAGAGGTGGAGGAAAGAATGGAAAGAGAAATGAGAGTGATGCAAGAGAGTCTTGAGAAAAAATTCAACAGCTTAAAAAGCCAAATGGAAAAGGAGATACAAAAGCTCTCTGAAGAAAATAATTGCTTAAGAATTAGGATTAAAAATGTTTTTTTTTAATTTTTTTCATGTAACTTGGTGAAAATTCTAAATAATTTTTAAGAAAAGAAAAGAGAAACAAATAAATTAAGGAGTGAAAAGAGATGTGTTGGGAGAAGGGAAAAGGAAGAGGTAGAATGGGGAAATTTTCCAGCATAAAGGAGGTATTCAAAGAAAAGTTTTACAGCAGCTTTTTATCATTTTTATGGGTGAGAAATGCTTGAACCTTATGCCTATTGGAATTGCTTCAAAGAGTGAAGAATACACACACTAACTTGGGCAAAGAAATATATCTCACCCAATAAGGAGATAGGAGGGGAAGGGGATAAGCGATAAAAAGCGGGAATTATAAGAGAAATATAATTATAAGAGGTGAGTTGGTAAAGGCAGTTATCAGAAGCAAGACAGACTTTAGAGAAGGGATAGGATAAAAAGGGAGAGAGAAGGATAAACAGAGGAAAATGGGATGGAGGAAAATACATAGTCAACATATCAATAAAAGGAAGCAGATAGCAGAATGGATTGGAAACCAGAATTCATTCAGAAGCAAACTAGAAATGGAAATACACAGAAAGTTAAAATGAAAGGTTTGAGCAGTCAGGTGAGGGGTGGCAATTATGATCTTACACAATGCAAAAAAAAAGGCAAAAAAAAAGAACTGGACTTAATTCAAATGGATAATCAGGGTAAATACATTGTGCTAAAATATACCACAAAAAAATCAAGTAATATTAAAAAAATCACAGAAGATTCCCTAGTGTAGCCTTAATTTCTGAAAAAAACCCACCATACATTATACATGCATACATATATGTATGTTTGTTTATATATGCACATATACATCATACACACATATATACATGCACATATATGTATATATGGAACTGAGTCAAATTTATAAAAATAAGACTCATTCCCAAAATGATATATGATCAAAGGATATAAACAAGCTGTTTTCAGAAAGAGAAAAAACAAACACCTCTCAGTTGGCATATGAAAATATGCTCTAAATCACTACTGATTAGAGAAATACAAATTAAAACAACTTTGCAATGCCATATAACATATTAGAATTGACAAATACTTAAGAGAATGAAGGAAAATAGGTACATTAAAGAACAGGTGATGGAGTAGTGAACTGGTCCAACGATTCTTGAGAACAATCTGGAACTATGCCCAAAGTGTTATAAAACTATGATTTAGTAAAAACTCTACTAAGGCTGTACCCCAAAGAGATCAAAGAAAAAGAAAAAAAAGACATAGACATAAAAATATATTTATAGCACTTTTGTTTGTGGTGGAAAAGAATTGCAAATAGAGTGGAGGCTCATCCATCAGGGAATGGCTGAAAAAGTCATGGCATATTATTGTGGTAGAGAATCATTGTGCTATAAAAAATAATGAGGGGGTAATTTCAGAAAATACATAGAAAGATCTGTATGAACTGATGTGAAGTGAAGTGAGCCGGGAGATCATTGTGCACAGCAACAGAAATATTGTAATTATCATCAACTGAAAGACTTGACTACTCTGATCAAAACAGTGATGCAAGACAAATGGAAAGGACTCATGATGAAAAAAAAATGCTATTCATCTCCAGAGAGAGAACTGATAAACTCAGAATACAAATTAAAGTATCATTTTCTTACTATCTTTATTACTTTCTCCTTTCTTGTTTCTTTTTTTGAGATATGGTTAGGTGGTGCATTAAAATAAAACATGGAGTCAAAAAGACTCATCTTCCTGAGTTCAAATCTGGCCTCAGACACTAGCTGTGTGACCCTAGACAAACCTGTTTGCCTCAGCTTCCTTATCTGTGAAATGAGCTAGAGGAGGAAATGATAATCCCACCCTTCAATATCTTCGTCAGTAAAATCTTAAATGGTGTCATGAAGAGTCAAACACAACCAAAAATGATTGGATAACATAAGGAAATATGGAAATGTGTTTTCTTTGATTTCATTTATATAATAGTTTTCCTTCTCATTGGCTGGGGGAGAGGTGGGAGGAAGGAGAGACTCTGGAATTCAAAATTTCAAAAGAAAAAAAATTAAAATAAATGAATAATAATAATGCTTGGATCCATTCATAGCTACAGCAACAGTGGATTAGTGTCCCAGTTTTCCCACATCCTAAAAAACATCCAACATTTTCCTTTTTATCTAATATTAGTCATTCTCATAGGTGTGAGGTGGTATCTCAGAATTGTTTTAACTTGCATTTCTCTTATCAATAGTGATTTAGATAATGTTTTTCAAAGGACTATAGATAGCTTTGACTTCTTTGCCTGCTTATATCCTTTGACCTTTCATAAATTGGAGAATGACTTGTGTTCTTAAAAATTTGACTCAGTTTTGTATATATTTGAGAAATTAAGCCTTGATCTGGGAAAATTGTGGCAAATTTTCCCCCAGTTTTCTGCTTTCCTTATGATTTTTTGCAAAACATTTTTAATTTTACAGAATCAAAATTATCCATTTTTTATTTGATAATATTCCCTGTACCTTCTTTGGTTCTAAAGTCTTTGACTATCCATACATCTGAAAGATAATCTATTCTATGCTCTCTTAATTCGCTTATGGTATCACACTTTATGTATCTACTTTGACCTTATTTTGGTATACAATATAAGATGTTGGTCAATAACTGGTTTCTGTCATACTTTTTTCATTTTCCAACAGTTTTAGTCAAATAATGAGTTTTTGTTACAAAAAATTAGATCTTTAACTTTGTCATATACTTGTTTAGTATGGTCATTTACTATAGTTTAACTTGTATTTATTCTATTCAAGTCATCTACTACTCTATTTCTTAGCAAGTACAAGATTATTTTGATATACTTTAGAATACATTTTGAAATTTTGTATGGCTAGACCACATTCTTTTCCATTTCCTTAATGTATTTGAGCTTTTATTCTTCCACATGAATTTTGTTATTACTTTTCTATATGAAGAAAATAATTTTTTGATAATTTGGCATGACATTGAATAAATAGATTAATTTAGGTAAGACTGTCATTTTTATTATATTGACTCAGCCTTCCCCTAAGCAAATAATATGTCCTGAATTATTTATATCTGACATTATTTATGTGAGGTGTTTTATAGTTGTATCCATATCTTTCCTGAGTTTGCCTTAGCAGGTAGTTGTCCAAGTATTTTATATTGTCTATATTTATTTTAAATATAATTTTTCTTTCTATCTCTTGCTGCTGGACTTTTTTGGTAATGCATAAATATGCTGATGATTTATGTGGGTTTATTTTGAATCCTGCAACTTCTCTAGTGTTATTAAATAATTTCAAGTATTTTTTTTTGTTTTTGTTTTTAATTCAGTATTTATTTATTTATTTCTGATAAAAGTATTTTTTCTAGTTGCATATAAAAATAGTTCTCAACATTTGTTTATACAAGCTTTCCAATTTCAGATTTTTCTCTCTCCCTCCCCACCCTCCGCCCTCCCCTAGACAGGAGGTATTCTGATATAGGTTTTATATATATATATATATATATATATATACACACACATAATAACATTAAACATATTTCTGCTTTGGTCATGTTATAAGAGAAGAATCAGAGGAATGAGGAAAAACCTCAAAATAGAAAAACAACAACACCAAAGGCAAAAGAAATAGTATGGTTCAATCAGCATCTCTACTCCACAATTCTTTTTTTTTTTTTTTCTGAATTTGGAGACCCCCTTCCATCATGGGTCTCCTGGAACTCTTCTGTACCATTGCATTGGTGAGAAGAATCTAGTCCATCACAGTAGATCAACACACAATATTGATGATACTGTGTACAATGTTCTTTTGGTTCTATTCATCTCACTCATCATCAGTTCATGCAAATCCTTCCAGGTTTCTCTGAACTCCTGCTGCTCATTGTTTCTTACAGCACAATAGAATTCCATCACGTTCATATAACACAACTTTTTCAGCCATTTCCCAATTGATGGGCAGCCCCTCAATTTCCAATTCTTTGCCACCACAAAAAGAGCAGCTATAAATATTTTTGACATGTGGGTCCTTTTCCCTTTTTATGATCTCTTTGGGGAAAGACCCCAAAGTGGTTTTGCTGGGTCAAAGGGTATGCACAGCTTTATAGCCCTTTGGGCATAATTCTAGATTGCTCTCCAGAATGGCTGGATCAATTCACAGCTCCACCAACAATGCATAAGTGTTCCAATTTTCCCACAGCTTCTCCAACATTCATTACTCCCTTGTTTTGTCATATTAGCCAATCTGATAGGTCTCAGGTGGTATCTCAGAGTTGATTTAATTTGCACCTCTTTAATCAATAGTGATTTAGAGCATTTTTTCATATGGGAATAGATAGTTTTGATTTCTTCATCAGAAAACTGCCTGTTCATATCATTTGACAATTTCTCAATTGGGGGAAGACTTGGATTCATATAAATTTGATTTAGTTCGCTATATATTTTAGAAATGAGGCCTTTATCAGAAGTACTGGACATAAAATTGTTTCCCAGATTTCTGACTCCCTTCTAATTTTGGATGCATTGCTTCTGTTTGTACAAAAATTTTTTAATTTAATGTAATAAAAATCATCCATTTTGCATTTTATAATATTCTCTATCTCTTGTTTGGTCATAAACTGTTTTCCTTTCCAAAGATCTGAAAGGTAGACTATTCCTTTCTATTCTAATTTTCCTATGGCATGACCTCTTATGTATAAATCATGTATCCATTTTGACTTTATTTTAGTATAAGGTGTAAGATTTTGGTCTATGCCTAATTTCTGCCATACTATCTTCCAGTTTTCCCAGCAGTTTTTGTCAAATTCTGAGTTCCTATCCCAGAAGCTGGAATCTTTGGTTTTATCAAACACTACATTACTAGTGTCATTTTCTACTGTGTTTCCTGTGCCTAGCCTATTCCATTGATGCTCCACTCTATTTCTTAGCCAGTACCAGATAGTTTTGATGACTGCTACTTTATAGTAAAGCTCCAGATTTGGTACAGCTAACCCACTTTCCTATGCATTTTTTTCATTATTTCCTTTGATATTCTTGACTTTTTTTCAAGATGAATTTTGTTATTATTTTTTCTAGCTCTATAAAATAAGTTTTAGGTAGTCTGATTGGTCATTTTTACTATATTAGCTCTGCCTCTCCATGAGCAATTGATATCTTTCCAATTATTTAGATCTGATTTGATTTGTGTGAATAGTGTTTGCTAATTGTTTTCATAGAGTCTCTGGGTTTTTCTTGGCAAGTAGACTCCTAAGTATTTTATATTATCTACCGTTACTTTAAATGGAATTTCTCTTTCTATCTCTTGCTGCTGGACTTTGTTGGTCATGTATAGAAATGCTGATGATTTATGTGGATTTATTTTATATGCTACTATGTCCTGCTAAAGTTGTTAATTGTTTCAAGTAATTTTTGATTTGGTTCTCTAGGTTTCTCTAAGTATACCATCATATCATCTGCAAAGAGTGATTGTTTTGTTTCCTCCTTGCATATTCTGATTCCTTTAATTCCTTTTTCTTCTCTGATTGCTGATACTAATGTTTCTAGTACAATATTGAATAATAGAGGTGATAATGGACATCCCTGATCTTACTGGGAAGGCCTCTCACTTATCTCCATTACATATAATGCTTGCAGATGGTTTTAGGTAGTGTGATGAAATAATGGGATTTCACAGATACTCAAAGACCTACCTGGAGATTAATCTAGACTGATTGAATCAAGTGGGAGTCATTGACTGATGATTAGCCTACTTCAAGTTAACTGGATTGTAATCCCACCTTCAGAACCAATGGATTTGGATGACGCCAACCAACCAGCTTGAAGCAGTGTGTAAGGACCGCCTCTTTTCCAGAACTATAAAAAGCTTCCACAGTCAGCTTGCTAGAGAGTTCCTGATTAAAGCAGGCTCCTAGAGAAGGACTTGAGGACGAACCTAACCAGGCTGGAACTCTATACTAGATAAGCCTTTCCTTAACTTTCTGAACTCCATGTGAATATCTGTATGCTTTAATAAATGTTTAATGCCCAAGGACTAGTGCTAAAGCTTTTAATTTAAGGTGACCACAATTTAGATTTTAAACATCACAGTAGATACTGCTTACTATTTTAAGGAAAGCTCCACCTATTCCTGAACTCTCTAGTATTTTCATTAGGAATGGGTGATGTATTTTGTCAAAAGTTTTCTCTGTAACTATTGAGATAATCATATGATTATCGTTTTCTTATGGATGTTGTTGATTATGTTGATAGTTTTCCTAATGTTGAACCAGCCCTGCATTCCTGGTATAAATCCCACCTGGTCATAGTGTATTATCCTTGTGATCACTTGTAATCTCCATGCTAATATCTTGTTTAATATTTTAGTATCCATATTCATTAGGGAAATTGGTCTATAATTTTGTCTGTTTTGGCTCTGCCTGGTTTTGGTATCACCACCATATTTGTGTCATAAAACTAATTGGGTAGAACTCCTTCTTCACCTATTTTTCCAAATAATTTGTATAATATTGGAATTAATTGCTCTTTAAATGATTGGTAGAATTCAACTGTAAACCCATCTGGCCCTGGGGTTTTTTTCCTAAGGGATTTCATTAATGGCTTGTCCAACTTCTTTTTCTAATATGGGCTTATTTAAGGATTTTTTTCCTCTTCAGTTAACCTGGGCAGTTTGTATTTTTGTAAATATTCATTCATTTCATTTAGATTGTCAATTTTATTGGCATACATTTGGGCAAAATAATTCCTAATCATTGATTTAATTTCTACTTCATTGGTGGTCACATCTTGCCTTTCATTTTTGATACTGGTAACTTGGTTTTCTTCTTTCTTTTTTTTTTTATCAAATTAACCAATATTTTCTCTATTTTATTTTTTCATAAAATCAGCTCTTAGTTTTATTAATACATTCTATAGTTTTCTTGCTTTCAATTTTATTAATTTCTATATACCTTTTAGCAAGATGTAGTTTCCTTCCTTATCTCTTTTAATGAGATCTATTTTTGCCTGTGCTTTGTCTGAGATAAGGATTGCTACTCTTGCTTTTTTGACTTTAGCAGAAGCATAATATATTTTGCTCCAGCCTTTTACCTTTTACCTTTACTCTGTGTGTATCTCTCTGTTTCATATTTTAGGATTCTGACTTTCAATCCACTCTACAATTTACTTCCATTTTATAGCAGAGTTCATCCCATTGACATTCACTGTTATTATTACTGTCTATTCCCCTCCATTCTACTTAAACCCTTTGTACTTCCTCACCTTCTTTCACTCTATTCCTCCTCACCAACATTTTGCTTCTTACCCATGTCTCCCCCAATCTGCCCTCCCTTTTTATCACCCCCCTCCCTTTTCTTTACCCTTTTCTCCCTTGCTTTTGCCCTCCCTTCTATCAGTCCCCCTTCCCCATCCCCTTTTATTTCCCTAAAGTATAAGCTAAGTTTCTTTATCCAAATGAACATATGTTATTCCCTATTCGAAACAAATATAATGAGAGTAGGGTTGAAACAATGTTCACCCCTCTCTTCTTTCCCTCTATTGTTATATGTTTTTATTTTCACCTCTTCATACGATGTAATTCACTCCATTCCACCTCCCCTCTCCTCTTCTCCCCATTAATTCCCTTTTTAAGCCCACAATTTTCTTGACATCATCAAATCAAAGACAGTTTTTATTTATACCCTCCGTGTATTAATCCTTCTGTCTACCCAAATACATTTACAAATCTCCAGAGTTATAAGTATTATCTTCACATGTAGGGTGTAAATAGTTTAAACTAATTAAGTAACTTTTTTTTTCCCTGTTTAACTCTTTAAACTCCTCTTGAGTCTTGTATGTTAAGATCGAATTTTCTATTTAGTTCTGGTCTTCTCCTCAGGAAACCTTGAAAGTCACCAGTGTCATTGAATGTCCATCTTTTCCCCTGAAAGAGAATACTTAGTTTCGCTGGGTAATAGATTCTTGGCTGCAGTCCAAGCTCCTTTGCCTTCCGGAATATCATTCCAAGACTTGTCATTCTTTAATGTTGAAGCTGCCAGGTCCTGAGTAATCCTGACCATGACTCCATAATATTTAAATTGCTTCTTTCTGGCTGCTTGGAGTATTTTCTTCTTCACCAGATAATTCTGGAATTTGGCTATAATATTCCTTGGAGTTTTCCTTTTGGGGTTTCTTTCAGGAGGTGATTGGTGGATTCTTTCAATGACAATTTTATCCTCTGATTTTATAATATCAGGGCAGTTCTCCTTAATAATGTCCTGGAATATGGTGTCTAGACTGTTTTTCTGATCATGGCTTTCAGGCAGCCCAATGATTCTCAAATTGTCTCTCCTGGATCTGTTTTCCAGATCAGTTATCTTTCCAATGAGGTATTTCACATTTCTTTTTCATTCTTTTGATTCTGCTTGACTGATTCCTGGTGTCTCATGGATTCCTTATCTTCGAGTGGTCCAATTTTAATTTTTAAGGCATTGTTTTCTTCAGTGAGATTATGCACTGGTTTTTCCATTTGGCCAGATATATTTTTTCAAGAATTGTTTTCTTCATTCAATCTTTGTGCTTCCTTTTCCAAGCTGCTGATTCTTTTTTCATAATTTCTTGTGTTGCTTTCATTTCTTTCAATTGATTTTTTTATTGATTTTTTTTTGGGGGGGGGGCAATGAGGGTTAAGTGACTTGCCTAGGGTCACATATCTAGTAAGTGTCAAGTGTTTGAGGCCTGATTTGAAATCAGGACCTCCTGAATCCGGGGCCGGTGCTTTATCAACTGTGCCACCTAGCTGCCCCTCAATTGATTTTTTAAATCCTTTTTGAGCTCCTCCCAGAAGGCTTTTTGTTCCTGAGACCAATTCATCTTCCCTCTTGAGGCTTCACATGTAGGCAATTTGGGAGTATTGTCCTCATCTGAATTTGTGTTTGCCTCTTCCCTGTCAACACAGAAGCTCTCAATGGTGAGCCCTTTTTTGTTTCTTACTCATACTTCAGCTTATATTTTTTTTATTTTTTATTTTTTTAAAGTTGAGGTCTCCTCTGGCGGAACCAGAGCTCCTGTTTCAAGCTTCTTGTGCTGGGATATAAGGGCTGTGTCACTGGCTCTCTACACTGAGACCTCTATAGCTTGTAGATTTTTCAACACCCTGAACTTCCTGTCAGAGCGTGCTGGGATCAGTGGACCTGGCCCTGGACTTCCTTTCAGATAACGCTGGATTCAGTAGGCTTTCTGGAGCCTGTCCTGTGGGTGTCCCTCCAGCTGGCAACCTTCCCTCTTGGCTGGAGCAGGTGGGATTCGCCACTGTTCTGCTGTGCCACCAGCTCGTTGTGCCAGGATCCAAGGACCTCAATTGCTTAGCTGTGGCCCACAGCTTCCTGCTGACTTGCCCTGACCCTCTCCCATGCACTGTGCTGTGGTCAGCTGAACCTGACTGAGTGAGACCGACCTTTCCTAAAGTTTTCTAAATTATCTCTGCTTGGAAGACTGTGTCTCTCTGTCTCTTTGCAGGTTCTGTAGTTTCATAATCTGTTTAGAGGCTTGATTTAATGTTCTTTTTGAGGGAACAGAAGGAGAGCTCATGTGATTTGCTGGCTACTCTCTGCCTTCTTGGCTCTTCCTCCAACTCTAATTTTTAATGGGTAATTTTCTTTAGTGAGTTTTTGTGCAGGAACTCCTTTCCCATTTGACAATTTTAAAAATTATTCTTTTCCCCAGTGGTTTTTTGGTTCCCCTTTTATCATTTTTCCAATTCTATATTTTAATGTGTTATTTTCTTCAGCATTTTTTGTGCCTCCTTTACCAGGCTACTGACTCTATTTTCATAGTTTTCTTGTATTATTCTTATTTTCCCCCAATTTCTCTTCTACCTATGTTATTTGATTTTTAAAAATCCTTTTTGAGCTATTCCAAGATATTTTTTTTTACCAGGGGCCCATGGCATTTTTTTTAAGTCATTGTATGTAGCTGTTTTAGCTTCATTTTCTTCTGCATATGCGTCTTGATGTTTCCTGTTAGTATAGTCACTTTCCATAGTAAGCTTCTTTTTTTTTTTAATTTGCTCATTTTTCTAGGCTATTTCTTGACTTTTCACTTTGTGTTAATGTTGGACACTGTTCAAGTTTCTGGTTTTTCATGCTGCTGTTTTCAAAACTAATTCCAGGAATCCATAAGTTTTTAAATCTTCTAATGTAGTATGATTTAAAAAGAGGTGTCGTCACTGTTTTATTGAACTGTGTGTTGGTTCATGGGTGACCATAAGTATTCTTCTCTGCCTTGGAACCACAGGCAGAGTATCTGCACCTCTGTGGCCACAAACATTAGTGAGCTAGTATTCCTAATTACCCTTGGACTGTGACCAAGAATTGTGTATGGGCAATGCAACAGATGACTGCATCCAATGTCACTAAAGTATCCCTTGCAATCCTCTGATCAGTTCTTTGAGCCCCTTACTTTTTATGTGCAGAGAACTCTGAAAATCACTGCTGCTCTTGGGTTACCACCAAAGCCTGCCTTGTACAGCAATGTTCTCCATTTTTGCCCTGATGAAAAAAATCTTTTCTGAAGTCTTTTTAAGTCATCTTGGGTTGGAAAATAATTTCACCTCAATTTTTTGTTTCTGCCACTTCAGAATTAATTTTGTGGCATTATTTTTAAGTTATTTCAAGGTTGATTTGGGAATGCTCATGTGAGTCCCTGCCTGTAGTCCACCATCTTGGCTCTGTCCCCTCTCATATTTTTCAATCATCAAATTTTGCAAAGATTTTTTAAAATAAAATTTTAGTGGTATCCTTTAATTTATATAGCTCCAAATTTCTTTTCTGTATCCATTTTCTTCTGCCTCCTAGAGAGGCATTCCATATAACATTTCCAAGAAAGAGAAAAACAATCAGAAAAACTGATCAATAAATTCAAAGCATTGGGAAATGTATGAATTTTACCATGTGCATAGAACTTAAGGAATATTATAAAAGCATGGGATGGTGGGATCTTATCATATATCATTTGGGGGTCAATATTTTGTTGTTTTTGTTGCAATTTTTGCAACATTCCCTTTGATTGACCTGCAATAGCTATTTTCATTCGTGTTATTGTGTTTGCTAGGTAAATTATTATTTTTTAAAAATTCTACTTATCACTCTATGTCAGAATATTTAAATCTTTCCTTGCTTTTCTGTATTCATTCTAATTATCATTTCTTAAAGAACAATAATATTTCATAATATTCATATGTCATATTTTAGGCTAATTCATCAATTATCCCCTACTAATGTTTTCCCCTAATTCTTCCCAGCCACAAACACACAATGCTGCTAGAAATATTTGATGTATTTAAAAACTTCTCTTCATAAGTTACCATCTTAAAAATAAGCCTGATAGTGAAATTTCTGTGTAAAGAGTGTGTATATTTTTTAAAAAATCACTTCATTTAAATAGGTCTAAATTTCTTTCCAAAATAGTTATATTGAAACAAGGATATACGAACAATGCAGCAATGTGCCTATTTTCCTAATATCTCTCCAATATTGACTATTTTCATCTTTTATTATCTTTGATAATTTGAAGATTAAGAGATGAAACCTCGAAATTGTTTTGATGTGCATTTTTTCATTATCAATGACTTAAATCATTCTATCATATGTTGTTAATTTTCAATTCTTATTTTTTTGTTTTTGTTTTATTTTTTTGTTTCTATTTTTGTTTTTGTTAGGCAATTGTTGTTAAGTGACCTACCCAGTGTCACACAGCTAGTAAGTGTTAAGTGTCTGAGGTTGGATTTGAACTCAGGTCCTCTTGAATCCAGGGCCAGTGCTCTATCCACTGCACCACTTAGCTACCCCAATTTTCAATTCTTTTGAAAAGTATTTTGATTTATTAACAACTTAGCTATTGGGTGATGCCTTTTGGTTAGATAGATAGATAGATAGATACATACATACATACATACAGAGATACAGAGATAGATACATAGATAGAAATGTTATATAGACTGGCCAAACTGTGTGCATACAAATATAGACATAGACACACATAATTTTATATATAGATATATGTATATATTACCAGACTTTTATCTGAGAAATTTAATATAAATTGTTCCCTATTTAGATCATTTCTCTTTTTTTACTACATCCATCAATTTTATCCATAAGTTTTTTGTTTCCATGTGAATCAAAATTATCTGTTTGTTTTCTAATAGCCTTTATTCTGAGGTATTATCTATCATCTATCTGTCTATCTATACCTATTGCATGTACATATATGCATATTTATAGTTTAATATTATGTTTCTTAAATGTTATAATCTTTAATATCAAAGACACATCCATTTTCAATGTGTTATTGATTTTGGTATAAAATGTAGTTCTAGGTCTAATTTTTTCCCGACTGCTTTCTAGTTTTCTTAGCATTTTTTATTCAAAAAGGGTTCCTTCATATTGTCTTTTGGTTTATCTATCACTAAGCTATGGATGTCTAATGTTTCTAATTCTCCCTTATCTCATGTGTTTCATTGATCTACTTGTATACTTTTGTTTCTTAACCAATACCAAGTGTTTTGATTACTGCTGTCCAATAATATAATTTGAGGTCTAAAAGTATTATTCGCTTTTCTACCTCATAGCTATCAAACTGCCAAAACAACAAAAGAGGAAAACAAGAAATTCTGGAGGGGCTATAGGAAAACAGATACAGTAATATACTGTTGATGGAGCTTCAAATTGGTATAACAGTTCTGGAAAGTAATTTGGAACTCTGTTCACAAAGTAACCACACTGATGATACCTTTTGACTCAAATCTACTATGACATATAGGCCAAAAGACTTCAAAGAAAGGGAAAAAAAGATTTGTTTTCATGAAATACTTATGTTAATTTTTTCCTGGTTGCCCCAAACTGGAAACTAAAAGGCTATTTTGCTTCTGGGGAATGGCAAAATAAACTGCATTACAGTGAATATTATGGAATATAATTATATCTCAAGAAAAGATGAAATGGGAAATTTTCAAGGAAACTGAGAAGACTTTTAAGACTTAATATGGGGGGCAGCTAGATGTCACAGTGGATAAAGCACCGGCCCTGGATTCAGAAGTACCTGAGTTCAAATCCAGCCTCAGACACTTACCACTTACTAGCTGTGTGACCCTGGGCAAGTCACTTAACCCCAATTGCCTCACCACTCCCAAAAAATAAAATAAAGGCTATTAAAAAAAAGACTTAATATGGAGAAGAGTGAGCAGAACTATGAAAACAACTTATACAATTATATATATATATAAATATATTTATACAATTATATATTATATTATACATACAAATTATATATACAAATTATATAATTAATTATATAAACATATATATATATTTATTTATACAATTATATATATATACCTTTGAAAGTGTATAGACCTCTAATCAGTGCAATGATAAAGTATGATTCCAAAAGAATGATGGTAAAACAGACCACTTGCCTCCTGAACAGGAAGTTGATTAAGAAAAATGCAGAAAAGATGTATTTTTGGACATGGCTAATGTGCAAATTTGTTTTGCTAGATTTATTATGCAAACACACACACACACCCCTATATCTATAAATCTATATCAATATATAATTCTATAATTTATATAATTGAGGGGGTATACCTGAAGGGACCGAGAAAAAATAATTTTTGAAAAAAATAATTGAAAACAATATTTTTTGAGGTGTGGAAGTGTTATTCTTTTCTCTACATATGTTTTTCACTATTTCCCATGATAATTTATCTCTTTTTTCCCAAATAAAGTGAAGGAAAAGGACATTATTGAGTCCTGTCCTTGTCTGAGAATGAAACGCTGTGGTGTGCTGGGGGTTTCTGCAAGAGAGTACATCAGGAGCAAGAGAATTTCTGAGTAGATCCCAGAGTCAAAGTTCATTTGGTTATGCCCCCTGCTGGAGTGTTAGATCTCCTGGTAGAGTGATTTATGAGTGAATGCATTAGATATTAGGGATTAGCCTTCTCTGCTATTAATTCACAAAATATTTATCATGATATCTTAGCCTGTGAAGAAAGCTACAGATATATAAAAAATGTCTAGGTCTCTATCTTCTTGTTCATATGACTCAAAAGGTTTTGCCCTTAGTTTTCAATAAATATGGGAAGTTTTTATTTATGATTTCTTCTAATATGCTGTATAAGCTTTTATTTTTATTTTGGTTTTAAGGTAATACAATTTTTCTAAAATTATGTATCCTTGACTTGTTTTCAAGGTCACTTGTTTCTGATATCAAATATCCTAAATTTTCTTTTATCTTTTACATTCTTTGATATTGTTTTGCTTTTTGCTATTCCACAGAGTCATTACTTTCTCTTGGGGTTTCTCGTTTTCAGGGATGCATCTTACTTGGATATCATTTACCACATTCTCTTCTAATCTATCCTCTTTCAAATTCTTTTCTTCAGAGCTTTTACTTATTCGGTTTTTAAATCTCTTGCTGTATTTCTTCTAGGTATATGCATAGTACTTATGGAAAATCTATTTGCATCCTTTAAGGCACTATTTGCAGTTTTTACAATGTTACTCCTTTGGGGGATCTGTTGATTACATTGGTCTTTTTTCCACCTTAACTTTAGTTATAGAATTCAGTCTTCATTACAAGGTAGGATCTACTCCTTGTTATACACCTGTTTGGGTTGTTCAGGCCTGGTTGGTTTCATTCTGGATCTCCTTTGGTTCTTTGATGAATACAACTTCTGGGAGCTAACTTCCTTTCTATCCCTTCAATACCTGAAATTCGGAGTGCTGGATCTTTATAGACCTCTATGGCATCTCAGGACAGTATCAGGGAGCTTGAAGTCCTGGGGTTGCTGTGTCCTCATTTGAGTACAAGACTTTTCAAGATCCCCACCCTGATACTTTCTGAATACCCTAAGCTATTTTGAAGGAGTCCTCCACTCTATCTTCCTCTGAACCTTTAAAGACACAAGTTCCTCTGACCCATCTCTGATTGCTCTGGGAAGCTACCCTTTGTTGCCTCTGGTTTTGCTCAAAGCAAAAACCTTCCCTATTGCTCTGAGTCTGCAGAGTGATCTCTTAAATTGATGGGAGAAGAAGAAATTATTTTTCCTTTTCTTATTTGATTTCTTGGTCATTACCAATTCTGGTGTGAATTTCAGGGGTTTGTTGGAGTAGGTATGTAGGAGTTGGTTATTTTGCCTCCTATTCAGGCAGCCATCTTTGTTGTAGCCCCGCACTTCCCCCTGACCCACCCCCCCAGATCTTCCCTGACACCTGCAGGAACTGTTGTTTAAATATGCTTCAACTCTCATATATGCAAATTTGAACCCAAATGTAGAACTTTATATTTGTCCTTATTAAATTTCATTTAATTTTATTTGGATAACTGTGTTATTCTGTTGAGATTTTTTTTCATATTCTGATTCTATCATTCAGCATGTGAAATATCCCTCCAGGCTTCATGTCATCTACAGATTTGACAAGTATGCCATCTGTGATTTCACCCAGGTTATGAAAAAGATTATCACACAGCAAAGTTCCAAGGTCAGATTTCTGGGGTGCTCCATTAGAAGTCTTCCAAGATAACATTAACTAATCAATTATTCTCTTTGGGTCTTGTCATTTGATGAACTCTTAATACACATAAACCATGATGCCATCTAACTGATATTTTTATATTTTATTCTCAAGGATAGTGAGGGAATCTTCAATTATTTTATTGAAATCTAAGTATACTAAATCTACAAAATTTCCATTATTTACCAGTTTAGTTGCCTTATAATATAAGGAAATAAGTTTTAATTCAACATAACTTATTCTTGATGAAGCCACTTTTTATTAGTCCCTGTTTCTCTTTCTAAGTGATTAAAAAACTATCCCTTTAATGAGGTATTGTGGAGTTTTTCCTAAAACTGAAGTCAAACTTACCATATTTTAGGTTATAGATTTCACTGTCTTCCTTTAAAAAAAACAGAATAACATTTTCCTTTTCTCAATTCTATGATGCCTCACCTTTTCATCATGATCTTCCAGAGTCCAACCACAGCTGTTCAGTTGTGATTACATCTGTGAGTACTTTCAGTATTCTAGGATGCAGTTTATCTGGGTGTATTGGCTTTAGTTGATTTAGGGTATTTAAATACTTTTTGGCTCTTCAGTTACCTTCGGCTTTAATATGGCCTTGGATATATACCTAAGAGTATATTTAAGCATTGCAGGGATACAAATCAAAATACAAATCCCACTGTCTGTCATTCAAGGGTGTTAACATTATTCTATCATCCTACTTTTCTAAGTATATGCCATTTTAGTGGCCAAACTCTATACTATGCTTCTAGAAAATAACTTTTCAATTTTCCTTGTATATGTTTAGCATTTCCCTACCTCTAAACCTTGTTTTTAACATATGTAATGCTCTGAATCCCTTGCTCACCAACCATTTCAACTTAATGAATGTTTATATATTCCACAGGTGTCTTCCAAGATCTAATAGTCAAAAATGGTATTTTTGGAAATTCAGGGAATGAACCAAGATGGAGGAGGAAAGGCAATAAGTGCTCAGAACTCCTGACCCAATCACTCCAAAAAACTCAAAATAGTGCCATAACACAATTCCTAGAGCAGCATAACCCACAAAAAGGTGGGATAGGACCATTTTCCAGCCAAAGATAGCTTAGAAGTTCAGCAGGAGGGGTCTACTGTACTTGGGTGGGAGTAGAGCACAACCCCTGGTTATGCCAACACAGATCTAGCCCAAAATAGGCTGTGCCAGAGAAATTTACCCCTAGAGCCTCTGAATCAACTGCTGCACTGGCATCTTCTAGAACTAAGCTCACAGTCTTGTGAGAGGGCTGAGGAAGTGGCCAGGGTGAAATTACAGGGGCCTCTGCTGAACCTGAAGCACATTTTGGTTGTTCTACCCCAGCTTCTGGGAGCCAGCAAGGAGTCTTGAATGGCAAGCCCATGTGGGGGAGGGGCTCAGTCTCACCAGAGCTTTCACCTCAGTGAAATAAAAATTTTGTTTCCTCGTTGAAGAGCAAGTTGGCTTGGTGTTATTTACAGACCCTAGAAAAGGCTAGGTGAGAGAAGAACCATGTACTCATTAAATCATACCACCTTAGACCCCTTGAAGCTTGCGACAGTGCAGCCTAGAAGCAGTACCCCACTTTAATAAGAAGTTAAAAGTCAAGAAATATGCGGGCAAGATGAGCAGACAGAGAAAGATGTGGACCATACACTTTGAAGATTAAGTAAGAGAGGTAGAGGAAAAAATGAGAGTGATGCAGGAAAGTCATGAGAAAAAAGACAACAGCTTGAAAACCAACTGAAAAAACACTGAAGAAAATAATAGCCCAAGAAGGAGTATTGAAGAAATGGAAGCTAGTGACTTTATGAGAAACCAAGGTACAATAAAGCAAATTCAAATGAATAAAAAAATAGAGGGCAATATGAAATACCTCCTTGGAAAAACAGCTTACCTGGAAAATAGATGCAGGAGGGATAATTTGAAAATTATTGGAAAACGAGAAAAACCATGATTAAAAAGATCTTAGACATCATCTTCCAAGAGACTGTCTGAGAAAATTGCCCTGATATTCTAGAAACAGAATGTAAAATTGAAATTGAAAGAATCAACCAAGCCCATCCTGAAAGAGATCCCAAAATGAAAACTTCTAGGGATATTATAGCCAAATTCCAGAGCTCCCAGGTCAAGGAGAAAATGTTGCAAGTAGCCAGAAAGAAAAAAAAAATCAAGTACCATGGAGCCACATTCAGAATAGCACAGGACCTAGCGGCTTCTACATTAAAGGATCAGAGGGCATGGAATATGGTATTCTGGAGGTCAAAGGAACGTGGATTACAACTAAGAATCACTTACCCAGAAAAAGTGAGTATAAACTTTCATGGGGGAAATTGGGACTTCAGTGAAAAAGAGAACTTTCAGGCATTCGTAATGAAAAGACCTGAACTGGGGGGCATCTAGTTGGTGCAGTGGATTAAAGTACTGGGCCTCGATTCAGGAGGACCTGAGTTCAAATCTGGCCTCAGACACTTGACACTTACTAGCTGTGGGACCCTGGGCAAGTCACTTAACCCCCATTGTCCTGCAAAAAAAAAAGAAAGGAAGGAAGAAAGAAAGAAAGACTATAAGTAATTCTAGCACAAATTGGCCATTCTTCTTTCTCATGGCACAGATATAGATTTTGGGGCAGCTAGGTGGTGCAGTGGATAAAACACCAGCCCTGGATTCAGGAGGACCTGAGTTTAAATCTAGCCTCAGACACTTGATAACTTCGCGCTGTGTTACATTTGGCAAGGCAATTAACCCTCATTGCCCTACCAAAACAAAACAAAACAAAACATAAAAAAAAAACAAGAAAAGAAAATACCTGAACTGAATAGAAAATTTTACTTTCAAATACAAGATCTTATATAAGCATAAAAAGGTAACCAGCAGAGAGTAGAGCCCAGATGGCAGAGGAAAGACATTAAATGCACAGGGCTCCTGATACAATTACCCCAAAAATAGCAATAAAAGAACCCTTGGAGCAGAAAAACACACAAAAATGTGGGCTGAGAGTTTTCCTCAGCTATAGATGGATTTCAGGGGGCCATACTGGGCCACAAGTAAAGCCCAACCCCTCAATTGGGACAACACACTAGACACTCACCCAAGGACTTTAACCCAGAGCTTCTGAATCAGCTGCAGCACCAGTGTCTTCTGGAACTGAGCATGTAGTCAGGTTGAACAGCTGGCTGGGGTGGGGAGGGGTAAGTGTAGGTGTACGAGTGGACTGGGGGGAAGAATTTGACTGTCCCACCCCAGCAGGGAACCAGGAAGAAATCCTGAGAGGTCAGAGGCCCAGGTCGGGGAGAGGAACAGGAGAGCAGGCTCGCCAAATCTAAGAACCACACCACAGAAAGCTTTGCTGCTTGGTTGTTTAGTAAGTAGGCTTGAGGTTATCTACAGATGAGAGAATAGGCCAGGTGAGATTAAAACCTGGCCCCCCTCAAACCAAAACACCTAGGACCCTCTGAAGCTGGGAACAAGAGTGGAGCAGAGAAGCAGTGTAGAGTTTAAAATCAAATAAAATTGAGGCCAGGCATGCTGAGAAGAAGCCCAATCACCCCCGGGCCATGCTGTAGCTTGAACAGTATGTCCTGGAAGCAGCACTATACTTTAAGAAGGAGTGAAAAGACAAGAAATAGTAAGCCATGATGAGTTGGCAGAGAAAGCAGAAGACCATCAAAAACTTCTTTGGGGGAAAGGTAGACCACAATACAAACTCAGAAGACGAAGATAATAACAGGGTCAAATCTCCAACATCCAAAGCTTCATGGAAGCTCTCAAAAGGGACTTTGAAGAGAAAGTAGGAGAAATAGAGGGAAAATGTAAAGAAAGGGAGGGAAGAATGGAAAGAGAAATGAGAGCAATGCAGGAGAGTCATGAGAAAAAAGTCAACAGTTTGAAAAGTCAAACTAAAAAAAATATCTGGTGAAAATAAATTCCTAAGAATTAGGATTGAACAAATGGAAGCTAGTAACCTTATGAGAAACCAAGACGCAGTAAAGCAAATCAAATTGAATGAAAAAATAGAGGGCAATGTGAAAGATCTCCTTGGGAAAACAGCTGAACTGGAAAATAAATCTAGCAGAGATAACTTGAAAATCATTGGACTACCTGAAAACCATGACCAAAACAAAAGCTTAGACACCATCCTCCAAGAGATTGTCAGGGAAAATTGCCCTGATATTCTAGAAGCAGAAGCTAAAATAGAAATTGAAAGAATCCACTGATCACCTCCTGAAAGAGATCCAAAAAGGAAAACTTCCAGGAATATTATAGCCAAAATCCAGAACTCCCAAGTCAAGGAGAAAATATTGCAAGCAGCTAGAAAAAAAAGAATTCAAATACTGTGGAGCTCCAATGAGGATAAAGCAAGATCTAGCAGCTTCCACATTAAAAGGACTGAAAGGCATGGAATATGATATTCCAGAGGGCAAAGGAATTGGGACTACAGCCAAAAATCATGTACACAGAAAAACTGAGTATACTCTTTCAGAGGAAAAAATGGGACTTCAACAAAAAAGAGGTCTTTCAAGCATTTGTGATGAAAAGACCTGAACTGAATAGAAAATTTGACTTTCAAATTCAAGACCTTAAAGTAGCATAAAAAGGTAAACAAGAAAAAGAATTCATGAGGGACATTAAAAGGTTAAACTGTTTATATTCCTACAGGAAAGTAGGAAGGGAAGAGGATAAGTAAGGAAGGGTGAAAAAAAGGGAGTGCAGTGCTGGGGAGGAGTCAGTCAGAAGTAAAAACACTTTTGAGGAGGAATAGGTTAAAAGAAGATAGAAACTAGAGTAAATATCATGGGAAGGGAATAAGATGGAGGGAAATAGTTATGATGATTGATTATAATGGCAAAACATATGGTACCTACTTTGCTGGGCTATTATGAAGAAAATTCTCTGTCAAGTTTAAGGTACTATATACAGGTTATAATGGACAGGATACTATTAGAAAAACCTGAAAAGACATACATGAACTGGACCAGAGTGAAATGTACTGTATACAAAATAACAGCAATAGTGTAAGATGATCTGCTAGGAAGCAAGTGGTTATTTTCAGCAAGACAATGATCCAATATAACCCTGAAGGACTTATGAAAACTGCAACCAATTTACATAGAAAGAACTCATAGTATCTGAAAACAGATGGAAACAAATTAAAAATTTTTCTTTTTCCTCTTTGACAATTCCTTATTATGAAGTTTTGGTTTTTTTCACTGTTTTCTCTCACAACCTAGCTAATGTGGGAATGTTTCCTATGACTACTCATGTATAACTTATTTTGAATTGCTTGAGTTCTTATGGGTGGGGGGTGGGAATGGAGGGAGGAAGAGAAGTTGGAACACAACATTTTTAAAAATCGATGTTAAAATTTGTTTTTACATATGTTTTGGAAAATAAAATTCTATGTAAAAAAAGGTAAAGAGCAAAAAGAAATCATGAGGGATGTTATAAGGTTAAAATGTTTACATTCCTAAATGGGAAGATGATATGTCTAACTCATAAGAACTTTCTCAGTATTAGGGCAGATTATAGGAATAAATTTAGACAGAAGGCACAGGTGGAAATTGATTATGAAGTGATGATAACTGTAAAGCCTTTATGTTTTATTTATAATTTTTTGGGGGGGCAGTTAGGGTTGCCTGGCATGCCTGGGCATGTGGACTTGGTAAGTGTCTTGTGTCTGAGGCCAGATTTGGGCTCAGGTCCTCCTGGGCCCAGGGAGAATGCTTTTTCTATTGCTGAGAGTTTTCCCCAGCTATAGATAGATTTCAGGGGGCTGTGCTGGGTCACAAGTAAAGTCTAACCCTGCAATCAGGCCGACACACCAGACACTCATCCAAGGACTTTACCCCAGAGCCTGATATTTTTAGAGTAAAACTTAGGGGGAAGAGGATTGCACTGGGAGATGGATTAGAGGAGAGGTAGAATGGGGTGAAATTTCACATGAAAGAAGTAGGAAAGGGCTTATAGAGTGGGGGGAGAAATGGGGGAGGAGTGGCTTAGTGAATGAGTCTTACACTCTTCAGAATTGGCTCAAGGAGGGAATTACATATAGGGTCAAATGGGTGGAGAAATCTGTCTAACCCTGGAGAAAAGTAAAAGGGGAAGGGGATAAGGAGGGAAAGGTGAAAGAAGGGAGGGTGGAGTGGAGGAAGGGGCAGTCAGATGCAAAGCACTTTTGAGGAGGGGTAGGATAGGGTAAAAGAAGATAGAAAATAGTGTAAATATCATGGAGAGGGAATAGAATAGAGGGAAACAGTTAACAATAATAACTGTGAAAAAATTTTGAAGCAGAGGCAAGAGTAATGTAAGATGATGATGGTTGTGGTGATGATGATGGATGAATTGATGATTAGAGGAATATGAGAAATGATTGATGAGGACTGATTGGTGATAAGGAATGATTTATGATGATGAGGATTGAATGATGAAGATGAGGATTGATCGATGATGACCGATGATGGCAAAATATATGGTACTTACTTTGCTGGCTGTTGTGAAGAAATTTCTTTGTCAGGTATAAAGTACTATATAAATGTTATCTTTTACTCTTGTAATAATGATTTTCATGGGTTTATTGTAAGGAAATATCTCTTTAAATTACTACATAAATGTAGTTTACTATTTAAAAAAATGATGAGCAGGATGCTATTAGGAAAACATGGAAGGAACTGCATGAGCTCATACAAAGTGAAATGTACTTTATACAAAATAACAGCAATATTGTGAGATGATCTGCTGTGAATGACTTGGTTATTTTCAGCAATGCAGTGATTCAAGACAACTCTGAAGGTCTTATGAAAAGTGTGATTCATCTACAGAGAGAGAACTGATGATATTTGAATACAGATTGAAGCATAATAATAATACTATGGGAGGGAGGGAGGAAGAGAATTTGGAATACAATGTTTTTTAAAAATTGATATCATAATTTGTATTTTACATGTAATTTGAGGAAATAAAATTCTAATATATGGTATTTTCCTACTCAAATATAAATAACTTTTTATCAGGTTGCATTATGCATTATAGCTATTGAAATTACTGAATACTCATAGCATGTTTCATGCAAAATATGGCATCCCTTACTAGAGTAAAAAGTAAGTCTATGTTTTAATTATCTTTATCTCCCTCAGGGTCTATCACAATGCATGGTCTATAGTAGCACTTAATAATAAAAGGACAAAAGGAAGAAAGGAAGGAAAGGAGAAGGAGGGGGAAAGTTAAGGAAAGAAAAAAGGAAAGGAGTAACTTGGTGGGAAAAAATTAATCCAAAATGTTTCTGGGAGTATTATAACTCTAATAATTCCTTCAGATAAGCAGGCATTTGATAACATTTACAAAGAATAGTATCCCTCCCACAAACCCAAAATAACATATAGAAGATTTTTACATAAAAAGAAGCAAACATTGGAACAGAAATGAGGATTTATTTGTTCATCAGTTAAAATATTTATTTAATACCTACTTTATTCAATGCATTCACTTACAGGAGAAGGCAAGCAGTAATGATAACATACAGACCTAGAAATTTATCTCTATATTAGCTTCCCAACTTCATGCTCAAAGTGTAAAATTAGGAAGATGTTCAAGTCTACTTGATCTTAGAAAGCATAATGTCATTTCTTTAGCTACAATATTCAAAAATCTTTTCAATGAAATTAATTAAAAATTAATAACAAAAATATGCATTCTGTTCTGAATATAACCAATATCTCCTTTAATGTTATGATATTTATTCAAGCATATTGTCTTTCAATTTTTTCCCAAATTGATGAAAAATAATAAAAATAGACAACTTTTATTTAGTTCTGAATCCCGTAATGAAAGCTGATATTTAGGTTAAAATTTTGCATGACCAGATATCACCAAATGTTGCATCCCATTCCTATCTATCAGACCCCTACAGGTTTCACTACTTTTGACTGTAGGCACAGGCTATATCCCGTCCCCTCATTGAAATTCTTTTTAAGAGATCTGGATAGTGGAGTGAAGTGGCCATGAACTAGAAGCATTCTTCACAATAATACCTTCCTTACAGCTATACACAGTAGTTGACCTGGCCTCAGAACTAACCACAAAAGTTAAAGATATTGTAGGAAGGAATAAAAAAGGTAAGTGACCTTCCTAACCATGCATTTACTTAGAATTAGTGTTCTTTTCATATGGTCATAAGAATTTCCATCTCTACCAACTCATATGTTCTTTGTTTCAATCAAATGAGCAAAACAATTAATTGATATTCCCACTTTGTGAGACTAGCTAATCCCTACCTCCTTTCACCTTATCAAGCTATTTATGTAGTTTCCCTTTAATAAGAATAAACAGTTCACTGGTTACTTTTCTTTCTTTATAGCTTGATCCTCTCAGTTCTCATTCTCTATCCTTCTCTGTTCCCTATCCCCTGCCCCTCAATAACTATCTATTTCATCTATAAGAACTCTGTTGGTATACAAGACAGTGTCCTTGTCAATTCAATGATAGGTTCATATCCTTTTTTGTCCTCATGGATCAGATAGAGAGTAGTTATATCACCTTCATCAAGTTTTGAAAATGGAGAGGGTGAAAATAAAAGGAATCATTGTTATTCTCTCTGCCCCAGAGAACTAGGCCATTTTTGTCATAGGATTCTTTAAGCATTGACCCTTTCTAATGAAGTTGGGGCTCAAAATGAATAGGAGGAAGATTGTTGTCAATCTTTTCCCTGTTATTTTTTTCTTTTTTGTTTGTTTGGGGTTTTTTTGTTTGTTTTTTTGCTAGGCCATTATCCTTCTCTCCACCTGGGTATCTATCTCCTCAGCATTTCAAAATAAACATGTTAAAACTGTATCTTTACTACTTTTACTTCTAAAATTATTCCTTCCCAAATAATATATTATTTCTTTTGAGGGTAGTATTATACTCTATTCTCCAGGTTCATTACTTCAAAGTCTTACTAGATTCTTCTTTATCACTCATACATCATAGCCAATCAACTGCTGTCTTGTCAATTTGATATTTACAAATCTTTGCACCAGTTCATTTCTCTCCATTCACCTGGATACCAATATATCCTAATACTTCATCCTCTCTTCCTGGGCCTGTTATAATAACTTTCTAATTTGTCTTCCTGCTTCTAGATTCTTCCGTCTTCAATACATCCTTAACCCAGGAACCAAAAATACCCATAAGGCAAAGGTGTAATTGGTCATTTGTTTGACCAAAAAAAAAAAAAAAAACCTTCTGTAGTTCCGTTTTTGCTTCTAGTATAAATACAAAATTCCCCAGACTGTCATTTAAGATCATAGGCTCTGCATAGATTGTGATGTAGTGGCTCCATCCTGCATTCCTTTATTTCACATTAATCTCATTTCTATATTCCATTGCATGCCAACATTATATCTCATATCTTGCCTCTATGTGCTTGTGTAATCCATTCCTCATGCCTGGAATTAATACCCTCTTCTCTACCTCCTGATCTCCTTCCAAGTCTCAAGCCATGTACCTCCTCCACAGAGATGCTTTTCCCTAAATGTTTGGGTGTTCATGCCTTATTTCGGTTACCTTTTATTTTCTGTGGTCATGCACCATAGTCCTTCATAATGCAAAATCTTTGGGGGAAAGGAATGTTCAATTTATATTTCTGCGTCTTCTGAAGGGTGCTTTGTATATAGTAGGTCATTAATAAACATCCCATTTAATTAGAATTAAACTAATAAACCTTTTTTCAGTTAAGGAGAATAACATTTTGACCTCAGAAAGAATGAAAGAATCCCCATGATCTTAGGCCACCAGAGGCACTCATATAGCAGAAAGAATATTTGATTAAGTGTATTTGGATAAATGGGTAGAGCAATGGTCCTTTAGTTAGGAGGATGTATCTTTAAATCTGGCTTCATAGTAATCTATTTATCCCTACAGGAAAGTAGGAGGGGAAGAAGATAAGGAGGGGAGGGTGAAAGAAGGGAGGGCTGAGGGGGGACAGGGAGCAGTCAGAAGTAAAACACTTTTGAAAAGGAATGGGGGGGGGCAGCTAGATGGTGCAGTGGATAGAGCACCGGCCCTGGATTCAGGAGTACCTGAGTTCAAATCCGGCCTCAGACACTTAACACTTACTAGCTGTGTGACCCTGGGCAAGTCACTTAACCCCAATTGCCCCTCAAAAAAACAAAAACAGAAAAAAAAAGAAAAGGAATAGGGTAAAAGAAGATAGAAAATAGAGTAAATATCAGGGAAAGGGAATAGGACCAAGGGAAATAGTTATGATGATTGACTATAATGGCAAAACACATGGTACCTACTCCATTGGGCTATTGTGAAGAAAATTCCTTGTCAAGTTTTAGGTACTATATAAAAGTTATGATGAACAGTATGCTATCAGAAAAACCTGCAAAGACCTACATGAACTGAAGCAGAGTGTAAGGTACTGTATAAAAAATAACAGCAATAGTATAAGATGATCTGCTGGGAAACATGTGGTTATTTTCAGCAAGGCAATGATCCAATATAACTCTGAAGGACTTATGAAAATTGCAATCCATCTACAGGGAAAGAACTGATGGTATCTAAAAACATATCAAAACACATTTTTTGACAATTCCTTAATCTGAAGTTTGTTTTTATCTGTTTTCTCTCATACCAAGCTAATGTGGAGATGGTTTCTATGACTACTCATATATAATTTATATTGAATTGCTTGAGTTCTTGGGGGTGGGGGTTGGGAAGTGAGGGAGGAAGAGAAGTAGGAATGCAAAGTTTTTTAAAAATGATGTCAATATTTGTTTTTACATGTAATTTGGAAAATAAAATTCTAAACAGAAAAAAATAAATAAATCTGGCCTCAGACACTTGATGCTTACTAGTTGTATGACCATGGGCAAGTCACTTCATCTGACTTCTTCAAATATCCAGGCCCATCTGCAGTCACCCTGATATATATCTTGTCACTGGATCTACATGACTCTGGAGGAGAGTGAGGTTGGTGACTTTCCAAAGCTTTCCCTCATTTAAATATAATTCACTGCAAGTCATTAATGACATCACCTCCCAATCTCATAGTCCTCTTCCATAACATGGATTCAGAGTAACATTGTTGGAGTTCCATCTTGGAAACTTCCTAGCCATGTTGATATAAACAATTTTTATTTTTCAGCTGTGAAATAGGAATAATAATAATGATGCATGAGCTGTGTAAAAGATATAAGATGGGGAAAATACTTCAGAATACTAACTTCTAGAACTATAATATTTGACTAAATTATTCTAAGGTCTCCTCTAGATATTAGATCAATTAAAGCAACTTATAAATGGCTAGATCATACAGAAAACAGAACACTGGACCTGGAATCAGGAAGACTTCAGTTCAAGTCCTGATTAAAAATCTTAGTAGCTGTTTTATTATGGTAAATCATTTAACCTCTCTCAGCCTCATTATCCTTATCTGAAAAATGGAGATATTCATAGCACTCACTTCCCAGAGTTGTTCTGAGGATCAAATAAGATACTGTATGCAAAGAACTTTACAAACCTTAAAATTCTATATAAACATTAGCTATTATGTGATATCATGATTAAATAAGTGTCAGAAACGCAGTGAGTTACTATAAGTCAGGATGCAAAAATATCTTAGTAACTAGAACATTGGGCCAAATGTAATAAGATGAAATCTAAGAGCAACACACTTAAATCTTATACTTGATTTAAAAAAATAAACTAACTCAACAAAGTACAAGATTGGAGAGGCATGGTTACACAAATTTGTCTTAAAATGGTCTGGAGGGTTTTTTTGTGTGTTTTTTGTTTGTTTTTGTTTGTTTGTTTTGCAGGGCAATGAGAGTTAAGTGACTTATTCAGGGTCACACAGCTAGTTTCAAGTGTCTGCGGCCAGATTTGAACTCAGGTCCTTCTGAATCCAGGGCCAGTGCTTTATCTACTACACCACTCAACTGCTCTCCGGAGGTTTTAATGGACAGAAAGATCAGTATAAACAAGTACCATTATAGAGCCTCCAGAAAAAGTTAGTATTGTAGGTCTGATGAAGAGAAGTATAGTGTCCAGGGTTGGGGAAATGATAGTCTCATCATACTCTGTACTAGTCAGACCATGTCTACTGTATTGGGTTCAGTTCTGGATGTAGAGATGGATTTTACTTTGACCCAAAGGGAAAAAAATCTTAACAATTAGTCCTATATAAACACGGAATTGATGGCTTTATTCTTTCCTTGGAAATCTCAACTGGGTGAACACTTGACTAATATAAAGAGATTCTTATTCTATTTAGCTATTAGTTGTATGTGATGGGATCATAGGCCCCTTCCAATTCTGTACATTTGTGATTCTTTCCTACCACAGGGAAGTATATAAATGTAGACAATTGAGCAAATGCCAAACTCACCTTGGGGAAAGTCCAACTCCAGCCTCAAGGAAATAAAAGAGAAATTGGCTTAGGGAGATGTATCATTAAGTGTCATAGCTTTGACAAAAAAATGGAGCCAGTTTAGAATGTGCAGAAAGAATATCTAGGATTGACACTTTCAATATTGTTAAGGACACTTGATGAACTGATCTTTTTATTCTCTTTTTCTGAATACATGCTCTGAGAATAAGAATCAGAATGGGGGCACTGCCAAGAGAAGGACTCTGTAATTAATTGATGTTTTGGGCTCCTGAGACCAAAACACACACACAGAGCAAATGCATACACAGTATGTACACACAGTAGGAATTTTTAAAAAGCTACATATTTGTAGAACTTCTTATGTTTGTGGCTATCCAAACTAAGACTATAAGAAGAGCAATCAAACATCACTTTTCAGGGAATACTCTGTTTACCTATAGAGGTAAGAAAAAGTTTTCTTGTCTTCTCTTCCCCACAACATTATGCAATTGGCCAGAAAAATCACAGAGGATTCTGTTTCATAGAGCAACAGGGATTGGGCATGGTTTGATACAGGTTACTGATTCCTATGATCAATGGGTAGTTCATTTCTTCCTTCATTGTTCCTTTCACATTTGTGAGTCTCTAGGTCAGCTGAGTGAAGAATAGAAAGATACATAAACCACAGGGTCTGACCTTCAAGGGACTTACCCTCAAGGTGAAGATGTAAGACTCATACAGAAGTTACTATATTACAAAATAGCATGTGACAAGTATTATATAAATAGTTCAAAAGAAGGAGTCTATAATAGTGGAAAGAGCTGCTTTTGGAGTCAAGTCCTGCCTTTTATACTTATTGTCTTGCTCTGGGCAAGAATCTTAACTTCTGAATATCTTAAGCAACTAGGCTATTAACTAATAGCCTAATAGCAACATAATTGCTGATCTATGCTTGGCAAAGTATCTAGCACATAATAGGTGATTAATAAATGTTTATTGATTTACTAAATGAATGATGTTCACTGAGAGACATTTCCTCACTAAGAATCCTTTACAGCAATGAAATCAGAGCTTCAGAACAAAAGAAGAAAAAATACTACAAACAGCATGTGAAAGGAGTTCAGAGGAAAATTATGAATTTCACATTTCATTCTGGTGTTTTTAATAAGGGTTCACCTTGGTATAAGTTACATGCAGAAACTTTCACTGACATAACTAAGCTCCAACAAATAACAATTTATTAAGCATGTACTCTGTATAAGACAGTGTTCTAGACACTGGGGAAACACACACACACATTCACAAAACACAGAAACACTTTCTGGTTTCAGGAGCTTGTTCAGTCATACAACTCCATTCCCAAACCTATCTCTCAAAAAGAATATCTGGGAAGAGACTGTTATAGATTAAAATAAATCTTGAGCAATCTCTAATAAGAAGTAAATGTCTTGGTAAAAGAATATTAAAAAAAAGATTGATAGTACAACAAGAATAAAAATCTGGTAGGCAGTCAGTACAAGCTTATCTCCCAAGTATCCACTAACAGATTTAAATTCCAGTTCTGATTCTTAATACTGTGTGAACTTGACATTGGGCCTTAGGTTTTTTTTTCCATCTCAAATGAAAGCATTGTACTAAATGGTCTCTGGCTTCTCAACTATTTCTAGCTATATGTTCCTATAATTCTATGAGACTCACTTGGAAGAAAAAAATGAGTAAAAGTTGAGAGAAGCTATAATTTATTGAATACTTTACTTTGAAGATGAAAGAACTAAAATTTTCCAATGAAAAAAGAATTCTATGAGTTCTAGAAAGATTATGGAATAACTGAAATAAATGCCTAAATAGTTCAAAGGAGAAATAATATTCCCTGATCTCCATAGCTTCAAGGTGTTCTAATTGAAGTTGTAGGGATGCAACTTACTACATTCCTAGAATAAACTAGGCAGGAAAAGGACTGATCCCAACTGAGTTTGTAGTCTCTTTTTGTTCAAGCATAGAAGCTGCTTTGTGCTCCACTCTTTGCTGCCATATTCTACCATCACCTTCTCCACTCTATGGTGCCATTGTCCACAACCTCTGCCTCCAATTTCATTCCATCTTATTTATAAAGCAGGGTAACATCATTGCTGGCCACTTCTTATGAAAGATAACAAAGGAAAACAAGCTTGATAATGATAGGAAATATTTCCTAATAATAAGCTCTGTTCAAATGTGGAAGAAGTTTATTATGAAAGGGTTAGGGTTTCATGTGTAAATCTCACCGAAATTTTTCACACAGATTCTCACATGAAAGCAATTGCTTTTTGGATTTGTATTGTAATATTGAATATTGTAATACTGAAGTCCCTTCCACATTTAAAAACTACCCTTCTGTGATTTCTCATGTATCTTTATCAGATCATTAGAGAATGAACCTTTTCCTTATTTTTCTGCCTGTTTTAATAATTTCATTTTTGCATGAGAAAATTTTAGGTTATAAAATCTATTACTTTTTATGAACTGTTTGTAATATATCTCCCATGATCTAGGTTAGATTTAAAATTGTGCCTATTCATTCTTCCCTCCATGGTTTGTGTAATTTAATTGGTCAAAATCAGGATAAGAATAGCTAGTCCATTCCTCCTTTCACATATTAAAGAATGAATTTTTTGCCTCTCATTTTTATCAGATGCCTACTTAATTCCAATTCCCTATAAAAATGGAACCATACTTTTCCTTTCTAGGTTTATGACTTATGTGAAAGAAAACAGTCTGACATTTATTCATATCCCCTTCTCAATATGCTTTGTCTTTTCTCATTGTTATATATTTTCTCATTGCTATTTCTTCAACCTAGAATGCTAACCCTGTTATCTAAATTTACACAACTTTCAACCCCAATCCATATCTAATTCTTTAGTTCCCTCTCCCTTTCCCCAATCTTTCTCTTCCCATACATCCTGTAGAAAACCTGGTCTGTACCACCATCTGACACATGTGACCGTGGGCAAGTCACAACCCCAATTGTGACTATCTCTAGTCATCCTGAAATATATATATATATATATATATATATATATATATATATATATATATATGTGTGTGTGTGTGTGTGTGTGTATTTATATTTATAGATGTATATTTATATATGTATGTATATATACACACATATGTGTGTGTTTTTGAGTGTCTATCTATCTATCTATCTATCTATCTATCTATCTATCTATCTATCTATCTATCTATCTATCTATGTGTGTGTATCTTGCCACTGTACCCAGATTGTTCTGGAGGAGAGAATTAGGTTGGTGACATTGCACAGTTCTCCATCACATAAATCCAATTCAGTGCAAATCATGGCATCACCCTTATGTCATGGTCCTGTTTTAGAATGAAGAACAAACAATCCAACCTCGTATCAAATATAATATGTAAATATGTATATTTAAATACACACATATAATATACATATAAACATATACAATATACATATACACATGTATATACATATATATATGTGTGTATATATATATATATCTATTTATATATATGTGTGTATATATATATGTTTCTATCTATCTATCTATTTAAATCTTTGGCTTGGTGGCATGGTAGAGAAAGAACCTGGCCTGGAGTCAGGTAGACCAGAGTTCAAATCTGGCCTCAGACACTTGGTAGCTACATGGACCTGGACAAGTCAATTAACCCTGTTTGTTTCAGTTTCTTTATCCATAGAATGACCTGGAGAAGGAAATGGCAAACAACTCCAGTATTTCTGCCCCCGAAAAAATGGGTTCATGAAGAGTTGGACACAACTCAAAAATGAATAACAAGAACAAAAATCTTATTTTCTCTCTTGTCCTGTAAGGGCAGAAATCTCATCAGATTTAAGTTTTTAGTCTACACAAAGCCTAGTACAGTAGGAGGTTTCATTGAATATTTAATTGATTGGTCAATTGGTTGTTTTTGAGTGGTTGTGTGTTGTTGTTTTTTAATAGTGACCCAATATAAGACTTCCTTTTCTCTCCAATTCTAAGAAATCATTAGTGAACATTATTTTTAAAATTCCAAGCAAAGTTTTCCTCTTGTGGCTCCTGACAGAGAAGGATAAATATATAACATTCTCTGTAATCACTTCTCCTCTCCCATTTATATCTATTTTTTTTCTAGTTGTTTATGTGATTTTTATTGCTAAGGTCAATGGAAGAACTGTGAGAGTGTCATACAAGTTTTTGAGCACAGTGGTAGAGAGATTGTGTCTTTCTTGCTGCAAAGTATTATCATTGTTATTAAAATCTATATATCTTAAGGCACATTAGTGGTAAAATACAATTGATAATACAATCTTTAAGGCAATTAAATTCACAAAAAAATAATGTGAGTACTTTCTTTCTAAGTGCAATTGTGTTTGCCATCATCCATCTCTCTTGCCTCTACACATGAATAGCCTGGTCTCTTTTATTATGCTCCATAGAGATATTCCCTTCCCAAAGTGGACAGTCCATTTCCTATTTCTAATAGATCAAGCTATAATGTGTGGATTTCACTAAGCCATGCAGGAATATTGGATTATACACTCAAACATGAAAAAACCTTGAAAAAAACTTGAAAAAAGCAATTTTCATGAGCTCAAGGCAATAAGCAATTACAATAGCAAGTCAGCAGTTGTTTTGCCATGCATATTTCTCTTTGTATATATTATTTAATGAACAACATTGTGATGGTATATGCTTTATGTTTTTAGTTTTTTAGTTTGGAATGAGTGATTTTTATTTCAGGCAAAGAAAAAAAGAGTGAACATTAAACTCCTCTTTAAGACTGTTCCTTTGTACTATATAGAACTTAATTCTAGTTTTTAACATGTCTTTTGTAGAGTCATTTCCTTAACAAGGTAAATATTTATTATACTAATTTGAGGTGTTGTTCCAAAATTTGATATTATCATTCAATCTTACTTTTCCCTCACTCCTCATATCTAGGTATCAACTATTTTCACTGAATATACCACCATTACAAGACTTATATCCATACTCTCCTTTTGGTCACTGTAAGCAGGGGCCATTTGAAGTCTTCCTGACCTATGTCTTGTCAATGAACTCTGGTGACTCTGGGGGAAAGAGTGAGCTGATGACTTTGCAGAGCTTCACCTCATTTAAATCTAATTCACTTGCATAAGCCATCACCCTCCTGATGTCACTAGTCTTTTTCAAGAATGAAAGATAACAACAACAATAGTCACTGCAAACTATCCAGTTCAGGCTTTTTCTGTTTTGTTAAAATTACTTCTGAGTGGATAATATAATCATTACTCTCCTTCATTTAATCTATCCTTTTTATCTCTGCTAGATCAAGGTGCTTTGTGAAAAGATCTAGTAATATCTTTCTGCTCAAAAGTCACAAGAGTCTTCTCATTGCCTACACAGTAGTGTGCAAACTCCATTGCTTGTCATATAAGTCCCTGTATAATCTGATATCATCCTACCTTCCCAGTCTTATATTATTCTTCTCTATGTCCTCCCAGTAGATACAAAGTCATAGGGTATGAACAAATAGATCATAAAAGAAGAATTACGAACCATTATATGAAAAATGGCTCCAGATCATAATTAATAAAATAAATACAAATCAGAGAACCTTTTGAGGAAAAAATCTGACATTCAGAAGTTTGGCAAAGATGAAAAAGATGGCAACAGTCTAGGGTAAATGAGCTATGGAAAATCAGAAACACTAATGTAGCATTAGTGACACTGAGCATTGGTCCAGCTGCATTGAAAAACAATGAAAAATTATGATAATGTGTAGGAGGCCAATGTAGCATAATTCAGGCAGAAACCCAGTTGAACTCTCCTGAAAATCCCCTCCAAACAACCTTAAAATAACTCCTCAAATCAAATTTTGGATCAGCAGAATCAAGAGTTCAGAATGAAATATTTTTCAAGCATTAGACAACTTAGGAGGGCAGAAGAAAAGGTCTGTAACATGAGCAGGAGCCAGTCCAGAGTGCAGCAGCAGTGGTGGCAGCACCAGTAGCTATGTGGCTTTGAGGTGCAGCAGCAGCAGCTTTGGAAGCTTACAGCCCAGAGGCACAAAGGAAGTTGGACAATTGTTAAGAAAGAGATTAAAGAGAACTCTTTGCTGATGCTGGTGCAACTGGCACTGATTTGCTCCCCATAAATTCTGGATCACAGTTGCAGGGTTGACAGGAGCAGTTGTCATAAGTAACAAAGGATCAGGGACCCTGGTCACAGTTCCAAAGCAAAAAGTAGTGCTAGCACATGTGGTTTCAGGGAAGTTGGGGACCTAGTCAAAGTTCCAGGGCTAAGAGGACTGCTAGCATTTGTGGCTGCAGTGGAGTAGGGACCAATGCATATACCAGGAGAACAGTGTTTATACCTCTCCAGATGATACTACCTTATAAATACCAAAACATTGCAGACCTCTATAACTAGTTATGAAAATGACATCATGAATAAGCAAGAAGCTTGGTACTGTACCTCCTCACACCCAGGAAAGCAGATTCCAAATTTAACATAAAGTTCAAAGTAAATAAATAGTCTGAAAAAACTACCAAGCAATGAAAAAAAGAACTTGACCATGAAACCTACTAAAGTATGAAGGAAAAGCAAGATGCAAACTTGGTAGAAGACAATAATGTAAGAACAATTGTAAACAAAGCCTCAAAAAATGCTTTCCCTGTTGGAACCAAATCCAGCAAGAATCCATGGGATAATTAAAGAAAAAAATATGTATGTATATACATATGTGTGTATATGTGTGTTTGTATGTGTATGTGTGTGAGTGAGTGTGTGTTATAGGAAATACTGGGAAAAATGAGAGTGCTTCAAGAAAATTATGAAAATAGAATTAACAGATTTGTAAAAGAGGCCAAAAAATATTGAAGAAAATAATACCTTAAACCCTAGAAATAGTGTAATGGTAAAACTTTGAGATACCACCTCACGCCTATAAGAAATGACATCCTGGAGGCGTGAGGGCATACACACACACACACACACACACACACACACACACACACACACATATATATATACTAATAAACTCAGTGGTATAGTGAACTATTTCAAAAATTCTAGAGACAATTTAGAACTATGCCCAAGGAACTAAGAAACTTTGCATAGCCTTTGATCCATCCACACTACCACTAGGTCTAATCTCAATTATATCAAAGCAAAAAGAAAACGATCTCTATATACAAAAATATTTATAGCAACTTTTTTTTTTGTAATGGCAAAGAATTGGAAATCGATGTGATGCTCATTATTTGGGGCATGACTAAAGAAGTTGTGGCATGTAATTGTGATGGAGTCCTATTGTGCTATAAGAAAGAATAAGGGCAGTGGTTTGGGGGAAAACAATGAAAAAAACAAACCTCTGTGGATTGTTGTAAAGTGAAGTGAGAAGAATCTGGAGATCATTGTGCATAGTAAGAACAATGTTGTAATGTTAACCAACTGTGAAAGACTTGGCTCCTCTCATCAATACAATGATTCAAAACAATTCCAAAGGACTCATGATGAAAAAAATGCAAATGGAGGTATAATTTTTTTGAAATTTTTTTTCATGATATGGATAATATTGAAATATGTTTTGCATGATATCACATGCATAATTTATATAATTTGCTTGCTTTCTCAGTGGGTGGGGTAGGAGTGAGAGAGATGGGTAAAATTTGGAATTCAAAATTTAAAAGAAATGTTAAAAACAAATAAATAAAAATTTAACTAAAAATGATAATAATTTGACTAAAATGTCCTCTATACCATTTATCTTGGAAATTCCAGAATGTAGTGAACAAATACAACTCTTTTTCCTCTGGATATTCTTGTGCTTTCTTGGCTTTTACTCTTATGTATTCCTGTGCCTAGAGTATCAAATGCCTCTTCCTTTTCTCATTGAAATTATATACATACATTTAAGTCCATTTCTAGTGGTATTTCTTTTTTTTTATTTTATTTTTTTAGTGAGGCAATTGGGGTTGAGTGACTTGCCCAGGGTCACACAGCTAGTAAGTGTTAAGTGTCTGAGGCCGGATTTGAACTCAGGACCTCCTGAATCCAGGGCCAGTGCTCTATCTACTGCGCCATCTAGCTGCCCTTACATGAAATCTTCCTTAATCAGCCTTAACCTTTTCACCTCACTTGGTTCTTCGATTTCTTATAATGTTTATGCTGTAATGTCTTTGTATTAAGTGTTAATCAATAATTAAGCTTTTATTAAGTATTCTCTATTTACTGAACATGGAAACTGGCCTGAAACACCCTGAGCTCTGATAAGTGAGCTTTTGCCTTCTTTTGTGAAATCAAACTGCTATTTCTCTTCTGGGCCACCATTTCCTTTTCTGTTTGTTTGTTTTGTTTTGTTTTGTTTTGGGGGGGGGTTGGGGGGCAGGTCAATGAGAGATAAGTGACTTGCCCAGGGTCACACAGCTATTAAGTGTCAAGTGTCTGAGGCTGGATTTGAACTCAGGTCTTACTGAATCCAGGGCTGGTGCTTTATCCACTGTTCCAACTAGCTGACCCCATGGGGCATCATTTCCAAAGTATGACACCTCATTAGTACTACCTTCTTCCTCCCTCTGCTCCATTTCTAATCCCCTTCCCTTTATGTGTTGTCTTTTTTTATTATGATGTAAACTACTTGAGGGGAAAGTGTGTCTTATTTGTTTCTATGTGTATCTCCAGGACTTCTAATAGTTCTTGAAAAATAATAGGTATTTAGTAAATATATTATTTATCATTTACCTCTTTTTCCCCCACCCCCCCTCTCTCTCCCTCTCCTTTGTTTGCCCATCCATCCATCCATCTGTCTATCTGTCTATCTGTCTATCTATCTATCTATCTATCTATCTATCTATCTATCTATCTATCTATCTATCTATCAATCAATCATGTGTTGAGGATATAAAGACAGAAATGAAATAGGGCTTGCACTCAGGGAACTTCTTTGGGGGTATTTTCTGGATTGTAAATTGGTGCTTGTGATGAAATAATGGGATTTAGCAGATACTCAAAGACCCACCTGAAATTAATCTAGACTGATTGAGTCAAGTGAGAGTGATTGACTGCTGATTAGCCTACTTCAAGTTAACTGGATTGTAATGACACCTGACTATCCCTTAAGAAGTTATTGTTCTCAGAAGCTAGACTGTGAACTCAACTTGAGAACACATTCAAAACCAGTTGATTTGGATGACACCAACCATCAGCTTGAAGCAGTGTGTAGGGACTGCCTCTGTTCCGACCTATAAAAGCTTCCACAATCAGCTTGCGAGAGAGAGTTCCTGATTAAAGCAGGCTATCTGGAGGAGGACTTGAGGAAGAACCCAAGCAGGCTGGAACTCTAGGCTAGGTAGGACTTTTTTTTCTGAACTCCTGTGAAGACCTCTATGCTTTAATAAATGTTTAATGCCCAAAGACTGGTGCTGAAGCTTCTAATTTAAGGCAACCACAATTTGGATTTTAAACATCACAGTTGCTGTTGTGCGAGCCTACTTAGTGTACATATATAAGAGACCAAAGAGTTGCTTCTAGAAAAGCATGATGACATATAACATGTGTTTGGCTCTTTTATTCATAATATGCCTAGATATTCAGTAACTGTTTCTGGTCTGCTAGTACATATGGTAAAAAGCAAGGTTGTTGATTGGCTACTGACAGAAAAGGGGTGTGCTTTCAAAAGTTGCTATCAGGCCAAAGGGAATCTTTTTTTCTTCCTTCATGTCTAGCTGGGTTTTGGGGGTTGGGGCAAGGGATGTCATCTAAAACCTTTATGTAGAAAGTGAGGACTCATATCTTTATCTTTTCAAATGGCCTGCCTCCAATTACCTATGAGTATATGGCTTTGCTAATATTTTTGTCTGCTTTTAGGTGGAAGAGTTAGGCTATGACCTTTTAAAACTCAAAAAAATCAGGAAAGAAAACCACCAATAGTTAAGGAGATTTGCCAGAAGTCCAATAATAAGGAGGAAAGGTCTAAAGGGCCTGTTTCACCCAGCATAAATTGAAGGCAGACAAGAAGGAATTTCAACAAGTCATTCATTATTTAAGGAAAATTCAGACGTGGACTTGGTGTTGTAAATGCTTTGTAAATCCCATGCTCTCTAGGGACTGAGGTGGTAGAGGGATGGTCTGCCTCTAGTTGTTGTTGATGGGGGAGGTGGTGGATTATACTTCTTTTCTTGCTAAAGTTTCACAGTCATTAGCTCTTGGTCAAATATAATTGATATTTATTGTTTAAACGAAATTCAGGGAAGTAATCATGGGGTACTATCAGTGGGGACAAGGCACTGGAATGGGGGTTCATGGCAACAGAATTAGAGATGAACCCCAAATTCTCAAGGGTATCCCTAGATCTCTGAGGTGGGTAATGTAGCCCTTAACCTCGCCATATTTAAGGATCCAACTCATTTGTGAGAATGGGTGTAAGAATTTAGACCTTCAGAGCTTATAAGGGCTATAGTACAGAAGAAGAAACCATAGGTCTCAGTGATAACACTGTTCTACACTTAAAAACATTATTTAATTTGCCAGGCAGTATTCAGAGGCACTGGTACAAAATGGAGAGAAAGCTGGAAATAGAACCTGAGTTTAAGTGCTATGTTTGAAACCTACTCTCCCTGTGATCTTGACCAAGTCACTTAAATTTCTCATTGTTCTAGATCAGTGGTGTCAGATACATCAAATTTGCATTGTCATAAACTCCACAATACAGCTCAAACAAGATTAAAATATAGTTGGGAAATATTTAACAAACTAAATAGAAATGCCATATGACATTTGATGTTGTTTAGTGATTTTGAGTCATGGATACATCTCTGACTTCATTTCGGGTTTCCTTGGCAAGGATACAGAGTGGTTTTCCATTCCTTCTCTAGCTCATTTCACAGGTGAGGAAGCTGAAGCAAACAGGGTAAAGTGACTAACCTAGGGTCACACATACAGTAACTGTCAAGGCCATATTTGAACTCAGGTCCTCCTGATTCTAGGCCTGGGACTTTACTGTATCATCTAGCTGCAATATAACACAGAAAATATCGATCTGTGGTTTTCTAAGTCAGTATGATGGTGCATATTTTCTGTCATTTCTAGAAAATCCTATAAATTGGGACAGCTAGGGTGGTGCTGTGGATAGAGCACCAGTCCTGGAGTCAGGAAGACCTGAGTTCAAATCTGGCTTTGGCAGTTGCTGTCTATGTGAACCTAGGCAAGTCACTTATCCCCAATTGCCCCACTAAAAGAGAGAGAGAGAGAGAGAATTCTGTAAATTGGAAAGAAGGTGCTAGTCTGCATTAGTAGAAACTTTTTCATCAAAGAGTATCTTATACAAATAAAACCACTTGTCTTGTTTTCATCAGGAATATAACCCACATTTCACGTTCTGCTTCTTTCATGATATGTTTTTTCAAATAAGTACAGTTTGCCATAAAAGCAGTATACATTTATGTTGTAATTCATTCACTGTAAGCTTATGAGGTACAAGTGTTATTCCATTTTGGAATCAAGGGATCTTAGGTACAGAGAGCTAAAACATGTATAATTTAGGAAGTGATGGTAGAGATGTGGAAATTAAACCTCCCATTTCCAGGGCTTTCCCTGACAAATAATCTACACTGACATTCTTTGATTCCACTTCTCTTGAAATATTTTTTATCCTTTCTATCTAATTATATACCATAATATATTATAATATTTCATGCATACTTGCTCTGTGTCTTCTGCAAATTTCTGGAGTAAAGAAGCCACTTCTGCTCCTATATTCCCCTTGCTCCCACAAACAGAGATAAGCAAGGGTTGTGTGTGCAATAAACCATTTTAAAATAAAGCGAAGCTGAACACATCTGTGTTAGGTTATACCTCTGTTGGGCAGACATCAATTTTGACTGCTAGAAAACAGGTAAGGAGCTATCAGCACTTAATTCCTCAAACAAACTTTATGTAAAAAGCAGAATTTGGTGTCATCTGTTCTTGGTATGAAAAATACCTATCCCCAAAACCACATAGAATATTATTCTGATGATCCTCAATAACTCTTCCACTCTCCCACCCTGCTCTGATTTTCCACACTTTTTTAGAGTCTTTCAAAATCATTATATTTTTCTATAACCCTTATATATGATTTAACGAATTCTATTCATTTCCAGTCACAGTGCTTAGCCCCAGCAACACATATTTTATTATATTTAATTTAGTTACTAATAATACTAATGTTGTTCTTTTTAGATTTCTGAGAAATAAAAACAGCTACATTTCCTTGATTTTTATTTCCATTTGGAAATCATTAATAGCTTCATGTTTTCACTTATTAATATTGCTTATGGTTTTCTGATTGAACAATTTGCATGCAGTAGCTTTTTTATGTGCAAATATGGATGCTTTTTATTTATTTCTGCTTTCTCACCTCTATACTAGAAATTCTCCTTCCTCCATGTCTCATTTAATACTCAGTATTCCCAGTCAATCTTTCTTGTACAAATTGAGTCTCCCTTTCCTTCACAATCATTTCTTGTTATCCAAAAATTTCAACAGCTTTACCCTGCACACTCTAGATAAACAACTTAACTCTATAATCTTGTTCAACTGAGGGCCACATTCCATAAATCGCCATGTGTATGGGAACTTTCTTTAACGGTTCAATCTCTGAATGACACTACAACTTTGAATGTTTTCCTTCTCAGCATAGCAATATTTCTTATATGTCACACTGCACTGTCTGGTCCTGCTTTTGGCTGCATACAGAATGAATATACATCTTTGCCTGGTGCCTATCATGTTTGATCAAAACTGTCAACATTTGTCATCATCTTCATTATCATCATCATCAATTGTAGGCATCAAGGTGTATATGGCTTCTCCCTTTAAAGAACTGCCATTTACATGTGCTCAAATTTACTTAAATACTAATCTAATCCCAGGTAAATGGTGGGCATTTCTGAAATGCTACAGCTTAAATCCTATCATCATTTGTTATTCTTATGCATGTCTTCACATAAATCTTTCACAGATAACCCATCGAATGTAATAGAAGCCTTCCTGTGTGACCTTGGACAAATTACTAAAACATTGTGAGCCTGAATTTCCTTAAAAGAAAGGGATTAGGACTCTGTGACCTCTACAAATTTTTCCTTCTCTGTAACTATGATCCTTTGGCATTTGTATGGTCTTTCATGTTTTCAAAGTGCTTTATTTATTTTCTCATTTAATTTTGACGACAGTCTCCCAGGTATTTAATAGAGTTTTGATTGTCCTGATTTTTCAGATGAGACAACTGAGTCTCAGGGATGTTTCTTGACTTGCCCATGATCACACATGTGATGCAGGGAATAGGAAAATAAGATTCTTTAATAAATTGTGAGTGTATGTAATTAGAAGGATGGTAGTACCCTTAAAGAATGAAGAAAATTTGGAAGTAGACCAATTTTTTTGTTTTGTTTTAGCTTGTTTTTTAGGGTTAAGGTTAACTTCATCATTTTGTCTGGATATAACCTCTGGTCAAGGAATTTCAGAGATTCTTTCTTGTCAATAAATTTAATTGTATCGGTTAAAATACCCAACTTTCTGTGTGACTTTGACAGCTAGCCTCCAAACTACTATTACATACTTGTTTTCTACTATCCTTCATGTACCCTATATTCAAAGAACAGTTTTTGACCAAACAGGAGATAGAGTATATTATGAAATGCAAAGTGGATGATTTTTTTATATTAAATATATTAAATTAAAAAAATTTTGTACAATTGGGGAATGACTTGGATTCTTATAAATTTGATTTAATTCCCTATATATTTTAGAGATGAGGCCTTATCAGAAGCACTGGCCTCAAAAATTTTTTCCCAGTTTTCTGCCCTCCCTTCCAATTTTGGATGCATTGCTTCTGTTTGTACAAAAATTTTTTAATTAATATAAAAAAATCATCCACTTTGGCATTCATAATATACTCTATCTCCTGTTTGGTCAAAAACTGTTCTCCTTTCCAAAGATCTGATAGGTACACTACTTCCTTTCTCTCCTAATTTATCTATGGTATCACCTCTTATGTCTAAATCATGTATCCTATTTGACCTTATTTTAGTATAAGGTGTAAGATGTTGGACTATGCCTAATTTCTGCATACTATCTTCCAGTTTTCCAGCAATTTTTTGTCAAATACTGAGTTCCTATCCAGAAGCTGGAGTCTCTGGGTTTATCAAACACTATATTACTAGTGTCATTACTACTGCATTTCCTGAGCCTAGCCTATTCCATGATCTACCACTCTATTTTTTAGCCAGTACCAGATAGTTGATGACTGCTGCTTTATAGTAAAGCTCCAGGTTTGGTACGCTAACCCACCTTCCTGTGAATTTTTTTTTTCATTATTTCCCTGGATATTCTTGATTTTTTGTTTTTCCAGATGAATTTTGTTATTATTTTTTCTAGCTGTATAAATAATTTTAGGTAGTCTGAATTGTATATGGCACTGAATAAGTAAATTAATTTAGGCAGTATTGTCTTTTTACTATAATTAGCTCTGCCTATCCATGAGCAATTGATATCTTTCCAATTATTTAGATCTGATTTGATTTGTGTGAAGAGTGTTTGGTAGTTGTGTTCATAGAGTTCCTGGGTTTGTCTTGGCAAGTAGACTCCCAAGTATTTTATATTATCTACCGTTACTTTAAATGGAATTTCTCTTTCTATCTCTCTCTTGCTGCTGGACTTTGTTGGTCATATATAGAAATGCTGATGATTTATGTGGATTTATTTTATATCCTGCTACTTTGCTAAAGTTGTTAATTGTTTCAAGTAATTTTTGACTTGATTCTCGAGGATTCCTTAAGTATACCATCATATCATCTGCAAAGAGTGATAGCTTTGTTTCCCCTGAAAGAAAATGCACATTTTTGCTGGGTAATAGATTCTCGGCTGCAATCCAAGCTCCTTTGCCTTCCGGAATATCATATTCCAAGCCTTGCGGTCCTTTAATGTTGAAGCTGCCAGGTCCTGAGCAATCCTGACTGTGGCTCCATGATATTTAAATTGCTTCTTTCTGGTTGCTTGGAGTATTTTCTCCTTCACCTGATAATTCTGGAATTTGGCTACAATATTTCTTGGAGTTTTCCTTTTGAGGTCTCTTTCAGGAGGTGATCTGTGGATTCTTTCAATGATGATTTTATCCTCTGATTCTATGATATCAGGGCAGTTCTCCTTAATAATTTCCTGGAATATGGTGTCTAGATTATTTTTCTGGTCATGGCTTTCGGGCAGTCCAATGATTCTCAGATTGTCTCTCCTCGATCTGTTTTCCAGATCAGTTGTCTTTCCAATGAGGTATTTCACATTTTCTTCTATTTTTTCATTTTTTTTATTCTGCTTGACTGATTCCTGGTGTCTCATGGATTCCTTATCTTCCAACTGTCCCACTTTAATTTTTAAGGCATTGTTTTCTTCAGTGAGATTATGCACCTTTTTTTCCATTTGGCTAAGTGAATTTTTTAAGGTATTGTTTTCTTCAGTGAGATTATGCAGCTTTTTTTCCATTTGGCCAATGAATTTTTAAGGCTTTGTTTTCTTCAGCTTCCTTTTCCAAGCTGCTGATTCTTTTTTCATAGTTTTCTTGTTTTGCTTTCACTTCTCTCCCCATTTTTTCTTCTACCTCTTGCAATTGATTTTTAAAATCCTTTTTGAGCTCTTCCAGGAAGGCTTTTTGTTCTTGCGACCAATTCACCTTCCCTTGTGAGGCTTCAGATGTAGACAATTTGAGGCTATTGTCCTCATCTGAGTTTGTGTTGGCTTCTTCCCTATTGATACAGAAGCTCTCAATGGAGAGGGCTCTTTTTTGCTTCTTACTCATTATTGCAGCTTATTTATTTATTCTTTAAGTTGAGGTCTGCTCTGGGGGCACCAGGGTCCCTGTTTTGGGCTTCTTGTGCCGGGGTATAGGTGCTGTGTGACCGGGCTTTTACTCTGAGGCCTTTATGGTGTGTGGAGATGCCCCACCCTGCACTTCCTGTCTGATTGTGCTTGGCCAGCCAGGTGCCAGACCCCGGTGTCTGATGCCGCCTGACCCGTTCATCTCCCTCCCGGCCGGTGCAGGTAGGTTTTTCCACTGTCCTTCTTGGCCACCAGATTTTTGAACCAGGTTCCAGGAGCCTCAGTTGTTCGGCTGTGGCCCGCAGCTCCTGCTGACTTGCCCCGACCCCCTCGGCGCTGGGTTGCTGGCCCTGCGCTGGGCCTCCCCTTTGCCCGAGTCAGAACCGACCTTTTCCTGAAAGTCTTCTAAATTATCTCTGGTTGAAGGACAGTGTCTCTCTGTCTCTTTGCAGGTTCTGTAGTTTCAGAATCCGTCCAGAGGCTTGATTTAATGTTCGTTTTGAGGGAACAGAAGGAGAGCTCAGGCAGTTTGCTGCTTCCTCTCTGCCATCTTGGCTCCACCTCCACAACTTACTTTTTTATTTATTTTTGCATAAGTTTATATGTATATCTGCTGTTGGAGAGAAAAGATCTTTGTTTTCTGGCTTCCACTTTGAGATAGGAAACATTGCTCTAGATCTTCCCCAGAAAAAGTATTCCTGAAGGGAGGGAAAGATTCTGGAAAGAGTCCAGAATGTAGAGGACCCAGTGTCTGGATCCCAATTCCCACACTAGAGACTTCAGGGAATTACCACCTTGGGTGACAACTGGCACTGCTCTCTTGGTTGATCTGAGTGTGTGTGTGTGTGTGTTGTTATATGTTTGGATAAATGGGTTTGTTTGCTATTCACTCTGTGTGGTCTGGCATGGCATGTAATGGGAAAATAATGAAGGCTGGGATACATAACTTGGGATACTCTGTTAAGGGATAGCAATAATCCACAGTTGGTGGATTTGTGAAAAGATCCAACCATTCTGGAGAACAATTTGGAAATATGCTCAAAGGGCTATAAAACTGTGCATACTCTTTGATCCAGCAATACCACTGCTAGGTATATATCCCAAAGACATCCAAAAAAGGAGAAAAAGACCTATGTGTAGCAGTTCTTTTTGTGGTGGCTAAGAATTGGACATCAAAGGAATGGCTATCAATTAGGAAATGGCTAAACAAGCTGTGGTATATGTTGGTGATGGAATATTATTGTGCTATAAGAAATGACAAGCAGGATGATTTCAGAAAGACCTGGAAAGACTTGTATGAACTGTTATATAGTGAAGTGAGTAGAACCAGAAGAATGTTGTGCACAGTGACAGGCATATTATTTGGTGAAGAACTGTGAACGAGTTAACCTCAGCAATACAATGATCAAAGACAATCCCAAAGGACTAATGATGAAACATGCTATCCACCTCCAAAGAAAGAACTGATATTGATTGAATACAAATGAAAGTATACTATTTTTCTTTTTTTCTTTTAATCAAGTTTTCATATACAAAATGACTAATATGGTAATGTTTTACATAATTGCACATGTTTAACCTTTATCTGATTGCTTACTGCCTGAGGGAGGGGGAAAGGGAAAATTTTGAAACTCAAAATTTTAAATACAAATGTTTATTATTTTAAAAATAGCAATGAGGAATTCACCATGTATCTGGCTGAATTCTAGTTTAGTATGCTCTTTGTGAACAGAGCAGAAGGGCCACCTCATATAAACAATCTCCTTTTTCTCTCCTGGATGTAATCAGTCTCCATTAAAGAAAAGTGGATGGAGGAAAGCCAACAGCTATCTATTCTTGCCTACCTGTGAACCACATCTGGACTTCCCCTTGCAAGTACACCATAACCTGCATGGGTAAAACATATGTACATATTGCATAATAGAATGAAAAAAAACATATTAGTTATGATATCAGATTTTATTAGAGGTAATGCAGTAGAGAAATTGGTGGAGATATATTTCACACCTAACATTTTGTACATCAAGAATTTTAAAATACTGTCTACAAAGAAGCAGGTCTCCAATACAGGGCATGAGAAAAGGGTTAAAGTCAAGTGTGTCCATTATTTTGCTGAGTATAATATATGTCTTTCATCACTCTCCAATTAGTGAGCTAAGAAAAAGTGAACCCTAGAAATAGGAATCTGTTGAGAGGGCCTCCTAGACATGAACACCTTAAAAATTATAAGAACTGGAGTCCAAAAGGAGTTCCTGTTACTTGTTCTACATAATATAGACTGGCAAATATGGCATTAATGTTTTATAAAATCCTTTATTAACTTTTTTCTTATATTTAGATGTGCATAAGGCTTTTGAAGACATCTATTCTAACTGTTGCATTTTACCTCTGAGGAAAATGAGGCCCCAAACAACTGACTTGCTCAAAATCATACAACAACTAAATGGCAGAACCTGGATTCTTTGACTATAAATTCAGTGTTTATTTGTGAGCATCTAGAAAAGAAAGAAGTAAATACTACAAGCAGTTATGTGTGGTAGTATAATTGGTGTTACTGTGCAATGGGAGTACAGTCTTCAGAACCAGTCTCTGTTCCCAATCCTTATGGGGGTGGGGGATTGGTAAGTTTCCTTCTTAAAGTGTGTGATGCTATGTTACTGAGAGACCCTGAACCAGAGAGGCAGGTATTTTATGACTATCAGGATATCTTATTGAAGGTTTGTGGCATCACTGAGTCAAAGAAGTCTACTGGCAACATTTTTCCAACATCATGTGCTCACATGTCCCTGTGTCACATTTTCATTATTATTATTATTTCTGTTATGGCAGTCTGTGATCAATTATCTTTGATGTTACTATTGTAATTATTTAGGGTCACCATGAACCACACCCAGACAAAAATGTGAACTTAATAGATAAATGTGTGTGTTCTGACTCCTCCACCAACTGATCATTCCCTGACTTTCTCCCTCCTTTTAGGCCTTCTTTTTCACTGAGACACATCAATACTGAAATTAGGCCAATTAATAATCCTAAAATTGCTTCTGAGTGTTAAAGTAAAGGGAATAGTCAATTGATGTGGCAAACTTCATTGTTGTCCATTTTACAAAATTGTAACAACCACCCTAGCCATCAGCAACCTCAAGTTTTATCAGTTAGAAGCCATAAACATCAAGATAGGACCCTCTACCCACAAAAAAATTATGACTCACTGAAAATTCAGATAATGGGTAGCATTTTTAGCAATAAAATAGTTCAAAATTATATGTACATTATATTTTTAGACATGCTACTATTTCTCACTTACTTATAAGCATGGGGAAACCAAAAAATTCATGTGACATACTTTATTGCAGTGGTCTTAAATTAAACTTGCAATATTTCCAAATTATGCCTGTGTTTCCATTCTACTTAATTTCTGGTGAAAATAAAGCCTTTTAATTTTATAATAAGCTGGAAATAAGAGTGCATGTAAAATGTGTCAATGGAAAAATTCTAACCCTCTTCCATAATGACAAGAGAAGAACAAAGGATATGTACCTCTAGGTACGGGGAAAGGAGGTATCTTTGACTGACCTAAGCAGTGAACACAAAACACCTTGCTCATTTTCTTTTTTGAAATGGTCTTTGTTGTCCTTGAATGAATAATTAGGGAAAGGGAGTAAACTAACCAGAAACTTTGTGAACATCAAAGGTTCAGACCTAGGCTAAAATTGAGGGGTTAAAGTAATACAGTGGGGTTGGGGGAAGGACAGAAGTAGCATGGGGTGAAATACCACATGAAAGAAACAGGAAAGGGTTTATCAAATGGGGGAATGGTTAAGGGAGGTGCAGGGCATTAAATGAATTTTACACTCATCAGAATAGGCTCAAAGACCTTAATCTCATCAGAGTTGGCTCAAGGAGGGATTAACACACACATGCAATTGGATGGAGTAATCTATTTAATATGAGCAGTAAATGAGACTAACAATCATCAGAATTAGCTCAAAGACCTTAATCTCATCAGAATTGGTTCAAGGAAGGAATAACATACACACTCAATTGGGTTGAGTAATCTATCAAACCTTTCAGGAAAATAGGAGAGGAAGGGGATAAAGAGAAAGGGGCAAAAGAAGGCAGGGCACATTGGGGGAGGGGACAGACAAAAGCAAATCCGTTTTGAAGAGGGATAGGGTGAAAGAAGTTAGATAATAGAGAAAATATGATGGAGAAGGGAATAGGATGGAGGGAAATACTTAACAATAGTTAATATTGAAAAAGAGAAAAGGGGGAAAATTGTACAAAAAATATTTATAGCAACTCTGTGTTAGCTAAGAATTGGGAATCAAGGGAATGTCCATCAATTGAGGAATGACTGAAGAAGCTGTGGTTTATGATTATAGTGGAATGGCATAATTCTACAGGAAATGACAAACAGGCTGATCCCAGAAAAACCTGGAAAGACTCATATTAACTGATGTATAGTGAAGTGAGAACTGGGAGGACATTGTGCATAGTGGCATCAGTAGTGTTTGATGACCAATTGTCAATGACTTACCTATTCTCAGCAATACAATGATCCAAGACAATACTCAGGGACTAATGATGAAGCATACTATTCACCCCCATAAAAAGACCTGATAAAAAGAGCACTTCTGGATTGTACATATATAAACTATACCAGATTGGATACTGTCTTGTCTATGGGGGAGGAAAGGGAGGGAGGAAGGCATTCAAGGGAATATCTTGTCTGTCAGCTTCACCATATCCAGACATAAATTTAGTTAGGAAAATATTTAATAGCAATCACTGTTTTCATTTTATTTCTGGTATGGCAATGAGGGTTAAGTGACTTGCCCAGGGTCACACAGCTAGTGTTAAGTGTCTGAGGCCAGATTTGAACTGAGGTCCTCCTGAATCCAGGGCTGGTGCTTTATCCACTATGCCACCTAGCTTCCCAATAGCAATCACTTTTAAGTTGATCCCACTGTTCTTGAGAACTGAGGCAGTAGAGAGGAGAGCATGCACTGTTTCATGTTTCATGTTCCAGTCTTCACATTAAATATACATTTTCACAATGCACATTATGCCAAAAATATTTGTTTGACATTTCCTTTTGTCATAAGATTGCTAGATAGACAAAGAACATGTAATCAATAGCCTATCTTAACTGAAGTAAAACATCTAATGAAATATTAATTTTATGGATAAAACAGTAATATCTGGGCTCAATGATAATGTATTTGGGTTTAATCATAGTCAGTGAATAAACATTTATCAAATGACTATTGTGTGCCAGTCACTGTACTAAGTGCTGTAGAATAAATATACCAAAAAAGTACAAGTAGCTTACAATACAATGGGAGAAAACACACAAAAGGAAGCTAATACCATCAAGGCAGAGCACAGAGGGAATCTATGTGGAGGAAAGGCATGATAGAGTAGTCCAAAGAAGTACAGGCAGGTTGGAAATGAAGATATGGTTGATGTAGGCACCCTCTTCAAATAGAGATTCTGGGAAGAACTTTCTTCCCTTTGATCATAGGGGTCCCATGGGCATAGGATGCATACGAAGTATGAGTTCCTTGGTGAATGTGATTTTGAAGGATCATGAAGCTCCTGGAGCATAATGGAGAAGTCGATGAGACAGCAGACAAAGAGAAGTGAAGAAATTCATTGTAGAGCCCTACCTACAGTTTGGATTAATATTTTCTGTAGATGTCAACTTGAAAGAAAGTATCCAGTAATCTTGCTCAGAGCCTTATTCTGTTTAACAAGTTACTTGAATGAAGTCATAGAAAGCATAATTACTATATTTTCAAATAACCTAAAATTGAACTTAAATACATGATGGATAGATATAAATAAAATTCAGAATTATATAAATAGGGTGGAATTTGTGTTTAAAAATTATAAACAGAGACTAATCAGCCTCTGGGCTGGCCAAAATATGCCGCAAAATTCAGAAGGTTTTGGTCCTTGTAGGTATTCATAATAAAAACAGGAACATGGATTCCTGCTACTTGACCTAGCCTTGTTTGAATGCCAATCAAAGATAATATTACAATCAAGGCTTCTATGTGCTTTGTTCACCAGAGCCCCTAAAGTGTTTATTTATCAGTGCTTTCAAAAATAATTTTCTAGTCCCAAGTCTGATATGTATTTGGGATCATGGACCTTGAATCAGCATAAGACAAAGGGCAGCACAGAGAATAAACAGTGATTTGACCTCAGTCTGAGGGCATTGTTGGATACTCTAGCTATGTGTTAGCTCATAGTTGAGATTATAGACTAAAATAATTTGAAACAAGCATTAGTCAGTGGGAGGGGATTTCTAGGCATTACACTTAAGGCAATGGGCATAAGACAACAGCTAATGGTGCTAAAGAACAGAATCCTTATTAATATCAGATGTCTTGGTATTCATGGAATCAGTAGAGCCACTCATTCAAAGGAACATGGTGCTGGATGGAAAATGGAGACATGATGCCTATTAGAGAAATTCTAGATACTATACTATTAAGAAGAAATTTAACAGGAACAAATGTAAATAATACAAATAGAAAGAAGAAATGTCAATACTTCCTTTATATAATTTAAATAGAGATTTCACGTAGAAATGTTTACACTCATGTAGGCAGAATGAAGGAGAACAATTCATGTGAAAAAAAATCTGGGGAGTTATCTTTGACATTACTGCTTCACTCCTTACAAATTTACTCTTTGTCCTCATCGTGACCACAAGTCACTCTTCTCTTCGCTGTTTCTCAATCCATTACTCCTGCTTTGACCTCACTTTGCTCCTTTTGAAATCTTGACCCTTTTGTTGCTCAATTCAACTTTACACTGTCACCTGTCTTTGAATCCTTTGCTGTCTTAGGCTGTCACTCTTGTTATTGATACTCAGGCCTTACTAAACCAAAAATTCTGGCTTATCCTTACTATCCAATTTTGCCACTCTAACTCATGTGCTATTGAATGTCACTTGACAAAGTCATACATGGGTGCTGATTGGGTCAACACATTGCCCTTTAGAGAAAAGTAGAAAAAAAATCATTTTTTTTTTTACCTTGAATGCTTTTTATTTCCCTATATGGTGTAAAGGAAAACAAGCATATGGGGAAGGCCAGCTGTTCTTTTTCTGAAGATGGAAATTGCCATCCCTTAGGCAAGATGAGGAAGCAGAATATCAGGAAAAAGGGGCAAGAGAACCTTTCATTTCCATTTTGACCATACAGCCCTTGCACATAATAGGCATTTAATAAATGCTTGTTGAATTCAATTAGGATGAATGATAGTAAACAAGCAAACAAACAAACAAAGAAAAACACTTTATTTTTGGCATGAACCTTTCTTGAAGTTTTCTTTGTTTCAAGCATACTTCTTTTTCTCCTCCTCCTCCTCCTCCTCCTCCTCCTCCTCCTCCTCCTCCTCCTCCTTCTTCTTCTTCTTCTTCTTCTTCTTCTTCTTCTTCTTCTTCTTCTTCTTCTTCTTCTTCTTCTTCTTCTTCTTCTTCTTCTTCTTCTTCTCTCTCTCTCTCTCTCTCTCTCTCTCTCTCTCTCTCTCTCTCTCTCTCTCTCTCTCTCTCTCTCTCTCTCTCTCTCTCTCTCAGAATCTTCCAGAGGTCACTGAATGGGTAATCAAGAAAACTTGTGATCAAATCCTGTCTCAGACCCTTACCTTATCGATATCTGAGTATAATGATTAAACTCTCAGTTTCTTTTATACAAAGATGGTATTGAATTTGATGGTCTCTAAAATCTATTTTAGTTGAACATATATGATCTTTCTTTGACATGCAGATCATGAGGTCAAAGTTTCCAGTGCCCTTTCTGGTTGTATCTTCAATTGCCCTAGTCCATCCTAATTTCTCCTGTTAGAACTTAAGCCTTCCCTTGTATGAGTTAAGACTGCTTATATCCTAAATCCTATTACTTCTAGGATCACTGACCAATTTGAATATTGTGATAAAAATGCTTTAAGAGTAGGGTAGGGATGTATTTGACCACAACTGTAATTTGATCCAATAGCTGCTAATAAAGCTAATGTAATTTTATATGTATGTAGCATATATAATGAAGTACAGTAATTAAATTATGGGAAAGGACATTTCCATCATACTCTGCATTATTTAAAATGGCCTTGGTGAGTTGTCATTAATTGTGACAATTTTAAGTGGTACACTGACTTGCTAGAATGTATATGGAAGAGGGACAACAGGATTTTCAAGGGTCAAAAAACTATGTTGAGTAAATAAAAAAAGGTGAAGAAATTATGTATATTCTGAAGAAAATAAGGACTTCCCATGACAAGATGATGGAGTGAGGAAAGAACCCTCTAGAGGTCTCTCGAATTTCCCCTCCAAATCAATATAAAACTGCCTCTAAATTGTTCCTGTAGTATAGAAGCAGCCTATTAGCAAAGCAGGAAAGGTCCATCTTATTTGGGTGGGAGGCAACTGAGGTCCAAGAGCAGCAGCAGCAGTAGCAGCAGCAGGAGCAGCAGCAGCAACAGTTTCTAGGCTCACAGCAGGGAGCCTGAAGCATGGGATCTGAACCTAGGCAAATCACCAGTGAGGCTCTGCCCTCCTACAAACTAGCAGCCCTGTAGCCAAGTGAGCAGTCTGGGCATCTTAGTAGCGACCCTCACCAGGCACCCCACAGCTAGCACAGACCACTAGGGAGGCCTTGACCACACTGCTGACCAGTAGTGAAGCCCTGCCCAAGATTGGTCAATAGCAAGGCCCACCCCACTCCCAACATTCCCCTAGCCCACTGAACTATGAGCAGAGAAACTCTTTCTGGGACAAACCAGCAACAGGGGTGTCCAACCCTTAGCAGATCTGCAACAAAATTACCCTTCTAGGGCCTGCTAGCAGAGTGACTTGGTTACTATAGAACCCAGTAGCAGGGCCGCCACACTTGGGAATATTTGTAACAAAATTATTTCTCCAGGACCTTAGGTAGGATTGTAATTTTTATTATATTGGCTCATCCTACCCATGAGCCATTAATAATTTTCCAAGTGCTTAAATCTGATTTTATTTGTGTGAAAATTTTTTTGTATTTCTGGTCATATAGTTACTGTGTTTGTCTTGGCAGGTAGACTCCCAAGTATTGTACATTGTCCACAGTTATTTTAAATGGAATTTCTCTCTCTGTTTGTGCTGGACTTTGTTGGTAATATATAGAAATATTGATGATTTATGTGGGTTTATTTTGTATCCTGCAATTTTGCTAACTGTTAATAAACCAACATCTCACACCATATACTAAAATAAAATCAAAATAGATACATGATTTACACATAAAGGATAATACCATGAGCAAATTAAGAGAACATGGAATTGCTTATTTGTCAGACTTATGGGTAGAGGAAAAAATTAGCATCAAAGAAGATATAGAGAAGAAAAGGAAATGTAAAATAGATAATTTTGATTATATAAAATTAAAAATATTTTGCATAAATAAACTGATGTAACCACAATTACAAGGGAAACAGAAAATTGGGAAAGAATTTATGAAACAAAAATCTCTAATAAAGGCCTCATTTCTCAATTATATAGAGAACTGAGTTAAATTTATTTTTAAAAAATCCTCATTCCCCCATTGATGAATGATCAAAGCATATGAACAAGCAGTTTTCAGGCAAAGAAATCAAAGCTATCTACAATCATATGAAAAAATGTTCTAGATCATTATTGCTTGGAGAAATGACAATTAAAATACCTCTGAGGTATTACCTCACAGCTATCAGAATGGCAAATATAGCAAAAATGGTAAATATTGGATGTTGGAGGGGATGGGGGAAAGCTGGGATGCTAATCCAGTGTTGTTGGAGTTGTGAAAAGATCCAACCATGCAGGAAAGCAATATGCAATTATGCCAAAAAGGGTTATAGAACTGTGCATACCTTTGATCCAGCAATACCACTGATAGGTTTATATCTCAAAGACATCCAAAAAAGAGAAAAAAGACATATTTGTACAAAAATATTCATAGCAGCCCTTTTTTGTGGTGGCTAAGAATTGAAAATCAAAGGAATACTCATCAATTCACGAATGGCTAAATGAGCTATAATATATGATGGTGATAGAATATAATATTGCTATAAGAAATGAGAAGAAAGATGATTTCACAAAGGCCTGGAAAGTCTTGTAATAACTGATGTCTAGTGAAGTAAAGTAAGCAGAACCAAGAGAAAGCTATGTACAGACATAGCAATATTGTCTTATGAATAATTGTGAATGACTTAATTATCCTCAGCAATGAATGATCCAAGAGAATCCCAAAGGACTATGGATGAAACATACTATCCACCTCCAAAGAAAGAACTGATATGGATAGAACACAAACTGAAGCATGTTATTTTTTACTTTCATTCAAGTTTTTTTTTTTTTTTTTACAAAATGACTCATATGGTAATATTTTACATAATCACACATGAATAATACATGTTTGATTGCTGACTACCTGAGGGAGGTTTCAGGGAAGGGTGGAAAGGAGGGATAAATAATTGGAAGTCAAAACTATAAATAAAAATGGTTATTATTAAATAGAAAAGAAGAATAAGTTAATATATGACAAAAAACATTGAAGGTGGAAAATGATTTTTCTTTGTTGCCCTAGAGGGCAGTGTGTTAACCAAGAGATCAAAAGAATAGTCTTTTTTTTATTTTAAGAATTTGAGTTAAGGGAAGAATTCACCATCATTTGAAACATTCAGAGAGGTCTGGATTACTTTTAGGGAACAAAGATAATATAGAACAGATTCCTGGGAGCCTAAATTAGGTTATTTCAAAGTCACCCTCATATATACAACTTCAAGATTAAATGATAGTTTTGACATAACATTTCACTACTTTCTTGAGGAAAAATATATGCAGACATACATCAGTTTTACTTTTTTCATTGTTATTGATGTTTATTTTTCCAAAGCACAGTCTATTTCCAGAGCGTAAGTGCAAAACCATTCAACAACATCACATCAGTCTCTGTATGAGAATACATATTACTCAATAGTCTTAAAAAAAGATGGTTGTAGCAGTTTGGGATGTCAGTCTCATTGGATTCTTCTTGCTCTCTCTTTTTTATGTCATTGTGGGCCCTGGATCCAGGAGCCCCCAAGCACAAATCTTGCCCCAGATATAAGCCACCCAAACCTGTATGCCAAAAAAGAGGATAAACAAAAAATCAATGCTTTACTGATATAATCCCTTCATAGTCAATTCACACCTGTGCCCTCTGTCTAAGTATATTCCCTTCAGCTGCCCTAATACTGAAAAAGTTCTTATGAGTTAGAAGTCTCATTTTCCAATGTAGGAATGTAAACAGTTTACCCTTTTAACATCCCTCATGATTTCTTTTACCTGTTTACCTTTTTATACTTCTCTAGGACCTTGTATTTGAAAGTCAAATTTTCTATTCAGTTCAGGTCTTTTCATCATAAATGTCTGAAAGTCCTCTTTTTCATTGAAGTCCCAGTTTTACCCCTAAAAGATTATATTCAGTTTTGCTGGGTAGAGGATTATTGGTTGTAATCCCAGTTCCTATTCCCTCCAGAATATCATATTCCATGCCCTCTGATCCTTTAATGGAGAAACTGCTAGATTTTGTGTTATCCTGACTATAGCTCCACAATCCTTGAATTCCTTCTTTCTAGCTGCTTGCAATATTTTCTCTTTAACCTGGGATCTCTGGAATTTGGTTATAATATTCCTGGTATGTTTCCTTTTGAGATCTCTTTCAGGAGGTGATCAGTGGATTCTTTCAATTTCTATTTTACCTTCTCCTTCTAGAATGTCATTCAATTTTCACTAACAATTTCTTGGAAGATGATATCTAAGCTCTTTTTTAATCATGGTTTTCAGGTAGTCCAATGATTTTCTAATTATCTTTCCTGGATCTATTTTCCAGGTCAGTTATTGTTTCAAGGAGATATTTCATATTGGCCTCTATATTTTTATTCATTTGAGTATGCTTTATTGAGTCTTGATTTCTCATAAAGTTATTAGCTTTGGTTTGCTCTATCCTAATTCTTAGGAAATTTTTTTTTGGTACAATATGATTTTTTTAAAAAAGAAACCAAACCCTAATAAACCAATCCAAATCTTCAAGCTGACAAACTGTACAAAAAGACATGGATATAAGGCTCCTTGGGAAGGGAAAAGCAACTCCATGGGAGAAGCCAATTGGGCTGTGCCTTCCACAGGCACTGCCCTTCCCACCCCTAATGAATCCACCACATTTGCCCCCAAACCTAGCTGGCCTGGCCTGCAGTCTCCCCAAATCCCAGGGGAATGCTACAAGGGTAGTCTGTCTTCTAGCTTCCAAGGCTGCTTTTGTTGGCAAGTTCAGTGTAGGAGAACAGAGCTCCCCTGGCCAGTCTGTCGTCCAATGGTCTTGTTAATGGAGGCTACTGCTGCTGCTGGCCTGAGAGCTGCCCATACTGGGGTGCTCTGGACTGCGTTGGCTCTTCTTCTTTTCTTTCTTCTTCCTTTCCTGCTCAGGATCGTCTTCACTTTTCTTTTCCTTTTTCTTGTGATACAAATTGATTGGAGTTTCTGGGGGAATGGGGTCCTGGGTCCAACTCTGTTTGTACATGTGCTTATTCTTCTTTTTGGGAAACTGGGTATGTATCAAGTGGCACTGCTCTGGCATCAGGCTGGTGTGCATGCCCACCAGCATGGGGTTGTTGATAGGGTTGAAAGAGCTGCCAAGGATGGGCAGCTTCTAGATGAGAGAATGAAGGTCACTGTTGTCATGGGAACCAGGCAGGTCGGGCAGGAAGTTAATCAGCTTTTCCTTCACCTTTTTCCCCACAGAATTTATTGTAGGCATTCTCCAAGTTGTAGTGTGTGATCAAATTGGTGCTGCCTGTCAGTTCTATGCTGCCTGGGAGCTCCCACATCAGCTAGAAGGGACTTTACCCAGCTCTAGCCTTGTTAGCACCAGGAGGAGCTGGGGCCACAGCAGGCAGCATGACTGTTAGGGGGCTCTTGCCCAGAGGAGGGGGTAATGGAGGGCATGGTTTCCCTGACCCAAAGCCCAGCACAACTGCTGGTGGCAGCAGTGGCTCAGTCTAGGTACAAAAAAGCACTGTGAAGTTATCCATCCTGTTGATTGCTCTGCCTCTGCTGCCACTTCCCAATGATTTTCTTCAGACAGCTTTTGTACCTCCTTATCCCTTTGGCCAATTTGGCTTTTCAAGCTGTTGACTTTATTTTCATGACCCTGCTGCATCACTCTCATTTCTCTATCCATTTTTTGCTCTACCTCTCTTACTTTATCTTCAAATCCCTTTTTGAGTGCTTCCATGGCCTGAGACCAATTCATATTTTTTCTTGGAAGCTTTGGATGTTGGAGCTTTGACTTTGTTATTTTCTCCTGTAGGTGTATTTTGATCTACCTTGTCACCAAAGAAACTTTTGATGATCTGCTACTTTTTTTCTGCCTGCTCATCTTGCCCACCTGTTTCTTGACTTTTAACTCCTTCTTAAAGTAAAGCCCTTCTGAAGTTTTATGGGGTCACAGATGGTACAATTTAAGAAGAAGCTCATTCTCAGCCCACCTGGTTTATAAGTAATCATGGGCCTGCTTGTTCTTTTAGGTTTTGTTTGTTTGTTTGTTTGTTTTGTGGGGCAATGAGGATTAAATGACTTGCCCAGGTTTACACAGCTACTAATTCTCAAGTGTCTGAAGCTGAATTTGAACTCAGGTCCCCTTGAATATAAGGCCAGTACTTTATTCACTACACTACCTAGCTGCACCTTTCCATGCTCTCTTTGCCAGTATATCATGCTTTCAACCCATTGCCTATCAGCTAATAAGCAAATTATTTAGTCATGAATTCAAGGTTCTCCATAGTTCGGTATTTACTTATCATTCTATATATTTTTCTGCTATTCAACACAAATCTTTTTTTTTTTCCATTTTGGCCTTTATGGTCCATTTGTTATCTCATGAATATGCCTTAGACACTCCATGACTTTGTTCATGACATTCAGTATAGCTACAAAGCCATCTCCCCTACCCTTTTCCTATTTAAATAACATACCAATTTTTAAAGATGAGTACAAATTCCACTTCTGCCAGGAAACCTTCCCTCGATCACTAAACTGCCCATAGTGATCCTTCTTCTTATGATCTCAATTAATAATTATGATCTTCTGCCTCACTTTGCACTTAGACTCTACTGTCTTGTGATAGATTCTTTAACTCATCAGAGATGGATTTCTTTTCTTCACTGGAACAAAGAATATTGTGTAAAGAATAGGTACTTGGTATACAACAGAGTACATGACAGTGATAGAAACTGTTACTGTCCTTGTCACCACATGTTTGGAATGCTATCCTCTACAAGAGAGCTAATGATTTTGCCAGGAAGAACACTTGTCCCAGTAGATTCAAATTTGCTTAAGGCCAGTGTCCCTTTCTTCAACCTTTTTAAATCCCTTTTGGACCTTTGCACATAACAGCCATCTAGAAATATTTTATTAAATTTAACTGAATTTTAAATAGACCAATATCTATGCCTCACATCCAAAAGTTAATAGTCTTTAATCATCTTCACTTGCCCAGAAATCCTTTTACTTCTTTAGCAGAACTATCAAATTTCCTAGCTGCTAAGTGATATGTAAATATCAGGGCTAGGGAAACTAGGCAGCAAGTTATGTAGAAAAAATGACTGTAAATATTCTGCTAGTTAAAATGTAATGTACCTAGATAAATGTATAGTATGCTTACTATTTCTATAGTCTCATTTTTTAAAATTCTCTGGTATGAGTGAAATCCTTCAAAATTTTTCCCCTAATATTAATCCTTTGTTATTGCTGTTCATGCTGGTAAGTCAAAATTCATTGCTGCTATTTACATTGGTGCAGTGTAGCTAAATTAAATGATAAAACTGATATGGTCATCCCTAAGCATTGAGAAGGGTGTGCCTGCAAAGACAAATACTCCATCTGTCATTTTATCTCTTTCTTCTTCTTTTTCTTCTCTCTCTCTCTCTCTCTCTCTCTCTCTCTCTCTCTCTCAATCACACACACACACACACACACACACACACACACACTACCACAAACAAAACTTTCTCTAAAACCATTGCTTCAATTTCAGTGAAAGATTCACAATTTCTGTTGTTACTCTTCATTTCCAATTTCACAATAATGTGGCTTTCTTATTAAAAAACAAAGAAACCAAACAACAAAAAACAAACAAGGTGCAATTTCTCTAACAAGCCCAGAAGATAGTTGCATTTTGTGGGTGAATGAATGATCTTTCTTTCTGCCTTGTGTTTCAGCTCACAAAATTCATGGTGTTGACAGGCCCTATGTAAAGGTAATAAATAATAATTTTAAGAAAACAACTGTTTTTGTTCCAGAGATACATTTCATCACCTGCTTTTTTATATTATATAGTAAGGGTCCCAAAGTGCAATACCTTGTTAGAAATGTTCTTGGCATGTACTAACCAGCACATGGTACCAACATGGAATGCTGTAATCAGTGGGCCAACTGAATTACTCCAGAATGCCTAAGTTTGATTTCTACTTTGTATAGTCAAGCTAGCAATTGTGTCTGTAATTAATAATGGCATAAGACAGAGGAATGCTATTTTTCAAGAGCTACCTGGAGATCAAAGGGTCACTTTCAAGGGAAAGTGTCATCCTTACACCACAGTGTAAGGCCTATAACTCCCAATACCACCAAAGCACAGGGTAGAGAAGCAAGAGAGAGAACAGTGCCAAACTTCATACAACTTTTAGTGATTAAACTAAAATTTAAAACATAAGAAGAGCATCATATGCAGTTACTCTCATATTACTATGGTGTTATCTAATATTACTTCTGAACAACATGTCCCTATCAACTTTCCAATGCATATGTAATGCAGACTGGATTCCAGGAAGGACTTGCCGACCAACAATATTGCATAGAAACTCAAAATACAAAACTTTGAGTATCTATTTCATACTATTTTGGCTTTTTTTCAATTATTTGGGATCATTCTTTGGGGAATATGAATCAAAATTAAAGAACATGTATCCAAGCAACAAGGGGGAGGGGTGAACCTTACCCTTACTTTGAACTAGACAATACTAATTCCAAACCAACTTCCTAAATGCTGTTAAAACTACTTCTGCTCCCTAACTGAATAAAAAATAACAATAAGCCAAACAGGAAACTAAAAATAGAAACAGAGAAATGCAGGGGTTTACATCTGAGGCATCTGCAGCACTTTGTAAAAATAGTAAAATTCCTTCAATATGTGTGCATGAGGGTACCTCTCTCTTCATTGGAAAAATGACCTCTAACATGGTACAAATAGACAAAGCGTAGAGATTTGAAATGTGGTGATTTTGTTTATCTTAAGAGTTTCAATAGAAAAATTGAAGAAGCTTGGCAAAATAAACTAGGTATTGTAGCATTAGCTATCCATTTTTGGCAGAAGTCAATTATTATTGTTTAATATTAAATATTAGAAAATTATTGACCATGTGGCAGTTAACACAAGCTCAAAAAGCCCCAGTGCCATATTTCTAAAAGAGAGAGAACATGTCCTAACCACCTATCCTGTTCAGAGCAAGAGTTGTGTTCCCAAATGGCATCAGACAGGAGCCTTGTATGTTCTTTCCTTTTATCCCCTTTTAATATAGTATTTTATTATTTTCTAGTTACATGTAGAGATAGTTTTTGACATTTGTTTCTATAAGATTCCTAGTTTCAAATCTTTCTCCCTCTCTCCCCTCTGTGATGTTTAAAATCTATATTGTGGTTGCCTTAAATTAACAAGCTTCAGTACCAGTCTTTGGGCATTAAACATTTATTAAAGCATACAGATATTTACAAGGAGTTCAGAAAGTTAAGAAAAAGAAGTCCTACCTAGCCTAGAGTTCCAGCCTGCTTGGGTTCTTCCTCAAGTCCTCCTCCAGGAGCCTGCTTTAATCAGGAACTCTCTAGCAAGCTGATTGTGGAAGCTTTTTATAGGTCTGGAACAGAGGCAGTCCCTACACACTGCTTCAAGCTGATTGGTTGGTGTCATCCAAATCCATTGGCTTTGAAGGTGTTCTCAAGTTGAGTTCACAGTCTAGTTTCTGAGAACAATACCTTCTTAAGGGCTAGCCAGGTGTGATTACAATCCAGTTAACTTGAAGTAGGCTTAATCCGCAGACAATCACTCTCACTTGATTCAATCAGTATAGATTTATCTCCAGGTGGGTCTTTGAGTATCTGCTAAATCCCATTATTTCATCACACCTCCCTGACCCTTTCCAAAGACAGCAAGCAATCTGATATGTTATATAGGTACCAATCACATTAAACATTTTTCTGCCATTAGTAATGCTCTGAAAGAAGAATCAGAGCAAAAGGAGAAAACATCAAAAAAGGAAAACAAACAAAATAGAAATAGTATAGTTCAATCTGCACCTAGATTCCACAGTTCTTTTTTTTTTTTTATTTGGGGAGCATTTTCCATCATGAGCCCTTTGGTCCTTTGGATCTTGGATCATTGTACTGCTGAGAACAGTCTAGTCTATCATAGTGATCAATAACAATGTTATTTATACTGTGTAAAATGTTCTCCTGGTTCTGATCATATCACTCAGCACCAGTTCATCTTAGTCCTTCAAGATTTCTTTGAAATCTGCCTGCTCATCATTTCTTCATGTTGATTTTTTTTATTCTAAAATCTTATTTCTAAATTTTCTTCCTCCCTCACTCCTCAATCCTCCCTATGGAATCAAGCAATTCAATATCTCATACATGTGCAATTATGCCAAACATCTTCACATTACTCAAGTTGTGAAAGAAAATAGACAGAATGACTTTAGCAAGAGGAATTAACAAATAAAATTATACTTCAATCTGTATTCAAATACTATCACTTCTTTCTCTTTTGATTGTTTACATTTTCATATGTCCTTCTGATAAAATCCTGCTCATCATTTCTTTCAGTTACTATTGCTAACTGTATTACCTTTCATTCTATTCCCTCCCTGTGATATTTACTCTATTTTTTTAATCTTCTTTCATCTTATCTCTCCTCAAAAGTGTTTTGCTTTTTACTGCCTCTCCCCCAATCTGCCCTCCCTTACTTCACCTCTCCCCGCTTTTGCCCTTCCCTTCACACTTTCCCTCAGGGCAAAATATATTACTATGCCCATTTGAGGGTTTATGTTATTCCCTGTTTCAGCCAATTCTGATGAAAGTAAGGCTCACTCACTACCCTGCTCCTTCCTCATTTTGCCCTCCATTCCATAAGCTTTTTCTTCTTTCTTTTGAGTTACTTTACACCCTTCCACCTCTCCCTTTCCCTTTATTCCAGTGCATTCCTCTTAGCCCTAAACTTTATTTTTAATATGTCATCATGGGTCACCTAGGTGATACAGTAGACAAAGCACCAGCCTTGACCCAGGAGGCCCCAAGCCCAATCTCGCCCCAGACATAAGCTATCTCACCCTGCCTGCCCTTCAAATAAAGGTAAATGCTTTACAGATATCATCCCTTCATATTCAGTTCACACCTGAACCCTTTAAGTATATTCCTTTCAGCTTCCCTAATACTGAAAAAATTCTTATGAGTTGGAAGTATTATCTTCTCATGTAAGAATGTAAACAGTAGGGGGCAGCTAGGTGGCACAGTGGATAAAGCACTGACCTTGGATTCAGGAAGACCTGAGTTCAAATCCGGCCTCAGACACTTGACACTTACTAGCTGTGTGACCCTGGGCAAGTACTTAACCCTCATTGCCCTTCAAAAAAAAAAAAGAATGTAAACAGTTTATGCTTTTAATGTCCCTCAGGATTTCTTTTTCCTGTTTACATTTTTCTGCTTCTCTAGGATCTTGTCTTTGAAAGTCAAATTTTCTATTTAGATGAGGCCTTTTCATCAAGAATGCCTGAAAGTCCTCTTGTCCATTGAAGTTTCATTTTTCCCCTGAAAAATTATATTCAGTTTTTCTGGGTATGTGATTCTTGGCTGTAGTCCCAGTTCCTTTGCCCTCTGGAATATCATATTCCATGCCTTCTGATCCTTTAATGTAGAAGCTGCTAGATCTTGTGTTATCCTGACTGTGGCTACACAGTATTTAAATTCCTTCTTTCCAGCTGCTTGCAATATTTTCTTCTTGACCTGGGATCCCTGGAATTTGGTTAAAATATTCCTGGTAGATTTCCTTTTTGGATCTCTTTCAGGAGGTGATCAGTGGATTCTTTCAGTTTCTATTTTACCTTCTGCTTCTAGAATATCAGGACAATTTTCCCTGACAATTTTTGGAAGATGAAGCCTAAGCTCTTTTTTGATCATGGTTTTCAGGCAGTCCAGTGATTTTCAAATTATCTCTTCTGAGTCCATTTTCCAGTCAGCGTTTTTCCCAGGAGATATTTCATATTGCCCTTTATTTTTAAACTCATTTGGATTTGCTTTACTGTGGCTTCGTTTCTCATAAAGTCACTAGCTTCCATTTTTTCAAATCTAATTCTTAGGCAATTTTTTTCCTTCATAGAGCTTTCTAATCTCCTTTTCCATTTGGCTTTTCAAGCTATTAACGTTTTCCTCATGACTTTCCTGCATTACTTGCATTCTCTTTCCATTCTTTCTTCCACCTCTATAATCACTTCCATCAATCTCTCCTACTTTCTCTTCAAAGTCCCTTTTAAGTGCTTCCAAGGCCTAAGACCAATTCATATTTTTTGGAAGCTTTAGAAGCAGGAGCTTTAACTTTGTTATTATCTTCTTTTGAGGGTCTATTATGTTCTAGCTTGCCCCAAAGCAGCTTTCAATGGTTTGCTGTTTTTTCTGCTTACTCATCTTGATCCCCTATTTCTTGGCTTTTCACTCTTACTTAAAGTGTAGCTTTGGTTCCAGGACACACTGTTCTGAGCTATAGCTCATCCTAGGGGGTGATTGGGCTTTTTCTTAGCCTTCCAGGCATGTGAGTAGCCATGGCCTGCTTTCTTTTTGACCTGGAAACAGAAGTCTGATTGAAATATTATTCTCTATGTTTCGAAGCTTGATGTGCCTGTGCCCTGGCCCCACTGCGTGACTCTCCTTCAACTTTCCTTGATGGTCCAGAATGTGGATTCCCTGCTCCAGTTCCAGCAGAGACCATAGCTATTCCCCCTTACTGCTGGACCCCCTCAATGGTCCACAAACTAAGCTTCAGAAGAAGAGTTGAAGATTCTGAGGCTTTGATTGGCAGTGCTGCATGCTGGAGGGTGGTCCTGCTCCATGTGCTGCACTCCTCTCTCAGCCCAAGCAGCAGGTGATCCCAGTCAATCAATTTAGCCATCTTTGGCTGGAAGAGAGTCTCACTTTTTCTTATGTAGGTTATGCTGCTCCAAGAATGTTTTATTTCATTATTTTTTCAAGATATTTTAAAAGTAGGGAAGTTCAAAAATTATTTCCTGTTCTTAAAGTCTGTGTCTACATTTCTATGAAAATGGAATTAAACATGTTGCTATATGTCACATAGTGAATCTGGACCATATAATAAACAAAATAAAATGTTTATTTGTTGTAAATGGACTTTGGTACTCATCTCTAATCCATGAAACTTCTGTATTTTGTGCCTATTTGTAGAGAAAGGAAGGGAAGTATGAATTTGTTGAAAGTGTGACAGCAATTTCTTTTAAAATGTAGTGGTAAGTATTAATTTAATCCATTAGATACTTAGTAATGATCTATTTTTGCAAGGCATAGTAACTAGGGATATTGAGATAACAATTATATAGTCCTTATAATCTGTGAGCTTCTATTATATGTAGGAATCTTAGCTTAACCTTGAAAGAAGAAAAGTATTCTGACAGGCAGAGAGGTGAAGATACTTCATTACATGAATTGGGGCCAGCCTGTATACATAAACAGAGGTGAGAATCATTGTATTGAATCTGGTAAATAAGTAATACATCAGCTCCTCAGGATGATACATACACACACAATGCATATGTGCACATCTTAACTCACTAATTTGTAGGATGGGTTATGAGGATGAATATTAACCCAAGTTCAATAGACTCTGTAAATATGTACTCCTAACATTGTATCTCATGCATCTCCATTAGTGTAATCATCTTTGATACTTATTCATTTAATACAATTAGCTCAAAGCAAGGACATTTGCTGAGATAGTAGAGAATGAACATTAATAATACCTATTCCCTCCAACAAATGGGGTTGCATCACATTCTCTTACAGATACACATAGCATTGACTGGAACAGTAGACATACTCATAGTATAGTAGTATAAAAGCAAACTGGGGCAGCTAGATGTCACTGTGGATAGCGTGCTGGGCCTGGAGTCAGGAAGACTTTTCTTCCTGAGTCCAAATCTGGCCTCAGACACTGGCTGTGTGAACCTTGGCAAGTCGCTTAACCCTGTTTGCTCCAGTTTCCTCATTTGTAAAATAAGCTGGAGAAGGAAATGGCAATACACTAAAGTATCTTTGCCAAGAAAACATCAATTTGAGTCATAAAGAGTCAGACATGATTGAAAACAAACAAACAACAACTGAACAACTGAAATAAAATCACGCACATGAGAATGCAAATGGGCAAGAAACCCATATTCCAAGCAATGATGAATCCTGATGCACTTCTTAAGGTGCTTTAATAATGTTTTCCCCCACCCCACTCCACCCTTGGCAATCTCTGCTAGGTAGATAACTCACCTGAGCTACTTGAGATTGCTCCTCTCTAAACTACCTAAAGTACATTTTCTAACCAACATAGCTTGCTTCCTCTTGAGCAAGTTTCTCATTGGTATGATACCATTTGCTCTTGTGGGGTGGAAAATAAAGGTGAAAATATAATTTCTTCCTCTGTTGTGTTTGAGAAAAACATCAGGGAAAGGGGAAAAAGAGAAATTATTTTAATAGCTGAATTCTTACTCATACCTGGCTTTCTTGTCAACTGACAATGATGACTCTTTTCAGGTCTTCCTTGTGCTTTTTTCAATGCACCAGGAGACCTTATTATTCAATAAAATATATCTAGTAACTTCTTCACACCTCACATTTCCTTTACAGTATCTCACCAGTGTCTGAAAGAGTTGAGCCTTTACAATTTGAGACTGGGCTACTCCCATTTTCACACCCTTTATAATCTGTGAATACCTCACTTAGTGTGTGAGATAATCAAGATTTTACACTCTTAGAAGCTGTGATGGCAACCACTCAAATCTGAAAGGGGCAAAATTTGGACATCTTATGTTTTCTGTCACCTACCCCTTATCTATTACAACTTGATCACCTAAGTTAGAAGAATCAATTGACCAGAGATTCACTGATTAAACTCCCCCACCCCCACTCACACACCTCTCAGCCCAACTAGTCCAGTTTGGTTAGAATATAGGATACTGAGAAGCAGAGATAGAATGCTGATCTTGGAATGAAGAAAGCCTTGATTCATATTGAGTATCCGACACTTACTAAATGGAAAGTCATTGGTAAAGACAGGTGTTTACACAAATCCCTAATAATTACCATTAAGATTTAGACAGTCTTCTACTCACAGAGATATACTCTATTAATTTGGGGATACAACTTCTACCCAAATATGTGACTAGAGGGTAATTTATAGAGGGAAGGAACATTAACAACTAGTCATGCTAGAGGAGAATGATCAAGGAAGACTTCATGGAACTGAGTAATGGGAATTAGACTGGAAAAGTAAATTGGGGTAAAATAACAACAGACAATAAATGACTAGTTACAGAGTTTGTTCATCATTGTTGAGGCAGAAGAGACTAAATGAAATTTTTGGGGTAAGGGAATGACATGGACATATCTGGGTCTTAGTAAGATTATTTGGGAATCTGTAGAGAATGAACTGCAAAGATGTATACAAACTCATTGGTTGACTCTTAAAGTCATGCAACAAAAAGTAAAGCAAGATAGTGTGGAGAATTGGAATGACACCCCCCTGCTAGGAGGAATATAGTGAGCTCTGGCTGAGGAGAAAACCATGTGTTTTTAGCATCCATCAGTGACCTTTTCTGGGGTTTCAAAGGTCAGTTCAGCATCAGGAAGTGATTGTTTGCTCATGGGTCCTGTCAATCAAAGTTACCAGCCGATTAGCTGGAGCTGTGTATGTGTGGATGGCCCTGTTTCCTGTTTCATAAAAGCTTCTGGGGAGAGTGGAGGAGTGAGCAGGCCTTTTTTGGGGGAAACTTGGCAGGGGAGCAGAGACAGGCAGGCTAGGGAGAGCAAGCTAATTTCATATTGATCATGTGTTTCTCATTACTTACCCCTAATATACTTTAATAAATATTTAATGCCCAAAGATTGGTGCTATACGTTTTCTAATTTAAGGTGACCACTCATTAGATTTAGACATCATAGCTAGAATTTTAGCCCCCTTAAAATAGGAATTAAGATAGTGACTTGTGAGTGTAAAAAAAGCAAATGTATGACAGAATTCCATGAGTGTGGCATCAACCAATAGCAAATAATTGTAATAAGGGGAAGTTAAGAGAATAAGAAGAGATAAGGATTATTATGAAGTTAGCAAGGTTGGGAAACAGGAAGATGGCAGTAGAGTCAAAAAGGAAAGAATTATTTAATTCTTTACATTTGCATACCCAGTATCTATCATGTTGTTGTTCTTGTTTGTCCTTTGTTGTTGAAGAGGACCATGATATCAGGGTGATGTCATGGCTTGCAGTGAATTGACTTTATGTGAGGGAGGTCTCTGCAAAGTCACCAACCTCATTCCTTCAGAACTATTTGGGCCCAGTAGCAAGATCAGGATAACTGGAAATGGCCCCAGTTGTTTTAAGCCAATTGGAGGTAAGTGACTTATCTAGAGTCCTAGAATGTAGTATGTGCTTAATCAATGTTGGTGGTTGAGTAACTTTTGTTAAGATAAAGATATAAAAAGTAGTAGAATGAACCCATCTTTTTTCCACATACACCCAATCAAAGTTCTAAAAAGTAACCGACTTTACGTAATTATCAGAAGAGCAAAGAGAAATAGAAATATTTTCTCTATCTAGTCCAAGATTGCACAAATATCTGTCCAGAAACCTGTAGACATTTAGGAGTGAGCTCCCTTAAGAAAATGAAAACACCAATAATTCACATTCCAGGGGGAGTACTAAAGGCATTCTATGCACACACAGATGAGGGAAAGTGGGAAGTCTGAATTGTATGATCAGTGTGAGTAGGAACAAACGAAAGGAGATGGAAGGCAGAGGAAATACCAGCAGGAGCTCTTCTGATTGAATCCTGAAGTGAGTGAAATCTAAGTCCTGGCATGTTAAACAGAAGCCTGATCAGAGCCAGGTACTGGAAGTAAATGCACAGGAAGGTGCAGTCAAATTGCATATTCCATAGAATAATAAAAACCACAGTAGTAGGTGATATGGGAAATTCAATGCTCATTCAAATATCCCAAAATGATTTATAAGAGGTGTGAGATCAGCATTATCTCTGACATCAGACTAAATTCTGTCAAGGCCACAGCAAGAGATGAAACTAATTCCTTCTTGGAAATGGTGGAAGGAGAAAGAAACAGGGATGAGCAAAGACTAGAACTTTCAATGGACTCCAAGAGAAAATGATAGAAGCCAAGGGTTTTAGAAAAGATTAGGGCCAACTATCATCCACTCCATCCCAAATCTGTGTGTCAGTGTGTACAGACAGAAGAAACATAAATAAATTGTGCTTTCAATTCCTTTCAAGATGGAAAGAGGGGTTGGAGTCTGGTCCTGGCACAAAGTCCCAATCTTAGAACTGAAGCCAGGAATATGAATAAAGAATTGAAGACACCAGCCACAACTGAAAAAAAAAATACTATGATTTTAGAGAAGGCCTAAAGAAAAACCTCAAGTATACGACTCCAAAAGTGCAAGTGGAACATCAGAGAAAAAAAATGCTCAGTACAAAAGAACTATAAGAGTTCCAGAATAAATTAAGCAAGAAATAAAGAAAAAATGAAATCTTAATTATATGAGATCTGGAGAGGGAAATTAGAAGGAACACAGATCATTTATAAGAAAAGATTTGAAAACCTTACCCAAGTTTGATAGATATGGTTTATCAATGGAATTGATATTAAATAAAAGAAATTGCTAACTCTTTTCCATCTAACTTGTAGCTGACACCTTCTATGTGTTCTCCTATTAGAATTTAGGCTCCTTGATGGGAGAAGCCATCTTTTTCCTTTATTTTTATCTCTAGCAGTTAGGTGATACTTCACACATAATAAGTCCTTAAAATGCTTTTTCATTTATTAATTTATTCAATTATCCATCCTATTTCATAATGCATTTGGACTAAAGGATTAAGCAATAGGGGAGTAAAAGAAATTCACTGAGAAAAAAGGTATGCTTCTGGCTAAGGTGCTGTACATTCATCATTCATTCATTCCTTTATTTTGTGTGTATATCTGGAGGGGAGGAGTCCATCATAACTGTTACTAAGAGCTTCTAGAATGATGAGATTAGGAAGAATACTTTGGTCAGTCAGTCAACCAATATTTATTAAACTTTTATTGTGTGTTAAACCCTGTACTAAGTGCTAGGAACTTAGATGCAAGAATAAATAATGGCAGTCCCTTCCCTCCTGTTGAAAAGGTGAATAGGGAAAACCAAGATACCTGTTGAGTGGGGGCATGGTAAAGGAAGCCTAAAGTGCAGGCGGCCTAGAGAGAGAAATGAAACAGCTAGTCTGGGATCATTCCTCTTTAAACAGAGATTTTTGGAAGAGACATCCCCTGAGAGTGGAGGAGAGAAATAGAGAGAGGGACCAGGGAGGGTGGGAGGGAGAGACAGAGACAGAGAGAAACAGAGAGACAGATATAGAGTGGGACAGAGAGACAGAGATGTGGAGATAAACAGACAGAGAAACAGAGACAGGCAGACAGAAAGACAGAAGGGTACATCCAATATGTGAATTCCAGGGATGTAGTGAGTTTTCAGGATGAATAGCTGGGTGATAGTAAGAGAAAGTCTGAATTATAGACTAGAAATGAGATGATCCTGAAGAACTCTACATGTTTAGGAAAGGTAAGGGAAGTAAATGGAAAGTGAGCAATTTGAGGCATTGCTGAAATGGAAGTCACAGTCATCCTGGAGACACCAGAAAAGAGAGGTGTGTGTGGGGGTGGGGTGGGGGAGATGAAGCTATTCACAACTGCAGAATGTCTTCCAACAGTAATGCAGTAGGAGCATTCTTCCATTCCTTCAAGCCTATGTCTAACAACCCATCATTTGTCAAAGGGCAGAAAAGCATTAAGTAACTCAAAACAACAAAGGAAAAATCATAAATCTAACTTTAAATAATCGATATACAAGATGAAGCAACATTACTCTGTAGTTGAAGAACACCCAGAATGCTCAGGTACATTTATAGTTAAAAAGAAATGACTCATTTTATATTTTATGTTTCAATTTCTATTTATAAAGGTACTGATAATTAGTGATACTACTAGATGTAGATACTGTTGATACAAACCAGCATGGACTAGTAGATACAAGTGCTGGATTGAAGTCATGATGACTGGGCAATTCACTGAATGCTGTTGAACTTTGGTTTCTCCATTTAAAAATGGCAATAACTGTAGGTTCTAATGAAGATTGTGGTGTGTGTGTATGTGTGTGTGTATATATAATAATACACATATGTATATATATGCATATTATGTATGTGTATATATATTATATATCTGTATATGTATATGTGCGTGTGTGTAGACATACATATATTCACACACCAATAACTTTACAAGCCCAAAGTGCCATGGAAATGTTAACTAGTATCAGGAAGTATGTCTAATAGGTGCGTCCTATTCTCTTAGAATATCAGCTCTGATATGTGCATTCTTTAAAGTGTGTCATATTCTATGAATGGGGATGTGAAATTCACCAACAAAACTTGATCAAAAAATATGGTTTCTAGAACCAGCCCATGATGGCAACACCCATTCAGGACGGATCTTTCCTAGAAAAACAACACCTCTATACAGAGTGAAATCTAATGAAACTATATAAGGATCATTTTTGAAAGGACAAACAATGAATTATAAAAGGAGAATGTGTAGGCTGATATAGAAAAGTGCAGGAGAAGAATAATTGGTTAAGTGACATTCCTTCCAGCATCCATCCCTCACTCAAAGAGATGTATAATACTTTCTTGGATTTCACTACTAATACTTCATAGTTATAAAATGTTTTATAGCTATGTACCTTATATAGTATGTACTATTAGTATGTACCTCATGTACATATTATGTAGTATGTATATGAACATGCTTCACCTGATTGGATTCTCAGAACAAGACAGTGAGGAAATTAGGACAATATTATTATCTCTAGCACAAGCATTGCCCATTCAACCTCTGCTTTTCTCACAGCCTGCTTTACCCCTAGTCCATATGGAAGCCTGAAAATAGAATTTAGAGGTTATTGCTTTGCCTAAAGATACATATATAATAAATAAGAGAGTCTGAATTTGCAACCATTTCCCTTGATGTCAAATCCAGTGTTTTCACTGAGGGTAAACAACAATAACAACAACAACAACAGCAACAACAAGAACACTATGAACCCTGTACTAAGGGTGTCCATTCATGGAATATGACACACTGTACGGAATGCTAGTATTACAAAAAAGAAATATCTATTTCCCTAGGATCCTGTTGTGGTAGAATGGGAGTGATTTAGTACAACTCTCTCATAGTTTCTTTTTTGTTTGTCTTATTTTGGTTTATTTTGGTTTGGGTTTTTTGTGAGGCAATTGGGGTTAAGTGACTTGCCCTACAAAAAAAAAAGAAACAAATAAAAAAACAAAAAAGCAAAAAGAAACAATAAAACAACCAAACCAAACAAACAGCAACAACAACAACAACAACAAAAACAACAATTGGTGTCCCGTACATCTAGGGATAGAGGGGCTGTAATGTTTTACTTGTTTACCAGAAACCTGACTTGAAGCATACAAGGTTGGAACAAGACTGTGGAGACAAAATGTTTAATAGAGCACAGAAAGTTTCTCTCCATTTTAGAACTATCTTTTTCCATGGCCCTGAATCAAAAAGTTACTGTGAGAAGCTACTAGAGATCTCTGATGGTAAACAAGACAGAAAACCATCACTTGTCAAGAACCTAATTCTGCATTCAATCTCTAGTCCCTGTCTATGCTGTGAGGAGGACATGAGTTCCACATTCAGATCTCCTGAGTACTTCATCCTAACGACTGAACCTAGAGGAAATTTGAACTGGACATCACTTGGAGACTTTCTTGAACATTCTTACCAATTTGTCGGAGGAATGATCTCTGGGGGGAACCACAGAAAATAAGCATTGTCTTCTTTAAAGATTCTTCTGTTTTGACGAGAATACACCAATGAGATTATTGTTGTATTTTCTCAATTATCAATCACCTCAAAAAATTTAAACATGTGTCCCCTCCAGAGTTCCTGAAATTCTTCCCTCAGTATTTATTTTTATTATTTATTATAACTTCGCACCCACCCTCATCTCCACCTGTTTATTTTTCCAGGTTCTTTTGAATCAGTTAACCATTCCCAGAATCACTTTTACCAGGACACTCCTAAATCTCACTAACTTGGACTACAGATCAGACTAAAGGTCCAATCTCACTAAAATACACTGATAACTATGAGATTAAATGTTCTTCCTTACATTATTATCCCTAGTTCATTATTCTTATTACTGATATTTATTTGATGTATAGTTTAATTTATATAATGTGAAGCCATGAATTTTATTTTTGGATTCTTATTAAAGTTTTTCTTCTGTGGCTTTTTTTGGCATCTCTTTTGCTATTCTTTCTACTTTGTAGCTATTCTTTATATTTCACTTGCTTGGTAGATGTAGGCGGTTATTTTCTCCCCCTTTCCTTTTCAATTTAAAGCTTTTGTGGTATATTTTCAAAATCCCAGGCAAATATAATTTTACTAGGCATTATAGATCCATTCCATGACCTACCAGTAGCAAATTTTCTTATATTTTAAACAATGTTCTGGAAATCTAAGTCAAATTCTTAGCCATTATTTTGTTAACCAGCTGTCCCTGTTAACAACTATTCCTTTCTCCTAGGAAACTTTGGCTTTGATTGGCATTAAAGATAAAAAGTAGCATCTCTGCTCCTAAGTACCTCAGTTGTAATAGTCCATAGCAATTCTTTCTCAGGTCTGTATAGCATTATCATTTTGTGGCCATATAAGTCACCAGAAGTAGTTATTGATCATCAGAGTGGAGAAATCTTGGGAAGTTATCTACCACTTTCTGCCCTGCATTCCTTCAGAAGACAATAGACCTCTGAATTTAAACATTACTCACACATCTGCATTTGTGAGAATTTGTTCATTATTATGCTATCAACTTCTTGCAATTTCTGAGACTCACAGAATTAGCTAGACTGTTTTCTAAATGGGGAAAAGAAAACTCTGAAAGGATTTTTCACTAGTCCGGAAAAATATATTGAAAAGCAATTAACTCTGTGATTGAGGAGATGTGTACTCGGGATCAGATTCAGGAGAATGAAAAAACCCCACAAGAAACCCTAAGCAATGCCAGAGAACATTTAATATTTACTAAGACAGCCATGCCCATGAACTACAGAGCATGATAGACTAAATGAGACCAAATACATCAACAAAATAGCAACTTACCTTGTTGAATAGAAAACAAAATTAAAGAAAGATAGATAGATGATAGATAGATACACATATATAATATAAACACATATACACACAGATCTATATCTACATTATACACAGATCTTTTGGATCTGCTCTTTTGGCTTTTTGTTTGTTTAATTTTCCATATTCCAGTAATACTGATTTCTCTCAGGAAGGATGGAAGGGTGCATTAGGCAAAAAGAGAAATTAGTGGGGAGGAAAAGTGAAAAATAAAAGTTAAATCTTCCAAAGCTGAACCTATTATTTGTTCTTCATAGTGATGCTGTTTTAAAAATCCTATTTATTAAGGGGCTCAAGAAGTTGGATGATTTTTGCTAGCACAGAAGAAACTTTGAAAGGTTAACAAAATGTATCAACTCTGATTTATACTATGTATGTGTTAACCAACCACCTCTTTGTCTCTCCCTAACTTCATCTATGAAATATAGATTAAAATACCTGCAAATGTATAAAAATCTTATCAAATTTTACCCCTGTAGTGTACATCAGTGCTGGGAGAAATTTTAATCTGATTCTTCCCCCAAAAGTTTCATGAAACATCCGTGGGTGATACAGACAAACATATGCCACAGACCAGAATGAAATTTTGGTGAACTATGCAAAATGGGCTTGAGTAGAGTGCTCTTTTGAGTCTCTCTATCTGTATCTAATAGGTTCTGATGACATATAGAAGTTACATTGTGTAAGTACTAGGAAAGAGATGATGTCAAAGTTCTATAAGCCATCACAATCCGATGTGTATTGAAGAAATCTGCTCATAAGGTGCAGGGCATCGTTATTCTGATAGATCCCTAGATGACTTTGTGATTGTCAAACTAGGAAACATAGTACTAAAAAAAATTTAGAAATCATGCTCATGATGAAGACCTGAAAGGAATCTGGAGAGACTGCCCTCTTCTTTTTTTTTAATAGAATTTTATTTTCCAAAATATATGTAAAAACAAAATTTTACCTCTTCTAAAAGCTAAGAATTACAGGAAGTGTGGGCTATAGGTTGAGCATCATAGCCATACAAGAAGAGAAAGATTCTCAGGATTCTGGAAAATAAGCTAAAAACTAAACAATTTCAAACATTGGCTATCATAGTTATCTTGTCTCCATCTTCACAGAGAATGAAGTATTTCCATGTAGCTCTTGGGCTATTCATAGAACAAACAAACTTAGAGTTTCATTTTCCTTCAATTTAACCTTGTTTTTAAATCAACTTGCTGCTTGTCTCCAAGGATAGAGAAAATAAGCCAATGATTTTCTTCCACAGAAGTCTTCAAGAGGTCTTCAAAAGTGTTTAACTTTCTAGAATAATACTAATTAAAAGTAACTCTTCAGGGAATCTTTGGAGTTAAATACTTTTTACATTTATAGAGGTAAGAGTTATTGGGTTTTTATTTCTTTAGGATATAAGTTTGCAAAAGCATCAATATTGAAAAATGCCATTGTATTGATTATCTTCCTAAAAAATATACTGTCCCTTTTTATAGGACCAAGGCAGGGAGGTGATGATAATTTATCTTATCTGAGTTGACATTAGGCACAATGGTTCTGGAAAACCTTAAAGGGAAAAATGATCATTTTATAGTTTCTTTAAGCAATTGCATGCAATCTTAATTCACTTTTTTATATCACTCCCATGACTAGACTAAGGTCAGAATATTCCCTTAGATTGTGAAATACTTTCTAGTGGGAGCCATATGTTCCCAATATTAAGTAAAATTCTGTACTTGCCACAGTGATGTGTAATCAATGAGCTCTCAATAAATTATTATATGGCAGTGTGTAGCTGAAGGGGAAAACAGTATGAAGACAACCTTACAAGAAATGGGAAGTCCTACATCAACAAAGGGAGTAAATCAGAGTTCATAGTTCATTGTATAAGTGTCTTTGTTTCTAGCCTATAGGAGGCCATTTTCATTATCTGGATTATAAGGGTCTGGGTTTAGATGTTGGAAATGAAAATGAAGAGGAGTGGACATTGTTGAAAGGTATTATGAAAGAAGACTGACAGGATATAGTGACCAATTAAAGATAATAGTTAAAGCATGTTAAGAAATCAAAGTTTTAAGCTTATTGTCATTGATAAAAAATAGGGAGTGGGGGACAGTTATTTTTGTTTATCACAGAGATAAAGTAATATAACCTGGTACATCTATATTGTTAAATTTAAGCACTGTAACAATTCTACAGACAATGAAGTTTTCCACAATGGAAGATATAATCTAATTTGGGACATTAGTATTGTTCATAAGACCAAACCATCTATTCATAGGACACAGAGAAGAAATTATCTTTCTCTAAGAATGCTTTGGTTCCAGAAGACAGGAAATGTACTAAAAAAAACCCTAAACGTGCATCATATCACACTCCCCTTTTCACTTTCTATCTTTTTTCTTCTGCTCTTCCTTTCAGACCTCCTCAAGGAAGTTACAGTAACATCAGAGTGAAATGAACCAGAAAAAAAGCAATCACCACATGGAGATCTGAATTGAGAGTAGAACTAGTGCCGAGGGTAAAATTTTGGATCTAAGAAAGACTGTTGCTAGGACTTCTAACTATTGGGAATCATTAACGATGGTTTGAGGATAATGTTTTTCTTTTTTTAGTTCATGGATGCTGGATGGATAAGTAAGAAGTCCATTCCTGCCTTCTTTTCCTTTTATGAGTCTGAGATGGAGAGTAAATCTTGTTCTACAGTCTCCCTTCCATGAACTTTAAGATTGCATAGATTGTGCCTGATTCCCACCTGAGTAGAAGATCTAGATGGGTGGAGGGAATGAAGAGGATGTCACAAAGCAAGTTTTTGTATGTCCTTTGAATTTATTTCACTTGTATTAACATATTTAGATTACGACATGCTTGGGGTTATGAGTAAATGAAAGACACAAATGGCAAATGACTCGGGGCAACAGTGGAAACCAATATGAGATGATGGCTGGGGACAGATATAGACAATTTCTACATTTTAAATTTTAGCTATTTATCATTTAATCTCCATTACACTGTGATTTGTCCAGCAAGGGAGGGATTAGTCAACATTGCTTTATCATCACATTTCTTTAACATTACATTAGAATATAAATTCCTTGAGGTCAAGAATTATTTTTGGCTTTCCTTTTTTCCTCAACTCTTAGCATAGTGCCTGAAAATATACAAAGTGATTAAGAAATATTTGTTGATTGATTGCTCCCTATATAATGGGCTTATTGGGATAAAAGGTAGTGAAGTAACTTAGGTATTTGGAGGGTAAGTGATATTCAGTGATGAGCAGGGATGTTGAAGACACCAAAATCCCAAGGGTAATTCCTTGGCACACATGGCACAAAGCAAGTTTCAATGTCTGGGCTGGTGGCTCAAGCAGAATGTCACCTGATGGGAAAATTAGCTATTGCATTTAGCTAATTAAACCTATTTTCTGGATAATTAACACAGTGTTATTCTGTCTTTCTGTAAGGTTAAGGAAGTCATCCTTGGAGCCATATAACAAAAGGATCCACATGTGGAACCAGTGTCACATATGCAACACACACACACACACACACACACAACACAAACGACTGGGACATTTACATTTTCCTGCAGATGAGGCATTGAGGGAAACCCCAATTTTTTAGCAATGAAAGATACTGAATCAATAACAAACTAAATAAAAGCAAGATTGATTTAGAATAGGACTCTAAAATATAGATTTGCTTGTTGTGTGAAAGACAGGAGGAGCCACAACCTTTGAAAGGGACCTCAGAGGTATCTAGGCCAACCTACACCTACATGTAGGAAAAATACTCAGACACCACAAGCTAGCTCTGTCAATGTGTGCTTTATCCTCATCACCTATGTGTACATTCCTGGAAAGTTTACTTCCAATAATTCAACTTATTCACAGCATTCACCAATTTCTCCATTGCTGTAACTAATAATTTCATGTATGAATGTACACTTGGGCTGTTAAATAACCTGTGTTCTCTTGGTGTTTATTAATTGTCAGGCCAAAATTAGCATGTGCCAGAAAAGTGATGAATACTATGTTTGCATCTCAGTCTCAGAGGCTGTATTGAGTGAACAATCATTTGTAAATAATTTACCATCAGTGTAGTACTTTACCTTGATGCTGTTTTCATCTTTATTGAAAGCATTTGACATTGTTGAAAACATCATGCTGTAAAGCATTGGAGCAATCACATAGCCCTGTTTCACTCTACTGGTAACTGGAAAGCACAGGAGTGTTTTTCACTATCTAGGACCTGTGTAAGCATGTCATCATGAAACTGATTACAATACTGATCAACTTCTTCAGGCAACCACATTTTGCCATGATCTTCCACAAACTCTCATGACTTACTGTATCAAAGACCTTGATCAGATCAACAAACATTGTGTACAGACCTCTCTTCTGCTCCTGGAATTTTTCCTAGAGTCGTCAAACAATAGAAACCAAATCGACCATACTTTGACCCTTTCTGAAGCTAAAAATTGCCTTCAGGTACAGACCCTCTTCCAGGTGTGAAGCAATCAGACTATTAAGAGGACTCTGACCAAGACTTTTGCCATCAGTGACTACGAGGAAGACCCCACTCTCCCCCCTCCATGATTGTCTCAGGACAACGCTATTTCCCCTTCTTTTATAGAAATGGGCCAATGGAGGAATCTTTGAACTTCTGGGAATAATGGCCTGTCCATACTAACCTGGAAGAGTTCCGTCAGCTTTTAATATGAGTAGTGGCTGCCCTGCCTTGTAAATATGAGCTATAATAGAATCAGCACCAGTCACTAGCCACACAAGAGGACCCCTAATGGCCATTTTAACATCTTTTCTACTGTTGGAAGTTTTTACTAGAGCGGGATTGACTTCCAACCTGATGTATACAGTGATGGCTTCAACAATCAATTGATGATAGTTTATTGAGAAAACTATGAAAGCCTTAAGTCCATCTCTCCAGTATCATGTGCTTATCACTAATCATGTGGCTCCATCAGTACTGAGTAGTAGAAATTCCCTATAGGTCTTTGGTCCATAACTAGCCTTCAGGGCATCATAAAAGCACTATGGATTGATAGTATCAGCATAAAACTGAATTTTCTTCTGCTTTCTTACTGATACAAAAATCCTGCATCTCTCTAAGTTTCATTTGCATTTTATTTTTTCTATGAACCTATGTTTTATTTTTTAATAATAAGAAGAAACATTTTTATTTGAAGTTTTGAGTTCCAAATTCTATGCCTCCTTCCCTCCCTCCCTTCACCTCTCCCTGAAGTGGTTCCGCTCCACCAATTACATGTAAAAACAATTTTAACATTTTTTTAAGTCTGGGATTCCAAATTCCTCCACTCTCTATTTCACTCCCTGACCCACCCAAAGTAAGCAATCTGATATAGGTTATACATGTTTAATCATGTAAATAATTTCCACGTAACTCATTTTTGTACCTTAATTTTGATGGAGTTAAGTATTGCCTTCTTAGAGATGGTTGAGCTATTCTTTTGGTAAACCCTGTGGAGTTCTCATTTTTTTTTTATTTAGCAGATTCTGAATTTTCCCATCATTTTCAATCTTGAAGTTTGGAAGTATAGTGGCCCAGATGAGTAAATACCAATAACATGTTGCCTCAGCTTTCCCTTCAAGTTAGGACTCTCATCTGTTAACATTAAGTCTTCTGGGAATCATCTTGCCTGGGGGCCACCATGATTGTTTAATGTAAATATTTAGCTGGGAGAGGATAAATCTATGATTGGCCCAGCATGCTGCGTCACATATCACCATTATCACCCTCATATCCTGTCTGTCTTTTCTCTTTGTGATGGCGTAGTCTATTAAATTCCAATGTTTGCTATAGGGGTGTATTCATAAAGTTTTAGTGTGTTTAGATAAATGGACAACATTTGGTAATAAGAAGGTCATGAGATGCATGTTTTCAGTAGCAAGTGACCATAGCTTTTGCTGTTTCCAGCTCCATTTTCCCCCATGTTTGATAGTCTGCACATACTCTGGCATTAAAGTCACCTAGAATAACAAGCTGTTCATATTTTGGCACATTGATGATGAGGGTCTCCAAGTTTTCATATAATGTTTCTTTGACCACATTGTAGTTTGTCATGGTGGGAGCATAGGTAACAATGATGGTGGCATGGTGCTTTCCTGAAAGTGGTAATCACATTGTCATGAATCTGTTATTCACTCCTTTTTGAGATGCAGGCAAGCTTGTTAGCTAGATTTCAAATTTAAAACTTATACAGTTTCATGGTGTTCCCTATCACTGTGGCCACTCCAGAAAAAAAAAATCAGTGAGGTGCCCTTCATTTACCAGTATTGCTTCATTCAGGGATGTTATTTAGATTTGCTACCTGCTGAGTTATCTTGCAGCAAGGACTCTTTGGATTTCTTGTTGTCCATAAGTGTGTGCACATTCCATGTACCAATGGTGAATGGAATGATACTTTTTAACTTCTTTATACAAATGTTTGTGTTTCAACTGTAGAGTTGGATCCTTACCTACAGTAGAAAGCAGGCCAGGGTTAGTTTAGGTGAATCAGACAATTGTTAGGACACTTTTTTCCAGCCCCTTACTCATGCCAGGAGGTGGGCAAGTGCAGTCTTTAAAAAAAAGGTTTCTCAGACACCCGGGGCTGGCAAATTCCACTGCTTTGTCATCCCAAAGTGCAATAGTTCATTCCTGAGTCACACCTATGGCAGAAAGGAAGCTGCAAAGTAGTTTGTCATCCCCAATGCACCCTTTCAAACAGGTGACAATCTAGAATCTATTTCATTTTATTTTTTCTTCCCCACCCCACTTCCCTAGGAAAAACAACAAAAAAAGTTTTTTTTTTTTCAAGGCAATTTTTTCTTACTGGAATTAAGTTAAATGTACATGAATAAAAATCATTAGCCCAGAGGAGCTGTCTTCCTGTCTGTCCACTTTTTTGTTTGTTTATTCTCCATGATTCCCAAAGCACAATGTAGTTCTGAACTGTCTCAGTGAGTTCCTTTCTATCACTACTAAATATGACCCCAAAGGCAGATCCATTTTTCTTAACTTTACAGTATGATTAGGCACAGCAAGTGTTCACATTCACAATGTCTGATGAACAGAAGTTATATAGACTTTCTAGACTGTTACATGTTCCTCTTTAAAAGTCAGGTGAAGTCTATAGACTCCTCAGAATTGTATTGAAAGAAAACAATTATATTGAAATACATAGAGTAAAAAAAACCAACCTTAATCCTATGTTAAGAATCCCTTCTTTAGAAAAAAGAATATTTTATTGACTTTTAAAAATAAGTATTTTTATATCTGGTGCATGTGATAAAAACACAAGAAATCTGATAGTCAAGCAGGATAGACTTCTAAAAGTTTGTAAGTATTTGTAAGTATATTCAACAAACCTTTATTAGGTATGGTTTGTGTGAAATTTAGATGGGACATAGTCTCTTCTTTAATAGATCTTATAAGTTTGACAAAATGAAAATAATACTTTTACAAATGATCTCTTCTCCACATTATACACAGTAACAGCAACACTGTATGATGATCAACTGTGATAGACTTGGCTCTTCTCAGCAATGCAATGATCCAAGACAATTCCAAAGAACTCATGATGGAAAATGTTCTCCACATCCAGAAAAATAACTGTGGATTCTGAATGTAGATTGAACCATACTGTTTCTACTTTTTGGTGTTTTATTTCCCTTTATTGAGGTTGTTTCCCTTGTGTTCTGATTCTTCTTTCACAACATGACTAATACAGAAATATGTTTAATGAGATTGTACATACATAACGTATACCAGATTGCTTTCTGTCTGGGGGAAGGGGGAAGGAAGAGAGGGAGGGAGAAAAAATTTGGAGCTTATGGAAAAAATGTTGAAAACTAAAGTATTTTTACATGTAAATGGAAAATAATAAAATATTTTATGATGAAAAAACAACAAAATAAAAAACTCCAAAACAAATGATATCTTCTCCAGCATGATGAGAAATAAACTGTCAGTCTCTTAGTGAAAACAGTGATGTACCTTTCTTTTCCAGAAGGCTATTCCAGTGTAGTGAGAGCTATGATATGTCCTATGGTAAGTTACCAATCTGCAATTTTAAGTGTAGACATGGTGAAGGATTGCATATCTGTTGTCCAAGGATCAGCCTGGCTATGTTTATACTCACTCAGGTTCCCTTTATTTGGTCATATGGTGATGAAGTGTTTAGTCACAGCTATTGTTAAAGACTATCAAGTGAAAGGAAGCACGTTTTCCAAAAAGTCAAAGCCTTGGGTTAGAATTCCAACCTTTACACTTATTATCTTTGGGGCCAAGGGGAAGTGACTATTTCTCTGAATATAAATTTCTTCATCTACAATATAGATATAATATAATGCATAATATCTACTTCACAGAGATATTGTGAGGATTAATTTAGAACCTCTTTTACGATCTTCAGATAAACTTCTAACTCTAGATCTATCATTATTTAAAGGTGTATATGTGAAGCATCACAAAATTTCAAGTAATATAGACACATTATCTGTTATTTGAAACTGTCATGGCAGGGTTAATGAGAGAAATCATTTTTCTATTATATTAACTGTCAGTTTTAAAATTAGGATCCAGGCCTTTTTCTTTACTTCCTCAATTAGGGCCCAGGCCCTGCAGAAGGTCACTTAGTCTCTGAAAGACATGACTGATTGATGAGATTGACCTAACCATTGGGGATTATGCTCTTTGATCTTGGGCCTGACCCCACCATACTAGGTGACTTTACTTCTATACAGAGTATAAACAGAATCTAGTTTAGGTTAGTTTTCCCCCCATGGTGAACAGCTCCTATTCCTGGATCTATGCTGACCTACTTCATGAAGGAGAAAACCAACCACAGTGTTTGGATGGAGAAGGATTCATTTCTGTGGACTGCTAGAGATAGGTGAGTCTCACAATAAAGCCAAGTTCTTAACAGGAGGAATTGAAGAATTGTAGACCACCTCCTCAGTAAATATTCATGAATTGAGGTTGATTTTCACTTGTCCAGGGCCTTTCAATTTTTTTTAGTGAGGCAATTGGGGTTAAGTGACTTGCCTAGGGTCACACAGCTAGCAAGTGTTAAGTGTCTGAGGCCGGATTTGAACTCAGGTACTCCTGACTCCAGGGCCGATGCTCTATCCACTGTGCCATCTAGCTGCCGCTCGGGGTCTTTCATTTTGAAATAATATTTGAGGCTTTCAGTATCTTTCTGTTTTTGTCTCTCATTTTCTAAGAGAAACCGCAGATCATCAATTTATTGATTATCTAGCCTAAATAATAAATCAATTATTAATTACCCCAAACTATGTCTCTTGGAGTTTTTCATTCAGATTAGTTAATATTCACCTCACTATATGAGTTGGTTATGGGGGGAGGAATGTACTGAGGGCGGTGTTAAAATTAGCCATATTTGGGAAGTATTACAGTGAAAATAAGCAGTGGCTTCAGTAAAATCAGGAACAATGACTCAAGGAATATCCTCCTTCTCATTAGACTCTCTGTAATCCCACTAACGCAGGTAGTCAGTTGTGTTATTATTTTCTAATTCAAGGAGGATCTTATTTTCTCTTCCAGTCTCTGTTTCTGACTCTAAATTTTGCCCTTCATGACTCAAACTATCTTCTTACCTCTCGAACTTCCCTCAGAACCTAATGCCTTCTCATTTGGACATCCAATTTTCAAATACTTGACCTGTTGGCCACGTCCCGCAACACTCCTAGTGCAGCCTAACCAAATTAAAATGTAATCAGCAAATACTTAACAAAATAAATAAAAAAATATAACAGAACACATATGTGGCTTTCTAAGTCACTATGCCTCCAAGGAAATGCTTATGTATGATTTTAGTACCCTGCTTTACTATTTGAGTTTGACATCAGTTCTCAGAATATCCCTGTACCATGTCAGCCCCCTTTCTCCATTTGTGAGTTTTGTTTCTTGGTGTTTTTTTTTTCTTTTTCTAGGACCTCCATTTTGAGTATAGACCTACGCTGACCATGTTTCATTTCCTGGACTTTACCACATGTCTCTTTGTGTTTGCATTCTTGCTTCCCTCCTCAATTTTTTAAAATCCATGTTGGTTTGTTTTACTGTCACATTTTCTTCTATTAGTATACCCAGAGCTTAATATAGTGTCTTGTACATTGTAAAGATTTAATAAATGCTTGCAAATGACCTGCCTTAAATTTTATCATGTTTAAGTGTCTGCATTTTTCTGTCCAAGTTCCTCTGTGTCAATATTACTCATTTGGGGTTACATGGTAGAAGATCTATTTACTGGGTTTTCATGTAATATTCAACACTCTCATCCACAAAAATCTGCTTAGCAATTTATTTTTGGTGCTATTGAATTACTGGACCACCTGGAAGATAGCCAGAAATGGACACTGACAGATTTTTTGAAGCAAATTGACACCTATTTTCCTTCTATTTTTTCATATCTCACTTTTGGTTGCAACATGTTTCACAAACAGTAAATCCTTCTCTTCACACCATCCCTGGGAAGTATTGTTAAGATAAGGCTCTTAGTCCTTTTATTGGAGGTATGGCTGGAAGGGGAAGGAGGAGGAGGAAGAAAGCATACAATCTCAGACAAATTGTTTTATCTCTTTGAATCAGTGCAGCAGGCAAAAGGTATCTCTAAGAATATTAATTTGTCAGCTTTTATGGGGGAGCCATAAGTCTTTCCTTACACATCTCAGTACTGTTACTGTAATCACAGCAGAGGCAATTTAGCAAAGTGGATAGAGAGCAGGTCTCATCATCCTGAGGAACTAGGGTCAAATTGAGCCTCTGATACATATTGGGTGAGTGACCCCAGGAAAGTTTTTCTTCAACCCTGGGAGCTTCAGGCAATTCTCTAAGAGTAACTTGTAGAACTAGTGAAGATCTAGAATGATAGGGTAAGAGTTCTATTTTTCCTCCTCATGGAGTTCAGATTAAGGAAAATACTACAGATTCATTCACTTCCCTGATCCATGCCACCCCACCAAATAACTTACATTATACTTTTGCTAATTTTAAATATCCAAATCTCATTCTAAATGTACAACTGAAATATAAGGAAGGTGAAGCAGGATTATGATCTTTGAGTCAAGTCACAAGCATTTATTAAGCATTTACTATGTGCCAAACAACTAGGTGGAACAGTGTATAGGAGCACTGTCTTTTAAATCATGACATTTCATCTTCATGACTTCCAAGCCAGTGTCAGACACATTCTAGCTGTGTGACCCTGGGCAAGTCATTAAACCCCTTTTTGCCTCAATTCCTCAACTGTAAAAATGAGCCAGATAAGGAAATGGCAAACTCACAGTGTCTCTGTCAAGAAAACTTCCAATGGGGGTAACAAAGAATTGGACCCAACTGGAATGACTCAATAATAGCATGTGCCCAAGCACGGTGTCATTCACTAAGGAAACAGACCAAGGCAAAAACAGCAGCCTCTCTCCTCAACAAGCTCAACATCTAAAGAGTGAGCCAATATGTAGCAATTATGTTAGACAGATACAAACCTGTAGGATGCATTTTTAATAGGAAACCAAAGGTTATAAAGAATAAATGACTTGTGTCACTCAGGGCAGAGCCAAGAGGAGAGAGTAAAGGCTATGACTCCCCCAGCTCCTGACTAACCTGTCCACACACCACAAATAATGCCATAAGACAACTCCTGGAGCAACCTAACCCACATAAGAACAGAAGTGAATTATTTTCCAGCAAAGAGAATTAATTAGCGGACTGGGATCACCTGCTGTTCAGGCTGAGAGGAGCTCAGCATAGTACTGACCCAGCCTGGGATAGACAGCCCTTCAGGGCCTCAGAGTCCTTGGTGCCAGTAGCTTCTTCTGGATCTCAGCTCATGGACTGGGTGAGGGGGTTCAGTGGGCTGGCTGGGGTGAAATGGCTAGGATCTCTGCTAGAGTGGGGTGAGGCATCCAGATTCTGATCCAGTGGGTTGACTCGAGTGGTGGGCAGCTCAATGGAGATGGGGCACAGGGCATGCCCAAGCTTCCAACTATAGAGAAATCCAGATTTCAATCAGACAATCTCTGCTTCTGGGTTGAGATCTAGTAAGCAACAAAAGACAGCGAACCATAGAAAGCTTTTTTTGGGAAAATTAAACCAGAATGCACCCCTCAGACGAAAATAATAACAAGTCAAAGCTCCACATCCTAAAACTTCCAAGAAAAATATGAATTGGTCTCAGGTCCAAGGAAGCTCTCAAAAGGGATTTAAAACATGAAAATAGGAAGATAGAATGAAGATTTATAGAGGTGGAGGAAAGACTGGAAAGAGAATGAGAGTGATGCAGGGAGAACCATGAGGAAAAAAGTCAACAGCTTGGAAAAAGCCAGATGGAAAAGGAGATACAAAAGCTCTCTAAAGAAAATAATTACCTAAGAATTAGGACTGAACAAATGGAAGCTAGTGACTTTATTAAAAAGCAAGACACAGAAAAGCAAATCCATTGGGCTACCTGAAAACCATGATCAAAATAAGAGTTTACATATTATCTTCCAAGAAATTGTCAGGGAAAATTGCCCTGATATCCTAGAAGCAGAAGGTAAAATAGAAATTGAAAGAATCCAAAAATAACCTCCTGAAAGATATCCCAAAAGGAAAACTTCCAGGAATATTATAGCCAAATTCCAGAGATCTCAGGTCAAAGAGAAAATCTTGCAAGAAACTAGAAAATAGGAATACTGTGGAGGTACAATAAGGATAACACAACATATGGCAGCATCTACATAAAAGGACTGGAGGGCATGGAATATGATATTCCAGAGGGCAAAGGACCTGGGACTACAACCAAAAATCATCTACCCAGCAAAACTGAAATTTTCAGAGGAAAAAATGGAACTTCAATGAAAAAGAGGACTTTCAGGAATTTGTTGTGCAAAGACCTGAACTAAGTAGAAAATTTGGCTTTCAAATACAAGACTCTAGAGAAGCATAAAAAGGTATACAGGAAAAAGAAATCATGAGGGGTATTAAAAGATTAAACTGTTTACATTCCTACATGGGAAAATAATACTTTTAACTCATAAGAACTTTATCAGTATAAGGGTCACTGAAAGGAATATACTTAGACAGAGGGCACAAGTATGAATTGACTATAAAGGGAGGATTTCTGTAAAGCATTTATTTTTTGTTTATCCTTGATTTTTCTGGGGCAGACAGGATGGGATCGCTTATGTCTGGAGCTGGTTTGGGGCATAGGGCCTCCTGGGTCCAGTGCTAGTGTTTGTCCACTGTGTCACCTAGCTGACCCATGATGACATCTTTAAAATAAAGTTAAGGTGTAAGAGGAATTCAGTGGAAGAGATGGAAAGGGAGAGGTGGACTGGGGAAAAGTAGCACATAAAATAAACAAGAAAAACCCTCTGGAGTGGAGGGGAAGATGGGGAAGGAGTGTGTATGGGAAGGTGAATGAACCTTACTCTCATCAGAATTGGCTCAAAGAGGGAATTACATGCACACTCAAGTGGGTATAGTAATATATTTTGCCTTGAGGGAAAGTAGGAGAGGAAGGAGATAAAGGGTGGAGAGGTAAAGGAAGGGAGGGCAGATTGGGGGAGGGGGAAGTAAAAAGAATAAGATGGAGGGTAATACAGTTAACAATAGTACCTATGAAAGAAATGATGAGCAGGATGATATCAGAAGGATGTATGAAAAATGCAAACAATCAACAGAGGAAGAACTGATTGTATCTGAATACAGTTTGAAGTATAGTTTTGTTGGCTCATCTTTCTAAAGTTATTTTGTCTATGTTCTTTCACAACCTGAGAAATGTTTTGCAAAACTGCACATATATGACTTATATTGAATTGCTCAATTCCATAGGTAGGGCTGAGGAGGGAGGGAAGAAGAACATTTAGAACACAAAGATTTAAAAAATCAATGTGAAATTTTAAAAAATTACACATAACTTGGTGAAAATTCTAAATTAAATGAAAATAAATTTTAAATAAAGAATAAATGACTTTCAGTAAGTCTCATAGGTGGTAAGTGGTAGAACTTCAACTTGAACACAGGTCTTCTGGCCTTAATCAAGGGCCTTTTTCAATATTATACCCCTCCCTCTTAATTTATTCATCTCTGGGTCATACACTTTGCCCTTCATGATTAAATCAATCCCCCTTCTTTCCCTTCCTCTCCAACCCCATAAAATTAATTTAATTGATTTTTTACATCAAAGGAAGAAACATTTCTGAAGGCTAGTTTTTATTTATTTGTTTTTTATAGTTGTGGCATATTATGTTACAGTATAGATAATATTTGTAAAGTATGTAACACATTTCCTAACATATATTGGATGATCAATAAATACTTATTCTATTCTCCTTTATCATATTATTTTCTTATCCTTAACTTATAAGGACAGTATTAATTATTATCATTATAATAAAAATAAATCTCTAAAATGGTCCTTTGCCCTTTCTAAAGATAATATAGTAAAAGTTACAGAGGAACAAGAGGGTTTTGAAGACAGCCATTATAAGATATTGTTTGTGAAGTAAGGTCACGGTAATTTATTTAAGATACAAATAACTACTAGCTTAAGAACATTTAGTCTTTTGATTTTTTTTTTATTATTCTTGAAAATTCCAGGAAAAGGCATCTTCAGGGTGGTTATGATGGTTACCTATGTCTGAACCAGAGAAAATGTCATTCATGACTGAAGATCTTAGGCCCAAAATACTGATTGACAGATAACATAGAATCTTCTCAATTGGCAAAACCCAGGGAAAACATGTTAACTAAGCAATAGTTCAGATTATTAGATGCTCATAGAACTCCATTGTATATCTATATATCCCTCATTATTTCATGAATGGCTTTCAAAACAAACATAGTGCACAACATTAAAGCATTAAAACACCAAGCTCAATGTAAAAGTGACTATTTAACAGCCATGGTGCAGCTGGCAAACTGCAGAAATCCAGCAAATCATCACAGTAAAGAATTTATACTAGCGAACAATAGGTTATTATTTTTTTTAGCTTTTTTGCCCATGTTGGTGCTCACTTCCTGGTGTGTTTAGTGAATCTGACCACATGAAACATATCAAGCAATCCATCTGGAAGGAGTACCAATGCATTACAGTGTCAAGAGTCATGCAGTAGGTGCTAGGGCAACAGTCAAGGTTTCAGAACAGTATCTAGATATCCAGTGCCTGAGCCACAGCAGGAAGAAAAAGCTAGAACAGGACCAAAACAGTTCAGTGTTTGACCAGTCCATTCTAGAACATCAGAAAGAGAAAAGGCCCAGGAAACACACATATACATATACATATACATATACATATACATATACATATACATATACATATACATATACATATACATATACATATACATATACATATACATATACATATACATATACATATACATATACATATACATATACACATACACATACACATACACATACACATACACATACATATACATATACACATACATACACATACACATACACATACACATACACATACACATACACATATACATATGGATATGCATATGCACATGCACATACATATACACATGCACATGCGCATGCATACACATACATGTATGTATATATGTATATGCACGTTTATTCACATAATGAATGCTACAGCTGCATATATGTGTATACACATGTTTATATGCAGGTATGTGTATACATGCACACACAAACGTGTGTGTTCATATATATGTTTATGTGTATATGTATATGTGTGTGTGTGTGTATTTCCTTAAATGCTTTATCAACAAAGAAAGAACAGTTTAATCCATTTTGCATGCCATTTTAAAAAACTTGGAAAGCAACAAATTAAAACAAAACAATCTCTAAAGTAGAATTTAAAATATTTTAAAAATAGGTAAGGAATAAGAAAAAATTGAATTTATAAATAAAACTAGAATAAAACAACTAATAAAATAGATAAATGATTTTGTAGTCTGAATTTAAAAATGGAAAAATATGAGTATCAAAATGAAAAAAAAAATTCAAAACACTTAAAAATAAAGAGAGGCTATTTTCTCAAATGAACATCCAAAAAAATTAACATATGAAACTGATAAAAACTTACTAAAATATAAAATATTCAAATTAGCAAAAAAAGAAAAATAGGATTAATAAATCAATATCCTCATCATCACTATAGAACTTATATATTATATCTAGTTATATAGCACATTTATATAGCACTTTAATATTTGTGAAGCATTTTGACTATTTTATCTAATTTGATTATTACAACAGCCTTGGGAAGTAGATATTACTATTATCTTCATTTTTGAAATTATGAAACTGAAGTGGAGAAAGATTAAGTGACTAGCCCAGGATCATGGAGCTAGTAAGCGAATGGTTAGGAGTTGAACTCAGGTCTTCCTGATTTTGTAATGCACACTATCAATTTTTCTAAGTTATAAAGGAACTCCCAAAGTGAGGAAAATGGAAACAGATAGGTTTATAAGTCAGTCTAAGAATGTAGTCAAATAGTATATTTTCATGATGTAAAATTAGGAAAAGAATAGACCTTTTCCAGCTTTTTCTAGAAAGCAAACATTATCTTAATACCTAAGTCTCAGAATGACAGATATAGAGATGGGGTAGACCTTAGATAGCATGATGTGTAATCCCCTCATTGTGGGCATAAGGAAACAAAGCCAAAGAGGGATTAAATGACTTGCCCCAAATCATATGGTTAGTAGGTATCTAAGGCAGGATTTGCATTTCTGTTTTTATCACTCTCAGCCTAGTCCTTTGTTAAATAAGGCACAAAAATGCCTCTCACTAGAGACTGACTTAAGAAAGAGAACTGTTAGAACAATATCACTAATGAACTTTAAAAGAAAAACCTTAAATGAAAGTGAGCAAAGAAACTACAATATCATATCAAAAGAATCAGATATCATGACTAGGCTAGATCTCTGCCAGTTATGGAGGGCATAATCAACATAAAGAAAATTCAAAATAAAATGGACTAATAACAAAAGTATTTTAAAAGATATGACTATATCAATTGATTTTGTAGACATTTGACAAAATCCAATATGAATTTTCATTAAAATATATACACACAAAACTAGGAAGTAGATGAATAAATGGATTTGTATTTTATATAAAATTAATAACCATCATTATATGTAGCATAGAAAAACTAGGGCTTTTACAGTTAGATTAGGCACAAAGGAAAACACCTATTGTCACCACTATTATTTAATATAATTAAAATGCTAGCCATATTAATGAAAGAATAAAAGAAATAAAGATAATAAGTATAGGCAAAGAGGAATTAAAATGATCACTTTTTACAGATGTTATGATGGTCCATCTAGAGAATCCAAAAGGGTCAATTAAAATTTAATTAAAATAATAAATTTAGGCAAGTTACAGGATATAAAATTCAGAAAAATATTAGCATTATTATATATTAAGGACAAAAATAGTAGAAAAGAGATAGAAAAATAAATTTAATTTAAAAGAACTATAGACTTTATATACATATATATGCATATATGTATATATATACATACACATAGACATATATTAATCTCTTTAAATACATATATATTTGTATATGTTTATATGGATATACACATATACACATAACATGCATACATATGGGGAGAGAGACAGAAACAGAGACAGAGTGAGTAGATTCAGACAGGAACTATATAAATACTATTAAATATTACTAAAAAGTACTCAGAAATTAAAAAAAATAGACCTAAATATTAATTCCTCATATTTTAAGCAAAGGAAATTTAAGAAAAATTACAACAGTGCCTAAATCAATTTACTTATTCATTGTCATACAAATCAAATGACCCAAATGTCAATGTTCCTGAAGGGAAATAATGAAGATAAAAATAGAGTAAGGTAGAAGCTATAATAATACTTGATTTTAAACTATACTATAAGACACTAATTATCAGAGTAATTTGGTAGTTATTTTTTCAAAAGTGGTTGTTCATTGCATGAAATTAATATATAGCCCTATAGAAGAAAAGTAACCTTGTTCTCATAATTAAAGTAAAATTTCTCTGGTCAAAGTCACCAGTGCTCTCTTAACTGCCAAATTCATTGACTTTTTCTTAATCCTTATACTTCTTGACACCTCTGTACTCTCTGACACTGTCACTGGTTATCTTATACTTGATATTCTTTCTCTCTAAGCTTTGGGAAACTATTCACTCTTGGTTCTTCTCTGACCTATCTGACCCATCTGACCCTCTTCAGTGTCCTTTGCTGGATCTTTATCCAGGTTGTGCCTACTATTTTATGGGTGTGCAACAGAACTCTGTCTTGGATTCTCTTCTCTTCTACACCATTTCACTTTTTAAAAATTTCATTATCACCCATGGTTTAAATTATCATCATATCTCTGTTGATGGTTCTCAAATCTATTTATCTAATCTTAATCTCTCTGCTGACTTCCAATCTTGAATATCCAACTCCCTTTCAGATATCTGGACTTGGATTTCCTACAGACATTTTAAACTCAACATGTCCAAAACAGAATTTATTACCTCTCCCTTAAGTCCCCCCTGGACAACAAGGTGGTGCAGTGGATAGATTGCCAGCCCACAAGTCAGAAATTCTCATCTTCCAGATTTCAAACTATGTGACACTGGACAAGTCATTTAACCCTGTTTGCCTCATTTCCTCATCTGTAAAATGAGCTGGAGAAGAAAATGGCAAACAACTCCATTATCTTTGCCAGGAAAACTCCAAATGGTCATGCATAGTAAGAAATAATTAAAAAACTGAACAACAACGAATCCTCCCTGATTATAAACTTCCCTATTAATGACTGTGAAGGGAATTAAAATCCTCTTAGTGTCCCAGTCTTAAACTTATTCATCATCCTTGACTATTGATTCTTACCCCTTCCCATCAAATCTATTAGCAAAACCTGTCACTTTCACCTTTGCAACTGTTGCTAATACACTCCTTCCTCTCCTCCAATACTTTTGCCACACTGGTACATGCCTCCATCACATTAAACATGTATTATTGCAATTAGGTCATTATTTAAAGGGGTTTGGATTAGTGTTGGGGGAGAGTTCAGACAGTCACTGCGTTTTCTCTATGTTGCCTCTGCTTCCCATATAGTGATTTTCTTAAGCACGGGCTTGATCATGTCACTTCCTCCCCTCCCCCATAAAGTCCAATGACTATCACCTTCAGGATCAAATACAAAATCCTCTGGTGTTCAAAACCCTTCAAAACGTAGCACCCACCCCTCCCTATTCCAATCTTCTTGCACATTATAATCTCTCTCCCATGCCATAAATTATCTCAAAAAAGACAGAAAGTCCATGTAACTTTCAAAACTGTCTTGCTTGTCTGTAATTTTGGCCTTTATTCTGTTTACTTTTGTTCATATTAAAATTGCTTAATTGAATCTTTTTTCTTTTTATTCATTTTCTTTCTCTCTTTTGGAATGTGTTTAAACTAGAATAATAGTGATTTGAATAAAAATACATAAATAATATCATTCATTAAAAAAAATCCCAGTTCCCACCATATGCAAATCAATATATATTTTTCACAGGCAAGTCAAAGCACTATTTCAGCTTCAGATTTTCTCGGATGATCATGAGTAAATCACAACCTCTCAGTGATCTCAGATATTTCTTTAAGTAAAAGAAATACAAATAAGTCTAACTGAAAGCTGTTTTGAAAACAAAAATTTTCTCTAATATTTAAAGCATAGATCCTGTCACCTACCCTCCCTTCAAAAAAATCAGATTCCCTTTTACTATTAAAGATTAATTTTAGGATCCAAAGAAAAATTATTTCATAGATATAACTGAGGAAATTCCAGTATTTGTTTGAGTTATGCAAAATTTTTCTAGACCTCTTTGGAGAAGTTATCAGTTTTTTTTTCTTTTCTCAATTATTTATTTTAATTAGATTGGGATTACTGCAGAATTTCAGAATTAGAAAAGAACTCATAGGTAATATGTTAAATAGGTAATATACATACCCAAAGAGAAATCCTCTATATGATATGTTGACAAGTTCTTATCTGTCTTGCACTCAAGACCTCCAGTGATGGAGATTTTATTACCTTCTGAAGTAGCCCATTCTATTTTTGAATAGTTCTGCTTGGTAAGAAGGTTATCTTTTTATATCAAATTGAAATATCTCTTACAATTTATTCATATCACTCTTTAATGTCCAAATATTAGCTCAAGAATGAATATGTTAAAGTGACTGCAGGTTTCAAAGTGTTAGTATCACTGACCCTGATAGGAAATGTATGTGGTAATAGACTTTAGGAGTTGACAAAGATTTCTTTTGATGATTGATATTAATAGCTTTGTTTTATAGAGAAAATAATTCCCCAAAACTTATGCAAGTTTTCCAAGTTCACAAATCTGTCAAGTGAAAAAAAAAAAGATTTGATATTGCAACATGTCTCTAGATTCAAATCAATTCAATTCAAAAAATATTTATTAAGGCCTGCCAAGTCAGAAATATAGAGTGAAAAATGCATTTAGTCTTATATAGAAAATGATAAATAGCTGATGGGCCCTACTGGGATACATGCAATGTTAAGAAACTTAGATCTTCAGCAGTTTGGAGGGAGGCAGATGTTTTTTAGTGTTTGTTTGTTATATGGGAAGAAATGAATGAATCATAATAAATTTGTTTCTTTATCCTTTATTCTTGAAGAGGACCAAGACATCAGGAAGGTCATGTCATGACTGGCAAGTGAACTGTATTTAAGTAAGTCACCAGTGCAAAGTCACCAGCCTCACTCTGTCCTCTATAGTCATCTGATTCCAGTGGTGAGATATAGTTCAGGATGACTGAAGATTGCTTCAGAATAATATTTAATAAGAAGGTATAAATGAGGTGAGATCTTACCTGCTAGAGGAATATCACTCTGTCAGTGAGATCCCAGATCCATGTAGCTAAATTCCTGGTACAATAGGTTTAGGGGAAATGACCCAACTTTTAGCCCAGGTAAGGTCGAGTTGGCTGTGTGGTTACTAATCCTGTCAAAAGTGTAACCAAAACTTCACCCCTCAACATTTTTCTTCACTCCTTATTAATTATATATTCAAGTTCTAAAGCAATCAAGGAGCATTGCTGATATTTCCTCTTAAATTAATGAAAATGTACTATTATCTCTCATCAGTAAGTCAATTAACTCTGAATTTATTAAATAAGCTGTGGAAATCTCTTTTCTCATAAACCAGCATGCATCTCTCTTTCAATGTCAAACCCTATGATTCCATCTGCTAAAATAAAAAAATGACTGTTACTATAAAATTTATTGACAACATGACAAAAATACAAAGATATATTTACATATTTAAATAGCATATTGTTTTGAGAAAGTATCACCTCTTAGTGAGGTGAGCACAGCCAGTATCAACTCTAACAAATGACTTCAACTACTGGTTTCTCTGCTATGGTAACAAAGTCCTATCCATTTAGCTTTCTCAGGATGGCAATCAATGTCTCTCAAGAATCTTCTACAGAATAAAAGCTAAAAGTTATTGCCTCAGTAGATATTTCCATCAACTCTTTCTCCTCCATACTAAATTTGCTCATTCTCTCAGTAAATTAATTCATCATCCTTTTTTTCAGTGCCTTGCATAATCTCTCTTAAGCCATGTCAGGTAAACAATCTGTAGATAATATCTAAAACATTGTTTACACAGTGCAAAGAAGGAGAATAATAATAATAATAATCATTAAATACTTATTATATATAAGGCACTGTGTTGGGAAGCCAAATACAAGCAAAGGGAAAGATGGTTTCTGTCCTCAACGAGCTGACATTCTAAAATGGGAAGATAAATAAAAGGAACATGAAAAAAATCAGGATGGAGAAGATGATATTAATGGACCTGTCATGTAGAGAAAATCCGGAGAGGCAGGAGTGCAGTGGGAAGGGCAATGAAGGTGTAGCTGGCCTTTGAATCCTCTTTAAAATGGAGATTCTTGGGGGCAAGTAGGTGGTGCAGTGGATAAGGGGCAGCTAGGTGGCACAGTGGATAAAGCACTGGCATTGGAATCAGGAGGACCTGAGTTCAAATTCAGTGTCAGACACTTGACACTAGCTGTGTGACCATGGGCAAGTCACTTACCCCTCATTGCCCTGCAAAACAAAGCAAAAAAAAATGGAGATTCTTGGAAAAAAACAACTAAATACAGGAAGTGGATTCACACAGTTTCTCTAGATAAATTAAAGCTGGGGTTATAAAAGCATTGTGGTAAACTCTGGAAACAAATACCAAAAATACAAAAGCAAAAGGAAAAGAAAATGAAATATCTCTGCTCTCAAGGAGGTTACATTCTGGAAAATATAATGTGCACAGAGAAGTAGAAAATAAGCTATTGTGACTTGACAAAAGTTTATAGCCTGGGGGACAGTGAGAAAGCCTTTATTGAGGATATAGAACATGAAGTGAACCTCAGAGTAATCTGACAAGGTAGAAATTAGGAGGTAGTTTATTCCAGGTATGTTATAGAACTTTGTGTTACTAGTGATAAAAACATAAATTGTGGAAACAGGAAGATACACAGTTATTTTATTTTTAATTTATGAAATTAAAAATAAATTCCCTAACATAGTATAATAAAAAAGATGATTGCACATTAAAATGCAAATTTATTATATACAACTTACTATTCTTTTTAAACGAATAATAAAGTTATCATGTAAATTTCTACCCCTTCTTCCACTTTTTTCCTTCCCTTGCCCTGGCCTAGAGAAGACACTTAAACATTTACACACACAGCTCTTCGAATATTTGAAGACATCAAGTATATATGCTACCAGGACCTCTTCTAAATCAGATGTTCTATAATTCCCTCTTTTTTATCATCAGATTTCTGCTGACCATTAAGCAGATGCATCCTATAGAATATTGACTGGATTCTCTCTTACTGGATTATATTCTCTCTCCCTCTCTCTGCCTCTCTGTCTCCCTCTGTCTCTCTCTCTCTGTCTCCCTCTGCCTTTCTCTGTCTCTCTCTGTCTCTTTCTGTCTCTGTCTATCTGTCTCTCTCTTTCACCTCTATTTCCTTATTCAATCCATAAATTTCCATTGATTCATTATTTCTATGAAGGTAACTCCCTAATCTATTTATTCAGTCCTATGTATCTAGAATCAAGTATAAATGTGTATATGTGTATAAAATCAAGTATATATTATGTAACATAAAGGACATTAATATAATATTAATTAAACATATAAAATATAATATTAAATGCTATATTCAGATATTAATAATTTATATACTATATACATCTGCTAAGTATACATGTGTGTGTATATATATATATATGTATATATGTACACAGACACACTTAAATATATTTTAAATATATGAGAGGCATTGTGTTATTGTCAGTGGAGATCTGGTCTTGGAGTTAGGCAAACCTTTTTTCAAGTTCCCCCTCTGACACACTAGCAACCTGTTTCTGGGGAGGTCACATAACCTCTCAGTGCCCCAGACCAATCTCTAAGAATATAATACGAATAGAAGGTGCCAATCTGAAATAATTTATAAAGTGAGTTCCTTACTGGTAGTTCTCTCTATGAATTTCATATTCACATATATTTCATATAATATTCATATTCATGTCATTCTTAGGAATTATTTAATGTCTTATTGAAATGCATATATTTCTATCTATGTATCTATATAACATATGAGAAATATATATTATATTGTATAAGTATGTGTGTATATCAATATCTTCATACACATACCTAGACATAAATACATATATACATAAATTTATGTATACATGCATATGTAGAATGCCTATAGTGCATATTCTTTTGTGAAGGGCAGTATTTGAAAATTAAATGTATCATATTGTACCTTGATTATAAGGGCCATTACCTGAGTTATTTTTTTAACTTAAAATACATGCATGGAAATTCAAATAGTATTTCATAACTCAAAGTGTATGATTTAGTACTTGGCCTCAGTGCCTGATAAATGTAGGTGTTTTTTTTTTCACTTCTTAAAATTAATTTGCTTAAAATAAACGGCTAAGTAGAATTTTAATAAATTTGAAAATTAATCTCTCCTACACTGGCCCTTAGTCTCGATGTGATCTCTTATAGCATGACATATATGCATATGTATCCATATAAATTAAAATAAAAGTATACATATACCTATGTATATCTGTTCATACTCAACAGCATAGTGTGAATTCTCTGAACAACTGCTGTGCCCTGTGGGAGTTCAGGTGAAAAAAGACCATTAGTAGGTTCCAAAGCAGATGCTATTGGTTAAGAAATAGCATTTTAAGAAAAGAAAAAGTGACAGAGAGAATCATCAAGCAGGCCAACTTAAGCTGAAAAAACAGATCTCGTACAATGTCCTGAAATTCAACAAGACTAGATATTGTTCATTCTAAGCTGGGGTGAAGAATTCAAAGTGATCTCTGTCACCAGATATTGGAGAAATGCAGGAAGTCCATTCTCCTGAATTTTAAATGCCATAACACTCTACACATGAAGTCTCAATGTTAAAGTAAAACTTTCCAATTATAATCAGTGGCTTTCAAAAATGAGAACTGTCATGTGGTTTTCTTCAGACTTTGTATAGGACATATATATGTCCTATTATATTATATATTAATATATAACATTATATATTATATATATTATATGTCCTATTATATGAATAATGGAAAAACACTCATCTTTAAAAAATGTGATGAAGATATCTTTGTATAATATCATGCCCTCCAATTTAGGAAGAGAAGTGGAAAGAGAGTGGAACCCACATAATTGCACTCCATATGGAATTCAATCATAAGCTTCAATGATGTGCTTATATTACACCATTGTATGGAATGAAAGGGCAGCTAGGTGGAACAGCAGATAAAGCACTGGACCTGGAATAAGAAAGTTTTCTTCCTGAGTTCAAAATATGGCTTTCAGAAACTTACTAACTGTGTGACCCTAAACAAGTCATTTAACCCTGTTTGCTTAAGTTTCCTTATCTCTAAAATGAGCTGGAGAAGGAAATGGCAAACCAGTCTAGTTTCTTTGTCAAAAAACAAAAAACCAAAAATGAAACAAATGGATGTCACAAAACGTCAGAGAAATAAGTTTGACTATATAAAAAAATACACAGATAAGTGGATTTATGGGGTGTAGCCAAGATGGTGGAGGAAGGAAGTAAGCTCTCAGAACTCACAACACGATCTCCCCCCAAAAAATCTCCAAATAATGCCATAGGACAATTTGTAGAGCAGCAGAACCACAGAAGTATGGCTGAGAGTAATTTCCAGCCAAAGATGGCTGAAAAAGTCAGGAGGAGAGGGCTGCTGTGCTGGGGTGGGAGTGGAGCCCAACCCCAAGGTAATGCTGACACAGATCCAGTCCCAGGCAGGCTTCACCAGAGAAAGAGACCCCTGGAGATTCTGAATCAACTCTAGCACAAGTATTGTTTGGAACTAAGCTCACAGTCTGGGGAGTGGGCTGAGCAGTTGTTCTGGGGGGAGATTACAGGGGTCTCTGCTGGCACTGATGCAGAATTTGGCTGTTTCACCCCTGTTGGGATCTAGGAAGTAGGCTTGAGTGGTGGTGGCCCAAGTGGGGGAGGGGAGAAGGTTCATCAGACCTAAAAACCACAGCACATGAAGTTTTGCTGCCTGGTTAATTAGCAAGGTGTCCTGGGGTTATCTACAGACCAGAGAACAGGCCATGCAAGTGAAGAACCTGCCCCTCCTTAAACACCACCTTAGACTGCCTGAAGATTGGGACAATACATTCTGGAAGTAGTGCCCCAGTTTAAGAGGCAGTTAAAAGTCAAGTAAAAGACTGTCAAGATGAGCAGACAGAGAAAGAAGAGGACCACAGAAAGTTTCTTTAGTGAGAAGGAAGATTGAGGTATAGCCTCAGAAGAAGATAGCAACATCAGGGCTCCTACATCCAAAGCTTCCAAAAACAATATGAATTAGTCTCAGGCCACAGAAGCACTCAAAAAGGACTTTGAAGGTAAAGTAAGAGACGTAGAGGGAAAAGTAAGAGAGGTAGAGGAAAAATTGAAAGAGAAATGAGAGTGATGAAGGAGGGACATGAAAAAAAAGTCAACAGCTTGAAAAGTCAAATTGGCCTAATGGAAAAGGAGATACAGAAGCTCTCTGAAGAAAATCATTGCTTAAAAATTAGTATTGAACAAGTAGAAGCAAATGACTTTATGAGAAATAAAGACACAATACAGCAAATAAAAATGAATTAAAAAATAGAGGCCAATGTGAAATATCTCCTTGAAAAAATAACTGACCTGGAAATATATCCAGGAGAGATAATTTAAGAATCATTGGATTACTTGAAAACCATGATCAAAAACAGAGCTTAGACATCATCTTTCAGGAAATTTTCAGGGTAAATTTCCCTGATAGTTTAGATACAGAAGGTAAAATAGAATTTGAAAGAATCCACTGATCACCTCCTGAAAGAGATCCCAAAATGGAAATTCCCAGGAATATCATAGCCAAATTCCAGAGCTCCCACATCAAGGAGAAAATATTACAAGCAGCCAGAAAGAAAGAATTCAAGTACTGTGGAGCCACAGTCAGAATAGCACAAGATCTAGCAGCTTCTACATTAAAGGACCAGAGGGCATAGAATATGATATTCCAGAGGGCAAAGGAGTTGGGATTACAACCAAAAATCACCTACCCAGCAAAACTGGCTATAATCTTTCAGGGGAGAAAATGGGACTTCAATGAAAAAGAGGGCATTCAGGTATTTGTGATTACAAGACCTGACCTGAATAAAAAATTTCACTTTCAAATACAAGATCCTAGAGACAAGCATAAAAAGGTAAACAGGAAAAAGGAATTAACAGGGATTTTAAAAGGTTAAACTGCTTACATTCCTATAGGGGATGATGATATGTCTAACTCATAAGAATTTTCTCAGTTTTGGGGAAGATGATAGAAGTAAATTTAGACAGAGGGCACAGGTGGGAATTGATTACGAAGGGATGATATCTCTAAAGCATTCATTTTTTATTTATCTTTTTATTTTGTGGAGTGGTTGGAGGTGGTTTACATGCCTGGGGGTGAGCAGTGGGTGTCTTGTGACTGGTGCCTCATTGGTCTCAGGTCCTCCTGGGTCCAGGGTGGGTGATTTGTCCACTGTGTCACCTAGATGTCCCATGATGACATCTGCCCCATGATGATATCTGTAGGGTAAAACTGAGGCGTGATAGGAATGCACTAGGGGAGGAGGAAGAGGAGAGAAACAATGAGGTGGAATCCCATATGAAAGAAATAGGAATGGCCTTATGGACTGGGGGAAGAGATGGGGGAGGAGAAGGGCAGTGGAAGAAACTCACACTCATCAGAATTGGCTCAAAGTCCTTAATCTCATCATAGTTAGCTCAAGGAGGGATTAACATACACATGCAATTGAGTGGAGTAATATATCTAACCAGGTCTCAAAGTAAGAGGGGAAGAGGATAAGGAAGGAGGGGTGAAAGAAGGGAGGGCAGCTCTTTGTGGTGGCTAAAAATTGGAGATTGAGGGAATGCAAATCAGTTGGGGAATGACTGAGAAAGCTGTGGGGTGTTATTGTGGTAGAATATCATTGTGCTTTGTGAGATGATGAGCAGGATGATTTTTGAAAAATCTGGAAAAACTTATATGAACTGATATATAGTGAAGTGAGCAGAACCAGGAGAACATTGTGCACAGTGATAGCATTAGTGCTCTATGAGCAATTGTGAATGACTTTACTCTCATCGATACAATGATCCCAGAAAAAAGGACTAAGGAAAAAGCATACTGTCCAACACCAGAGAAAGAACTGATATTGAATGAGCACAGACTGAAGGATGCTACTTTGCATTTCCTTCTTTCCTTTTACTTAGTCTTTCTATATAAAATGACTAATATGGTAATGTTTTACATAATTGCACACGTATAACCTATATCTAATTGCTCACCACCTCAGGGAGGGGAGAGGGTAGGGAGGGATGGAATGAGAGAGGGATAGAATTTGGAACACAAAACTTTAAATAAACAAACAAATGAAGGAAAGAACTAAAGAATGATTGAATGAATGAATGAACAAATAAATAAAATAGATCAACTATTTTGAAATATTTATGAAGCAACTTATAAATTTATAATGATTGAAATTGACTATTTAAGTACCAAAAGTGGTGAATATGTAATTGACATCAGACAACATTAATTTGGAAAAGAATATATTATAATTCTCCCAATTATCCACTCCTGTTCAGCTACAGATGTTACCCTACCTATGACTCTCATGACTCATTTAGGACCAATCCTTTTATAATTGTTCTGCATGCCTTTAGTTTTCTCCCATGTCCAAGTTTTACTGCATGACTGGTTAATCTTCCAAATGTAATTTTCCAAGGATACCCCTTTTGCTAAATGACTCAATGCATCTCCATTGACTGTTGAACAAAGTCCAAAATCTTTTGCTGGGCAATGAGTGTCCTCCATGATCTGATCCCAACTTACCTTTTCAGCCATGCCATACTATATTTTTACATGTCCCTTATGCTACTGCTATATTGCACTACTCACCTTCCCTTGAGCATATTTGCAACAATTTTCTTTTTCTTTTTTTCCAACATTTTTCTACTATAATTCTCAGTACTTGAAATTTTACCTCCCACCAATAGCTATCTAATGAAATGTTCAACTTTTAAGGTTCAAATAAAATTCTACCTTATTTTATAGGCAAATTTTCCTCATGCATTTTCAAAATTCCACTTGAATTCTTTCCCATCTTCTAAACTACCTTAGTACTTGGTTTTGCATCTTCTATCTTGTAGTTATTTTTGTTTATTTTTGACTATGAGGTTTTTTTTTGTGAGGGCAATTGGGGTTAAGTGACTTGCCAAGGGTCACACAGCTAGTAAGTGTTAAGTGTCTGAGGTGGATTTGAACTCAGGTCCTCCTGAATCCAGGGCCAATGCTCAATCCACGGCTTTTTGGTTTGTATGCTCAGAGTAAGCAGAAACTATGTCCCACTAATCTTTGTTTTCAGAGTCTTTCACACAGTAGGTGTTCAATAAATATTTGTTAGATGAATGAACAGTATATTAAAAGAAACTCCATAGTTACTCTTAATAGGCATTCATTATGTATCTTTGAAAAAGAAATTGCCAAATCTACAAAATAATTCCTACTTGACTAATAACATTTTCTTGCTTGAGATGTTAAAAGAATCCTTATAGTGAATTGGATTAACTGATTTACTCTAGTCAACAGAAATTAATCTGCTTACTTAAGCATTCTTTTACTAGACAGTGATCTTCAGGGCTTTGTGAAAAAAAAAATCTGTCTAGGTTGGTGAGCTGATTAGAATCATTGAAAGCCTTACTCTATTTTGGTAAAAGCAATCATTTCAAGATATTGGTGATAACATCAACTTCTGCAGGAGGAAAAAAAAGCAACAACATTAGAAACTAAAATAAAAGAGTCTAATGTATAATTACGGACTTGTTTCATTAAAATTTTCTCCATACTATTGTGACAGAGGAAAATATCTCCTTAATCTTAGATTTCACCACCTCAAACTTTATAAATTTTATGAATGACCACTGATAAATAAAAATGGCAGACCTCAAGCAAGAAAGACCAATTCCTATGAAGACTTGTCAGTACATATCCATGTTTATTTTTATTGTATTTTTTCCAGTCCATGTGCATTCGATTTGTATAAAATGCATCACATTATCTCATTGGAATAAATTTACTTCTAATTTAAGTGGACTGGAAGCTCCCATAATTCACCATTTTTACTTACCAAGTTGATAGAAAATTGGGTTAGGGCCAGGCATAACATCACCTTGCAAAATACAGATTCTATGACTCTTCTCTAGTAGAGTGAGGGAACTCTGGAGAAAATTTTGAAAATGGCCTAGATGACTTTTTTTTATGTATAAGGTATTTTATTTTTTCCATTACATGTAAAGGATAGTTCTCAACTTTGTTTATACAAGCTTTAGGAAGTTCAGATTTTTCTCCCTTCCCTCCCCCTCCCTCCCCCCCTCCCCTAGACAGCAGGTAATCTGATATAGGTTGATCTATATATCCATATCCATATCCCATACATATATATACACACACACACACATCACACACATATATATATATATATATATCCATAATAACATTAATCCATTTCTGCATTAATCCTGTTATAAGAGAAAAATCAGGGCAGTAATGCAAAACCTTCAAAATAGAAAAAAAAAAAACAAACAAAAACAACAACTACCAAAACAAAAGAAATAGTATGGTTCAATCAGCATCTATACTCCACAGTTCTTTTTTTTTTTTCTTGGATTTGGAGATCCTCGTCTATTATGTGTTCCAAATTTCCACAGCTTCTCCAACATTTATTATCTTCTTTTTTGTCATTTTAGCCAATCTGATAGGTGTTAGGTGGTACCTCAGAGTTGTTTTAATTTGCATCTCTCTAATCATTAGAGATTTAGAACATTTTTTCATATGGGAATAGATAGCTTTGGTTTCTTCATCAGAAAACTGCCTGTTCATATCCTTTGACCATTTCTCAATTGGGGAATGACTTGGATTCTTATAAATTTGATTTAATTTCCTATATATTTTAGAGATGAGGCCTTTATCAGAAGCACTGGCCTCAAAAATTGTTTCCCAGCTTTCTGCCTCCCTTCCAATTTTGGATGCATTGCTTCTGTTTGTACAAAATTTTTTTTAATTTAATATAATCAAAATTCATCCATTTTGCATTTTATAATATACTCTATCTCCTGTTTGGTCAAAAACTGTTTTCCTTTCCAAAGATCTGATAGGTAGACTATTCCTTTCTCTCCTAATTTAACTATGGTATCACCTCTTATGTCTAAATCATGTATCCATTTTGACCTTATTTTAGTATAAGGTGTAAGATGTTGGACTATGCCTAATTTCTGCCATACTATCAGTTTTCCCAGCAGTTTTTGTCAAATACTGAGTTCCTATCCCAGAAGCTGGAGTCTCTGGGTTTATCAAACACTACATTACTGTGTCATTTACTACTGCATTTCCTGAGCCTAGCCTATTCCATTGATCTACCACCTCTATTTTTTTTTAATGTATGAAGTATTTTATTTTTTCCGTTACATGTAAAGATAGTTCTCAACTTTTATTTATACATGCTTTACAATTTCAGATTTTTCTCCCTCCCTCCCCTCCCTCCCCCCTCCCCTAGACAGCAGGTAATCTGATATAGGTTATATCTATATATCTCTATACATATACATATAGATATATATACACACACACATATATATATACACATAATAACATTAATCCTATTTCTTCATTAATCCTGTTACAAGAGAAAGAATCAGAGCAGTGATGCAAAACCTCAAAATAGAAAAAAAAAACAACAGCACCCAAAACAAAAGAAATAATATGGTTCAATCAGCATCTATACTCCACAGTTCTTTTTTTCTTTTTTTCTCTTGGATTTGGAGATCCTCTTCTATCATGAGTTCCCTGGAACTCTTCTGTACCATTGCATTGGTGAGAAGAATATAGTCCATCACAGTAGGTCAACACTCACTGTTGATGATACTGTGTACAATGTTCTTCTGGTTCTGCTCATCTCACTCCATCATTCAGGTCTCACGCAAGACCCTCCAGGCTTCTCTGACCTCTTCCTGTCATCATTTCTTACAAGCACAACTAGTATTCCATTGTATTCAATTACACAACTTGTCCAGGCCCATTCCCCAATTGCCTGGGCACCCCCCTCAACTTCCTAATTCCTTGCTAGCCCATAAAGAGCAGCAGCTAATAAATATTTTTGTTTTTTACATGTGGGTCCCTTTCCCCCTTCCATGATTTCTTTGGAAAAAACACTAAAAGTGGGATGGCTGGGGTCAAAGGGAATGCACCAGCGTTATCGCCCTGGGGCGCAAGGAGAGCTCAGGCAGTTTGCTGCTTCCTCTCAGCCATCTTGGCTCCGCCCCGGAATACACTCTATTTTTTAGCCAGTACCAGATAGTTTTGATGACCGCCGCTTTATAGTAAAGCTCAGGTTTGGTACTGCTAACCCACTTCCTGTGAATTTTTTGTCTTATTTCCTTGGATATTCTTGATTTTTTTTTTTTCCAGATGAATTTTGTTTTTATTTTTTCTAGCTGTATAAAATAATTTTTAGGTAGTCTGGACTGGTATGGCACTGAATAAGTAATTAATTTAGGCAGTATTGTCATTTTTACTATATTAGCTCTGCGTATCCATGAGCACAATGATATCTTTCCAATTATTTAGATCTGATTTGATTGTGTGAAGAGTGTTGGTAGTTGTGTTCATAGAGTTCCTGGGTTGTCTTGGCAAGTAGACTCCCAAGTATTTTATATTATCTACCGTTACTTTAAATGGAATCTCTCTTTTTATCTCTTGTTGCTGGACTTTGTTGGTCATGTATAGAAATGCTGATGATTTATGTGGATTTATTTTATAGCCTGCTACTTTGCTAAAGTTGTTAATTGTTTCAAGTAATTTTTGAGTTGATTCTCTAGAATTCTTTCAGTATACCATCATATCATCTGCAAAGAGTGATAGTTTTGTTTCCTCCTTGCCTATTCTAATTCCTTTAATTCCTTTCTCTTCTCTGATTGCTAAAGCTAACATTTCTAGGACAATATTAAATAATAGGGGTGATAATGGACATCCCTGTTTCACCCCTGATCTCATTGGGAAGGCCTCTAATTTATCTCCATTGCATATGGCCTAGAGGACTATTAACTTTGGTGTTATGGTTGTGGTTATTCTTTGTAAAGAGTTGATTCAATGGTTATAACTGATAATAGGAGTGACTCATGATTAGCACTTCTGCAGAAATGATGACTGCCATTTACTAAAAGATAAGGTCAGGAAAGGACTCATAGTATCCTTTGTGGTAAAACTGAGCGTCTATAGGAGAAAGATATGTGGGAGGTGAAGATTTGGCCTCAAGCATGGACACTTAATGACCCCAGACTACCTAGGACAATACCATTAGTGTGACACAGAGCAGATGACATCAGTACCACTTTAGTAATCTGCTGGAGTCATTCATAAATAAAACATTTAATAACAATGAAAGAGAGTTTATTCTGAGTGTCTGGCTTGATCCCATAAATGAAATTTGTTGGTATTATATTTTTAGGAAAGCTTGCTCATCCAAATTAGCAGAGACCTTGTATGTGAATCCTGCCTCCAACACTCACTAGTGTGGCAAATAAAATTAAATGTGGTCACCCTATAATTGTCCCAAGTATTAAGGAATTTAGCTGGGATTTATAATATATATTTGTTACTTAGAAATTACAGGCTACTGCAACAGTTTGGGGGCATTAAGCACTTATTCAAGTATATTAAATATTAGTAAAGAGATAGAGCACATCGCTCAGAAAGTTAAGCCCTACATTCCTAGGATAGAAGAGAAAGAGAGAGCAGCATGGGAGAGGAAAGAGCATGCAAAGAGAGTGAGAGACCCCTTTCCAGCATTTTTAACCTGTTTAAGTTAGAGGTGGGTCACTCCACCTTGATCCAAGCTAATTGGCTGGTAACATTCAAGTCCACTGATTGACATGACTTAAAGGTGGTCTTTAGTTAACTTCATTTAGTTAGTTAGGAAGGTCAATCTACATTTCCTTTGAAATTCTCCTGACTCTGGGCTGGCCCTGCAAAACCAGCCTGAGTTCCTGTGAGTGTCTGTGTGTGGGTAGGGGGAGGGGGGCGGGGGGCGGGGAGTCTCTGAGTCCCCAGTAGCTTATTAGCTATTATTTTTTTGTCTTCATTTCACTTTTATTGAAGGAACAGGAAAAAGAAACACTTAGGAAAGACACTGTTAACATTTTCAAATAGCTGCCCATGCTCAGCTCTCTGTTCAGTCTTCATTGGGGGTGATAATGGTTTTCATTGGTTTCAAATAGGTGCTTGGGCCTGGCCACAAGCTTTCAGTCACCTGACTGCCCTCATCAACAAGCCCTGGATGGAGGGCCTGGGCTGGAGCCCATCTGAGAGAAGGGCATGGTGACCACTTTGGCCACAGAGTGGGAAGTGTAGAAGGACAGCCTCGGGGAGGGGAGTGGCCACTGACACCATCACAGAAAGAAAGCTCTTTTCTCCCAAGGGCAGTCTTCAGTGTCATTCTGACTGTCCTTCCTAGATTTGGCTTGCACTCAGACACCTGTGAGATGGTCTGGGGTTGTGCAGTGGGTGTCCGGTGTCCGAGGCCAGGCCTTGGCCAGGATCTCCCTGGGTCCAGGGTGGATGCCCCGTCTACTGTGTCACTTAGCTGCCCCCTGATGACACCCCTAGGGTTAAATTTAGGGGTGAGGGGAATGCACTGGGGGAGGGGGAAGGGCAGAGGCAAAATCCTACATGAAAGAAACAGGAAAAGGCCATGGAGTATGGGAATAGATGGGAGAGGAGCAGGGCAGCAAATCCTTGTTAGCTATTATTAATAATTTTCTCACACTAGCTAAAATACAAGGATGTCATTTAACATTTCTGAATGCTGGTTCTCACATCTACTAAATGGGTATACTAGTACATTAAGTTGAGGGTGTGAGAAGATGTTAAATAGTTTTCAAATCTATAGCAATGATGATAATCAGTGACTAACAATTATAACAATACAATGGATAATTGGGACGAGTATTTATATTTTTGTTACTGATGTTGAGTCATTTCAGTTATGTCCAACTCTCCATCAACTCATTTGGAGTTTTCTTGGCAAATATACTGGAGTGGTTTTCCATTTCCTTCTCTAGTTCATTTTACAGATGAGGAACCTGAGGAAAACAAGGTTAAGTGACTTGTTCAGGCTCATATGGCTATGTCTAAGGTCAGATTTTAACTAAAGAAGAAGAATCTTCCTGACTCTAGTCTTGGCCCATCATCCACTACACCATCTAAGCTTTGCAGAGCAGCACATACTCAGTATTATTTCCTTCTTCTGCTCATTTTACAGATTAGGAACTGAGGCAAACAGCATTAAGTGACTTGTCAAGTTCTCACAGCTAGTAGTCTTGATGATTATGAAAAGCAGAGCATGTGGGTGGCTTCATTGTGGTCCAGTATAATTGTATGGAAAGAAGCATGGATGTAGAGTCAGAAGCCTGGAATTCAATATCTGCCTCTCATGATTATTACCCATGTGACTTGGGTAAGTCACTTAACTTCCCTATCCTTTTGTTTACATATATGTAAAATAAAGGGGTTGGACTACATGAGCTCTGTCCCCTTTCAGTTCTAGAATAATTATCAGTGATCCTATGTCAAAGCAGAAGGTCTACAAATTCTAGTTAAATATTGTGGGCATGGCGGATGAATAATATGTTGGCATTATTTGAATATTGGTTCATTTAAAGTCTTTTAAAAGAGGGGAAAAATAAGGCTTCCCTTGAAATGATTACAACACCTGCCACTAACCACCCTGAGACTAATACCCAGTAAGATAGATTCACAGAGTTTGGCTTATATCAGAGAGCAGCAGGCCAAAACTGATATTGATTGAGATGGACAGATTTATCAAGATGACCCACATATTTTCCCTATTAGTCATTCATATTATCATTCTTCTGGGGGGGAAAATCACTAGAAGGTAAATGGTTAGTTGAGGACCTTCTATTCACCATGGTTTTGGTTGCAAAATGTGATAACTTAAAAAAAAAATAAATAATTGGACTATGCTTCCCAGAGCACCTTTTAAAAATTTCCTTAGAATAAGCCCATTTTCATTGAAACAAAAAGAACCTCTTTCATTCACATCACTTCTGATCTATGAATTGATTCTATATGGATTCTATAAGTTCAATTCTGATACTTCTATTCTCATGAAAAAGCTTTGTATATATTCACTTTAGCTTCAAAAGCAAGAAATTGAGCACCAAACCACTGCCTCCTCCCTAATAGTAAGATTCTGCTCGCCCAATATCTCCTTTTGATCCAGCCCAAATCAATCTAGTCAAATTATCTTGTACAAGCAACATACTATACTAAACAAAACAAAAGAAAAAAAATAAAATCATTCCTTGAATATATATCTATATATCTATATCTATATGTGATATATTCTATATCTATCAATCTATCTATATGTCACTATAGCCCCCTAAGAATTCTCTAAGGTGTCTACCAACAGTCATTTTAAATGATATAATTTAATGACAATCAATAATTAATTCCTCTAATATTTATTATTACTTCAAAGATCTCTGATTTCATTATTTTAAGTATTTCCATAAATGCATCCTACAATGTCTCCCTGTCTTAATAAGGTCTTCATGATTTTTTAAAAAAAGAAATCGCGGCCAGATGGCGGAGAGGAAGCCAGCAAGCTGCCTGAGCTCTCCTTCTGTTCCCTCAAAACGAACATTAAATCAAGCCTCTGGACAGATTCTGAAACTACAAGAACCTGCAAAGAGACAGAGAGACACAGGCCTCAACCAGAGATAATTTAGAAGACTTCAGGAAAAGGTCGGTCTGACTCGGGCAAAAGGGAGGCCCAGCTCAGGGCAGCAACCCAGCGCTGAGGGGGTCGGGGCAAGTCAGCAGGAGCTGCGGGCCACAGCCGAACAACTGAGGCTCCCGGAACCTGGTTCAAAAATCTGGTGGCCAAGACGGACAGTGGAAAAACCTACCTACACCGGCCGAGAGGGCCACGAACGGCGGGATCAGACGCCGGGGTCTGGCCGCCTGGCTGGCCGAGCACAATCAGACAGGAAGTGCAGGGCGGTGGCATCTCCACACACCATAAAGGCCCTCAGAGTAAAAGCCCCGGTCACACAGCACCTATACATCTGCACAAGAAGACCAAAACAGGGGCCCTGGTGCCCCCAGAGCAGACCTCAACTTAAAGAATAAATAAATAAGCTGCAATAATGAGTAAGAAGCAAAAAAGAGCCCTCTCCATGAGAGCTTCTGTATCAATAGGGAAGAAGCCAACACAAACTCAGATGAGGACAATAGCCTCAAATTGTCTACATCTGAAGCCTCACAAGGGAAGGTGAATTGGTCGCAAGAACAAAAAGCCTTCCTGGAAGAGCTCAAAAAGGATTTTAAAAATCAATTGCAAGAGGTAGAAGAAAAAATGGGGAGAGAAGTGAAAGCAAAACAAGAAAACTATGAAAAAAGAATCAGCAGCTGGAAAGGAAGCTGAAGAAAACAAAGCCTTAAAAAATTCATTTGGCCAAATGGAAAAAAAGCTGCATAATCTCACTGAAGAAAACAATACCTTAAAAAATTCACTTAGCCAAATGGAAAAAAGGTGCATAATCTCACTGAAGAAAACAGTACCTTAAAAAATTCACTTAGCCAAATGGAAAAAAGGTGCATAATCTCACTGAAGAAAACAATGCCTTTAAAAATTAAAGTGGGACAGTTGGAAGATAAGGAATCCATGAGACACCAAGAATCAGTCAAGCAGAATAAAAAAAATGAAAAAATAGAAGAAATGTGAAATACCTCATTGGAAAGACAACTGATCTGGAAACAGATCGAGGAGAGACAATTTGAGAATCATTGGACTGCCTGAAAGCCATGACCAGAAAAAGAATCTAGACACCATATTCCAGGAAATTATTAAGGAGAACTGCCCTGATATCATAGAATCAGAGGATAAAATCATCATTGAAAGAATCCATCGATCACCTCCTGAAAGAGACCCCAAAAGGAAACTCCAAGGAATATTGTAGCCAAATTCCAGAATTATCAGGTGAAGGAGAAAATACTCCAAGCAGCCAGAAAGAAGCAATTTAAATATCATGGAGCCACAGTCAGGATTACTCAGGACCTGGCAGCTTCAACATTAAAGGACCGCAAGGCTTGGAATATGACATTCCGGAAGGCAAAGGAGCTTGGATTGCAGCCGAGAATCTATTACCCAGCAAAAATGTGCATTTTCTTTCAGGGGAAAGATGGACATTTAATGACATTGGGGACTTTCAAATCTTTCCTGGTGAAAAGACCAGATACTGAATAGAAAATTTGATCTTCAACATACAAGACTCAAGAGAAGTTTAAAAGGTAAACAGAGGGAAAAAAAAAGTTACCCTATTAGGTTAAACTGTTTATATCCCTACACAGGAAGATAATACTTATAACTCTTAAGAACTGTAAATGTATTTGGGCAGAGGAAAAGGACTTATATAGAGGGTATAAATATAAATTGTCTTTGATGTGATGATACAAAAGAATTAAGGGGATAAAAAGGGAGTCTATGGGGAGGAGAGGAAAAGGGGAGGTTGGAATGGGATGAATTATATCATATGAAGAGGTGGAAAAAAACCTATTATAATAGAGGGAAAGAAAGGAGGGGGGAACATGGTTTTCAACCCTAGTCTCATTAGATTTGACTCAAAGAGGGAATAACATATACGTTCATTGGGATAAAGAAACTTAACTCATTCTGTAGGGAAACAAAAGGGGAAGGGAAAGGGGGCCTGATAGAAGGGAGGACAAAGCAAGGGAGAAAAGGGTAAAGAAAAGAGAGGGGGGTGATAAAAAGGGAGGGCAGATTGGGGGAGGCAGGGGTAAGAAGTAAAATGTCGGTGAGGAGGAATAGGGTGAAAAGAAGGGGGGAAAGTACAAAGGGGGTAAATAGAATGGAGGGGAATAGACAGTCAGTAATAATAACTGTGAATGTGAATGGGATGAACTCTGCTATAAAAACAGAAGCGAATTGCAGAGTGGATTAAAAACCAGAACCTACACATATGCTGTTTACAAGAAACACATTTGAAGCAGAGAGATACACACAGAGTAAAGGTAAAAGGCTGGAGCAGAATATATTATGCCTCAGCTAAAGTAAAAAAGGCAGGGTAGCAATCCTTATCTCAGACAAAGTGGCAGGCAAAATAGATCTCATTAAAAGAGCATAAGGAAGGAAATTACATCTTACTTAAAGGTACTATAGATAATGAAGTCATATCAATATTGAATATGTATGCGCCAAGTGGTATAGCATCCAAGTTCTTAGAGGAGAAGTTAAATGAGTTACAAGAGGAATTAGATAGTAATACTATACTAGTGGGGGATCTGAATCTCCCCCTCTCAGAATTAGATAAATCTAGCCACAAAATAAATAAGAAGAAGTGAAAGAGGTGAATAGATTACTAGAAAAGTTAGACATGATAGATGTCTGGAGAAAATTGAATGGGAATAGAAAGGAATATACCTTTTTCTCAGCAGTACATGGCACATTTTCAAAAATTGACCATGTATTAGGGCACAAAAACATCATAGTCAAATGTAGAAAGGCAGAAATAGTAAATGCATCCTTCTCAGATCATGATGCAATAAAAAATTACATGTAAGAAAGAGCCAGGGAAAAGTAGAATGAAATCAATTGGAACTAAATAATTTCATTCTAAAGAATGAATGGGCCCAACAAGAAATCATAGAAACAATCAATAACTTTATCCAAGAGAATGACAATAATGAGACAACATACCAAAATCTATGGGATGCAGCCAAAGCAGTGCTTAGGGGAAAATGTATAGCTCTAAATGCTTACATGAATAAGAAAGAGAAAGAGGAGATTAATGAATTGGGCATGCAACTTAAAAAGCTAGAAAAAGAACAAATTAGAAATCCCAATTAGAGATCCTGAAAATTAAAGGAGAAATCAATAAGATGAAAGCAAAAAAAACTATAGAATTAATCAATAAAACTAAGAGCTGGTTTTATGAAAAAACCAATAAAATAGATAAAATATTGGTTAATTTGATTTAAAAAAAGAAAGAAGAAAACCAAATTACCAGTATCAAAAATGAAAAGGGTGATGTTACCACCAAAGAAGTGGAAATTAAAGCAATAACTAGGAAATATTTTGCCCAACTGTATGCCAATAATTTGACAATCTAAATGAAATGGATGAATATTTACAAAAATACAAACTGCCCAGGTTAACTGAAGAGGAAATAAAATCCTTAAATAAACCCATATTAGAAAAAGGAATTGAACAAGCTATTAATGAACTCCCTAAGAAAAAATCCCCAGGGCCAGATGGGTTTACGGGTGAATTTTACCAAACATTTAAAGAACAATTAATTCCAATATTATACAAATTATTTGGAAAAATAGGTGAAGAAGGAGTTCTACCAAATTCGTTTTATGACACAAATATGGTGGTGATACCAAAACCAGGCAAAGCAAAAACAGAGAAAGAAAATTATAGACCAATTTCCCTAATGAATATTGATGCTAAAATCTTCAATAAGATATTAGCAAGGAGATTACAGCAAGTGATCACCAGGATAATACACTATCACCAGGTGGGATTTATACCAGGAATGCAGGGCTGGTTTCAACATTAGGAAAAACTATTAACATAAACAACCACATCAATAAGAAAACCAACCAAAATCATATGATTATCTCAATAGATGCAGAGAAAGCTTTTGACAAAGTACAGCACCCATTCCTAATAAAAACACTAGAGAGTTTAGGAATAGGGGGAGCTTTCCTTAGAATAATAAACAGTATCTACCTAAAGCAATCAGCAAGTATTATATGCAATGGAGATAAATTAGAGGCCTTCCCAATAAGATCAGGGGTGAAACAGGGATGTCCATTATCACCCCTATTATTTAATATTGTTCTAGAAATGTTAGCTTTAGCAATCAGAGAAGAGAAAGGAATTAAAGGAATTAGAATAGGCAAGGAGGAAACAAAACTATCACTCTTTGCAGATGATATGATGGGTATACTTAAGGAATCCTCGAGAATCAAGTCAAAAATTACTTGAAACAATTAACAACTTTAGCAAAGTAGCAGGATATAAAATAAATCCACATAAATCATCAGCATTTCTATACATGACCAACAAAGTCCAGCAGCAAGAGATAGAAAGAGAAATTCCATTTAAAGTAACGGTAGGTAATATAAAATACTTGGGAGTCTACTTGCCAAGACAAACCCAGGAACTCTATGAACACAACTACCAAACACTCTTCACACAAATCAAATCAGATCTAAATAATTGGAAAGATATCAACTGCTTCATGGATAGGCAGAGCGTAATATAGTAAAAATGACAATACTGCCTAAATTAATTTACTTATTCAGTGCCATACCAATCAGGCTACCTAAAAATTATTTTATACAGCTAGAAAAAATAATAACAAAATTCATCTGGAAAAACAAAAAATCAAGAATATCCAGGGAAATAATGAAAAAAAATTTACAGGAAGGTGGGTTAGCGGTACCAAACCTGGAGCTTTACTATAAAGCGGCAGTCATCAAAACTATCTGGTACTGGCTAAAAATAGAGTGGTAGATCAATGGAATAGGCTAGGCTCAGGAAATGCAGTAGTAATGACACTAGTAATGTAGTGTTTGATAAACCCAAAGACTCCAGCTTCTGGGATAGGAACTCAGTATTTGACAAAAAATTGCTGGGAAAACTGGAAGATAGTATGGCAGAAATTAGGCTTAGACAACATCTTACACCTTATACTAAAATAAGGTCAAAATGGATACATGATTTAGACATAAGAGGTGATACCATAGGTAAATTAGGAGAGAAAGGGAATAGTGTACCTATCAGATCTTTGGAAAGGAGAACAGTTTTTGACCAAACATGAGATAGAGTATATTATAAAATGCAAAGTGGATGATTTTTTTATATTAAATTAAAAAATTTTTGTACAAACAGAAGCAATGCATCCAAAATTGGAAGGGAGGCAGAAAGCTGGGAAACAATTTTTGAGGCCAGTGCTTCTGATAAAGGCCTCATCTCTAAAATATATAGGGAATTAAATCAAATTTATAAGAATCCAAGTCATTCCCCAATTGAGAAATGGTCAAAGGATATGAACAGGCAGTTTTTCTGATGAAGAAACCAAAGCTATCTATTCCCATATGAAAAAATGCTCTAAATCTCTAATGATTAGAGAGATGCAAATTAAAACAACTCTGAGGTACCACCTGACACCTATCAGATTGGCTAAAATGACAAAAAAGGAAGTTAATAATGTTGGAGAGGCTGTGGGGAAAATTGGAACACTAATGCCATTGTTGGTGGAGCTGTGAGCTGATCCAACCATTCTGGAGAGCAATTTGGAATTATGCCCAAAGGGCAATAAAGCTGTGCATACCCTTTGACCCAGCAATCCCACTTTTAGGTCTTTTGCCCAAAGAAATCATGGAAGGGGGAAAGGGACCCACATGTACAAAAATATTTATAGCTGCTCTTTACGTGGTAGCAAGGAATTGGAAGTTGAGGGGGTGCCCATCAATTGGGGAATGGCTGGACAAGTTGTGGTATATGAATACAATGGAATACTATTGTGCTGTAAGAAATGATGAGCAGGAAGAGTTCAGATAAACCTGGAGGGTCTTGGGTGAGCTGATGATGAGTGAGATGAGCAGAACCAGAAGAACATTGTACACAGTATCATCAACATTGAGTGTTGACCTACTGTGATGGACTATATTCTTCTCACCAATGCAATGGTACAGAAGAGTTCCAGGGAACTCATGATAGAAGAGGATCTCCAAATCCAAGAAAAAAAAAAAAAGAAAGAGAGAACTGTGGAGTATAGATGCTGATTGAACCATATTATTTCTTTTGTTTTGGGTGGTGTTGTTTTTTTTTCTATTTTGAGGTTTTGCATCACTGCTCTGATTCTTTCTCTTGTAACAGGATTAATGCAGAAATAGGATTAATGTTATTATGTGTATATATATGTGTGTGTATATATATATATATATATATATCTATCTATATGTATATGTATAGAGATATATAGATATAACCTATATCAGATTACCTGCTGTCTAGGGAGGGGGGGGAGGGAGGGGAGGGAGGGAGAAAAATCTGAAATTGTAAAGCATGTATAAACAAAAGTTGAGAACTATCTTTACATGTAACGGAAAAAATAAAATATCTCATTAAAAAAAAAAAAAAAGAAATCGCCCAGTAATACACCTTCTGATAATGCTCTCCAGACTGAACATGGAGGAACCTTAGACAATATAAAAGAGATAAAAGTGTACTCAAGGCTTTTCCTTGCAATATTACTCACAAGAACTTTTGCTATACTCTCATAGAACAACCAGCATAGAGCATAAAAATTGGGAATATATGTGTGTAAATGTGTGCATGCACCAATTTTTTTCATTATTATTTTCATAGCAATAAGACTTCTTTTTTTTTTTTACCACATCTGCAGTTTGAGTTGTGAATGGAACTCTTTTAAATTTCTTAAATATTTCTTTATTTTGAACATTCTCTTTTCAAATTTTGACTTACAAATTCTCTCCCTCCCTCCAACTGCCTGTACCACTGACTGAGAAGGTAACATGATATCAATTATACATATGAAAGTATGTAAAACATATGTGTAGAGAATTCTTGGTAAGAAACTCTGCTTACCCAAAGTACTTTATTTATCTATTCATTCATTCATTCATTTATTGAACCACTAATTAATATACTTATTTATTTATCTATTCTTTCATTCATTATTTATTTATCCATTTATTCAATCATCCATTCATTCATTTATTCATCCATTTATTAATTTTTATTTATTTATTTATTCATTCACTCACTCACTCATTTATTCACTTGTTTATTTTATGTATTTATTCATTCATTTGTTTATTTATTTAGCCAGTCATCCACTTATTTATTTATTCATTATCTATTTATCTATTTATCTATCCATCCATCCATTCATTAATTCATTCACTCATTCATTTATCTATCTACTTATTTATTTGCTTATTCATCCATCCATCCATCCATCCATCCATTTATTTATTTATCTATTCATCTATTTATTTATTCTCTCATTCTTTAATTTATTCATTCATTTATTTGTTTGTTTATTTGTTTGAGGCAATTGGAGTTATGTGACTTGCCTAGGGTCACAAAGCCAGTGTCAAGTGTCTGAGGCTGGATTTTAACTCAGGTCCTCCTGACTCCAGGACCAGTGAGTGCTCTTTCTACTGTGCCACCTGGCAGCCCCTACACAATGTACTTTAAAGAGCTATGGAAGAGAGAAAACATTTCTTAAGTAGACTCAATATTCTGTCAAATAAAATTTTGTCCAAGTTTGTAGAGAATTGTCCATAGTTATCGACCAATCAGAAAGCAATTATTAAGTACTTACTATGTGCTTAGATTTTGTGGGAATAACTAGAAAGAAGGAAATAATTCCTATTCTCAAAAAATTTGTATTCTATCAGAAAGAGATAAGAACATAAATAAAAATATGCAGAACAAAGATAAGGACTATAAATTGGTGATGGGGGGCATTGGGAAAGGATCGAGGAAAAGTCTAAGATGGCTCTTGATCTGATTCTTGAAGTATATTAATATTCATGCATTTTTTGCTTTTGACATCTTTATAAGATGCTGTGACTGTGTATGTATATCCATACACACATACATATAAGCACATATGTACTTATATGTAGATATAAACATATATTTAAAGGAAAAGAAAAAATTTTATATATAAGCATGTATACATATATATATACATGCATACATACACACATATAAAGGGAAAGAATGTATATATGGAAAGGGAACATTATATATACACAAATATTTATGGCTACAGATATGGATACAGATGTGGATGTAGTTATATAAATGTTATTTAGATATGAAAGAGAAGAAAATAACTAATAGAAAGTTTGAATATGTCAAATATAAGCTAGTTAAATTGACTTCTGTACCTGGTACACTACTACAATGAATTATTAAAGTGACAGTTAATAAATTTCTAGAAAAGGAAGCAGTGGTCACAAAGAGCTAACATAATCTCATCAAAGTCTTTCTAGTGTACACTTATTTCCTTTATGAGCAGGGTTTCTAGATTAGATGAAATCAATGATATAGATAAAGTTCATCTATTTTTTATCTAAAAAATTGACAGGATCTCTCATATGATTCTTTCAAAAAATATTGATAAATATATTGCAGACAATTATACAGATAGATTATTATATCATCTTAGAAGGTGTTCCCTAGTAGAATTTTCCAGAGATAACCTTGATCACCTTATAGTTATACATGAAAACATATATACATATATGTGCATATATGTGTATATACATATATAAATATACAGAGACATACACATATGTGTATATACACACAGAGAGAGATACATATATACATATGTGTGTATTTGACTTGGATAAAGACAGCATTCTCACTAGAGAGCAAAATCAGTAACCAAAACCATTTCAACATTTTACTTTTCATTTTCAGGTCTGTGTGGTGTAAGCTATAGGGAACAAGATGCCCCTTCCAGTATAAGATGATCTCCAGAAATCTCTTCATCTTGCTATTTAATTCAACCTTAGATATACACATGTTCTTCACTCCCTCAGACTCTTCCCCTCTCTGATTAGAGGGATGTATTGGTGAAGCTCTAAATTCCAACCAAAGCTTTCATTTAGAGAAGTCAATACCTGGATTTTGCAATTCACAGCAATTTCCATCTGCAACAATACTTACAATGAACTACAAAGATTAAGATGCCCCCAAGTCTGGTATCCCTCATACTCCCTCACTCCCTTCCACTTTCCAGTTTCTTTTGGGGTGTTGTCTTCCCCCACTAGACTTTAATTTCCTTGTGGGCAGTGATTCTTCTTTTTGTTAGTTGTATTCCAGGACTTAGCACAGTACCTGGCACATAGTAGGCCCTTACTAAATATTTATTGAATTGAACTGAAATGAAATGAATTGAACAGGTTAGAACTTTGGACTGAATGTAAACCATTACTCCTTGGCTCAAAAAAAAATCACCTCAAATGCAAAATGTACATGTGATGAGATAGTAATTTTCATAAGATTTGATGTTTAGGTCAGCTGTCAAGGCTTCAATGAATGTGTTATTTTTATTGCCAAAACAAATAAACTAGTGTGATCTTAACCTAGAGAAGCATAGTAGCCAGGACAAAGTGGTCCTGCTCTATGATTATGCCCTGTTCAGACCATATCTGGAATATTTTTTTTTCAGTTGTGAATAATACATTTTAAGAAAGAACCCAGAAAAGGGTATTCAGCATGATTAAGGGCCTCAGAATCATGTCATACAATAATTGATCAAGGGAACTGGGAATAATTAGCCTGGAGAAGAGAAGGCTTAGGTCATATGTTGTGGATCTTTAAATATATGATTAGCAGTCATATTTAATTTTCATCTATTCATTCATTCATTCATTCATTCATTCATTCATCTGTTTGTTTGTTTGTTTAGATTTTTCCCACCTTACATTCAAAATCAAATAGTGACATTGATTTTTAAGACTTTGTGTTCCAAATTTTCATCCTTCCTCCTATTACGCCCTTAAGAACTCAAGCAATTCAATAAGGAATTATTGAATTATAAGAAGGAACTAACAACAACAAAATGTACTTTCATCTGTATTCAGGTACCATAAGTTCTTTCTCTATAGATGGATTGCATTTTCATAAGTCCTTCAGAGTTGTCTTGGATCATTGCATTGCTGAAAATAACTAAGTCATTTGCAACAGATCATCTCACAATATTGCTGTTATTTTGTATATAGCACATTTCACTTTGTATCAGCTTATGTAAGTCTTTCCTGGCTTTTCCGATAGCATCCTGCTCATCTTAATTTCTTTTTTTAATATTAAATTACATTTATATAGTACTTTAAAGGGATATTTCTTTACACAACACCCCTGAGGTTGATTATTGCAACAACAATAATAGCTAATATTTATATAGTACCTTGTGCCTGACAAAGAATTTTCTTCACAAAAGCCCAACAAAGTAAATACAACCACTACCACCACCACCATCATCATCATACTCATCTTATATTGTTCTTGCCTCTGCTTCCAATTTTTCCCCCGGTTACTATTGGTAACTGTTTTCTTTAATCTTATTCACTCCCCATATTTACTCTATTTTTCTATCTCTTTTACCCTATCCCTCCTCAAAAGTGTTTTGGCTTCTGACTGTCCCTCCCCCAATTTGCCCTCCCTTCCTTCTCCCCTCCCCCTTCTCCCCTTCCTCTTACATTTCCACACAGAGCAAGATATATTACCATAACCACTTGAGTGTGTATGTTACCTTCTTTTATTCAAATTCTGATAATTGAGGCTCCTCCCTCCCCTGCTCCTCTCTGATCTTCCCCCTTCACTCAATTAGCTTTTTCTTGCTTCTTTTATGTGGCATACTTTGTACTATTCCACCTCTCACTCTCCCTTTCTCCAGTATGAGTAGTCCATATTTGAATATATATTATACTTGCTTTTTGTCAAGAGGGCAGAGCTGCGAACAGCAACAAGTTGCTGACAGGCAGCATGGAGTAAAATATATTACAGAGAATCTAAAAACTCTGGATTCAAGTCCTGCTTCAGAAACTCACTAGTTATGTAACATTGAGCAAACCACTTAATCTCTCAAAATCTCAGTTTTCTCACCTGTAAATGAAAAGCGTTAGACTTGACTTTTTAGGTCTTTTCCAGCCCAAGACCTATGATCCTACTTCACACCTATCCAATTAGCTAATATGAGAAAAAAGGGGAAATGATAAACATTATAGAACATGTGGGAAAATTGGAACACTCATACACTGTTGGTGGAGTGTTGAACTAATCCTGCCATTTTGCAGAGCAATTCGGAACCATGTCTAAAAGGTTATAATAATATACATACTCTTGATGATTGAATACATTTGATAAGATTTAAGATTGCCACTAGCGTGGCAATGCCACGCTAGTTCTATATTCCAAAGACATCATAAAAAAGGGAAAAGGACTTGCATGTACTATATATATATATATATATATATACACACATACATACATACATATACATACATACATACATATACATACATATATATACATATATATACATATATATACATATATATATATGTGTGTGTGTGTATAAAATTGGAAACTGAGGGGATTCCCATCAGTTGGGGAATGGCTAAAAAGTTGTGGTATATGAATCTAATGGAATACTATTTATGTTGTAAGAATGATAAGCACATGGGTTTCAGAAAAATCTGGAAAGACTTATATGAACTGATGCTGGGGGAAAGGATCCTATCCAAGAGAACATTGTGCACAGTATAAACAACATTGTGTAATGATCAACTGTGATAGACTTAGCTCTTCTCAACAATACACTAATCCAATGCAATTCCAAAAGACTCAAGATGGAAAATGCGTTTCACATCCAGAAAAAGAATTATGGAGTCTGAATTCAGATTGAAGCATACTATTTTCACTTTTGTTTTTGCTTTTTTGTGGTGGTTGTTTTTTCCTTTTTTTTTTCTTTTCCCTTTTGCTTTGGTTCTTCTCTTACAACATCACTAATGTAGAATAAAAAAAGACCTATGATCCAACAAATCTATCATCTATGTGTTACAAGGTGAGGACCTTGGGATAGACATGCCATAGTGATCCCCATTTTACTGAAAATAAAACTGAATTTGACATTTGTTCAGAATTATAGAAGGGCAGGTTTCTGAGACAGGTTTCAATTTGACTCCATGTCTTGAGTGCTACTCTATACAGAGTCTAGGTACCTGTGTCCACATTTGCTCTGAAGTACATTCCAACTTTGAATTTTTGATTCTGTGATGTGTAGTACAAACCTCTATGGGGAACAACTGAATAGGACTATGTTATTGAAAGGCATAAGGGAGTAGTGGAAAGACGTTTTTCACTTGTAATGAAAAGCAATGGGTTCAGATTTTAGCGCTGTCACTTATCACCTGCGTCATCTTGGAAAATCATTTCATCCATTTTGACCTCAGTTTCCTAATCTACAAAATGATGGGGCTGGGTTAAATAATATTTAAGGTTCCTTAAACCTCTAAATAATGTGATCATTCATGATAGTACATTTAGTATTGTGGTCAAGAATATTGAATAAATGAATGATTACAGTTATTTCTATTCCCTAGTTCCTTGTCTATTTCTTTTGCTGCTCTCAGAAATGACAAAATCTTTCAAACAACAATTAGAGATAAAAGTCTTAAATCGCCTATGCCTTCAGGTTATATACTGAGTGAAATTCATTCACACAGAAGTATAATCAGGCTATCAGCCACCAAGTATAAGTGTCCAATATTTGCACCTGAGTTTTATAGAGGAATAAACAGCTGAAAGATGAGAGAAATCTCTACTAGAGGAGGGAAATCATACAGTGAGGACCCTTAGAGACCTATATTTCCAAGTGTGCAATTGTACTTATGATTTATTTATCTGCACTAATGTGTGCATAAACACAACTTTATCCATGGCTTAACAGGAATATGAATATCAGGCTTTTCAATATTTCCAGAAATGACTTCCATCAATTAATGAAATTCATTTTTCTTTGTTTTTTATCATGTATCATTTGTTTTTCAAATATCTTTATTCACTGATGATTGGGTAAGCAAGGTATCACATTAAATGTAATAGTGTTCACATAAAGATGTGGTATGCATGCTGGGTGTACGGTCTAGAATGAAAAGATAATTTGATCAAATTTTCACATTGATAAAACTAATTGTTGCGAGAAGCACAGATACATGGGGAAAAGTTAGAATGAGTGTTAACTGACTTTGAAGTTGTTATTGAAAATATTACAGACAAGAATATTTTGGAAAAAAATAGCAACACATATAATTTTTGGATTCTATCTTCTTGACGTTTACACTTCAGGGATGTATGGCCCTTTTAGGGACACCAATGAAGAATCAAATTGTAATGCTTTATGATGTATTGATGGTTTTGCTGGATTTCCAAAAGTTATATATTGTGCTCATAATCTTTTATAATGTTTAAGACAATAAGACCAAATATATTATGACAAAGTACCTATGAGATAAGTCATTTATATTTGTGGAAATAAGAGAATTAGGAAAGGTAGTCTCTAATCTTCCTTTCAGCTAGAGCCCATAGACTCTGGGTTTTTTCTGCTGTTTTTTCTTAGTACTTTGGAAGCATCAGTATAACACTGAAATTGATTACCTGGTATTTTTCTATCCCTTTGCCACTTCATAAGCCTTTTTTGGTCATTTGTTTCCATGCTATTAACAAAATATAAATATTTTAGTTAAATCTTATCAAATGTATTCAATCATCAAGAAATTATTAAGTGCCTATTATATTCTAACCAATATTTAGGAATTTTCTTTTCTTGGAAATTTACTAAAATATGAATGCTATGCCACCAATATCAATAACAACAAATCAGGTTATTTGCATGAATTCCAAGATGAATCTCTCCCTTTCCATTAACAATAGCTTCCGTTTAGGGAAAGTCAGGTAAAACCCTTTTTCTGATCCATTTGAAAGATACTTGATGATCAATTTTTATAATTAAGCCTGTCGTGAAGTGTTGCAGTGGTCACTTTGGACAGAATCAAGCCCTACCAATATGTTAGATGTGGAAAGTCACCAAACTGAGCTGTCTATTCCACTCCAGAAATATCCAAAACTAGGGTAATATGTAAACATACTATCTCTTGCTCTGGACAAGGTAGTCTTTGTAGACCAAAGCTAATTGCCTTTTAAAAATAAGATAAAGCAGGTGCCACTAGGTGGCGCAGGGGATAAAGCACCAGGCCTGGATTCAGGATGACTTCAGTTCAAATCCAGCCTCTTCACACTTACTAACTGTGTGACCCTGGGGAAGTAACTTAACCCTCATTGCCCGCCCCCCAAAAGATAAAGTAAGAAACAGATTATTTTGTTTATGAATTAATTTACTTTGCCGCATAACTTTCAATGCTTAATTGTCAAAAATCACTGTGTTCATGCTTCTACAGAGGCAAGAAGAATATAAAAGGTGATTTCTGTCATGCTCCTTCTATGAGCCTACGTAAAGAAGAAATATAGCACTGGAAAATTTCTAATTATTCATCTTATTTGTCCATAATTCTAAAGATTTTCAAGTAAGTCATTATATTAAAGGGAACAAAAAAAAATCTAGAAGCATGAAGGGATTTTAAAGAATAAAATAACATCAAATAAAAGTTGTAGGTCCACCAATACATTGGTCCACCAATACATTGATGTATGAACTTTGGCAAGTCACTTGCCTCTCAACCTTTGTTTACATATCCTTAAAATAAAGATATTGAATCAAATTATTTCTAAAATCTTTTCAATCCCAGGACTTCTATACCTCTCTTGATCCTTGCCTTTCAGCATTTTTATTGATACTTAGGAGGAGATTCTGGAATATTTTCTGCTTCCTTAGGTTTATAAAACTCCTTTGAAGTGTTGAAGAGCTGATCAAGATCTTCCTCACATTTTTCTCACATTAATCAGCAAATGCTCTCTAAATGCATCATAATACATTTAACATTATTTTTGCACTACTAAAAAGTAACAGTAAAACCCAAGTTGTAGCTCTTATATTTTATAGTGGGCTTACTGAAGTATATGCTTTATAATGATCTAGATCTCAAGTGAATAATGAATTCAAATACTGCACGATCTACCAAGGCTACCCTGGATGCTTCCAGAAAAAAGACATATTCCTTCAGGACAAACAGAGTTCCTTATTTTCTGCCATTGCTCATCACACTGATATAAACATCAAAACATCACAGATTGTATATTGGATGAGGCTTAAGTAGCAATGCATTGGGGGGGGGGGGCTAAATTCTTATTAATAGAGCAAAAATCACCCATTTCCTATTACTCTCTATCACTAAGGATCCACTTTTTAACTCTTCTTGCAGAATTTATGTGTTAATTTATAAGGGCACCTAAGCCTGAGATTATAGATGGTTTTTTAATAGTGCTAATTGTCCAGAGCACATGTGTCTGAGCTCATAAACTGCCTTTACTCTTGATTAGGCTTTATGGCATGAATTCAGCACCAGAAGTGTTCTTATTTGTAGGTACCTGTTTTCTGTAGGGAACTCTATGATATATTGGTTCTTGGAAAGAACTCAAGGTGCTATGCAATCAGTGACATTGGGAAGTAGCAGTTATCTCAGGGTGGGCTGTCTGCTCAGTTTGAGTACTAATAATTATCTTTAGAATGACATTTAAAAAAGTGACTTGTCTTAGATTGGGGTCAAAAACTTTTGTGATAGTTAAACTGTGGAAAATAACATATTTCTCCTTTTAGCACATAACTTATAAAAATATAAGTGGAGTTTAATATGTCATAGCCCAGTTTCTGACTGAGCTCTAAGTACTCAATGGCACCTTCTTCAGCAGCCTTCATGACCATTGGAATTAATTGTTCTCATATGCTCATTCTGCTAGATGAAGTCTTTCACCTGCTTGGGATAGACATCCTGCCAACTCAGTGATGGGATTGAAGCCACTCATCTACCCTTAATCTGGTTTAGCCCATCAGCAGAGTCATTACAGTGGTGTGGCCACTGCACATGTTGCAACTTCTTGAAATCACAGGTGAGAGTTGAGTGCCAGGTAGACAGCAAAAGCAGATAAGCAACCAGAAAAGGGTTAGACAGGCCTCACATCAGAAGTTTCAGTTCTCCTTGAACACCCCATATACCCCATGATGATTAGTAGTTAGCGCAGTGAATGACAAAGTGAATTACATCACGAAAAATAAAGAACTTGTCAACAAAAAAGGCTACCCAGGAGGACGTTAGCTTTTGAAAGCTATCTGAACTTCTGAATGTTTTGTCTCATATGGGAATGTGTTGTTGTAGTCTTTCTCTCTCTTTCTGTCTTTTTTTTTTTTAGAGAGGCAATTGGGGTTAAGTGACTTGCCCAGGGCCACACAGCTAGTAAGTGTCAAGTGTCTGAGGCCAGATTTGAACTCAGGTCATCCTGAATCCAGGGTCGGTGCTCTATCCACTGCGGCACCTAACTGACCTGTTTTAGTCTACTTTTAAGTATTTACACGGTTCTAAGCAAATGTATATATTCTTGTTCATAGAATGCATACACATATTCACATAGTGTGATATAATAATTTTTAGGGGGTGGGGCAATGAGGGTTAAGTGACTTGCCCAGGGTCACACAGCTAGTAATTGTTAAGTGTCTGAGGCTGGATTTGAACTCAGGTCTTCCTGAATCCAGGGCCAGTGCTTTATCCACTCCATCACCTAGCTGCCCCCATGAAAGAATTTTAAAATATATTATAAAAATCTTAGTGGTGGACATCATCTTAGCAGTCAACAACAACAAATATTTATTAACCACTTACTATATTTGAGGCTGTGTGCTAAGCTCTGGGTATACAAATAAAGGTAAAACAAACAAAACCAAAAACTACTACTTACAAGGATATCTCAATGAGGGAGGCAAGATTAGAATTTAAAATAAACACACTCACACACACACACAGGAAAAATTGGAGATAGTATCAGAGGGACTAATTGAACCTATCTCCCAAAGCAGGAATCCTTTAAAAAACCAAACTGAGTAATATCCAAGAATATCATAGCAGAACTCCCATTTCCGTATTAGGGAAGATTTTCAAGATTGACTTTCCATCAGTGATAATTCCTTGACTGTAAGGAGGACACTGCAATTTAAAAATAAACCATTTCCATAAAATTTGTCCTATACATTTTCTATTTTTTCAAGAGTGTGGTGATTCCTTCATTATATAATTTGTTTTACTTATCATGGTACTTTGGGGATGGTGAATTATATATCAAGCATTTAAAGACAGATCATGTGAATTTTTAAAATATGATTTGATAAAAAAGCATTACAATTGCCCAATGCTATATAAATGATTTATTGACAGAATAGATACAACCATTATGTTATGGCATTAGTTTCATTGATTATGTTAATGTGTTCTATTCCTTTTACCAACCACTGAGAATGACCATAAATATGAAAAGAAGAAAAAAAGAAAATTGTAGATTCATACTATTCTTAGATACATGGGAGAAATCCTCCCTTACTCATCCACCACCAAATTTGAATCAAGAAATAGTTAGAAGGCATTTGGGAACCTTTTATTAGCCAACTTAAGTTAATAAAAGACAATTAAATCTTTTTAGCATGGGCCATAACCTGAAAATTCCAAATGGATTATTCTGTGGTCATTTAACCAATAATTTTACATTACTACTAATATTTTTATTTAATAATATTTTTAAAAATAATTATTATTGCTAATAACAAAGTTGACAGAATTTTTAAAACACACCATATATTAAGCACTTTCTTTGTGACAAGCATTGTACCAGGCTCTAGGGACAGAAATAGAATAATAGATCTTTGCCTTCAAGGAGCTATCATTTAAACAGATGAAAACAACATATGGGAAGAAAAACATAACATTTAGTTAAATAATTTGTATATTGAACATGAGTTGATGAAAGGGTCAGTTAGTCAACATACCCTTTCTAGAAGGAGTGCTGGACAGCTATTGGTACAGTAAATAGAGTGCCAGGCCTAAAGTCAGGAAAACTTAAGTTTAAAGCCAATCTCAGATACTTACTAGCAGTGTGGCCCTCAAGAAGTCACTTAATCTTGTGTTACCTCAGCTTCCTCATCTGTAAAATGGGCTGGAGAAGTAAAAGGCAAACCATTCCAGTATTCTTGTCAAGAAAACCTGCTGGGTCACAAAGAGTTGCACACTACTGAAAATGACTGAACAGCAAAAAGAATCAATGGTATTATTTAATTACTGAGCCCAAGACAACTAATGACAAAATGATTTTAAGTAGATTACTGCTGTTGTTCTTTTTTTCCATTTTTTTTCTCTTTAGAATTTTATTTTCCAAATAACATGTAAAAACAAATTTTGACATCAATTTCTAAAAACTGTGTGTTCCAACTTCTCTTCCTCCATCCCTTCCCACCCTCACCCCAAGAACTCAAGCAATTCAATATAAATTATACATGAATAGTCATGGACAACATTTCCACATTAGCTAGATTGTGAGAGAAAACAGATAAAAACAAAATTTCATATTAAGAAATTGTCAAAAAATGTGTTTCAATCTGTTTTCACTTACCATCAATTATTTCTATGTAGATGGATTGCAATTTTCATAAGTCCTTCAGAGTTATATTGGATCACTGCCTTGCTGAGAATAACCACATGCTTCCCAGCAGATCATCTCATTTCACTCTGCTTCAGTTCATGTAGGTCTTTCCGGGTTTTTCTGATAGCATCCTGTTCATCGTAACTTTTATATAGTACCTTAAACTTAACAAATAATTTTCTTCACAATAGCCCAGGAGAGTAGGTACCATAGGTTTTGCCATTATAGTCAATCATCATAACTATTTCCCCCTATCCTATTCCCTTCCCATGATATTTAATCTATTTTCTATTTTCTTTTAACTTCTTCCTCCTCAAAAGTGTTTTACTTCTGACTGCCCCCTCCCTTGCTCTGCCCTTCCTTCTTTCCCCCTTCCCTCCTTATCCTCTCCCCCTCCTCCTTTTCTATAGGGTTAAGTAGATTACTCTTCCCAATTGGGTGTGTATGTTATTCACTCCTTGAGCCAACTCTAATGAGGTTAAGGTCTTTGAACTAATTCTGTATTCTAAATTTTTCTTCCTCCCTCCCTCCCTCTTCAACCCTCCTTATGAAATCAAGCAATTTAATCTTATATGTATGACTTATTCATACATTTGATGTTATGCAGAACTTCTTCCCCTTCCTCAAAAGTGTTTTGCTTTTTACTGTTCCCTCCCCCAACCCGCCCTTACCTCCTTACCTTCTTCTCCATCCTACACCCTTTTCTCCTTCCCCTCCAACTTTTCCTCAGGGAAAAAAAAATATATATATATATATATTACTACACCCACTTGAGTATGTATGTTATTCCCTCTTTGAGCAAATTCTGATGATAGTAAGCTTCACTGACTTACCACCCTCCTTTACCCTCAACCCCTCCCCTCCATGAGCTTTTTTTCTTCTTTCCTTCATGTGAGCTACATCTCCCCAGTCAACCTCTCCCTTTCCCCCTCCCCACAGTGCATTCTTCCTACACCTCAGCCCTATTTTAAAGATGTCATCATGAGTTAGCTAGGTGGCACAGTGGACAAAGCATCAGCCCTGGACCCAGGAGGTCTCAAGCCAAAATCTGGCCACAGATATGACACCCCACCCTGCTTGCCCCCCAAAGAGCAAAGAAACACAAAGAATAAATGCTTTTCATATATCATCCCTTCATATTCAGTTCAGACTTGTATCCGCTGTCAGAATGTATTCCTTTCAGCTACCCTAATACTGAGAAATTTCTTATGAGTTTGAAGTATTATCTTCCCATGTAGGAATGTAAACAGTTTAAACTTTTAATATCCCTCATAATTTCTTTTTCCTGTTTGCCTTTTTATGCTTCTCTAGGGTCTTGTATAACAAAGTCAAATTTTCTATTCAGTTCAGGTCTTTTCATCATAAATGCATGAAAGTCCTCTTTTTCATTGAAGTCCCACTTTTTCCTCTGAAAGAATATAATCAGTTTTGCTGGGTAGGTGATTTTTGGTTGTAGTCCCATTTCCTTTGCCCTGGAATATCATATTCCATGTCCTCTGGTCCTTTAATGTTGCTAGATCTTGTTTTATCTTTATTGTAGCTCCACAGTATTTGAATTCTTTTTTCTAGCTTCTTGCAATATTTTCTCCTTGACCTGGGATCTCTGGAATGTGGATATAATATTCCTGGAGGTTTTCCTTTTGTGATTTCTTTCAGGAGACATTCAGTGGATTATTTCAATTTCTATTTTGACTTCTGCTCCTAGACTATCAGGGAAGATTTCCCTGACAATCTCTTGGAAGATGTTGTCTAAACTCTTATTTTGGTCACAGTTTTCAGGTAGTCCAATGATTATCAAATTATCTCTCCTGAATCTATTTTCCAGGTCAGCTGTTTTTCCAAGGAGATATTTTATATTGCCCTCCATTTTTTGGGGGTGGGGGTGGGATTTGCTTTACTCTGTCTTGGTTTCTCATAAAGTCACTAACTTCCATTTCTTCAATCCTACTTCTTAGGCATTTTTTTTCTTCAGAGAGCTTTTGTATCTCCTTTTCCATTTGGCTTTTCAAGTTGTTGACGTTTTTCTCATGAATCTCCTGCATCACTTTCATTTTTCTTTCCATTCTTTCCTCCATCTCTCTAAATCTTCCTTCTATCTCTCGTTCTTTCTCTTCAAAGTCCATTTTGACTGCATCCATGGCCTGAGAACAAATCATATTTTTCTTGGAAGCTTTAGATGTAGAGGCCCTTAGGTTGTTATCCTCTTTTGAGGGTGCACCTTGATCTTTCTTGTCACTAAAGAAACTTTCAGTAATTCTCAACTTTCTTTGCTTGTTCATATTCCATCTTTTATTTGACTTTTAACTCCCTCATGGGGCAGGTAGGTGGCTCAGTGTATAAAGCACTGGCCCTGGATTCAGGAAGATTGAGTTAAAATCTGGCCTCAGACACTTGACTCGTATTAGCAGTGTGACCCTGGGAAAGGCACTTAACCCCAATTGCCTCACAAACCCCCCCAAACAAAACAAAAACAAAAACAAAAACCCAAACCCCCAAACAAACAAAAAACCCTCCCTCTTACAGTGGGGTCCTACTTCCAAGCTACACTTTCCCAAGCTTCAGAGGGTCCCAGGTGTTTTGGTTTGAGAGAGGGCAGGTTTTTCTCTCACCTGGCCTGTTCTCTGATCCAAAGATAACCTCAAGCCAGCTTGCTAGTTAACCAGCTAGCAAAGTGCTTTGGTGTTTCTCAGCTCCAACCAGCCTGTGCTCCTCCCCAACCTGGGCCTACTTCGGCTTACAATTTCTTCCTGGTTTCCCAACTGGGGTGAGATAGTTGAATTCCTCCTTAGGTCCTGCAGACATGCCTGTTCCCCCCCCCCCCCCGCCCATATGCTCAGCCTTCTCACCCAACTGTAAGCTTAATTCCAGAAGACCCTGGTGCTGCAGCTGATTTGGAGGCTCAAGGATAAGTTCCTCTGATGAAGCATGCCTGGGGTCTGTGATTGCAGTTTTGGACTTTGCTCACAGTCCAGCATGGCCCCTTTTAATGTGTCTTTGGTTGGAAAATAATCTCAGTCTTTCTTTTAGTGGGTTTTGCTACTCCAGGGGTTCTTTTATTGCTGTTTTGGGGGTAATTGTGTCAGGAGATCTGTGTGCTCAATTTTGTCCTTCATTTTCGAAGAGCACCATGACACTAGGAGATGATGTCATGACTTGCAGTCAATTAGATTTAAGTAAAAGCGGGTTATGCAAAGTCACTAAACTCATTCTCTCCTCCAGGGCTATTTGGTCCAGTGGCAAGATATGCAATAGGACAACTAAAAATTGTCCCCAGATGTTTGAGGCAATAGGGGTTAAGTGACTTGCCCAGGGTGACACAGCTAGTAAGTGTCAAATATCTTAGGGTCGATTTGAGTTCATGTCCTCCTGACTCCAGGACCAGTGCTCTTTCCACTGTGACACCTAGTTGCCTCTATGTAGATAACTAAATGGGACATGAACACAAAGCATAGTGTGGTGTCTGAGGCCAACAGCAAATATAATGGACTAGGCTGGGTTATTTTGCATTCCCTCAGTCATTGAACTGTGAAATGGGGCCATAGGATTGGAATTCCAAAGGAGAAGGGATCAATTTCCCCAAGAAGTGAGAGTATGGATGGATAAGAGTAGGCAACTATGCTGTGTAAGTTCAGGTGCAAAATGGAAGATGTTTTTACCAGTTAAAGGAAGAGTAACAAACTGATATTACATGGCATTGCTGGTGAAATGGATGACTAGATGAGACAGGGTGGTTATGTATGGTACTTCACTGCATCAACAAAGATTAAACTTATGGCAGTTCAGATTGCAGCTTTTCCATGACTTAGTGAACATCTTCAGGATCTGGTGATTTGGAAAAGTCATTATTCAGCCAATCTGATGATGGGTCTTTCACAATATAACCAAGTTGGTTCTTCTATTAAAGAATACAGTCCTTCAAGAAACTACTCATAATCATTTCATTTTGGTAGAATCTGACAGGGCTTGTGCTCTCTCTCATAACCTTTAAGAATTCAGAGCCATCTCTATGTTAGGATGAATGATTGGAATAGGATGATAGTAAGAATGATGAGAATTCCTCTCTTGGCTTTAAAGGGACTGGTATATGAAACTTAAAAAAAAATATTATGGTAATTCACATACAGTGTGGCATGTGGTACTCATTAATCATTTTAAGGGAGGTAGGAATTTGTTATGCAATGGGAGACACTGGAACATATTAGAGAGATTACTACCTTAAAGTCAGGAAGAAATAAGCTCAAATCCTGCTTCACAAAATACCAGAAAGGTGGCCCTGAGTAAGTCAGCCCCATCTGGAAAATGGGGATAGTAATATATGCATTATTTAACATAAGGTTTTTATGAGAATCAAATTTTATAATGCAAAATGTTTTGCAAACATTGACATATTACATGTGTCAATTTTTATTATTATATGTGGCCTTATTGACATTTATTAAAATGGAGTAAAAAATGAGAGGAGAATATGACTGAGTAGAAGGATAAAGCTAATCTCAAGCATTATTTCAGGAGTAATTGATGGATTAGTAGTTTTAATAATATTGATTCTCCCTCCACTTATTTAGATTGCAGTCCTTCCAATGTCTTATTGTCCTATGCAATTCTTATCTATGATTTCACATAATTCTTCATTTAGAGCCCACCCAGGACACTGAACACCTTATTCTGCTTCTCTTAATATCATAGGCTTATCAATGCAATGCTCCAGCAGACAAGCTGTGTTGTATGATTTCAAATATTAAGACTAAGAATAATACTAATGATAATAATGATAATGGTGGTGATGATTATAAATAATGAAAATTGCTAACATTGATATAGAATTTACTAGGTTCCAGGCACTGTGCTAAGTGTCTTTTCATTGTCATCTCATTTGATCCTCATGCCAACCCTTGGAAGATTTGTGCTATTATGATACTCATTCTACAGATGAGGAATCTGAGGTGAACAACTGTTAAGTGTCTTACCCAAATTCATAGCTACTAAGTATCTGAGACTGGATTTAAATCCAGGTCCTCCTGATTCCAAGCCCAGAACTCCATGTACTGCACCACCTAGCTAGGATCACAATATCACAAAATTAGAACTACAAGTATTCTCAGAGGCCGCCTGACCCAATCTTCTTATTTTACCAATGAAAAAACTGAGATTCAAGGAGATTATATGTTTGCCAACCTCAAATTGGCTTACAAAAGATAGGCTTACAACCTAAGTCCTCTGACTCCAAAGCCAGTGCTCTTTCCACTGTAACATGCATCCTAGAACTCAATCCTAATTGCTAAGAGAAAATTTAAAAAGCATCATAAATAAATCAAGTACTCATTGAATAAACAAAACTGCTGAAATCCACTAAACCTTTTTACTTATTCTGAATGATACCATAATGGTGTTCTCCATTCTGATTTATGAGTGTATGTTGTAGAAAGCTAAAATTATGCATGACTGAATAACATATTGCACATAATTTTGTTATGTGGTGGAAGAATATAGACTAAAATGTGCTAACTTCTTTCAATTCACAGTGATTTTTACACAATTTTTATTCCCATGCTTTTGATCAATTTTTTTATCATTATGTAAATAAATCCATTCCATAGGTGATCTATCGTGTCAACTCCAGTCCCCATCTTGTGTGTTGGGTGCATACTCTACTACCTTTCCCCATGCTACTTCATTGCTATTGATTTAATTGTCCCTCTGCCATGCACTAAGTTTAAAGGGTGAAGTTTTCTACAAATTTACCTCTGTGAGTCGGCTTAAAGAGTACAGGTTCATTAAGTCAATAAATTATGATTCATACCCCACTTCTATTTTAAGTTAATTCATTACTCATTTTCTTAATCCTTACAAGTATGCTATGGCTGTCTAATGTTTGTCTGTATCTGTGAAACTCTTTATCATGATACCTGTCATGTGAGCTTCCTCAGCAACTGTAACCAATTGTTTGCTTAAATCTATATACGAGGATCATGGTATATTGGCTAGAGAGCCAGCTTCAGAACCTAGGAGACCTGGATTCATTTCCCACCTCTGCTAAATCATGGATGTTTGATTGGGCAAGTCATTGATCTCTTGATGTTCTAGACACCTCTCTATACCTATACATTGCCATGAAGGCACAAACTTGCAATGGTAGAGCAAGTTTGCTCAACTGGGAGTTCCCTACATTGAGGAATTCACAAATCCAGTCCTTATCCTTTATCTGTTCTTGATATTTGTTTGAAGTGAAATTCCATACATTTGGTATGTCCTAAAAAGGCATATTGATCACCAGCCATTGGGATTTCCTTCCTGAACCATGTTTCCTACTAAGACTAGGGTCTTCTCCTTCTCAAAACCAGAATGTTGCTTGGAGACTCAGATTCTGGTTGAAATTCACAATCTTTTCAGCCATCTATCAAACAACCAACAAATATGTTTTCAGTATTACCTATGTGCCTGGCCCTGTAGATAGAACTGCCTTAACAAACTGAATTATCAATGAATTTTGGGACATTCACCTCTCTTTCCAGCAATGAGAAACTTTCAGCTGTCAAGTATCTGGCATGTATTCCAATAGATCAGGATCAGTCCTGGGAAAACCTGACAACCAAACAGAAGAGTAAGGTATTATTTCTCTCATTCTTTAACTGTTTACATCCACTACACTGGAGACCCAGTGAAAATTATTTAAATAAGAAATTTGGATCTGGTGTTTCTCCTTAGGGGAAGTAGAAAAGTACCCAATGTACAATGTCAGTCAAGTATACAAGAGCAATGCATTTCCTTTATAAAAAAGGAATGCTTAACACAAAATCTCACAAGTATTGAAAGAAAAATTCAAAGAAGCATCAATAATAACATAATTATTTTTATACTCTTTTAGTAGGTTAAGATTAAAATCGTAGAAAAAATAATCCCTTTGTCATTTGATTAATAAGCACTTCATCTTGGCTTTGAAATGTCTAAACAATTCTGTCTATGTTCTTGTCTTTTAAAAAGCCATGCTGGGGCAGCTAGGTGGCACAGTCCATAAAGCACTGACCCTGGATTCAAGAGGACCCGAGTTCAAATCCAGCCTCAGACACTTGACATTTACTAGCTGTGTGACCCTAGGCAAGTCACTTAAACCTCATTGCCCTGCAAAAAAAAAGTCAAGCTGAGGGTTGGGCTCACACTCCTGTAAGTGTTTATCTTCTTGTCCAAGAAGTGTTATAAATAATGTAGAGAGGATATATCCCACAGTACAGTTAGCATCTACTGAGAACCCCAGGTCTTCTGACTTCTTGAAGGATAACCCTAATCCTAGACGTCCCTCTATGTATTATTATTCCATTACCTATGATCAGGCGAAGGAATATAGAACAGTAGAATCATCCAGGGTCCCACACTCAATTCATTTACCTGAGTACTAGCATTAGCTGCCATATGGAAGCAATCACTGTGTTAGTAGGATAGAGATGAGTAACTCTCCCCATTTCTTGACCTTTGTCTTGAATAGCAATCAAGTGTTCCAAGAGGCAGAGCTGAGGGGGGAGACATTCAAGGAATGGAGGACAGACTGTACAAAAACACAGTCACGAGATAGAATGATGTGTACAGAGAGCAATAAGGAAATTGGTTTGCCAGGGTTTTGATGGGAAGAAATATGTGACCAGTCTGGAAATATATGGTGATGTTAGAGTTTATCAAGGCTTTAAAATTTTATACAGTGGTAAATATATGCTTAATATTTTCCCAAAAAGCTGATTAGAGTTAGCTGAGGAGGATAGACAGATAGACAGGTGTATAGGTATAGATATGCATGTTTGTATATGCATATATATGCATATATGTACATAAATATATATGTAAGTATCTAATTAAATTGATGGGGAGGAGAGTTATTAAATTGACCAGAATATTTTTCAAGATTATTTTTCTTAAAAAGTTAATTGATGTCTACTGGTTGATCATTCATGGGGAATATCAATGGGAGCTTATGAGTAACAGTTCTATAAAATCAGAATCCTGAAGCTAATTATAGCAATGATGCTCTTAGGAGTACTCTAGGGCTAAAGCAAGTCAGTAATCACTGGTGGTTGGGTGTATCATATTAGGTAGCCATCATTATCCCCTTGACTGTGTGGTCAGGTTGGAAAGGAATCCACTCTACCAGGAGGGAGTTTAATAGAAAGGAAGTCACACCCAATGAAAGACCCTGAATAGTTCTACTCATACAAATGCAAAAGAGAATTTTGTGATCTATAGCTCTGCCTTCCTGCTCATCATCACCATAGAATTATATATGGATAGAATTGAAAAGGTCATTCAATTATTCAGAAAGTCTTTGCTACATTAACTCTAACTGGGCAGTTAGAGAAACAAGATATTTTTGCTTTTCACCTATATTCAGAGGCTTTGCATGGCCTTCAAAGAGGTATTTGATGCATGGACTAAATTGCACAATCCTTTCCCTGTGTTTTTGGAAGATTTCAATAGAATACACTTGGAAAATTATGTGCAGGTATTTCCAGACCCTAACCTGAGTGATTATATTAGATGAGCGGGCTGGATGGAAAAGGTAGCTGAAGAAGAGATCCAGCTAGTTTACAAGTACTTAATAAGTATAAACTACTACCAGGCCAGTTCTAAGTATATATGGAGAAGATGATTGCTAATGGAGAATGATCTGAAGCATTCCTATAAGGTCCTTTCCTTTACCAGATGTAACTGCCTACACTACTACCTGGAAATCTACCACTAGAATTTGATGATACCAATGTGTTAAGCATTTCTTTCTCCCAATAAGGGATTTTAAGATGCAAATATTACTTGGGAGTGGCAACACATGGAAATTTTAGCATTTTTTGTGAAGAGAGAGATAGAAGAATAATACCTGAAGTGAGGACTGGGTGTGACCAGTAGGGGTAAGATGAGGTATAAAATAGAAAAAGGAGGCTGACTCACTTCATGAGGACTCAGTCGCAATCTCATCATTTTGTGGATCAGGTAAAAATACCAGTATTTTTTCTCCACAGGTGGGTATGGGGAAGGGTAAGTTGAAAAGGTGGTGATATATTCTGGGTGTCTAAGTTATAACTACCCTGAAAGACTGTCTCGTGAATCAGAAGAAAGCTGGAAATTTGCTTCACAGTTGTTATTTGTAATTATGCTCCACTTCCTCTGCCATTTAGATTTGAGATAGGCATTAGCAATTATCTTGACCAGTCCCTCTTTGGAGGGATGAATATACTTCTTGTTGTTGTTTTTCCATGACATTGGGATGTCATGACTTTCAGTGAATTGAATTAAAGTGAGGGAGAATTGGGCAAATTCTCCCCTCCAGAGCCATCTAGGTCCAGTGACAAGATAACAACAGGATGACTGGAGATGACCTTGGTTCTTTAAAACAATTGGCATTAAGTGACTTGCCCAGGGTCATACAGCTAGTAAATTTTTGAGGTTGGATTTGAACTCAGATCCTCCAAAGTTAGGGCCAATGCTCTATCCATTGTGCCAACTAGCTGCCCCAATAAATAAATATACTAAGGCCTAGATAAATGAAGTAAGTTTCTAAGATTTCATGTCTAGTCAGTGTCAGAGTTAGGTCTAAGACTCATGTCTTCTGGATATACCTGTCCTGCTCTCTTTCAACTCTATTGCCTCTCATTTATAGGCTTTATCACTCATACTAAATTGTAGGGTTTTCAAGGGCTAGAATCATATTTTCTTTCCTTCTTTCTTTCTTTCTTTCTTTCTTTCTTTCTTTCTTTCTTTCTTTCTTTCTTTCTTTCTTTCTTTCTTTCTTTCTTCCTTCCTTCCTCCCTTCCTCCCTCCCTCCCTCCCTCCCTCCCTCTCTCTCTCTCTCTCTCTCTCTCTTTCTTTCTTTCTTTCTTTCTTTCTTTCTTTCTTTCTGATGTAGGAGGCAAAAAGAGGGTTACCTGAAAAAACTAAGACCCAAGCTCTAATTTAGATATGAGCTCTAAAAGGGATTCAGACCCCAGTTAATGGGTAATTTAAGACTTGAGTCTTCATTAAAACAAGTCAAGGCCTAGGTTCTCACTACCCAAATTAATCAGCATCCCTAAGAAGAACATACAGAGTTAGGTTATTGAGACGTGAACTATAACAATCATACACTGACGGGGCATAGAAATTAAAACTGAAAAATGAAAATATTTTGAAAGTAAGCATGGGAATCAAAAAGGTGACATGCATCGAAAAAGTCAAATTTGTCCCTAGATTCACCTTAGGATATATAAACCCCCAAAACACACCTCCATGGGAAAAAGATACCCACATCGGGGGTTGGCTCAAGCACCCAGGAACTCCAAATTAGGATAACCCCTCCCCTGTACTTCCCTAAAGTGGAGATTATTATAATGAGGCTGATAACCAATTTATCCATACTCTAAATATAACTATCTTTTCTTTCCCTATTCAAGAGATACCTTTCCACTTTTCTAGTTCTCTTCCTGTTTTCACTCACAGTATTGCAATAAAACTTGTGAAACTGTCTTGTAATTCTTTCGAGATGCCTCATGATCAATTTGACCCTAAATCCATCCCACATCACTTTCTTTGTTTCTTTGTTCCTTCCTTTCTTCCTTCTTTCTTTCTCTATCCAAAAATAAAAGTTTCTCCATCATTGGTGATTGCAAGTACATGTTGGGGGGCAGCTAGGTGGCACAGTGGATAAAGCACTGGCCTTGGATTCAGGAGGACCTGAGTTCAAATCCAGCCTCAGACACTTGACACTTAACTAGCTATGTGACCCTGGGCAAGTCACTTAACCCCAACTGCCCTGCAAAGAACAAACAAACAAACAAAACCAAGCAAGTACATGTTGGGCTAATTAGCTTGAGGTCCCTTTCAATTTAAATTTTATGACTCTCTAAATGTAGTGCAACTCTTACTTTCTTTTTTAAAAAAAATTTTTGTTCCAACTTCTCTTCCTCCCTCCCTTTCCACCCCCCAACCTCAAGAACTCAAGCAATTCAAAATAGGTTATACATGAGTAGTCATTGAAAACATTCCCACATTAGCGAGGTTGTGAGAGAGAACAGTTAAAAAACAAAACTTCAGATTGAGGAAGTGTCAAAGAAAAAAAAATTAAAAATGTGTTTCCATCCGTTTTCAGATACCATTAATTCTTTCTCTGTAGATAGATTGCAATTTTCATAAGTCCTTCAGGATTATATTGGATCGTGGCCTCACTGAAAATTACCACATGCTTCCCAGCAGATCATCTTACATTATTGTTGTTATTTTTTTATACAGTACATTTCACTCTTCTTCAGTTCATGTAGGTCTTTCCAGGTTTTTCTGATAGTATCCTGTTCATCATAACCTATATATAGTACCTTAAACTTAACAAAGAATTTTCTTCATAATAGACCAGCAAAGTAGGTACCATACATTTTGTCATTATAGTCAATCATCATAACTATCTCCCTCCATCCTATTGCCTCCTCATGACATATAATCTATTTTCTATCTTCTTTTACCCTATTTCTCCTCAAAAGTGTTTCAGTTCTGACTGTCCCCTCCCCTGCTCTGACCTACCTTTTTTCACCCATGCCCCCTCATCCTCTTCCCTTCCTACTTTCCTGTAGGGTTAAATAGATTACTCCTTCCAATGGGGTGTAAGTGTTATTCCCTCCTTGAGCCCACTCTGATGAGATTAAGGTCTTTGAGCTAATTCTGTGTGCTAATGTTTTCTTCCTCCTTCCCTTTTCAACCCTCCCTATGAAATCAAGTAATTCAACATGTCATACTTGTGCAGTTATGCAGAATATCTTCACCTTCCTTGAAAGAATTTTACTTTTTACTGCACTCTCCCCCAATCTGCCCTTCCCTCCTTCTACTCTTCTCTCTCCCCATCTCCCTCCCCTCTCATGAATTCTTTCCTGTTTACAATTTTTTATGATTCTTCAGGGTCTTGTATTTGAAAGTCAAATTTTCTATTGAGTTCAGGTCTTTTCATCACAAATGCCTGAAAGTCTTCTTTTTTATTCATGTCCCATTTTTTCCTCGGAAAGATTAAACTCAGTTTTGCTGGGTATATGATTCTTGGATGTAGTGCCAGTCCCTTTGCCCTCTGGAATATCATATTCTATGACCTCTGGTCCTTTAATGTAGATGCTGCTAGATATTATTTTAGCCTTATTGGAACTCTATAGTATTTGAATCCCTTTTTTCTAGCTGCTTAAAATATTTTCTCCTTGACCTGGAAGTTCTGGAATTTGGCTATAATATTCCTGGAGGTTTTCCTTTTGGGATCTCTTTCAGGAGGTGATTAGTGAATTCTTTCAATTTCTATTTTGCCTTCTGCTTCTAGAATATCAGGGCAATTTTCTCATACAATCTGTAGGAAGATTCTATCTAAACTCTTATTTTGGTCATGGTTTTCAGGTAGTCCAGTGATTTTCAAATTAACTCCCCTGGATCTGTTTTCCAGGTGAGTTGTTTTTCCGAGAAGATATTTCATATTGCCCTGTATTTTTTTTTTTTATTCAGTTGGATTTGCTTTACTGTCTTGGTTTCTCATGAATTCACTAGCTTCCATTTGTTCAATCCTAGTTCTTAGGCAATAATTTTCATCAGACAGCTTTTTTATCTCCTTTTCCATTTGGCTTTTCAAGCTATTAACTTTTTTCTCATAGCTCTCCTGCATTGCTCTTATTTCTCTTTCTATTCTTTCCTCCCTTTCTCTAAATCTTCCTTCTATTTCTCCTACTTTCTCTTCAAAGTTCATTTTGAGGGCTTCCATAGCCTGAGACCAATTCTTATTTTTCTTGGAAGCTTTGGATGCAGGGGCCCTGAGGTCTTTATTCTCTTCTGAGGGTGACCTCAATCATCCTTTTGGCTGAAGAAACTTTCTCTTATTATCATCTTTGCTTGCTCATCTTGTAGGTTTTTACTTGACTTTTAGCTCCCTCTTATGGCAGGGCCATACTTGCAAACTATACTGCCTCAAGCTTTAAATGGTCCCAGGTGTTTTGGTTTGAGGGGGAGCAGGTTATTCTCTCACCTGGCCTGTTCTCTGGTCTGAAGGTAACTTCAAGCCATCTTGCCAGTTAACCAGCCAGCAGAGTGCTGTGGTGGTTTTCAGCTTTGACAATCTTTCACCCTTCCCCAACCTTGACATCTTGCCACTCAAGATTTCTTCCTGGTTCCCTGTTGGGGTGGGATATCTGACCTCCTCCTCAGGTCTGGCAAACACCCCTCTGTTTTCCACCCCCAGGCCAGCCATTCAGCCCTCTCACCTGATGGTAAGCTTAGTTCCAGAAGATGCCAGTGCTCCAGCTGATTTAGAGGATGGGGATAAATTCCTCTTGCACAACATGTTTGGGATCTTCTCATCAACATCAAAACATATCATTGTACTTTGAGCATTTCCAGTATACACTAACAAAATAGGGAAATTTTAGTATAATGAATAAAATATGTATGATGTTTTCAGTATTTTTTTCAAGCAGTGTGAGAGTGCAGTATTAGAGAAACTATAATACCTATATCCTGGGTCTTATGATATGAAAGATATAATTCATCATAATTATTAAGAATCTGAGGCACAGAGGAGCAAGGTGGCACAGTGGATAAAGCACCAGCCCTGGATTCAGGAGGACTTGAATTAAAATCCAGTCTCAGATACTTGACACTTACTAGCTGTGAGATCCTGAGCAAATCACTTAACCCTCATTGCCTCCCACAAAAATAATCTGAGACACATCAGCATTTATAGGAGAAAATATTTGTTTATATATTTAGCTATGATGGAACATAGCTTTGCATAATCAAAATTTATTAGTTTAACTGTTGGTCCAATAAATTGTTGTCCAATGAAAGTGAAATGATATACTATTGTAGGAATTGAACCACACCAAGTCAGTTTTTCTTATGAATGAATACAGAAGACAAAAAAAAGTCAGCTAAGGAAAAGGCTGACTACTAGGTTCTTCTTAAAGTCCTAAATGAATGAGTTAGCAAAGTTTATTCCAATTAATGCCCAAAGGAAATTAGAACTATCATTTTAAGGGATACATTTTCACCTTGCTTTGTTATGCTATTGATAATAATACGTGACTCTGACATTTATGCCATGAAAATAATTATAACTCATCTGCCAATATCCATTGTAGAGTAAGAAGAAGTACTTGCCAAGATCCTCCCAAGTGAATCAACATATATCTTGACTTGTTTGTAACTAGTTTTGACTTGACTGACAGATTCAAGAGAGGTGTTAAAGAATAATTCACACCTAGTTGACACCTTTGATTAATTCAATCAATAATTCAAACAAAAAATATTCCTTAACTAATAAAGATAGCAGGGCTTAAAGCATCTTATTGGTTACATTAATCTGAATTTGAGGATGTGATATGTCTTTACTATGATAGGATGAAAAGACATGGATGGTTTATGATCTGCATTGCTGGAAGGAATATTGAGTTCATATTGATGAAATCAGAGATCCTGAAAAACTGACCTTGAAACAAGTCTACAATAATATAACTACAAATTGCATAGGAGATCTTCTGGACTTTCTGAATGTAGAACAAAGCAAGTCATTTGCTTTTCAAAGTGAAATTTTTGGAAAATTCCAAATTCTTAAATTTAAAGGGAAATAACAAGGCATTTAGCAACTGTTATTATATTATTTCTTCATATACCAAATGTCAACATGCTTCCAGCACCTGCTACATGAAGGACCATACTGCTATTGTTTAACAGATGCATTGAGATACTTCCAACAGCTAACAATTGGCTGATATTTTGGAAAGGCCATTTGAGAAAATCCAGTTTATAATTGTAAGAATGGTTTTGTATGTGTCCCACATCATTATCTATTCATGTTCAGTGTAGCTATGGTTTGTCACTTCCAGGGAACCAGAGCTGTAGGAACAGAACAAAAGGAATGTGTGTTCAATAGTAGATTTCCTACTCAGACTGAATTGGTGTCAATTGTTTTTTAGAATACCACTAAGGTTAGGTCGTAGGAGTAATTCATGAACAAATAACTATTATGTGCTATTAAACTTGGAGTAGCATGTGGCCTCAGTGCCAATGGTTACAGGAATCAAAGCCATCAGCTTTTGTAGTTGTGTTCAATAATTTAGAGTGGTATACAATTATATGGGCAGACATCTCTCTTTTCTATTGAATAAATGCCCCCAAAGCATTTTTAGATAAAAAAAAGGCTTTTTTTATATTCCCTTTTTCACAGCACAGTTTACCCACACAAGTAAGCTAAATTCTCACCTATATTACCTGGAGATAAAACCTAATTTAACAGAACTACTGGGAGAACATAAAATCCACAAAGGCCAGTAATAGATCATTTGTGATCTGGCATTTTGAAAAAAAAATTTCCAACTTCAGAAAATGTTAAAGGGAGATTCAAGTTTTCATTTTGTTAGTCATTGCGTAGGCAAGGGAGTAAGTGTTATTGTGGTGCTTTGCAGAAATTTTAGGCTATGAGAGCTAGGAAGTGAAGTTTATTACAGAAATATCACTTGTGTACAATGTTTTAGATTTCCTCCAGTATAACCTATGGGATTATACGGTGGGAGCTGGACAATGCCCTTATTTCTTCCTGTCAATTGTGAGACCTTTCCTACAGCAATTGCTTAATAATTATGATTGAAAGGATGTCTTGGAGCCAAGATGGCAGAGAGAAGCCTGGAAGTTGCTTGAGCTTTTACAAATTTCTCTGGGAAAGAACATTAAATCAAGCTTGCAAACAGATTCTGGAGCTATATACCCTACAAAAGGATGGAATGAAATCATCTTCTGGCTTAAGATAACTTAGAAGGACTTCGTAAGAGGTTTGTTTCACCTGGGCAAAAGGGGAGTGCAGTACAGTGCAGAGGGTGTCTGGTCAAGCCAGAACAAGACTCTTAGCTACAGCACAGATCAGCAGCTGAGGTCCCTAGATCTGGCATCAGAAAGCTACTGGCACAACAGGCCAGTTGTGAGGTCTCCCCAGCCCCAACACAGACGGCAATCTGCCCATGTGGCTTATCTGGTACACAACAGGTACTACTAGGTTAAAAGATGACTAAGAAACAAAAAAGAACCCTCATTCTAGAAAACTACTATGGCAACAGGGAAAAAGAAAACACAAATGCAGAAAAGGACAACACTACATGTGAAGCCTCCAAAGGGAATACAAATTGCTATACAGATCAAAAAGTCTTCTTTGAAGAGCTAAAAAGCAGTTTAAAAAATTTAATAAGAGAAGGAGAACAAAAAATGGGAAAAAAGGAGAGGTATGAAAAAGAGACCCAATAGCTTGGAAAAGGACAAAAATTGGCTGAGGAAAATAATTCCTTAAAAAATACAATTAGCAGGGCAGCTAGGTGGCACAGTGGATAGAGCACTGGCCCTGGAGTCAGGAGTACCTGAGTTCAAATCTGGCCTCAGACACTTAACACTTACTAGCTGTGTGACCTTGGGCAAGTCACTTAACCCCAATTGCCTCACTAAAAAAAAAAAAAGGAAAAAAATACAATTAGCAAAATGGGGAAAATCCACTGAAGAAAACAACTACTTAAAAATTAGAATTGGCCAAATGGAAAAAGAGGTAAAAAAGCTGACTGAAGAAAATAATTCCTTAAATATTGGACTTGAGCAGGCAGAAACTAATGACTCTATAAGATATCAGGGATCAGTCAAAGTTAATCAAAATAATTTAAAAATAGAAGCAAATGTAAAAAAAGGATAATATTCAATATGGTTCCCTACATGGGAAATGATTCTTGTAACTCTTTTTTTTTTTTTTTTTTGGATGAGGCAGTTGGGGTTAAGTAACTTGCCCAGGTTCACACAGCTACTAAGTGTTAAATGTCTGAGGCTGGATTTGAACTCAGGTCCTCCTGAACCCAGGGCCAGTGCTCTATCCACTGCACCACCTAGGTGCCCCATTTCTTGTAATTCTTAAGAACTGTATCTCTACTGGTGTAAATAAAAGGAATTTACATAGACAAATGTTGTGGGCATTAGTTGATTTTACTGTGATGATATAGAAACAGAAACCTAAGGGATGATAAATAATTGTACTGGGAGAAGAGGAAAGGAGGGGCAGAATTGGTTAAATTACATCATAGGAAGAGGAAGAAAAAGATTACAGTAGAAGAAAAGAAGGGAGGGAGGGGATGAACATTGTTTGAACCTTACTCTCATCAGATTTGGCTCAAAGAATAATATAGCATATACACTCAGATGGGTATAGAAATTTATCTTACCGTATAGGGAAGTAGGAGAGGAAAGGGGAAAGAAAATGGTTGGCACTAAAAGAAGGGGGAGCAGTAGAAGGGGAAAAGGGAAAGAAAAGGGAGGAGGGCTGATAGAAGGGAGGTCAGATTGCAGGAGGTCAGAAGCAAAATAAATTCTAGGAGGGATAGGGTAAAAGGAGAGAGAAAGTATAAATAAGGGAAAATAGGAAAAAGGGAAATACAGAATTAATAATAATGACTGTGATTGTAAATGTGATTAACTCTCCCATGTGGGTACCAATTTTTAATTGGGGAGTGCTAGCTAAGCGGCTCGCCACAATATTGGGGCAAGGAAGGAAACCGGCAACCTCCCTCAAAACAGAACAAGATTTATTTAACAAGAACGAACTTAAAAAAAAAAAACAAAACACAAACAGGATCAGTAGGATCAAGGGAAAGGAAATAAAAATGGGGAAAGGGAAATTATAATACCTGAAAAATACCACCGCCCAGGAATCAGCTGAAAATATGCAGCAGAATGCCTGTTGCTCTCCAGCTTCCACCTAGAATGCCCTATTCTCCTCCCCCAAACCTAGAAACACCCCACACAGTCCCAGCCAATGGGATGGCTGCTCTGACAGTCACATGACTGCCCTCACTAGGCTTCCAATCATTATAATTTTGCCAGGCCCATGTAGGCATCCACGAGTGGTGATGATGTGAGGTGCCAGAGCCCTGGCAATGGCTACAGCCAGTGGGTGGAGCACTGTTTGTGGAACCCCAGGCCAGTGCTCGCTGAGGCATAATATAATTAATCAAATAACAATTAATTCTTTACACCCATAAAGTGGAAACAGGAGAGTGGATTAAAAACCAGAAGCATACAATATGCTGTTTACAAGAAACACATTTGAAGCAGAGAGATACAAACAGAGTAAAGGTAAAAGGCTGGAGATTAATATATTCTGCTTCAGCTGAAGTAAAAAAAAAAAAAAGCAGGGGTAGCAATCCTTATCTCAGAGAAAACAAAAGTAGAATTTAATCTAATTAAAATAGATAAGGAAGGAAACTACATCTTGATAAAAGGTACCATAGACAATGAAGTCATATCAAGACTGAACATATATGCACCAAGTGGCATAACATCTATATTCTTAGAAAAGAAGTTAAGTATGTTAAAGGAAGAAATAGACAGCAAAATTAGATTAGTGGGGAACCTCAACTTTCCTCTCTCAGAACTAGTTAAATCTAACCACAAAATAAATAAGAAAGAAGTTAAAGAGGTGACTAGAACTTTAGAAATATTAGATATGATAGACATCTGGAGAAAAGCAAATGGGGATAGAATGTAATACACCTTTTTATCAGTGGTACATGGTATCTACACAACAATTGACCATGTATCAGAGCATTAAAAGTTTACAACCAGATGCAGAAAGGCAGAAATAGTAAATGCATCATTTTCAGATCATGATGTAATAAAAATTGTGTGTAACAAATGGCCATGGAAAGATAGAACAAAATTTCATTGGAAACTAAATAATCTCATCCTAAAGAATGTGTGTCAAACAACAAAACTTAGAAATCATCAATAATTTCATCAAAGAGAATGACAATAATGAGACAATACAGTAAAACTTATGGCATGCAGCCAAAGCAGTTCTTAGGGGAAATTTTGTAACTCTAAATGCCTACATGAATAAAATGGAGAAAGGGGACATCAATGGATTGGAAATGCAAGTAAAGAATAAAAACTAGAAAGATAACAAATTAACAGGCCTCAATTAAAAACCAAATGAGAAATTAAAATCAAAGGAGACATTAATAAAACTGAAAGTAATAAAACTATTAAATTAATAAATAAAACTAAGAGCTGCTTAAAATATAATAGCATGAATATACATTTATTTCATTGGAATTTTAGAAAAGAAAGAAGAAAACCAAATTATGTATATATCAAAAATGAAAAGGGCAAATGCACCACCCATGAAGAGAATATTAAAGCAATAATTAGGAGCTATTTTGCCCAACTGTATGCCAATAAATTTTACAATCTAATTGAAATGAATATTTACAATAATATAATTTGCACAGATTAACAGATGAAGAAATAAAACCTTAAATAAGACCATTAAAAATAAAAATTCAAGAAATTCAAGAAATCCTCAATGAACTTCCTAGGAAAAAAATCTCTAGGGCCAGATGTATTTACAAGTGAATTCTACCAAACATTTAAAGAACAATTAATTCCAATACTGTATAAACTTTTTTGGCAAAATAGGCAAAGGAGCCCTACCAAATTCCTTTTATAAGACAAATGAGGTACTGATTCCTAATCCGGGAGAAACCAAAACAAAGAAAGAACATTTTAAACCAATTTCTCTGATGATTATTTATGCAAAAATTCTAAATAAAATATTAGCAAAGGGGTTACAACAATTTATCACCAGGATAAAACACTATGACCAGGTGGGATTTATACTAGCAATTCAGGGCTGGTTCAATATTAGGAAAACTATCAACATAACTACATCAATAACAAAACTGAAATCATATGATTATCTCAATGGACACAGAGAACGCTTTTGACAAAATGCAGCACCCATTACTATTAAAAACAGGACAGAGCATGGGAATAAATGGAGCTTTCCTTAAAATATAGAACAGAACCGATCTAAAACCATCAACAAATATTATATATAATGGGGATATATTAGAAACCTTCCCAATAAGGTAGGGGTGGAACAAGGATATTTATTTTCATAACTATTAGTCAATATTTTTCTAGAAATATTAGCATTAGCAATAAGAAAAGAAAAATATATTGAAGGAGTTAGAATAGAAAAGGAAGAAACAAAACTAACACTCTTTGCAGATGATATGATGGTAGTTTTAGAGAACCCTAGAGAATCAAATAAAAGACTATTTGAGACAATTAATAACTTAAAGTAGCAGGATATAAAATAAACACACATGAATCATCAGCATTCCTATACATGGGTAATAAAGCCCAGCAGCAAGAGATAGAAAGAGAAATTAAATTTAAAATAAATGTAAACAATATAAAATATTTGGGAGTCTATTTGACAGGACAGAGAAATTATATGAACACAATTACAAAACACTTTTCACTCAAATAAATTCAGACCTAACAATCAGAAAGATATCATTTTTTCAAGGGTAGAGCAAGATAATATTATAAAAATGGCATTTCTACCTAAATTAATTTACTTATTCAGTACCGTACCAATCAAAGTACACAAAATTATTTTATAGAGCTAGAAAAAAATAATAAAATTCATCTGGAAAAATGAAAGGTCTAGAATATCAATGGAATTAATGAAAAAATGCAAAGGAAAGTGGCTTAGCTGTACCAGATCTAAAAGTAAATTATAAAGCAGCAGTCATCAAAACTATTTGGTACTGGCTAAAAAATAGAGAAGTGGATCAGTGGAATAGGTTAGGCATAGGAGACATAGCAGTAAATGAGTATAGTAATCTACTATTTGATAAACCAAAAGACTCCAGGTTATGGGATAAGAACTCACTATTTGACAAAAACTACTAGGAAAAGTGGAAAATAGTATGGCAGAAACTAGGTATAGACCAACATCTTAAAAATATTTAATTTGATTTTTAATTTTTTTCCAAATTACATATAAAGATTATTTTTGAGTTCCAAATTTTTCTTCCACCCACCCTTCCCCCACCCTCACTAGGCCAGCAAGCAACCTGATGTGGTTATACATTATAAATGCTTTAAACATATTTACACATCAGTCATGTTGTAAGAGAGGAATCAGAACAAAAGGGGAAAAAAGCACAAGACTGAAGAAACAAGAACTATAACAAAAAAGCAACAAAAGTGAAAATAGTATGCTTCGATCTGCATTGAGACTCCATAGTTCTTTTTCTGAATGTGGAGAGCATTTTTCACCATAAGCCTTTTGGCATTGTCTTGGATCATTGTACTGCTGAGAAGAGTTAATTTTATCATAGTTGATTATCATAAAATGGTGTTGATACTATGCACAATGTTCTCTTGGTTCTGCTCAATTCCCTCAGCATCAATTCATGTAAGTCTTTCCTGGTTTTTCTGAAATCCATCTGCTTATTTCTTATAGCACAATATTCCCCAATTGATGAGCATCCCCTCAATTTCCAGTTCTTTTCTACCACAAAAATAGAAGCTATAAATATTTTTGTATACATAAGTCCTTGTTGCTTTTTTATGATCTCTTTGGGATGTAGACCTAGTAGTGGTATTGCTGGGTCAAAGGGTATGCACAGTTATATAGCCTTTTGGATATGGTTCTAAATTGTTTTCCAGAATGGTTTAAATAGTTCACAACTCCACCAACAGTATATTAGTCTTCAAAATTTCCCACATCTTCTCCAACATTTATCATTTTCCTTTTTTCATAGACCAACATCTTACACAATATAACAAAATAAGGTAAAAATGGGTATATGATTTAGACATAAAGGATAATATTATAGGGAATTAGGAGAGGAATGAATAGTTTACCTTTCAGATCTATGGAAAGGGGAAGAATTTACGACCAAAGAAGGGATAGAGAATGTTATGAAATGCAAAATGAATCAAGTTCATTACATTAAATTTAAAAGGTTTTTGAACACAAAAAACCAATGCAAACAACATTAGAAGGAAAGCAGAAAGCTGCGAAATAATTTTTAAAAACTGTATTTATGATAACACTTCATTTCTAAAATACATATAGAACTGAACCAAATTTATAAGAATTCCAGTAATTCTCACTTGAGAAATGGTCAAAAGATATGAATAGTTTTCAGATGAAGAAATTAAAGCCATTTATAGTCATATGAAAAAATGCTCTAAATCACTATTGCTTAGAGAAATGCAAATTAAAACAACTCTAAGGTACTACCTCACAACTATCAGGTACACTAATATGACAAAAAAAGAAAATTATAAATGTTGGAGAAGATGTGGGAAAATTGGAACATGAATACATTGTTGGTGGAGTTGTGAACTTATTCAAACGTTCTGGAGAGCAATTCAGAACTATGCCCAAAGAGATATAAAGCTGTGCATACCCTTTGACCTTGCAATTCCACTACTAGGGCTGTATCCCAAAGATATTATTAAAAAGTTAAAGGATGCATATGTACAAAAAATATTTATAGCAGCTCTTTTTGTGGTGGCAAAGAATTGGAAATTGAGGGGATCATTTGTGGAATGGCTGAAGAAGTGGTATATCAATTAAATGGAATATTATTGTGTTATAAGAAATGATGAACAGGCAGATTTCAGAAAAACCTGTAAAGATTTACATGGACTGATCCTGAGTGACGTGAGCAGAAACAAGTGAACATTGTACACACCAATAGCAATGGTGTGTGGTGATGATCACCTGTAATGGACAGCTCTTCTCAGCAATACAATGATCCAAAGCAATTCCCAAAGACTTATGATGAAAAATGCTCTCCACCTACAGAAAAAATTACCATGGAGTCTGAATACAGATTAAAGTATACTCTTCACTTTATTTGCTGTTGTGATTTTTTTTTTCTTGTGGTTTTTCCCTTTTCTTCTGATTGTTCTTTTACAACATGACTAACATGGAAATATGTATAACATGATTGTACATATATAAACTATATTTGATTGCTTGCATCTTGGGGAGTTGGAGGGAAGGGAGATGTGTAATATAAAATTCTAAATGTGGGTTCTAATATGTCCCCCCAGTTTTGGGGGAAACTGACTAAAATCACTGATAAATGAGTTTAGGGTTTTTAAGGGTTTATTGAAAGATGTATTGAAAGAAAGAGAAAGATTGAGTATAGCCTGGAAATCCTCGCCTTCCTAAACCTCTGACTTCTGAAGTCCTCTGCCACCACACTGAAATCTCGCACCAAAAAGAGAGAAGACTCTCCCTAGCGTCTGCTTCCTGCTTCAGGTTCCCCTCCCAGAAATGGGAGGTTCTTCAAGCTGATTGGCTAGTGTCATTCAAATTCATTGGTTCACTGGACCCAAAGGTGGTCTCGATGTAAAGTTCAAAGTTTTTAGCTTCTGAGAACAATTACTTTCTTAAGTACCTTTAATTACCAGCCATATATGCTTACCATCTAGTAAGTAAATCTGCAGTCTGTCCCTTATCCAATTCGATCAGTTTAAATCAATCTCCAGTTGAACCCCTGAGTTCTATTATCTTGATACAGAGAAAAAAATAGAACTAAAAATCTTACAAAAATGAATGTTGAAAACAATCCTCACATGTAATTAAATGAAATAAAATACTAAGAATTAACATTTTAAAAAGAAAAGATGACTTAATGCTATTATCTTCTCATAACAAATTATTCTCTCCTCCTGCATGTATTTTACATTAAGTCTTACTGGGTTACCTATCAATCTATGAAAAAGCAAGTGTTTATTCAGTACTTGCTATGTGCCAGACATAGTGCTAAGAAATAGGTTTATAAAGAGACGCAACAACAGTTCTTTCCTCAAAGAGCTTAGCTAGAATAGGAATATAGCTATAGAAATGGATAGAACCTTAAGAGGTCAACTAGAGTGCAGGGTTCTAGACCAAACTCCTCATTTTACAGATGGGAAATTAGATGTCCACCCAAAAGAATAGGACATTGATTTTGAGCTTTCCCTTATTTTAAAGTTGAGAAATTGATGGTAACAAGGTACAGTGAATTCCCTGAAGTCATACATGTAAAAGAAATGGGACCTGAAAACAAGTCCTTTGAACCCAACTTCATTATTTATACAGGTCCATACTCACACAGTTAGTAAGTGACAAAAGGTGGATTTGAACATAGGATCTCTGGCTCCAAATAAAACAGACTTTCTAAAGAATTGTGTTTCTGATCTCTGATCTGATTTGTTTTTTTTCTCCAAAATTGATTTGTCAATAATACAATAAGTTTAACAAACATTTTTTTTTCTTCCAGTTACATGTAAGGGTAGTTTTCAACATTCATTTTCATAAGATTTAGAGTTCCAAATTTTTCTTCCTCCCTCCCTCCTTTTCTTCCCCCCTCCACAAGATTGAAACCAGGTTATATATGTACAATGCACAAATATTCTTTTTTATCAGTTCTTTCTATGGGGGTGAATAGTAAGCTTTGTCATTAGTCCCTTGGGATTGTCTTGGATCATTGCATTGCTGAGAGTAGTTAAGTCATTCACAATTGCTCACTGAACAATAATGCTGTCACTATGCACAATGTCCTCCCAGCTCTGCTCACTTCACTATATATCAGTTCATTAGTCTTTCCATGTTTTTCTGGGATCAGCCTGTTTGTTATTTCCTATAGCACAACACCATTCCACCACAATCATATAACACAGCTTCTTCCATCATTCTTCAACTGATGGACATTCCCTTGATTCTCAATTCTTAGCCACCACAAAGAGTTGCTATAGATAATTTTTTGTACAATCTTCCCCCTTTTCTCTTTGTCATGATCATTGTTGTTAACTGTTTCCCTTCCATCCTATTCCCTTCCCCATGATATTTACTCTATTATCTAACTTCTTTCATCCTATCCCTCTTCAAAAGGGATTTGCTTCTGTCTATCTCCTCCCCCACTCTGCCCTTCTTTCTTTTGCCTTTCTCTCTTTATCCCCTTCCCCTCCTATTTTCCTGTAGGGTTAGAGAGGTTACTCCATCCAATTGAGTGTGTATGTTATTCCCTCCTTGAGCCAATTCTGATAAGATTGAGGTCTTTGAGCCAATTCTGATGAGTGTTAGGTTCATTTACTGTCCAGATTAAATGGATTACTCCACCCAGTCAGGTGTGTGTTAATCCCTCCTTGAGGCAACTCAAGGAGGTCTTTGAGCCTTTTCTGAAGAGCATAAAATTAATTTACTGCCCTGACCCTTACCCATCTCTTCCCCCACTCCATAAGCCTTTTCCTGTTTTTTTCATGTAGGATTTCATCTCTGCCCTTCCCCCTCCCCCAGTGCATTCCCCTTACCCCATGATTTAACCCTAAAGAGGTCATCATGGGGCAGCTAAGTGACAAAGTGGACAAAGCATCTACTGTGGACCCAGGGGGATCCCAGCCCAAAGCCATCGTCAGCCACAAGAGAGTCACCCACTGCATGACCCCAGGTATGTCTTCCAACTCCAATTATTTATGGTTTTCTAGGTTCTTGTATTTGAAAGTCAAATTTGCCATTCATTTCAGGTCTTTTCATCACAAATACCTGAAAGGACCCTTTTTCATTAAAGTCCCATTTTTCCTCTGAAAGATTATGCTCAGTTTTGCTGGGTAGGTGATTCTTGGTTGTAATTCCAATTCCTTTGCCCTCTGGAATATCATATTCCATGCCTTCCGGGCCTTTAATGTAGAAGCTGCTAGATCTTGTGCTATCCTGACTGGGGCTCCACAGTACTTGAATTCTTTCTTTTTGGCAGCTTGCAATATTTTCTCCTTGACCTGAGAGCTCTGGAATTTGGCTATAATATTCCTAGGAGTTTTCCTTTTGGGATCTCTTTCTGGAGGTGATTGGTAGATTCTTTCAATTTGTATTTTAGCTTCTGCTTCTAGAATTTCAGGGCAATTTTCCCTGAGAATATCTTGTAAGATGATGTCTAAGCTCTTTCCTTGATCATGGTTTTCAGCTAGACCAATAATTTTCAAATTATCTCTCCTAGACCTATTTTCCAGGTCAGCAGTTTTGCCCAGAAGATATTTCACATTGCCCTCTATTTTTTTATTCATTTGTATTTGCTTTATTGTGTCTTACTTTCTCATAAAGTCACTGGCTTCCATTTGTTCAATCCTAATTCTTAGGAAATTATTTTTTTTCCTTTTTTTAAAAAAAATTTTGTATATGTGTGTGTGTGTGTGTGTGGCAATTAAGGTTAAGTGACTTGCCCAGGGTCATGCAGTTAGTAATTCTTAAGTGTCTGAGGTCAGATTTGAACTCAGGTCCTCCTGAATTCAGGGCTGGTGTTCTATCCACTGCACCATCTAGCTGCCCCTTTAGGCAATTATTTTAACCAGAGAACTTTTCCATTTGACTTTGCAAGCTGTTGACTTTTTTCTTATATCTTTCCTACATCACCCTCATTTCTCTTTCCATTTTTTCCTTTACCTCTCTAATTTTATCTTCAAAGTCCTCTTTGAACATTTCTATGGCCTGAGACCAATTCATACTTTTCTTGGAAGCTTCAGATATAGAGATCCTGAGGTTGACATCTTCCTCTGAGGGTGTAGCTCAATCTTCCTTGTCACTAAAGAAACATTCTATGGTTCTTACCTTTCTTTGTATGCTCATCTTGCTTTTCTTTTACTTGACTTTTAGCTCCTTAAAGTGGGACACTCTTTCTAGGCTGCAATATCCCAAGCTTCAGAAGTCCCAGGTGGTATGATTTGAGGAGGATCAGGTTCTTCAGTCCCCTGGCCTGTTCCCTGGTCTGTACATGACCGCAGAGCAACTTGCTAATCAAACAGCTTTATGTGTTGTGGTTGTCAGCTCTAACCAGCCTGTGCCCCTCCTGCACCTGGGAAACTGCTACTCAAGCCTAAATCTTGGTTCTTAGCAGAGTTGAAAAACCCCAGTTCTGCCTCAGCACCAGCATAGAGCCCTGTAGTTTCCTCCTTGCCAAGGGCTCAGCCCTCTCACCAGACTGTAAGCTTAGTTCCAGATGACACTGGTCCTTCAGCTGATTCAGAGGCTCTGGGGGTCTACTTCTCTGGTGAGATCTGGGACTAGATCTGTGTCAGGGTGACTGTGGATTTGGGATACACTACTGTATCAGTACAGCAGCTCCCTCCTTCTGACCTTCCAAGCCATTCTTGGTTAGAAAATGATTTCAGCATATTCTTCTGTGGGTTTTGCTGCTCCAGGCATTGTCCTATGGCATTATTTGGATGTTTTTTGGACCCATCGTGTCATGAGTTTGAGAACTCAGTGTCTTTCCTCTGCCATCTTGGCTCTGCCCCAGAAGTCCAGTTTAATAAATATTTATTAAGTTCCAATTATGTGTTAGGCACTGTGCTAAATGCTAGGAATTCAAATAAGAAAAAGAAATAGAGTCCTTACCTTCAATGATGTTAAAACACAATTGAGAAAGACAATAAATAAATAGGAAGCTGAAAAGCTTGGGGGAGGGAGGGGGGACTCACCAAAGGCTATCTAGCACTTAGAACTGTAGATAGAAAATGAAGTATAGCTAAAAGTCCAGGTCTCAGCCCTTTATAAAGGAAAGCTTAGGTAGCAGTTTAATCCTCTACCACTGAGCCCTTCAGAAATGAGAGAAGGCCTAGAAGGTTGTGAAGCTGTTGATTAACCAAAGCTGAGGTAGCAGCATAATGATGAAATTTCAGATGATCAAGCTTCACTTGTGGGGGACATTGTCTTCTCTGGAGTTGAAACCAATTGGAGTTGCAAATGGAACATGGAGAGTTGCCAACATGGAATACAGATCCACAGGACATTCACACTTCTACTGCTGTTAAATACCACTTCGTTTGGATTAGGGAGCATGCCCCATAAATAAGAAATCAACTAGTGATGAAGAAGGGAATGTAATTCCTTAGGATAAATGATTCCCAATTCTATTGCCAAAAATCAGTCATGCATGAAACCTAGTGTCACTCTTTTAATATCTAGAGTAGCCAGGATGACCTGTCTATGATAACTGAGGAATAGAGAGGAAGACAGCCTCAAACTTAGTACTATTGTCCAGTGAACAGCCTACTCTAATAAGTCAATTAACTACCATAAAGAAAGGAAAGAATAGAATTTGTAGAGCTATTCTTTTGTTCAGATCATGTGAATTAATATGATCTCTATCACCATGAAATTTATTGTGCATTACTCCACATATATATATATGTGTGTGTGTGTGTGTGTGTGTGTGTATGTATGTATCCCTCAACACTCACTAATGTCATATGCACTAAAGAATTAGCAAAAATGTACTTGTATAAATACTAAATCTTTGGGATCCTGTTCATTTTTACACCATAATTACTTAACCTTGACACCACAGTTGGAAGAGAATTCAATTACTCTCTCATCCTACTATTTATATTAATAACTCTCCCCATTTATAATATACCCAAGGAATTCAGGAACCTTCACATCTTCCTATATTAGGGGAAAGGCAATTGCCCTAATAGTTGGGTTACTTAGTTGATCTAAAGCAGTTAAATGGAAGATGGTAAATTCATTGCTCTGTGTACCAGCAACCATAAGGTCTGTATTTAATAGATGATTAACCATTATGTGCACTGGAACTTCTGTTAGATAATGAAATTGGGCCCCAGCTGTCCCCCTCCTTTCCCTAGCATAAGGAATTAACACATACCAGTGATTTTACAAAATGATTCTGCTGGCAAGTTTACTGCTAGAACTGTAACCTCCCCCCCCCTCACCTCCCCAGTCTTCCTTGAACAGAGAATATCATTTAAGAAATATAGTCTTTCTTAGGAATTGGAACACCAAGTGAAATGTTAACTTCTGTTACATATGGGCATGGTAGAATAGATGCAATTATTGAGTGGAATATAGAAATGGTGATGGTGGAGAATAGAGCTCAAAGGAATACATGTGCCAAAGTTTTCTGGGGGTAGTTGATATGCTGTCTTATTCACCTTACTTACAGTGTAGAATCCTGGTTTCTTCTATCAAAATTCTATCTATCCATCCATGCATGCATCCATCCATCTGTCCATCCATCCATGCATCTAGCCATCCATTTATTGATCCATCTATAGATTTATTGATCTATTGATCTTTCTATCATCTACTGACAAACCTTTTACTCTTATTGCCACCTTAATCAATTTGTGAGTTTTACAGGCCTTTTAAAGTGATTCTGCATTGAAAGAGATTCTGATGTAAGGTGACTGTGGTATGAACTAATGTTTTTTAACACTGGTGTAGAATGCCAGCAACTTAAATTTGATTCAGCTTTTGGTTCTGATAATAATTATATGCCTGATATTAGAATATAGCACTTCACCTCTATTTCTTCTTCTTCTTCTTCCTCTTCTTCTTCTTCCTCTTCCTCTTCTTTTTTTCTTCTTCTTCCTCTTTTTCTTCTTCTTCTTCTTCTTCTTTTCCTCTTTGTCTTCTCTTTTTTTCTTTTTTTTTCCTTCTCTTCCCCCTCCTCCTCTTCTCTCTAGCCAATACTGTTTTCTCTGGAGGTCAAGCATCTGTGAGTCTTTGGGGGATGTCAGGAAAAAGGGCAAGCACCTAAGAATTCAGTTACACATAACATGTGCATCTTTCCTTTTGTATACATATAGGACAGAGGTGGGATGTAGAGAGCCCTAATCAATCAACTGATCAATCAATCAATCAATCAGTCAGGAAGCATATGTACTATCTGCCAGGTACTGCTTTAAAAGTAGCAGCAAAAATGGCTATATTTAAGCTTACCTCTGATCTATAATTCTATGCACAGGCCTTTTTTTCTTAGCTGAGAAAAAAAAATGAATCTCCCCTGTCCCTAGGATGGAGAATTGGTAGCCATCTCCAGGGTAGGAGAAAGAACAGAAAAGGAAAATTACATGGTAACATTATTGCATATTTAAAAGTAATAGTAAACTCTACACAATGGATTTGGAGTTTCATGTGCAATCATCTTTTTTATTATACTGCTATAGTAATGCTTGTTTTATTCCATAAATTAAAAATAAAATGAGTGTTTTTAAAAGAGTATGATAGAATGAAGGGGGAGGGATTGGAGGTATATGTGGTGAGACTTCTGACCTAAATCATACAGTTCCTCATACAAATAAGGGTGATATATTAAAGGAAAATCTTAAGTGATGATTTTGGAAAACTTAAGAGCCACTGTAATAGCTCCATATAGTAGCTCTTTATTAAAATCCAACATTTTGTTGCTTGGCATTATTTAATACCAGATGGAAAAGGGCTTATATAGAAATCGATGTCTTTTATACAATTGGTAAAAGTGTATGTGTAGGTGGAAGAAATGGGAGAAAGGTGGGTGTTATGAGCAATAGGTGCTATTTTTTATACATTTCCTTTCTTCCTTTGGATGAATGACTTTATGTGATTAATGAGCACCTGGAAAATCTCATTGAGTAACCAACAGCCTTCCAAAAAATATATATCTTCAAGTCTACAGGCATCTCAATATGGAAAAGTCAATAGAACACAAACCAAAAATAGTCAGAGATAGTGCACATAGTGACCATTGAAAATAGATTGATTATTTACAAATCACTTGCTATGTTGTATTAAGTTGTATTGATTTGATAAAATATATTAGTATTTATAAGGTAGTATTTAATAGCAATACTATGAATACCCCTATATTCCATCTTACAAAAATATCAGTTTGATAAACAGTTGTTAATGAACATAGTTACTATTCATTAGAGAAGCCAAACTGTTAAATTGAAGAGGGATGTGTCAACAATATACACATTTTACTAAAAATAGGAAGTTTGTTTTTTTATTCCTGCCCTACCACTATCTGGCTCGATAATCTCAAGTAATACTATGATTTTTTTTTGCTCAGTTTCCTCATGTGTAGTGTCAGGATTGAAATGTCTTATTTATCTATTTGTGACTATGTGACCAATCTAGAAGAAACCAATGTATCTCTTTGCATCATGGTACTTTTCTACATAAGCTATTTGTGCTGTTCCTCTCCATTCCTTTAATCTGATCCTTTGTGGATATTGTCTCGTATTCTTTCTTGTAGTCTAACATTGGTTTATGCATGGATTGGAATAATTAGATCATAGGCACTATCTTACTTAAATACTATTGTCTTATCCCTGCTTCCTATCACTTGAGTTTAAGTACAAAGGCATAACAATTTACAGCTATTTAATAACGGTATCTTAAGTTAATTTAAAAAGCAAACAACAAATAAAGCACAGGTATAGTCTCCACAATTACTCTCCACTCTAGGTAACAATCTACACCACCCCATCTCTTTCACAGGCATGGCCAAAAACAGACATTAAAGAAAATACTACTATTAGTAGTAATAAAAGCTAACATTTATAAAGCATTTTAAGGATGGCAAGATTGAACAAACCACTGACCTAAAAGCTAGCTATTAAAGTTTTTAAAAATACTATTTTGAAGACAAACTACTCAGAAAAGAGAATAAGATCTTAATAAAAAATATCAGTAACATTTAACTAAATGCCACAGACCAGTGAAAATGAATACTGTCATAAGTTGCAATGCATCAATCTGCAATTGTATACAAGACATTTTCATCTTTAGCGTGGCATATGTAATTACTAATTACACTATATTATAGAAACAAAAAATTCTTGCTTTCTGTGACAACAAATTATATTTTCAGCTACATAATTACTTGTCAGTAATTTTTGTTAAATTAATAATTTATTGGGAGACATAATTTACCTAACTAATTTTTGGGGGTGGGGCAATGAGGGTTAAGTGACTTGGCCAGGGTCACACAGCTAGTAAGGGTCAAGTGTCTGAAGCTGGATTTGAACTCAGATCCTCCTGAATCTAGGACCAGTGTTTTATACACTGTGTCACCTAAATGCCCCCGGGCTAAGTGATTTTTAACAGCTTTTTTCCTTTCTTTCTTTTTCCTTCCTTCCTTCTATTTGTTTATTTTTACCTTCCAATATCCTCCTCTTTCATGATTCTGACCATCATTTGGACACTACTTTTAGCTCTTAAAAGCTATGCCAAAGGCGTATAAGGTCTGTTTTGTACTGTTATCCTCAAAAGACTTTCAGTATGTAAACACAGAGGAGCTTTATGTTTTTCATCCAAGGATCAGTGTAACAGAGCACATCAGATGGGCTCATCAATAAACAAATCATTGAGGTAGGAACTTTTCAGCCACAACAACTCAATGATTGATGTCATCCACTGTGATAGATTGATGTATAATCATACATAATATAAGGTGAACCTGAGGCAGATAGGTGGCACAGTGAATAGAGAACTGGATCTGGATTCAGGAAGAACTGAGTTCAAATTTGGCCTCAGATGCTTACTAGCTGTATGACCTTGAACAATCCATTTAATCTCTATCTCAATTTTCTTAACTAGAAAATGGGGATAAGCATAGCACCATCTTCCCAGAAGAGAATCAAATGAGATATTTGTGTATCACTTATTATGATGCCTATTACATATGAGGCAATATATAAATCCTTCTTCCTTCTCCATCATTTACTACTCCTCTTACTACTGCTACTATTACTACTAGTAGTAGTAGTACTACTACTAGTACTACTACTACTGCTACCACTGCTGCTGCTGCTTTTGCTGCTACTACAACTGCTACTACTACAATTATACACCAATAGAAATATTAAGTTTTGGGTTTTTTTTGGTGGGGGCATATACTTTATTAGTTTTAAACACTCTTTGCAATTGTATATGGAACTACTTTTCTCTTGTTTTGTTACCAGACCAGTGATTTAATTGGTAAAACAAATTCTCCAGTGAAGAAACTTCCTCTACCCATGCAGAATAGCATCTGTTTTTTAGCACATATTCTTAGAGTCACCTGGGGCACTAAGACTTCAGTGATTGCTCAGGATCATCAGCTCGTATATACCAGAGGGAGTACTCTAATCTATGTCTTCCTGACTGAGAACAATTCTCTATCCACTGTTGCTAACACTTCTTTTGTAAAACTTTACTATATTAATATATGTATGTACACACACACACACACATATAAATTTATGTGTGTGTGCATGTGTGTATATATATATATATATATATATACTTAACCTCAAACTTCTTTATCTCAGGTCCAAGATGAACACACTTAACATGTGGACACATTTGTATTTCATAAGAACATAGAGGTCATCTAGTAAAGCAGTTGTCAAACATTTTGGTCTCAGGCACCCTTTATACAAAAAAATTGAAGACCCCAAATATACCCCAAATATATATTTTTTGGCAAGGCAATGAGAGTTAAATGACTTGGCCAGGGTTACATAGCTAGTAAATGTCAAGTGTCTGAGGCTGGATTTGAACTTAGGTCCTCCTGAATACACAGCCTGTGCTTTATCTACTGCTCTACCTAGCTGTCCTCTGCATTTATCATTATTAAGCATATATTAATCTAAATACAATAATAAAAATTTATAAATTAATATGTTAATTAATCTTAGCATTGTTATGACAACAATTTTTATCACATAGGTCCCCTGAAAGAGTCTCATGTACTACCAGGTTTCCGTGTACTACATTTGAGGAATCACTGATCTCATCCAAAACTCTCATTTTATGTAAGAGAAAACTGAGGGCCAGGGCTTTGTTCAAGGGGAGCCAGATAGTAATCTTTAGAGAAAAAAACTTGAAACCATGACTCCTGCTCCTACAGCTAGAGTAGTTTGCATTGTGTCATAGGGCATTCTTGCATCACTTTACTGAAATGTCCATGGTTTCCTTAGTTCAAATTCTGGGAAGTTTTCTGTGACTTCAGTTTATTGTCTTCATCAAACAAAATGGAGAAGTGCTTTTGTGGGTGAACTACCCTCTCACTAACTCTGATTTCTTTCCTGGTATTCTCTTCTCTTCTCAATTTACAATGCAGCCTCTACTCTTTGTTTAGGTAGTCACAATTCTGGGTTAAAAAAAGGAAATTATCCCCTCCCCCCAATAAAAGGAATCCATTCATTTAAGATCATGCCCCCCCAAGATGTTCGACTTATATTTATATTGAAGTCGTAATATATTTTTCATGCCTGAGACAGAGGGGTAGTGTTAGGGCATTATACAATCAATATTAATTAAGTGCATACTTTGCCAGGCTCAGTTGGAAGCTCTAGGGATAGAAAAAGAGGCAAAAGTTTCTACCCTCAGGAAGCCTATAATCTAAAGAGAGAGACAAGGTACAAGTGAATATATACAAAATAATGTGTATACTGGATAAATAAGGGGGGGCATTGACAGGGGGACACAGTGGAATTAAGAGGGCTTCAGGAAAGTTTTTGGAAAAACTAAGATTGTAGGTGATACTTAAAAGAAAGCTGTGAGGTTAGAAGTCAGAGCAGAATAGGGAGAGGTTTCTAGGGATGAATGACAGTCAGAGAGGATGCCCAGAGGCAAGATATGGAATGTACTATGTCATAAATCTAATTCCATTTCCCTCCCCAGAGATTAATAGGGCACAGAAGGGAGATGAGGATTTTGGGGTATAGGGGATGCTACCCCTGAAACTTGGAGGAACACCATTGGGGGCTGCTGGAGCTAATGACACAAAGCCTGAACAGTCTCCACCCCCACCCCCTTCCTTTTAAGGGTACCAGAGAGCTCTAGGAAAGTGGTGAAATTGATCCTACCTGACCATCAGGCAGTGGAGGTTCTAGTGGCTCCTGTCCCCACCGTAAGATGACATTATACTTTATCTTTTCCAATTCTTTAATTGTACAGCTAAGGATACTGAGGCTCATGTATCATGCCTGAATTCATAGTGACCTATGTCTAAAACCCAGCTCTTCTGGCTCTCAGTTCAGTGTTCCCTCTATTAAACCATGCAGTGATTCCCAGTCCTTGACCCCTATGTCATCTGACTTAGTATTACCCATGTTCCTATCTGGCAATGGATTTATTATTCAGCAAGCTCTTCTTTAAAAAATCAACAATGATAGAGTCTTTGATTTTACAGCCTGAAGAATTTTTGAGGTCAGCAAGTTCAACCCCCTCTTTTTTCAGATTAGGTAACTGAGACACAAAAAGGTTAAATAACTCACCCAGGATAACAGAGTTGGCAAAGATGGAATTTGAACAGAGGTCTTCTTGACTCCAATTCCAGTGTTATATCCACTATACCACATTAACAATAAATTACTATGAGCACCTACTACTAGGTAAGGGACTGTGCTATGGATGTTTTCTTAAAATGATTAGTCTTCCTGAAACTATTTTCCTTATTTTTAAAAAAATTAGATTAAAAATTAAAATTTAAAAAAATCATTAAATGTTTTAAAAAACAAAGTAACATTGAAATATTACTGCAGTTTCCAAAAATACTTGCTCATGAGCCCTATTGTGTACAGACATTCCTCTTGTCTTTCCAGATCCTCCATTACCTAAATTCATTCTCTCTATTCAAACTTATTGTCCTCTAATCTTCAGTAAACATGCTCTGTCAAATTGGAATGGTCTCCTCATTGTCCCCCATGTACATTGTGACCATTCTTTCCACTGAAGAACAGTTCATGCCATTTTCTTATCTAGAATTCTCTTTTTCTACTTAGCAGATACTCAAAGACCCACCTGGAGATTAATCTAGATTGATTGAATAAAGTGAGAGTGATTGACTGCTGATTAGTTAACTGGATTGTAATCACACCTGACTATCCCTTAAGAAGGTACTGTTCTCAGAAGCTAGACTGTGAACTCAACTTAAGAACACCTTCAAAACCAATGGATTTGGAGGACAGCAACCAATCACCTTGAAGCAGTGTGTAAGGACCACCTCTGTTCCAGACCTATAAAAAGCTTCCACAATCAGCTTGCTGGGGAGTTCCTCATTAAAGCAGGCTCGTGGAGGAGGACTTGAGGAAGAACCCAACCAGGCTGGAACTCTAGGCTAGGTAGGACTTCTTTTTCTTAACTTTCTGAACTCCTTGTAAATATCTGTATGCTTTAATAAATGTTTAATGCCCAAAGACTGGTACTGAAGCTTTTTAATTTAAAGCGATCACACAATATAGATTTTAAACATCACACTACCAAGTCTGGCTCATATCCCATGACAGCTGTGAAGCTCTCCTCAATAAGTGCCCTTCTCCAGTCTATGAATTCCTATGGCATTTTTACTTAGGCTTAGAGGTTAGAACTTAATTGTTCTCTAATTACTTCATGTATATTACCCTTGTGTGCACAACTAGATTTTTATTATCAGTAATAATGAAGATTTGCATGCTTTGAGGTTCATAGACTGCTTTACATACAGTCACTCATCTGAGTTTCCAATTCTGATGCAGTGAGAAAAACCCTGTTTGGGAGACAGAATCTCAGATTAAATTCCAACCTTGTCAATTAAAACATATGTGACTGAAGGAGAGTAACTACACTACTGTGAACCTCATTTCATCATCAGGTGTTATGTTCTCTATTAACTGAGACTTGGAGATGTTGAATGATTTGTTTGTGGTTTTACATCTATTAGGTGTCATTAAATATTTATTAAGCACATATTATTTGCCAGGTACTGTGCTAAATGTTAAGAATGCAAAGAAAGGCAATAAATTGAATGAATGGATCAAGGAATTAATGAAGGAAGGAAGGAAGAAGGGAAGGAAGGAAGGAAGGAAGGAAGGAAGGAAGGAAGGAAGGAAGGAAGGAAGGAAGGAAGGAAGGAAGGAATAAGACAAACACACACATTCACACACAAACACAAACTGTTCCTGCTTTCAAGGATATCACAATCTAATGCCCAACTATGGACAAACACATTATATAGGATAAATTGAAACCAAAGGAACTAGAATTAAAAGAGGTAAAATTTGAATTAGAATTAGAGTGATCCATTTACAAGTGGCTTGAGGGCAGGTATTATTTTGCATATTTCTGTTATGTGTCCTTTATATCAAGTCAACAAAAATTTATTATTTAATTATTGTGTAACAGGCACTGGACTTGATGCTGGGTATACAAAGAAAGGCAAACGCACTCAATGACATCATAGTCTAATATTGGGTGGGTGGGAGAAATTATATACAAACAGTTATATATAAATAAAATGCATACAGATCAGTGGAGGTACTCACAGAAGATTGGATTTTTTTTTTTTTGGTGAGGCAATTGGGGTTAAGTGACTTGCCCAGGGTCACACACAGCTAGTAAGTGTCAAAGGTCTGAGGCCAGATTTGAACTCAGGTCGTCCTGACTCCAGAGTCAGTGCTCCATCGACTGTATCACCTAGCTGCCCCAAATATTGGATTTAAAAAAATTAATATCATAATATTTTGGTAGCAAAATATTGACATCTATGCGGGGGTGGGGGGAGTGAGAGTAAAAAAAAATCCATAAAAGTTCTTATAGACACCTTTCTTTTCCTGAAATTGGCAAATGGTCAGAGAATATAGGCTATTTTTCTCCCTTATCATAAAAAGAATATATATGAAGTTCAACTAAAAAGATGAGAAATCTTTACTTTAAAATCATTGTAGAAGAATATTATGTGACAACTTTCATTTTATTTAATGAAATGCAATAAGCAATGGGCACCAGTTATTTGTAATTTTTTAAATCATCTACCTTTAAAGATGGGGAGAGATCTTTAATAGACAATTGCTCATTAAAATCTGATAATTGTAATTAGAGTTCTTTGCTTTAGTGCTGTTTTGTATTAGATGGAGCCAAAGAAACCAATCTGCACAACTGGCAGTCTGTTGGCAGGTACCTCATAATGCACATTGTAAGGTTTATAAAATAGCGTACAAGAGAAAAACACAATTACTTTGTCATTTGTAGGATTCTAAAGCCATCAATTAAATTTTCTAAAAATGTTATCTTTTAAGACAAGGCAATTTGTTTCCTTGATGTAAGAGTGCTACTATCAAATCCCAACTTGCAATGAGAATACTTATGCAGATAACACAAACTTATCAAGAGGTTAATGAACCAAACCACCTGTCCAATCAAGCTTCTTTGTCAATGAATAAAATCATTCATCTGATAGTCCCCAGAATAATGTAGGATAAAAACAACAGGGAAAATAAAAACTTATTCATGAATTTCTTATGCAGTAATCACAACTAAAAATATTTCCAGAATATCTCATAGGAGAGGAAGCTTGGGATGGGGGGGGGGTAATCATTTATCACAAAATATACAGAGAATTCTTAACAAGTGTTGTTCTCATATCATAAACTAAAGACACACTTACATTGTTCAACAACAGGCCAGTTAACTTGCAAAATGATTTGTCCTAAATGGGATAAAGTAAATATCTAAAAGGGCTTTGGGTATATTCAGTGTTCCAAAGAAACATGAGTGAAGTTGTGTTTGATTATCTAGACTAAATGTCAAGGGACAAATACTTATGATTTCCAGTCATAGTAGGGAAATAATTTCTCCTGACTTCAGATATACATCATAAATTTTAATCTACCTTGACATGGTCTTTAGGCTAAGGTAAGAATACATTGAATAGTAGATAAATGACTTAGTTAAGAGTTAAGAAATAGCTTTAAGTTCAACCTTTTATACATAGTAGTTTTGTGATCATGGACAAGTCATTTAGCATTTCAGTGTCCTGGAGCAACTCTTTAAGGTCTTAAGTTGCAAAGAAATCGTGATTGATAGTGGTTGTTTTGACTCTGAGAAATCTCTACCTTGGTGCAATCGCAAATCAGTCCCTGTCTCTACTTATGCATACCACTACAAACATCAGCATCTATAATTGATGGAGAGAAAATTGAACACAGGGAAATCAAAGGCAGGAAGTTGTCAATATCTATGTAATCTATATGTTAAAAACATATTTTATAGGCTAAAGATTTTATTAAAGCCACTGAATCTATCATACACACGCACGCACACACACACACACACACACACACATCAGGTTATGGGATTCCTTGATTTTCCCTGCGGTGTTTTTCAAATAAACCCATTTTGGAGCTGATTGAGAAGAGTTAAGTAATTGAAAATGGGAGTTTATTAGGATGTGGTCACACCACACAGACTCAGGTATGTTGCAACAAATGGTCACCTCCCAAACAAATGTGGATCTCGAAGCTATAAAACCACAGATAGACCTTTGGTATTTTGATTTTTTAAGAAAATGTGATATGTGTCTTATTCTCTTAGAATTATTCTAGCAGAGACTCTATTTGATTTCTTTATGGCTTTCTGCTATAAATACTAAGATATCCTGGATAATAAAGCACACATAGTTTATCACAAATAATGTGGTGCTGATGTGTCAATGATTAATTGTCTCTGATCCTCAACTTCCATCAAGGCAATTAAGCCCAAGACCCCAATAGAAAATTCATTCTCACATAGAAAGTCATTAATGAGCAATGTGGAAAAAAATAAAATTCGGGAAAGGGAAAATATACATCTATAAAACAATGTACTGAGGAGGTCATTTGTTTAAGACAAATTTATGAATTTTTTCATAAGTGGTGATACTTAAAGCTTTGCTAAACACAGACCATCTAAATTTCCAACTGAAGTTGAGCTCCTTATTCTAATCAATCTCTATGTTTCTTCCATTGAAGAACTTACCCATTATTTTTATGATGGTATTTACTATTTTTTGAGTGGGGCGCAGCTTTCAATATTTTCACCTTGACCTGAGGGCTCTGGAATTTGGCTATAATATTTCTGGGAGTTTGAATTTGGGGATCTCTTTCAGGAGGTGATCAGTGAATTCCTTCAATTTCTATTTTACCTTATGCTTCTAGAATATCAGGGCAATTTTCCCTGACATTTTCTTAGAAGATGATGTCTAAGCGCTTTCCTTGATCATGGTTTTCAGGTAGAACAATAATTTTTAAATTATCTCTCCTGGCTCTATTTTCCATGAGAGCCATTTTTTCAAGAATATATTTCGCATTGCCTCTATTTTTGTTTTTATTCATTTTGATTTGCTTTATTGTGTCTTGGTTTCTCAGAAAGTCACTCACTAGCTTCCATTTGTTCAATCCTAATTCTTAGGCAATTACTTTCATCAGAGAGCTGTTGTATCTCCTTTTCCATTTGGATTTTCAAGCTGTTGACTTTCTTCTCATGTCTTTCCTGTCTCACTCTCATTTCTCTTTCCATTTTTTCCTCTCCCTCTCTAACTTTATCTTCAAAGTCCTTTTTGAGTGCCTGAGACCAATTCATATTTTTCTTGGAAGCTTTAGATATAGGGGACCTGACATTGCCATCCTCCTCTCAGTTTGCACCTTGACCTTCCTTGTCACTAAAGAAAGATTCTATGGTCACCTTTCTCTGTCTGCTCATCTTGCCTTTCTTTTGCTTGACTTTCATTTCCTTAAGGTAGGGAACTGTTTCCAGGCTGCACTGTCCCAAGCTTCAGGGGTCCCAGGTGGTATGATTTAGGGAGAAGCAGGTTCTTTACTCACCTGGCCTGTGCCCTGGTCCGTAGATGACCCCAGACCAGCTTGCCCATCAAACAGTTTTGTGTGCTGTGATTGTCAGTGATCCTGTGCCCTTCCCCTACCTGGGTCACTGCTACTCAAGCCTACCTCCTGGTTCCAAGCAGGGGTGAAAAACCCAAGTTCTGCCTCAGCACCAGCAGAGACCCCTGTAATCACTGCCCCCTGCAAAGGGCTCAGCCCTCTCACCAGACTGTGAGCTTAGTTCCAGATGACATTGGCACTTCAACTGATTCAGAGGCTCTGGGAGTCTCCTTCTCTGGCAAGGCCTTCCTGGGAGTAGATCTGTGTCAGTCCAACTGTGGGGACTGGGATCCACTCCATTCTCTGCACAGTAGCTCCCTCCTTCTGACCTTCTAAGCCATCCTTGGTTGGAAAATGATCTCAGCACCTTCCTCTGTGGATTTTGCTGCTCCAAAAATTTTCCTATATCATTATTTGTAGGGTTTTTTGGAGCCACCATGTCATGAGTTTGAGAGCTCACTGCCTTTCCTCTGCCTGAGGAGTCTCTCTTTTAGATAGGGTTTACTCTTAAAAGATTTGGTTCAGGGGGCAGCTAGGTGGCACAGTAGATAAAGCACCAGCCCTGGATTTTGGAGGACCTGGCCAAATCTGGCCTCAGACACTTGACACTTACTAGCTGTGTGACCTTGGGAAAGTCACAACCCTCATTGCCCTGAAAAAAAAGAGATTCAGCTCCTCTCTGCCTTATGGCTTCCCTACCTTCTTTTAACTTGCAGTTAAAATATCCTCATTTACTGGAAGCCTTTTATGATTCCACTCTGGTGCCTTAACTCTGCTGATTAATCCCTTTTTTAAAAAGTATTTTATTATTTTCCAGTTACATATAAGGACAGTTTTCAACATTTGTTTTTACAGGATTTTTAGTTTCAAATTCCCCCCCCCAATTTCTTCCCTCCCTTCTCCCCAAGATGGATATAGGTTGTATATGTACAATCACATTAAACATATTTCTACATTAGTCATCTTGTGAAAGAAGAACCAGAGCACAAGTGAAAAACCTCAAAAAAGGAGGAAAAAAACTAGTCCAAAAGTAGAAAGAGAGTGGTTCAATCTGCAATCATAATTCACAGTTCTTTTTTCTGGATGTTGAGAACATTTTATATCATGAGTTCTTTGAAATTGTTTTGGATTGTTGCATTTCTGAGAAGAGCCAAGTCTATACCCATTGTTCATCACACAATGTTGCCGTTACTGTGTACAATGTTCTCCTGGTTCTGCTCCTCTCAGTCACCATCAGTTCATGTAAGTCCTTCCAGATTTCTCTGAACTCCTCCTGCTCATCATTTCATACAGCACAAGAGTATTCCATTACATTCATATAACACAACTTGTTTAGCCATTCCCCTATTGATAGGCATTCCCTCTATTTCCAATTCTTTGCCACCACAAAAAGAGCTGCTATAAATATTTCTGTTTATGGGGGTCCTTTTCCCTTTTCTATGGTCTCTTTGGGATACAGACCTAGGAGTGCTACCACTGGGTCCAAGGGTATGAACAGGATCATAGCCCTTTGGACATAGTTCCAAATTGCTCTCCAGAATGCTTGGATCAGTAAATCTCCTGATTAATTCCTATTTCTACTGTATATAAATTGCTTGTCAATAGTTATTTTTGTGTCATTTCTCTCATTAGACTATAAACTTCTTGAGGGCGGAGAGCACTTTTCTCATTTCTTTCCATCTAGAAAACTTAGCACAGCCTTTCAAACATAATTGATGCTTAATAAATGTGTATTTATTGATTGGCTATAAGAGTTAATTTGAAGAATATAGAGAAGCTCAGGACAACTTATAGTGGTTGATATAGAGAGAAGAAAATAAGAACCAGAACAATAATTTACATGATACCACAATATTGCTAAAGCAAACAAAAATAAGAGCCATAATAATGCTGATGAACATAGTGGAAGACAAGATTTCTTAGGACTGGATGATAAATAGCAACAATACAGTAACAGCAGCAGCCACAATAACAACAGTAATACCAGCATTTATATAGCATTTTAAGGTTTGTAAGGTGCTTCACAAATATTACCTCATTTCATCTTTGAAACAACCCTAAGAGGTAGATGCCATAATTATCCCCACTTTATATATGAAAAAATTCAGTCAGGCAAAGGTTCAGTTACTTCTCCAGGACACATAGTCACTAAATTTCTAAGAATAAATATGAGCTCAAATTTTCCTAACTATAGGTACCGCTCTCTGTCTTCTACCTAGTTGTTTATACATAAATCCTACCTACTTCTTGGGAGAAATGTACCAGATTATGGTTCTGAAACAAAGCATACCTTTTCAGATGCACTCAGTGTATGGATTTGTTTTGTTAAACTGTAGTTATTTTGCAAAAGAAATATTTCTGTTCATGGGACTAGGGGAAATGAGGGGAGTTTTGGGGGAATGAGAATGATGTTTAAAAATTTAAAAATAGAGAAATAAGTACTAATAATTAATTTCAAAATTTATATCTCTATCTCTATCTATGTATCTATCTATCACCCTCCAAATACTAAAGAAGTTTCCCTGAATGTCCAATTTCCCATTTATACAGTGGGAATGTCTAGTTAAATAAATTTGAAGAACAAAGATCCTTAAAGCAAATTATTTAAATGAAATTTTATTTTACTTTCAAAAGTACATCCACTATTTCCCACTCAACCTCTGACCCACCCATCATTGAGAGCAGATAAAACCATTACAAACACATAAAATCCATCAAAAAAATTCCAGCATTAGCCATGCCCAGAAAAAAGCCTCAATCTGCAGTCTGAGCCCAACACTTCTCTATCAGAAAGTAAGTATCAAGTTTCATCATGAATTTGATTGATAATTATGTTGAGCAGGGTGCTCATTTTTTTCAAAGTTGTTTGTCTTTACAATATTGTTGTTATTGTAGAAATTTGTCCACCTGATTATACTAACTTCACTTTACCTCAGTTCATACAAGTCTTTTCAGGTTTCTCTGAAACCACCTCCATCATCCTTTCTTAGAGCACAATTTTATTACATCATATTTATGTACCATAACATGTTCAACCATTCCCCAATTAATAGGCACACCCTATATTTCATTTTTTGCCACCACAAAAGTGCAATGAATATTTTTTGTGCATTCTTAGTTATAGTTTATTTTATTTAGGACCAACTTTTCCCTTAATCTACCTTCCCTCTTATTTCCACTTCTCTCTTCTCCCCTTTCCCTGCCATATGTCTCTGTTTTTTGTATATGTATATGTGTTTTTATTCTCCCCTTCTTTGGTTAATTGATATGAGAATGAGGTTCACTAGTCAAGTACCTGAAAGTTCTGGTTACTCTTCCTAGAATTTTTCTTTTTTTTCTTTTTTTTTTTAAGGAAGTGATTGGTAGATTCTATTTCCATTTTACTCTCCAGTTCTAGGCCATCTCTCTCTCTCTCTCTCTCTCTCTCTCTCTCTCTCTCTCTCTCTCTCTCTCTCTCTCTCTGGTCTGGTTGTGTTATTTTTCAAATAGTCCAATGGTGTGCTACAGTTGGCTTATACTGGCTTATATTGAGCTGAAACATCTTGGAAATCAGTATTAAATGTTACAGATTAAAAAGTGATGGGAGAATATTGTAGAATAAATGTAAAATGTGTCATGAATTTTTAGAGAGCTGGTTGTTAAACATTTACCAGCACATTACTACTTGTAACTCAATCAAAAGGCAAAGGAGAGATGTTGAGTTTGTATCAATAGTCTTGTGTATAACACATTTCCAATGGTAGAAGTGTTGTAAAATGCAGATATGCAAAAGAAAATGAACCATGCAAGTGAAAAAAAGGGAGAAAATAACAGATGGATGGCCAAAATATACAAATAGTTTTAGAAAAACTAGAGAAGATTCTCAGCCTTTTGGATAGACTTCCTCTAAGGAAGATTTATGGTAGCACACAGATAACAGTCACAAAGGATTAAAAATAAGTATTGCTATGGGGCAGCTAGGAGGCACAGTGGATGAAGCACCGGCCCTGGATTCAGGAGGACCTGAGTTCAAAATCGGCCTCAGACACTTGACACTTACTAGCTGTGTGACCTTGGACAAGTCACTTAACTCCCATTTCCCCACCAAAAAAATAAATAAATATTGCTGGGTTGTTTTGGGTGCTTCAGAAGTGAGTCTATATCTAGGAGATAACAAATATGTTGATTTAAATGCAACATTCTATACTCCACTGTAAAAAAAAAAGAGAACTTCACAAGTATAGGTTTGGGGCAGCAAGGCTAGACAAAATTTTATTTTGAAAATATTGTGAGGGCTATGATGGTCGACAAATTTCAGTTGAGTAATAGGAATATTCAGAATTTAGGGAAGTATAGAACCCTAGATAGGAATGTGATAGATAATCCTGCTATAATAAGATTCCATCTAGACTATTGTGTTCTTATGAAGACTGCTTTTTATAAACAATGACATATTGGAATGTAGAAAAGTGTGAGAATGGTCAGGTGATTAGATGAGGATTAATTGATTGGAATAAGATTGTTTAGCCTTAAATGGAGAACATTTCATTTGTCCTTATGTAGGTTTATGGGTGGGGTTGATACTTCTTTTCAATTAATTGAAGAAATGATACCTGTAAGAGGGATTCAATTTGTTCTACTTGTTCTCCAAGGACAAAATAAGAAGCAATGGGTAGAATCTTCAAAGAGACATATAAAATTGATGCAAAGAAAATTTCTTAACAATGAGAACTGCCCATATGCAAAATGGCTATGTCAAGAAGTATTGAGTCTCCTGCCTTGAAGGTATTTAAATGAATTATATGCTCCTTTTTCAGTGATGTTATCGAGATGATTTTTGATCAAACATGTGTCCATTCTAACTCTGAACATACATGATTCTATTTACAAAGTAAATGTTTCCCAAGAACCACATGTAGTGGGAAGATATAAGTAATATTAAACCTATTTTACAGAAAAAATTATGCTCAGAGATGTTAATTGATTTGTCTTGCCTTAATCACACATATAATAAGTATAACAAGAAAGGACATGAACTCATGTCCTCACACCAGAGCCAGGTTACTTTCCATTTTAACATGCTGCCTAATATCACCAGAGAAAGGTTCTGACCTAGATCTAAAATTTTGTATTCCAAATTCTCTTCTTCCCTCCCTCTCCACCCTGCCAAGAAATCAAGCAATTCAATATAAGCTATACATGGGCAGTCATGCAAAATATAGAAAAACCATCGATAGGTTCCTACCATTCATTCATTCATTCATTCATTCATCCATCCATCCATCCACCCATCATCTATCTATCTATCTATTCATCTATTTACTCAGTAATTCATCATTTATTTTTTCTCTCCCTATTTATCTATTTATCCATTCATTTTTATTAATCTATCCATTCATTCGTCTTTTTAAAATTTATTTATTTGTTTATTTTTGCAAGAAAATGAGGGTTAAATGACTTGCCTATGGTCACATAGCTAGTAAGTGCCAAGTGTCTGAGGCTGGATTTGTTTGTTTTGTTTTTTGGGGTTTTTTTGTTTTTTTTGGTGAGGCAATTGGGGTTAAGTGACTTGCCCAGGGTCACACAGCTAGTAAGTGTTAAGTGTCTGAGGCCATATTTAAACTCAGGTACTCCTGACTCCAGGGCTGGCACTCTATCCACTGAGCCACCTAGTTGCCCCTGGATTTGATTTCAGGTTCTCCTGAATCCAGGGCTGGTGCTTTATCCACTGTGACACTTAGCTGCCCCTCTGACCTAGATTAAACAACATGACTATATCTATTGGCATCTTATCCTCCTTTCACCACTGTATTCTAGTTTAACCATAGCATTCAAAGCCATCCTGCTGCTGAAAGGCAGTGCTAATTATATACCTGCTGATATTAATAATAATAATAGCAATAATAACAATAAAATTAATAAATGGCTTGCCCTTACATAGTGGTTTAAGATTTTCAAAACACTTTGCATATATTATTTACTTTGATCTTAACAATAACCATTTAGGAAAAGCACTATAAATATCATCTCCATTTTACCATTGAGGAAACTGAGACTTAGAGAAGTCAAATGACTTTCACAGGATCACATAACTAAAGTGTTATGCAGGGATTTGAACTCAAATTTCCTGAGCCCAAGTGCACTACTCTTTCCATTCTGTCTCCCTTGAACACACTAGTACAAACAAGAAGGAATGAAGGGACAATAGTACTTTCTTAAAATGCAACAATGCAATAACCATAACACCTATTTGTTATGGATTTTAAACATAGAACATATAACAGGAGAAATATTATTGTTGTTTATCCTTCATTTTTTTGAAGAGGACCAATGACATCATTGGGTGATGCCTTGACTCATGAATGAATAGGATTTAAATGAGACAGTATTGCACAAAGTCATCAGCTTCACACTCTCTTCTAGATTTAATGAAGTCCAGTGGCATGACAAAAGTCAGAACAACTGGAATGGCTTGGGATGTGGTGAATGACCTCCAAGTCTGACCAACTCTAAATGCTCTATAGCAACTGCTTCATTTGATTTTGTGGTTGTTGCAACAAATTGTTCTTATTTGCCCCTTTTGACACTGGGAAACATCTTCACTTGCTTCGGGGTAGTCATCCCCCTAACTCATTGACAAATTTGAGACCCCTGGGTTATTCTCAACCTGGTTTAACTTGTCTGTTAAGATGGTTTCCCAGGATGTTCCCAATGAACATGCTATGGCTTCTTGGATACCATGGGTGAGAGTTGAGTACCAGACGGACAGCAAAGTTGTCAACATCTCTAAAAGGTCTCAGCAAGCCTTAAAATCATAGGTGCTAGTCTTCCTTGGATACCACTATTTCCCCAACAGTAGAAATAGCTACATAAAGGACTAGAAACAGATGGACTCAATGGCCTCAAGTTTACAAAGCCTGAGAATACAAATTATTTGGAGAGAAACTCCTAGTTTGACAAGAAATTAGGGAAACTATCCCTCTTACTGTTATTAGTGCCTTCCTTCTTTGTTACTTCCAATTTATTCTACATATATCCTGTATGCTAATAGTTGTTCATATGTTTTCTCCTCCATTAAATAATGAGCCACTTGAGGTCAGGGTCTTGTTTAGCTTTTTGTTGAATCAGTGCTTAGTGGAGGTCTAAGCACTATTACATATAGTAAGTATTTAATATATGTCTGTTGATTTGTTGAATTGACATGGCTTGAATAATAGCCTAATTAATACTCATACAACTAAAAAATAAAATGCAGAAGAAAACCATATCAATATTTTTTAAAAATCTATGGTTATTGGAATAATTCTTAATCAAAAAGGGACAGATATGGCTATCAAAGAGATATTTTATTCTGGTTACATGTTTTTTAAATGATTGATCAGTGTAAGTAGGATAAAAAGAGAAAGAAATGATGAGGAGAAACCTATTTGTTTCACATATCTCTGATATGAATCTAATACCTTTCATTTAAGGAAATAACACAAATATATGCAACCCTCTGATTTTTCTGGACATCATGACCTTCAAAATTTCATTATTCTGCAAAATGAAATCAATTCTGTAATTCATACCTCATGCCTCAAACCAGGTAACCTCCTCTTCTCCAAAATTTGGCTAATTTTTAAAAAATCTTTCTTTGGTGGATTGTAAGCTCTTTGAGAGCAGGAGCTAGCCTATGCCTTTCTTTTAATCCTAGCATTTAGCACAAAGTAGGAGCTGTATAACTATTTGTTGAAAAATACTCAGAAAAAATATAAGAATAAAAGCCATTCTCCAATGGATAAATGTAACTAAAGCATAAAAAGTATTTTAAAAATTAAAATAAAAATTAATTTCAAGCTAATAACAGACAAATCAAAAATTGCTCTAATCCACTAATGAGATAAATTAAAATTAAAAAATAATCTGAAGTTTTTACCTCTCACTAAAAACAAACAAATAAAAAATGAAAACCACTGGCAAATATGACAAAAGATGGAAATATTCTATGTTTGAGGGTTGTGGGAAGATAGGCAGGGAAATATACTGTGGTTGGACCTCCAACCATGCAGGAAAGGTATAATTATGCAAAGAAAGTGATTCAGAGACCCCACAACTAGTCAATATTCTCATGATAAATATCTCATACACAAATATAAATAGGTGCACACAAATATTTACATAGTGTTTTGTAGTAATATAGAATGAGTAACAAAGTAGATGTTCATAGAAGGGGAAATGATTAAAAAATAAATAAATTTATTATTAGTATATGAAAATCATTATGAAGAATATAGAGAAAGATGGGAAATCATTAACAGATGCAAAATCATACAAATAGAACCAAACCAATGCATACAACTATAAGAATGTAAATGGAAAGAACAATAGAAAATCTGAAACTGAACATTGTGATATCCTAACGACCAAGCTTAGTGCTCCAAAAAAGAGATATGGCAACATGTGTCCCTTTCATCTTGTCAGAGGTGGAGGACTATAAGTACAGGTCACTGCTTGTAATGTCAGACCAGAATGATGTGTTGGTTAGTTCTGTGGAATTGTTCCCCTGAACCTTTTATACTTAAATATTAAAATATAGCTCAATGGGTGGGATAGGCGGTAAGCTACCTGTATACTGGGAAATGAAGATGATATAAAAATAAAATATGTTAATAAAACCTAAAAATAAAATCTATCAGCACACTAAAATTCATCAGTTATATCCAAAGAAAGTAGAGTGATGGGAAAGACAACAAGAAATTATTTTATTGACTGTTAATAAAAGACATGTTTACAGATTAAAGAAGAGTCAAAATCAAAATGTTCATCTTCTCTTTGAAAGTGTGAGTACTAGACAAGAAACAGGAACCTCCCCCACCCCCACCGCCACCACACACACACATACACACATGGATTTTTGGAATGCCCTATACTAAGTTGTAATATCTTTTCTGCAATTAAAAGATACAAAATGCAGTGGGAATAGGAAAGACTCTGGTCAGCAAACCCTAGGCTACTCTGCTTTCCATTAATCAGAAGAATTTTAGAATTAAAAGGATTATCAAAATTGCTACACCTTGGGATCTTTCATGTCTTTTTTGGAGGAGAAATTTTGATTCTACCAGATGAATTACATTGTAAAGTCAACAATTTAAAAATTCAATATGATCTTTGCACTTCTATTTTGAACATTCTCTAAAAATCCAAATTCTCTTGCAGAATTTAGATTTAGAAAGACTTTTTTCAAGCAGATTATTGTTATTCGGATTAATAATAATAATAATAATAATAATAATTGTTATTATTATAATCAAAGATATGGGTATAAAATTTAGTCACATAAATCACTTTTATGGTTAGTCATAGTATCTATCATTTTTTCTCCCTAATAACTAAATATAGTCCCTTCTTTCATATATCTTGAGAATCCCTGGTTTCATTTGAGAATTAACTCAAAAGCAATTATTTAACAAGTTCTTGTAAAAAAAAAAAGGTAATAGACAAAGGAACAAATATTGATATTGATGATGAAAAGTAACATGTATATTACACTAATTTTTATAAAACACTTTACATATATTATCTCATATGTTCCTTGCAAGTCTGTAAGGTAGGTGCTATTATTATTCCCATTTTATAGTTGAGGAAACTGAGGCTTAGTGAAGAGAAAGGAGGGAATAAGCATCTACATGGTATCTACTATGAATCAGGCACTATGCTAAGTGCTTTGTAAATATTATCTCATTTAATCTCATTTTAGAAAAGTTGGAGAGATCACTTAACCTCTATCTCAGTTTCCTCATCTATAAAATGTGGTAATAACAATTGAACCTCCTCCTAGTGTTGTTGTGAGGTTAAAATGAAATAATATTTATAAATTGCTTTGTAAGCCTTAAAGTTCTATATAAATGCTGGATATCGCCATCATTGTCATCCTCATCATCACATTTCTTGATCTTTGGAGTCTTAAGCTATTCCCAGTAAGGGTTTTACCAAACTGATTTCCTCAATCTATTCAAAGACCCATCTTTCAAGTGGGTCTTTCATGGGTTTTGCTGGTATGCTTATACATACATGCAATCTGCCCAAGGAGTTAGGCCCCCTGTACAGTGAGGCCTTTTCCAAAACTCAGTAATCAAATAAGCTAGCATAAGTAGCATAACACAATTTCTTACTAAAGAAATATTTTTACTTTTATATGAGGTCTCTAATACAAGACATGCTTCTCCTATTTATATCATTCATGTGATCAAAACCCATGGATGACTTAAGAGTTCTTAATTTGGTTAGTAATTGTGTACCCCCATAAAACCCAAATCTCTTTGTGCACTTATCATTATGCTTGTTATCAAGTACTTATTTGAATTCTGGATACATTGTTTCCTGAATTCCTCTTCTTTTCTTTACAGTGTACCTGTCAAAAAAATATAAATAAAGTGTACTTGTCCTTATTCCCATTACTTCAACTTATTGGTAGGAGGAAAGTGAAACTAAACTATTTTCTAGGAGAAACTGAGAATCAAAGGTTTATTGCTACCCAATAAACCCTGTATTACTCATCCTGGTCCATAAAAACTATTTTTTTTTATCATTATATGATTATTTTGTTTGTTTGCTTTTTTTTTTTTTTGCAGGAAATGGGGGTTAAGTGACTTGCCCAGGGTCTCATTATATGATTATTAAAGAAGATATGTGGGACAGGATTTGATTTTTGTTTGTTTGTTTGGTTTGGTTTCTTTGTTTGTCTTTTAGTTAATGGTATGAAGGCATTACCAGACTTTGAAAATCCCTATATAGTCAGTTCATTGGCCTTCCTGGCCATAGGAACACACAGATCACCAGGTTCTTAGCAGAAAGAGGAGCAGCAACAGTTTGTGATGCCAAGAATAACATCCTATACCTTAGGTAAATTAGGAGAGGAAGGAATAATTTAATTCTAAGATCATAGGAAAAAAGAACAGTTTATGACCACACAAGAGATAGAGGATATTTTTTTTTGCAGGGCAATGAGAGTTAAGTGACTTGCCCAGGGTCACACAGCTAGTAAGTGTCAAGTGTCTGAGGCCAGATTTGAACTCAGGTACTCCTGAATCCATGGCTGGTGCTTTATCCACTGTGCCACCTAGCTGTCCCCAATAGAGAATATTGTGAAATGCAACATGGATGATTTTGATTCCATTAAATTAAAAAGTTTTTTTTGTACAAGCAATGCATCCAAAATTAGAATGGATACAGAAAGCTAGGAAACCATTTTTATAGCCAGTATTTCTGATAAAGGCCTCATTTCTAAAACATATCAGGAACTAATGCAAATTTATAAGAATCCAAGTCATTCCCCATTTGAGATGTGGTCAAAGAGTATGAACAGGCAGTTTTCTGATAAATAAATCAAAGATATCTATTGCCATATGAAAAAATTCTCTAAATCACTATTGATTAGAGAAATGCAAATTAAAGTAATTCTGAGGTACCACCTGACACCTATCAGATTGCCTAATATGAAAAGAAGGAAAATAATAAATGTTGGAGAAGTTGTGGAAAAATTGGAACATTAATGCATTGTTGGTGGAGCTGTGACCTGGTCCAACCATTCTGGAGAGCAGTTTGGAACTATGTTGAAAGGGCCATAAAGCTGCGCATACCCTTTGACACAGCAATACCACTATTGGGTCTTTTTCCCAAAGAGATACTAAAAAAGGGAAATGATCCCATATGTACAAAAATATTTATAGCTGCTCTCTTTGTGGTGGCAAGGAATTGGAAATTGAGGGGTTGCCCATCAATATATGAATGTAATGGAATACTATCGTGCTATAAGAAACAATGAGCAGGCAGATTTCAGAGAAACCTGGAAGGACTTGCATGAACTGATGATGAGTGAGATGAGCAGAACCAAGAGAACATTGTACACAGTATCAACAACATTATGTGTTGATGGAATGTGATAGACTTGATTCTTCTCAGCAATGCAATAGTGCAAGATACTTCCAAAGGACTCATGATGGAAAATTTTCTCCAAATCCAGAAAAAAAAAGAACTGTGGAATATAAATACAGATTGTACCATATTATTTCTATTTTTTTGTTGTTGTTTTTTTTTTGGGGGGGGTTTCCTTTTTGCTCTGATTCTTCTCTCATAACATGACTAATGCAGAAGTATGTTTAATGTGATTGGACATATATAACCTACATTAGATTACTTTCTGTCTTGGGGGAGGGAAGGGAGGGAGAAAAATTTGAACCTATAAATCTTATAAAAAACAAATCTTGAAAACTATCTCTAAATGTAACTGGAAAATAATAAAATATTTATATGGGAAAAAATAACATCCTAGAACAAGAGACTAGGAAAATGTTAATGCACAGAACCTATAAAAAGCCTTCTGAGAATTAAATTGTGTTAAAATTAGATGTGTCATTAGATTTGCCTTAGACTTGACTTTCTAACCTGATTAAATTGAATGTGATAAGCCCAGGGGAGATCCCAGTCACTGGTAGAGAGTCCTGTTAATGATCTCTCAGGCCAGAGCCTTCGTTTCCATCTCAGATACTCTCAAGCCTCTGGTATTTCAAGGTTTCAAAAGCTCTTAGCACAACAGGAGTTCCTAACCTTACATGATGTAGGTTTTATTTTTAATCCCTTCCTCTCTATGTTCAATAGGCAAAGGATGTCTGGATGGGGGCATTCTTTCTACTTTCTTTCCCGAGTGCCTTGTAATTGATGGACCTGGTTTATCAGGTCCCACTGACCTCTATGGGCTAAGTCGAATTCTCTAGGTAGGCCAGGGGGAGGAAGCAACCTCTATAGCCAAACTGCTCAGTTCTCATGGGAGCCCAGCACTTTCCAGGCCCACTAAAGTTCAGCTCGAACAATGCAGCTGAGCTGCATCCAGATTTGACACATACTGTTTGGTGTGATCTGCTGAGTCTCAAAGATGAAAAAAAAAATGCTGTTCAGAAGCATCTTATGTGTTTTGTGTTAAATTAAATCTCCATAATGCATTACCTTGGCACCAGCTGTTAAAAATAGCAGGAGAAATAATAGCAGTGGCAGGGCAAAAGAATAATTGGCATAGCAAGTGTAATTAGTATTGTATGGAAAAATGCCAGCACCGACCAGTAGTTGCTCTACAGTAAATAGCTGTATTTATTACTCTCTGTGTTTCCGCACACACTAATGGTTTTTTTTCCCCCCACAATGTCTCTGTTTTAATTTTGGCGTGGGTTGGAGGATGAGTGGGGGAAAATTAGTCTGGCTTTTCAAGTGGTCTCCTGGGAAAAACTCTGAACTGGGAATCAGGAGGCCTGAACACTCATTCTAGTTGTACCCCTACTGCTTTCCCCTCTGGCACTAAGTTTGCTTATCAGTAAAGTGACAATTTTGAATTAGATGATTTTTAAAGATACTCTATAGTTTTCAAAAGGGACAGCTAAGTGTCACAGTAGATAGAGTTCTGGGCCTGTAGTCAGGAAGATTCATCATCATGAGTTCAAATCTGGCCTCAGACACTAGCTGTGTGATCCTGGGCAAGTGTCTTAATCTTGTTTACCTCAGTTTCCTCATCTGTAAAATGACCTGGAGAAAGAAATGGCAAACCAGTCCAGTAATGTTGCCACAAAATTCCCAAATGGGGGTCATGAAGAATCAGACAAGATTGAAAAATGACTGAACAACACAGTTCTCAGATTCTATGATTCTGAGGAAATTTGACCCAATACCTTCATTTCATAGGACCAAAGTGATTTCCTTGAGGTCATATGGTGAATTTTTGGTTTACCCTGGATTTACTCTAGGGATAATTATTGATTTCCTAGCCTTATGTTCTTACCATTACATTATGCACTGGGTCCTTCTGTAAAACGGCATGGATTAGAAATCTACATTGAGGATTATATTCCTGTACTTGAGGGAATCCTCCCCTTAACTCATAAGACAGGTCCCCCAGGAGACAACTATCCTAGTTTCTGGGTACTCAATTTAAATATGAGGCTCCCATGAATATGTGCTATGTCCACATGAGTTGCTAAAGTATATATTTTTCTTGCCAGTAGTGTGGATAGTTAACTCAGAAATTTGGCCTGTCCCTTTCCAAAGGAGATTTTGTTTGCCTTGGGGAAGGAGTCCTCATGAGAAATGCTTATTACCCTAGCCTGGTAGCTGAGGGGAAGGGGCAGAAAGGCCCCAGAAAGATTGTGGGTATGAGACTTCTTTAATATTCAAGAACAAGATGGGCTAGCAATTATATCTATCTGACCCTCTCAAATATCTCTGATATATGACTACAATACTCTGGGCTGCTCAGGTTCCACACCATCTTAGTTCCTTCACATTCAACATTAGCTTTACAAAAGAACTTCACAAATAGGGGACAGTGAATAAATCCATTCATTTCAGCAAAAAGCAATCAGAATTGGAGAAGTTACAAAAATTAGAATATATGAGGGTAGATGGGCTTTCTAACTGAGAGTGAGATGAGATTTCATCTCAAACAGAGAGAGAGAGAGAGAGAGAGAGAGAGAGAGAGAGAGAGAGAGAGAGAGAGAGAGAGAGAGAAGGCTCTATCTTGCCCAAGGAGGTCCACTCTAGGATTATTTTTAGGAAGGCAGGTTAGAAATTAGGGGCTTGTTAAGAAGCCAGCTTCCAATACCTGCCTGCTACCTTGTTTTGAGCATGTGCCTCTTCTAATGAGTATCTAGAAAACATATGTTTCCCTGTCTTAAATAGCTCAGTCTTTTACACAGGTATCCAATCTGGCATTTAGAATCTCTCTGCAAGTTAGGAGCATGCATTTCCTCCTTACACAGCAACATATAACACCACCACTACCCCACACCTAAACTTGTTTGGAAGTGTGGTTTCATATGTATTTTCAAAATCAATAGCTCATAAACCCCCATTGATAGGTTTATCTTTAATGGACAGTCAGAGAATATCATTTTCAAGGTGAAGGAATCAAATAAATTATAAATTAAGAAAAGTCACAACAAAACAGTTACTTCATGTGTGTAGTAGGTTCACTTTCCCACAAACATACATGATATTGCACTTGGAATGAAACAGTATTGATAATGCCCATCAATGGGGGAATGGCTAAACAAGCTGTGGTATATGAAGATGATAGAATATTATTATGCTGTAAGAAATGACAAGCAGGATTATTCCAGAAAGTTCTGGAAAGACTTATATGAACTGATGTATAGTGAAGTGAGCAGAATCAAGAGAACATGGTGCAGAGAGACAGCAATATTGTTTGATGAAGAACTGTGAATAACTTAACTATTCTCAACAATGCAATGATCCAAGACAATCCAAAAGGACTATTGATAAAACATACTATCCACCTCCAAAGAAAGAACCAATACTAATGGAACACAGACTAAAGCATGCTATTTTTCATTTTCTTTCATTTTTTCTTTTATTCAAATTTTCTTGTACAAAATGAGTAATATAATACTGTTTGACATAATTATACATGTATAATCTATATCTGACTGCTTACCATGTCAGGGAGGGGGGAAAAGGACAGGAGGGGAAGAAGGGACAAAAATTCAAACCTAAAACTACAAATAAAAAGGTTTATTACTTAAAAAACATTTAGGTAACACATGTGTTCAAGATGACACATGGTATGTCATATACATGTGTCTGAGGTATACATGGGGAAAGGCAACTCACACCTCCAACACAGCAGGGACAATGATATCTACTATGATGATGTTATCACTTTGTTCCTCCCAGGCTAATTCCCTGTTGACTTTGAAGTCTTTTCAGGTCCCTGCTCAATTCAATGCCTCACCACTGGAGATTTCTGCTAGGCTAGGCTTCTTGTTCTTTTTTTTTTTTTAATGTAAAAACAATTTTGAATATACATTTTTTTAAAAAAATCTATGTTATGCATTCTCTTCCTCCACCCTCCCTCCCCACACCTTCCCCCTTAAAAACTCAAGCAATTCTATGTAAGTTATACATGTATAGTCATGCAAAACATTTCCATATTAGTCAGGTTGTGAAAAAAAATAGACAAAAAATTAAGAAAAAGAAACTAAAACAAATGCTTCAATCTGTATTTAGACACCATCAATTCTTTCTCTGGAGATGGATCACATTTTTCATAAGTCATGCAGAGTTGTCTTGGATCATTGTGTTTCTGAGAATAGCTAAGTCATTCACAGCTGATCACCTTACAATATTGCTGTTACTTTGTATATAGTCTATTTCATTTTGCATCAGCTCCTGTAAGTCTTTCCAGGTTTTTCAGAGGGCATCCTGCTCATCATTTCTTAGAGCACAATAGTGTTCCATCATAATCTCATTCTACAATTTTTTCAGCAATTCCCCAATTAATGGGCATCTCTTCAATTTCAGTTTCTTTGCAACAGAAAAGGGAAACCATAAGTACTTTTTGTACATATAGGTAATTTAACTTTGTGCCTTTTATTTCTTTTTGGATGATGACCTGATAGTGGTATTACTAGGTCAAAGAACATGCATGATTTTATAGCACTTTGGCAATAGTTCCAAACTGCTGTATAGAATGTTTGAATCCATTTATAACTCCTGCAACAGTGTATTAATGTCTCATTTTCCTCATATACCTTACATCTGTCATCTTCCTCTGTTGTCCTATTATTCAATCCAATATGAATGTGGTAGTACCCCAGAATTATTTTCATTTGCATCTTTCTAATAAATAGTGAGTTAGAGCATTTTTACGGCTATAGATAGCTTTGATTATTTCATCTGAAAACTCTTCATATCTTTTGATCATCTATCAGTTGGCAATGTCTCTTATTTTATTAAATTTGACTTAGTTCTTTATGTGTCTGAGAAATGAGGCCTTTATCAGACAAACTTGCTTCAAAACTTTTTCACAGTTACTATTGCTAACTATATTTTTCTCCGTCCTATTCCCTTCCCATGACATTTATTCTATGCTCTATCTCCTTTCACCCTGTTCTTCCTCAAAAGTGGTTTGCTTCTGACTCCCCCTGTCCCAAATCTTCCTTCCCTTCTATCACTCCCCTTTCCCTTTCCCCTCCTACTTTTCTGCAAGGTGAGATAGATTACTATACCCAATTGAGTGTATATGTTTTTCCCTCTTTGAGACAATTCTGATGATATTAAGGTTTACTTATTTCCCAGTACCTCCTCCATCTTCCCCTCCACTGTATAAGCTTTTTTCTTGCTTCTTTTATGTGAGATACTTTACCCCATTATACCTCACCCTTTCCCTTTCTCTCACTGCATTCCTCTCTCACCCCTTAATTTTATTTTTTAAAGATATCATCCTTTCATATTCAACTCAAACCTGTACCCTCTGTGTTAATATACTCCATCCAGCTGTTCTAATAATGAGAAATGTCTTATGAGTTACAAGAATCATCTTCTCATGTAGGAATGTAAACAGTTTAAACTTTTATTATCCCTTATGATTTATTTTTCCTATTTTTGTTGTTATGCTTCTCTAGGGTCTTGTATTTGAAAGTCAAATTTTCTATTCAGCTCTGATCTTTTCACTAAAAATGCCTGAAAATCTTCTCTTTAAATGAATTTCCATTCCCTACCCCTAAAATATTATACTAAGTTTTGCTGGGTAGGTGTTCTGGTTGTAATCCCAGTTCCTGTGCCCTACAGAATATCATATTCTAAGCCCTCCAATCATTTAATGTAGAAGCTGCTAAATCTTGTCTTATCCTGGCTGTGGCTCCACAATACTTGAATTGTTTCTAGGTACTTTCAATATTTTCTCCTTGACCTGGGAGCTATGGAATTTGGCTATAATATTCTTGGGAGTTTTCATTTTAGGATCTCTTTCAGGAAGTGAGCAGTAGATTCTTTCAATTTCTATTTTACCTTCTGCTTCTAGAATATAAAGGCAATTTTCCCTGACAATTTCTTGGAAGATGATGTCTAGGTTCCTTTTTAATCATGACATTCAGGTAGTCCAATAATTTTAAAATTATGTAACAATTGGAATGACGCCACCTGCTGGAGACTTACTGTAGAAGAGTTCTGCCCATGAAGCGAAGGTCTTTGAGGGCAAGACCAGGAGTCTTTTCTTTGGCGTCAGTAAGTGACGCAGGCTAGTGGGAGGAAGAAGGAAGAGACTGGCGCTCAGTCTCACTCTCTTTCCTGAGGACGCTGGTGGAGAGGGGAGCTAGAAATGCGCTGTCCCTTTAATAGATAGGAATCTAGGCCTTTCTCTTTCTCTTTACCAAATTCTTATTCTCCTTAATAAATGCTTAAAAGTCTAACTCTTGCTAAAGCTTATAATTTATTGGCGACCACTCATTAGACATTTTAGACAGTTTAGCTAGAATTTTAGCCCTTAACATTATCTCCCCTGGATATATTTTCCAAGTCAGTTGTTTTTCCAAGGAAATATTTCACATTACCTTCAATTTTTTCATGCTTTTGGTTTTGCTTTATTGTTTCTTGATTTCTCATAAAGTCATTAGCTTCCTTTTGTTCAATCCTTATTTTTAAGGAGTTATTTTCTTGAGAGAACTTTTGTACATTCTTGTACATTTGGCCAATTTGGCTTTTCAAGGCACTCTTATGCTCATTGGCTTTTTGTACCTGTTTTACCATTTGGCTTAGTCTTTTTTTAAGGTGTTATTTTCTTCAATATTTTTTGTGTCTCCTTTACCAAGCTGCTGACTTTTTTCATGATTTTCTTGTATTACTCCATTTTTACCCTACCTCTCTTACTTTATTTTCAAACTCCTTTTTGAGTGCTTCTATGGCTTAAGAGCAATTTATATTTTTCTTGGAAGCATTAGATGTAGGAGTTTTGATTTTATTATTTTTTGTATTTTGATCTTCATTGTCATCATAGAGACTTTATTTGGTCAGTATTTTTTTTCTGTTTGCTTATTTTCCCAGCCTATTTCTTAACGTTTAACTCTTTGTTGAAGTCGTGTACTGCTTCAAAGGTGAAGGGTGCACTGTTGCTGGCTTCTGGGGGGTTTGTGCATATCTTTTCAGAGACATTTCTAGGAATTTGTAAGTTTTTAGTTCTTCTAAGGTTGTATGATTTAAGGAGAGCTATGTTTACTACTCTCCTGGCCTGTGCTCTGGTCTACAAGCAACAGTGGGCCTACTTTTCTGCACTGGAACTATGATTAGTGTCCCCCTCCACTGTGGCCACAAGTTTCAAGAAGCTTTTGCTTCTTCCCAGCCTGGGATGGGCATCCAAAACTGTGACCTGGATCCAAATTTGGGCAAGACAACAGGGTCCTGCCTCAGTGCCAACAGAGATATTCTTGTAAGTTCCTTCTGGACAATTGTTTGACACCCTTACCACTTGTGGGCTGTGTTCCAGAAGCAGTTGCTGCTGCTTCTGATTTAGAGTTTCCCAAGGCTTGCTTCTGGTTTCCTGGGACTGGACCTGGGCCTGTGTTGGCATGGCCTATGCTGGGCTGTGCTCCACTCTTGCCCCAGTACAACAGACCTTTTGTGACAAACTGCAAAGTTATCTTTGGCTGGAAAATGATTTCACACTGTCTTTATTTGGGGATTCTGCGGATCCAGGAATTGTTTTATGGCATTTGTTGAAGGTATTTAAAGGATGGGTCTTGGTGAAACCTCAGGCAAATCACTGCCTTTCCTCAGTCATCTTGGCCCCACTCTGCCCTAGATATCTTTTGAACACTGTTCTGATTAACACATACTCACCTGGATGCTACTTGGTTGCTGCAATGTCTTCTACCTCCAGCTTCTGGCTCAGCTGAAAACCTGAGTTATCTCTTCCTCAGGGAAGAACAGGTGCTATCATGTTTTCTTAGCTCATTTTTAAAAAGCAGAAACTCTGGCCTGGAAAGCAACAAGATATCTTTTCAGCCTTGTTCCCTCATAGTATTGCCTAATGAGTCCCATCATCTATCACACAGGAGATTCTGTCTCAGGTGTCAAAGGTTTTAGAACAAAGAACAGGTCCTCCCGGATCTCTGTTTTCCTTCCTTCCTCTGTAGATTCTTCTTCTTGATTCAGGGGCTTAAATGAGGTCAGAAATCTCATTGTACCTTATAGTAAACATAGTACAGACCCCACAAAGTTATATCTTTTAAGGACAAACTGCAAGCCAATTAATAATTATTTGTTCACTAAGTACAACTATTATAGCTTATGGATATGGGGAGTTTATTAAATTTTAAATGTATAACTTTTATTTTTACATAATATTCCTCCGTTAATCTATCATCTCTCCTTTCCTCTGTCCAGTGAGACATCTTTAGTAAAAGGATTTAAATAGTAGGGAGGTAGGGGAAGTAATTTAGTAAAATCAACCAATATATTCACTGTCTTACAACCTATGCAATATTCCATACATATGCCAACCTTTCCAAAGAAGGTGAATTTTCTCAATTCTTTTGCTAGGTCATGCTTGATAATTAACATCATTGCTTGGTGTTAAATTTTATTTTTCTTGCTATTGTTCTTCCCATTTTCTTTTTGCAGTCTTTGCTATCCCAATTTTGTTTGCTTCACTTTACATCATTTCACATAGTTATTCCATCCTTTCAAAGATTCTTTATAGTCATTATTTCCTATAAGGCAATGCTCTTCTATAATACTGATATGACACATTTTGTTTAACTATTCATCAGTTAACAGAATCATAGAAACTGTATGTTAGAAAGAATCATATAATAAAATACAAAACAGCCCCTCGCTCCCACCTCATACCCAACATAATAATATACCGTATAAGTGATCATCCTGCCTCTACTTAAAGAACCCCATTGTGGGAGAATCTACTGCCTCCCAAGAGATCTAAATGAACACTATCTCAGAGGTAGTTCAACCACAGTAAAGAATAATGGCAGTATAACCTCCTGATTCCTGAAAGCTATGCCTCTCAATGTAGCCTATACAGATTTGGGTTTTTTAACTACCATATCATACTTTTGACCCATATTGAGTTTGCAGCCTAATAAAACTCGCTATATATAAATCTATCTATCTACCTGTCTATCCACACATACACATATGTATATATACACACATATATGTACACACATTGTACATATGCATATATTAAAATTATGTCTTTTTAACCATACCTTTCCAATTTTTTAGTTATAAAGTTTTCTATTGAATTTATCATTAATCCCTGGTGAACTTCATGTTAATAGATTCAGCCCAAAACTCTAGCCTGTCAGCACCTTTTAGGATGCTCATTTTCATCCAGTGTGTTCTTATTATTTCCAGTTCTGTGCCATGGATAAAAGTAATTAGTGTAACTTTATCCAATCTTTTTTTTTTTTTGCCAGTCACATTGACTATGCTTGGGGTTTTATTGGCAAAGATACTATAGTGGTTTTCCATTTGCATCCTCAGCATATTTTATAGATGAGTAATCTGAGGTAAACAGGGTGAAGTAACTTACTCAGGATCACATAGCTGGTAAATGTCTAAGGATAGATTTGAATTCAGAATTTCCTTAATGAAAATATTAAATACTTTAGAGTGAAGCACAGATCCCAGAGATATTCTGTGGGAGAATTCTGCCAGGTTGACCTTGAACCATTGATGACTATTCTTCAAGTATGGTCATTTAATCAGTTCTGGCTCATATTTCTTCATTTAAAAAATTGTACTATGAGAATTTATCAGTTTGATTTTATTATTATATTGATTTTTACATGCACACACACACACACACACACACACACACACACATATATATATATATATATATATATATATATATATATATATATATATATATATATATATATATATATATATATATATATACTATCTATCCATCATGGATAGAAGGATGGATGGATAGATAAAAAGAAAGATGGATAGATAGATAGACAGACAGATAGACCTAGTTTTCCTTTGTTCAGAGGAAAGATAGGTAGAACTCTATAGACTGAAATGTTATTTGGAAAGAACACACAGAATGAATGGGGGATTCTCATGAATATATTAGAATATATTTTAGAAGAACATTTCAGAAAAATCCTGAAGATACAAAGGGAAACTTCACAAAAGAGACCAAAAAAAGATTTATCTAAAGAAAGTAACATTTATGCATAGAAAAATTCAATGACTTACTTAGAGTTTGCACAGAAAATATACAGAAGATGGACACAATGCCTAGTAACTGCTTATGAGTATAACAGCATGGTGCAGTCTTGTTAAAAATGGTGTCAGGGGTGCTTATACTATATATGGCATGTTCTAGCTAGGTCTCAAAGATGTTTTCTACAGGTAGGGTAATTGCCATACCAAGTATCATTGGCTTTATATGACAAAATGCCAGTACCAACCAGCTGTTTCTATACTATACAGTAAATTACTTTATTTATTACACTGATCTGTAAATGGTTGCATGGCAATAGAAGATCTCTGAAGGTCTCGTCTAACACTCTAATTGATATCTTAGTGATTGACCATAGGTTATTCCCATACTAGGAGGAGGAAATTGACATTAAATGCCTGCACATTTGGTCCTTATTCCAAAACTCCTTCATTTGAAGGCAGGAAAGCTCTGAGTCCACAATCTAGTTTAATAAGAGAAGGCAGTGCTCTCTCCACAGTCTCTGACAGGAAGAATAAGTATCTTGCCACCATAGTGGTTAATTTGTGAATGCCTAATGAGTGTTTTGTAGAGTCAGGATCTAATTTGTAGTGGCCTTTAAATGTGGTGAAAGCTTCCCAACTTCCTTGATTCTTCTTAGGAAACAAACTTCCTTGACAGGGGAGTTTCACACTGAGATGTGAAAAGAACCACAACTGATTATAAAGGGGATACCCTGCACAATACTTCTGGCTTTATGACTCTTTTATTGCTCACCTGTGGTTAAGGCAGTATTTGGGAATTTTTCTTCTTTCTCTGCTAAAAGAAAGAAAAAGTGTGCTGGAGGCTTGGGGATCTCTCTTCTCAAGCTAATAGTATTGCTTACTCATCACAGTTTTCAGGAACACAGCAAAGAAAACTCTGTTCCAATTTATACTGCAAATGGAACAAATGTCTTTCTTTAGTATAAAGGATGGATTCTTTGAGCATAAGGAAAGCCCTTTGAAACCAATTAATATAAGATATTTGGCCTACATAGTAAGAAACATTTCCACCTCTTCTTTTAACAATACAAGTGTACCCACACCTTTTCCTCTGTGCCAAGGGCTTACTGCTTAGCATACTTATATCACCTGAGGCAGATTTTCATTGAATATTTTAATCAATATTTTGTAATATGATTTATGAAGTATTTTAAGAACAAATTGCATAAATCCAATAGGGCCATCTATACTTTGAGTAAAATTTCATTTATTTGAATTTGACTTGAAAACACATTTTTAGTGAAGTAGTATGGCATGGTAAAGGGAGAGAGAGAGAAAGAAAGAGAGGCAGAGAGACAGAGAGAGACAAAGAGAAGAGAAAAGAGTGTCCTGGGCTATGAGTTGGTCCAGCGAAACGAATATGAATGAAAGTGAGCATAATGAAGAAAATAATTTATACAAGAATAACAACATAGTAAAGATAAATAACTTTGAAGAACTTAAGAACTCAGACCAGTTCAATGATTAGTCTCAATTCGAGAAGACTGATGATGAAGCCTACTACCTATCACTTGAGAGAGAGGAGATAAAGTTGATACACAATGAATCATACATTTTTGACAAAGCCAAGATGAAAATTTGTTTTGCTAGACTATGCACATTTGTTATAAAGACTTTATATTTTTCCTTCAACCCCTCATAAAGTTGGGGTAGGGGTTAAGAAGGAGAGAAACTTATTGCATTTTATTTGGAAAAAAAAAGGTAAAACAAAATATGTTTCATTCAAATATTATTGGAAGTAAGGGGTCTATGATACAAATTCCACCTCTGTCACCTTTCTTCTGTGACCTTGGTCAATTCATTTCACCTATGTGAGCTTCAGTTTCCTCACCTATGAAATGAAGAAGTTTGTCTAGGTGGTCTTTTGGGTCCATTTCAACTCTAAATCTGATTTCATAAATCAAGAAAACATGCTTTTTTCTGGTTTACACAGATAAACTACTTAATCCTGTGAATCTCTCTAGACTACAAAATTATAGTTGGGTTACAATTTTATTGTTAGAAGTACCTTCTTCTGCTTCTATTGGTTTTGTTTGTTTGTTTGTTTTCTTTTAACCATATAGGTGTTTCTAACCAGATACCATATTGTTCTTCAGGGAAGCTTATGAGAGTATGAGTAATTAAAGTCAGAAAGTGCCACTCCTAGCTAAAATGTTGTAATTGGTAATGTTTAATGTTTAAAGATTCTCACCTCTTTCAGCTATGTTTTTTCTTTCTCCTGTAAGGCAGTCTTTCCAATCCATTCATACAGTTTTCATTTCCATAAGGACTTACTCTTCAGGAGCTGTCCCCACTCCCCTTAAGAGGTTAGCTGATAATGTGGTTCAGGTGTTATCTCTTCTAAGGGAATTTGCATTTTTATAGCCTCATATAAAGTGAAAATGCTTTAAGGACTTATACTCAAAAGAATACTGACTTTTCAGGAATCACTATCACTGTGTGTGTTAGAAGAGAGGAGGGATTTTTTTGTTGTTGTTGTTGTTGGTAAAAGGTCTCAAAATATTCCTCAAATTATATCATGCAGCAAATGCTGTACTTTGCAAGGAATAAGTAACCCTACTTTTGCAGGAAAGTCCATCAGCACACAGAAACGTGCCAATATGTTACTTTTTCTTCTTAGCTTACTAAACAATAATTATGTGGAAAAAGTCATGTTTTAAATCTCAGGATAGTTTTAGAAATTTCTGGATTTCAGGCTTCAGGTAGGGTCTAAAGTACTTAACTTCTATTTTGGAGATCTTGTTTTGGGCCAACGTCTTGAGGAGCCCTTACAGAGAAGGTTAAACTGTTGGTTAGAGATGTAGGGTAAGGAAAGACAAGATGATTAACATTGTAATTACTATACACAGCAGACCAGGGAAAAAAATCCACCTCTGTTAGACTGGATCCTGATGGGGAAATCTGGGACAACTCATAGGGAATCAGTTATCTAGCTAAGTTTGGTATAGAAGAATGGACTGAGATGTCTGAGGACTGGAAATGGGGTCTGTCCAGGAGTATATGGCACAGAGTCCTCCTGTTGCCTAAGGAGAAGCTGTGAACTTGTACAAGAGGATGTCCTAGACACATACTGAGAAACTGTCATATTGGAGAAGCTTGAAAGGAAGAGGTACCAACTGATAGCTTTTTCTCCTGCTACTCAACTCCAAGTCATACATTCAGTGTCGACTGGGAAAGAGACTTGACTCTGGCGGGTGGCATTTCAGGTTAGGGGATACCTTGGTGACGTACCAGGAAAGGAGCAAGTAAAGAAGCAAGCAGAAGCAGTGTTACTAAAACCCCATGAGTAGAGAAATAACTCAGTTCTAGTAGCTAGCTGAATCTACAGAATAATTACAAGGGAAGGAATCCTATACCAAAGTGACACCTAGAATTCTGTCACTTTGACCCAATATAGTACTTGATAGGAGATGAGTCCAGCAGTCATTTAATGTTACACAGACCTAAATTTAGTTCAGAAACTTATAGAGGTCAGGCAGGGGAGCAAAAATCAGACTTTGTTTTGGATCAGACCATTTTGAAAGCATTGACACATGCCAAGTATCAATTCTGTCCCTGAAATCCTGGAATAACACAATAATCAATACCTTAAGGAAGTAGCAATAGAACCAGTCAAATAATTTTCTCCAGAATTGTGGCAGAGCCTAGCCATAGTATCAAGGCTGAAATAAGGAAACAATTTTGAAGAATATGTATATACATACATAAATACACACATACACATGCATACATGCATATGTAATATATACATATAGAAATAAGCATGTGTGTATGTATATATGTATGTATGTATGAAATATCATCCTAAAAAAATCTTTTGGTGACAGAGAAACTCAAGACAGAAACACTGAAAAAGAAAATAACTCCAAATCAAATACAAGTAGCGACTCAGAGAAAAATACATTTTGGAAAGAATCTCAACTAGACTTCCTAGAAGACATGAAGAAAGAGTGTTTCTTTTTTTTAAGTTTAAAATATTATCTTAAGTGAAATGAAACTATTTGAAATACAAATGTGTAAATAAATAAAAGCCTTGAAAGAAAGAATTGGAAATGGAATTAACAACTTGACACTAGAGGTAAAAAAAAACCTTACCCAAGCAATAAAATCATCGAAAATTAGAATCAAATAAAAAACAATTACTCCATGACAAAGAAAGGAATGTTAAAATAAAGACAAAATAAAGTAAAAAAGAAGAAAAGGTAGGCTATCTCATAACAAAATCAATTGACAGAAAACAGGTAAAAAAGAAAAGCAAATTAAGGATTGTTTTATATTCTGAATGTCATAATAAAAAAAATCTTAGACATCATATTTCAAGAAATCTTAAAGGAGAATTGTCTACATGTCTTTGTCATAAGGCAAAATTAAAGACTAAGGGGGTGTAAGTTTCTTTCCCATAATCCCATACATATGAGTCAACAGACGTTGGATTTAAACCCAGAGCTTCTGAGTGCCTCCATATATAATATATAATATATATATATATATATATATATATATATATATATATATATATATATATATATAATTTATTTGTTTGTTTGTTTTTTGTTGGGGCAATTAGGGTTACCTGACTTGCCCAGAGTCACATAGCTAGTGTCAAGTGTCTGAGGCTGGATTTGAACTCAGGTCCTCCTAAATCCAGGGCCATTGCTTTATCCGCTGTGCCACCTAGCCACCCCTCCTTATATCATATTTGCCTTAGATTTGCACTGTCCGAGCAACTCACAAGACCAAGAACTCCGGGTCAACCAGATCATGGTTTTGGCTATCTTTCTGACACTCTTCTCCAAAAATAATATGTTGTGAAGGAACCTACTTGCTCCTGACTGGAAAGCACGCATCCCACTCTGGAACTCTGACTCAGAAATAAGCCAGAATGGCAGGAAATATCTACTTCTTAGGATTACTAGTCACATGCCTGTGTTCAGAAAAGGAAACATAGAGGCTAGCAGGAAATCAAGCTTACCTAAGCATGTAAATATACTTGACATCACCATTACTGTTGGAGGGGTGGGGATAGAAAAGTTTTATTTGCAGTCCACGGTTTTAAGCCTAAAGGAAAAATGCGTTAGAATAGAATAACAAAAAAGGAACCCCCCCCCCACACACACACACCCCACACCTTCCTGATTTTGAGACAGAGAGAGAGAGAGATGGTGAAGATGAAGAGAAGAGAAGATAAGACAATAAAAGAGAAGACAAGAGAAAAGGAAACAGGAGAGCAATAGATTGAAGGTGGGGGTGGGGAGATAGAGGGAGATTATATATCCTTACTCTTCTTATAGATCAAATAGTCCATAGCTCCTCCAAACTCAAACACTAACACAACTTCCATGCAATGGGAAAGAAATCACAGGTAACTACATCATCCCAGAAAAATGCTTGTCCTTGTTAATCACATCCAGATAAAGAACTATAGAATATGAATGCAGATAGTAGCATACTATTTTCACTTTTTTGGTTATGTTTTATGTTTTTTTTCCATTTTGTTCCATTTCTTAGCATGTTTTTTATAGCATGACTAATGTGGACATATATTTAACATGATTGCATATAAATGACCTGCATCAATTTGTTTGCTGTTTGGGGAAGGAAAATTTGGAACTCAAAATATTATTTAAAAAAAACAAACCCACAGTGTTAGAAGCAAAGTGCTTGTCCTGTAGTAATGGTATCAAACCTTAATAGAAGTGAGGGTCACTAATCCATACATAAAGATCTCTGATTCTGCATATTGACTTATTTATAAAATGTAATTTTACTTTTGTTGCATTTTTGTTGTATTTTTATTTATTTACCAAATATTTTTGAATTACATTCTATTTTCACTCAGGCTGTACTTTGACGTTATGGGCTGTATGCAGCCTGCCAGTTGTCCAGTCATTGTCCAACAGCAAGGGGCCAGAGCACTTGCTGAGACATATGAAAGTTCTTTTAGTGAGGCAGCAAGTCAAATTTTTTATGACTGTCATTTTTATAATAAATAATCCTAACCTCAAGTAGAACATTCCTTTACCCTGATGAATGCAAATCCACTTTGTGAGTGGAAGTTCCATATTGTGGAAGCAGCATGTCACAGGAGAAAGAATGCTAATTATTGAGTCAAAGGAACTGGGTTCAAATATTGCCTCTGATGTCTTCTAGCCATATAAGTTACCTAATAATTGTGCGACTCATTTCTTTTTTTTTTTTTTGCTTGTTTCTTTATTTGCTTTTGTTTTTCTTTTTCACCTGTAAAATTATGGTGGGGGTGGACTTGATCACCTTTAAAGTCCTTTCCAGGTCTTGATCCAGATCATAAGGATCATATAATAACCTAGGAACTCAGTGGATCCAATGTTGTTCGGGATGTACAGAGGTCTAGACCATGGTGCATCTAGAAGCTAGGACTAAACCCATACCAAGACTTTTGGAGACTGACTCCATGCCCTTTCCAGATATCTCTATCCATTATGCACTAACATTTTTATTTGCCCCTTAAATCTTTAGTGGGTTTAATCTTTTTTTTTTTTTTGAGGGGCAATGAGGGTTAAGTGACTTGCCCAGGGTCACACAGCTAGTAAGTGTCAAGTGTCTGAGGCTGGATTTGAACTCAGGTCCTTTTGAATCCAGGGCCAGTGTTTTATCAACTGTGCCACCTAGCTGCCCCTAGTGGGTTTAATCTTGACCACATTCCTCTCCTATGCAGAACTTTGATTGTAACCAGTGGTGTCTGGTGGCATTAGTATTTTGCTATAATCCACTCAAAATACCCTACTACCTTTTCTAATGGCTTTGCTTTTGGAGAAGGGGATGGCAGTGAAGATAGCCTTGAAACAGATCATGAGAAGTAGTGATCTGTTGCACTACATCGAGAGGAATTGGTAATGGATAGGTAATTTGCTTTTGCATTGTAGCAGTAAGGAGTAAAGGCTGCAGCTTTTGTAAAAGGCTTCAAAATAGCCAGGATTACCTATTTAGGTCGACTTAGAAAACCGTTTGATTTAGAATGTCAGCTAAATGAAATTGGTAAATTAGTCCTAGTGTTACTGCATTAAAAGATTCAACAAGAGCTTTAAAAAAACACACAACAGTATGCAATGGCTTCAGGGAGGGGAACAATCATCCAACAGGATTTGACCTTAATGCTTACTCTTTAGGCAATTGTGTTGAATTTGAAATTAAATGAGGGGCCTGTACCACCTAATAGGCACAAGAAGAAAGCACTGATTCACAAAATAAAAAAATAAATAAATAAAAGATATTGGCTCCTGGCAAGGGCCCTTCATTAGGATGAATCAGAATGGATTGTGATGAAGTCCTTTTAGTGAGTCTAGATTTTTATAATTAAGTTGTGCTTTCTCCTTTAATTACTGGTAGTTTTCCTGGGCAAATTTGAAGACAACATTGAAAAGAAAATGAATTAGACATTATATCTCCCTATTGCAAGAGACGTAGCATAGAAGTGTTATTATTTACATCACATAGGCTTCAGATATAATTTTTGGATCAATGCTCCCTTTTCTTATTTTCACTTTCATTCATCTTCTCCTCATTTGCCCTACCTAATATTCACTTCAAATATCCCTGTGTAGGCTGCACTGTTTGAATTTATTATTTAACATCATCAGCACTACTTTATTTCAACTTTCCCTTTTGAAGTTGTCTCCATTTGTCTATTCTGAATATGAAAATAGCTCTCTCAAATGTTTATGCATATCCAATTTTAACTCATAAATCACTGAATCCATCCCTAAAGAACAGTTGTGTGTGTGTGTGTGTGTGTGTGTGTGTGTGTGTGTTTGTTGTTTGTTTGTTTTGGGGGCAATGGGGGTTAAGTGACTTGCCCAGGGTCACACAGCTAGTAAGTGTCAAGTGTCTGAGGCTGGATTTGAACTCAGGTCCTCCTGAATCCAGGGCCAGTGCTTTATCCACTGCGCCACCTAGCCGCCCCCTAAAGGGCAGTTTTAAAGCTTTTGCCAACTATCTTGGGAAGACAAAACAGCCTAACGCTGATACTATGTTAATGTTGAGCAATATAGAAGCATCTGGTTACAATATGGGTCAAGGGATTCACTGATATAAAACCTGAAGGATAATAATTTGAATGACAGTTATGTATTCATTCAAAAAGCATTTACTGGGTATCTAATAAGTCCAAAGTACAATTCTAAGGACTATAGATAAGGCAAAGATGAAGAAGATGAAGAAGATACCATCGCTATCTTCACAAATTTCATAATCAAGAGAGATATATTTGTGATTTCACCATTTCTCCTCCATTTATTCAACTTGCCTTTACCTTCTCAGCCTCCAAAATTCCTGTTCATGTTGATGTATACAATGATTCCCTCTAGGTGTTTTTTATATTCCTTAGATATAATTAGTGTTGTGCATCTCTTATTCATCAACTAGGTACATAAGAATTTTTTTCAATGATCCATTTCCTCAATTATAATCCTTATGACCCTGGGTTTTAAAGAATCTGTAAGCTATACATAATTTTTGAAGTTTCTACCATGTCAGAAAGACTTTGGGTATGATCCTATAAATAAAACATGTCTGGGGGCAGCTATGTGGACCTGAGTCCAAATCCGGCCTTATATACTTGACACCTGCTAGATGTGTGACATTGGGCAAGTCACTTAACCCTCATTGCCCCACACCAAAAAAAAATTTTAAAAATATGACATGTTTGCTATAAGTATAAAGAGGATCATCAGTGATGGGTCATTTGAAATATCTGGCTTTGACAAACTGTGAAATAATGAAAAACAATGCAAAACAGCATGCAGTCCTGTCAGAGCATTTTGTGTTCCTCCAGTAATAGTAGCAAGGAGGAAGAAGTATGATTGGCAGTCATAGACCAGGCAGCTAGGTGGTTAGTGGATAGAGTACAGGGTCTGGAGTCAGCAAGACCTGAGATAAAATCCAACCTCAGACACTTACTAGCTTTGTGACTCTGTTTGCTTCATTTTCTTCAACTGTAAAATGATCTGGAGAAGGAAATGGCAAACCACTCCAGTATCTTTACTAAGAAAACCCCAAATGAGGTCAAGAAGAAATGGACATTACTGGAACAACAAGAGTATTTAGATTGCCTTTATAGATAAACTTTGATAGTCAAGAGATACTCATCTGGTGACAAAATAATAAAATAACCCTGGGGATGTGAATCAGTAATCTTGCCATTATAAAAATAAATTAAACCAGATGACAAAATAAAGAGTACCCAAATTGAATATTAGCTCCTAGGTTTTCTGTGGAAGGATAAAAAGTCAATATTGGTTTTGTTGTGCATCCTAAGGTTATCCATCTCTTACTGCAGTCCTCATGAAAAACATTCATAGAACAATTATCATGTAACTAAGTGTAGCATATAAATCAATGTCTGTCACAGAAGGTGGAAAAAAGAAATATTCTGAAGAACTTTATATCACTGTTTAAATTAAATAAACCAGTTCCTTCAATGAAAATGTGGTCATAAAGAAGAAACACTTAAAAGTAAGTTTGAAAAAAAAAGAAAAAAAAGAAGATTGAGTAGAAAAAAGAAGTCAATGTCTTGTAGTCTATTCAGATAACTTACATCAATTATTCATGAATGCTTCAATAAGAAAATTTGGAGCTCTGTACTTGATAAGCACTGAAGGACATTACACGCAAAAAAGACATTTATTATACTGATTACCAATGTGTGAGACATTTATGAATCAGAGACTTGTATACAGTATGGACGTCACCTTGGAAGATCAACAATATATATCAACATTAACCGAAAAATGCAAGATATAGCATGCATTTGGGATTACTAAAACCTTACCTGTCTAAAGAAGGAATTGAGGTAGGAAAAATGGGAAATACATTTTAAAAAACACCAACAGGAATCTACAGAGACTAACACTATTTCTTGAGAAGCTTAGCTAATATTTTTCATTCACAGAAAAAGGAGACCACAAGAGACTGGCAACTATCATGGGCAAGAAATAATTGCTTTGTTTTTTGTTTTTTAATGAAAAGAAATAGCACACAAGGACAATACCAATTTAGGACATAAGTTCATTTGTAAAATTTTTCAGCAGGTAACAGTTGAAGATTATGTGCAATTTGACCTCATATAAATGAAGAGTGGAGAGAAAAAAATGTTTCATAAAGTGTAGCAGAAAGTTCATTTAAGCCAGATACACTCAAGATAATTTAAGCACAAAATTGGAAGCATAGAAAAGAGACAAAAAACATTAAATGTTTTATAACAAACTTTTGTACATCAATAAAAATGGAACTACCACCACCACGTAGAGTGCTTTAACACTACCAATCCTTATCAGCTACATGAATAAGGAAAAATAGCTATCAATAAAACAAAGAAGCAAATGGTCTAGACTAGTGGTCAAGAAAATATGAACTGGTTTTTAAAACAATTCTTAACTCATAGAATCTATAAAAATAAGTTGTCAGGTCAGATTTATCTATTAGTCTTGCCAACCACTAATCTAGAGCAAGTAGACACAATGATGCTATAGTCTGTGCTGAAAAACTGGTTTCACAATATTTTTAAAAAAAGGATAAGATACCAAATGCTTTTAAAAAATAAGAGATTTCTTATTCTTCAAAAAGCAAAGAAAATATTCCAACTAAACTCAGATATCCTCTTTCTCTTCCCTACAAGATTTTTATTAGTATAACCAAAAAAAAAAAAGTTTTTTTTTTTGGGGGGGTGAGGCAATTGGGGTTAAGTGACTTGCCCAGGGTTACACAGCTAGTAAGTGTTAAGTGTCTGAGCCTGGATTTGAACTCAGGTCCTCCTGGATCCAGGGCTGGTGCTTTATCCACTGAGCTGCCCCAGAAAATGTATTTTTAAAATCCTTGATGTAGCCATGAAAAGATGAAAAGTAGTCTTGTCCCAATAGTCATATAGAGAAAACTTCATCTTTTTGGTAATACAAAAGATTTTAAAATTCAATTTTTCATAATTATTTGTTAGTTATACAAATAACATTTGATGCAGCAGAGCACAATGACTCCTCTGGGTTCTCCTTAAGAAAGTGTCATATGTACATGCATCAGTACACATATGTGTGTATATATGTATATACCACACATGCAGGTGTGAGGGCCAAAATTAGATATATTGAGCATTGTTTGGGTGCTTCGCCTTAATATTGGGATCCCGGAAATATGAAGGACCTTTTTTAGGTTTAATCTCCTCTCTGAACTATTCTTTTTAGATAGGAAAGTTGCCTCTAAGCTTTAGTTCACAAAAGGGTCAGATTTTATTACTTAGGAATTGATTAAACCACAAAGGTGAAACTAATAAAAATCAAAGATAAGGAAATGGGAAAATAGAAATACAGATAGATACTCTTAACTCTAAACTTAGCCTAAACTGGTTCACAGGAATTTAGTGTTTTCAGTAGGTAACACATCACCCTGAACAGCCCACCAGTCTATGTTGCTCACGCTCCAACATGACCTCATTCAACCTCCAAAGAGAACCTTCTGTGTTCCCAAAGTCCTCGAAAGCTTAGCCTACTAGAAGTGCCTCACCTCCCTTCAGGTTGCATTCAATCTTTCCTCCCCCAAAAGGGGTGGTCCTTCAAAAGCTGCTCATGGAGAGTTCTCCTTCTGACCTCAGTAGGATACTTAATCTCAGGGTGGGCCAGGTGTGGCCCCTCCCAAATGATTCAGCTAAAATTTGCGATCTTTGCCACAAATAATTTTTACCACAGGTGTCACATAAGAATCTTTGGAAAAAAATGTAACAGAGATAGGTTTGATGACCATCATGTACAATATCAAGGGGGTGCATAAAATAGGGAAACATATGCCACCCAAATATATTTGCCACTGTCACAGAAGATATCCTGTATAGAATCCAAATTAATTAGGTATTCTCATAAACAATGAAGTCCCTCAGATCCTCCTATTTACACATGATATAATTCTGATTAAACCAAACTGCAAAAACCTTGTAAAGATTCCTAAATAGAACCATAATAATCCAAAAGAATTGAAATTATTTACATGAATGCAAATATGCATATGAAGAAATATTCTATTGAACAACCTATGCTATGTATTTTTTTTACAATAAATAAAAATAATTATTATCGTAAATAACACACTCCTGTGTCTCTATGTGTGTGTATGTGTGTGGGGAGGGAGGTCCTAGCCCTCCAGGAGCGGAGACACCCCACTCTGGACAATGGAGGCTGGACCTGGTGCTCCCCCTCCTAGTGGAGAGAGCACCCCTAGAAGCCTCGGGGCTGAGCCCTGAGATGGGGCGGCCCCTCCCACCAGCCCCAAGGGGGTCCTCAGAACCCCCTTCCCTCTCAAGCAAGCCAGGGCAGGTTCTGGAGGTAGCTGTGGTAGGGGACTACAGAGTTTGCTCAGGTGCACCCACCATCCTTCTAGAAGTGTCTGAGGGCAGAGGGGAAGTGTGTGTGTGTGTGTGGGGGGGGAGGTAGGCAAGGTCCCCTAGGTCCTGATGTGCTGTGGGAGCAAGCGCAGGATATAACCGAAGTTCTAGTCTGCAGCCCAGCCTCTGCAGGTCCAGGGCTCAGTAAGTCCTGGTCCTATGTCCTGGGCCAAATAGGTGATGAGCAGGGGCTCCCAGCCACTTAGGATCACCTCGGTGTGGTCTGTGTAGAAATTCACCTGCACCGTCCCATCACTAAACAGGAGAAATAGGGCCTGGTCAGTTTTGACCCACTGTAGGAGCAGGGGAGTAGGGCCATCAGCCTCATCTAGGCTGAGCAGGTCGACACCCTTCATGAGGCTCTGGTCCATGTAGGAGGCAAAGTATTGAAGGACTCCAAGCCAGGTCCAGCAGCTGCTGAGGAACAACCTCCACAGGGAAGAAGTGTTTAGTGTTGGTTGGGTTGTAATGCAGTGTCTTCCTATTAGAGGACAGGACCACGTGGATATCATCATTGAAGAAGACGGCCACCTTCTGGCTGGACAGCTGGTAGCTGAAGCCATACTTGTTGGAGTAGTCCACCCACTTACTGACCCACAGCATGTGCTCTGGTGAGGCCAGGGCTGACAGGTTCTGCACAGCTGGAGGCATGAAGGCCAGGCAGTTGCGGAGGGTACAGAGGGTAGAGTCCATGAGTCAGACACTCCTCAGACTCCTCACAGCTGCTGCCCATGATGGCCAAGAACCTTGGCAAGCGCTCCTCAGGGGCTGTTTCTGTTAGGCTGGTTGGAGGGTGGGGGGGCATCAGCCTTCTCCTTGGCCTGCCTCTGCTCCTTGGAGCTGCTCTGGGGGCAGATGGATGAAAGCACGAGGTCACTGACCAGGCGGTAGAGCTTGTCTTGCTCCTGGGGAGCTGTCTTACTCTTTTGCTTGCAGTCAAAGAGGCTCTTGGTCACTTTAGTGAAGAAGCTCTGGATAGGGTTGGGGGTGGAGTTAGGTCAGGGACTGTGATGCAGCTGCAGGGAAGCAGTTGAGCTGGGGTATAACCCCTGGTGAAGAATTTATGCTGAAGCATCTCCTCCACTGAGGGCTGGTCTTGGGTCACAGGGCGAAGAATAGCAACAAGGAGGTGTCAGGCAGACTCCGACAGGTTGGCAGGCAACGTGCAATGGACATGCTTGATGCAAGGGTATGTCTCCTTCAGGTCAGTCTCAAAGTGGGTGTTCCCACCTAGCAGTGTACACATGACAGCCCAGGGACCACACATCAGACTCGGGCCGTGACCCAGGCATAGCAGCACCTCAGGGGACAGGTAATTGTGGGTAGCACATATGATCTTCTTCCTTTGATCCTGAGGTTCCAGCCGAGCCACCAATCCAAAGTCCCCAAGCTTCAGTTCCATGTCCCCCGTAATGAAAAAGTCACCAAGCTTGAGGTCTCTGTGTAGGACCCCTTGTTGGAGCAGGTAGCGCAAGCCAGCAATAACCTGCTGAAGGTAATACCGGACCTCGGGCTCCAGCAGTGTGTCTTGCTTTCCAGATGTATGCCAGTGACTTTCTGCTGCAGTACACCAGAAACATGTAGATGCTGCCTTCATGCTCAAAGTGGTGTGAGAAGCGAACTATGTGAGGGTGGTGGAGGCTGTGCTGCAGTTCGATCTCCTGTAGGATATTCTCTCGCTGGTGTGGTTTAGCCACCTTGACCACGTAGACTTGGCCAGTGCTGGTGTCTGTGGCCTCATAGCTTCAGGCGAAGTCCCCCTTGCCCAGGAGGCGGCCCCAGTAGTACCTGCGGCCACTCTGAGGGTCCCTGATGAGGCAGGTGGGATCCAGCAGCTGATTGGCTCCCAGGAAGCGGTGCTGGGGCTCCCGGGCAGCTGTGTTGGTGTCACTGTCTCTGTTGGGAGCCCGGGTGCAGAGTGCTTGGACAGAAAAGGGTTGTAAGTAGAAAGTTCCCAGCTCCACATCTGAGGCTCCGCCCTACTGGAGGGCCAGCCTGGGGCCGAGATGCACGCTCCTGCCTCAGTCTTCTTGCTAATATCCCTGACAGCCCCGGGCAGCTACACTAAGCTATCTATGCTATGCAGTTTTATGAAAAGCCCATATACTTGGTTCATCAGCACACATATTTTAGACAGACACTACATGTGAGCAATTAACTTGGCCAAGAGTTCAATAGGTGCAGGAGAGAAGTCTATATTGCATTTTAAATGAATCATTTGATGCTTTTAATATGCCAAAGCTACTTCTTGAAACAAAGGACCATATTTTTAATATCAATATTCTTTCAAGAAAGAACATCAAACAGTTAAAGAGAATCCAACTTTCCAGACCAGAGTCCAGAATCCAGTTTTCCAGACCAGAGTCCAGCTTCCTCCTGATGACATCTTACCACTTCAAGAAGACAAGACAAATCAGAGACTCTATATGAACTGTTTTGTTTTGTTAGTTTTTACTATCTCCTTTCTGTTATAATATACACCATCTGTAACATGTACCCTCTGCAGAGGCCCTCCCTTTACAAGACTAATGTCAAAGCATCGGTTCATGAGGACAAAAAACCGCCCCTCTGGACAAAACTTTCCTCTCTTCCTTTTCTATATTGTTATTTACATATTGTTACCTAGCATAGGATATTATTTTTGGTTGTTTCATTGAGCAAATGCATTCATTTTTCAAATGAAACAAAAGGGGGGACGGTAATGATTGGAATGAACATCACAAGTTATCACAGATATTTGTCTTTTACACAAGCAGACTCTGAGCAGGCACGGAGTAAGGGATAGGAACTATACATACATTGGAAAACACAGTGTGCCAGTCACCAAATCTGACCTCACTACCATGATAGCCTGTTGCCTCGACTGCCAATAAACATTATCTACTTTGAGCCTCAAGTATGGAAAAATCCTCCAAGATGTGTTTCCTATCATATGGTGGCAGATAGAATGTATGGAACAATTTGGAAGGGATTGAGATTTACTCCAACTGATATTACCACATTCAGGAATTCATTTTATGTTCCTGCTCCTAAAAACAATATCAGGAATAACCATTAGAGGGTTTACAGAAAGTTTGGCATGCTACCATGCAATTCTCTGTACCATTGTTTCTGATTAAGCATCTCATTTTGCTACTAAACTAAGAAAGTTGAAAAGAGTGCTTGGGAACATGAAATAAATGGGTTTTCCTACTTGCTATGCATGTTTAAAGTGTCTACTATTATAAGATACTAGAATGGAGGTAATAAAGACTCCATCATTGTGGCTTTTATGAGGCCAAGACCTACAAGTCTGGGGAATCAAGTTAAAAAAAAAAACATGAACTTAATCAGAAATCATTAAGTATCTAAGGCTCTGCTTTATTTGGGAAATATAATCCTATGAATCAAGACCTCAAGGGGAAATAATTATAATTATCACATGTTAAAATTTTAAAGTGTTCTAAATGTTTTGACTCCCATACCTTGCCTTCTGAGACCAAAGGCTTATAGGTGTCCTTCTACCTTATAGTGATTACTAGAGATGGGAAAACTGTCATGATTGGTGGAGTGACTCATTAGAAATATAAGATATATTTTGTGGTTGGAAGTATGCCTAGAACATAGGATTCCAAGTCAGAAGGTGGAATTGTAATTATGCTGCATAACCATTTCCTAAAAGACATGCAGGTTTGTGTAATCCTACCATAATATCCAAACCTGACAATACAGAAAACAGTCCTGAAGTAAGTCTCATTCCCCCCATTCTAGTAAGAATGAACTAAGATAGAAGAATTTCAGAGCAGCAAGAGGACATGTGCTATACCTGGCAGAGTTAGAATCAGGAGGCAAAGGAAATAAATCCCTCCTGCATTAACCAGACCAGGTGTTCCTAAATAATCTGTGAAAAGATAAAGGAGTAAGTACTTTAATGCAGTGATTTAATGATCTGGTTTCATTAATATTTGATTTCAAATGTCCATAGGATCATAGAATCATAGAGCGAAAGCTAAAAAGGGACTTCAGAGGTAATCTAGTCTAGTGCTGACCTCATCATATAGATGGGGTCACCTTATAATTGAGTAAACTGAGACCCAGAGACATAACTTACCCAAGGTTATATAAGAAGTAAGTATCAAAAATAGGATTTGAACTTAGCTCCTTTGATTCCTGAGCCAGTGTTCTTCTCAATGTAAAAAATCAGTGAAATAAGTATATCTATTAGGTTTCTTTATGATGGGGAACAGTGTTAGGAAGAACAAAAATTATGACTATATCCAACTCTTAGAGAAAAGAGTGAGTAGAAAATAGATTGGAGTGGGGAGAGATTTGAGTCTAGCAGATCAATTAAATGGCTCTTAGAATAAACTAGATGAGAAGTGATCAGGACTTGAAGTAGAGTAGTACATGTGAAAAGTGAAGGAAAGGGACATATATAAGATATGTTGTGAATGGAGAAACAACAAGATTTTCCAATGGTTTAGACATATGACATGAGTGAGAAAGAGGAGTTGAAAATACTGAAGTTGTGAGCATAGATGACTAGGAGAAAGGTAATACCCTTAAAAATAATAGTGAATTTGGGAAGAAGAGAAAGTTTTAGGGAAAAGACTAAAGAAGAAAAACCTAATTGTGTCACTCCCATCTCAAAAATTTTCAGTGAGTCATTATTTGCTCAAGGATAAAATACAAACTCCACTGTCTGTCATCCAATCCTTTTTACAAAGTTGTTCTAAGTATCTGTATTTTTTCTTACCCATTCACTCCATTGTCCAATAAAATAAACATCAAAAAGCCCTCACAATAACTTCTTCTTCTTCTTCTTCTTCTTCTTCTTCTTCTTCTTCTTCTCCTTCTTCTTCTGGTGAGGCAATTGGGGTTAAGTGACTTGCCCAGGGTCACATAACTAATAAGTGTTAAGTGTCTGAGGTTGGATTTGAACTCAGGTCCTCCTGACTCCAGGGTCGGTGCTCTATCCACTGTGCCACCTAGATGCCCCTACAATAAGTACTTCTAATAAAGTTAAAAACAAATTCTCATATAGGTTAATTCAAATATGTATACATCATTCTTTTTTTTTAATTTTTCTTCATACATCATTCTATGTTTTAAGTGTATCATTTCTTTGGCAAGGTGTATGTCTTGTCTACTTTTTCAGATTTCCTTCACATTTTTTCCTCCCTCATAATCTGTGTATCAACCATACTGGCACATTTCTTTTTACATGTATACAACATGCCATTTTCTTCCTTCATGTTTTTGCACAGCCAGTCCACTATGTCTGTAATCCTTTATCACTTCTACATCTTAGAATCCCTAACTTCTTTCTAATCTTAACTCAGTTGCCAACTCCTACAAAAGAGGTCATTCCTGATACCCTTGCTATTAGATTCTTTCCTTCCTGAAGTTATTCTTTTAATATTTAACTTATTTTTAATTTATGGAATAAAAAGTATTTCAATAGCATAGTATATAAAAGGATACTTGCACATGAAAGTGCAAATCTATTATGTACACTTGCTATTCCTTTTATTTATTTTTTTTAATTTTTTGGGGTGGCAATGGGGGTTAAGCAACTGCTCAGGGTCACACAGCTAGTAAGTGTCAAGGTGTTTGAGGCCAGATTTGAATTCAGGTAACTCCTTAAATCCAGGGACCAGTGCTTTATCCACTGCACCACCTACTGTCCCCTATTCCTTTTAAATATATAATAGTTACAATGGTGTGATGTTTAAAATTTAAAATGTGGGTCCTAACCTGCCCTGACCCCAGTGTCGGGGGGAGAACCTGGCTAAGATTTACTGATAAATTCAGCAAGAGTTTAGGCTTTTAAGGATTTATTAAAGAGTAAAGAAAACACATGGGATCCCATAACACAGAAAAATCTATCTACTTTCTATCTACTGTTAACCTGGAAATTAAGGAAACAATCAATATAGGAGAAATAAGGTAGTTAATCTGGGGCAGAGAACTATAGTTCCTGTATCACAAAGCTCAGAAGCTAGGAATACCCAAAGGATGGGAACAAGGACTGGGTTTTAATGGGGTAACAGAACAAAAAGGGAACCTAAAGATTGCTCCAGAGGACTTATAGCTAATTAATGTAAATGAACCTTGACAAAAGAAATAATAGACAACTCCTAATTTAAGTATAGGTGTTACTGACTCTGAATAGAAACTACTTAATGTAGGGGGACCCTTTTTACATATAACATAAAAGTCTAGGGAGTAAGGTTGGGAACATTGGGAGGGGGATAAGTTGCTTGGGGGAAGGTCCATAAGTCCATCAAGAGTCTGGAAATGACAAAGTCAGCCCCAGGCAATTCACCTGCCTGGGAAAGAAGGGACTTGTGGGGGGCTCGGGGGTCAGAAATCAGTTCTCAGTAAATTTTGTAGTTCTCACTACTTTCCTCTCTTTTCTCTGTCCTGCCTTTTCTCTGTCTCCCACCAAACCAAAATCCTGATCAAAAAGAGGGACCCTCCTTTCCTAGCAGCCGTCGTGAAGTTCTCCTGCCAAGCTGATGTCCTGAACTAAAAGAGAGACAGATCCTCAGAAGCTTCTCTCAGAAGCTCTCTGTGAAACAGGAAAAAGGGCTGTCCACAAACAGAGCTCCAAGCTAATTGGCTGGTAGCTTTGATTGACATGACTACTAGTGGTTCTATAGACATAACTTGCAGACACCAAGGTCACATGAGGAAGCCTAAGTCACTTGCTTTCTCTCCTCAGGGCAGAGCTCTGATTCTGACAAATGTAAATTTCAATTTTTTCCTTTTTTTCTTCCCCAGTCTAGAGATGGCTAACATTAGCACAAATAAACAAACAACTAAATAAATAAACAAAAAACAATTAAATAAATACCTAAACAAACCCACATATAATGATTTTGCATATACAAAAATGTATATAAATTAATAAATATAAAATCAATCTATACATAATTATATTTATCAGTTCTTTCTCTGAATATAGTGTATTCCTTCATATGTCCTTTGTAGTTAATTAGGTATTTATAATAATCAAAATGACTTATTCAAAGTTTTTCTTAAAACAATATTGTTATTACTGTATACAATATTCTCTGAGTTCTGCTCATTCTACTCTTAATTATTTCATGCGTCTATCCATGTTTTTCTAAGATCATAATTTCTCATAACACAGTAGCATTCTATCACAATCATAATTGTAATATTACTGAAATAACTTTATTTTTTTAAATTATATTAATACTTTTTGTTGTTCTATTACATTCAATTTCTTTTTTTTTTTTTTAGTGAGGCAATTGGGGTTAAGTGACTTGCCCAGGGTCACACAGCTAGTAAGTGTTAAGTGTCTGAGGCCGGATTTGAACTCAGGTACTCCTGACTCCAGGGCTGGCGCTCTATCCACTGCGCCACCTAGCTGCCCCTACATTCAATTTCAAAAAACATTCCAGTCTATTCCTAAAAAGAGAGTCAGCCCTTGTAACAAAGATATAGAAAAAGGGAGAAATTAGTTCTGCAAAACTCACTAACCAACCAACATAACCACCCTGTCTGACTTTATATATAAATGTTCTACTGTATATATAAACATCCCTTGTTGGAAAGACATAGAAGGAGATAGAGAAAAAGACACACACATATAGACAGATAGGGACAGAATTGCAGGAGTGAGGGAAGGGGGAGAATGGAAGAGAAAGGGAAAGAAAGAAAATTTCAATTTTTTTCAAGTCTTCATTGGGGCCAAAGTTTGCTCATTATAATTACATTTGTATAATTTTATTGGTCCATATACTTTATTTTACCTTTCTCTGTATAAGTTGAATTCCCCTAAGTACAATATAAAGTATTTGAGCCCAGGGACTACAATTGACTGTTTTTTTTTCTTTATATTTCCATTGCCAAGAAAAATGTCTTGAGTACTCTAAGTACTTAATGTATGCTTCTCAATTTTAATTGAATTCAATTCTCTTCTCTGTTTCCCATGTTTGCTGCCACATTTTTCTTTTATTAAAAACATTTTTTACTTGACCTCTCATACCATTATCTGGTACCATTCCAATTTAAATATTTATCATCAGGAGTATTTTTTTTTCAGTGTAACTAAAATGATCAAATCAAGGGGTCACTTTGGATTAATTCTTTTGAGCTTAAGAAGTCTATATAACCCTGTCCTTTGGATCTTTAAGACACACTTTGTTCCAACTGAAGACTAAATTACTTGTGGGAGCATTGCACAAGACTTCCAGTTAGATGGGGTTGTGTTAAATTTGAACCATGCGTCTCCTCAAATCTGGGTGGATTTTAATCTCAGGATATATTCCCTTTTAATCTAAATTGCTGCCAAGACCATTGACACCTCTAGATGCTGTTAGGTTTCCTAATACTGCCTACAATCTCTTTAGCATTTACAACTACAAAAAAGAAAACAACATTGAATCCTACTGAGATAAGGTAGAGAAAAAGCTGTTAGACGTTCTTGCCAATCTCCTAGGAATTAATGTAGGAACATGTCCCGCGGTACCCTCTTGAGGGCTTTTTTCAGCATAGTTTTTAATGAATTCAAGCAACTAGACAATGGAAAAATAATCCTCACCTGCCCCAGTTATTTTTAAGAGCCCTCAAAAATAGAGAAAACTATGTTTAACTCTTCTTGTGCAGCATTTTAGAACAAGAGCTATGAAATTCTACGTATGTCCTTATGCTCTGATACTCATTTTTATAACTGTATGATGATAAAGTCAAGAAATAAAGAATTCAGTTTATAAAATCATTGGCAAAATGCACTCACAGGGAGAAGGTTGGTTTATAGAATGATCTCTGGGGATAAAGGAGGTGGAGGATGAATAAAATTGAAAGCTTCCTTGATCCAGAATATTTAAAACTCAGCTTAAGGGGGGAAAGGAGAAAAGAAGAAATATATTAAGCAAGAAATGTTCAAGAATAAAAAATATACTTTCCATCTTTATCTTTTGGTGATATATCATCATTCAGATTTGTATTAAACTTTTTACAAAGTGGAGTTTTGGTAGAGACGACAGATTCTGCTTGTCTGAAATGTTGGTGTAGTTCTATTTAATTAATAGAACTTTGGGGGGAAGTGGGTGAATGAATGAATGAGTTGTCCACATGGCTGATTACTTGGGGTAAGACATCATTTTCAGGTTTCTGACCATACAATTATGTAGATTAACTCATGATCCTGTATTGGGCACACTTCACTGGTTTTTTATTTGCTTATTCATGTTTCCTGAAGACTTACAACCTACCCATAGACCTTTTAGACCAGAACATTTAATTATTTGCTCCAAGTCAGGTAAAGTATGAAATCACAGATACAGAAAGGAAAGGACAACTCATTTTAAAGTTGTTACTTCATATCAGTTTGAGAGATGATATGATTTCCCAACACTGAAAAGAGAAAAATGAAAATTTCTAATTAACAAGGCAGAGCCATGTCTTTTCCCCCCTCACAATATTATATTAGCATTTGATTTGCAATGCTGTGAATTCCCATATTAGATATACAATAATAAATTCACATACCAAAAAAGTTAGGCTACAAGCAAGTAATTTTGGAATTAGTCACCATTTCACATGATCCATTTCACTGTTTTCCTTCATTAGTATACATACATACATACACACACACACACACACAGAGTGTTTAAGTTACTTACCTAAACTCACTGAGGTAACAGTTACCTGAATAAATTGTCTTATATTGCCGTATTAGGTAATATTTGTTCACAATTAATAATGTTGTATTTTTGAAAGGTTATAGTTATCATCAAATATATGATTAATGGGGCACTTACCCAACACTGGGAAGTCAATTGTTACTAATATAGATGGATATGTGGGGAAAGTGATTGTAAGGACAAAGTACCTACCTTATAAAAAACAAAGAGACCAATTAAAATAATTGTGGCAGGAAAATAAATGAGCTAGGATATTGAGGCCTTTCTAATGAATCAATCATTCATTTAGCACTTGCAGCATAGGGCCAGGAGCCTTCACATCTTGTTATCAAATATATGTCTCAAGCATGTATAGCATTCAGACAGACAGAAATGTGTGCATTTAGTTGTTTTCAGTGATTTCCAACTCTTCATTACCCCATTTGGGGTTTGCTTGGAAAAGATACTGGTATGGTTTCTATCTCCTTCTCCAGGTAATTTTACAGATAAAGAAACTAAATCTAATAGGGTTAAGCAAATTGTCCAGGGTCTCAAAGATAGTAAGTGTCTGAGGTCAGATTTGAATTCAGGTCTTCATTACTTTAAGCCCAGTGCTCTTTCCACTGTGCCATCTAGATACTCATGGTGCAATGAACAAAAATTAATGATGTCTAAGCTCTTTTTTTGAATATGTCTTTCAGGTAATCCAATGAATTTCAAATTATCTCTCCTGGATCTATTTTCCAGGTCAGCTGTTTTTTCAAGGAAATATTTCATATTGCCCTCCAATTTTTTATTCAGTTGGATTTGCTTTACTGTGTCTTGGTTTCTCATAAAGTCACTAGCTTCCATTTGATCAATCTTAATGCTTAGGCAATTATTTTCTTGAGAGTGCTTTTCTATCTCCTTTCCCATTTGGCTTTTCAAACTATTGACTTTTTTCTCATGACTTTCCTGCATTGCTCTCATTTCTCTTTCCATTCTTTCCTCCATCTCTCTAAATCTTTTATCTCTCCTCCTTTCTCTTCAAAATTTCTTTTGAGTGCTTACATGGCCTGAGACCAATTCATAATTTTCTTGGAAGTTTTGGATGTTGGAGCTTTGACTTTGTTATTATCTTCTTCTGAGGGGTATTCTGGTCTACCTTTCCTCAAAAGAGGTTTTCAATGGTCTGCTGCTTTCTCGGCCTGCTCATCTTGGTTGCCTATTTCTTTTCTTTTCACTCCTTCTTAAAGTGTAGTGCTGCTTCCAGGACACACTTTTCTGAGCTACAGCATGGCGTACAGGGTAATTGGGCTTCTTCTCAGCCTGCCTGGCCTGTGAATAACCACTGCTGCTTTTTTCCCTTTGACCTGGAAACAAAAATCTGATTCAAATCTGATTCTCTATGGTCAGGTGCTTGGTGTGGTTGTTCCCTTCCCCCACTGGGCCACCACCACTCAATTCAGCCCACTGGTTCGAACCAGGGTGCTCACCCCACTCCCGCAGAGGCTTCAGCAACTCACTCCCTGGCCTAGCCGCCAAACCCCCTCACTGGTCTTGTAGCCCGTGCCTCAAAATAAGTCTCTGGAGCTGAAGACTGAGTTGCAGGAAACACTGTCTATTCCTGGCTGAGTCTATACCATGCACTGAGCTGCTCAGCCTGATCAGCAGGTGATCATAATTGCCATCTTTTACTGAAAAATAGTCTCACTCTGTTCTTATGTCCATTAAACTGCTCTAGTTTTTTTATGGCATTATTTGGGAGTGAGTGAATGGGTTTATCTAGAGTTTGCAGGAGTCACAGCCTCTCCTCTGCCATCTTGGCTCTGCTTCTGTTAATTTAAAAAAATATATATATATAATTGGAGCAAAATAAAATACTAAATAAATTCTCACAAAGTATTCATTAACATATAATTAAAAATAAGCAAAACATTAGCAAGGAGATTACAGCAATATATAACAAAGTTTATACATTATGACCAGATGATATATATACCAGGAATGCAGGGCTAATTCAATATTTGGAAATTATCAGCATAATTGACTGTAACCATAACAAAACCAACAGATATCATATGATCATCACAATAGATGCAGAAAAAGATTTTGACAGAATACATCATTCATTCCTATTAAAATAATAGAAAGCATAGAAATAAATGGAACTTTGCTCAAAATGATAAATATTATCCATCTAAAATTATTTTCAAGCATTAACTACAGTGGGAATAAACTAGAAGCCTTCCCAATAAGGTCAAGTGTCATGTAAAGATGCCCATTATCACCACTATTATTGAATATTTCACTAGCAATGCACTAGAAATTCTAGCTATACCTATAAGAGAACAAAAATAAATTGAAGGAATAAAAATAGGTAGTAAGAAAACAAAATGATATTTCTTTGCAAATGTTATCATGTTATACTTAAAGAACCTGAGAGAATCAATTAAAAAAGTAATTGAAATAATTAACAATTTCAAAAAAAGTTGTAGGATATAAAATAAACCCTTATAATATGTTTTAAATTTCTATATGTTAGCAATAAAGTGTAGCAGCAAGATATAAAAAGAAAAATTCCATTTAAAATAACCATAGATGATACAAAATACATGGAACTCATCTCTCCAAGACAAACCCAGTAACTATATGAACACAGTTATAAAACATTTTTTTCACATAAATATTGATTTAACAATTGTACAAATATTAATCTCTCATGGGTAGGTTTAACTAATATAATAATAATGTCAAGTCTACCTACATTAATTTATTTATTCAGTGCTATACCAATCACTTATGAAAAAAATTAGAAAACCACAAGATAAACATCACAGTTTAAATATATAAGGGGTGGGGGGCAAGGGGGGGAACGTTAAGAATATCAAGGAAACCACTAGTTCTATCACAAGGGGATCAATAAAAGTATCTGGAAAAAGTGGTATTGTATGTGGGACTTTAAGAAGGCCAGAGTAACCAGATGTTGAAGATAAGCTGGGAGAAGATTCAAGGTGTGAAAGACATGCGTTGAAACCATATGGAATTAGGACATGGAGTGATTTCAGAAGACTGACACTGAAGCATGTTTATTTTTGGCAGAGAAGGGGCTGGCTTTAGACAAATACAGAAACATACAATGTCAGGTATAGGAAATATGCTTTGGTTTAATTGTGCTTCTTTGTTATAAAGCCAATGTCTAGTGGTAAGAGATTAAATTAAATTGCTATGATGGTAGAAAAAAAATAAAAACCTCTTGCTATTCTGACTGTCTGAAGAATAGTCTAACCTATAGTATAGAAGGGCTCATCAACAGCATGCTGAATGCCAGGTCATGAATTCTCTGGTTGTGGCAATTTGTAAATAGAGAAGAATACAATTTTTTTTTTCAATACTGTATAGTCCCTTTCCTGATCTGTGAAGGCAGATAATAGACAAGTCAAAAAGAAAAGAAATCTGAGTGCATGATCTGATTCTCAAGATGTTCTCAAGAATTGACTTCACTTTTTGATATTTTGAATGTGAAACCCATGGCCAATGGCCAATTGAGTGACATACTGATGGACAATATGAATCATTGAAAACTGATTGAAGTTTTCACTATAAATAAAATCAAACTAGGAAGTTGCCACTTAATGGAAACATGTGTCTCAGGTGGTCCTTGGAAAACAAATAAAGATATTAGAAGATTTTATTTTTTAATGTTTCAAATGACTAAACAAATCAGCATTTAATGGGACAAGATAATTTTTCATTTTGTATTCAAAATAACTTTAAGTAAAAATATAGTGAAAATAATCATAATTTACACACTGAAATAATGGGGAGGAAGATAAAGTGGAAAGAACACTGAATCAAAGCAGGAGACATGACTCTGAACCTTTATTATGCTACTTATGATCTTATGACTTTGGTTAAATCACCTAACTACTCTGAGACTCAGTTGTCCATCATCCAGTTCTAGTCTATAATTATTTTGCCTGTTATAAAGGGTGAGGAATAGGGAAAATCTATTAATAGCTTATCCAGACCCTCGAGCTTAAATCAACCTGATTTTAATAAGATCACAGAATGATAGCTGTAGAGCTAGAAGCAAGATTAGCCTCTATCAAGACCAACCCCTTCATTGAACTGATTGAGCAATTAGGACAAGCAAGATAAAGTGATTTGCCTGATTTCACATAGGTAATAAGTGTCAGAGACAGGATTTAGTCACAAGGTCTTCCATCTCTAGAAACTGTGAGTCCAGTATAAAAGTGGTGAAAAATGTCTCAGAATCAACTGAGGGGAAAAAGGCTAAAGTCTTGTAGTTTGTATAAAATTATTAGGTCTATATATTAAGAATATATTATTTCAGGGGGCATCTAAGTGGTGCAGTGGATAAAGCACCAGCCCTGAAATCAGAAGGATCTGAGTTCAAATCCAGCCTCTGACACTTGACACTTATGTGTGACCCAGGGCAAGACACTTGACACTTACTAACTGTGTGACCTTGGGCAAGTCACTTAACCCTCATTGCTCTGCCAAAAACAAACAAACAAATAGAAAAAAGGAATATATTATTTTAGAAGAGAGTCTGGAGAAACCATACATGGTAACTGTGCACACACACACACACACACACACACACACACACGCACATACACATTGTCTATGTCTAAGTAATAATGTTTAATTTCTAAAGTGAGAGTGGTTGCCTAAATAAATAATTTCTGGGGGCAACCAGTTGGCACAGTGGATAGAGAACTGGCCCTGGAGTCAGGAGGACCTGAGTTCAAATCTAGACTTGGACACTTGGCACTTACTAGCTGTGTGACCCTGGAAAAGTCACTTAACCCCAATTGCCTCACACAAAAATATCATTTCTGTACAGTGAGATGATCAGATTCAAAATCAATATCAAATTAAAAAAAGATTTATGTGATGTAATTAAAATGCAAGCAACATGACATTTAAAAGAAGAGGAAGAAGAAGAAGGAGGAGGAGGAGGAGGGGAAAGGGGAGGTGAAGAGGGAGAGGAAGAGGAAGGGGAGGGCGAGGGGGAAGAGAAGGGGGAGGAAGAGGACAAGGAGAAAGAGAAGGAGAAAGAGAAGAAGAAGGAGAAGGAGGAGAAGAAGGAGAAAGAGGAGAAGAAGAAGAAGAAGAAGAAGAAGAAGAAGAAGAAGAAGAAGAAGGAGAAGAAGAAGAAGAAGAAGAAGAAGAAGAAGAAGAAGAAAGATAATGTCATAATCATAGAGGATTGTGGCCTCAGAGTCAGCAAGACTTGTATTCCCTCCCCTCCTCTCACATATACTGACTGTGTGATCAAAGGTACTATCTCAGTGTTCAAGGAAATTCCCAAAAAATACAATAGTTTGATTTTTTTTTCAATCAGAAGTTCTCAAATAGCAGTGTAACAAGGGACTAGCCCCTAAATTTAGTCCTGATGAACACATACAGTATGGCAGTGATACAATCCTCCATATAGAAGAGTCTAAATAATCTTTCTGGAAGAGTCATAATAATGTGTAATAGAAGTACCGTGAATAGGCTTTGAAGAATGTGTAGACATTCTATAACTGATTCTGGTGAGCTAAGCATGTGGTAAGGCTAAGCTGTGTCTGTGGACCTGGAAATGTGGGGCTTTCAAAATACATCACTTGGCCTATTTTTCTCTTCATTTAGCCTCTTCTCTTCTGTTAACTTATTTCTTACTGATGGCATCTGGTAAGAGACAATACAGGATCTTCTCTCTTTGAGGCTGACATCCAGAACTCATTAATGTTGATCTTTAGCTTTACTTCTTTATTTCAAAATTTTCTTTCATTTTAGATAAGGGAGACAAATCTGGAGACTACTACCTTGTGAGTATTGAAAGATTAGGAAAAGAATCAAACTAAAGACAAGGAATATCGGAATATAGTGTCTGCTAGTCTTTGAGGGCACCCCAACATCAATTCCCCCAAGGAACAAGAAATTACTTTCATGAACAAGCATATTTGCATATGAACTTGGTGGGACCAAAGCTCTGTAGAAACTGAATTAAGTTTGAGTCCACTCTTCCCAGAGACTAGGATGGTATCAGAAAATTTTTCACTGGGAAAACTTTGGTACTTACCTCCTTGCAATATTTTTGAAATAAATACCACTTTTTAATATTTAATTAGTGGTGAACCTAATTACAAAATACTTTTCACACAAATAAAGTAAGATTAAACAATATAATAAAAGTGACACTTCTACCTAAAATAATTTACTCATCCAGTATCATACCAACCAAACTAACCAAAAATCATTTTTAGAGCCAGAAAAACTAATAACAAAATTCATTTGGAATAGAAAACCATCAATAATATCAAGGGAATCTCACACAACTCTCACCTGTGCCTCCAAGAAGCTATATCCTGGGCAGGGGCCACAACCTAGTAAAACTGTCTCAGCACAGGGGCTAAAACAAGTTGAGGGTAACCAATAGACCTCAAAACTGTCAGTGAGTTAGGGAAATGTCTACCTCAAGCATGTAAAGACTTCCACCTGTGAAAGGGGTGGCTGTAAACATATTGTTCCAATTGCCACGAAGAGAGCTAAAACAGTTGCCTTGGGGCACTAAGAGTTTGTTAAGACATTGAAGACACCAATGCCATCTCCTGCATCCTGGGTCAACTCTAGTCATCTTGACTATTGTCTTGATACTGAGTTTTGATGACTCTGGAAGAGAGAGTGAGGATAAGAACTTTGTGAAACTCTGCTTCACTTAAATCCAATTCATGCACAAGTAAAGACATCCCACCATGATATCACTGGTCCCCTTCAAAAACAAAGGACAAGGGGTCAGCTAGGTGGCCCAGTAGATAGAGCACTGGCCTTGGATTCAGGAGGACCTGAATCTGGCCTGACAGTTGACACTAGCTGTGTGACCCTGGGCAAGTCACATAACCCTCATTGCCCCGCAAAAACAAAACAAAACAAACAACAACAACAACAACAACAACAACAACAAAAACAAAGGACAAACAACAAGTAAGGAAATGCTTTACTGATCTATAAAATGGAAAGATATAGCACCTGAGGGCAGTACCAGTTTATACTATAAAATCTTCTGCAAAATCTTCTGGAGGAAGCTAAAGGATTATTATTATCATTCTTTATATAAATAGGAAGAAGTACTGGGAAAAAAAGGTGTTTTGTAAAGTTAATTTTTGTAGTTTTAGTGGAAGACTCATTGAGTCTAGAGGATAGAGAGACTTGGAAATGAGAATGATCTGAGTTCAAAGTTGATTTAGATACTTTAAATGTTCTTTATAAATAAAGAGTTGCATCTGATTTCATTGTTAAATACTTAGATGAGAACACCACTCTATCAATACAGGTTGACAACTTCTACATAACTCACTCTCTTAGAGACTTGCCTAGGGTCAGACAATTTCAATGACTTAACCAGGGCCATAGAATCAGTGTGTATCAAAGGCATCACCCAAATTCAGAAGTTATTAGCCATCTTTCTACCTTTTAACTATGCTCCCACCCATTATGAGACCACTTAAGGATGAAACTGAAAGGAAGAGAAGAATCAAACAATAAAGTGGTAAATAACTCAAGATTTCAAAAAAATTATTTTCAAACAAACATAAATGGAACCACCATTTTGACTCTGATGTTACAGTTCCCACTGTGTTGGCTTAAAGGAATAGCCAGCATCATAAAGGAAACAAAAATGTCAAAGAAAAACCACTCTAGGCCAAGCAAAAAATAGAAAATTAATGCTAAATATAGCAAAATTCTATGGACAAAGACAGATTAATTCTCAAGATACCACTATGAAAATAAGATAGCAAACAATTATGCAAAAATAATTGGTGCTATTACACTGGAAAAAAGTGATAAAAGAAGATATTCACTGCTATTGACCCATAAACCAAATTTTTATTTTGATAAAACATTTATGAGAATCTTTTTCACACATATTATGAACATACTTGATGAAAATTTGAGAAGGCAACTGTGAGGCTCTCAAAAACAAGATTCCAAAACAGACAAAATCTTTCTTGTTAGATAGAACAAACTGAAAGACAATGCAATTAGAAGATCCCACTGTGCTTTGAACTTGATAATTTAAAACACAACTTAAAGTTCTTAAAGGTTCTTTTATGAAACAAAACAAAACAAAAAAAATCTGTCTACATGCTAAAATGTCTGCATGCTAAAATCATACAAATTTCTTTGAAAGATGTAATCAAAACCAGATATAACATAATGGTATATTCCCCCTGTTTACTAGATCATGGAGGATGTACAATTCAAAGTCCAATCTGGTAGGTCAAACAAATATAATAAAAAAGACAATTATACATAAATGAATTTACTTATTCAGTATCATACCAATCAGACAACCTAAAATTATTTTATAGAGCTAGAAAAAGTAACAACAAAATTCATCTGGAAAAACTAGAGGTCAAGAATATCAAAGTAATTAATAAAAAAAAATGCACAGTAAGGTGGGATATCTATACCAAATCTGAAGCTTTACTATAAAGCAGCAGTCATCAAAACTATTTGGTACTGGCTAAGAAATAGAATGGTGGATCAATGGAATAGCTTAAGCACAGGAGACTCAGTAGCAAATGACTATAGTAATCTACTGTTTGATAAACCCAAAGACTCCAGCTTCTGGAATAGGAACTGAGTATTTGACAAATACTGCTAGGAAAACTGATAGAGAGTATGGCAGCAACTAGAAATAGACCAACATCTTACACTGTATACAAAAATAAAGTCAAAATGGGTTCAAGATTTAGACATAAAGGGTGATACCATAGATAAATTAGGAGAGGAAGGAATAGTTTACCTCTCAGATCTATGGAGAGGAAAATAATTTATGTCCAAACAAGGGATAGAGAATATTATGAAAAGCAAAATGGAAGACTTTGATTACATTAAATTTAAAAGTACAATTTCTACAAATAGAAACAATGCAGCCAGAATTTAAAAGAGGAAGAAAATTGGGAAACAATTTTTACACCCAGTAGTTCTGATAAAGGCCTCATTTCTAAAATATATCTTATAAATCAAATTTATAAGAATCCAAGTCATTCCCCAATTGAGAAATGGTCAAAGGATATGAACAGGCAGTTTTCTGATGAAGAAACCAAAGCTATCTATTCCCATATGAAAAAATGCTCTAAATCACTATTGATGAGAGAAATTCAAATTAATACAACTCTGAGGTACTACATGACATCTATCAGATTGGCTAATATGACAAAAAAAGGAAAATAATAAATGTTGGACAAGTTGTGGAAAAGTTTGAACACTAATGCATTTGTTGGTAGAGCTGTGAACTGATCCAACAATTCTGGAGAGCAATTTGGAATTATGCCCAAAGGACAATAAAGCTGTGCATACCTTTTGTCCCAGCAATACCACTATTAGGTCTTTTTCCCCAAGAGATCATAAACAAAGGAAAAAGACCCACATGTACAAAAATATTTATAGCTGCTCTTTTTATGGTGACAAGGAATTGGAAATTGAGGGGATGCCCATCAGTTGGGGAATGGCTGAACAAGTTGTGGTATATGAATGTCATGGGATACTGTTGTGCTGTAAGAAATGATGAGCAGGCATATTTCAGAGAACCCTTGAAGGACTTACATGAACTGATGCTGAGTGAGATGAGCAGAACCAGGGGAACTTTGTACACATTATCAACCACATTGTGTGTTGATCAACCGTGATAGACTCAACTCTTCTCAGCAATACTATGGTACAAGATACTTCCCAAGGACTCATGATGGAACATGCTCTCCAAATCCAGAAAAAAAAAGAACTATGGAATTTAGATGGAGATTGAACCATACTATTTCTCTTGTTTTTGTTTTTTGAGGTTTTCCCTTTTTGCTCTGATTCTTCTTTCACAGCATGACTATTGCAGAAATATGTTTAATGTCACTGTACATATATAAACATATATATCAGATTTCTTGTTGTCTTGGGGAGGGGGGAAGGAGGGAGAAAATTTTCAAACTAGAAATCTTTTAAAAACAAATGTTGAAAACTACCTACATGTAACTGGAAAATAATAAAATATTTTTGTGAAAAATAAAACATTCTATCCAGAACACAGTATTTTTTAGATTATGTGGTCTTCAGTATAGTCTTACTTACATGTAACATTGTGCTTATTTCTTGAACACCTAGAAGTTGAGAAGCTTCTTAAATGGGCTACATAACACCTCAAAAGTCTTCAGCCTACTTATCCAGAGATGAAAAACCAAGCTGCTAAGGGATAACTATTGTATAAACTATGATATGACAATAGATGTACAATCATAGAATTGGCCCATGAGTACATAAATCTTTCATGGACACTAGAAATGGACAGTGATATGGATCTACAACTAAATGGGAGTCATAGAAATGATGAATTTCAATTTGAAATTACCAGAATTCATTCAATAAGTACAAGCTTCTCCTTGAAACTTGAATATGTATCAATAGAATATTTTAAAATAATGTAAAACAAGCATTCTTCCAATATTGTTCTATGGCTGAAAATCATGGAATTTGAAAACCCCAAGGTAGGATAAACACTCCTCATTTAAAGATTAACACTGAGATACATGAAGCAGCTGCATAAAGAAGCTGCTATGAATTACCATTGATGAATAGTGTGCAAGAATGTTTGTAGGAGCAGCTAGGTAGTACAGTTTATAAAGCACTGGCCCTTCATTCAGGAGGACCTGAGTTCAAAGCCAGCCTCAGACACTTTGCACTTACTAGGTATGTGACCCTGGGCAAGTCACTTAACCCTCACTGCCCTGGAAAAAAATGGTTGTAAAGACTATCATCAAAGAAATGTATGGTTGAAAAGCTGGTGGGTCATGTGGCAAGAGTGGTAAATAACTATTAATTATACCCATATCTACTTAATGTCAGGAGAATTAGTGGAAAATTCCAAATACATTGGATAACTCCTTTGTTGAGGATTTCTGAGTGGACATAGATAAGACTTGCACAAGATAAGAAGAAGCATGGGTTATGACAGTCTACATTGTTGAAGGGAAGGCCTGAATTAATGAGTTCACAAATCTATTGAAGCCTGAAGTTGCTTGGGGGCTGGAATTTCAAACTCATGTGCCTATTATAACAATAAAATTTTATAAATGATGTTCACTCTGAAGGAGTTTAGGCAACTTGATAGGAAAGCTTGCTGTGCCTGTTACTTTAAAAATGGGCTTTCTTCTTCTTAAGATGGAAAATATAAGTGTCATGTGGTGTGGCAGTTACTATGGTAACTATACTTCTTCCTTTTATTTAATAACAGTGTGAACTGGCTTTTAAACCTTAACAGCAACTTGGCCTGCTGGAGAGTAAATTGCTTCCTCACCAGGGCTCAGCTCTATTATGCCCACCCTTTCTTTTCATTCTCCACCCCCAGACACACATATGAACTTTATTTATGATTACTCATATATATCCTACTTGGTGAGGGGGTGGGCTTGGTGATGGAGCACAGTAGGAGGCATAAAATATGAAGTAACTAGTTAAGTGGGGAGACAGGGATAGGATTTTACATTTACTTTTTGTAAAATGAAAGAATTGGGAAAATAACATTTGTCATAAATCTATGCCAAACCTATATTATATATGATGCTTTCTTTCCTCCACTGATTTTAAACATTTAATAGTCCCTACCTAAGAAAGCAATATACTGGTATTGTGGAAATGTGTTAGAGTTGGGTATACATAAGATGATTTTAATTTATAATAACATGTTTTCAGGGGGGAAATGTCTCCATGGAATGGAAAAGGTGATAAGGATATTAACCGTTCAACTTAGGGAAATTTTAATATTACAGGAAAGTACCCCATTACTAATCTATTACAATGTTGAAGAAATGCTTTGTCATTGTTCTTCATGTAACTCTTTTTTTTGGGGGGGGGGAACAATAAGGGTTAAGTGACTTGTCCAGAGTCACACAGCTAGTGTCAGGTATCTGAGGTCAGATTTGAACTCAGGTCCTCCTGAATCTAGGGCTGGTGCTTTATCTTTTGCATCACCTAGCTTCCCCACTTCTTGAAACTCTTAAAGACAAATTATTCAGAATGCAATATGATTAATTAATTCAATTTATCAAATGATTATCAGATCATCTACTCTTCATTCAACAACTGTTTATTGAACTCTATTATGTTCAATAGACTGAATCATGCTAGGTTTTGGGAAGACAGACAAAATTAAAATAGTCTTTGTCTTCAAGGATCTTATATTTTACTGGGAACATACAAGTATGCAAGTATAAGATAAAAAATAGCTAAAAACTGATAATTTATAGGAAATTTTAAGGTTTGCTAAGTGCTTTCTCTTATTTTATCTTCAGAACAATCTTATTAGGTAGGCAATTCCTTGTCTCTGTTTTAGAGAAGAAGAAACATAGGGACAAAATTTTACTGAATTTCCAAAGAATACTTAGTTAGCAAGCATCTGGATGGATTAAAATAAAGGTCTTCCTGAATCCTAGTGCAATATTCCATCTCCTGGGAATTTCTGGTGTGAGAACTCCCTCTACCAAAATAGACCACAACCTTTTTTATGATATAGAAGATAAGTTCCACATAATTTTTGAGGAAAATAAGGACTAAATAACTTGTCCAGGGTCACATAGTTTCCTTTTTTCATGAAATGTGGATAATAGCACCTAAATCCTGGGATTGTTATAAAGATAAAATAAATTTTTTTAAAAAGATAAAATGAGATTATATCTATTGAGTACATTACATTTTTTTTTAAATTTTTGAATAGAGTTTTATTTTCCAAAATATATGTAAAAACAAATTTTAAAATCAATTTTTTAAAACTTTGTGTTACATTTCTCTTCCTCCCTCCATTCCCACCCCCCACCCACAGGAACTCAAACAATTCAAAAGAAATTATACATAAGTAGTCATGGAAAAATTCCCATATTAACTAGTTGTAAGAGAAAACAGTAAAAAAAAAACAACAAAAACAAAAACAAAAAACTTCAGACTAAGGAATTGTCAAAGAAGAAAAGAAAAAAAATTAAAAATGTGTTTCCATCTGTTTTCAGATACTATCAGTTCTTTCTCTGTGGATGGGCTGCAATTTTCATAAGTCTTTCACGGTTATATTGGATCATTGTCTTGCTGAAAAATCCAACTATTGCTGTTATTTTGTATACAGTACATTTCACTCTGCTTCAGTTCATGTAGGTCTTTCCAGTTTTTTTTTTCTGAGTATCCTATTCATCATAACCTGTATATAATACCTTAAGCTTGACAGAGAATTTTCTTCATAATAGCCCAGCAAAGTAGGTACCATATGTTGTGCCATTATAATCAATCACCATAACTATTTCCCTCCATCCCAGTCCCTTCTCATGACATCTACTCTATCTTCTTTTTACCTATTCCTCCTCAGAGGTGTTTTACTTCTGATTATCCTCTCCCTCTCTCTGCACTCCCTTTTTACACCCTTCCTTCCTTATCCTCCTCCCCTCCTACTTTCTTGCAGGCTTAAATAGATTACTCCTCCCAATTGGGTATGAATGCTATTGCCTCCCTGAACCCATTCTGATGAGCTCAAGGTCCCTGAGCTAATTCTGTGTTCTAAATTCTTCTTCCTCCCTCCTTTCTCAACAATCCCTATGAGATCAAGCAATTCAATGTGTCATACATGTGCAGTAATGCAGAACATCTTCATCTTCCTTGAAAGTGTTTTGCTTTTTACTGCTCTCTCCCCCAATCTGCCCTTCCCTCCTTCCCTTCTTCCCCCCCCCCCCCACTTATCTCCCTCCCCTCCCTCAGGGCAAAAATATATTACTGTACCTACTTGAGTATATATGTTATTCCTTCTTTGAGCCAATTCTGATGATATTAAGGTTTACTCACTCCCCAAATCCTTCCCCCTCTTCTCCTCCCCTCCATAAGCTTTTTTCTTGTTTGCTTCATGTGAACTACCTCTCCCCAGACCATCTCTCACCTTCTCCCTCCCCCAGTCTATTCCTCCTACACCTCAACCCTATTTTAAAGATGTCATCATGGGTTAGTTAGGTGGCACAGTGGACAAAGCACCAGCCCTGGACCCAGAAGGCCCCAAGCCCAAATCCCAATTCTGGCCCCAGACATAAGACACCCCACCCTGTCTACCCACAAAGAACAAAACATAAATGCTTTATTGATATCATCCCTTTATATTCAGTTCAGACCTGTGCCTTTTGTGAATTCCTTACTGGGATAGTCCTTATGAGTTTGAAGTATTATCTTCCCATGTAGGAATGTAAACAGTTTGATCTTTCAAAACCTCTCATGAAGTCTTTTTCCTGTTTACCTTTTTATGCTTCTTCAGGGTCTTGTATTTGAAAGTCAAAATTTCTATTCAGTTCAGGTCTTTTCATCACAAATGCCTGAAAGACCTCTTTCTCATTGAAATCCCATTTTTTCTTCTGAAAATTATACAAGTTTTGCTGGGTACGTGATTTTTGGCTGTAGTCCCAGTTCCTTTGCCCTCTGGAATATCATATTCCATGTCCTCTGGTCCTTTAATGTAGAAGCTGCTAGATCTTGCTTTATCCTTATTGGAGCTCCACAGTATTTGAATTCCTTTTTTTACCTGATTGAAATACTTTCTCCTTGACCTGGGAGTTCTGGAATTTGGCTATAATATTCCTGGAAATTTTCCTTTTGGGATCTCTTTCAGGAGGTGATCAGTGGCAATTATCCATCACAATCTCTTGGAGGATAGTGTCTAAGCTTTTGTTTTGGTCATGGTTTTCAGGTAGTCCAATGATTTTCAAATTATCTCTCCTAGATTTATTTTCCAGGTCAGCTGTTTTCCCAAGGAGATCTTTCACATTGCCCTATATTTTTTCATTCAATTGGATTTGCTTTACTGTGTCTTGGTTTCTCATAAGGTCACTAGCTTCCATTTGTTCAATCCTAATTCTTAGGCAGTTATTTTCATCAGAAAGTTTTTTAATCTCCTTTTCCATTTGGCTTTTCAAACTGTTGACTTTTTTCTCTTGACTGTCCTGCATCAGTCTCATTTTTCTTTCCATTCTTTCCTCTGTTTCTTTACATCTTCCTTCCATTTCTCCTACTTTCTCTTCAAAGTCCCTTTTGAAAGCTTCCATGGCCTGAGACCAGTTCATATTTTTCTTGGAAGCTTTGGATGTTGGAGCTTTGACTCTGTTTTTATCTTCTTCTTCTGAGTTTGTATTGTGGTCTACCTTTCCCCCAAAGAAGTTTTTGATGGTCTTCTGCTTTCTCTGCCTACTCATCCTGGCTTACTATTTCTTGGCTTTTAACTCCTTCTTAAAGTGTGGTTCTGCTTCCAGGACACACTGTTTGAGCTATAGCGTGACACCAGGGGATGTTTGGGCTTCTTCTCAGCCTGCTTGGCCTTGCTTTTATTTGATTTTAAACTCTCCACTGGGGCATGGGGGATGGGGGTGGGGCTGCTTCTCAGCTCTGCTTCTGTTCCCAGCTTCAGGGCATCCTAGGTGTTTTGGTTTGAGGGGGTTCAGGTTTTAATCACACTTGGCCAGTTCTCTGGTCCAGAGATAACCTCAAGACTACTTACTAAACAACCAACCAGCAAGGCTTTCTGTCGCGTGGTTTTTAGCTTTGATGAGCCTGCTCCCCTGCTCCCCTCCCCCACCTGGGCTTCCTGCCACTCAGGATTTCTTCCTGGTTGCCTGTTGGGGTGGCACACTTGAATCCTTCTCCCCCAGTCCACTGGTACCCCTGCACTTACCCCACCCCCTTGCCAGGCATTCAACCCAACCATGTCCTCAGTTCACTGGGCGGTTGTCTGGTGTGTCGGCCTGATTGAGGAGTTAGGCTTTATTCGTGTCCCAGCACAGACCCCTGAAATCTATCTATAGCTGGAGAGAATGCTCAACCCATATTTTTGTGTGTTTTTCTGCTCCAAGGATTCTTTTATTGCTATTTTTGGAGTGATTGTATCAGTAGCTCTGTGTGTTTAATGTCTTTCCTCCACCATCTTGGCTCTGACCCCACATTACAAATTTTAAATTGCTACATAAATGCTATTTATTAGTTATTATTTTAGAGAAAAAAATTCAACTCCAGACCATCTCAATATGTCTTTCATTCTATCAATTATATTATGCTACTTTTCTTATATATACATAGATAAATATATATTATCACCCAAAGCAGGAAAAAAAAATGATTACAAGTAGTAATAGCCCGGGCATGTTTGTAGAATGTCTTCAGAGAAGAGATATCATTGTATTTTATAGTAATGGGAAGTTACCGGAAGTAAATGACATGATTAGATGTATGCTTTAGGCAATTATTTTGGCAGTGGTATAGAGTATTAATCGGAAAGTAGAGAGACCAAGAACAAGGATATTATTTTAAGACAATATTATAGGGGTGGCTAGGTGGCACAGTGGATAAAGCACCGGCCCTGGATTCAGGAGTAGATGAGTTCAAATCTGGCCTCAGACACTTGACACTTACTAGCTGTGTGACCCTGGGCAAGTCACTTAACCCCCATTGCCCCATAAAAATAAATAAATAAATAAATTCTTAAAAAAGAGAGTATTGTAATATTTCAGGTTAAGAAGATGATGACTATTTGGAGAAAGAGAAGGAATATATGTGAGATATACTGTGGAAAGAAAAAATAAAATCTTATAAGTACAAGAAGATAGGATGTTTGAGAAATCAACTCATATATAGCATCATATAATTACAAAGTTAGAAGGGAGTTCAGGGGACAGCTAGGTGGCACAGTGGATAAAAGTACTGGCCTTGGATTCAGGAGGACCTGAGTTCAAATCTGACCTCAGACTCTTGACACTTACTAGCTGTGTGACCCTGGGCAAGTCACTTAACCCTCATTGCTCTGCAAACAAAAAAAAAGAAAGAAAAAGAAAAGAAATGAAATGAAGTGAAAAGAAAAAGAAAAAAGAAAGGAAAAAATAAAAGAAGGAAGTTCAGAGGTCATTTATTTCAACTCCAATTCTAAAGTAGGAGAGGGCAGCTAGGTGGCACAGTGATAGAGTATTGGCTCTGAAGTCAGGAGGACCTGAGTTCAAATATCAACACGAGGCCGCTTTCCAGCTGTGTGACCCTGGGAAAGTAACTAGTCCAATTGAATTAAACACCTGGGACCATCTCCAGTTGTCCTGATATGTCTTGCCACTGATGGCTCTGGAGGAGAAAGTCAGGTTGGTGACTTTGCACAGTCTTTGCTCACTTAAATCCAATTTACTACAAGTCATGCCATTAGAATGATGTCATGACCCTCCTCGAAAATGAAGGACAAAAGACAAAACAACAACTACTACTATGACAACAAAACAGGAAGATTACAACACCCCTAACAAATGGTTATCCATCCTTTATCTAAATTTATCTATTAATAGGAATGCACAACCCTTGATATTTGGATAAGTATTGTTAAAAAGTTTTTTTCTTTTGGGGGGGTGGTTGAGTCAAAATCTTTTTCCTATAATTTCCAATTATTTGGAAAGGAAAAGAATTAGGAAGGGAATAAACACTGATGCAGCACTTGCCATATGCCAGACATTGTACTAATCAATTTTACAAATATTATCTCATTTACTTCTTATTCAGCCTTTTTGGGTCAAGTACAATGAGTTGACTCCTCTTCTCTATGACAATCATCCAAAGATTTAAAACCAGTTGTCCAGAACACCCTGTCTCTTCTTATTTAGACTCTGCATCATCATGAATACAGAATGTGACAAGGGGTGGGGGTGAATGTAGTTCACTGGGAAGAATAGATCAGGACTCAATGAATCTGATGTTCTGAACTGTTCTTTGCTTTCTTCTAACTCACATAGATTCCTATTATCAGTACTCCAATTGGGAATTTTCACATTGGTGAAATCCTGAAACTTGACAGAGTATGTAAACAGCAGGCAGTAAAATTTGTTGGTAATAGAAAGGGGGTTGCCCTGATTGCCATAAGTAAACTCATAGAAGCCATGCCTCTCACTCACCACCGAGTCAGGAATGTGTTTCCAGGTGTGTGTTTATTCATATGAGTCAGCATCTGCATGGGATCTCTTGGAACATGCTGCTAATCCTTTTCTCTGATTGTATTGCTTGTTATTTTCTAGAGCTTAATGTGATTTCCAGTGCTTTCTAGTCCTATTAATAATCAACTGAGTTAATTTAATTCTCCAGCCCTGACTTTGTACTTAGTACATTGCTGCCTTGCATCAAAATTATTCGCCTATTATCTATCTTTCCTCTACCCCCCAACATTCATTAGGTCATAACCTCTTTAAGGTTTACTTCATCTTGCTTTCTTATGCTCTTTACATAGTGCCTTTCATCCTCTAGATTGATAAACTCTCCAGCCATCTACTAAGGCCTTATTCCATTTGTCTATTGCCATTTTTCTGCCAGGTGACCGAGTATAAAAACTACACCACTATCATTAATATAATTTGCAATAATATACTATACTATACTATAAACATAATATGACATGATATGACCATAATATAATAAATATAACAATATAGCATCACATCATATCATATAACTCATCATGCCATATCATATATATGACAAATTTTATATTAATAGTAGTTATGATAGTATTATCTAAGGCTACCTTAGATCCCAGACCATGCATCAGCTTCCTATCTCGGTAAGCTGACTGCTTGCTACATTGTATATTCAAGATGTCTTTGTGTTTCAGGGTAAGTCAGATAAAACAGTTTTCTTCAACTATTTGAAGAACTGCTTGTGGAAGAAAGATTAAAGTAAGGTTGTTCTATTAAATGTCAAAGTGTAGAACCAGGAGCAAGATTTGGCAGTTCAAAAGAGGCAAATTCAGACTTTTTATCAAGAAAGACCAATCAACAAGTATTTGTTAAATTATAATGTGCCAGGAACTAATCTAAGTACAGCCATAAAAAGAAGGGCAAAAGTCTACCTCCTCTTAAGGAGCTTGCATTTTTTTAATAAGCAATCACATTTTTTTTTAGTTTACAACATTCATTTTTGTAAGATTTTGAGTTCCAAATTTTCTGTCTCCTCTTCCCTCCCCTCTCCCTAAAACAGAAAGCAATCTGATATAGATTATATATGTACAATCATGTTAAGGATATTTCTACATTAGTCGTGTTGTGAAAGAAGAATCAAAACAAAAGGAAAAAAAAGAAAGAAGAAACCACCACTACCACACCACCAAAAGTGGAAAATAGTATGCTTCAGTCTGCATTCAGACTTCATGTTCTTTTCTGGACGTGGAGTGCATTTTCCATCGTGATTCTTTTGGAACCGACTTGGATCATTATATTCCTGAGAAGAGCTAAGGTCTATCACAGTTGATCATTGCATAATGTTGCTGTTTTCCGTGTACAATGTTCTCCTGGTTCTGCTCACTTCACTCAGCATAAGTTTATGTAATATTATGGGTTTTTCTGAAATCAGCCTGCTCATCATTTCTTAGAACAAAACAGTATTCCATACTTCACATAGCACAACTTCTTCAGGTCATTTGCAAATTAGGGCATCCCTCAATTTCCAATTCTTTGCCACCACAAAAAGAGTTGCTATAAATATTGTTGTGTATGTGAGTCCCTTTTTCCTTTTTTTATGATCTCTTTGTGATACATACCTAGTAATGGTATTGCTGGGTCAAATGTTTACAGAGTTTTATGATAAGGAAATAACATCTAATGAAAGAGAGAACATGTTAATGAATCATTCACCAGAAATGTATATAGATTAAATACAGATACAGATAAAATATAAAATAGAGCAATAGGGATGGTGATAATTGGAGATAATACTAGAGAAAATGTAGTATAATTAAGGAAGGCAGGGAAAAAATCTCTAACCAACAGATCTCTCCAAAAGTCTAATACACTCTTTGACAGGGACTAGATTTCACTTCATTGGAGGTAGCTAAGCAGAAACTAGATAATCCTTTGGAAGTTATGTTATAGAGGAATTTCTTTCAGATATGGATTAGAATGGTTGTCTAATAATACCTTTTCAAATCTTAGCTTTTGTGACTACTATTCACATACATTCTCTACAGTGTTCAGTATATTCATCTCTAAAAGGATTGAACTAGATGTTCCCTAATGTAACTTCTGTGTCTCAATCTGTGATCCTAATGATTTTATGGACTATAATGAACTTAACTTATTTGAAACTGATCTTAATTATTTGAAGTGAAGTAAGTAGATCAAAGTGAACTCAGTTGAATTAATTTGAAACATCCTCAGAAATAGGTAGGACCATTATGATTCTTTTTTTTTTAACAGATAAAATCTTGGTTTAGAGAGGCAAAATGACTTGCCCAAGTAAGACATCAAGGTAAATTCAGAGAACTGAGAAATATAATCAGGTCTCCTGACTCCAGTACCTTTTCATAGTAATGTCACCTAGGGGATTTTTAAGATAATGAAAGTATGCCCCATTGTGATTCATAGAAACACAGTATGATAGTCCCTGAAAGTGTGGGTGCTTGCATTTTTTCTATTTTCATTGTTCCATAGACCACAGGAATTTAGTGTGCCTTGGTAGATAGTATGAAAGGTACCCTCAGTTAGGCAGGGCAGAATACTTCAATTCGGAAAGAGTCAGAGATGCTGAATATTGCCAAGAGAATTCTTTGAGAGCGTCACAGAATGGGCAGGGCAGGAAGTGGGGCATGGTCAGGACTGGGCAAAATTTTCACCCCAGAAACTATGTGGGTGAATTCCTAGTTTATTATACTCAGCACAAGTAAAATAATTATGCTGACCATAAGTAAAAGTTAATTTCTTTTTTAATTTTAAATTTCTTTTTGATACATTTTAAGTGCCAAATTGTCTCCTTCCCTCCCCACTACACACAAGAGAAAACATCATTTTTGCAGAGAGAAGGAGAGAGTCGAGACAGGCAGAGAGAGACAAAGAGACAGAGAAAGAGAGAGACACAGACACAGACACAGAGAGAGAAAGAGAAAAAGAAATTGTTATATCTTTTTCTTAACTTCAGCTAGGGTTTGGCTTCTTATGATTGAATTCAAAAATTTAGGTTGCTGGAACCATTTGGGGTAAATAAAGTTGCAGAGTAAGCTAAAGTATCTTTTAATGGACAGATAGTAGGAAGGAAAGTTTGGTGAAGAGCACATGTCTTCTTGGAATTTGTTTCACTTATTTGTTTTTCCATTGATTTATAAATTTATTTTTCCCAATTACATGTAAAAACAATTTTAGCATCCATTTTTAAAACTTTGAGTTCCAAATTTTCTTCCTCACTTCCTCCACACACCTCCTTAAGAACTCAAGCAATTCTATACAAGTTATACATGTATAATCATACAAAACATTTCCATACTACTCAAGTCATGAAAAAGAAGCAGACAAAAAACTTGAAAGAAATTTTAAAATTATGCTTCAATCTGTATTCAGATACTGTCAGTTCTTTCTCTGGAGAAGGATCACATTTTTCATAAGTCCTTCAGAACCCCCTCAGAAATAGGTTGGACCATTATGATACTTGGATCATTGTGTGGCTGAGAATAGCTAAGTCATTCACAGCCGATCATTTATTGTATTGTTGTTACTTTGTAGACAGTACATTTCATTTTGCATCAACTGATATGAGTCTTTCTAGGTTTTTCTGATAGCATCCTGCTCATGATTTCTTAGAGAAAAATACTGTTCCATCATAATATTATCCCACAATTTGTTCAGCCATTCCCCAATTCATGGGAATCTCCTCAATTTCAAAATCTTTGCAACTGAAATGGGCAGCCATAAATATATTTTGTACATATAAGTCATTTAACTTTTTATTTTTTATCTACATTTGAATAGTGAATTAGTAGTGGTATTACCAGGTAAAAGAGTATGCATGGTTTTATAGCCCTTTGGCCATAGTTCCAAATTTCTCTACAGAATGTTTGAATTAGTTTACAACTCCAGCACCAGGGCATTAATTTCTCATTTCCCCCATATACCCTAAAATATTTATTATTTTATTTGCTGTCCTATTATACAATCCAAGAGGTATGAGGTAGTACCACAGAATTATTTTGACTTGCATCTTTATAATCAATAATGAGTTAGAGATTTTTTTTTCTGTTTGGTTATAGAAGGCTTTGATCATTTCTTCTTAAAACTCTTCATATATATTCATCATTTATCAGTTGTGGAATAGCTCTTATTTTAACAACTTTGATTCAGTTCTCTATGTATGTAAGAAATGAGGCCTTTGTCAGACAAACTTGCTACAAAACTTTTTCACAGTTACTATTGCTAACTATATTTCCCTCCATCTGATTCCCTCCCCCTGACATTTATTCTATTTTCTATCTCCTTTCCCCCTGTTCCTCATCAAAATAGAGAATATTTTTTCTATTCTCTATTTCCTTTCACCCTCTTTTCTCTTGTCCCCTTTTCCCCCTTTCCCTCCCACTTTCCTGCAGGGTACAATAGATTACACAAGTGGGTGTGCATGTTATTCCATCTTTGAGCCAATTGTGATGAGAGAAAGGTTTGCTCATTCCCCAGCACTTCCCCCATCTTCCCCTGCACTGTATAAACTTTTTCTTGTTTCTATCATGTGAGATACTTTACCCCCATTCCACCTCTCCCTTTATCTTTCCCTCAATCCTCTCTCACCCCAAAATTTTATTTAAAAAAAAATTCATCCCTTTATAGTCAATTCACCCCTGTGCCCTCTGTCTTTTAATCATAAAAGTATTTTATTATTCTAGTCACATGTAAAAACAGTTTTCAACATTTGTTTTCATAAGTTTTTTGTTTCAAATTTTTCTCCCTCAATCAATTCCCTCTACCCTTGACAAGACAGAAAACCATCCAATATATGTTATTTATGTACAATCACATCAAATATATTTCTGCATGTTGTGAAAGGAGAATCAGAACAAAAGGAAAAACCTAAAACAAAACAAAACAAACAAAACAAACAAAAACAAACAAAAAACAAAAACAAACAAAAAATGTACACCAGGAGAATATTGTATACAGTAACAACAACATTGTTTTATGACAAACTGTGATAGAATTAGTTTCTCAGTAGTGCAATGATTCAAGGTAATTCCAAGAACTCATGATGGCAAATATTCTCCACATCCAAAAAAAGGACTGTGGATTCTGAATGCAAATTACCCTCTGTCTGAATATCCTCCATCCAGCTGTTCTAGTAATGAGAAACATTTATGAGTTATAAATATCATTTTCCCAATGTAGAAATGTAAACAATTTAACCTTTTAATATCCCTTATGATTTCTTTTTCCCTGTTTACCTTTTATGGTTCTCTAGAATCTTGTATTTGAAAGTAAAATTTTCTATTTAGCTCAGGTCTTTTCATCAAGAATGCCTGAATGTCCTTTCTTTCATTGAATTCAAATTTTTCCCTGGAGGATTACATTCAGTTTGAAGGGTAGGTGATTCTTGGTGTAATACCATTTCCTTTGCCCTACAGAATATCATAATCCAAGCCCCTTTTATCCTTAAAAAGTAGAAACTGTTAAATCTTGAGTTATGCTGACTGTGGCTCCATAACACTTGAATTGTTTCTTTCTGGCTGCTTTCAATATTTTTTCCTTGACCTGGGGAGTTCTGAAATTTGCTATAATATTCCTGTAAGTTTTCAGTTTAGGATCTCTTTTCCAGAAGTTATTAATGGATTTTTTTTCAATTCCCATTTTACTTTCTGCTACTAGAATATCAGGGCAATTTTCCCTGACACTTTCTTGGAAAATGATGCCTAGGTTTCTTTTTTTGATCATGGTTTCAGATAGTCCAATAATTTTAAATTATCTCTCTTGGGTCTATTTCCAAGTCAGTTGTTTTTTTTTTCCAAGGCAATATTTTATATTGCCTTCTAATTTTTATTCATTTGGTTTTGCTTAATTTCTTTGATTTCTCATAAAGTCATTAGCTTCCATTGCTCAATCCTAATTGTAAAGGAGTTATTTTCTCAGAGAGCTTTTGTATCTCTTTTCCATTTGGCAAATTTGTCTTTCAAGGCACTCTTATATTCATTGGCTTTTTATACCTGTTTCACCATTTGGCCTAATATGTTTTTAAGATGTCATTTTCTTCAAATTTTTTTACACCTCCTTTACAAAGCTGGTGACTTTTTTAATGGTATTCTTGCATTACTACCCATTTTTTCCCTCTACCTCTATTATTTTATTTTTCAAAGTCCTTTTTGAGTGCTTCTATGCTGAGAGCAATTCTATTTTCATGGAAGCTTGGATAAGGAGCTTTGACTATGTTATCTTCGGTATTTTGACCTTCATTGTCACCATAAAGACATACTATGTCAGCTTTTATAATGTTTGCTCATTTTAAAAGGTCTATTTCTGACTTTTAACTCTTTGTTAAAGTGGGGGCAATGCTTCCAGGTGGAGTGTACAGGGTCACAAGATACATGGGGTTGTGCTTTTGTTTTCAGAGATACTTCTGGAATTTGAAAGCTTTTAGGTCATAGAGAGTGGTATGATTAAGGAGAGGTATGTTTATTACTCTACTAGGCTGTGCTCTGGTGTGCAAGCAACAGTAGGTCTGTCTTTTTTTAAGATTTTTATATTTCCAGTTACATATAAGGATAGTTTTCAAAATTTATTTTCACAGGATTTTTAATTCCAATTTTTTTTCACCCACCTTCCCTTTCCTCCCTGCTCCCCAAGATGGAAAGCAGTCTGATATAGGTTTTATATATACAATCACATTAAACATATTACTTCATTAGTCATCTTGTGAAAAAAGAATCAGAGCACAAAGGAAAAATATTAAAAAAGAAGGAAAAAAAGCAGTCCAAAACTAGAAACAGTATGATTCAATATGAATTCATAATTTACACTTCTTTTTTTTCTGGATGTTGAAAACAGTTTCTATCATGAAATCTTTGAAACTTGTTTTGGATTGTTGCACAGCTGAGAAGAGCCAAGTCTATCCCCATTGTTCATTACACAATATTGTGTGATTGAAAAATGTGTACAATGTCATCCTGATTCTGCTCCTCTCAGTCAGCATCAGTTCATGTAAGTCTTTCCATGTTTCTCTGAACTGTTCCTGCTCATCATTCTTATAGCACAATAGTATTCCATTACATTGATATATCACAACTTGGTTTAGCCATTCCCCTATTGAAGGACATTCCTTCAATTCCAATTCCTTGACAGCGCAAAGAGAGCTGCATAAATATTTTTATACATGTTGGTGCTTTCCCATTTCTATGGTCTCTTTGGATATAGGTCTAGCAGTGGTACCACTGAGTCAAAGGGTATGAACAGTCCCATAGCCCTTTGGGCCTAGTTCCAAATTGCTCTCCAGAATGGTTGGATCAGTTGACACCTCCAACAACAATGTATTAGTGTTCCAATTTTTCCACAGCTTCTCCAACATGTATTATTTATATTTTTTTGTCATATAAGCCATTCTGATAGATGTGAGGTGGTAACTCAGAGTTATTTATTTGCATTTCTCTGATCAATAGGTGATTTAGAGCATTTTTTTTCCTATGCAATAGGTAGCTTTGACTTCTGCTCAGAAAACTGCCTATTCATATCTGTTGACTATTTTTCAATTGGGGAATGACATATCTTATAAATTTGAATTATTTCCCTATATATTTTAGAAATGAGGCATTTATAAGAAATGCTATCTGTAAAAACCAAATGAAATAATGCATCGTGACTTTAAAGGCTCTGAGCAAACAACAAACAACTCACAACCTCAAAGCTTTTAAAGCATCTTCGAACCTTTGCATAAAATAATTCTACTCAAAAAGAAAAGGTTGTTTTCCTAACCTTGCCTCTGACTCCAAAATTCGGAAATGTTTTTTTGGGGAGATATTTGGCAGTCTGAGTGGTGCTGACTAACTCTAATTTTGCTGGCTAACTCTGGTATATAATCATAGGTCCCTCCTCTTCCTAAAAGAAGTTTCTTAAGTCTATTATGACATTCTCTGAACCAACTTTTTAAACACTAGGTAACACTGATAGGCCTATCTGCATCAAAGAAGGGACTTGACCTAAGAACAAGCCTGGTACACATATATTGAGAAGTACTATGTAAATGCTAAGTTCCTTATGATCTTTGGCACTTCATAGGCCACTTACTCTGTGCCAGGCACTGTGACAAACAACAATGCTGCAGATAGGTATTAATATTATCCTCATTTTACAGACAAGGAAACTGAAGCAATAGAGGGTTTTTGTGACTTGCTCAAGGTCAAAGAGCTAATAAGTTTCTGGCATAGATTTGAAACCAGTTGACTTTTCTTCATTAGTAGACATTGACTTATTTTTTATGTGGGGTTTGGATATGTAGATCTACCCAAATTAAATTTAGGTCTGATTTCCAACCACCATTGAAACCCTCCTACACTGAATCATAGATTTAGAGCCTTTGTTAACTTGGGTGTATTTATTCCACCTCTAGTCACTGAACTTTGTGACAATGGAATTGGCTCTCCATCGAAATAGATACAAGTATTTGTATAGTATATGTAACTTTTACTTTTACTGAAGGATCTATTTGTTGTATTTTTTAGTCATTTTTTAGTCTTATCTGATTCTTCATGGCTTCATTTGGGGTTTTCTTGGCAAGAATACTGTAGTGATTTTCCATTTCCTTCTCCAACTCATTTTTATAGATGAGGAAAATGAGGCAAACAGGATTAAGTGACTTCCCCAAATCACACGGCTAGTGAATACATAAGGTGAGATTTCAAGTTAGGAAGATGAGCCTTCTTGACTTCAGGCCTGACACTTTATTTACTGTGCTACCTAGCTGTCAATAGAATCAATAAGTAAATAAACATCATGCAAAATTAGGTAAAAGACTAAAACCTATACCAAAAATTTTGTAAATCTGCTGATGTCCTAAAACTGAAAATTCACTAGATATTGTATCAAGCTGTACTCAAGATTCTAGCAAATACCCTAACCCTGTTTAGTTCCCCAATGTTACTGTGCATTACATTGTAAGCTCCTTAATGGCAGAGACTGTCTTGCCTATTTTTCAATCACCACCACTTAACCATGTGCCTCATTTATATTAGGTTCTTAATAATAATAAATTATTGAATTGAAATGAGTTGAGAAGGTAAAAGAGTAATCAGTCCTTAGACACAGAGGATAATTTCTGGAAGAACTCAGGACCTGGGTGGACATTCCACAGGAAATAGAACCAGGATTTGGTATGAACTGAAACTCAAAATATATATTGTTTCCCTTTAGTTATTGTCTTAGTTATTTGGTCATTGACAGGGTATTTGATCTGAACTGACTGCAGCTATGACATCACACAATAGGGCTGACTCAACTCAGCAGCTGGTCCCAGCAAGAAATGGTCCATATGACATCTCTTACTCACCAACCTGGAGCTTGATCACAGAACCTCTCTGTCCCGATGGCATTTTCTCATTCCTTCTCTTGCTCCCCTAGCACAAAGCCACCTCTCTCCTTATAACAGGGCCAGTTGTAGAGTAAGGGGCTCTGCATAGCTGTGACAAAAGAAAAAAACACACCTACCCCAATTCCTTCTCTCTTCCCTGTTTATGTCCAGTTTTTCAAGGCTTCTACTTTTCATAGGGTTACATAATAGAATACTGCCTCTTCTCTTACCCACTGACAGTGTGTGCTTGGCAAAACTAGTGACCTTCTTCATTTTCCTGATTTGTAAAAGGTCCTCCTGATTCCTCTCATGCAATGTCCAATTCCCTGAGAATAACCTCTTGAACCTCTCTAGTGTTTTGCCTCATAAGGCTGACAAATAAAAGAAATGCTTGGGGAAAACAAGCATCTGATTCAATGTTCATTACTTCAGTAAATCCTCTGTCTTTCAATCTACTAGTGGCAACTGCCAAGACATATTTAAGAAAAATTAATACCACAGTGGCTGCTTGCTACAAGACCCAAATAATTAAAGAGAAGGGGTTAGCTTTCTGAAGTAATACATTAAAAAAAAAAACACTTACATGACACATTACTAGGGCATTAGGGCAAAGTAGTAAAGCTGCTTCCATCCTTTCCCTGGCTAATTCTCTCTCCATAGATTCTAGAACCTAAACAGCTATCTTGATTGTGTTCCCCAGTTTAGCATTTGGAAATCTCAGAACTTAAACTCACTCAGCACTGAAAGAACACGTACTCTAAACTATAAATGGCATGACCAATGGGATTTTACTTACAATCTGGAAGGAGGTAATAGTTTTTGTTGAGATAGTGACTTCCATCCAAAGCATCTCAGAATACTTGCTTACCATACCTTGAGGGATAATTTCACCTGCCCTTGAAGTGTCTATATTATCTGGGGTGGAACAAGGCAGCTGTTTAAGCAGAACCCAGTAATTCTTTAAGAGAAAGTGATGGAGCATCTTGTAGTCTAGCATGCCCAGAAAGGGCAGAGGGGAAATTTGGGGACAGATTTTATGAGCCAACTTGGAGTTTCATTATAAAGTTGGATCTAACTTATTTCTCACAAAATAGTTGAATCTTGGACTATTTGTGTCCTGATTTTACCTCTCATCTCAAAGATTACTCCCAGCATAATTACCCTGAATACAATACCCTTACTTCATGACAAAGTGGAAATATTGTAATTTCCATTATCTTTATTCCACAGTAAATTTCCGTATAAATCTGAAACTCCATTAGAGAAAAGATTCTTAACCTGAAGTCTATAGAAAAATTTCAGAGGGCCCATGAAATGGCATAGGGGAAAATAATACATATGTTTCTCTAGCCTTTAACTGCAATTAAGTATTTCTTCAAATATGAATGTGAGCCATAAATCTTATTCTGAGAAGGGGTCTGTGGGTTTTATCAGACTATGAAAGATATCCTTGAAACAAACAAAAAATGCTAAAATCCTCCTTTTTGGCGGTGATCCCCATAAAGTTCAAGAATCACTGCCAATCAAGATCCTCAAACTATAGTACTTGATTGACACTTGCACAATTCCCTTTAAAATCACTTATCATAATCATTGTTGTCATCATTGTCATCAGCACCACCACCACCACCATCATCATCACAGTCTTCAAAAGATAGTTGTTGAGCATTTATTATGTACAGATCCTTTTTCTAGATAAGGAGTGAAGTGACCTGATTTCAAAATGCCTAGTCTAGATGAGGATAGTAAGTGATACTTTCATATTGAATCCCTATGAGAAGAAAAGACAACAGCTAACTAGAAACAGTATGACTGATGTATTCATGAAACCAAGGCTTTGCTATATGCCTTGCCACTGAGCTTTCTAAATATCTGAGCTTCACCACTCATCCTTTCTTTATACTCTTTTGATTCCTGAACATTACTGTTTACCTTGTTCTTGGACCTTCTGGAAAACTTAACCTTGCCATCTACCCTTATACTAAACCTTAATGTGAACTCCAAGTCTTACCATTCTCCTTTCAGCTGAACCTTCTTTTGTGTTTTGACTTCTCATAAAAAGAATACAAGCTCTTTAAGGACAAGGCCTGTCTTAATTTAGTACTTGTTTCATAGTGCTTAGCATAGGATTTTGCTTATAATAAATACACAGTAAATGCTTTTATTTTTATCTATATAATCATTACCTTCCCTCCCTCTGTCCTTGCCTCCCTCCCCTCCTCCCTCTTCCAGCTTTGTGATACTCAGCAAATTCCACCTACCCCTGGATATATCCTTATCTAATTTACTCATTACTGGTATACATCATCAATTGCTATAGCTTGGTATATTTTAAAAGGCTTCAGTTGTCTTTGCCCGCCTGAATATAAAAAATGCAACCCATTACCACTCATATTTCTAGCATAGTTGAACATGCCAATTTTCATCCTACTAGCATTTCCTTTGAGAAGCAAGTATCCCTTCTAAGTTCTTAAATTATTACAAGGTTATCAGCTTAGTAATTTCCATTGCTTATGAAGATAGGACATGTACTTTCTTTGCCAACACTGTAATGGGATGTCAAGGCATAGCCAATAAAAGGTGAAGAGTTACCTGAGCTTATGAGTCCTTCCAAAAGCCTATTAGTGAAAAAAGGTTAACAAGAATGTGTCTCAAGGATGCACATAAGGAGAAGCAACTGAGCCTGGGAGATAAGTGCCACTGGATTAGTTTTTACAGCCTTCTTCTTGAACTAAAAAATTCATTTAGTGGGGAAAAAATCTGTCTTCTAGACTTAGAATAGAAAACTTGAAGAGCTGCCAAGTGTTTAATACATAAGAATAAAGGCATGTACATATGTGAATTTCTAATCATGTTTTTTTTAGATGCTTGCTCTTTGACAGTCCATGAAAAGAGAAACTTATAGAAACTTGACCTTAATTTCTTTTTTGCCACTGGAAAAGTGTTTACCCTGTATATAAGTTATGTATGTAGGTATGTATATGTGTGTGTATACATGTGTATACACACGTACATACCTACATACATTCTATAAAGTTTTTCTATTAATGATTCTCCAGGCTTATTTCTTCCAAGTAAGGACAATCCCAAGCAGTTTGTAGAAAAGCAGATTTCGAGCATGGTCTCTCCAATATAGAAATTAAATGGGCAGGTTTAGTTTCTATAAGGAAAACTGTCTAACAAATAGACTCTATCTAAAAAGTAGTGGACTTCCCCTTGTCATCAGCCTTCAAAGATGGCCTGATAACCACTTGCTGGCTATGTTGTAGGGATATGATTATTCATTTATGGGTGGACTAGATGGCCACAGAGGCCCTTCCAACTCTACAATTCCAAGTGACCCATTTTCTCTTTATTTAGGCATTAGTACAAAGTGAATTTCTTCAGAAAGCCCTTAGTTAAGACCTTTCTTTTCAGGACTAGAATGTTGCAGTATACCAAACAACACATCTATAGAATTAGATTGATGTCTATGCCACAGTGAAAAACTAGATGTGGTTCCCAGGAGTCTACATATGTCAAAGTATAAAGTAAGGGGAGCCTAATATATATGAAAGCTTTGAAATATAATTTGCAATCTGCTCATGAAGAGAGCATTCAAACCTCATATCTAACATCCTGAAGCAGTGTCTCATTTAATTATTGAATAAATGAAGTGATTGTAACACACACAATGGATATACCTTATAAGGAAAAACACTATATCCATAATACATACTTGGAGAAAATCAGTAGCTTCCCTTCAGATGCTACCAAACTTAAATCTGCTTAATGATGAGTAATCATTAAGAGAAGCAATAACTTTTGAGTATGTATTCAGCACCTTAGACTTCCTTTATTAATGTTCCTGGTAGGCAAAGTATTGAAAATTATCTACACAATGGAAAGTAAGAAGAATACTAGCAAGGTAAAAAGTGGCTTTTTTAGATAAAATCCTGAATAAGCCAAGAAAGTTACAGGGATGATAAAGAAAAATCAAGACAAAAGGGTAATAGTTTTTCCTTTTTAAAATGAGTGTCATCTTTCCTTGACTTCAGAAATTTGTCATAGAAGGGCAACACTGCCTCAAGTAAATGATGAAGTAGAACTAGTTTCATCATATCCTGACTCTCCTTTCAGTACCTTTTAAACTTTCCTTTATCCCTTTCTTTCATTAACCCCTACTTAAAGGAATGAGGCATCAGTGGATCATCTTAGCTGAGAGAAATATCTTCTAAATATTTCCCCCAAAGTAGTCATACAACCAATGATTAACATCTTCTAAGGAGGAGAAATATACAATCTCTTGAAACAATTGATTACACTCATGATCACCCTAAGGTTTAGGAAGTCATTTGTTGTATTCTTTTGTAGCCCCTGGAAACTTGCAGTGTGGTGGGAGGTAGAGAAGATAAGTGATTCATGTATGTATGCATGCATGTGTTTATGCAGGTATTGTGGCATATATATATATATATACACACATCCATATATGACCACCTGAAAATAATGATTTTTAAAATCTTGATACAATATCACATGAAATTATTAAGGAAAATTGCTTTGAAGTTCAAGAACAAGAGGCTAAAGTAGAAGTAGGAAAAATCCATTGTTCATCACCTGAAAGAGATACCAGGAGGAAAACTTACAAAAACATCATAGCCAAGTTTCAAAGCTCCTAGGTTAAAGATAAAATATTACATGAAATAAGAAATAAACAATTTATGTACAGCAGAGCTGCAATCAAGATTTCACAAGATTTAGCAGCTTCTACACTAACAGACCATCAGTCTTGAAACATTATATTTTAACAGAGCAAAAGAACTGGGGTTGAGACCAAGAATAATTTACCAGAAAAGTTGAATATAATACTGAAGAAAAGGTGGTGGGGAGGACATTAAACAAAGTGAAAGACTTAAGGTATTGTGTCAAAATTGACCAGAACTAAATGGAAAATTAATACATTAGATCCAGAAGAAATATAAGGCAAACATGAAAGACCAATGATAAGGGACTCAACAGAATTTCTATTTACTTTTATATTTGAAAGTGTTATCAATGTTCTTGGGATGATTATTATTACTTGAGTAGTTTGAAAGAAGTGTTGGTGGTTGAGCTGAGTATGATGGGGTGAGCCTAAAAAAGAAAATGGGGTAAAAATGGTAAAAAAGGGCTATTCTCTCATACAAATGAGGTGTGAAGGGAAGAACTGATACAGAACAAGCACATAGGAGTATAGACTTGTCCTGAATGGACTCTTACTCTCATCATATCTGGGTTAAAAAAAGTAACAACATAAACATTTAAAAGGGTAGAAAAATCTTCTAACCTTCTAAAAAATAGGAGGATGAGGGGACAAGATAAGAGAGTTGTTTCTGACTTTTTATGACCCCATTTGGGGTTTTCTTGGCAAAGATACTAGAGAGGTTTCCCATTTCCTTCTCCGGATCATTTTACAGCAAAGGAAACTAAGGCAAACAAACAGGGTTAAGTCACTTACCGAGGGTGACACAGCTAGTAAGTGTCTAAAGCCATATTTGAACTCACCAAGATCAGTCTTTCTGACTCCAGGCCCAGCACTCTATCCCCTGTACCACCTAGCTGTCCCTGAAATCAACTTAGATTATTCACTTTTTAGTGTAAACATTTATACCTTGGAAGCCAAGAGAGTTCAGAAAACAGGATTTGTTTTATTTTTGCTGATTTTGTAAACATAAGAAAATGATAGAGAAAATGTTAGTAATTCAAATTAACATTAAAAGTCAATCATTTCTTTTCCCCCTTGAGATCCTTCTTAAACACCTACCAATACATTGCTGACTAGAAGGGACTTCAGAGGTCATCTAATGCAAATCCCTTTATTTTATAGATAAAGAGAGTGAAGTCCATAACAATGAAATCACTTCACCAAGGTTATAAACATATGTTACATAACAAAGATGTACTTTGCATCAGTTTAGTTCCTCTGATGCCAAATTGGGTGCCTTTTCTACTGTCACACTATAGGGGCTACCAAACCACATAGGCTCTTGCTCAGTTCACTCCTATGAATCACTAGGACTCCTTATACAAATCAAACATAATTACTCAAGAAACAACTGAAAAACTACCATATGTTGCACTCCATACATTTTAATGTACTATAGCCAACTATTAACAAGATAAGTTTTCAGTTCTTTCTCTGGCTGCATCCTCTTCTATCTTAAATAACAGATTACTTTAGAAGTCCTAGCTCTTCATTACCTTTCTTCAGATTCCTGGCTTCTACTGGCAGGCATCATTTTGTTCTATTAAGAACCAGACATAAATCTAAGACCTGCTACCTTTCATTTGAAGATACATGCTGTTTTAGTGATGATATTAATATGACTATTTTACTCTCTGACCCCTTTAGCTTTTGCAGTAGTAATAATACAAATCAACATCAGGGGATAATCAAAAAATCAATTTATACCTATTTTTGTTATGGTCAATATGATTTTTACAGCAGTCTACCCTTAATAAGGAAGCAATGTATCACTCTAGATAGAAAAGGATACAGCTAAAGAAGGAACTAGAAATTTATTACTAGACATTGGAGTAGAATGTGTTTGAAAATATAAAGAATAACTCATAAAATTGTGTCAGTGACAATAGTATGAATAATTAGAGAAATAATAAGAGGGACATTTTTGAAAGAGGAGTCCTCTCACCCAAAATGTCTAAACAAGGGCATTTTTCTCTGCTCAGAGAACATGCACTGGAAGGCTTTACAACGTGCTTTTTCTTATATGAAGAAAAGAGAAATGCATTGAAGCATAGTCATCATAGTTCTTTGAAAGATTTCTTCTCATAGTAAAGATATTTTGCCAAATTCACAGGTCTCCATTGGCTGGAGACCTAAAGGAATTTGCAAGATATTATGCCCCTATACGTTGCTTTTGTTTAACTACTGGAAAATAATTTGGGTAGTTTCCTTTTAGTTGTTGGGGGCTTCTTACTTATGAAGTACTTTCCACATAGAAGACAAAGCACATGTGATAGTACCAAATTGGGAATCTTTCTTTTGAAGAAAGCATTTTATCAATTGTCCAGGAGAAGGTATTGACAGTTCAAACAGCCAATCAGGGAAAGTAATCAAGTAATCAGACAGCAGCTCCTGCCTCTGAGAACTTAAAATATAACTAATACTTAGAGGAAATAAACCTAAATGTTACAAAGTCAAATCTATTTGTGTATTTTTTAAGCATCTAGTAAATATATTATCTATATTTAATGTGTACTAAAATTGCTGATTATCATTTACAAATATAATTTGTGTGTTATTTTATGATAATCTAATAAGGACTGATGTGTGATTTCATTAGGAAATGCTAGTATTTTCCATCTATGATTATCTCTGATTTACTCTCTCTCACACACACACACACACACACACACACACACACAGCTCATGAGTGTATATATACATGCATAAATGTGTGTATTTATCTCTACCATAGATATATAGATTTAGATATATATCTTCTTTTACATAGTTGTTTTCATGTTATCTCCCCCAATAGATAGCAAGGTTCTTGAGCACAGAGACAATTTTACTTTTTGTTTTGTAACCTCAGTGTTTAGCATACTTCCTGTAATGTCCCATGTTTCACTATCTGTTTCTCTCTCTTCCCCCTTCCAGCTTTCACATATTAAGTGCTTAATATATGCTTGTTAATACTGACTATCAAAAAAAAATAAGTCCAGGATGAGGAAATTCATTTTATATTCAATGATGAAATCATAAATTATTCTCCTATTCATTGATCCAAAAAGCAATTTCTTCCATGCTTTTCTAATTTGTTTATGGTGTGACATTTCTTTATTCTTTAATTTATTCATTCATTCATTTGTTTGTTTGTTTATTTTAATTAATAAAAGTAGCTTATTATTTTCCAGTTACATATAAGGATAACTAATTTAGAATATTTGTTTTCATTGGATTTTTAGTTCCAATTTTTTTCAAAATTTTTCTCCCACTCTCCCTTCCTCCTTCCTCCCCAAGAAAGAAAGCAATCTGATATAGGTTATATATGTGTAATCACATTAAACACATTTCTACATTAGTCATCTTGTGAAAGAAGAATCAGAACACAAGGGAAAAACCTCAAAAAATAAGTAAAAAAAAACATAAGTAGAAACAGTATGGTTCAATCGGCATTCATAATCCACAGTTCTTTTTTCTGGATGTTGAGAACATTTTCTATCATGAGTTCTTTAAAATTGTTTTGGATCATTGTATTTCTGAGAAAAGCCAAGTCTATCCCCATTGTTAATCAAACAATGCTGCTGTTACTGTGTACAATGTTCTCCTGGTTCTGCTCCTCTCAGTCAGCATCAGTTCATGTAAGTGCTTCCAGATTTCTCTGAACTCCTCCTGCTCATCGATTCATACAGCACAATAGTATTCCATTACATTCATATACCACGACTTGTTTAGCCATTCCTCTATTGATGGGTATTCCTTCAATTTCCAATTCCTTGCCACCACAAAAAGAGCTACTATCAATATTTTTATACATGTGGGTCCTTTCCCCATTTCTATGGTCTCTTTGGGATATCTAGCAGTGGTACAACTGAGTCAAAGGGTATGAACAGTTTCATAGTACTTTGGGCATAGTTCCAAATTGCTCTCCAGAATGGTTGGATCAGTTCACAGCTCTACCAACAATGCATTAGTGTTCCAATATTTCCACAGCTTCTATAGCATTTATTATTTTCCTTTTTTATAATTTAGCCAATCTGATAGGTGTAACGTGGTAACTCAGAGTTGTTTTAATTTGCATTTCTCTAATCAATAGTCATTTAGAGCTTTTTTTCATATGGCAAGAGATAGCTTTGACTTCTTCATCAGAAATTTGCCTATTCATATCTGTTGACCATTTTTCAATTTGGCAATGACTTACATTCTTATAAATTAGATTTAGTTCCCTGCATATTTTAGAAATGAGGCCTTTACCAGAAATACTTGTTGTAAAAAAATTGTTTCCCAGCTTTCTGCCTGCCTTCTAATTTTGGCTGCATTGTTTCTGTTTGTAGAAAAATTTTTAAATTGAATGTAATCAAAGTCTTCCATATTTCATTTCATAATATTCTCTATCCCTTGTTTGGACATAAATTGTTTTCCTCTCCATAGATCTGAGAGGTAAACTATTCCTTCCTCTCCTAATTTATCTATGGTATCACCCTTTCTGTCTAAATCTTCAACCCATTTTGACCTTATTTTTGTATACTGTGTAATATGTTGGTCTATGCCTAGTTTCTGTCATACTATCTTCCAGTTTTCCCAGTAATTTTTGTTAAATACTGAGTTCCTATCCCAGAAGCTGGAATCTTTGGGTTTATCAAACAATACATTACTATAGTAATTTACTACTGTTTCTCCTGTGTATAAGCTATTCCATTGATCCACCACTCTATTTCTTAGCCAGTACCAACTACTTTTGATGACTGCTGCTTTATAGTAAAGCTTCAGATTTGGTATTGCTAGGCATTTTCCTGTGCATTTTTTTTCATTAGTTCCCTTGATATTCTTCACCTTTTGTTTTTCCAGATTAATTTTGTTATTATTTTTTCTAGCTCTGTAAAATAATTTTTAGGTAGTCTGATTGGTATGGTACTGAATAAGTAAATTCATTTAGGTAGAATTGTCATTTTTATTATATTAACTCAGCTTATCCATGAGCAATTGATAGCTTTTCATTTATATAGCTCTGATTTTATTTGTGTGAAAAGTGGTTTGTAATTGTGTTCATAGAGTTCCTGGGATTTTCTTGGCAGGTAAATTCCCAAGTGTCTACTCTAAAGGGGCTAAAATTCTAGCTAGTCTGTCTAAAATATCTAATGAGTGGTTGCCAATAAATTATAAGCTTTAGTAAGAGTTAGACTTTTAAGCATTTATTAATGAGAATAAGAATTTGGTGAAGAGAAAGAGAAAGGCCTAGATTCATCTATCTATTAAATGGAAAGCACATTTCTAGCTCCACCTGAGTCTTGAGGAAAGAGAGCAAGAGTGCCAGCCTTGCCCCCTCTTCCTCCCACAAGCAAACGTCACTTCCTGATGCCAAAGAGCAGCATGTCTTGCCCTCAGACGCCTTCTCCTTATGGTGGAGCATCCTGCAGTAAGTCTCCAGCAGGCAGTGTCATTCCAATCATTACATTACCATTACTTTATTTTATTTTATTTTTATTTTTAATGGCTGTCAAGCAATTGGCATTAAGTGACTTGCCCAGGGTTACGCAGCCAATAAGTGTCAAGTGTCTGATGCTGGATTTGAACTCATATCCTCCTAAATCCAGGGCCAGTGCTTTATCCACTGTGCCACCTAGCTGCCCCTACTACCATTACTTTAAATGGAATTTCTCTTTCTGTCTCTTGTTACTGAGCTTTTTTGGTTTTTATAAAGAAATGCTGATGTGTGTTAATTTTGTATCTTGCAACTTTCCTAAAATTGTTAATTGTTTCAAGTAGTTTTATAGTTGATTCTTTAAGATTCTCTAAGTATACCATCATATCATGAGCAAAGAATGAAAGTTTTGTTTCCTCCTTTCCTATACTACTTCCTTTAATTCATTTTTCTTCTCTTATTGCTAAAGCTAACATTTCTAGTACAATATTAAATAATAGAGGTGATAATGGACATCCCTATTCCACCCCTGATCTTACCAGGAATGCCTCTAACTTATCCCCATTACATATAATGTTTGCTGATGGTTTTAGGTAGATACTGCTCATTATTTTAAGGAAAGCTCCACCTATTCCTATGCTCTCTAGTGTTTTTAATAGGAATGAGTGTGGTATTTTGTCAAATACTTTCTCTGCATCTATTGAGATAATCATATGATTTTGTTCAGTTCTGTTATTGATAGATTTCCTAATGTTGAACCAGCCTTGCATTCCTGGTATAAATCCCACCTGGTCACAGCATATTATCCTGGTGATCAATTGCTGGAATTTCCTTGATAATATTTTATTTAAGATTTTTGCATTGATATTCATTAGGGAAATTGGTCTGTAATTTTTTTTCTCTGTTTTTGTTTTGCCTGGTTATGTATCAACCACATATGGTGTCATAAAAGGAATTTGATAGAACTCCTTCTTCATTTATTTTTCCCAATCATTTGTATTGGATTGGAATTAATTGTTCTTTAAATGTTTGGTAGAATTCACTTGTAAACCCATCTGGCCCTAGATATTTTTTCATAATGAGTTCCTTGATGGCTTGTTCAGTTTCTTTTTTTGAAATGGATCTATTTAAGGATTTTGATTCTTCTTCAGTTAACCTGGGAAATTAGTATTTTTGTAAATATTTACCCTTTTCATTTAGATTGTCATAAGTATTGGCCTACAGTTGGGAAAAATAGCTCCTAATTATTAATTTAAATTCCACTTCATTGGTGTTGAATTCAGCCTTTTCATTTTTGAGAGTGGTAATTTGGTTTTCTTCTTCTTTTTTAAATCAAATTAACCAAACATTTATCTATCTTATAGGTTTTTCCATAAAACTCTTAGTTTTATGGATTTAATAACTCTTAGTTATATGGATCATTTCTATAGTTTTCTTGTTATCAATTTTATTAATTTCTCCTTTGATTTTCAGTATTTCTAATTTAGTATTTAATTGGGGATTTTAATTTGTTATTTTTCTCGCTTTTGTTAGTTGCATGCCCAATTCATTGATCCCCTCTTTCTCCTTTTTATTCGTATAAGAATTTAGAGATATAAAATTTCCCCTAAGCACTTCTTTGGCTGCATCCCACAGGTTTTGGTATGCTGTCTCATTATTGTCTTCTATTGGATGAAGTTATTTATTGTTTGACTAAGTGGTTTTTTGTTCCCTAATTCATGGGCAATTTTTGAGTATGTGTCATGTACTGCTGAGAAAAAGGTATATTCCTTTCTAACCCCATCCAATTTTCTCCAGATATCTATCACATCTAACCTTTCTAACATTCTATTCACCTCTTTATCTTATTTCTTTTTTTTTTTTTTTGTAGTTTGTAACGATTGGAATGACGCCACCTGCTGGAGACTTGCTGTGGAGGAGTTCTGCCCATGAAGCGAAGGTCTTTGAGGGCAAGACCAGGCATCAGGAAGTGACGCGGACGAGTGGGAGGAGGAAGGAAGAGACTGGCGCTCGGTCTCGGGCTCTTTCCTTTGGACTCTGGCGGAGAAGGGAGCTAGAAATGCGCTCTCCCTTTAATAGATAGGAATCTAGACCTTTCTCTCTCTCTTTACCAAATTCTTATTCTCCTTAATAAATGCTTAAAAGTCTAACTCTTGCTAAAGCTTATAATTTATTGGCGACCAATCATTAAATATTTTAGACAGACTAGCTAGAATTTTAGCCCTTAACAGATGGCTGACCACGAAGAGGAAAGCTAACCCTCAGTCTTCTTCTGATCTTCTGGTTGGGTAAGAAATTTCCCCTCCCTCTCCCTTTAACTGCTAAGTACTGGTGTACTGGCTGTGTTTTTCCTTTGAATTTTTTCGAATGGACCTTTTAAACTCCCTAATTATCCTATTTTTGATTTTGGTCTGTTTAACCAGACAAATGGGAGATAAGATCATGTTAATGCTTTGTTTTTGTGGATTTTCTATTTTTCTTTTTATTTTTGTTAAAAGAGCCAGCAACTTATTCACACAAGGAAATATCTCTCCCTCTCCCAACCATGCTTTTTCAGAGAAACCTGAAGAGATTCCCGCAGCTTTTCCCAGTTCTAACACTAATTGTTGCTCTAATTTTGCATGCCTGGAGGCAATGACCCACCCTCTAGAAGCTTTTAATCCCCTAGCACCTGGAGGCAAAGTGGGGGAAGAGGAATCCAGGCCTGAGTCAAAATCAAGTCTGATTCAAATTGCTCTGGTCCCTCCCCTCCTCTCCAGACCCCACCCTCTACTCCTCCTATGGCCAAGCCCATAGCTTCCCCTGCCTGGGAAGTCCAGAGATCTGGTGCTCATGCTCAACTTTTTCTACCTGCATTTGCAGCTTCAGGCTCAGCCCTTCCCCGGCCTGGCTGTGCTTTTGAGACAATCTTAGAAAACTCTTTAAATTCCAGATATGCTTGTTTTGTTCATAATTTTGCTAACCTGCTTTGTCTTTAATTAGTAATCTTATAAAGCATTTGTATGGTGAAAAGCCCGACAGACAATATAGAGGGGTTAAAGAAGAAAAACTTAAGCTGAATAAGAATGACAATCAACATAGTTCAAGACTCTGCTTCTTTTGCCATGGAAGGGTATATTTTACAGAAATGTAGAAGTAAGCAGCAAGGTATTGATATGAGTATTGGGGATTTTAGATATCGGAATCAAGAGTGTTCTGAATTCACTCAGATTATTAATGTCAGTTCAGAGGTTACATAGGATTTCTATGCTATTATATATACATTTTGAAATTAATGGTATGGGTTTATTTTCATAGAGATTTTCATGCATTTGAGATTGTGTCTTATACTTAGTTTCTAAAACAAGGAGAATATTTGTAAAAGTTTTTATAGTCATGTGATCAAGTTATATTTTATAATACTCATTAATATTAAGTTCATGCTCATTTAGATTTCCTTAGTTTGAATTTCACTGTCTTTTATTGTTCCATGTGTATTTTCTTCTATACATTTATCTAATTTTAAAAAATTGCAAGATGGTTTTGATTTCATAATACAATGTTAATTCTAGGAGTATTGTGCTCCCATGTTCTGAGTTGTTTGTTTTTGTTATTTTTTCTCAACTGATTATTTGATCAAACTCTTCAAAGCATTTCCCTGGCAAATTGGTTGCCATGGCAAGTGTAAATTGATTCTAGAAGTATTATTTTTGATAAGCATATTCCAAAAAAAAAAAAAAAGAGGGGAACATTTGTAAAAGTTTTCTTTTTTTAAAAAAAGTTTTCTTTGAGATTCTGTTGTGCTTTAACTTGTATTTAAATATGTTCTGATTTTTCACAAAAGTAATTGTATACTAAGTACAAAAAGGGGTATTATTTGAAATTGTTGCATAATTATATATTGTGTTCTGAGTCAAGATGTATTCACATTTTTTGCAATCATTTATTATCCTCAATTTTTTAAATCCATATGAGACTTGGATTATGGGAACTTATCATTTAAGACATTAATTGCCTTTATTCTGAGTTATCAAATGCCAATTGGCCAAGATGCCATCCAATCACAAGAGGAATACATGCAAGAGCAGACACTGAACTGTCACATGAGGGGAGACATCCATGAAGTCAAGGTATGGCCGAGGGAACGGCTTTTGACAATGTGAGGTTGGATTCTCTTGGTTTAATATTTTATTCTCTTTTTTTCCCCACAATATTGTACAGATGGCTGGAAGTATTCATCCCACCCATCTCACTTCTACACCTGGCTTCTATGCTCCCTCCTATATGCCTGATGCCATGGACATCTCAATCCCATGCATCTGATTAAGTCTGACTCAGTTTCTTCCAATATGTTTGGTGGCATGGACATATATTCCATCCACCTATTTTAAGCCTGGCATACTGTATGGGCAGTACATATTGCTCAAGTGTGGGAATGCTCATATCCCATCATTTTTCTGTTCTTTTATGGTAACCCCCATAATTATCTCAGATGTCATGATAAATAACAATGTTGAATTTGGCCTTGACATCTGTTACCAATTATATTAGGTTTTTTTAATTTCTCATGATGGCATGAGGATAATTAGGCAGATGATGCAAAAAGTGATGAAACAACGATAAAAATTATTTTTAAAAATTAATATGGCAGCAATTGTCTTCTCAATTACCCTCCATAAGGGGGGGACTATAGTAATATTATAATTTTAAAGAATGTTTCAATTTTTGTTTTATTATATGTTTCATGTGTAACAACCAAGATTCTGAATTCCCTTAGACATGTTTTTGAGAACTTTCATTGTTTGATTTGATTATTGACAAAGCTATTTTAAAGTTGTGTTAAGCTCAATTTTGTAGGAAGTTTTCCTGGCTGATTACCAGCATCCACACCTCAACCCCTGAAAAGACTTCCATTCCACGACTACACCTAGAGGACATCTAAGAAAAGACTTTCAGAGACTTTAAATGAACAGTTTTGTGTTGTTGTTGTTTTTTTTTTCTCTTTCTGTTATAATATACACCATCTGTAATATGTACTCTCTGCAGAGGCCCTCCCTTTGCAAGACTAATGTCAAAGCGTCGGTTCATGAGGACAAAAAATCGCCCCTCTGGACAAAACTTTCCTCTCTTCCTTTTCTATATTGTTGTTCACATATTATTAGTTAGCAATAGTTATTATATTGTTTTTACTGTTCCGTCAAGGAAACATTTTGTTTCTTGAGGAACAACAGGGGGGACTGTAACGATTGGAATGACGCCACCTGCTGGAGACTTGCTGTGGAGGAGTTCTGCCCATGAAGCGAAGGTCTTTGAGGGCAAGACCAGGCATCAGGAAGTGACGCGGACGAGTGGGAGGAGGAAGGAAGAGACTGGCGCTCAGTCTCGGGCTCTTTCCTTTGGACTCTGGCGGAGAAGGGAGCTAGAAATGCGCTCTCCCTTTAATAGATAGGAATCTAGACCTTTCTCTCTCTCTTTACCAAATTCTTATTCTCCTTAATAAATGCTTAAAAGTCTAACTCTTGCTAAAGCTTATAATTTATTGGCGACCACTCATTAAATATTTTAGACAGACTAGCTAGAATTTTAGCCCTTAACAAGTTAGATGTATCTAATTCTGACAAAGGAATGTTCAGATTCCCCACTAGTATAGTTCTGCTATCTATTTCCTCTTGTAACTCAATTAACTTCTCCCCTAAGAATTTGTATGCTATACCACTTGGTGCATACATGTTTAGTATTGATTTTACATCATCTATTGTACCTTTTAGCAAGATGTAGTTCCCTTCCTTATCTCTATTATTTAGATCTATTTTTCCTTTTCTTTGTCTGAGATAAGGATTGTTACCCCTGCTTTTTTGACTTTAGCTGAATCATAATATATTCTGCTCCAACCTTTTACCTTTACTCTGTGTGTATCTCTCTGTGTCAAATGTTTTTCTTGTAAACAACATATTTTAGGGTTCTGTTAGCAGTGAAAGAAGAAACAGAACAAAATGAAAAAAATTCAAGAAAGGAAAACAAACAAAAAGTAGAAATAGTATGATTCAATCTGCATCTAGATTCCACAGTTGTTGGGTGTTTTTTGTTTTGTTTTTTTGTTTTGTTTTTGTAGAGTATTTTCCATTATGAGTCCTTTGGAACTATATTGGACCACTGTATTGCTAAGAAGAATTAAGTCTATCACTGTTGATCAACATAGAATGTTGCTGATACTGTGTACATTGTTCTCCTGGTTCTGATCATCTCACTCAGCAACAGTTCATGGAAGTCCTTCCAGACTTCTCTGAAATCTGCTTGCTCATCACTTCTTCACATTGATTATTTTAAAACTTTCTGTTCTAAATTTTCTTCTTCCCTCCCTCCTCAACCCTACCTATGGACTAAAGCAATTCAGTATAAATCATACATGTACAGTTATGCCAAGCATCTTTACATTAATCAAGTTGTGAAAGAAAATAGAATAACTTTATAAAGGGGAATGAATAAATAAAATTATACTTCAATCTGTATTCAAAAACCATCAGTTCTTCCTTTATTGATGGTTTGCATTTTTCATAGGTCCTTCTATTATCCTGCTCATCATTTCTTTCAGTTACTATTGCTAACTGTATTACCCTCTATCTTGTCCCCCCCTCCTTGATATTTACTCCATTTTCTATATTCTTTCACCCTATCCCTCCTCAAAAGTGTTTTGCTTTTTACTGCCCCCTGCCCCAGTCTGCCCCCCTCCCTTCCTTCATCTCCTCACCACCTTTTACCCTTCCCCTCCCACTTTCCCTCAGGGTATTACTATACCTACATGAGTGTTTATGTTATTCCCTCTTTGAACCAAGTCTGAATACAGTAAGGTTCACTCGCTCCCCCACTCCTTCCCCATTTTCCCTTCCATTCCATAAATTTTTTCTTATTTCTTTTATATGAGGTTTTTTTACACCCTTCTGCCTCTCCCTTTCCCTTTCTTCCAGTGCATTACTCTTACCCTTTAAATTTATTTTAAAGATGTCATCATGTGTCTACTAGGTGCTACAGTGGGTAAAGCACTGGCCTTTGGATCCAGGAGGCCCAAGCCCAAATCCAGCCCCAGACATGTCACCTTCCTGCCTGCTCCACAAAAAAAAATGGACAAATGCTTTGCAGATATCATCCCTTCATATTCAATTAACACTTGTGCCCTCTGTCTATGTATATTCTTTTCAGCTGCCCTAATACTGAGAGAGGTCTTATGAGTTGGAAGTATTATCTTTTCAAGTAAGAATGTAAATAGTTTAACCTTTGAATGTCCCTCATGATTTTTTTTCTTGTTACCTTTTTATGCTTCTCTAGAGTCTTGTGTTTGAAAGTCAAATTTTCTATTTAGTTCAGGTGTTTTCATCGCCTGAAAGTACACTTCTTCATTGAAGTCCCATTTTTCCCCAAAATACATTATATTCCATTTTGCTGGCTAGGTGATTTTAGGTTGTAATCCCAGTTCCTTTGCCCTCCAGAATATCATATTCCTTGCCCTCTGGTCCTTTAATATAGAATATGCTAAATACTGTGTTATCCTTACTGTGGCTCCACAGTATTTTAATTCCTTTTTACTACCTTCCTATAATATTTTCTTCTCGATCTGAAATCACTGGAATGTGGCTATAATATTCCTGGAAATTTTCCTTTTGGGATCTCTTTCTGGAGGTGATTGGTGGATTCTTTTAATTTTTATTTAACCCTCTGCATCTAGAATATCATGGCAATTTTCCCTTACAATTTCTTGGAAGATTATGTCTCACCTCTTATTTTGGTTATAGTTTTCAAGTAGACCAATGATTTTCTCCTGGATCTATTTTTCAGGTCAGCTGTTTTGCCAAAGAGATATTTCATATTGTCCTCTATTTTTTTATTCAAATGGATTTGCTTTACTGTGTCTTGGTTTCTCATAAAGTCACTAGCTTCCATTTGTTCAATCCTAAATCTTAGGCAGTTATTTTCTTCAGTGAGGATTTTCTATCTCCTTTCCTATTTGATTTTTCAAGCTGTTGATTTTTTTCTCATGACTCTCCAGCATCACTCTTATTTCTCTTTCTATTCTTTCCTACCTTTCTTTAAATATTCCTTCTATCTCTCCTACTTTCTCGTCAAAGTCCCTTTTGAGTGTTTTTCAGTCCTGAGGCCAATTCATATTTTTTTGGATTCTTTGGATGTTAGAGCTTTGACTTTTTTAGTATCTTCTTAGGATGTATTCTGGTCTACCCCTCCCCCAAAGAAGCTATTGTCTGCTGTTTTCTTTTCCGACTCATCTCAAGCTGGAAGTAGTTGTCTGATTGAAATCTGATTCTCTATGGTTGGAAGTTTGGGGTGCTAATGCCCCTCCCCCACTGGACCACCACCCCTAGATTTGGCCCACTGGTTCAGAACCAGGGAACTTCACCCCAACTCCAGCAGAGACTACAGGCACTTTACCCTGGCCAACCCAACCACCTTACCCCCTAAACTGTCTGAGCTGTAACAATTGGAATAACGCCACCTGCTGGAGACTTACTATGATGTCTAAAAGCTAATGTGTGATCACCTTAAATTAGAAGCTTTAGCAAGAGTTTAGACTTTTGAGTATTTATTGAAGTTCATTAAAGTTGGTGAGGAGAGAGAGAGAGGTAAAAGGCAAACTTCTTCTAAATATCTAATAGACCCCAGCATCCAACCTGTCAAACTGAGGTCAGGAACCCAAAAGACCTTGCCTCTGTGGCTACTCCCAGAACCTTTTGTGAAACAGGAAAAAGGGCCATCCACACACGCAGCTCCAAGCTAATTGGCTGGTAGTTCTGATTGACAGGTCCCACAGGTGGTTCTATAGATGTAACTTCCAGATGCTGGGCAACTTCCAGATGCCTGGTAACTTCCGGATGCTAAAGTCACATGGTTTCTAAATCACATGTTTTCTCCTCATGGCTGAGCATCCCTGCTATATCTTTCCTATCAGGGGGTGTCATTCCAATTCTCACAGTATTATTTTCCTCAGTAAGCTTTTACACCTCTTTTATTATTTGGCCTATTTTTTCAGGAATTGTATTCCTCAGTCAATTCTTGTGCTTTTTCCAGCATAACTCTCATTTCTCCCATTTCTCTCATTTCTTTTTCCCTTTTTTTTCCTACCTCTCTCATTTGTTTTTTTTCAATTAATAAAGTATTTTATTTTTTTCCCATTACATGTAAAGATTGTTCTCAACTTTTGTTTATACAAGCTCTCCAATTTCAATTTTTTTCTCCCTCCCTCCCCTCCCACCACCCTCCCCTAGACAGCAGGCAATCTGATATAGGTTTTATATATACACACATAATAACATTAAACATATTTCTGCATCAGTCATGTTATAAGAGAAAAATCAGAGCAATGATGACAAACCTCAAAATAGATAAACATCAGCACCAAAAACAAAAGAAGTAGTATGGTTCATTCAGCATTGTGGAAATTTATTTTGATTTGGGGACCCTACCATTAGGCTGAGATTAGAAAGCTTTAAGCCTTCAGGGTCTCTCCCCCTCCTCCTCAGCTTCAGCTGAGCAAAAACGTCCCGTGGGCTATACAAGATGCCAGGTCAGACAGCTGGGGGGAAAAAAAAAGCCTCCAGCTCCCTCCGACCTGAGTGGAGCTATCTGAAGGATCCTGGATGGCCTGTGCTGAGACATGAGGCTCGAGAGCACCCCACCACCACCACCACCACCAGCTGCAGCCCTAGCTGGTGGATTAGCTTGGTCTGTGGGGGCGAAGGAAGCCCCGAGATTTGAGTGGAGAGAAGAAAAGGTATATATAGACCTGGGAGTTAGACAGGAAAAAGAAGGAGGGGAGAAGACTGGGGGGGCTGACCAGAGGACGGACTAGATAGGCTGACTGACTAGAGGGGAGTGCGAACAAGGACAGAGGAGAGTTCGGTTCAGAAAAGGAGAGTCGGGACTGACAAGGTTACAGGCCTTATTACAAACCAGGGAAAGTGTAAAGTGCCCTGAGGCTGGAGGCGGCTAAGGCCCTTATTGTATTCAAGAAGTTCGAGAGTGGAAGTGCAGCAGGTGGGAAAGAGACGCAGTGGAAAGAGACCACAGGAAAGCAGTCAGGTTGTACGTTTTATTTTCCTGTATTCTTAATTTTCAACAGTATCTTATAAATAAACTCTGCTTGGATTATTTAGTTAAGAGACTTCTTAATCTTTAGTCTATCAGTTTGGGAGCAGTGTGGTGGAACTTTATAAATGGCCCACATTAAATTAATGAAGTCAGATAGCCAAATAGTCAAAAGTCCCCAGATTAGTCCTCTAGTCATTCATAGTTTAGCCCCCCAAAATTAGCCCTAATTAACAAAATATTTCACATTTGAATCGCGACCGCGTTAGAACTTACGGCCCAATTATAATTTTTCTAAACTTATCATTTTTCATATAATCATAATTTTTCATAAATCCAATTATATATAATTTCTCCAGGTCAGTTTTAGTTATTAACAATTTTTTGTACAACATCTATACTCCACACTTCTTTTTTTTTTTCCTGGATTTGGAGATCCTCTTCCATCATGAGTCCCCTGGAACTCTTCTGTACCATTGCATTAGTGAGAAAAATCTAGTCCATCACAGGAGGTCAACACACAATGTTGGGTGATACTGTGTACAATGTTCTTCTGGCTCTGCTCATCTCACTCATCATCAGCCCCCATGCAAGACCCTCCAGGTTTCTCTGAACTCCTCTTGCTCATTGTTTCTTACAGCACGATAGTATTCCATTGTATTCATATACCACAAGTTGTCCAGCCATTCCCCAATTGATGGGCATCCCCTCAACGTCCAATTCTTTGCCACCACATAAAGAGCAGCTATAAATATTTTTGTACATGTGCGTCCCTTTCCCCTTTCCGTGATTTCTTTGGGAAAAAGACCCAAAAGTGGTACTGCTGGGTCAAAGGGTTTGCACAGCTTTATCACCCTTTGGGCATAATTCCAAATTGCTTTCCAGAATGGTTGGATCAGTTCACAGCTCCACCAACACTGCATTAGTGTTCCAATTTTTCCTCAGCTTCTCCAACATTTATTATTTTCCTTTTTTTGTCATATTAGCCAATCTGATAGGTGTCAGGTGGTACCTCAGAGATGTTTTAATTTGCTTCTCTCTAATCATTAGAGATTTAGAGCATTTTTTCATATGGAAATAGATAGATTTGGTTCTTCATCAGAAAACTGCCTGTTCATATCCTTTGACCATTTCTCAATTGGGGAATGACTTGGATTCTTATATATTTGATTTAGTTCCCTATATATTTTAGAAATGAGGCCTTTATCAGAAGTACTGGCCATAAAACTTATTTCCCAGCTTTCTGCCTCCCTTCTAATTTTGGATGCATTGTTCCTGTTGGTACAAAAATTTTTTAACTTAATGCAATCAAAATCATCCATTTTGCATTTTATAATATAGTCTATCTCTTGTTTGGTCATAAACTGTTTTCCTTTCCAAAGATCTGATAGGTAGACTATTCCTTTCTCTCCTAATTTACCTATGGTATCACCTCTTATGTCTAAATCATGTATCCATTTTGATCTTATTTTAGTATAAGGTGTAAGATGTTGTTCTATCTCATTTGTTTTTTAAAAGCCTTTTTGAGCTCTTCAAGGAAGGCTTTTTGGTTTTGAGACAAGATCATCTTCCCACTTGAATCCTCACTTGTAGGCGTTTTGACAAACTCATCTGAGTTTGAGTTTTGGTGTTCCTTTTCCACATAAAAGCTGTCAATTGTAAGGGTCATTTTTTGTTTCTTACTCATGTTGTAGCCTATTCTTTTTTTTCAGGGCAATGGGGGTTAAGTGACTTGCCCAGGGTCACACAGCTAGTAAGTGTCAAGTGGCTGAGGCTGGATTTGAACTCAGGTATTCCTGAATCCAGGGCCAGTGATTTATCCACTGTGCCACCTAGTTGCCCCCTGTAGTCTATTCTTCATCTTATGAAGTTGAAGTCTGCTCCTGGGGCACAAGGTTTACTGCTGAAAGCTTCTTACTTCTCTCAGCTGTGTCAAGCTGCAGCTGTGTTGAGGCAAGCTGCTTGCTGAGGTGACCTGCCTGCTGAGCTGAGCTGTGCTAAGATGAGCAGTGCTGAGACAAGCTGTGCTGAGACAACCTCCCCTTTCACCCAGGTGAGACAGACCTTTCCTGAAGTCCTCTAAATTGTCTCAAGTAGAAGGATTTTGTCTCTTTGTCTTTTTTGTAGGTTCTTTAGTTCCAGAATCTGTTGAAAGGCTTGATTTAATGTTTTTGTTTTTGGAGGGAAATGAAGGAAAGGTCAGGCAATTTCTTGGCTTCTCTAAGCCATTTTGGCTCCTATGGTGTGACATTTTAGAAATAAGTTGATATATATAGCAACTTGGAGCTGTTTGGGTATATGGTATGGGATACTGGTTTAAACCTAATATCTGCTACACAGCTGTACAAACAAACCCAATGAAACCAAGATGAGAAGGAAAGCAGAAAGCTGGGAAATATTTGTATAGCCAGTGTTTATGATAAAGTCCTCATTTTAAAAATATATAGGGGGGGGCAGCTAGGTGGCGCAGTGGATAGAACACCGGCCCTGGAGTCAGGAATACCTGAGTTCAAATCCGGTCTCAGACACTTAACACTTACTAGCTGTGTGACCCTGGGCAAGTCACTTAACCCCAATTGCCTCACTAAAAAAAATATATATATATATATAGGGGCAGCTAGGTGGCCCAATGGATAAACAATTGTTAATCAAATAATGAGTTCTTTCTCAGTAACTGGAGTCATTATCTTGATCAAATACTACAGTACTGTGTTTAACAATTTCTTTATATTTTGTATTAAATTTATTCCACTAATTGACCTCTTTCTCTCTTTTAAAATTCAATGACAAATAATTTTGATTATTACTTCTTTGGGCATGCTGGCACATATATGTGACAAGGCAAGCTGAGGTTATTTCTCTTGAGGTAGGGATTTCTTAATTTTTTTTTTGACATAGGGATTTATGAATTTCAATGATCTCAGTTTGTGTCTGTACTAAATACAATATCATTATGAACACCAGGGTAACTAAGGAGAATCAATTGAATTGAGGTCAGAAACAGAGTAGATTAAAGCTTCCATGCTATCAGTTGTGGATGGTGTCCCTGAGTAGTTGCTATATTTTCAGTCTGGGCGAAATTAAGAAACAAAATTTTTAAACAACAAAAAAAGTATTTTTTAAAAAAATTAATTAATTTTTTAAAAGTATTTTTTAAAGATATAGCAAGTTGTAACCAATAGATTTGCAGTTTCATATGCAGCCATCTTATTTTTTATTATACTATGATAGGAAAATGCTTTTTGTATTCCATAAATCAAAATAAAGAAATAAATAAAAATTTAAAAAGAATATGGCTTTGTAGTACAGTTTACGATCCTGTATTGAAAAAATCTTATAACTGTTTTCATTTTTATTTTTGTACCCCTTTATGAATTACATTATTAATTTTTCTTTTTTTATAAAATATTCTTTTGGGAGTTTGACTGGTATAGCACTAAATATGTAAATTAATTTAGGGAATCTTATTATTTTTACTATATTAGCTCAACCTACCTATGATAAAACAATTGTTTCTCTGATTATAAAAGTATATTTTATTTCTATGAAATGTTTTGTAGTTAGATCCATACACTTAAGTCCCTAAGTTGTGATGAGTTTAATTATTTACATATTGACTTTATTTTTAATTAAATATTTTATTTCACCAGTTACATGTAAAACAATTTAAATATGTATATATTTTTTAAATTGTTGAGTTCAAAGTTCTCTCTTATACAATGTCAACCAGCCATTGAGATGGCAAGCAATTTGAAATAGGCTATACATGTGCAGTCATGCAAAACTTATTTCTACATTAGTTATGTTATGAAAGAAATCACAGACAAAAACCAAGAAAAATAAAGAAAAAGTAGTTTTGATCTGCATTCAGATTCTATTAGTTCTTTCTCTGCAAATAGATAACATTATTCATCATAAATCCTACAGAATTTCTTGGATCATTGTATTGCTGAGAATAGCTAAGTCATTATAGTAATCTACTATTTGATAAACTCAGTTACTCCAGGTTCTGGGATAAGAACTCATTATTTGACAAAAACTGCTGGGAAATCAGGAAAATATGATGGCAAAAAGTAGGCACAGACCAATAACTTATACCATATTCCAAAGTGAGGCCAAAATGAGTTCATGATTTAGACATAAAAGGTGATGTCATAGGCAAATTAGGAGAGGCAGGAAACTGGCAGGTCTATGGAGGGGGAAAAATATATATACCCAAACAAGAGATAGAGAACATTATGAAATACAAAAGGACTCAATTTACAAATATGACATTTAAAAGTTTTTGCACAAATCCAATAAAACCAAGATTAGAAGGAAAGCAGAAAGCTGGGAAATATTTTTATAGCCAGTGTTTTAAAAATTTTTTAAATACATAGAGGGGCAGCTAGGTGGCACAGTGGATAAAGCACTGGCCCTGGATTCAGGGGGACTTGAGTTTAAATCCGGCCTCAGATACTTGACACTTACTAGCTATGTGACCCTGGGCAAGTCACTTAACCGCCATTGCCCCACAAAAACAGAAAACAAATATATATATATATATATATATATATATATATATAAAACCCAAAATAAATGCATAAGAATACAAGTCATTCCCCAATTGACAAATGTTTAAAGGATATAAAGAAGCAATTTTCATGTGAAATCAAAGCTATCTATAGTCATATAAAAAACTGCTCTAAATCACTTTTGATCAGAGAAATGAAAATTAAAATAATTCTGATGTACTTCCACACACCTATCAGATTAGCTAATATGACAAGAAAAGGAAAATGATTAATGTTGAAGAAGATGGAAAATTGGAAAACTAATGCATTTGGGGGGAAGTTGTGAACTGATCCATGCATTTTGGAAAGCAATTTGAAACTATGTCCCCAAAACCTATGCATACCCTTTGACCCAGCAATACCACTACTAGATCTGTATCACCAAGAGATCATAAAAAAGGGAAAAGGGAAAAGGGAAAAGGGAAAAGGGCCCAAATGTACAAAAATATTTATAGCAGCTCTTTTTGTGGTAGCAAAGAATTGAAAATTGAAGGGATGTCCACCAATTGGAGAATTGCTGAACAAGTTGTGGTATGTAAATGTGATGGAATACTAGTGCTCTATAAGAAATGATCGACTGGGTGATTTCTGAAAAACCTAGAAAAATTTACATTAATTAATGCTGATTGAATTAGGGACGACCAGGGGAACATTGTATACAGTAATAACAACAGCAACATTGTGTTATAATCAACTGTGAAAGACTTAGCTCTTCTCAGCAATACAATGATCCAAGAGAATTCCAATGTATGATTAAAAATGCTCCTCACATTCAGAAAAAGAACTATGGATTCTGAATGCAGATGAAAATATACGATTTTCACTTTATTTGTTGTTACTTTGTTTTGTGTTTTTTCCCTTTTGTTCTGATTCTTCTTTTACAACATGACTAATATAGGAAACATGTGTAACATGATTGTATATAAGTACACAAATACATATGCATATGTGCAATACAACACACATACATACATGTGGGTTGTGTGTTAAGTGTTAATATACACACATACATGTACAATACGTATATACACACATTCATATAACCTATATCTGATTTCTTGCTCTCTTGGGGAGGGGGGAAGGAAATGAGTGAGGGAGAAAAATTTGGAGCTCCAAATCTTAGAAAAATGTATGTTGAAAAGAATCTTTATGTGTAATTTGAAAATAAAATAAAATAATACCAAGAGAAAAAATAACAAAGCTCCCATAATATCAATTGTAATAACATGTACATTTCACTAGTTTCTAAAATTAGAACAAACAGTTTGAAAGTCTATTTTTGGAATGCAAGACCCAAAAAGAACCATTTTTAAAAAGAGTATAGCTAATTCATTTATATTCAATTATTATTCGATATTGCTGTTACTTAATACAATGTTCTCATTGTTCCACTTATTTTATGTTGCATCTCTTCATGTAAGTCTTTCAAGGGTTTTCTGAGAGCATCCAGCTCATCATTTCTTATAGGACAACCATATTCCATCACAATCATATGCAACAAGTTGTTCAGCTCTTCTCTAGTTAATAGGTATCCCCTCAATTTTCATACACATCGACTTTAATAAAATATAATTTATAACAACAAAAACAATAATAATAATGTTTTATTGTTAAATACATGGTGCATTTTATTGTATATATATCACTATTGGGAATGGCTGATAGTGCATATATCACATATTGAATGGCTTTGTTGCCTTTTGTGTAACAAGTTGTAAAGCTAAAAAGGGCACTGCAGGAAGTTCAAAAGCTACACTGGTGAATAGAGAAATATATTTCCCTCAGTAAAGTATCTATCTCTGGGAAGTTAGACCTGCAAGTGTTAAAACAGTTAAGAGTGAGCAAGAGAGAACTGGCATATTCAATATGGGGAGGGGGGCAGTGAGAGAGAGATAGACAGCCAGAAAGAGAGACAGACAGAGATAGAGAGAGAGACATACAGAGAAAAAAGGGAGAGATGGAGAGACAGAGAGATAGAGAGGGACAGAGACAGAGAGACAGAGACAGATGGAGAGACAGAGAGAGACCAAGAGAGAGAGAAACAGAAACAGACACAGAGACAGAGACAGAGAAAGAAACAGAAACAGAGAAGCAAAGAGACAGAGATGGAAAGAGAGACAGAGAGACAAAGTGACTCAGAAAGACACAGAGATAGAGAGAAACAGAAAGAGATACACAGAGAGAGACAAAGAAAGACAAAAACAGATACAGATGGAGAGAGAGTGGAGAGAGACAGGTAGAGATAAGGGGAAAGAGAAAGACAGGTTGGACAGAGAGACATAGAGACAGAGAGACAGAAGTAGAGAGACTGTATATTTACAGAGAGGAGGAGTATGGTGGAAACATTTTTTTTATTTCTCTTGATGTCTGTAGCCCCTTGACACTATACCAATGAATCATCATCCTCTATTGATGATACATTTTTATTGCATTCTGTCTCTGGGAACAACAACTTATAACATGTAAGAGTGGCTTAAGTGAGTAGTTAAGAGAAACCTAGAAGAGGGTGATTTGACATGTTTTGGTGGGTAAGGTGGGGCACTGTGAGGAGTAAAGTTAGAGATTCATTATCACTAATCTTGGAGGGGATAAAGACAAAATTGAAGGAAGGACAGGAAAGCTGGGAGGAGAGAAGAGAAGTTCTGGGAAGGGAGAATAGATAGAGACATTCTAGGCTTATCCAAGCCAGAGTTGTGGCCATATCAAGATGATAATCAAGGTATTTGTAAGACAAACTTTAATTAAGTGTTCTTGTCTTTGAACTTGAATTGACATATTAGAAGAAGTCAAGGAGGGGCTAGGTGGCGTAGTGGATAAAGCACCGGCCCTGGATTCTGGAGTACCTGAGTTTAAATCCTGCCTCAGACACTTGACACTTACTAGCTGTGTGACCCTGGGCAAGTCACTTAACCCCCACTGCCCCACAAAAAAAAAAAAAAAAAGGTCAAGGAATACATTTGAAGAGTTAATGCTCCAGGTACTCCTTCCCAAGTTGTTCTAGCATAGAGCAGAATATTGACCTAGAGTGATAGACAATGGAGGCAAGTAGATCAGGAGTTGACAGTAAGACTGGACCTGGGTTATTGACAAAATTGTGAGCAGGGAGTCCTGAAAAGGTGACTTACAGGCTTCAGGTTAGATTACCTAGTGATATCTTTCCCAGTCTTTCATTGCTTATTGGTGGCAGGTAGGGCAGGGGCAGGAAGTAACCCTATTTTGTATATATTACTGTTGTAATATTATAACCTTGTAACTTGATTTGTATTAAACACTTCTCAGTAAAACTTTTTGTGCCCTTAAATGAAGGGCACACATTTAGAGTTGGAAAAGAAAGACAGCTGCTCTCTAGTCCATCCCCTCATTTTACCTCATTGAGATAAGTAAGGTCCATGGCAGCTGGGGGACACAATGGTTATAACATGCGTCTAGAGTCAGGAAAATCCAAATTCAAATCTGACCTCAAGGCACTTACTAGTTGTACTATCTGGGCAAATCATTTCACCTTGTTTGCCCCAATTACCTCATCTATAAAATGAAATGGCAAACTACTCCAGTATCTTTGCCAAGAAAACATTAAATGGGGTCTTGAAGAATCATATAAGGCAGAAATGACTGAACAGAAAAAAAAAAAAGCCCAAGACCAAAGAGGTTAAGTAACGTGTTTATCATTAGAATCAGAGGAATTATTTGAACCCAGGTTGTCAGACTCCAGAGTCAGTTCTCTTTCTACTGTACCATACTCATCTCTAATAGTGTTGGCCTAACATTACATATGGATGTTTCATTCCTTTGTCCTATGTGTACTTGTGGAAAACTCTTTGGACATTAACAGATGGGACAGCATAGGGTCATTACATTCTTGGGATACAAAGTTTAAAAAAGCCAGAATAGAGTATTTTCTGTGTCTCCCCCCTCCTTTTCTTTCCTTCCTGCTTGGTGTCCCTCCCTTCCTGCTTTCCTGCTTTCCTTCCTGCTTTCCTTCCTTCCTTCCTTCCTTCCTTCCTTCCTTCCTTCCTTCCTTCCTTCCTTCCTTCCTCCCTCCCTCCCTCCCTCCCTTTATTGGTGAAATAGAGAACCACCATAAGTAAAATGATAACAATCCATATCCTGATTTTCCAAAAGAATTAGAAATTGATTGAGTTGCTCCTATTGTACAGGTCCAAGGTAAAAGTGAAATGCCTATTCCGATTTCCACAAAACATTTCACCTGAGAGTATAATAAGAATCATGATCTACTGTATCATGTTTTAGATATCTTTTCTTGTTTTGTGGTAAAAGAAATAAAATGATAGTTCTACATCTATTCTGCTTTATGGATTAAATATTTGTTTTTTAAACATTTTTTAATTCTCCTTTGGTGAAACTTTATAGGTGAATCAATTCTAAGCTTAAAGAGAATTTTCTCTAAGTTCTGATGGGTGGGGCTTGAATGAGTCAAAGATTCTAAGAAAGTCTAAATCTTTGGGACCAGGCTTTTAAAAACACAGAGTTAGGGGGTGGCTAGGTGGTACAGTAGATAAAGCACTGGCCCTGGATTCAGGAGGACCTGAGTTCAAATCTGGCCTCAGACACACTTACTAGCTGTGTGACCCTGGGCAAGTCACTTAACCCCCATTGCCCTGCAAAAAAACAAAAACAAAAACAAAAAAAACACAGAGTGGCCCATTGGTGGGACCAAGGTGTCCTTCTTCCACACACCTCCACCCAAATAGCAAATTTTCTACTTACTATGATCTATACGCAAGAATCCAGAAGACAAAGCATCTGCTTGGTATTTTGGAAGTCATGCATTAAAATGAAAAACATGCTAGAGTTGGAGTTCTTTATTTATATGACCTTAAGCAAGTCATTTAATCTATTAGATACTGAGTTTCATCACCTGTAAAATGGCAACATTGATAATTGCAATATTTGTCACACAAGGCTATTGTGAAGAAATAACTTTGCAAACCTTTAAGTGCTATATAGGTGGCAGTTACCATAACTGGCCTTCTCTTTTTTTTTCCCTTTCTTCTTCCTCTTTTCAATGTTTTCACAGATAGGGAAATAGTTGGACTGAATTGGAGAGGGTAAACAACATGGTAAAATTAGTTTAGATTAACCCAGATGGGAATACTGCCTCATATCACATGGTAGGCTGGGGTTTCTAGTTTTCCAACAAGTCCTGGTATCCTTAAACTAGACTTTTAATCCTGAAAACAGTAAAAAATATTTTTTCCAGGTTCCTTTTCTCCTGATTCCATTGTTACTCAAGTTTCTATATACTTGCTTTTATACAATCTTTCCCTTTAATATATCATTCTTTATAATGCTTTCAACCATCACCATCTTTATTTCCATTTTTGCAGGAGTAGAGGTGTGAGCAGTGTTTAAGTTAGTGAGTTCACAAGTGTAGGATGAAAATTTCCTTCATCCAAGATCAGAATTTGCATCTTCATCAGAAATTTGGTCCTGGAGAAATTAAGCGATATCCATTGTGACAGAGTGAATGTATGTGAGGGGCAAGACTTGAATTCAGTAATTCTTGCCTTCAAGGTTGCCTTTTTACTCCTAATTTACCCTAGACTACCACTTGATTTGTGCAGAGAAAATATTAGTTATTCATTCATTTGCATGTTCAAATGAAGTTTATGCAAACTTCATTAATTCCAAGGTAATACAATTGGTGGCAGCACCATTTTCTATTTTTTTATGGGGCAATGAGGGTTAAGTGACTTGCCCAGTGTCACACAGCTAGAAAGTGTCAAGTTTCTGGGTCCGAATTTGAACTCAGGTCCTCCTGAATCCAGGGCTGGTGCTTTATCCACTGTGCCACCTAGCTGCCCTAGCAGCACCATTTTCAACAGGATGCCAGTGACACAGTACCATAGCAGGCAGTGCACAGGCATCTCTAGAAGACAAAATGAAGGCTATACAACAAAATACTACTGTGAAGGCCTATTTTTATTAACAACAGTCAGCATTTTTAAGGAATATAAGTTAGGTATATGGCAATAATGTCTAATAGCAGATGATTCCAAGAGAAACAAAGAAGGGAGCAAGCAGAAAGGGACAAAATGATGATGCTAATCTTTTTTTTTTCCCTTTCTTTTTTTTTTTGAGGGGCAATGAGGGTTAAGTGACTTATCCAGGGTCACACAGCTAGTAAGTGTCAAGTGTCTGAGGATGGATTTGAACTCAGGTCCTCCTGAATCCAGGGCCAGTGCTTTATCCACGGCACCACCTAGCTGCCCCCGATGCTAATCTTTTAATATACTCATACATTACCCAGGCTAATAAGACTGTTGTTCTAAGTGCCATTTTCCTGATCATATAATCAGAGATCCAATTTGAAAAACTACATTAAAAAATCAGGGACCACAGGAGAGGCAAAATATTTGCAAGGGAATTTACGAAGTGGTGCCCACCCCTGTCTTTCCCATTTGTCACTCTAAAATATTTAATAGTGAGTAGGAAGCTGATTGAAATTTTGATCTGTTGTGTTTTGCAAAAGCATAATGCCATACTCACATTGATTTCTGTTCATCTAAAATTCTGTGGTGCTTTCCTTAAATGTAAGTGCTGAATCTCACTTCTTTGATCTAATCCCAGGAGTGTAATTACATGCATTCTACCTAAGAAAATGCAGAAGCATTGGCATATGTGATGGAAAGGACTTCTAGGTCATTTAGCCCATCTTCTTACTAGTAGAGGATTATATCCTGAAGCATATTCTCTAGTGTGCTTTGTCCAGTCTAGTTTGAAATAACTCAACTGAAGAGGCTTCCCCATGGACACAATTCCAGTCTTACAGATCTCACCAATGTGTAATTGTTCCTGTGAATCAGCTGAAATTTCCCTTTGCTCCATTTTAGCCCATCACTCCTCATTATACCTGCCAGCCACGGGCAAGCACAAAGATCATGCGATGATTTGATAGTTATTCATTTTAATTTTAGCTATTTCCACATTGTGTCACTGCTTTCATTTCCATTAAGAGCAGACACTCTAAACACTCCATCAAAAATTTTGCCAAGAAAAAACACAGAAGCTCCCTCCTGATGGCAACTGCTGACCATGGATTTCATTTCTCCTCCTTCATGTAATAAAAGGAAGTGATTGTCTAAAGCTCAGCTGTGGGTGTCTAGAAACATTTTAAATGCTGAACTGTAATGCAATGGAATTGATTTTCTGTGGGTCCAATAATCTACCAAGGAGTGCTTTTACATTCGTAATTTGGCAGAGAATATAGTTTTAATTTCTTAATCATCCCCAGAGATCCCCATTGACCAAGCCACTCAGATTTTATTTCACTGGGCCTAAAAGGTGAAGGTCACTGCTCTCTTTGTTGGACACAAAGCTTTCAATCCATTCCTTTGTAACATGAAGGCTGTATTGGCTACAAGCTACTGCTTTCTCCCTTTTACACTATTCAAAATAGACGCTTGGGTTTATAGGGAATTTGGGTCCCAGAAAAATGGCCCTTATCAGTAGATCACCCAAAAGTGAGAATGATACACAGCCTTCCAGTCAGATACCTAATTGCTTTCCCAAAATCTGCATATTCAGAAGTTGGTAGATGTCTCTGCTTGCAGAGGAATCCAACCATTCAGAAAAAAGATACCTTTGTAACTTCTGTCTGCCTTTCATTAAGGATTAGATCTTTTCTTTATATAATGGTTCCCACTGGAGAAATAAAACAATTTACGCCTTTGAGGCTTTCTGGAACACTTGTCTTTTCTTCCTTAGTGGAAATTCTGAGCTTAATTGTAATGTAGCTTAAGAACAACAATCTCCCTTTGTTGCTTCTGTGTGGTGGGCTGTATAATGCAAATCAGTTAATTAATTTATAGTAATAAGCATGAAAATGACAGAGTGACTTGTCTGTCCTATAAGTTCCAGAGGATAATTATAAACAAGTTTTAATGGACGTTGACTCGGCAGTTATCACTTTTTCATCTTGTTTTCACCCATCTATTTATTTCAAATATATCTTGAGAAAGCTGATTTTTTAAAATCCCTTTATAACAAATGCTAGAGGACATCCAAACTGTTTTATGGCAATGGAATATTGTTAAGAAATGCACTCTGGGAAATAGCATTCCCAGGCTACAGAATTCAGAGTTGGAATAAAAACTGATGTTCAGTCCCTTTGGGATGAATTAAAGAGAAGGAATTTGATTTCAGATTGGTTTAAATTCCTTAACCATGTAGCACCACCCATCCAGCTGAATATGGATTATATTGCAATGAAAGTATTTTGTAAGGTATTCATGTTATTGGTAGAAATTAGTCTTTGTGACTTCAGACTCTATCATTCTTCTAGCATGGACAGATATTTCCCATCATCACTAGCAAATAATTAGAAAGTTGCTTTGTTTCTGTTTTTTATTTTGTTTTTGTTTTTGTTTCTGTTTTTTTGTTTGTTTTAAGATTGCTTTGATTGTTGTATGGACAGTGAAAAAAGGTAGCATTTGCCTAGAGATATTTATGGTATAAAATATGCTTTGTGGACAAAAGTGTAATAAAGTGAAATATTTATACAGAATCTTATGTACCAAAAAGTAAAAGATTTAGTAGTTTATATTTGATGACATTATTACATGAAAAGCATGAATAAATAGTTCTAAAAATTGCATGTTATTAACAATCATATAAAAAATTCTCAAATTAATGAGAGAAACAAAAAACAATTCTGAGGTTTCACTTCATATCAGGTAAATTATAAAAGGTGATAAAAATTTGGAATAGTCAGTATTGAAGGGATCCTGGGAAGATAGCCCACTAATGCATTGTGGATATAGTTGTAAAATCCTACAATCATTTTGGAAGCATACAAAATGATTACATTTTCTTATATTTCACTCAGAAATTGCACTCTTTAAATGAAGTCATTGATAAGAAGAAAGTCCCCACATATGCAGAAATAGTTATAGCAGTACTTTTTAAACTTTCAAGTAATTAGAAACAAAATAGATGTCTATCAAGTGGGGAGTGACTAAGCTCGATATGGCACATGAATGTAATGAAGAGACCGAAACATCATAAATATAGAGAAGACTTACATGAATTATTGAAAAATAAAGTAAACACAACCAAAAAAACAATATACACAATAGCTATAACACTGTAAATTTAAAGAACTATCACAAAATAATCAAAAGTATCTTTTGCAAGATTATAATTTAAGCATATCCCACAAGGAAGAGATTAGAAAAGTTAATTTCTCTCAAACCTTTGCTTAGATGGAAAGTCCATGGGTGTTGGACACTGTGTATATTTTCAGATTTTGTTTCCATGTATTGATTAGTTTGCTTGATTTTTTTCTATCTTTTTTTTGGGGGGGTAGGGGTTGGGGTTCTTAGGAATTCCTCTTTAAAGAATTACACCCTCTTGCACATAAAAGTAGTTAGAATAAGGTGGTAGTTTATTTAGGAGCCAGGGAAGGGAAGGGTGGGGGGAAGGAAGCCATGAAAGAAATCCTTGGACTTCTCATGGGGAGATAGGCACAAAGCACATGGCTCAGAGGTACCAAATCTCCTCAAAAAGGAGACTGGAAGGTACTTTTATAGAGGACTGATGGGGGTGGACCATCTGCCTGTGAAAAGTTCCTTTAGTGAGGGAGGACCATCCCCCACTGGGGGTAGCTGGAGGAATTGGGTGAGGAGTGGAGGACGATCCCCCACTGGAAGAGACTAGAGGAATTTGGTGAGGGGTGGCTCTCTCTTCAGGACACAAAGGCCACAGCCACACCCAAGGGAGACCAGAATGAAGGGTGGGAATCCGAAGCTAGCTCAGTCTGATTTGGTTCCCCTTATCTCTCTAGGCATTATCTGTCCTCTGGTTTAGTTTCTCAAGGAGAAGCTTCCTTGATGTGCCCCAGAGAACTTCTGGGGTGCTCTGCACCCCATGACATAAGGGTGAAAGGGAGTATACATGGGGGAGTTTAGATGGTAACAAAAAAGAAAATGAATGAATGGACTTTATACAAAAAATGTTTTATATTTGCTAGGAACTCACTCATACAGAATTTATGGCAGAAGGAGGCAGGGATACAGAGACAGACAGAGACAAAGACAGACACAGAAAGAGAGACACAGAAATAGAGACAGAGACAAAGACAAAGAGACACACAGAGAGAGACAGAGAGACAGAGACAGAATATAGTATAGGAATAAGAGTTTTGAACAGAGCCATCTGGGTTTAAATTTAAATATATAATTCCTAATAATTCCTGAGTCAGTATTCTACAGGTGAAGAAGAAAATTAATCTCAATTCACTTAGAATTTTCAGAAGCTTTTAGATATCTGCCTTCAGATATGTCTAGCGGACTTTAATTTACATGTCTTTTTTATATTCAATATAAAAAATCAGTCTTTGTTGAAAATACAAGATTCCATAACCTAACCAGTCATAAGGGCTCCTCGCATGGCCAATCTGTAGCCATGCTTGTCAGTCAGAAGTAGATTACCCCTTTATGGAAACCATTTTTTCAATGGTTAGACTGAATAGCTAATTTCAATATGTCAATGGCAGAGAAAACTGGATTAGCAGAGGCTACGAGCATATCACTCAAAAAAAGAAAGAAAGAAAGAAAGAAAGAAAGAAAGATGTAGGAAGGAAGGAAGAGAAATAGCCAAATATTTTAAACAAATCCTTTTCTTCAACATTATTGGTAGCATGCAGAGATTTTGAAAACATCACAGGCTTGAAATCTCTATTCTGCCTCCTGCCTTTCCCATTTTCACTTTAGTACAATGGAATTTTGCATTCTAAGAAATGATCACCTCCTGAACCAGCCTTTTCTGTTGTTGTTTAGTTGTTTCCTTTTTGTCTGACTCTCTGTGACCCCATTTGAGTTTTTCTTGGCAAAGCTACTGGGAAAGGTTGCCATTTCCTTCTCCAGATCATTTTGCAAATGAAGCAAGCAAGGTTAAGTGACTTGTCTGGAGTCACACAACTACTAAGTTTCTGAGGCTGAATTTGAACTCAGAAAGATGAGTCTTCCTGGCTTCAGGTTCATCATCTATCAACTGGGCCACCTAGCTGCCCTCCTGACACAGTATATTGCTGGGTAAACATCCACTTGATTCACACTTTGGAGTCTGTCTTTTTTTTTTTTCCTAGAAAGTCCATTTTGTCTTGGCTACAGTATTTCTTTTTCTTTCTTTTTTCTCTTCTCTTCTCTTCTCTTCTCTTCTCTTCTCTTCTCTTCTCTTCTCTTCTCTTCTCTTCTCTTCTCTTCTCTTCTCTTCTCTTCTCTTCTCTCCTTTTCTTTCCTTTCCTTTTCTATTTTTTCTTTCTTTCTTTCTCATTTTTTTTGTTTGTTTTTTGCAGGGCAATGAGGGCTAAGTGACTTGTCCAGGGTCACAAAGCTAGTAAGTGTCAAGTATCTGTGGCCAAATTTGAACTCAGATCCTCCTGTATTGAGGGCCAGTGGTTTTTCCACCACACCACCTAGCTGCTCCCCGCCCCAGTATTTTTTTTAATTTACCAAGAGAAGATATAGAAAATGAGAGATACATAATTTTGTTAATGAGCTTCACTAGATTTGCTTGATTTCCTTTTAAATCATCTCCCTTTCACTATAAATGTATGTGTGTGTGTGTGTGTGTGTGTGTATATATATATATATATATATATATATATATATATATATATATATATATATATATATATATATGTATATAATCACTCTGGTATCTTTGCAAAGAAAACCCCAAATGGAGTCCGAAAGAGTAAGGCATGACTGAAACGAATCAACAACAAAAATATGCATATATCTATATATGTATTTGTAAATATACATATGCAATTTTGTATATGTATGTGTATTGTGTATGTGTGCATGTCTGTATGCATGCATGTATGCATGTATGTGTGTCTACATATTTATTCTCTGCTTCTGAATTCTGGTGACAAAGAAAAAACATTTTTTATTCAAAACGATTTCTAAAAATCAAATTTGGACAGACAAAGACGATTAAAGGCTTTATTTGCTGTCTACTATAAACTACTGAAGGAATATCAGCCAAGAAACATTAACTCAGAACTCTAACATAGAACTGAATGTTATCAATGCTGGCTTTAGGTTTCTCTCCTCTAAGCATCAGGTTTTCCAGGAGCTCTTATCCTGTATAGTTATATAGTGAAGTGTTTTCATTTTATTTTATTTACAGATGATTCTAGAGGTGCAATTCTTGATGAGATCTATGCTTAACAACCACCACCACCCCCCAAAAAAAAATGAAAAGAAAAAGAAAAACTCTCAGTAAATGGCATGACAACCTAAGAGCAAATGTTTCATACTTAAATTTGACATTTAGTATGACAGAGAACAAGAAAGAAAATGCCTAAAGTGGCCAGTTATGAAGGAAATAACCAGCCTAAGGACTAAGGCAGAAATTTCTTAAATGGAATGTTGAACATTACTATCTAGCTTTGTAAACTAGCATATTTCTTTCAATAGTTTTGCTGCATATTTAAATTAAATGGGTGGATTATTGGGAAAACTGTATTATCCGAGGACTGCTAAATATTTCAAATTGCTAATAAAACAACAAAAAACATTATTTTAACCATTTGTATATTATGTTCTGTTCTGTTTTGGTTTTGCTGAGCAATGAGGTTTAAGTGACTTGCCCAAGGTCACGCATCTAGTAAGTGTCAAATGTCTGAGACTGGATTTGAACTCAGGTCCTCCTGAATCCAGGGTTCATGCTTTATTCACTGTACCACCTAGCTGCCCCCATATATTATGTTCTGAATAAAATTATTAGTCTATCTCCTTCTAACCCCTAGAACCTACCAAATAACAATTTTAGAAGACAGGACTAAAAATAAAACAAACATGCAACATAAATTCTTCATCAAAAATGAACCATTTTTGTTTTGTTTTATTCTTTCAGCATTAATACAATGATTGATAATGATTACTGAGAACTGAAGCAATATTTGGCTAGGCAAATATGATACAACTGTCAGAGGTCAGCAGCTGGGTCTCAGCTGTACCACCACAATACTTTTTATTAGGATCAAATGACTTCCTTCTTCCTCTATGGATATGGTAATTCTTGGTTAGAAAAGTCTCTATGAAATATTCAATATCACATTGAAATCTCATATCCTACTTCTGGTAATCTAGCAAGACACTCTAAATCCCATGAGTTTCTTTAACCCACAGATACCATCTGGTTTTATACAAAATCTCACAGACCAGTTCTCTTAAGTCTTCCCTGGCTAGGAACTGAAAACTTCAGGGAAAGGTGTGCATATGGGGAGTGAATGAAAGCCCCAGGAGTTCTGTGAAAGCGGGGGAAGTTTTGTTATCCTTATATTTCTAGCATTTGGCATAGTATATTGAATCCTCATTCCTCACCCTACATTTCTTTTTCTTTTTCTTTTTCTTTCTTGTGGGACAATGAGGGTTAAGTGACTTGCCCAGGGTCACACAGCTAGTAAGTGTCATGTGTCTGAGGCCAGATTTGAACCCAGGTCCGACTGAATCCAGGGCCAGTGCTTTATCCACTGCACCACCAAGCTGCCCCCCTCACCTTACATTTATAATGGATGGCCAAGGCTTCTTGTTTCTTCTCCACAATATGTCTGACCTCTCTTTCCTTCTTTCTGCCCGAACAGCTACTATTTTATTTGAGACCCTTGTCACCTTCCACCTGGACTATTACAATGATCTCTTAAATCATCTGCCTGATTTAAATCTCTCTGCTCTACAATCTTTCCCACATCAGGTGGCAAAAGGATTTCCCTAAATTGCGTGTCATTCACTCACCTACTCAATAAACTCCAATAGCTGCCTATTGCCTTGTGGGAGTTAGCCTGTGCTGCCACAAATGGAAGTAAGTAGCCTGGAAACTAATTGTCTTTTCTTAGGGGAAATAAGCAACAGGAGATGGAAGGCAGGTCAGAGGAAGGTCTGGTTCCTTTTTTCACCTGAGAATTAATGTTATTTACTATATTGACATACTTCAGAGTTCTGGAAGACTAAAATTATTTGGGAAAACCAACTCCCTGACCTATATAGCCTATGATCCAGTCAAACAAACTATTCCTCCTATAACATTTTCCTTTAATTAGCCATACTCCCTCTTCATTTTTCTTGCATCTTTTTTTTTCTGTCTCATCCCTTCCCCATATTCAGAATTTTGTGTCCCCATCAATCATTCAACCAGTATTTATTAAATATGGCAGGCAATATGCTATGCTTATAATGAATTAAATCATTCTCTAAGTAAGGATGGGGGAGGGGAGCAGATAAGTAGAAGTAGAATCATGGAATAGATTAGAATGGTAAAAAATTTCATATATAAATACACAAAGGTACACACACAGACACACATACACACAAACACACCAATCAGTTCATTATAAAATAGGATTTTTTTCAGCGTAAAAACCTCCTGTTTTCTAGATAACTGGTTTCCCCTTGATGTTTCTTTTTGCAAACCAATCAGACATTTCTGAACTAGAATCTTCGCTTCCCTATTTAAAAACAAAAATAAAATGAAACAAATATAAAAACAAACATATACAAACCATATCTACTCTGATGTAGAAATCCTAGATAAAATAGACTGATATAACCATGAACCAAGTTCTGGGAGCAATCTCTTACTACAGCACAAATTTTCTCTTTTTACCATGACCTCAAGACTCCACTGTCAGAGGTTATCCTGGTAACTTCTCTGGTTTTATCATCTGCTACTTTGGAGGTATAAATTCCTGATTCAATAACTGGGATTAATTTAGCTATCCTAGTACAGTTCCTTTGTTATCCTTACTTTTCTTTATCTTGAGCATATTTATTTAAACTGTGCTGCCTTCCTTTAAATGAACCAAATACAAAGACCTATTATTTTCCTCATTGACTGGATAATATGATTCTTTGGGAAATCTCTTTGGCCTTAACAAAAGTTGGAAAAAAACAAAATTCCAGGCAGATTAAAAACTAGGAGCTCAGGATAATCTACCAAATCCAGGTGCCAGGTTGATAGCTCCATCCCTTAGAAAGGGCTAGTGGCAGAAGGTAAGTATCAGAGAGAAAATCTAGTTCAATAAAAAAAAGATTCACAATGAGATCTGAGAAGGAAGCTGAGGAAAGTAAAGCTCCATATTTTAACCTTCAAGATTTCAGTAACTAGTAAGATAAAGAAGGTAAATATAATTTCTTGAGCTCAATGGCTACAGAGACACAAATAAACTTTAAGCCAAGAAATAGCTGTCTGGTCTACTTAGCTAATTCACTCAGACTCTTTTATCAGCTGAGAGGGACCTTTCTTTACTACAGCCCTATTAATTCACATGAAAAATACAAGGTATCAAGCAAGTTACCTCACAATCTTGCTGCTGAAAAGCTCTCTATCACAGAATCAGAAAATTTGAGAGTTGGAGGGGAATGTTGAAGTCATTGATTTCAACCCATATTCAAAAGGAATGTCCAATTTAACAGCCAACAAGTAACATTTCAGCCTCAGCTTGAAGCCCTACCAGGAGGGGGAATTTGAAAAGAGCTCTAATTATTAGAGAGTGTTTCCTGACACTGGGATTAAATTAAATTCTTAGTAACCTCCAGCCATTGCCCCCATTTCTGCCCTCTAGTACTGAACAGAACAAGTCTAATCCCTCTTCCACATGACATACTTTCAAATATTCTATCTGTGACATACTTTCATTAATGCCCATATTTGGAGGTTTAAACAGATAGGGCTGACTTGAATCATCTCTTTTTCTCTGCCTCCTAAATTCCCTATCTTCTTTAAAATCCCAGCTAAAATTCCATATTCTATAAGAAGTCTTTGCTGAACTTCCATGATGCCTTCCATCTGTGGATTACATACAATTTGCTCTGTTGTTAAAAAGGAAAATTCTTAGTGGATAAAGCACCAGCCTGGGATTCAGGAGTACCTGAGTTCAAATCCGGCCTCGGACACTTGACACTTACTAGCTGTGTGACCCTGGGCAAGTCACTTAACCCCCATTGCCCTGCCCCCTAAAAATCAAAATAAACAAACAAACAAACAAAAAACAAAAAGGAAGATTCTTCATTTGGGCTTTTTACCCTGAATATGAAGCAAAATTCACGACAAAAAAATTAAAATGATTTTTTATAAGTAAGTCAAGATAGCAACAGGGGTTTATTACTGTTGAATGCAGTAATTGATTCAAGGGGTGAGAGGTGGACAGCTTTTATAGGTAAACTTTAAGGCAACTCAGGTCCACAGCAGATGAGATTAAACCTTTGTCAATTCCTCCCCTAGTTAGGAAGAACATAACAATTTGCTGTTGGGGTGCATGACAAAGAACAGGTAGACAAAAAGCTGTAGATTTAGTGTCTCCTTCCCCACCAGAGCCTCCCTCAACATTGATTGATAAGAAGTATTAGGAGCAATGGGAACAAAGTCAATATAACATTTAAAACTCTCTCTCTCTCTCTCCCCCCTCCCCCTTCCTTCCCTCCCTCTTTCTGTATGTATTTGTCTGGGTATTGTCTCTTTCATTATATTGTAATATCATTGAGTTCAGGAACTGTCTTTCATTTTTTGGGTTTTTTTTTTGTTGTTGTTGTTGTTTATTTTTTATCCCCAATGCTTAATACAGTTCCTGACACACAATGGGAGCTTATTAAATGTTTGTTGACTTGACATTCAGTTAACATATGATGATGACAACCCCTCTACCCCCAGGTGCCACCCCACCTTAACCTAGAGGCCATTTCCAGGACAACTACTCTCTTTACCATCCTTGTCATTACACCACTAGACAGTGAAATAAAAACACTGACATTCACATTATTTCTTCTTGCATTCTTTTTACAGTTAAGTTATCCATATATAGTTAATAAACTATTAAAAAAACACTAAATAAATTGAGGTGGAGGGTGTTAAAATTACCCATAACTTGTACATTCTTTGAAACAAAACTGAGAGGTCCTGATTATGGTGCAACATAGAAACAAGAAAGTAAATCAACCTTATCTCTAAATATTTCAGGCTTTTTCTGGTTTCTGTATAGAGGTAAAATGTATGTTATTTACCTGATGGACCAGAGCATTTCCCTCAGAAGAGATGAGTTTATAATGGAAATGCTGACACATCCTCAGCCATAACAGCATGAACACACTGCTTTAATAACATTTTTATTGCTGTAACATCTTTAAAAATGAAACACCTGGGACTTGTGGTCTCAAAACATTCCAGAGAAGAACACTATCCTTTCTGCTCCTCCCTTCACAATGGGAAAGAAGGCACAGGCCTGGCTGTTCCCACAATCTGAGATACAGTGGAGTTAAACCATGGGAACATGAAGACAGTAACTGCTGTCAAGACATTGAAAAGGGCATTTGTCACTATGATTTTGAAGCCAATAGATAGCATAAACAATAACAAAAAGGAGGGAAAGCCCTAGTTCCTGAAATGGTGTTCCCAAATGTTAATTGTATTGAAAGGAGAGAGTACATAGAGTGAGATGAGAACAATTTGTCTCTGGAAAATGTGATTTTCTGAATGTCAATACCTAGGCTTCTGAATTATCATTTTGTTTTTTTGTATGTGAATAGCAGGGGTAGTGGTGGAGAGGACAACTCTTTTATACTGTGCTTAGCACTGAGTGAGAGCTTAGATACATAGTGCATTCAAGACCAGGAAAATGATGCAAAGGTCAATGATACCCTCATCTTTAACACATTCTGGGCTTTTCCCTATTTTCTCATCCAGGCCAGGGCCAGAGTTTGTGAGACCTTGGCAAGTAGCTATTGATTGGTGTTTTAGGTTCTTCCGAAATGGGAAATATCCAAAAACTATGGAAGCATTTGATCTGGGATGGAAGTTTGGAAAAGTAAGCAAAGAAGAATGAAAATTGGGTACTCCATCCAGGTAGATCTGTCCTTCTGTTCTTCTCTTTATACTTTCTTTCTTAGAAATTTCAAACACTCCCACAGATACAAGTACTGTCTTTATGCAGAAGATTTTCCATTGGATGTTTCTATTCCTGATTCTACTGCTGAGCTTCAGATTCACATCTCAAACCTCCTATAGGACTTGTATAACCTGGACAGTTCACTAGAGCCTGAATTTTATTATATCAAAAGGTGTGCTTATTATCTTTCTCTGTAAATATGCTTTGCTACATTTTTTTTTGTCTCTGACATCACCAATAAAATGACACATTTTAAATCTTTGGGCTAACTCTGATTCTTCTTCTCCCTTATCTCTCTTTTCCAAACAATCACTGAATCCTATCAATTCAACTTTTGCAACATCTATAGTGTTTTTCCTCTCCTCTCTTCCCATTGTCACGACTGCACAGGCCTCTTTACCACCATCTTAGAAATAGAGGAAAGTAGGTGGCATAGTGGCTAGTATTCAGGATCTAAAGTCAGGAAAACTGAAGTTCAAATCTACCTTCAGAAATTTACTAGCCAAATTACTTAATCTCTGTCTGTGGGGAGTGGAGCCAAGATGGTGGAGGAAAGACATTAAACACACAGAACTCCTGATACAATTACCTCCAAAACAGCAATGAAACAAGCCCTGGAGCAGCAAAACCCACAAAAAGACAGACTGAGATTATTTTCCAAATTAAAGGGGGCTGTACTGGGCTGCAAGTAGAATTCAATCCCGCGATCATGCCTACACAGACCCCAGACACACTGTGAAAGAAGAACTTGCCCCCAAGCCTCTGAATCAGCTAAAGCACTGGTGTGTTCTGCAACTAAGCTTATGGCTAAAAGAAGATAGAAAATAGAGTAATTATCAGGGGAAGGGAATAGGACCAAGGGAAATAGTTATGATGATTGACTATAATGGCAAAATGTATGGTACCTACTTTACTGGGATATTGTGAAGAAAATGCTTTGGCAAGTTTAAGGTACTGTATAAAAGTTATGATGAACAGGATGCTATCAGAAAAGCCTGGAGGGCATCTAGGTGGCACAGTGGATAGAACACTGGCCCTGGATTCAGGAGTACCTGAGTTCAAATCTGGTCTTAGACACTTAACACTTACTAGCTGTGTGACCCTGGACAAGTCACTTAACCCTCATTGCTTCCCTTAAAAAAAAAAAAAAAGAAAATACTGGAAAGATCTACATGGACTGAAGCAGAGTGAAATGTATTGTATACAAAATAACAGCAATAGTGTATGATGATCTGCTGGGAAGCACATGGTTATTTTCAGCAAGGCAATGATCCAATATAACCTTGAAAGACTTATGAAAATTGCAATCCATCAACAGAGAAAGAACTGAGGGTATCTGAAAACAGGTTGAAATACATTTTTCTTCTTTGACATTTCCTTAATCTGAAGGTTTTTTTTAACTGTTTTCTCTCACAACCTAGCTAATGTGGGGATGTTTTCCATGACTACTCATGCATAACTTATATTGAATTTCTTGAGTTCTTGGGGGTGGGGAGTTAGAAGAGAGGGAAGAAGAGAAGTTGGAACACAAAGTTTTAAAAAATTGATGTCAACATTTGTTTTTACCTATATTTCAGAAAATAAAATTCTAAACAGAAAAAAAAATTGTCTGCTTCAATTTCCTCCACTATAAATTGTGAATAATTATATCGACTACCTTTTATGGTTGTAAGGATCAAATAAGAGAATATTCTTAAAGTGCCTGGAGAGTAGTAAGTGTTTAATAAACATTTGTTTCTTTACTTTTCTTTACTCTAGCACAATGATGCTAATATCCACTCAACTTAAGTTCCATGATATTGAAGACTGTGTTGTACCTAAACTTTCATTCTTATCTAAGTTTCTTCTCTGGAACTGCTAGATGGCACAGTGGATAGGGCAGAGGCCCTGGTTTCTTCAGGACTTGAGTTAAATCTGGCCTCAGATGATTGATGCTAACTAGCTGTGTGACCCTGGGCAAGTCACTTAGCCCCAATTGCCTCACCAAAAAAAAAATAATAATTAAAAGAAATTTAAAAAAATAAACTTCTTTTCTTTCCAATTGCTTAATAAAAATTCTGCATATAGTAGCTAATTTATAAGCATCTTTCCCTCCTTCTTCCCTGAAAATCTGTTGAATGACTAAATATCCATCCTCCTTTAAATCAGGAAGTCTGCAATGACGTATATAGTGAGCAATTTCTTTTCTTGAGTTGGATAGAGAACTTAGCTCTAGAGACACATATTGTATTCAAACACAACAGTTAAAATAAGTAGTTTTAAATTCCTGTTGACATCAAACTAGTAGTCAAGGTAAATATACAGACAGACTCTGTCTTCTGAATAATCTGTTACAGATGTTTGGAGCTTGGAACGTTTTCCCAAAGAAACAATAGATGAGGCTCTTCCTGATCTCCCCCAGCTGCTAGGGACTCATCCAACCCAAAAATGCCTGGCCTTTATTTTATTAACAATAATAATTGTGAGCCTTTATATAGTACTTTAGAGTTGATGAAACATTTTACATATGTTACTCTCATTTGACTTGTCACAACTCGGTGAAGTAGGCACTATTATTATCTCCATTTTATAGATGAATAAACTGAGACTGACAGAGGTTATGTGAGCTAGTAAGGATCTGAGGTAGGATTTGGAATCAGGTCATACTGTCTCTAAATTCAGCACTCCATGCACCTCACTATTTAGTTGCCTAAATGTATTTATTTTGTATTTACTTACATATATTTAAGTTGTCTCTACCCATATATTGTAAGCTGAGGAGAAGGGGCATCTCACACAGTTTTTGTTGTTAGTTTCCCAGGCCTACTCATAAATAACTTTTTCATCCATATTTCAAGTTAATAAACATCGATATGCATATTCTTAAAATTCTGTGTGTGTGTGTGTCTCTCTGTGGGTCTCTGTTTCTGTCTCTCTCTTTCTCTCTTGTCTGTCTCACTCTGTGTATATCATTCTCTTTGTCTGTCTCTGCCTCTCTTTCTCTGTCTTTCTGTCTGTCTTATTCTCATTCCCTATTGCCTTTAGCAAAAGTCTCAACAACTATGATTTCTTAGTCTTGGCCCTAAGCCTTTCTTTATGCTGACCATGAGATCTCTTTTATCTTTAATCAGGAAGCCCCAGAAAGGAGGTAGAGAACCCGTCTGTTTTAAGGTTTTGTTGGATTCCTTAGAAATAGAAAGAGCTGGAATAGAAGCAGGTGTCATGAGACCTAAGGGGGTATAGCCATGGCAGGTGGTGGGGGTGGGAGTTTGGAAGATAATTCTAACAGCAGAAGGGATCAATCCCAGGCTATAGGAGTTAGGGTCTTTAAAAGACATGGAAGTAATTGGGAGTAGGTAAAAGTGGTCCTTGAAATGTATATGATATGGGTTGTATATAAGTTCATAATGTGAGAATTGTCTGTAAGGAGGAAGAGGTTTTTTATACTAATGTTAGCACCCAATAAAATCATACAGATTAGTTTAGTAGTTGTTTTTCTTTTCCCAGTAGATAGTATTTTTTCAATTACATAAAAAATAATTTAAAAATTCATTTTTCTGTAAAATTTTGAGTTCCAAATTTTCTCAATCCTTCCCCTCCACCCTTTTACATATGTGCAATCAATGTACAGCATATATCCATATTGGTTATGTTGTGAAGCAGAAAACATAACAAAAAGAAAGAAACACATGGAAAAAGTTAAAATAGTATGCTTTGATCTGTATTTCAACTCCATCAGTCCTTTCCCTGGATGTGGTTAACATTTTCCATCATGAGTCTTTCGGACTTGTCTTAAATCACTGTATCACTAACTTAGATCACTGAGAAGAACTAATTCATTCATAGTTGATCAAGATTAACTTGTAAAAAAATCAGGCAGAAACTAGGAAAAATCAAGTTGTATACCTGATTTAATAACAGGTTGTAAAATCAGGAGGAATTGTTATTGTTTTAATCAGACTTCTCTTTATATTGCTTCTTAGATTTTGAAGGGAGGTAAGTTTGGTGAGCTATGATTAATCGTGGTTACTGTGACTAATACTTTTGTTCCCTTTACTGGTCTCTCTATAGTATTATATTAAGTAATATTTTAAACCCTGTCATCTTCATGACTAACTGTAGTTTTTGGTTGCAGTAACTGTCCATACACCTGAAGCCATCATCAAAATGACTGAAACAACTAGATCAACTGTGCACTGTAAAATCCCCTAGAAACTTTTCTCACATAGGAGCATTCACTTTGGATAATGGTCCCATTTCTGTTGTCCAAGGAAGCTGATAAGTCTTGACTTTTGTATTGAGCCAGGTAAACCTGGAATCAACTCCATATAAGAATATAAAGCAGTATGTACATTTAAAGGTAAGGATACAGTGACAATACATCCCAATTTGTGGGCACTGTAAAGATTTCTGATTCTAATCCAATGATAAGTAATTTTTTTCTCTTTTTCCCTGCTACTCATATTGCATGAAACACATGGTAAAATAAATCTTGATGATAACTAGATAATGCAGCACTATTAAATGTTATTTTTTTGCCCATGTACATTGTCAGATGCTTTTGACTTGGCTGGTTTTGCACAACTTTTTTTTCTTTTGTAATCTTTACTAGAAAGAAAGGCTGATTGGGCAGCAAAGAAAGAATAGGTATATTCAAACATGGCTATGAATTAAAAACAAAAGGCATTGATAAAAATATGTTCATGATGTAGCATATTTCAGTACAACTTTTGCCAATAACTCCCTGAAATTTTAGATGAGCTAATGATAAATTCATGTATCAGTATTTTCACTTTATATATTTAGGCATTTAATAAATTAATGAAACTCTTTCCTGGGTCACTGAGTACAATAGAAAGATCCTTGTGATTAAAGTAAGGGGACTTGTGTACACATGCCAACTCTACAATATACTACCTGAGTGACCTTGGACAATTCATTTGAATCTCTCTGGGTCTCCTTTTCTTTGTCCAAATAATGTGGGGATTGGACTATAGTCTCTGAAGTAATTTCCACATTTAAGTCTATAAGCCAATAATCCTAAGTAACAAAGATGAAAGTTAGAAAAATTATAAAATCCATATTAAAATTTCTATATTGAATGAAAGCCATGTTGAACAAAAAGTGGTCATTCAACTTGGGTTAATATAATTATAAGCTAATGTAATCAAAATACAGTATCCAGACTAGAATAGGTTCACAAGATTAATTCATTTCGGTCAAATTATAACTTCATGTGTTCATATTATATCTTAGACAAAGAGGAAAACTGTAGGTTATTACAGTTATCCTTTTCACATCACAGCGGGCAAGGGTGTGGTTCTCTCATGATCCAAAAAAGCCATATAAAATTCCTTGGTACTCGCTTTGTAACAGAGAAGAAGTCCGAATTATTATGATATTAAAATATAAAATGTTTATATTGTGTAATACTGTACATATATTATATGCATTTCTTTAGTTTCTAAATCTTTCCTGTGTCATCTGCTCACTTCATGTGTCACCTATGGCTTCTGCAAAGCTTCCAAAAAATTCCCATTTAATTTCTTATGCAGACCTATAATATATTTAAACCGTGATGGAAAAGGTTATGATGTGGAAGGGAAAACTATTTTTTAAGTTAAGTTCTAACATCAACGACTGATTTTTGAAATGTCTCCACTTACTATAGGAAAACTCATTACAGTAAATAAGATGTCAGTTCAATATCCCCTGGACCTCTGGGCATTCAAATGATCATTTAAATGTAAAAATAATGAATGCATTTTTAAAAAATTCAAAATTCTTAAAACTCTTTTCCCTAGCGGCTACTTCTTTTCTCTATCTACATCCTCCCCCCCCTTTGGTGATTTCATTATCCCCCATGAAATCCATTTTAATCTCTTTCCCAAACACTCTCAAATTTACATATCCAGACCTAATCTTTTTCCTGGATTTCAATGCCATATCCAACTGCTTCCTGGATGACCCACAAACTGAATGCATCCATTCCCTAAACCTATTCATTCTTCAAACTTCTTGTTTCTGTTGAGAAAGGAAGGAAATAAGCATTTTTAGTATTTACTCTGTGCAAGGCATTATGTTGACTGCTTTATATACTGAGTTTATCACCTGAGCTTCACAATAACCTTGTGAGCCAGGTGAAGTTATTATCCCACCTTACAGTTGAGGAAACTAAGTGACTTGCCCCAGGTTATAAAGCTAATAAATTATTTGAACTCGGGTCTTCCTGAGTCCATGTCTACCACTATATCCATTTTGCTGTCTATCTGCCTCTATACTTCTTCTCAGTCTCCCGGTTTTCTAACCTTGAATTCATCTTCGAATCCTCTCTCCATCACACTCTTATGTTCAGTCAATTGACTAATGATTTACATTCTTCTTGCACCCCTCTCTTACATCTTTCCTTATTTTTACTCCCAATGCCCTCTCCCAATTCAGGCCCTTATCACCTATCTCTATACTCACTGTCATTGTTTCTCAATAGTTCTCTTTTTTTTCTAGTCTCTCATTTCATTCATCCATATTTCACATTAGTGCCAAATTATCTTCCCAAGGCATAGGTCTAACAAATGCCATTAGCCAGCTCAAAAACTTTTAGAGTCTGTCTCCTTATTACTTCTAGGATAAAAATACAATCTCCCTTTCCACAAACTGATTGTTCCAGCTATATTCATACTCTTCTTCAGACAGAATGCATTTCCAGTCAAACTAGGCTGCTTGCTATTCTCTAAACTGGAATGCAGCCTCTTTCATTGGCATTTTCACATGAGTAAATGTCTCTTGCCTAATCTTTTCTCCTTCCTCTCAGTCTTTCAGAATTCTCATTTTCCTTCCACTCAATGGAAATACCATAAAGCTTTGTGGACTTCCCTTATCCATTACCATTTTCTACTCCATCAGCTATTCCTATTACTTTTCTGAATATCACCATTGCCCCCTTCACTGCCTAATGATATAAGTTGTGCCAAAAATCTTGGTGTAGCTTTAAACTATTACACTTCAGTTTAATGACTTAAAGCTTATTGGCTTAAGTTTAATAGTTTAAAACCCATTAGTTTAAAACTGTATCACTTTTTTGGCACAACCTGTATTAAATTTATTATTCTATTTAGTTCATCCCTGGCCCTAACTCTAGTGCCCTCCCTCTCCCAGGTGAAATGTAAGATTCTTGAGAATCCTAGCTGTGTGTGTGTGTGTGTGTGTGTGTGTGTGTGTGTGTGTGTGTGTGTGTATGTAAGTGTGCCTTTATCATCCCAGGCCATAGTACAATGCCCTACAAACAAGAGGAAGTTTTATAGATTAAATTGGTTGAAGGAAAGAAAATCATTATTAATAAATCAATTAACAGGGGCAGGTAGGTGGATGAAGCACCAGCCCTATATTCAGGGGGACCTGAGCTCAAATCTGGCCTTAGACACTTGACACTTACTAGCTGTGTGACCCTGGGCAAGTCACTTAGCCCTCATTGCCCCACTGCAAAAAAAAAAATCACTTAATTTTGGTAATATCTTTCAAGTTCATTTAATATATTTGTGTTATAGTAAAGTGGTACTTTTCAATTTATATACATTTTACGTTTCATTGAGTACCTTTGTACAATCAATGGATGCATAACAAATATTGTTCTACCTATAAATATTGTAAATACATATTATATCCATGTGTATTATATATGAGATTATATATTTTATATATTCATATACATATATAAAGATATGTTTACATATTTGATATAAATATAGTTATAATATATGAGAGTATATATTTTACTTTTTAAAGTAATCTTACAAGTTAATGGTTATATTTTTACTTTTATAACATTGTTATATATACTTGTGGCTTATTTGAGGTCAAGTTTGGAGTAAAGAACCTAACTCTCAGTTAAAACATTGTTCCTATGGAAAAATACAGTTTCTTTTATGATGATTCAATTTATGACATGGTTTCCAGAAATGGTGTTTTGAAAGGCAAGGACAACCTGTACTTAAAATAAATGGAAATATTCATTGAGAACCACCTGTCAAAATTATGTAATATCTATTTGCAGAATTATATGATCTAGATTCACAAGAATTTTAGACTCAGAATCTGACCCTAGCACTTACTAGTCTTTATAATTTTTTTTAAATAAAATGCCAAAATTATTGAAAAGGAGGGCAGAGGAGGGGAAACAAAAGTTTAAAAAAAATGTTGGCTATGTCATAGAACTTTAGGTCCATTCTAAATGCACACAGCACAGATTATACTAAAGTACTCTTCACCCCCAGATGAATTTACCCCATGTAAAAGATTTTCTTAGCATGGCTATGAACATACTTAGTACAATTTTAGTTGATATCTACATATCTATAATTGCATAAAATGTTCCATATTTTCTAAAATAGACCTTGAGTGCCTGTCTCTTCTACCCATCTCCACCCCTAGAAAATAAATTTCTGCCTTTGTCACTGAGACTTAATTTATAGAGATTCAGGTTTTCTTACTGGTTATAACTTAAATTATTACAGTCTATATCAGTGTTTAGTTCTTGTGCAGAACTAATAGATTTTTTTGTTCCCTTTAGTGTATTTTTAGGGATTATGAAACATGAATATTTTGAACAGAGCATAATAAAAGCAACCACCATCCCATTTATTCAAGAGCTTGGACCTCATTGATTCTTTCAATGGAAGGTATCATTACTGTTATCTGAATGTTATTACAGCAGTTACACTGGAGTAATTTTCTCAACTGAGTTGATTTCCATTTTTTGGATCAGCAGATAATGATTCAGAGCACAGCATGGCTAGGGGCTTCCATGTAGGTAATAGCTGGAAAACTGAATGAAAGCTCCGCCTAGTTATTCAGGCACCTTGTACCAATAGGAGAGGGAAAGGCAAGGAGTGATGAAACATGAGGAAGTAGCCTCAGCTTTGGCCTACCGGCTGACATTTCTTTTTTTTGTCTTTATTCACTAGGATTTTTTGATCTTCACCATGTAGTTTATTCAACCAACACTTGGGTTTATTTTATTTTACTTACTAATTTATATTATTATCATTATTAATTATTATTATTATAATTTCCTCCTTGCTTTGAAGCTTAGGATATTCAAACTGGGTAACTGTACCACATGTTAATTCCTTTTTCTGGTGTGTCTAACACATGACTTGAGATTCTGATTCATTAAAACCTCATAATTGTCATTGAATAGGGATTGCAATCTGGATATTGAAGTTATGTGATATATGTTATTCTATGATCTATTACCCTTACCTACTCACTTCTCTATCCCTCAAATTCCAGTCACCAGACATTAAAAGCTCTTTGAGTATTTCACTGGATACTGGTTAAGGATAAAGACAGAAGTTTAAATAATCTTTCGTATACTTATCAGCAGCTTGGTATTATGGGGTTTGAGAAAGATCACCAAAAAGAAATTTGGAGATCATCTCTAGGTTTCAATTACCTATATTATCTCTGTGCCTGATTGACAAACCATTTTAAAGATGGAAATTCTATCAATCACTAAACCTGAGATAATTTTATTTTTCCATTGAGTCAATAAACATTTATTAATGCCACTATTTGCCAAGCATCTAGGTGGAGCAGTGGCCGAAGTTAGGAACACATCTTACTGGGTTCAAATCTGGCCTCAGACACTTCCTAGCTGTGTGACACTGAGCAAGTCACTTAACCTTGTTTGCCTCAGTTTCTTCTTTTTAAAATGAGCTGGAAAAGGAAATGGCAAAACACTCCTGTATCTTTGCCAAGAAAACCCCCCAAAAGGGTCATGAAGCATTAGATACAACTGAAATATGACTAAACAACATGTTTCAGGCACTCTGCTAAGTGTTGGGGATACAAAAAATATAAAAGACACTCTGCTTTCAAGGACCTGACAATTCAAGAGGGGAGACTACATGCAAACAAATGGGTACCAACAAGCTAAAATTATTAGAAAATGTTTGACTGAGTTAAAGCACTAGAATTAAGAGGAATTGGGAGAGACACTGTAAAAGGTAAAATTTTAGCTGAGACTTGAAGAAAGTCAGGCAAGTTGGAAGTAGCATATTCTAGATATGAGGTACAACAGAGCATGAGTGTCTTGTTCAAAGAATAGCAAGGAAGCCAATGTCACTGGATTGAAAAGTACAGGATGGTACGGAGGGTATATGCTGTAAGAAGACATTATTTTCTAGCAGCTGCTATGTACTCTATAAGACATTAAACTCCATATAAGCACAGACTGCTTGAAAATTATATTTCATGGTCTGGTCTTTGTCATTGTTGGTTAAGATACTTCTCTTGTGAATGATATAACATGGCCTATGAACTAAAACCATACTTGTCAACTAGAAAAGAATAACTGTGGTTGAAATAATGAGACCAACCATGAAATTTCATAGAATCACAAGATTTAGAATTGGAAGGGGTTTTTGGCTGCCATCCAGTCCAACATGTAATCTTGAGGAATTTCTTATATGTAAACTTAGCTTTAGGGCAAATTGGTTCAATCAGATCATCTCTTCTACATCTTTAACATCTTTATTTTATGTTAAAGAAATCTGAGTTTGAATTCCAGTGCTATTACTATAGGTGTGATTCCTAAATCAAATTGTATCTACCTTGTACCTATTCTCTGTGCCTACATAGTGTTATTTTCTTTATCTCTATTAGAAAGTAAGCTTCTTCAGGCCAGGGACTGATTTACTTTTGTCTTTCTATCCTCAGATATAGGAAGAATCTGGCACAGAGAAGGTGTTTAATAAATATCTGTTGATGGTTGATTAACAGATCCTAATCAATTCGCTTGATTTAACTGATCCTCAGACTCCTGATATTCCAAATTGGAGTAATACATTCACTTAACAGGCTTGGTTCAAAAAAGAGTACAGATGAAAAGGTGTGTAAAGTGTTTTCTAGCTTCATGGCATGTGGAAGTCTGTGCAACTCATGTCCCCCAGCTTGGAGAAAGTTATTTAGGGAGCTCCCTCCCTCCTCCCACCATTAGCTCCATTATCTCTAATATGAAAGAGCAAAGAAAGTTTCAACTTTCATCATTACAGATAACATTATTGACCCTAGAGCAACTAATTTCCTTTTGTTCCCATCACACATGACTTTATTTTTAAAAATTTTTATTTATTAATTTTGTTTTGTTTTGCAAGGCAATGAGGGTTAAATGACTTCCCCAGGGTCACACAGATAGTAAGTGTCAAGTGTCTGAGGCCAGATTTGAACTCAGGTCCTCCTGAATCCAGAGCCAGTGCTTTATCCACTTCACCACCTAGCTGCCCCCACACATGACTTTATATTAATCTCAGCATGGTATATGTAAGTGAAAATAAAAGGTATCAGTTGTAAGTTTCTCTACTGCTTGCTTTAAAAAATACTAGATTATATGACAATAACCAAAGAAAATGGGTCATATATGTGCATGTTGGGAGGGAGGAATTGAACATATCTTAGGAGTAATGTGCTCCATTCTCATTTTTAATGCCTTATTAGGCTGACAAAATTCACTGTTTGATGATGAAGTAAGAATGATAACCACTCGAGGTGATGGGGTGCACATAAGGAAGAAATGTTGTGTTGAGGGGCAAAGGGGGACAGAATGGCATGCTAGCTTGTACTTACAATAACACCAAGTTGCCTAAGTGCTGAGGATTTATAGAAACTTTTGAGTTATGGGCCTGCTAATGTTTTTTATAAGTGCCATCTGGTGCTTGAATCAGAAAAGTGCATTAAAATTTACTTGTAATGAATAACTACCTTGTATCCTCTGGGGAGTGCAAAATATAGAGGAGTGAATGTGGTTTAAAAAATGTGCTGATGCAGACTCAGATTGTGGGTTCTGTGGATTTTCCAGAGAAATAAGATTTAGTCATTGATGTCCAAAACTGTGGCTGATCATGAGAAAACTCTGTTTGTGTATTAAGGCATTGAGTTACAGTCGAAATAGACCCAGAATTGTAAGAAGCCTGCATTTAGATATGGTTTCTTCCTTTCTCTAATTGGATGAGGTGGAATAAGGCCCTTAGTCTTTCTGAGTCTCATTTCCCACATTTATAAAATGGGAATAATAACCCCTGTAGTGGTTGTGAGGTTCAAATGAGATAATATATTTAAAGTACTAAATAAATGCCAAGCATCAATATATGTTCAAAAGAAATTGGTCTCCATTTGGAGGCATATGAACTGACAAAAATGAGTGTCTTGTTTAAGCTGTTTTCCTCTTAACAGGTATAGAGGCAGAGATAAGTTCTGGACAATATTGTAACTCCCATCCTCTATCCCAGACTACTAATGGCCTTGGACATAAATACTATAAGTTGTTTTATTCTTTTTTGTCCTCTTTCTATGTTTCTTTCAAATGAATGTGATTTCTCAGATCCTATACAACTCTAAAAGGTTCTCATCATGGGATTTTCTAAGTGGAGCAATGTCATTAGGCTAAGAAATCAGTTTTCACACTGGTCTACAAATGGCCTCATGCTTTTGTTCATGATGCTCTAAATGAAATCAGCAGAGATTGAGATTCTACTATGTTCAAGGTCATAAAACATCCACTTCCATAGAATCCTTTCTCCTCTTTTCTCCCCTGTACCAGTCCAACAGTCAATTCTGCTTTACTTTAGTTAAATTAACCTTCTTCACTATACCACCTCTCATCTCCATACCTATGCACATCTTGCAACTCAGACCAGAAACTCATTCTTTTCTCATCTTTACCTCTAAAAATATCTAGTTTACTTTGAAGACTAAGATCTAACATAATGAAACTTATCTACATAAGAAATTGCTTGATCTGATCAGATGTTAAGACTTCCCCTCCAAAAAGATACCAATGTCTAAACACATTGTGGTATATACATTTAATGCATTAATATTTCACCATAAAAAGTCATGTATATTAGGAATCCAGGGAAACATTAGAAGACTTTTTGAAATGATGCAAAAATCAAAGGCAGAAGAGCAATTGACTACAATTTCCTAAATGAAAATGATGTTAAGAGACTTAGAGGAGCACCCCTCATAATTAGCTAAATTACAATTTCCCAATGTATAGGTCCCAAACACTATTCATCTCTCTCTAGAAACCTTTGCTCTTCCCCAAATTAAATTTGCCATTTCATAAAGCATCTTGCAATTGCTAAAAATTGAAATGAATTGAGTGGATGGTGTAGTTTTTCAGTCATATGATACTTAACACCTCCTCACTTGAACATGTTTACTTTCAAAACCATGTTACAAAAAAATAAACAAGTAAACAAAAACAACAACAACATCACACTAGGATCAATCTATTCAATATCATTTAGATCTGAGGCAGTAGTTTATTGCCAAAGCCCACCTGTAAACCACAATTTATTTGCCCCATAACCAGTGTTTTTTCCCAGTTTCATTTTATACACTATCATCATGCTAAACTCAGAATTTCAAGCAGCTACTGTGATTTCACTGTATAACAGTAGAGGGGGGAAAAAAAAGATCACAGAAAGATTTAATTAATGTCATTATCTTTAATCAGAATTTGTTTCAGATTAAACCTTCTCTACCTTAAATCAGCGCTTTTGTTGACCAGCAGCTATACAAGGAGCTTTTTTTTTTCTTTGAGGTGGGGTGACCTTTGGGTAACATGGACAGAATAACAACTGTGGTTCCTCACTTGGAATGTTGTACAAATTTAATAAGATATCTGTAGATGGGCTTTCATATGATAACATAGATTGAAAACTAGAAAGGAATTCAGAAGTCATCTAATAACACTTTCCTATTTTAGAGATGAAGAAACTGTGGACCAGATAGGGTAAATGTTTTTCCCAGGACCACAAAGGTCAGTACTAACAGAGAAAGAATTTGATTTTTAGCCCCATAAATTCATTGTCAAGGAATAAAGTTCACTGTTTTTTATTTGTTTGTTTTGTTTTTTTGTGGGGCTATGGGGCTTAAGTGACTTGCCCAGGGTCACACAGCTAGTCAAGTGTCTGAGGCCAGATTTGAACTCAGGTACTCCTGAATCCAGGGCCGGTGCTTTATTCACTGAACTACCTAGCTGCCCCAAGTTCACTGTTTTTTTTTCACTGCATCATGCTCACCATAAATATATAACACACATTACCAATGCAATTAATTTTTCTTTTTCTTTTCTTTTCTTTTATTGATAGGAATGGTGGACTTGTGATCCAGTTATTTAATGTATAAGGACTTATTAAGTACTTGCTATTTGCAAAGCATTTGGCTTCAAACTAGAATACCAAAATAATAACAATAACAACAACAATAAATAATAATATAGAGAATGCTCTGTGAGGAAACTCACTGAAATAAGCCATTTTCAGCAACTGAAAACATAAATTAGTGGTTTGGTGATCTTAAGAAGTGAAGTGACTTGTTCAGGATCCTACAATCAGCTGACTGTCTCAGTCAGGGTGTGATCACACAAGTCTTCCTAACTCTGTGGCTAGTGTTTTATTTCCTACAGCATAATATCTCTCTTCTTTTTTTTTCAATTCTTTTTACGACTTATTTTTATGACTCCATTAATCTCCTAAGTTATTAAAGAATCAATGGAGCTTTTATTTCTGTTAATGTGGGTATGTCTAAACATGTAAAGCTTTCGATATTCAGATAATATTTTATTTCTTTTCTCAACCTAATTCATTTTCTAGTTCTAGTTTCTTATGTCCCAAATCTTCTGTTTATTTCAAGAGAAGCAAAAATGAATCAGCCCTGTCTCCACCTTTACTCCCTACACTCAAGAAGGAACATATGTAATTCTTCCACTTAATGGCAGGAAATCTTGCAACTTTTTTCCATGTTTCCCATAATTTTAATGGGAACCCTACAGTATTTTGCAATAACAACTATCAAGCATATCTTTCTTTCCAATTTAGTGGAGTTTGAACTGACCTATGTATATTCCCCAAGTTAATACTATATAGGGTTGTTGCTAAGAAGGAAGAACAGATGAGATACACAAATTCATGGATTGCAAGATCCAAGAAAGAGCCAATAGTCAAACCTATGACCTCATGTATTTATATGTAAAAGCACAAAAATTAGCCAATCTACAATAAAAATTAGAAGTCCTAATATAAATATGGAAATTTAACTAGGGAAATTAAAGGTCCTAATACAAATAGTCAGGGGAGATTTGACCTCATAAATGTCTCTGAGATTTGAGATGAAACTCATGATGGTATTACAGCTGTGGATAGGGATACTTGATTCAACATTGTATATTAAGAAGTTACATTTATGTGATGAAAACTAGGAAGCAGAATAGGAAATCATGCCATAGAAAAATTGAATGAAGCTCAAAGGAAGGAAAAACAGAAATAATATTGTCATTGGTGAATACTACTATGGACCACTGAGAAAGAAAGTGGAAATAGATGAAAAATTTGGGAAATAGATATAAGTCCAGCAGAGGTATAGTAGTGTTAGGGGTCTTCCATTATCTAGATTGCTGCTGGGTCGGTCTCTCTCTCTCTCTCTCTCTCTCTCTCTCTCTCTCTCTCTCTCCCCTTTTTCTCTGTCTCTGTCTCTGTTAAATGAGTATACTTGTATTACCTGCTTTTCAGGATTGGGATGAGAAAAAGACTGGCAAAATGAAAACTCTATGTCAGGGATTTTTCACTTTTTTATGTCATTGACCCTTCTGTCTGACTGTTGAAGCTTATGGACCTCATTTCAGGAAAATGTTTTTTTAATAAATGAAATGAAATCCACAGGATTACAAAAGAAGCAAAATATATTGAAATATAGTTATAGAAATTTTTTATGTTATACACTCCAAGTTAAGAGCCCTGCTCAACATAAATTTGCATTTAACTAAAGCAAGAAAGCCACAAATACTGCCAATGCTGAAAGTGAAAGAGGCTCATAGACAATAAACAGTGTTTATAAAATGTGTTTTCATCACAGATTAATAGGTAACCCTGCTTAGGAATTCAATCACCATCATTGACATTAGTCATCACCATTATAGTCATCCTCATCATTATTATAGCATTTATATAGCGCTTTAAGGTTTACAAAGTGTTTTACAAATATCCTCTTGTTTTATCCTCACAACACTCCTGGGAGGTAACTCTTGTTATTATCCCCATTTTACAGTTGAGGAAACTGAGGAATATAAGGGTTAAATAATGTGCTCAGAGTCATATAGCTATTAAGTATTTGAGAACAGAATTGAACACAGACCTTCTTCACTCTAGATCCAACTCTTTGTCCAATGAGCCACCCAGATTCCTCATTCAAAATACCAAGAGCATCAACATAGGCCATATATAGTCTTCTCTTTGTTAGAGAAACCAACTAGGTGGCACAGTGGATAGAGTGCTAGGCCTAGCATCAGAAAGACTCATCTGCCTGAGTTAAAATCTGGCCTCAGACACTTACTAGCTGTGTGACCCCTAAGCTAATCACTTAACCCTGTTTCCCCAGTTTCCTCATCTATAAAATGAACTGGAGGAGGAAATGGCAAATCACTCCAGTATCTTTGGCAAGAAAGCCCCAAATGGGGTCATGAAGAGCTGGACATGACTGTGTGGTAAGATTATTGGAATTTGGCTGACTCATTGGGAGGGGCCATACCTGGCCTGCCCTGAAGTGATGTATACTACTGATGTCAGAAGGAGAAAACCTCTCTCCATAGGCAGTTTTTGAAGGACCTCCCCTTTTGGGGGAGGAAGATTAGACATTTGCTGAGGGGAGTCTAAGTCTCTTCCAGAGTTTCTCCCTTTCGAGGGAACTTGCCGTGCCTACCATGGTGACCACTGGTGATGGAGAATGACCAAAGAATAACAATAACACTTTTGTTAGAGAGAAATGTATTCTACCTTCTAATCCCTGCTTGATAAATTCTTGATGTAATAGAATGGGAAAAGTCAATTAAAACATAAATGACAGATTATACTTAAAGTCTCCTGGATTTTATGGCAAGTATGACATGAAATCAAAAAATAATAACACCACAAATAACACCAACACCACAACACTCCTACCTCTTCCTAGTTCTTTAAAAAGAAAAGTGATTTCCTTTTAAGAGGTTATTTGGAATATGGTCCTTTAATGCTAGCCTTATTGTACAGATGAGGGATAAGTAATACTTAGAAAATATGCTAGAGAAATAGCAGTATCCTGTGTCTACCTTTCACACAGATAGGAAAAACTCTTTACAAACATCAATCAAGATAATCTCCAAAACACACCTGTGAGGTAGTCAAATTGCTGTCCCTATTTCCAGGAAGATAAATTTGTAGCCCAGAAAGGTTAAGTAATTTGTACAAGGTCAAAAAGACCAGATCTGTGTCTGCATTCGCTTAGGAGGTCAGCACATGGAACGGATCAGAGAAATGAGAATCTGGGTTATTGTTCTGTGCTCTTAGATAAGAGAATGATAAGAGCTTTGGAAATATAATATCTAGATAGATAAAAATCCCCATGCACTATTCCCACATACTTTGTTGAATGTGTCCTAATTCATACCATTTGTCTAGCTGTTAAATCTGTCCAATTTTAATGTCTGGAAAGACCTCCAACACCCATTCATAATAGGTTTTGTGGTCCTATACCCATCTTGCTTTACAAATGGGGCTACATTTATTATCTTATCTGTCCTTTCAAACAAACTGCTTGATCCTCTAATAATTCTCCATGTGGTACCCTTAATTCCCTTCCAAGTTTCAGTTGTGGCTATTTTATCATACTTTTCCCCTTTATTATTATAGCTCTATCCTGTTTTCTTTCAAAGGTTTTAAATTTGTATGCAAACCCTCAGGGCCATATATCTTACCCTTGATTCAGGCATACAGCTCCCATTGAGTTCAGTGAAAGAGCTGCATGAGGATTGAGGGTAAGGTATAGCCCTAAGAAAAATGGACTATAATATCCATCTGGTTAGAGAGCACTATTAGACACTGTGATAGAGATATTAGGAGAGACAGAAAGGTGGTATTATCTATGAGAATTTCATCCCCAGATGTGACTAAAACAAGAGCTGAAGCAAGCTGCTTATCTCTTGCTTTAAGGAATGTTAACAGCAAAATGGGAAGGATTTGAAAGAATTTCTCAACTGCAAAATTTTACTCCAGGGACTATTTCTTTGAGTAGATTCTGGCTCCTTAAATTAAAAATGAAATTAAGCCATTTCCACATGTGTTCACTCCTCCCCTGCCAGCATCCTCAAATCATCTACACTAGGAATTCAAATGTGGGACCTTGCTAAAAATGCTTTCTTTCACTCTCCTTATTCCTAACTGATTCCTAATCAATATGAATGACAATCAGATCATTCTTTGCAAAAAAATTATGTTCAAGGTTTTTATATGAGGCATCTATACCCTCACTAAGTTATTTACAACTAGGTTGGTGGCAAGTGTAGTTGTTAATAGCTTAATTCCAAGTATAATATCCATATGCACTGTCCAACTTCTAGAAATCACAGTGGTGGGGAGGAGTGAGTATTGGATAATCCTTTACAATTTTGGAATTCTGCTTTGGCTGAGCTGTTGTGATTGGTGAGAGAGTAGAAATTCATTTAACTCCCTACATCCAACCTACCATGGACCACAAATACATATCCTACCTAGTAAAAAGTAAACCACAAAATAGAGTCATTTTTTTGATATTTTGCCATCTACCATGTCAACCAAGTTGTATCCTCCTTTTCCACTTGCTACTCTCCAGTCCTCCAATTTCTTACTTTTATAACAGTAATAAAATCAATATTACTATTGTTCCTGGAAAGTTACTGACAAATGACTGCCATGTGGTCCCATTCATAAATCCCCCTTCCTATCTACTATACTCCAATAAAGTTACTTCTCTCCTATTAGAAAGTAAGTTCCTATCTGGTAAGAGATTGTCATGCTTTTCTTTTCCCATCCCTTACGTATATAGTGAATGCTTAATAAATACTTATTGATTGTTTGAATAAATGCTATTTCACTTATTCCAAATTTAGACTTGAGGCAGAGACAGAGATAGACTGACCACATATTATACATATCAGGAAATTGAGGTCTGGAAATTGCACCTTATTTTTGAGTGTTCTTGGCAAAGATTCAGGGGGTGGCTTGCTATTTCTTTCTCCAGCTTATCTTTACAAATGAGGAATTGAGGAAAATCAGGTTAAGTGACTTGGTCAGGTTAGTAAATTAGTACACAATTAGTAAGAGTCTGAGGCTGGATTTGAACACATGAATATGAGTCTTCCTGATTCCAAGCCCAGAACTTTATCCATTATAACACCTAGTTGCTCTAAGTAAGCATGTAGCAATTAGAAGCCAAATAAATAGTAAACATGAAGCAACAAGAAAAAACTGGTAAGAAAAATAGTATCAGTCACAAGAAGTATGTTATTTTAAAAGCACATTTCTTAATGACTTGAACCTTCCTTTTCTCCAGCATTCAATCAGAATATTCATATTCTGTTTACATTTAATAAAAGTAATGTGGCAGTCAAAACAGATTAATAGACTCTTAGACTTGAAGCCCAGTAGCACAGTGGATAGAGTACTAGGCTTGGAGTCAAGAAGATTCTTCTTCCTAAATTCAAATCTGGCCTCAAACATTTATTTTCTGTGTGACCCTGACCAAGTCACTTGACCCTGTTGCCTCAAATGGGGCCACAAAGAGCCAGATACAACTGAGATGACTGAACAACAACAATTTTAGACTGCATTACATAGGTCATATCTTGTAGAAACTCTATGTCCTTGTCAGACCTCATGTAGAGTACAGTATTCACTTCTAGGTGCCATGGTTTAATAAATATAAACTAGAGAGAATCAAGAGGAGGTTGAACATGATGGTTAAGGGCCTGGATTTCATAATATGAAAATTAACTGAAGGGATAGGATAAATTTAGGCTGAAAAATAGAAGTATGTGAATGTATGTGTCTGGGATGGGGGAAATCAAAAATGAGGAAGAGGATGAGAGTTATGCTCAAGTAATTGATGGGCATACACGTTGAGCAGGGGTTGCATTTGTTTTCTTTGGCCCCAGAGGGCAGAACCAGCAGTAATTGGTAAAAGTTGCCACCTGGAAATTTTAGGCTTGATGTCAGGAAAACTCCCTTTCAGTTACAATTGTCTGAAAGTATAATGGCTTGTCTTGAAAGGCAATATGATCCCCTCCTCAGAGGTCTTTAAAAAAAGATTGCGCCACCACTTGTCGTGTATATTACACTGAGGATTCTCTCATGGATGGATTAGACTTGATTGCTTCCGAGAACCTTTCTGATTCTCAGTTCTGTGATTCTTTGAAAAAATATTTTCCAATATTTCTTCATGGCCTCAATTTAAGAATCTCAGGGAATTAGGTCATAATAGGATAACCTCTGGATTCTCTTTAGTTTATTCTTATTAAACCATGGTATCTAGAACTGAATACTTTACACATTCCACATGAGGTCTCAAAAGGACAGAGAATGCAGTACCTTCCCCTAGGAATAAGAATCTCTACTCCCTGTTTCTGTAATATATGCCCTTCCTGATATTAAAATCATGGAATCACAAAATCCCTTAGTTCAAAGGGATGCCAGAGATCACCTGAAAGAAACTATACCTGAAATATATATATATATATATATATATACCGGTAAAAAACAGAAGTTTTAGCTGAATCATTTGAGAGTTGAGCACATGCTACTGAAGCGGCTTTTGAAGGACGTCCCTTTTGGGGAGGAGTCCGTGACAAACTTCCAGCATGCCAGCTTAAAACTGAGGGTGGAATGGAAGTTCTCTCTCTCTGACTTTTCAGCTTAGCTGTGGTGGCACACGTGTTTGGTGTTTGGTGCTGGTTCTTGACCTGGCAGGCAGTTTGGGATTCAGTGAGTTTTATAAAGGAATATAGACTAAGCTTAGATCTAAGATTATTCATTTGTATTTCTACTTTCTTATTTCCCTAATTGGTATCACCTTTTGTTGTCTAATTAATTCCCAACCAATAAAAACTAATCCCTCACTGATTAAAGCTCAGAGGCTTCTTTTTCTTAGTGGTCTGGGAGATATATAAGGGAAAAGTTAAAGGGGGAGTTTAATGCTCGTATATCCAATTTTAAATCTCACAATATATATATATATATATATAAACATATATATAAACATATATATATATACATATACACAAACACATGGTTATATTTACTATCTCTCTGTCTATATGTCTACACACATACACACACACATGGTATGTAGTAAATATATAGTAAAAATATTCCTCACATGTAGGCTACATTGAAAGATCTCTATTGCTCAAGAATTCATTACCTGTTGAACCCTCACATTCCACTTTTGTACATAGCTTATTGTCAGGAAATTTTTCCTTGTAACTAGCTGGATTCTATCATTCTCTAGCAAACATTGATCCTAGTTCTGCTTCCTAAAACCATGACAAATAAGGCTAAAGCTTCTTTCACTCAACAGTCCTCTAAACACATGAAGGCTACTACCCTCTTCCCCCCAGTATCCCCTTTTCTGGGTGAAATGTTTATTGTTGCCTTATTCTTATATAGGATGATTTTGAGAACCCTTCTGATACTGCAAAACCTCTCTATGTGTAGTTAGCATGTGGGGGGAAAATCTTCAAAACAGTGTACAGAATTGAATCCAACATTCTCATTTTAATCTATCTGGGATTACTGGTATGTACTGGAGCCTGTTCAAATGTAAGTCAACTGTCAAATTTTCAGTATGAATACTGACACATTGGAAATAAGCAAACACTGCAAATTACAGCAATTATTTATTGATTTTTAAAAATTGTCTAGACATAAGAAAGTGATGAAAAAATGTTAACATCTAAGATTAAAATTAAGGTGTGTCACTTACACATTTTTTTCAGAGATCTCATTGTTAAATATTTACCAGTACACCCCTAGCCCAGGATTATACCACACCTTGTTGTGTGAATTTTACTTTTAATACAGACACAACTAAAAATGACAGAAGAGCAACACCTATAAAGTCATGAATTACATACCACCTAATAACAATGATATTTTAGAGGCTGAATTTACTTCCTTATGACAATATCTGGAGGTCATTAAAAAATTCCTATTTATTGCATATCATTGAATTTACACCATACATTTGTGTATAGACATATAAAATTATGAATGTCTTTTTTTGCTGATTATAATTTTCTATGAATTACTAGGCCTCTTTATGGCTATTTGTGTTTGTATGCCATACCAGCTACTTGGTGTTAGTTTAGCAGTTATAGTGGAGTTTTATTTGTCATATAACAGTTATGTTTGTCCCTTACCTTTAGCCCAAACATTTTTTTTGTTTAATAGGCTCACTATTCAAATCTCCAGATTAACCTATTCTTCTCTACCCCCATTAAATATCAAGCACCATTACTCAAGAACCTATCATTTATTTTTACATCTTAACCTTTCATCTAAAAATCTAAATCCTATTCTCCGACACCATGTACTTGACCAGCTACTGCCTTCTTTGCCCTTTTAATGTTTATTCTAATTTTTTAAAGTTCCATTTATTTGAAAAAAATAGATTTTATATAATTCCCAATATAATTGATATTGAATGCCCAATAATTTCTTTGCCTTGACATCTTGTATTAGATTTAAACCTCTTCAGGGATGAAAGGTATTGTGCATTATATTTTATGTTTCAAATAATATTGAACAATTATATTCATTTATTTAGCAACTGCTAGGTATCCAGAATTATGCTTGACCCTGGGGTTATAAAGACAAAACTGAAACAGTTCCTGCCATTTATAAGCTTACTTTCTATCAGGGAAGAGAAAAATGATGCATGTAAGTATACAGAAAATTAATAAATACAAGACAGTTGAGGAAGTCAGGGAGAGTACACCCCCCAGCTGAAGATACAAGGAGAAACAGGGGAGGTTTCATGTAGGAGGTAGAATGTACATTTAGCTTTTAGGGAAATTATGAATTCTGTATTTCAAGTAAGATGAGAATGCAATCTAGCCTGGGGACAGCATGCATGAATAAGTGCTTTTGAATGAAAGAAAGACCAAGAATACATCCATCTCCTTCATCTAGAATATACTGCTTCTTTTTTTTTTCCCTGCATCCCTGAGATTCTTTGTTTTCCTTCAAGTTCCAGCTCATGTCCTACTTTCTCTTTGGAACTTTACTTATTCTCCAATGTGATAGGACTTTCTCCCTCATAAAATTATGTGGTATTATGCTTATTTGTATACACATTCATTTCTCCTTCCATCCCCTAGAATTAGCATCCAACTTTCATGAAAAAAAGAACAATTTTGCATGTATACATAAATCTACAGCATTTATCATTATGTCTCAAACAAAAGGAGTACTTCATAAATGATTGTTGAATTGAAATTAACTACAGAATGTTACAATTTACTACAGTTTGAGTATTGAGTTAATTAAACTCCAAGGGATTGAATGGTAGAGAATAGTGGTGTTGAAATAGATCTCTTTCATGTATTTTAGAAAAATTTGACAATATTTATTATAACACCAAGAAGGATCAAGAGATACCTAGATTGGGGCAGCTAGTTGGCACAGTGGATAAAGCACCAGCCCTGGATTCAGGAGGACCTGAGTTCAAATCTAGCCTCAGACACTTGGCACTACCTGTGTGACCCTGGGCAAGTCACTTAACACTCCACTGCCCTGAAAAAAAAAGAGAGAGAGAGATACCTAGATTTAATTTGTAACATGACTGCCATTTTGAAAAAGAAAATTTGAAGTGGGCATCTTGTATAGAATTTATTCTTACATTTTGATAAAATGTTGAGAACAAAGTATAGGACCTCTAGGATTCTAAATGTGATTGACATCAGCACATGCTAATGGAAAGAAGAGCTACATTCCACAAAAAGACATTTTTTTTGGTCTCTGGGATTATCAGAGTACTATTAAAATACAACATTCAACAAAATATTTTTAAAAATAAAAGGGAGGGGCAGCTAGATGGCACAGTGGATAGAGCACCAGCCCTGGAGTCAGGAGGACCTGAGTTCAAATCCGGCCTCAGACACTTAACACGTACTAGCTGTGTGACCCTGGGCAAGTCACTTAACCCCAATTGCCTCACTAAAAAAAAAAAGAAAAGAAAAGAAAAAGAAAAGGGAACAAAAACTTATATTTTTCCTTTAAAGCATATTAATTTCAAGGGTAGTATAAGATTACTTAGCACTTTATTCTGGCATCTCTCTTTTTATTGGTGAAGAAGTTAAGTGATACATTTCAAATCACAGAACTATAATTTCATAGCAAAGCTGGTATAAAAAGTTTTCAGATTCTTGAAGGAAAATTGGGATGATATCCCATTTTTTACTATCATTTTATCAAAAATTGAAGATAATAGAGGGAAAGTTTAAAAATAGCATTAATCCAAAATTTTATTGTCCTTGATATATCTCAAATAAATTTACATTAATTTATTATGGCAAGCTGCAACTTAGTGATCTAATATAACAATGTTTTGTTGACAAAGAACTTGTCAGAATAAATACAAATTTTTTTTCTGAATTGAGGCCAAAGCAATGTAGAATTCCAGGTTTATATGATCCATAGATTCATAGGATTTTAGAACCAACATCCTCATTTAATTTTTTAACCTAGAGACTTAGTCATTTACCCTAGTATATAATCTTCAATCACTCGCTGGCTACTGTTTCTCTCCTACCTAAGAACATGCCCATGTCTCCTCGATCCTCAAAACAAAATAAAACTTTTGACTTGTCCAACACTACTAGCTATAGTTCCATTTCTCCTTTTTATTTTTGCTAAAATTCTTAAGAAATACATCCACAAAAGTGCCCCCATTTCCTTTCCTCTTACTGTTTTTAACTCTATAGTCTGTCTTCCAACCTCATCTTTCAACATAAATTACTCTCTCCAAAAGTAATAAAACTCTCTTAAATGACTAAATCTAAAGTGTTTTTCCCTTAATCTCCATCCTTCTTGACTTCTCTGCAGCCTTTAACATACTGTTGCTCACCCTCTTCTCTTTGGTTTTGTGGCATTCCTCTCTTGTAGTTGCCCTTCCTAGCCATTCATATTTGTTCTCAGGTTCCTTTGCTGGATCCTCATTTAGGGAATGCCCTCTACCTGTGGGTATACCCCAGAGCTCTATCTTGGTTCCTCTTCTTTTCTCTTATATTATTTCATTTGGTGATCTCATTAACTCTCATCAATTCAAATATAATGTCTGTGTTCATGATTTCCAAATCTACGTAGCCTCTCTGATGACCCCCAGACTCACATCTTCATCTGCTTATCTCTAACTAGATATACTGAAGACATCCAAAACTCAACATATCAAAAACTATACTCATGATCTTTCCTTCCTAAACTCTCCTCTCTTCTTGAGTTCCTTCTTACTGTCCAAGGTACCACCATTCTTCCAGGTAGCCAGGCTTAGAATCTAGGTGTTATCTTCAACTCCTTGCTTTTCATACCTCATGCTTTTGGCAAGTTCTGTTGATTGTACCTTTGGAACATGTCTAGTATCTACCTTCTTCTCTCCTCTTATATTGCCACCATCTCACCAGAGCAGGCCCTCAGTATCTCATGCTTGGATTATCAGAATTGTTCCCTTATTGGTCCCCTTTCTTCAAGTCTCACCCCATAAAAGACCATCCTCCACACAGTTATCAAATTGATCTTTTTAAAGCACCTTCTTAAAGGTATGACCATACTAATTGCATACTCAATAAAATTAACTCTTTGTTATTTATAGGAACAAATACAAAATATATTGTTTGGCTTTTAAAGCCCTTCATAACCTGGATCCTTTAATAGCTTAAAATGTGGTTTATTGATGAAAAGATTTTAAATGCCTCAAAATCTTGTTCACTCTGACAAATGGTGCAAAATAAGTAATCATTGCAAAATGCTGGCATGTTGCATATTGAAAGTTTTCTTAAAGCAAAAGGTTGTTAGACTTTTCATATGTCAAAAAATTTACTTATTTACATTTACTGAGACATTGTCCACAGCAATGTAGTTTTTTCACTAAATAGCTGAGTGACTTCTAGCAAACTATTTAACTTTCCTAGGCTTCTGTGTCTTCATATTATAACAAAACATCAGAATTTCCTGACCTCTGAATCTAATTTCAGCTCTCACATTTTATGATAACTCGGCACAAATACCATTTTCAGAAACAGTCCTTTCCTGGTACATGCCACTGCTATTACCCTCTCCCTTGCATCATCACCCATTTATAATGTACACATCTTCCATGTACTTAGATATTTTCTTGTTGTCTCCTCCATCAGAGTATGACCTCTTTGAGATCAGGGACTACCCCCGCTTTTGTATCTATAGTAAGGGCTTAATGAATGTTGTTGACTGATTGGATGTATGATTCTTTTCCTAATCTCCCTACTGGAACATTGGCATGGATGAAGACATCATGTCTATCACCAGGAAAGTACAGTGCATTGGAGGATAGAAGAAATCTTTCCTAGGCAGCTATGTTTGATCATGAAATAAGGGATTTGAAGATTACTATGGGAATTCATCAGCCTACGAATACCAACAAAAGACACAAATGCAATCAATCAGAATTAGATCACACAGACAAATTCCCAGAACCATAAAACACTTGCTTTGACCAAAAGGCTTCAAACATAGAGATCAGTCATGGATATCTTGAGCTTAAGGTCAGGAAAACCTGAATTTGAATAGAGCCTCAGATACTTCCTAACTGCATGACCCTGAGTAAGTTGCTTAACCTCAGTTTGCCTCAGTTTTCTCATATATAAAATAGGGATAATAATAACACCTACCCATCAGGACCAAATGAGCTAATAATTGCAAATACTTTGCATACAGCCTTGCATATATTAAGTAGGTGCTATATAAATGATAGCTGTTATTATTATGCAATTCCATGCATACATCCCAGAAGTCCTAATCAACAACAAGGATAAGGAAGGGGTCATGAAAAATGAAAGCCTACAGCTCCACTAACTTATCATTAATGCAGCCAGGCTTATTTCAATGTGGGTCTACTGAAGTGCTAATATTCAAGGCTTATGAAAGATATGTTGAAATATAGACTAACTCAATGTAATATAACTTTAACTGATAGGAATTACTCTTTCTGATGAAGTACTTCAAGTCAACCTATATTCTAACATCTGCCAAAGTTGCAGTGAGTGGAGAGCAAATACAAAAGTGTGAGATTTAAAATTGGATATTAGATCATAAATCTCCCCTACTTAACCCTTCCCTTAATTTATCTCCCAGACTAGTAAATGGAAGAAGCTTCTGGTTTTCTAGATAGAGCCTTTATTGTATATAAGGTGTTGTTGATTAGAAGGATAGGAAAATAGAAATACAGTACAAATCGTCTTAAATCTAGGCTTAGTCTATATTCCTTATAAAAAACTCACCAAACCGATTTAGGCCACCTTTGGAGTGAGTCAGACCGTCAGTCCCGCGCCGCCAGGAGTCCCGCCAAGCCGGCAAAAAAAAAAGGCCTACTCTGCTTCTCTCCACCCCGGAAGTCAAAAAACCCGGCAGGCAGTCTGACATGCGCAGCAGGCGGACTGTACCCGGCAGGCAGTCTGACATGCGCAGCAGGCGGACTGTTCATCTCCTCCCCAAAAGGGTGGTCCTTGAAAAACTGGCGTCTTTCAGTTATCCTAACCGACTGTTAAAAACTTTCATATTTTACCACATTTCCCCCCTTTGCTTCCTCAAGAAACGGAATGTTTCCTTGATGGAACAGTAAAAAGAATATAATAACTTTTGCTGACTAATAATATGCGAACAACAATACAGAAAAGGAAGAGAGGAAAGTTTTGTCCAGAGGGGCGATTTTTTTTTTTCCTCATGAACCGACGCTTTGACATTAGTCTTGCAAAGGGAGAGCCTCTGCAGAGAGTACATGTTACAGATAGTATATAACAGAAAGGAGATAGTAAAAGCTAATAAAGCAAAACAGTTCATATAAAGTCTCTGAGTTCTCTTGTCTTCTTGAAGTGGTAAGATTTCATCAGGAGGAAACTGGATTCTGGTCTGGAAAACTGGATTCTGGACTCTGGTCTGGATTCTGGACTCTGGACTCTGGTCTGGAAAGCTGGATTTCTTCTTTAACTGTTTGAATTGCTGTATTTTTTTTTACTAAACCTTAGCATAGCATTTTGCAATCAGTAACACTTTTTACCACCATGTGTCTGGATCAAAGTCAAATTTAGTATGTGTTCATGACACCTGAAAATGTTATGGAAAGGTTATCATACCATATCTCATGGTTCCGAGACAGCCAGTGATTGTGCTAGGCCACAGGTGAATTCAACTGAGTGAGATAAAAAGATAAGTAAGTTCAGTTAAATTAGGTTAAATTAGGAGGGAGAGAGGATGAATACTGGACTGTGCCTAGTAATTGTGCTCTACATAGTCACCATCATAAGCAAACCATGGACTTATGTATACCTGTCCTCTCCTTTTGTTGCACATATATTCTCTCCAGGGCCTGCATCAGAGTTCACAGCAAGTTAGTCTCTGAAATGATAAGTTTCCATATTTCTGAAATCTCATTAATTTCACCAAAGACGATATGATGGTAAAAATGTGTGCTATGCTGCATAACTGAGAATATATTAGTGATATATACAATAATTCCAAACCATACCCAGAGTATAATGACATATAAATAATAAATGAATGTAAATAGCTGATTATATTAGACATTGTTACATAATCTTCTTTTAGACATTATTACATAATCTTCTTTTAGCAAGTAGACCACATCATCTTATACATGAATTCTCTAGTATAACAGTAGCAGATACTTAAAGTGGTGATTAATTCATCAAAAAGAAATAAGACTTCAATTAGCAAGATTCAATATTCAATAGCATATACTTAAAATGCCTTTGAAAAGTCACTTAGTTTACAAAATCGGGTTTTTAAAGAAAAGCAAAAGAAACAAAAGTAAAAAAAAAAACAAAGCAAAACCAAAAACCAAAAATAAAAGGCAAAAGATTTGCTAAGCACCCTTTTGTGCTCTTAAAGAATTTAAAGGTGTGGTGAATTCCAGGTCTTTTCAGTGCCTTTCAAAAGTCAAAACAAAACAAAAAGCAAAAAGGATTAAAAAAAAAATAGGTATAGGGTAGGGAAAAGGGTGGGAGAAATTGAGGTGGGCCAGAAAACTAGGCCATGTGCTTCAGTGCTTTTGCCTGTGGAAGGAAATGCTTGTTAAATTTAAGGTATTTAAGCTGCTAGAGTTTGGGGTATGCCACATTGTTTTAACTGGTTCCCCAATTCTCTGCATGCCAAAGTGGCAGGGGTTTCTGAATTGTCATTGATCTTTCTAATGCTGTCATAATGTTCTTTATGGTAGAAAATGTGGAGTTCTCTAGCATCAGTTTTGTCTGTGCCACTGATTCTCAATAAAGGCTGATTTAATTGATGAACCACAACATTCAGCTGATGCTGCTTAGCAAATGCTACAATTGTATCATTTCCTCCCCACTTTCCAAATTTCTTTAATTCATCAACATATTCTTCAAAAGGGGAGTCATTTACTCTAAAAGACTCAAACTCTTGTCTATGGTTAATCATAAAAGAAGCAGCTTCTTGTCTGTGTCTGAGATGATTTCTACAGTGACCTTCTAGCTGGTCTGCTAAAGCCCTAAAAAGGCAATTTCCGTCTCCTGATACTTTACGAAGACTGAGTCCCAAAGCATTTAACTGATCAGTGGGATTCTTAAATGGGAACTGCCTGTTTCCTCTCAACTTTCTTTGCTCTTTAACAGTTGCTATCGTTAGGGTTTTTACCTCTTTAGCGTCTACCTCAGGTCTATCTGAAATCTCTTCACCTATGAATGGTGCAGGCTTTATATGAGAGCAATGAATCCATGAGTCTTTTTCACCAATTTTAATGGCAGTAGGAGTTGTCAATAATACCTGAAAAGGTCCTTCCCAGGCAGGTTGAGTTCCACTGGTTCTCTGAAAATTCTTTACATATATTTTATCTCCTGGGTTGAAGTTATGCAATGAAAAGTCTAATGGTCCTGCCTGGACCACAGCTCCTGCCTCATGGAGTTCACGTAGCCTGGTTTGTAATTCCTGTATATAGGAAGCAACAGAAGTATCACCTCCCACCAGTGATGTATAAACTGGGGAAAAAGTTTTAGCTTGGATAGGAGGGTGACCAAAAAGCATTTCATAAGGAGATATATGAAGTTCTCCTCTTGGTCTACTTCGTAGATAGAATAATGCCAATGGTAGAACATCAGGCCATTTCAAATGGGTTTCAGTACATAATTTGCCAATCATACTCTTAAGCTCTTTATTCATACGTTCAACTTGGCCTGAACTTTGTGGATGGTAGGGCGTGTGGAATTTTGGAGTCACTCCCAAGAAAGAGTAGATTTGGGATAAAATCGAATCAGTGAAATGTGTGCCTTTGTCAGAATCGATGCGGGCTGGTGGGCCAAAACGAGGTACTATCTCTTTAAGGAGAATTTTGGCAACAAAGGCAGCTGTGGCTCGGGGGCTGGGAAAGGCCTCCACCCACCGAGTGAGCTGATCAACTATAACAAGGCAAAATTTATAATGTCCTGCTTTTGGCAATAGTAATATAATCAATTTGTAAGTGCTCAAAAGGTGTATATGCTAGAGGACGCCCTCCATAAGCTTTGGCCTTAAAAAGCATACTGATTATAAGACTGACATGTGGAGCAGCCCGAGCAGATTCGAGATGCTGTATTAGTCACACCTGGTGCTATCCAGGTTCTCTTAATAGAGTCTACAATGCTTGTGTACCAAAATGGCCTTTTCTGTGAACAGAGAGGCATACCTGGTGGTAGAATTTCCGGGGAAGAAATGGCTTACCTTCCGGAGACACCCAGATGCCATTGATCTGTTTCGCCTTAAAATTTCTTTTTCCACTTTTCTACTTCAGAATCGTCATAGGTTAGGTTGGAAGGAATATCCTCAGAAGGTGAAAGGTTAAATACATGTTCAGGAGCTTCTAATGCAGCAAGCTTGGCTGCAGAATCGGCTCGTGCATTTCCCTTTGAAACAGGATCACTATTCCCTGTGTGGGCAGGGCAATGTACAACAGCTAGGGAAGAAGGCAGTTTCAGGGCATCTAAGAGGTCCTTGATAAGGTCCCCATTGGCAATAGCCTTGCCCGAGGATGTTAGAAAGCCTCGTTGACGCCAAATCATACCAATAAAGTGGCATATGCCAAAGCCATATTTCGAGTCAGTAAAAATAGTGGCACTCTTACCTTTGGCTATATTACAGGCCTGTGTAAGAGCCACAAGTTCAGCAGCCTGTGCACTAAAATGGCAAGGCAGAGAAGCTGCCCAGAGGGTGTCATAATCAGAAACTACAGCAGCTCCAGTAAAACGGGTTCCCTCTCTCATAAATGAGGAACCATCTGTATAGAGGACAAGATCAGGATTTTCTAAAGGTGTATCAAAAAGATCATCACGGGGTTTTTCAGCCATATCAACTAAAGAAGCACAGTCATGCAACGGTTCCCCCGAGAATGGTAAATTAGGGAGTAGTGTTGCTGGATTAAGAACTGTGCAGCGTTTTAAAGTGATATTCTCATTACCTAACAGGGTTATTTCATACTTAGCCAGCCTTTGATCTGAAAAGGCTTGTGTCCTGTGACGTAGTAAGAGAGCCTCCACTTCGTGAGGGCATTGCACAGTTAGAGGGTTACCTAGGACCAAATCAGAGGCTTTTTCTACCAAAAGCGCTGTGGCCGCCACTGCTCTAAGGCAAGGTGGCGCTCCAGCCGCTACAGGGTCCAGCTGAATTGAATAGTAGGCTATAGGACGTTGGTTAGGCCCCAGTGACTGAGTCAGGACTCCAGAAGCCACCCCCCTTTGTTCATGCACAAAGAGAGTGAAAGGCTTACTATAATCTGGCAGTCCTAGGGCAGGTGCTGATAACAAGGCCCGTTTTAATTCTTTTATGGCTGAGAGATGCTGGGGATCCAACTGTAAACTGTCTGGAACAGAACTTTTTGTAAGAGCTATGAGGGGTTTAGTAATTTCACCAAAAGAGGGTATCCATTGTCTACAGTACCCAGCTGCTCCCAGAATGGCTCTCAACTGCCTCTTAGTAGTGGGGGCAGAGAGTTGTTGAATGGCCTGGACTCTCTTAGAAGAGACAGAGCGAGTTCCAGCAGCCAAAATAAATCCTAAATATTCTACCTGGGGCAAACACCATTGTACCTTTGTCTTGGAAACCTTGTGTCCTCTCTTGTGCAGCTCCAGCAGTAAGTGACGGCTATCTTCCTGACAAATTTCAGCATTAGGAGAGGCCAAAAGTAAGTCATCTACATATTGTACTAGTATGGAGCCCTTAAAGGTAATAGAGGCCAGATCCTGCTGTAAAATTTGGGAAAATAATGTGGGACTGTCTACAAATCCCTGTGGGAGTCTAGTCCAGGTCCACTGTCTATTTTTCCAGGTAAAAGCAAATAAATATTGGAAGTCCTCATGTACTGGTATGGAGAAAAAGGCAGAGCAAAGGTCTACCACTGTGAAACATGTAGATTCATAGGGAATCGAGGAAATTATCGTAGCCGGGTTTGGAACTATGGAATGTCTAGGAATAACATAATTATTAATCGCTCTAAGATCTTGCACAAAACGATAAACAGGTTTACCATCTGGCCCAGGCTTGGGTTTTTTAACTGGCAAAATGGGAGTATTGCATGGAGAGTGATGACATGGAATAATAATACCCTGGCTTTTCAAAGCCTCAATTATAGGGGTGATCCCTTCTATTGCTTCCCTAGACAATGGATACTGTGGAATGGAGGGGGGTGGTCCCCCCTTAACTTTAAAGGTAACAGGCATGGCAGACTTAAGGAGCCCCACCTCATTAGGGGATGAGGCCCATAAAGACTCAGGAATGTCAGAGGGGATTTTGGATACCTCCCCTGCTGTTCCTTGAGCTTCTGTAAGTAAAATTGGTAATAAATGAACAGTATCCTCTGGCAATTGTAAGGAGACAGCCCCATCTGGAGCACAAGATATGGTTGCTCTAAGCTTGCAAAGGAGATCACGACCTAATAAATTTACAGGGGCATCAGGCATGAGTAAAAATGAATGTTCCACTGTTAAGGGCCCCATAGATACCATGCGAGGATTCAATTTTGCCACTCTCTGGCTCTTTCCTGAGACTCCCACTACATTCAAAAATCCTACAGGTCTACACCCAGCATCTGGTTTGCTTACTAATACTGATTTAGAGGCTCCTGTGTCTAGCAGACAATCATAATAAGTCTCCCCCACTTTTAAGGTGACATGTGGTTCATTACTCTGGGGAGGTGAATGGACTGGCACAAGTGCATTCAAAAAATCCGGATCTGGGAATATATGGCTTTCATTATCTATGTTCCATTCCTCCCCAAGACACCATCATTCCTGTGTCCTCTTCTGAGGGGGGTCTTGGTTACCATTATTCTGGTACTGCCTTTCTGTATTCCTCCAAAAGGATCTATTTCTATTTTGATTTCGCCTGTAATTAGAATTAGAATTTCTTCTCCAAGTCCTACATTCTCTCAATTCATGCCCCTCCTTACGACAGTAACAACACACCTTAGTGTCCTTGTTCCAGTGTCCACATGGCTGACTAGGAATCGCTGGTGCCAGAATGCTCTGTTTAGGGTGATCTGGATCTTCCTCACGTGAGTCAAAGACATAATTTGCAAGTTCCTTAATTCTATCTACTGAGAGATTTCTCCAGTCTGGACATTGTTTCAGAAAGTATCTGCGTATTTCTGGCAGTGAATTATAAACAAATGTGTTGAGAATGATACAGGAATCTCTTAAATCTACTGGATCCAATCTGGTGTACTGTCTAGCGGCCTCACAAAGTCTATCATAAAATCTGTTTGGTCTTTCATTAGCCTCCTGAGGTAGGCTTAAAAATTTCTGCCAGTTTTCCGGTTTTCTAGAGCAAGATTCCATTCCCTTCAGAAGTGTTTCTCTAGCATCTTTTAATCTTTGGAAATCCCTATCATCATTATAATTCCACTCTGGATCCTTTAGAGGCCATTCCACATCGGCCTTACCTTTCGCAACAAGGGCATTTCCTGCTGAGATAATATCTGTAATCTCAGTTGGGGACAGTAAAGTTTCCAAAAGGCAAGTAACATCAGCCCACTGGGTTGATATGCATTAAATATAGTCCTTAACTGTGAAATTACAGTGTTTGGATTTTTCTCAAAACTAGGGATGATTGATTTCCATGCGCTCAAGTCACTTGGTCTAAAGGGGCTATATTTTCTGACTTGAATTGGCACTCCCTTCTTACTATGTTCTATAGCTTCCTGCAGAGGGAGTAGTTTCTGCTGATCTGATTCTGAACTTGGATCATCTCTAGTAGAAACAGCCATTTTGAGGTCTCTCTCCATATGTGAGAGTTTCCCCCACATCATAACAATGATAATAACAAAAACAATGATAATAACAAAAACAAAAAAAAAACAACAAAAAAGAATAAAATCCTTAGTCGTATGAACTATGGATGTGGTATTAAAAGGTATTTCAATTGCAGGCATAAAATTTCTACTTATATTAAACGTATTTTCCCAAAGATTCTCACGTATACTATTATACAAAAAACTTTTTGCTGCCTGAATGAGGAAAAAACCAATAATGTTATGAAGGACCATTGAGTAAACTATTTATTGGCGACCACTCATTAGATATTTTAGACAGACTAGCTAGAATTTTAACCCTTAACAAAAGCTAATCATAGTTGAGGTTTCTAATATCTTTAGTAAAAAAAGAAATATTGGTCCCACATAGGTTTTGTCAATAGCATTTGGATATCAAGATAATAATTATCAGTAGAAACCATTAGGGGAAAAAAGGAATACTACTCAACAACTCACTTATTCAAAATCTTCTTTAACAATTTTAGTACTAGGTACAAAGCTGAAATGCAGGGAGGTAAAATATGCATCATAAAACCTATATTCTCTGTAATAGGAGAATCACTTAGACCCTTATTCATAGCCCATTCACTTTTTTATTACATAGGACTCTAGAAAACAGATGTTTTTCCAGTCCTCATTATATTGAAAGCAATAGCAAATCATGGAGAAGGAGAACATTTGCTTGAAGAAGGCACACTGACAGAAACAAGAGCCTATCTCTGACAGCCTGCCAGTACAAGAGAGAACAGAAAAAGCATCAGAAACAAGAACACAAAATAAACACCCAAATCTTGGTCTATTTTAGCATAGGTACAAAACGGACTTTCATGCCACAGTAGCTCTTGAGAACATCACTAGGTTACAGAAGAGTAAGTAAATAATTATAGAATACGTGGAAAATCCTGAGTCATCAGGAAAAGGATATATTATTTTTGGTATTCTTTGCTTAAGAAGAGAATAAAAAAATATTAAAATGCATTTACATGTATGTGAATATGTGTGTAGGGGCAACTAGATGGCTCAGTGAATGGAGCAAAGGGCCTGGAATCAGGAAGAACTGAGTTCAAATCCAGCCTCAGATACTCAGTTGTGTAACCCTGGATAAGTCACTTAACCTTAGTTTGCCTTAATCCACTGGAGAAAGAAATAGCAAACCATTACAGTATCTTTGCCAACAAAACCCCATGGACAGTAAGGTCAAGAGGGTCAAGAAGAGTCAGACATAACTTAATGACTGAATACAAAAAAAAATGTTTGTGTGTGTATTTGTGTGCATACATATGTGTTTATATACACACAAACACACACACTTTTTGTATTTAGTCATTCAGCTTTATTTTATCTCTGCATTGTTTGAGTGATTACCTCAAGGTTCAAATTTTTGTCAAGGCACATCATGACTTGAACTTACCTATTTATGGTAGTTATATTCTCTGAAAAACACTGTAGAACCTTGTAAGTGAGAAATTCCTGTAGCCAGTCACTGGGACCACTCAGTAGCTCTAGACCTTTAAAATCCATGAGGCAATTATGAGTATGGGGAATGTCCATTTCAGTATAATTATTTAGGAATCTTGTATGACCATGACACCTCTACCCTTCCTTTAGCCATTACCCCAGCCCTTTTCTCTTTGAAAGAATGACTTTCCATTCAAAATGGTTTGGGGAAATAATGAGAAGAAAAATGGAAAAGTCCCTGCCTCAACACCAGCCTGGCTAGTTTAACAACTCAAGCCATCACTTCTTACTCATTGCCTGAAAGGATCCCAGTATAAATGTTTCCTCTGCATTGAGAAGTTGTAGTACTTTTGTTATAAATACTCTAAAGCCCCAGCAAGAAAATAAAAGATTCCATCAAAATATCATAGCTTTACTTTGGCTATAGACTTGTTGTATGTCCTTCATTCTCAAAGGGGACCATGACATCAAGGTGATGTCATGATTTGCACTGAATTGGATTTAAGTGAAGGAGAGTTATGCAAGGTCACCAACCTCACTCTTTCCTGCAGAGCCTTCTAGTTCCAGTGGCAGGATATATATCAGGATGACTGGAGATGGCCCCAGATGTTTAAGTCAATTGGGTTAAGTGACTTGTCCAGGGTCACAAGCTAGTAAGTGTCTGATGTGAGATTTGAACTTAGGTACTCTTGACTCCAGGGCCAGTGTTCTCTCCATTGTACTACCTACTGGCCCCTGGGTTGTACAGTAAAAACATGACTACTCTGATCCTGGGATCAAAACCATATCAGCCACTTTTTGCTTCTGGAATTTGTTCCTTGTTCACTCTGCAGCTAATTCTCCTCTGGAAGCAATTCTCTCTGATCTCCATTTTGTGACCCAGAACTTGATAGTGACAGGGCTATCAGATTACACCCATTTCTATAAATTTTACTAGTCCAAGAATATCCTAAGAACTCTTAATACCCAGATGTCTCTTCCCTTGGTGCCCAATGTTTGCTCTTTTTCAAGATGGGCATAATGGTCTTGGACAGATTCCATTACCCCATATCTGCAGACCCCTCTGTCTTCCTAAGCCTTCTTGAGCAGAAAAAATGACTCTGTAGCTTTTTCTTAGATGTCCCAATAACATTTTGGTCTTGTGTATTTTCTAGCTCTTTGTGGAAGAGATTTGATGATCATACTCTGCCATCTTGACCAAAATGCTCTTGAGAAAACCATCTTCCTGGTTACTTTATAAAGAACCATTAGAATGAAAAAATAAGGGGTCTGGAAAGAGACTATTAAATTATATAGTCATTAAGATTAATATTTATTTAAGCCTAGGAGATTAGGTTTTCACACAGAGAGAGGCATGAACAGCTCTTTATGGGGAAAGAGATTTCTTCAGTTTAATAAACAAATAACATTTAATTAACTGGAGTGGGCACCACTGGTAATATCTTGGTTTAGGCCTTCATTATTCCCTTCTTGGACTATTACAATAGCTTACTTACAGCCTTTGCTCTTCTTACTGTGGACAGACATTTCTTAAATAATAACAACAACAACAATAATTCTAGGTAATCATGACTTGGTGAATAAAGTTCAATTTTTTTGGCATTCAAAGACCTCCATAAACTGCTTTTATACTGCTACCAGGTATTTATAGGGGAATTTAAAGAGGACTATTATCTCTTGTGTGAGGTGCTTGTGTACCCTTTTCCATGATTGTTCATCTGCCTTTGCTTTCCAGATGTCACCCAACTGTCACCTAGGGCTCCCAGAAGATGTAGCATGTGCAGTGCCCACATGCCAGTAAAACCATCTTGGGAAACAGGCTAAACCAGGTTGAGGATAATCAACAGGCCTTAAACCCATCAATGAGTCAAATGGGTATGTACCCCAAGAATATGAAGACTTTCCCTAGAAGAATGAATAGATGAGAACAATTTGTTCTAATGTTCATGATGGTGGCTGAAGCAGATGATGAAGCACTTAGAGCTTAGTTAGACATTTAAAATGCTGTGGTCATCTACTGCATCCTGGGACTCAACAGTCATCTTGACTTTTGTCTTGCCACTGGACTTTGATAACTCTGGAAAAGAGGGTAGGGTGATGACTTTTTGTAACTCTGCCTCACTCAAATCCAATTCATGCACAAGTTAAGCTATCATCCTGTGATATCAGTGGTCCTCTTCAAGAATGAAGGATGAACAACAACAACAAAATAACAGAAAGTCTGAGTTAGAGGAGACCTCAGTATCCTTCTTGTCTAATATGTACCCTGTAATATAGTCTTTTTATATCACACTTGAAAAGCAGTCAGACAGTCATTTTTCCAGTATTGCAATATCATTAATTTCATCCCTGTGCTTATCCTCTTTGTCAAATGACCATAATTCTGCTCCTATAGTAGAAAGTCTAGTTGCTCTATCAAAATAAAACCTCATTTCATAGCCAGACTTTGGATAAGCTTCTTGGGACTCATATGATATAAGCATTCTTTTCTAGAGCCTGAATTCAAAACCTTTCCAACCTGTATAGGGCTTTTGAGAATTTGTGATCCACTGGTATAGTCATGCAGAATTCAAGGCCTTTTCATAATTGTCTTTTTTAAATTGATTTTAATGGTATCCTTCTAAATGAGACCAGTATTTTTATATTTCACCATATATTCCTTTCATCATATGGTTTAGGTATTTGTCAGTAATTAATAAGCAATTAAATATACATGTAATTTGAATATTTCCCATAATTCAGTTATGAATGATTAATTTCTAAAACCATTTTAAAGGTTTTACTTTTAGGATCCTGGGAAACTATTTAACAATCCATATTTGAATACAAATTGAAAGTACATAATCGAGAGCTGGTCTGCAGTACGAGAGGAGCTTTGCTGCCGCCGCCGCTGCTGCCCCTGCCGCTAAGGCTGCCACAACCACTATCACCGCCGCAGCCGCTGCCGACATGTTCCAGGGGCGGGAGAATGAGGGCGGCAAGTCAAGCTCCAGGGTAATGAAACCCCCTGGAGGAGACTCAAGCAATCTCTTTGGAACTCCAGAAGAAGTTATTCCTTCAAATAGACCAAATAGAATGGCATCTAATATCTTTGGAGCATCTGAGGAACCTCAGAATACACCCAAAAGGTCAAATCCTCCAGGAGGCAAAGGAAGTGGTATCTTTGAAGAGCCTACTCCTGTGCAGGCTCGATATCGTTTGAATCCCCCTGGTGGGAAGACCAGTGACATCTTTGGGTCTCCAGTCACCATTACTGCGCCCTTAGCCCACCCAAACAAGCCCAAGGATCATATTGTCTTATATGAAGGTGAGGACACAAAATCGCAACTTAGAGCTACAGAGAATACACAATCTTCAAAAGAAGAACATGATGAGAAATGTGATAAAGGAAAGGAGGAACGAGCCAAGGAAACTGAGTCTAAACTCAAGATCGACAACCATGAGCCCAGGTTGGGCCCCAGGCCTCGATCACACAACAAAGTCCTCAACCCACCGGGTGGCAAATCCAGCATCTCTTTCTACTAAAGGAAACTACTACCAGCATCTTCAGAGTAGAAACTCTTCTGTTAGGGTGTCAAGGTTTATAGTTTCTAATTAGTGCAAGTTGGGGTGGGACAGGGAGGGGAGGGGTTGATGATTTATGTAAAGATTTTCATGTAGCTTGCTGCTCAAACTTGTCTTCTAGAAACAGCTGGGGCTACACGGGACCAGGAGACACAGAGCCTTTCAGGGAATAGACAAAACAAATGTTATGGGAGCAAGAAGGAATTCCCCAGGTTTTCATCCCAGAATTAATTCCAAATATGAGAGAATCTTTGATGGAGTGAAAGAAAATGGGGAAAGAGTAGGATCTTCATAGGTACTAGGAACATTCGTGATTTGGTAGGCAAAAAGCATGGTCCTGCAGCAGAAGCCATTGGCAGTGTCACTAGGGGACTAAAAATCCATGTGAATAATATGTTGGACAGCTGCCCAAGGAATGCTCCTCCTCCCTTGTCTGGTAAGGGATACAAGTTGTGTGTCAGAAGGGTAATAGATCATTTAGCTCACAGAGCCCTTAAATTATAGAGTGATGATACAGGACCTTTATCTTTTATGGGGCACTATTAATATCTAAGAAAACGGGTATTAAATCTATCTGTGTCCTTCTGTTTGCCTCCATGATGCATCGTTCAGCAGATATCCTATGAGGCTTTTTGACCTTTCCCACAAAAGCCAGGGGAAGACTCACTAAGCTGCAACTTGAAAGGGGTATTGGACTTGATTTGACTTCTGCAAGTGCTTATCAGTCGAACCAATTTTCCTTTTCCCTTGTTTGTAGACCTATTCTTAATGGCAGAGTTTTGCACCCATATCTTGCAGGGGCATCTGTGACTTCTGTCATCTAGAAGAAGCCCTTAGCTCAAAAGGCCTGCCTTACATAAGAGAGTAAAGTGAATAATATTTCTCCCTGCCATTCTCATAAGCCTTAAATGCCTTTGCCTCTGCCGTTCACTAGTGGTGTGAACATACTACTTTCACAAACCACAATTCTTTTCTAAAGAGGGTAAGTGGGGCCTTCCAATCTTTTTAAAAGGCTTTTTAACCTAATTTCTTTTGGATATTTTGGTTATTCATATTTTTCTAAGACTTTTTTTTATTGTAATCATTTAATGAGGAGGAGAGCAAATCACTGAGACCCTTCAGTTCTTCATAATAAACATTTTGGACAATAAAAAAAAAAAGAAAGTACATAATCTTAGCAAGCACAGTTATCCCTGTTGGGATAATTCACTGTAACCTCAGTTGGTGGAACCTCATATTATATGTTCAATTTTTTTTTCTAGTTTCTCAGGGTGTCCTACTTCTGTCATCTACCAAATTTTCCTTTGTTAGATCATTGAAATACTTGGATGTGTGTTTGTGTTTGTTTGTGTGTGTGTGAAAGAGTGAGAGTGAGAGCGATACTATCTTGAATCCCTATATCCCCCACCCCTTCCATTTTACCTGGCATTCCACACATCATTAATCAACTATACATGGTGTTATCTACAATGATTGTATTATTGACAAATTAAAATGCAACTTTCTACCATAATAACATGCTTAGGAAATCACATTTCTTATGATATACTTTCACTTTTTTCCTCCTTAATTTGCTTTTACACAGATATATGTCAATACATTCATATTATATTTGTTCTCTTTTAATTTCACTCTCGAGTCTCATAATGTTTTTCCAAAGTTCTAGTGACTCTCTGAATGAAAAATAAATCAAAAGTTTCCATGATATTTTCCTCCTCCCTCCCTCTACTTCATTCCACTAAAATGATTTATTTTTTTGGATTGTAAAAAAATTTCTAGAAAATCGTGTGAGTGAGTCTGTGTGTTTGTGTGTTTATTTGTGTGTGTGTGTAAGAATGAGAGCCCAAGCAAGACAGAAAGAGGGAGGGAGGGAGAAAGAGTGAGGGGGGTAACTCCCATCACAATTTTCTATAAAAAGAAAACCATATTATTTAATCATATTGTCTATCACACAATTTATAGTTTAAAGACCAATTCATGTCTTAGGAACAAAGATTTTTTTTTTAAATTATTTGATGAGAATGGAAAATTTCCACTGTAGGTCCTATGATTAATTTACTAAACCTTTGCCGACAGCTCCCTCTATGTATAACAAAGATGCTTATTATTATACTTTGAAAGCTTATGTCAGTGTAAGCTATTGCCACAAATTCACTCTGTGTACCATTAATGTGTTCAACCTAATGTATTTAAATAGTAAAAATCAAGGGCGTGTGTTTTTGGATTGCTCAAAATTCATCTTTCTGTCTAAATCAGCCTTCATTATATGTATTATTTTAGTTGATTAGACTCATCCAGTTTTCTTTTAATCTCATTTCATACATACAGATTACTTTAATACAGATAGCATTTTGAAAATACATGCTACTTTTCTATAGAAAAAAATGACTGTCATTTAAACCACTGTGCACATGGTTTGCAAATGGAAGATGAGCAAGGACAGAAAATCACTGCTAAGACCAATGCATGTGTATCAGAAGGTGAATATTGATATTCATAAGTTTTGAAAACCATCTGATGAGAAAGTGGTATTCTATTTCCAATTACTATTTTTCATGTAACTAATAATGTACTCTAAAATTAAATTAAAAAGAGAATTTATTCCAGAGAAAGTCACAATTATTTCATGTTTTAAATGGATTAATGATTATATTTAAAATATATAGAAAATTATGAAATAGTGACTTATAAACTACCAGTAGGATTATTTTGTAAGTCTTAATAAATCTCATTCAAAACTCATAATATTTACAAAGAGAATAGGAATCTATTTTACTTCAGCTTAGTGAGTCACTAATGGACTATCTAAATAGGAAAATTTCTATGAAAGTACTTGCTTATGCAAATGTGAGGTATTATATGAAAGAATAGGTATCCTCTACACAAATTGAAGTGCTAAAACCTGAAAAAAATAAGACTAGAAATGTTAAGATAATCAATTAGAATTATATGCTTGTAAAAATCAAAGAAAAAGGAATAACTTCTTTTGCCATATATCAATGCCTATTAATTGACCAAGAAAATCATTAATGCCTATATGCATGATACATAACTGGAAAATTACAAGTATTTTAAAATTAAAGCCTATATTTAGCATTATGTAATACTTTGTCTTATTTTAGGTCTTTAAGTACAATAACAAAGCAGAGAATGAAGGGGTTAAAAAGGTAATAAATATTGAAATAGTATTTTGCTGTAATCATAAGTCATATCTATCTATGTATACATTTGTAGCATTGTCAGCCTAGAAAATTGAAAATCAAAAAGGACTTGATCTATTTATCAATCAGAAAAAGAAGGTGGTAGGATGTAAATTAATTCTTTCCTGCTCTATAACAGAGTAACAAAGGGCAACATGATTTAATTAAATGAAGATAAATTTAGAACAAACTCAATGAGTACATCTTCAGAAACTGGAATTTAGGGACTTTCCTAAAAAGGAGAGACATTGATTAAATATCTGGCTATTCTAGGAAGATAGCATTTCTGAAATAAAAATACTTGGGAAGGAAATTTCCTTTCATCCAATAGGACCTGACAGAGAAGTTCTTAGGATTTCTACGAGACAAATAATGGTCATATAGCTAGCATAATAAGTAAGCACATGCTAATGGTTGAATGAGTATGGGGTGGTGATAGAAGGAAGGATGGGGTTACTTAATCCCTAATTGTGCCTAAACTGCTTCCCCACACTCTTACTGAGTATCCCTTATCTAAAATTCCATCTGAGTTCCTTAGAATGTGTACATTTTCTTAAAATTGTCCCATCCCTTAGGAGATCTCTGGGACTTACTTCATCCAATAAAAGAGTTTCTTATTCACCAAGTATATGATAAATGTTATGGAGCTTTGAGTTTAACATTGCTGCTGCCCAAACAACTTTATATCTTACACCTTTACATTTTTTTATGTGTTCTCTTCTATCATTACAATGTAAGTTCCATGAGGGCAGGGACTGTATTATTTGAATATATTGATATCCCCAGTACTTAGCATATTGGCTGACAAATGATAAGTTCTTAATAAATGTCTTATATCATTAATTTATCCAAAAAACTACATAATTGTTTTGAATAAGAAGACTCTGAGAGGCTGTGTGACCCCACTTCAAACCGGTGAATAATCAATCATTAATTGAGCACCAATTATTGCCTAGCACAATTATTTGGGACATAGGGTTAAAATAATTTCTACACAATCAACATTGTTCAATTGGCAGGTTGATCTAAATTCATCAATCTATTGGATTTGTCTATGACAATAAGATGCACAAAATTTGATGATATATAGGTTTATTCCAACTTGAAAGTTTTGTGGGTTTATGATCATCATTATAAACTCCTATGGGAAAATGACATAAACCCATGGTCCCTAAAAGCTGTGTATAAAAGGCTGATAATGGTGCCAAATATATCTGATTGAGAACAGACAGCTAATTTAAGTGGATTTTTTGGACTTTTTCCTTGCAGTAATAAAATTTTTTTCTGGCTATTTTCTAGCTAGTATAAAGCATACTTCACTTTCTGTCAAATACTTTGTATTGGCCACCTTAATATCAATTTAGGTACTCTCTTACATTACAAAACTGAATCAGTTTGGTTGTTCAGAATTTGCTTGTTTGCACATCACATTCACCCATGAACCCATACCAGTAGAGTCTGCCAATCAAGCCCCACATCCAGCCAATCCACTTTCATTCTACAGCAGTTTCCTAGGCAACCAATACATAGCCACAGATACAGATTGCATATGATGGAAGGAAACAAACAGACAAACCTGCCACATTACAATTTTTTTTCAGTTCTTCTAAATGGTTAGAAATACTACATCTATCTCGATATTGAAGAATACTTAAGAATACACTTATAGCCCCTTTCTCCAAAATATATTCTACCACCCAAGATAGAATTTTCTTTCCACATGTCTGTTTTGTCACTTCTCTCTAGATATATACATAAATATTAGCCTGCTCGATTCAACTAGTGAGGGATTGGAGGATGCTTTGTCTATATCTACTTTGTCTATATCTAAAATTTAACCCTCATAAGTTCCCTAAGTGAAACACTTTGCATTTTTTTGTCTTAGTCTTCCCTCTGATAGCACAGAACCTGGCATATAGATTCCTTGAAAATGTTGTTGATTGGTGAGTTCTTTTCTACATGATTTTTCCATTTTTGTTATTCTCTTCCTATCTTTTCCTTATCTCCTCTCTATGCAACCTGTGGGGTCTATCCCTTTCTAAATTTTGTTCCTTCCTCAGATCCATCAACTTCTCACTTTACTAGGGAAGTCCTGTGCTTCCTGTTCTGAGCATTCCAGTCTCAACATTCTGGCTATTCTAACAGGATAAATTAATGGAGAAGGCAGCAAAAGGAGATGAAATATATTCATATACTATTGTCACAGAGCAGAATAAAGCCAATGGTACAGCCTGGCCACAGGAATCCATCAATGGATGGTAAGGATCTACTTTTTTTTGTCAGATACTTTCTTAGGCCTAGAGGTATAAGTTGAAGGAATGAAATTATGCCTTTTGGTAAGTAGCTTCTTTGGACTTCGGAATTTGAACTGTCCCAGATGTTTGTGCCTCTACTCCTAGGAAGGTGTGTTAAGTACTATTTAAGCAGGTTAGGAGTCAAGTTGGTCTCATGATTTTATGGTAATCAATTAACAAGCTTTTATTAAAAAACAACTTGCCCAAAGGGCAATAAAGCTGTGCATACCCTTTGACCCAGCAATACCACTTTTCATTCTTCTTCCCAAAGAAATAATGGAAAGGGGAAAGGGACCCACATGTACAAAAATATTTATAGCTGCTCTTTACTTCGTAGAAAGGAATTGGAATTTGAGGGGGTGCCCATCAATTGGGGAATGGCTGGACAAGTTGTGGTATATGAATACAATGGAATACTATTGTGCTGTAAGAAATGAAGAGTAGGAGGAGTTCAGAGAAACCTGGAGGGTCTTACATGAGCTGATGATGAGTGAGATGAGCAGAACCAGAAGAACATTGTACACAGTATCATCAACATTGAGTGTTGACCTACTGTGATGGACTATATTCTGTACCAATGCAATGGGACAGAAGAGTTCCAGGGAACTCATGATAGAAGAGGATCTCCAAATCCAAGAAAAAAAAAAAAGACAACTGTGGAGTATAGATGCTGATTGAACCATACTATTTCTTTTGTTTTGGGTGCTGTTTTTTTTTTCTATTTTGAGGTTTTGCATCACTGCTCTGATTTTTTATCTTGTAACAGGATTAATGCAGAAATAGGATTAATGTTATTATGTGTAAATATATGTGTGTGTATATATATATATAGATATGTATATGTATATAGATATATAGATCTAACCTATATCAGATTACCTGCTGTCTAGGGGAGGGGGGAGGGAGGGGAGGGAGGGAGAAAAATCTGAAATTGTAAAGCTTGTATAAACAAAAGTTGAGAACTATCTTTACATGTAACAGAAAAAATAAAATACCTTATATGTAAAAAAAAAATTTTTTTAAATATAATGTAAAAAACAAAACAAAACAAAACAACTAAGTGTCAGACACTCTGCTAGGTACAGCAACAGGAGAATTTAAATATCCTCTCCATGGCCTAATTCTCCGTCTATCTCTATTAAATGGGAAACTAGGACTCAACTTCTTTCTCTTCCTATCCCTAAAATCCCACTAATCAGGGTTTTTTGTTTTGTTTTGTTTTTGTTTTTGTTTTTAGTACCTAGCCAGCAATTAGTATGCCACATAATTTCCTACAATCTCTCTTGCATGTCCACATCCTGATATCATTCTCTAACTTCTTCCCTCAGCTACTCCAAGCACTCTTTTTGATATATTATCTTCTTCCCTCTTGTTTATTTTTGTATATGTTCTCATTGATAACCATAGTATCTGACATATATTATTTAAATGCTTTATGTATGATTTATTTTATTCCAAGTTTTGGTGACTTGGGGATCCTGGACATTTATCCTCTTTGTGAATGTGTACTGTGTGCTTGTGACTGTTAACTAGCCATTTTGCCTCCACTTCAACTCTGTATTCTCTTAGCAACACCATTAAGGCAGACATCTTTCCAGAAAATGGAACACTGTCCTGGTTGGAGACATCTTGTCCGTGAAGATCTCAGCATTTTTAATCTTCCAGTCTTACAAATCCTTTAATTACTATAGGATTTTTGAGTTCATAAAGTAGTTGTCATGGCTGGAAGTTTGCATTTTATGAATGTTCAGTCAAATGAGCCCAAGGAAAGAAACACTAAATAGGAGAAGCAACCAAAACCTTGAGATGCAATCTCAATCTCTCTTATGCCTTTACTGCCATATAGAAGCAACCGCATTAGTAGCCCCAGCAATCCTATGGGGAGTTCAAGGAAGAGGTGTCAGAATCCCAAACCATACATTCATGAGAGAAGAAGAAAAGGGTGAGAGTAGAAATTATGTTTCCCTTTAAAATTTCTTGAATTGGCATCACTGAATGCTGACCATTTCTGTTTGAATGCATTACCCTGTCAGAGTGTCAGTGGGAGGTATGTAGGCACAAACTAAAAGCCTTTGGTTACAAAGTACTTTAGTAAAGATCCCCCACCAAACACTCCCAGAAGGCTCAGAGTACATCCTCAGATCTCCAGAGTCTATTCTCTGGACAACAAATGTGGACTAGGAAAGGAAGCTTCCCTGATCATTCTCATTATACTTCATTGTACATAATTTCATATAAGGCTTCCCATGAATTTTGGAATCTTCATACTCATAACTCATTACATTCATGTATCACAGTTTGTTTAGACATTTTCTAATTGATGAACATCTATCTTGTTTCCAGTTCTTTGGACATACAAAAAAACAAAACAAAACCCTGCTGCTATAAATATTTGGGTTCATATGGGATATTTTCTATTTTTGACTGCCTTGTGCTATAAGCCTAGTAGTAAGACTTTAGATTAAATTAGATGTTGGTTCATGATAGCTAGCACATATATGGGACTTCTAAATTTTTCAAAGTGCATTACAAATATCATCTCACACAATTCTGGGAGGTAGGTAGTATAAATATTCTAATTTTTCACAGGTGAGGAAACTGAGAAAAATAAATGGTAAGTGACTTATCCAGGGTCACATAGCTACTAAGTGCCTGAGGCTGGATTTGAATTGAGACCTTCGTAACTCCAGGTCCATTGTTTTATCCACTATGTAACTTATCTGCATTTCTTTTCTTTTTCTTTTTTTTTTAAATTTTCATTTTATTTAGAATTTTCCCCAAGTTACATGTAAAAAAATCATTTTTTCTCAATAATTTTTAAAACTTTTTGTTCTAAATTTTCTTCCTTCCTCCCCCTTGAATCCTCCCTATGAAATCAAGCAATTCAATATGTCATATGTGTGCAGTTATGCAAAACATCTTCACATTCATTAGGTTGTGAAACAAAATAGACAAAATAACATTAGAAAGACAAGCTAACAAATAAAACTGTACTTCAAAGTGTATTCAGACATGATTAGCTCTTCCTCTGTTGATGGTTTGCATTTTTCATACATCCTTCTGATTTTTTTCACAGTTATTATTGCTAACTGTATTACCCTCGATCTTTTGCCCTCCCCTTGATATTTACTCTATTTTCAATCTTCCTAAACCCTATCTCTCCTTAAAGTGTTTTGCTTTTTATTGTCCCCTCCCCCAATCATCCCTTCCTTCCTTCACCTCTCCCCCACCCCCCTTATCTCCTTCCTGTCTCACTTTCCCTCAGGGCAAAAGATATTACTATACTGACCTGAGTGTGTATGTTATTCCCTCCTTGAGCCAATTCTGATGATAGTAAGATTCACTCACTCCCCCACTCCTTCCCCATTTTCCCTTCCACTCCATAAGCTTTTCTCTTATTTCTTTTATGTTAGCTTCTTTTCCCCAGTCTACCTCTCCCTTTCCCTTTCTTCCAGTGCATTCCTCTTACTCCTTAACTTTATTTTAAATATGTCATCATGGGTAAGCTAGGTAACACAGTGCACAAAGCACCAGCCCTTGACCCAGGAGGACCCAAGCCCAAATCCAGCCCCAGACATAAGCAAGCTTACCCCGCCTGCTCCACAAAAAAACAAGGATAGCCAAAAAATAAATGCTTTACAGATATCTGTTCATATTCAATTCACACCTGTGTCCTCTGTCTAAAGATATACTAAGTATATTCCTTCCAGCTGCCCTAATAGTGAGAAAGTTCTTATGACTTAGAAGTATTAGTTTCACATGTAGGAATATAAACAGTTGAATTTTTAATATCCCTTATGATTTCTTTTTCCTATTTACCTTTTTATGCTTCTCTAGGGTCTTGTATTTGAAAGTCAAATTTTCTATTCAGTTCAGGTCTTTTCATAAAAAAATGCCTGAAAGTACTCTTTTTTATTGAAGTCCCTTTTTTTTCCCTGAAAGATTATATAAGTTTTACTGGGTACATGATTCTTGGCTGTAATCCCAGTTCCTTTGCCCTCCAGAATATCATATTCAATGCCCTCCAGTACTTTAATGTAGATGCTTCTAGATCTTCTTTTATTCTTACTGTAGCTCTACAGTATTTGAATTCCTTGTTGCTAGCTGCTTGCAATATTTTCTCCTTGACCTAGGATCTCTGGAATTTGAGTATAATATTCCTGGAAGTTTTGCTTTTGGGATTTCTTTCAGGAGGTGTTCAGTAGATTCTTTCAATTTCTAATTTATTTCTGCTTTTAGAATATCAGGGCAATTTTCCCTGATAACTTCTTGGAAGATGATGTCTAGGTTCTTTTCTGATCATGACTTTCAGGTAGTCCAATTATTTTCAAATTATCTCTCCTGGATTTTTCCAGGTCAGCTGTTTTTCCAAGGAGATATTTCATATTACCCTCTATTTTTAAAAATTCAATTGGATTTGCTTTACTGTCATGGTTTCTCATAAAGTCACTAACTTCCATTTGTTCAATCCTAATTCTTAGGCAATTATTTTCTTCAGAGAGCTTTTGTATCTCCTTTCACATGTGGCTTTTCAATCTGTTGACTTTTTTCTCATTACTCTCCAGCATTGCTCTCATTTCTCTTTCCATTCTTTCCTCCGTCTCTTTAAATCTTCCTTCTATCTCTCCTATTTCCTCTTCAAAGTCACTTTTGAATGGTTCCATGACCTGAGACCAATTCATAATTTTCTTAGAAGCTTTGGATGTTGGAGCTTTGATTTTGTTATCTTCTTCTGAGGATGTATTCTGGTCTCTATTATCTGCCTACTCATCTCAACCAGGAAGCAGATGTCTGATTGAAATCTGATTCTCTATTGTCAGAACCTAGGTGGGCTTGTGCCCCTCCCCTACTTGGCCACCACCACAAGAGTTTGCCCACTGGATCAGAACCTGGGCACTTTGCCCAACTCCAGTGGAGGCCAGAGCAACTTCACGCTGGCCAGCCTCTGAATCCCCTCACCAGTCCACAAGCCAAGCCAGAGAAGAAGCAGGTGGAGCTGAAGACTGAGGGCCTAGAAGTGGAAGTGCTGTTTGTTCCAGGCTGGGTCCAAACTGTGTACAAAGCTCCTCTATCCATCTGTTTGCTGAGGACCAGAAGCAGCTGCTGCCACAGTTGAGTAAGAGGTTCTTAAGGCCTTGTTCTCTGGGGCTGGGGCTGGGTCTGCTCAGTATGTTCCACTCTCACCCTGGTACAACAGACCTTTTCTGCTGACCCGCTAAGCTGTCTTTGGCTGGAAAATTATTTCAGTTTGTCCTTTTTTTTTTTTTTTTTTTGCAGGCAATGGGGGTTAAGTGACTTGCCTAGAGTCACACAGCTGGTAAGTTTCAAGTGTCTGAGGCCGGATTTGAACTCAGGTACTCCTGAATCCAGGGCCGGTGCTTTAACCACTGCGCCACCTAGCTGCCCCCAGTTTGTCCTTTTTTGGGATCTGCTGCTCCAACAATTGTCCTATGGAATTATTTGAAAGTATTTGTAGGGGTTTGGGGGAGAGTCAAAGGAAGTCACAGCCTTTCCTCTGCCATCATGGCTCTGCCCCCTGGGTTTCAGCTGCCTTTATTTTCATAGTAATTCTAGCTTGCTTTTCAGAATGTTTGGGTCAATTCATATATTTGCCAAAACTCTATTGGTGTCAATGCAAGCAATCAATATTATTATTATTATTACACCTTATACAAAGGTCAAGGGAACAGTTCTTAAGAATATAGACTTTAACTCCTAATGCCTTCCCATCAAAGGATGGTTGGTGTTCAGTAATTTTAGTCATGTCCAACTCTTCATTTGGGATTTTCATCACAAAGATATGGAGGTTGCCATTTACCTATCCAACTCATTTTACAGATGATGAACTGAGGCAGAAAGGGTTAAGTGACTTGCCCAAGGTCACAGAGCTATTAAGTGTCTGAAGTCCGATTTGAATTCAGGAAGATGAGACTTCCTGACTGCAGGTCTAGCACTCTATCTGTGCCATATAGCTACCTGTATTGCTCATAGTAAATACTTTATAAATGTCTGTTGATTTATAAATATCTGTTGATTGACTGCATGAGAGCTGAAAAAGTATTATCTGGTCAGGTCCTGACTTTCTTCTTACCACCTATGTCTGAGACAATAAATGTATATCATGCCATTCTAGGGGCATAGAGAAGTGATTCTATCCTCACTTTGGTGACAGATCCAGCAAATATAGTATACATCAACCATAAATCAAAAAACAACCACACTGTTGAAAAGTGCCTGGGGTGGATGAGGTAAACCACTGGCTAGACAATGATTAATATTTTGAGACAAATTTCTGCTAATTTGTCATTATTCTCATAGGAAATGGATTTTTTCAGTCTCAATATTACATAGACAGGTAAGTTTTAAATTGATATTATTGCTATCAAATACATTAATAGATTTTCAAAAGTTTAGGGCTCTTCAGAGTAGGAAAGAAATGGTATTGATTGAGATATTATGAGAGAGGATTAAGTGAAGATTGATTTGACAGGATTTTGTTTTCCCCAGAAGTTAGCAAGATTAATAGACCTGGTTGTTCAGATCAACAACCATCTGGATGAGAGGAGGGGTCTGAATTATAACAGAGAATCCAGAGAGGATGTGGGAAATAGGTTGGGTAACCTATAGCCTACAGATTTGAAAACCAACATGATACCCTTGTCTCCAGGTTGTGGTGTTATTAAGCTAATTGGAATTCCTGTTTTGGGTGTAACATGTGATATAGATTGTGGTCACAGATAGGACATTTGAAGCCAGGAATTCCCTGCAAGGGACATAGAAATAAAGTCAGCTGGCCTGTGCAAAATTTTAAAAAGTAAAAAAATAAATATCTGCAATACCAAAAAATAAAAATAAAAATGGAAAGAATAACAGCAGATTTAGGGGGGAAACATTTCTGGCAAATGTGACAAAAAAAAAACACAACATCTAAAATACAAGAAACTGTTAAACAGTCACAGTGGTAGTTCTCATTTGACAATGAATCACTGGACAAGGATATAAACAGACAAATTCCAAGATAATAAACAAATTGCTAATTATCATTTGAAAAAAATCATCATGCTCCCTAGTAATCAGATATGTAAATTTAAAAAAAAATGAGGTTCCATTTCACTCCTGTCAAATTGGCAAAAAGTAAATGCACATAACTTTATTCAGTGCTATTTGGACTATAGGAAAGTAAGTGTATGTCTCCACTAGGGTAGAATTTACAACATTTAATCATTTTGGGGGGGGGGCATTCTTACAGTATTCAGAAAAAGTTACAAAAATAGACATATTTATTGGCCCAATAATTATATTCTTAAAAATAACCTTAATATATCAAAACAACAAAAGCTTTTGATTCAAAGATTTTGATAGTAGCTTTATATGTAATTTAAAAAACCAACAATTACAACAAGAACAGTACTAAAATGTGAAACCAACCTCTCTAACCATAAGGGATTAGTTAAACAGTTTGTGGAACGTTAATGTAGATTGCATTTTTAGTTAATCTTCAACATTCACATGGTTAACTTTTGTGTGACTTCAAAAAATCATAGAATTTTAATAGTAACCAGATTTTTATTTTTATTTTGGCAAGCAGATACATTCCTGGCTATGTGCAGTAGGAAAAGAAAAGAAAATTGTGGAGTGGCTGATATCCTACTAGATTCTTAATTAATCTTATTCGTACTACTGTTATATAGAGCAACTCATGCATTTGTTGCATATTTTCATCATTTGTCTTCAAAACTCAAATTTAGCAAATGTCCTTAATCAATATTACAAGTCTTTTAGGATCTAAGCCCAAGTGCAAAGACATTGATGCAGTTTAGTGAAAAATAAAAGTGTTGAATAAACTTGCCTGAAAGTCTTTAGTCACTGTTGGCCTAATTGACCATCCGGTTAGATCCAGTCTGATTACCCCATCATCAATTGTAGCCTCAAGGTTACATGCTAACTCACCTTTCCTATGCTTCCATACTCCAAGACCCTTAAAGTTCTCAAATGCTGTATAAATTAAATATTGTTGATGGATTATTTCAAGGTGGTGTGTCCTTCCTGTTCTCCAACACCATCCACTGTCCCTTAAGGAGAGAATCTTGAAGGAATCGCGTCTTGTTACAGCAGCAACTAAAGTCCCAGGGATCTCTCCCTTGGTTTTCAGACGGTGGCCAAGGTAGTGAGGCTTTTAGCAGTATAGTATATAGTACAACTCCATCACACTGACATCTGACACAGTGGAAAATAAAATCAACATTAAAAAAATTTTTTAAGAATTTTATTTGCTGTATAGTATTTATGGTCCTATAGATTTCATGTGTTATGAAAAGTAAATATTTCCTAAAACTAGGCTTTGTTGTTGTTGTTGTTCTTGCTTAACATTGAGATATTAGCACAAAAGTTTACAGATTCTATGGGAATTACTAGTGAGAAAAGGGTTTTGCATGTTAATTTTATTTTGTTTATGGAATTTCATGGGTTATTTCATGGTTATTATGTTAGAAAAAGTACATATTATCAGAATTAATGTTTTGTATTAAAGAATTCTATGCAGAAAGAAGAGCTAAGATATCTCATTCCATGGGAGAGCTGATTCACTCTGCATTTATTTTACTCTATCTGATGTACTCTATATCACTTCTATGTAAAATATCTGATTTTTGTTTGCTAGTTGCTTGGATAAATGAGTTTATGTGCTATTCAGAAATTGTGATAATCCTTCATGTAACCATAATTTTATGGGAAAAGGCTGAGACTGTGGATAGTAACTTGGGAGGCTCCTTATTCCTTAAGAGAAAGTATCCAAAGTGGAGCCAAGATGGTGGAGAGAAGCCAGAAAGTTGCCTGAGCTCTCCTAAATTTCTCTTGGAAACAATTTTAAATCAAGCCTCTAAATGGAATCTACAAAAAGATGTAGTGAAACAATATAGTTTTATGCACAGTATAACTTAGAAGAACTTAACTAAAGGTCTATTTCACTTGGGTAAAAGGTGAGTGCTTGGGGCAGCTAGGTGGCGCAGTGGATAGAGCACTGGCCTTGGATTCGGGAGTACCTGAGTTCAAATCCAGCCTCAAACACTTAACACTTATTAGCTGTGTGACCCTGGGCAAGTCACTTAACCCCAATTGCCTCACTAAAAAAAAAAAAAAAAAAAGGTGAGTGCTGTCCAGTGCAAAAGGTGTCTGGGCAAGCTAGTGGAAGGCTTTTATTCACAGCACAGATCAGCAGCTGAGGCCCTTTTATCCTGGCTCAAAAAGCTAGTGGCATAGCAAGCTAGCTGTGAAGCCTCCAGCCATAGTGGAGAAGGCAAACAGCCAGTCTAAGAATACCCCACACAATAGGCATGACTAGTGTAGACTACCCCAGCACAGTGAGAAAGCAGTGAATGCTGAAGTCCTGATGCATAAAGGCAGTGATAAAGTCCCTGGCACCCAGAAGAAGAGGCTTGTGACAAGCTTCCCTGGCACCCAGAACATGAATCATGTGCCAAGAGTAAAGCTCAACTTCAAAAAGTCATAAAATATGCTAAAATGAGTAAAAAATGCAAAGGAGCCCTGACCATAGAGAGATGTTATGGCAACAGGGATGACCAAAACAGAAACTCAGAGGGGAAAAGCACTGTCAAAATTCCCACATGGAAAGCCCCGAAAGGGTTGATGATTTGGTCTCAAAACCAAAAGGCTTTCTTGGAAAAACTCAAAAAGGATTTTAAAAATCAAATAAGAAAGGTCAAAGAAGAGTTTGGAAAAGAAAAAGAGTTATGCAAAGAGAGAACAGGTTGGAAAAGGAAGTGCAGAAATTGAACACAAGATAAATAAGAAAGAAGTTATGGAGATGAATAGAATATTAGAAAAGTCAGATATGACACAGCTCTGGAGAAAACTGAATGGGGATAGAAAGGAATATACCTTTTTCTCAGTGGTACATGGTACTTAAACATAAATTGTCTATGTATTAAGATATAAAATCAGTACAGTCAAATTAAAAAAGGCAGAAATAGTAAATGTGTTGTTTTCAGATCAGGGGGAATAAAATTACGTGGAATAAAAGATGATGGAAAGATAGACAAAAAATTAGAAACCAAATAATCTCATCATAAAGAATTAATGGGACAAACAACAAATCATAGAAACAATTACTGATTTTTTCAAATAAAATGACACTAATGAGATAGCATATCAAAATATATGGGATGCAGCCAAGGCATTCTTAGGGTCAATTTTATATCTCTGTATCCTTACATGAATAAAATAGAGAAAGAGCAGAGCAATATATTGGGTGCACAACTAAAATCATGTTAGAAAAAGAACAAATTAAAGATACCCATTTAAATACAAAATTACAAATCCTGACAATGAAAGTTCATAAAATTAAAAGTAAGAAAATTGTTGAACTAATAAATAAAACTAAGATCCAGTTGTTTCTTTTAAAGAACAAGAAAAAGTTAAGTCTTTGATTAATTTTATTAAAAAAGGAAAGAAGAGGGGGTGGAGCCAAGATGGTGCAGGAAAGTCTGATACTTTCTGTGCTCCCAACAAATCTGTCTACATATCTCCAAAAAAAAACCCATCATAAGACAACCCCTGGAGCAACATAACCCAGAAAAGAACAGAGTGAGACTATTTTCCAGCCAGACAGCTTAAATAGGTAACTGAGATCATCTGTTTTATAGGGTGAGAGGGGCTCAGCATGCAGTACAGATCTAGCCCCAGGCAGGCCAGCCTTTAGAGCCTCAGTATCTTGAGCACAAGCAGCTTCTTGTGAAACTATGCTCACAGACCAGTGAGGGGGTCCAATGGTTGCCCAGAGATAAATAGCTGCAGTCTCTACTGGAGCTAATGTGGAGTGTCCATATTATAAACCAGTATGCAGATTCAAGCAGAAGCAACCCTGTGGGGATGGGGCACAGGCACACCAAGCTTTCAACCATAGAGAATAAGAATTCAACCATACTTCTGCTTCTGGGTGAAAGCAGGCCTGTGGTTACTTACAGGTCAGGCAGTCTGAGAACAAGCCTAATTGTACCACCTGGCACCCCCTGTAATTTCGGACAATGCATCCTGGAAATAGTGCTACATGTTAAGAAGGAGTTAAAAGCAAAGAAATAGCCAATCAAAATGAGCAGGCCGAGAAAGCAGCAGACCAGCAAAAACTTCTTTGGTAGCAAGGTTGATGAAAATAAACACTCAGAAGATAATAACAAAGTCAAAGCTCCTACATCCAAAGCTTCCAAGAAAACTATTAATTGGTCTCAGGCCATATAAGTGCTCAGAGAGGACTTTGAAGATAAAGTAAGAGAGGTAGAGGAAAAAATGGAAAGAGAAAGGAGAGGGATGCAGGAAGGTCATGAAAAAAACAGTGAATGAATTGAAAAGCCAAATTGGCCAAATGAAAAAGGAGATACATAAACTCTCTGAAGAAAATCATTGCTTAAGAATAAGGATAGAGGAAATGGAAGCTAATGACTTTATGAGAAATCAAGACACAATAAAACAAATCCAAATGAATAAAAATAATCTAGGGCAATATGAAATATCTCCTTGGAAAAACAGGTGACCTGGAAAATTGATCCAGGAGAGCTAATTGGAAAATTATTAGAATAACTGAAAATCATGATCAAAATAAGAGCTTAGGCATCATCTTCTAAGCCATTATCAGGAAAAATTCCCCTGATATTCCAGAAACAGAAGGTAAAATAGAAATGCAAAGAATCCACTGAACACCTCCAGAAATAGATTCCAAAAGGAAAACTTCCAAGAATATTATAGTCAAATTCCAGAGATCCCAGGACGAGGAGAAAATATTGCAAGCAATTAGAAAAAAGGAATTCAAATACTGTGGAGCTACAGTCAGGATAACACATGATCTAGTGGCTTCTACATTAAAATACTGGCGGGCGTGGAATGTTATATTTCAGGGGGCAAAGGAACTGGGTTTACAATGACAAATCACCTCCCCAGCAAAGCTGACTATAATCTTTCAGGGTAAAAATGCGACTTCAATGAAAAAGTGTACTTTCAGGCATTTGTAATAAAAAGAACTGAACTGAATAGAAAATTTGTTTTTCAAATACAAGACCCTAGAGAAGTAGAAAAAGGTAAACAGAAAAAAGAAATCATGAGAGATGTTGAAAGGTTAAACTGTTTATATGCCTACATCAGAAGATGACATGTCTAAATCATAAGAGCTTCCTGAGTATTATGGCAGATGATGGGAATAAATTTAGACAGAGGGCACAGGTGGGAATTGATTATTAAGGGATGATATCTGTAAAGCATTTTTATATATATATATATATATATATATATATATATATATATATATATATATATATATATATATATATATATATATATATATATATATATATATATATATATATATATATTTTGGGTGGGGGACAGTAGGTGTTAGTATCTTGTGTCTGAGGCTAGATTTGGTCTTGGGTCCTTCTGGGTCAAGGGCTGGTGCTTTGTCCACTGTGTCACCTAACTGCCCCATGATGACATCTTTAGGGTAAAATTGAAGGGGAAGAGGAATGCACTTGGGGAGGGGAAAGAGGAGAGGTAGAATGGGGTGAAATCTCACATGCAAGAAGCAGGATAGGGTTTTTGGAGTAGGGGGAGAGATGGGGGAGGAGTGGGGAAGTGAATGAGCCTTACAATAAACAGAATTAGCTCAAATACCTTAATATAATCAGAGTTGGCTCAAGGAGGGAATAAAATACACACTCAATTGGGTAGAAAAATCTATCTAACCCTGCAGAATAGTAAGACGGGAAGGAGATAAGGAAGGATGGGTGAAAGAAGGGAAGGCAGACCTGAGGAGGGGGCAGTCAGAAGCACTTTTAAGTAAGGATAGGGTAAAAGAATATAGAAAATCAAGTAAATATAATGGGAAGGGAATAGGATGGAGGGAAAAAGTTAACAATAGTAACTGTAAAAACATTTTTGAGGCAGAGGCAAGAGTAATGTAAGATGATGGTGATGATGATGGAATAATTAATTGATGATTGGAGGAAGATGAGGATTGGTTGATGATGTGGACTGATTGATGATGAGGAGGATTGATTGACAATTATGAGGACTGACTGAGGATAATGAGGATTGATGGATGATGCTTGATTGATAATTGATTGATGATATGATGGCAAAATGTATGGTACTTATTTTAATGGGCTCTTGTAAAGAAAATTATCTGTGAAGTGTAAAGAACTATATAAAGGTCATCTATTATTGTTGCTGCAACAATCAACCTTATGAGTTCATTATAAGGAAGTCTCTCTTTAAAGTAATGTATAAATGTACTTAAATATTAAAAAAAAATTATGAGCAGGATACTATCAGAAAGACCTGGAGAGACCTGCATAAGCTGATGCAAAGTGAAATCTACTGTATAAAAAAGAACAGTAATATTGTGAGATGTTCTGTGAATGACTTGGTTATTTTCCACAATGCAATGATCCAAGACAATACCTAAGGTCTTATGAAAAATGCAGTCTATCTACAGAGAGAGAACTGATAGTATTTGAATGCAGGTTGAAACATAATTATGTGTATTAGTTACTTTATCAGAAACAAACAAACAGCAACAATAAAAATGATGAGCAAGATGCTATCAAAAAAAACCTGGAAAACCTACATGAACTGATACAAAGTTAAGTATACTGTATACAAAATAACAGCAATGGTGTAAGATGATCATCTGTGAATGACTTGGTTATTTTCAGCAATGCAAAGATCCAAGATAACTCTGAAAGACTTATGCAAATTGCAAACCATTTACATAGAAAGAACTGATGGTATCTGAAAACAGATTGAAGCATAATTTTTTAATAATTCTTTAATCTGTTGTTTTTGTCTATTTTCTTTCACAACTTGGATAATGTGGCAATGTTTTGCATGACTACTCAGTATAGCTTATATTGAATTGCCTTAGTTCTTGGTGGGGGGGGTGGAATGGAGGGAGGAAGAGAAGGTGGAACATAAAGTTTAAAACTATTGATGTCAAAATTTGGTTTTATATGTAATTTTGAAAAAATAAAATTCTAAACATTTCTATAAAAACATATAGATATCTATTTTAAAAGCTCTTAAAATATCTATTAAAGTTCCACAGAGAATAAGAATAAAAGTTTTCCTTGAAATGATAAGCAGTAACTATTGAAAATCATTAGCAATTATCATATGCAATGAGGATAAGTGAGAAGCTTTCCCAATAAGATCAGGGGAGAAACAATTTAAAGAGTGAGAGACATAAGTTCTGAGTAATTCCTTCATTTTCTTAATAGGTCATCAGTTTATTAATAAAAGGAGAGTCATCAGCAATCGCTCTCAGCAAAGAGTGATAGTTTTGTTCCTCCTTGCCTATTCTAATTCCTTTAATTCCTTTCTCTTCTCTGATTGCTAAAGCTAACATTTCTAGGACAATATTAAATAATAGGGGTGACAATGGACATCCCTGTTTCACCCCTGATTTTATTGGGAAGGCCTCTAATTTATCTCCATTGCATATAATACTTGCTGATGGCTTTAGGTAGATACTGTTTATTATTTTAAGGAAAGCTCCACCTATTCCTAAACTCTCTAGTGTTTTTATTAGGAATGGGTGCTGTATTTTGTCAAAAGCTTTCTCTGCATCTATTGAGATAATCATAGGATTTTGGTTGGTTTTCTTATTGATGTGGTTGATTATGTTAATAGTTTTCCTAATGTTGAACCAGCCCTGCATTCCTGGTATAAATCCCACCTGGTCATAGTGTATTATCCTGGTGATCACTTGCTGTAATCTCCTTGCTAATATCTTATATAATATTTTAACATCAATATTCATTAGGGAAATTGGTCTATAATTTTCTTTCTCTGTTTCTGCTTTGCCTGGTTTTGGTATCACCACCATATTTGTGTCATAAAACAAATTTGGTAGAACTCCTTCTTCACCTATTTTTCCAAATAATTTGTATAATATTGGGATTAATTGTTCTTTAAATGTTTGGTAAAATTCACCTGTAAACCCATCTGGCCCTGGGGATTTTTTCTTAGGGAGTTCATTAATGGCTTGTTCAATTTCTTTTTCTAATATGGGTTTATTTAAGGATTTTATTTCCTCTTAAGTTAACCTGGGTAGTTTGTATTTTTGTAGATATTCATCCATTTCATTTAGATTGTCAAATTTATTGGTATACAGTTAGGCAAAATAATTCCTAATTATTGATTTAATTTCCACTTCATTGGTGGTAACATCACCCTTTTCATTTTTGATACTGGTGATTTGGTTTTCTTCTTTCTTTTTTTTAAATCAAATTAACCAATATTTTATCTATTTTATTGTTTTTTCTTAAAACCAGCTCTTGGTTTTATTAATTCTATATTGTTTTTGCTTTCAATCTTACTAATTTCTCCTTTAATTTTCATGATCTCTAGTTTAGTATCTAATCAGGGATTTCTAATTTGTTCTTTTTTCTAGCTTTTTAAGTTGCATGCCCAATTCATTAATCTCCTCTTTCTCTTTTTTATTCATGTAAGCATTTAGAGCTATAAATTTTCCCCTAAGCACTGCTTTGGCTGCATCCCATAGATTTTGGTATGTTGTCTCATTATTGTCATTCTCTTGCATATAGTTATTGATTGTTTCTATGATTTCTTGTTTGGCCCATTCGTTCTTTAGCATGATATTATTTAGTTTCCAATTGATCTTCATTCTACTTTTCCCTGGCTCTTTCTTACATGTAATTTTTATTGCATCATGATCTGAGAAGGATGAATTTACTATTTCTGCCTTTCTACATTTGACTATGCTCTTTTTGTGCCCTAATACATGGTCAATTTTTGAAAATGTGCCATGTACTGCTGAGAAAAAGGTATATTCCTTTCTATCCCCATTCAATTTTCTCCAGACATCTATCATGTCTAACTTTTCTAGTAATCTATTCACCTCTTTCACTTCTTTCTTATTTATTTTTTGGTTAGATTTATCTAATTCTGAGAGGGGGGAGATTCAGATCCCCCACTAGTATAGTATTACTGTCTGATTCCTCTTGTAACTCATTTAACTTCTCTAAGAACTTGCATACTATACATACCACTTGGCACATACATATTTAATATTGATATTACTTCATTATCTATAGTACCTTTTAGCAAGATGTAATTTCCTTCCTTATCTCTTTTAATGAGATCTATTTTTGCCTGTACTTTGTCTGAGATAAGGATTGCTACCCCTGCTTTTTTTACTTTAGCTGAAGCATAATATATTCTGCTCCAGCCTTTTACCTTTGCTTTGTGTGTATCTCTCTGCTTCAAATGTGTTTTTTGTAAACAGCATATTGTAGGATTCTGGTTTTTAATCCACTCTGCAATTCGCTTCCGTTTTATAGCAGAGTTCATCCCATTCACATTCACAGTTATTATTACTGACTGTCTATTCCCCTCCATTCTATGTACCCCCTTTGTACTTTCCCCCCTTCTTTTACCCTATTCCTCCTCACTGATGTTTTACTTCTTACCCCTGCCTCCCCCAATCTGCCCTCCCTTTTTATCACCCCCCCTCTCTTTTCTTTACCCTTTTCTCCCTTGCTTTTGTCCTCCCTTCTATCAGTACCCCCCTTTCCCTTCCCCTTTTGCTTCCCTAAAGAATGCGCTGTTTCTTTATCCCAGTGAACGTATATGTTATTCCCTCTTCGAATCAAATCTAATGAGATTAGGGTTGAAACAATGTTCATCCCTCCTTTCTTTCCCTCTCTTGTAATAGGTTTTTTTTTTCCACCTCTTCATATGAATTAATTCATCCCATTCCACCTCCCCTTTCCTTTCCTCCCCTTAGACTCCCCTTTTAACCCCTTAATTTTTTTCTATCATCACATCAAAGACAAATCATATTTATACCCTCTGTGTAAACTCCCCTCTGCCCAAGTACATTTACAGTTCTTAAGAGTTATGAGTATTATCTTCCCGTGTAGGGATATAAGCAGTTTAACCTAATTGAGTAACCTTTTTTTTTCCCCTCTGTTTTCCTTTTTAAACTTCTCTTGAGTCTTGTATGTTAAGATCAAATTTTCTATTCAGTTCTGGTCTTTTCGCCAGGAAAGATTGAAAGTCTCTAATGTCATTAAATGTCCATCTTTTCCTCTGAAAGAGAATGCTCAGTTTTGCTGGGTAATAGATTCTTGGCTGCAATCCAAGCTCCTTTGCCTTCCGGAATATCATATTCCAAGCCTTGCAGTCCTTTAATGTTGAAGCTGCCAGGTCCTGAGCATTCCTGACTGTGGTTCCATGATATTTAATTTGCTTCTTTCTGGCTTCTTAGAGTATTTTCTCCTTCACCTGATAATTCTGGCATTTGGCTACAATATTCCTTGGAGTTTTCCTTTTGGGGTCTCTTTCAGGAGATGATCGGTGGATTCTTTCAATGATGATTTTATCCTCTGATTCTATGATATCAGGGCAGTTCTCCAATAATTTCCTGGAATATGGTGTCTAGATTCTTTTTCTGGTCATGGCTTTCACGCAGTCCAATGATTCTCAAATTGTCTCTCCTCGAACTGTTTTCCAGTTCGGTTGTCTTTCCAAAGAGGTATTTCACATTTTCTTCTATTTTTTCATTCTTTTGATTCTGCTTGATTGGATTCCTGGTGTCTCATGGATTCCTTATCTTCCAACTGACCAATTTTAATTTTTAAGGCATTGTTTTCTTCAGTGAGATTGTGCAGCTTTTTTTCCATTTGGCCAAGTGAATTTTTTAAGGCATTGTTTTCTTCAGTGAAATTATGCTCTTTTTTTTTTTCCATTTGGCCAGTCAGCTTTTGTGCTTCCTTTTCCATGCTGCTGATTCTTTTTTCATAGTTTTCTTGTTTTGCTTTCATTTCTCTCCCCACTTTTTCTTCTACCTCTCTCAAAGCAATTGCTCTCAGACCAAAGACCCCTAATGTTGATGAGATCAGAGTTTATATACCCTTCTAATCATTGGAGGCCCATCATATAGCAATCAAAATTATTTTTTTGACATGATTTGGAGGTGTGTTACATTAAAATAAATTCTGGGTGAAGTGTATATGACTTAGGTCATTCAAACCTAAGTAAAAATGATATCAGAAAAAAAAATTTAGACCCCCTCTCCAAGCTGTTCAAAGCACAATTGTTTCCACCAAGGTGTGGTTTGTGCAGGCAAAATCTCATCAGTAAATTCCTTAAACTATCGAGCCAAAAGTATCTGTCTCAACCCAAAACTCCTCCGACCCAGATGAATCAGACTTCCATGGAGCACTGGCCTTTGGAGTGGGGAGTAGGTGGGGGATGGTATTAAGGAGTAAGAAAGAGGGGAGAACACTAAGTTTTCCTCTCCAAAATATCAATTATTTATAATAATTTCACAAAAAAGGATATCCATCATCATCAATTAATATTGTAATAGAAATATAATATTTAACAATAGGAGAAGAAAAATAATATGAAGGAATTAGAATAAGCAATGAGGAAACAAAACTATTACTCTTTGTAGATGATGCAATGGTATACTTAGAGAATCCTAGAGAATCAACTAACAAACTAATTGAAATAATAATTTTAGGAAAGTTGCAGGATATAAAATAAATCTACATAAATCATCAGCATTTCTATATATAACCAACAAAACCCAGAAGCAACAGATAATTTCCATTTAAGATAAATGTAGACAATATAAAATATATGGGAGTCTACCTGTGAAGACAAACCCAGGGACTATATGAACACAATTATAAAACACTTTTCACACAAGTAAAGTCAGATCCAAATAATTGGAAAAAATATCGATTGTTCATGGGTAAGCCAAGCTAATAAAAATGACAATTCTAATTTACTTATTTAGTACCATACCAATCAAAATACCAAATATAATTTTATATAATCAGAAAAAATAATAGCAAAATTCATCTGGAAGAACAAAAGGTCAAGAATATCAAGGGAATTAATGAAAAAAATTCAGAGGAAGGTGACCTAGTCACACCATAACTAAAACTATATTATAAAGCAATGACCATCAGAACAATTTAGTCCAGGCTAAGAAATAAATTGGTGGATCAATGGAAGAGATTAGGCACACAAGACAAAGTAGTGAGTGACTATATATTAATCTACTGCTTGATAAACCCAAAGATTCCAGCTTCTGGGATAAGAACTCATTATTTGACAAAAAATTTCTGGGAAAACTGGTGAATAATATGGCAGAAAATAGACATAGACCATGTACCACACGATATGCCAAGACAAGGTCAAAACAGGTACATGATCTCAACATAAAGGGTGATAGAATAAGCAAATTAGGAGAACACAGAATAGTTTACCTTTCAGATCTATGGAAAGGGGAAGAATTTGTGACAAATCAAGAGACAGAGAATAATATCAAATGCTAAAAGGATAATTTTGAATACATTCAATTTTTTAAAAATTTTGCACCAAAAAAACCCCAAAACCCTAATGCAACCAAGATTAAAAGGAAAGCAGAAAGCTTGGAAACAATTTTCATAGCCACTGTTTCTTATAATGGCCTCAATTCTCAAGTATGTAGAGAATTGAGTCAAATTTATAAAAATACATAATTCCCCAGTGAATAATTGGGTGAAAGACATGAACAGGCAGTTTTCAGATAAAAAAAATTAAAGTCATCTATAGTCAAATGAAAGAATGCTCTAAATCAATATTGATATGAGAAATGCAAATCAAAACACCTCTGAGATACCACCTCACACCTATCAGATTGGCTAACATGAAAGAAACATAAAACGATAAATGTTGGAGGGGATGTGACAAAATTGGAACACTAGTGTATTCTGGGTGGAATTTTGAATTGATCCAAACATTGTGGAGAACAATTTGCATTTATGCACAAAGGGCTATAAAACTGTGTACATCCTTTGATCTAGCAATATCACTACTAGTTTTGTGTAACAAAGATCATAAAAAAAGGGAAAACACCTACAGGTACAAAACTATTTATAGCAGTTCCTTTTGTGGTTGCAAAGAATTAGAAATTAAGAGCAAGCCCATCAATTGGGAAATGGCTGGACAAGCTGTGCTATATGAATGTAATGGAATACTATTCTGCTATAAGAAATTACAAGCAGGCTGATTTCAGAAAAACCTGGCAAGACTTACATAAATTGATGCTGCGTGTAGTAAGCAGAACCAGGACTACATTGTACACAGTAAGAGGAACATCATGTAATAATCAACTATGATAGAGCAATACAATGATGTGAGACAATTCCAAAAGACTCATGATGGAAAATGCTATCCACATGCAAAGAAAGAATGATGGATTCTGAATGCAGATTGAAGCATAATATTTTAACTTTTTTTTTCTTTCTTGTAGTTTTCCCTTTTGTTCTGATTGTTCTTTCACAACATGAGTAATGTAGAAATTTGTTTAACATGATTACATATAACTATATAACCTATATCAGATTGCGTGCTGTCTTAGAGAGAGGGAAATAAAGGGAGGGAGGGAGAAAAATTAGGGACTCAAAATCTTATAAAAAATGAATGTTAAGGGGCAACTAGGTTGCAGAATGGATAGAGCACTGGCCCTGGATTCAGGAGGACCTGAGTTCAAATCCGGCCTCAGACACTTGAGAGTTACTATCTGTGTGACCCTGGTCAAGTCACATTATCCCAATTACCTCACCATAAATAAATAAATAAATAATCAAACAAACAAACGAATGAATGAATGAATAGATAAATAGATAGATAAATAAACAAATGTTTGGATGAATGAATGAATAGATGAATAAATAAATGAACAAATGAATGAATGAATTAATAAATTAAAAAGATGAATATTGAAAACTATCTTTGCATTTAATTGGGAAAAATAATATCAAGTAAAGAGTGAAAGAGTCAGAGAGCGAGAGAGAGCAAGAAATCTGTTTGAACCTATGAAAAATGATTTTTTCTATAGACTATCAATATTTAGGGAGATTAAATTATATTCTAATTTCTCCTCACAGAGAACAAAACAGCCATCATCATGGCTCGTTCTCCTCAACTCCTTTAGGCAGTAATCAAAGTAGCTCTTGGAGAGATTCCAGAAATGGTTATTCAAAACCTTTCCCTCAGCAAAATTTAGATAAAAATTTATAGATATATAAATGACCTACATGGAGGATACATATTTATAATTGTAATAAAAAAATACCTCCTGTCCTTTATTTCAGGCATCCTAAATATCAACTTAATATTATGGAGATACTACAATTATATAAGAATTCATCTTAGTATGAATAAATTATGACATTTTCTCAAAGATATAGATGTTTACACTGCAGCTTATATCATTCAGGTTGCTTAATACCTGAGTATTTAGGTTTTGTAGGTCTCTTGGTCTAAAGCACTATTAAATATTTCAGTGATAAACTGGTTATTTCATATCATGAGCAAGAATACATCTCACAGGCATGAAAAGAATGAGTGTCTTTACTCTAAAAGTTTGTATTGAAAGCTGGAAAAATATGACCTATTCATTTCAGGGGATATTTTTTATTTATTTATTATTTATTTATTTTTAGTGAGGCAATTGGGGTTAAGTGTGTCTGAGACCAGATTTGAACTCAGGTACTCCTGACTCCAGGGCCAGTGCTCTATCCACTGCGTCACTTAGCTGCCTCTTAGGGGATATTTTTTAATGTTCATGCTCTGATCAGACAGGTTAAAAGGTTTAAAGGCCTAGGTTTCTAAACCTAGGGTCAAAACCTTCTATTACTCTTCTGGGCATATAAAATTCTAGAGTTGAATTATTCTAAGTTACTTATAGCCTATTGAACCTCTTACCTTACATAAAAAGATTTAGTTGCATTTGCTTTACAAATAGAAGTTTGCAAGAATCCCACAACTTATGATACTAACACATCTAAGAAAGCAGAGGAAGGATAAGAGGTGTTGATGAGAGAAATACCATTTCCTAAATCCTAATTAATGTTTTGCTTGTCTAAGACAAGGGATGGCTATCAGCAGAGCCCACACACAATGCTTTGGAGTTATACACTAAACTAGTTATACACTAAACAAGGGAAGAAATGATATACAAAAAAGAAGCCACCAAAGAAAAACTGATCTACAAGGCACCTTGCTCTGATATATAAAGGTGTTACCTGAATTTCTTCCCAGATACCTAATTCTATGACCACAGTGTAATATGGCAGCCTACAGCAAATACCAGACAAGAGGCTTTGGCTCTCCCCTTTTTTATCTCCTATTTACAGGAGTGGCAAAGAAGAGGGTATAACATTGCTGGCCAGAGTTGTCATCTTCTTGCCCCCAAAGAACAATTGGCTTGCTCCTGTAATTGTGCTACCAATGCATCTTTCATCCCCTGTCAAAGACAAACAGCTCTACCACTGCTGTTCAATGGGGATAGTCTTTAAATAACACCAGCTCATAAGTATTGGCTCTGTCTACTTTTATCTATTGCCTTCAGGTAGCCTAAGAGATGTAGGGAGGCTAGTGCCCTCATTAGGATTATTGGCTCCGGTTCCTGTCTTCTTGCTCCCACTACTCAACTGCCTTGGCTATGTGATTGTCATCCAGGGTCTTGAAGAAGACAACTAGGAAGCCCATGTTGTTACAATACCCCAGCTGCTCATATTTTTGTAGAGAATGATGCATCAATGGTAATAAAATATATCACAGAGAGAGCTGTTTGATTGCCCCTGGCCTACTATTTATGCCAATTAATACTGGCAGAAAAGAATTATGAAGTGATCATTGGGGAATATTTGGAAATTGAAATAGCCCTAGAGAAACTGTCAGGCCCCACCATTAAGGAGCATAATACTTAATCATGATAGACACAAACAATAAAGCAATTTATTTTAATGAAACAAATTTTGTCAAGGTACTACAAACAGTGGATGCTACTATTTTCATATTTTTTTAAAAACTTCAAGTCATTTATAAATTGGGAATTAAGGAAATGGTGGCAGATATGAAAAGACACCATGTCTTATCCAAAGCTTATATTATCTCAATTAGCCCCCTAAACAGAATTTTGAAATCAGAAAGCACATGATACATGTTGGTTTAATTGGATTAAAATCCTAAAGCATAAAGACAGAGAAAACCATGGAAAAGTTTGAGTATAAGAAGTTAACACTAAATTCGAAATATTCTTAGACCTGAGTACATAGAATCTTCATACATTTCAATTTACATATATATGTAAATGTGTATATTTGTATGTATATACATGTATATATATGCATATGCATAAATACACATACACACATAAATACATATATACACATATACTCACATGCATATAATGTATGTGTGTATGTACATGTGTGAGTGTGTAGATGTATATGTGTATGTATATATCTATATCATCTCTATCTCTATTTCTATCATCTATATATAACACAATGACATTTGCTTAGAGAAAGTTGTGACCATGATTTTTTCAACCAATAAGTAATTTTGTCACCCCAGTGCTAGGAAGTGGTCCAGTAAACTTGCTATGGCATCAAGCTAGCAGGGAACATAGGGGCACTTGGGATGAAAAATTGAATTGAACGAGGTAGTGTAGTTCATTACAAAATTTTTGACACCCAGGATCTCAGGTTGACCTGCAAAATTACATTGAATTCTTCAGGCATTGGCCATACCTGGCAACCATGTTTTTACATGGATTAGATTCTGTGACAGATTTAGTGCCATTCCTGTGATACTTTTTCATTTCTGTATTCACAGACTAGGTTTTTAAGATTATTAGCTGAAGCTGCCCAACTTTATGTTAAAAATATGTCCCCCAGCTTGGTTCACTGAACAGAAGAGGGAAGAGGGATATATATTTATATTTTGCGGGGCAATGGGGATTATGTGACTCACCCAGGGTCACACAGCTAGTAAGTGTCAAGTGTCTGAGGCCGGATTTGAACTCAGGAACTCCTGAAATCCAGGCCCGGTGCTTTATCCACTGCGCCACCTAGCCACCCCGGGAAGAGGGATATATTAAGAAACAATTTAGATACAAAAAACAGTTGCATCAGTTAAAATACTATATATTAAAACACACACACACACACACACACACACACACACACACACACACACACGGGGGGCAGCTAAATGATGCAGTGGATAAAGCACCGGCGCTGGATTCAGGAGTACCTGAGTTCAAATCTGACCTCAGACACTTGACATTTACAAGCTGTGTGACCCTGGGCAAGTCACTTAAGCTTCATTGCCCTACAAAAACAAAAACAAAACAACAACAATCACCTTACAACTACAAAGTAGATAAGTTCATATCAGGGTTAAAGTTCAAAGTGAAATTTTGGAGGGACCTAAAGAAAGGAATAGGAAAACAGCTTTTCCCAATAGCCTTACATTTGCATATCAGGTAGAAGGATCTTTTCAGAAAGTGGAAACAATTATCCATTGTTATAAATTAAACTTTAAAAAAATGTCATGGGGCAGCTAGGTGGCACAGTGGATAGAGCACCAGCCCTGGATTCAGGAGGACCTGAGTTCAAATCCAGCCTCAGACACTTAACACTTACTAGTTGTGTGACCCTGGACAAGTCACTTAACCCCAGTTGCCTCACTAAAAAAAAAAATGTCATGATAACTTTCTATAGTAAAGTTAGTAAACAATACTGTAGACTCAGGTCTAAATAGATTGCCCTTTTAGGTTGGTTATGACCACAGACAATATGACACAGGGGAATGGAATGTTAAACTTGGAGATGGAAATTCAAATGTCCACAACATGTCAACATTTCTCTAGGTCTTAGAAAATACTCTGAGGCTTATTGTCTTAGACACAAATGGACTATAATCTGAATTGGCACTACCCAGAGGATGTACACCTTGACATGTTGATTTGTTGATGTGTAATTATATGCAAACTCTCTTCCTAGTTGAAGCTTCATGAGATCATATATTTGTACAGACAAAGCAATTGGTCAATGAGGAAAACTGAAGAGACAGAAAAAGAAAGCAAATTGAATTACCCTTAGGAAATTAAAAAAAAAAAATTCTAGGCTTCTCTCATAAAAAACCAATAATTTTAATGCCCATATTAATATGATGATAATTAATAGCTTCCTGTTATGATTGATCCTACCACTAAGACCACCACCACTACCTTGACAGCAAGCAGGGAAAACATCTCTATGTCACAATCTTGGATCAACAGAAAATATTAATAAAATTATGATTAAAAGAAAAAATATAAAATAGAGAACAGGATTACTAATGTGAAAATCTCTCTGCTGGACTCTCAGGCTGATGCTTGACTAGATTATATCCATTCACCACAAGAGGACATAATCTAAATGAAAAGACACTTAGTATAATTTACCATTTCCTATCACATAGATGTAGCTATTTAGAGGGTGAAGCTGAGATCGTAAAGTGAGCATTTTTTCCTAGTCTTCGCCCACATATCTAATCAACTATAAAAAGTACATCAAGATAAAGCACTGACCCAGGATTCAGGAGGATATGAATTCAAATCCGGTCTCAGACACTTCACACACTCACTGTGTGACCCTGGGCAAGTCACTTAACCCTCATTGCCCCACCAAAAAATATATTAAACCAAATTTTCAACATGATAAGTACTAAATGTCACATTGATAGTGCTCATCTGACCTCTCCCAACATTTCAGACCAAATAACTTTAAAATAATGACTCAAATCAAAGTTATGAGTGTCAGAGCTAACAAAAAGTAATGGTGAAGCATTCTTTTGGCCAAAGAGGTTGGAAGGAAAGAACAGTGACACTGGTGTAGAGGCTGTCCTTGAAAATAAATTGAGGGGCAACTAGGTGGAGCAGTGAATAAAGCACCGGCCCTAGATTCAGGAGGACATGAGTTCAAATCCAGCCTCAGAAACTTGAAACTTACTAGCTGTGTGACCCTGGGCAAGTCACTTAACTCTCATTGCCCCGCCCAAAATAAATAATAAATTGAGGGAGATATTTTAAGAATTATTGAATTATCTGAATGCTATGATCAAACAAAGAGCTTAGACATCATATTTCAAGAAATTATCAAGGAAAACTGAATTAATATGCCAAAAGCAGAATATAAAATAGAAACTGACAGACTACCAATCTCCACCTAAAAGATATCCAGAATTGAAACTCTAAAGAATATTATAGACAAATCCAAGCACTCCAAGATCAAAGAAAAAAAAATGTAAAACAGTCGGAAAGAAATCATTCAAATACCATTGGGTCGCCATCAAGATCACACAAGATGTAGCAGCTACTACATTAAAGCAGTGGAAGGCTTGGGAATATGATACTCCTGATGGCAAAGGAGCTGAATAATCTACCCAGTGTGATAAAATAATGGGATTTAGCAGATACTCAGCCTGCACCATTCATAGGTGAAGAGATTTCAGATAGACCTGAGGTAGACGCTAAAGAGGTAAAAACCCTAACGATAGCAACTGTTAAAGAGCAAAGAGAGTTCAGAGGAAACAGGCAGTTCCCATTTAAGAATCCCACTGATCAGTTAAATGCTTTGGGACTCAGTCTTCGTAAAGTATCAGGAGACGGAAATTGCCTTTTTAGGGCTTTAGCAGACCAGCTAGAAGGTCACTGTAGAAATCATCTCAGACACAGACAAGAAGCTGCTTCTTATATGATTAACCATAGACAAGAGTTTGAGTCTTTTAGAGTAAATGACTCCCCTTTTGAAGAATATGTTGATGAATTAAAGAAATTTGGAAAGTGGGGAGGAAATGATACAATTGTAGCATTTGCTAAGCAGCATCAGCTGAATGTTGTGGTTCATCAATTAAATCAGCCTTTATTGAAAATCAGTGGCACAGACAAAACTGATGCTACAGAACTCCACATTTTCTACCATAAAGAACATTATGATAGCATTAGAAAAATTAACGACAATTCAGAAACCCCTGCCACTTTGACATGCACAGAATTGGAGAACCAGTTGAAACAATGTGGCATACCCCAAATTCTGACTGCTTAAATACTTTAACCTTAACAAGCTTTTCCTTCTGCAGGTAAACTGCTTTTTTTGTTTGTTTGTTTTTTTTTGAACCATGAGTTTAATGAGTCTGTTTATGGTATTATGTTTAAAACCTATTGCTTGATTTATCAATGGACATATTGAATATTGACTCATTTCTTTTTGATGAAATTGTTTATCACTTTAAGTATCTGTTACTGTCATACTAGATAGAGAATTCATGTATAAGATAATGTGTTTACTTGCTAAAAGATTATGTAATAATGTCTAATATTATCAGTAATTTACATTCATATATCATTTACATGTCATTGTGACTATGTACATTGTGGGTATGGTTTGGAATTATTGTATATATAACAAGTACATCATCAGTTATGCAGCATAACATGCATTTTTACCATCATACTGTCTTTGGTGAAATTAATATGAGATTTATGAATTATGGAAACTTATCATCTCAGAGACTAACTGCTCTTACAATGAGTTTGATATAGGCCCTGTAGAGAATATATGTACAACAGGAGGAGAGACAGGTACATGTAAGTCTATGGTTTGCTTATGATGGCAACTATATAGACCACAATTGCTGGACACAGTCCAGTTTCTTCCTCTCACCCTTCTAAAAGTTTTCTTTTTCTTTCACTAAGTCTGATGGCATAGTCAGAATCCATCCACCTATGGCCTACTGGATGTCTCGAAACCATGAGATGTGATATGATAACCTTTCCATAACATTTTCAGATGACATAAACATGTTACTAAATTTGGCTTTGATCCAGACACATGGTGGTAAGAAGTGTTATAGATTGCATAACTACCTCAACTCTCTATTATATAAAGGAGGGAATGTAATGGAATGTACTAAATTTGATCATTGACAACGCTATGCTAAGGTTTAGTAAAAAATCCAGCAATTCAGTTAAAGAAGAAGAATCCAGCTTTCCAGACCAGAATCCAGCTTCCTCCTGATGACATCTTACCACTCCAAGAAGACAAGAGAACTAAGAAAAGACTTCCAAAGACTTAATTATTTTTTACTGTTTCATCAAGGAACACCTGTTCCTAGAAGAAACAAAGGGGGGAATGTGATAAAATAATGGGATTTAGCAGATACTCAAAGACCCACCTGGAGATTAATCAAGACTGATTAAATCAAGTGAGAGTGATTGACTGCTGATTAAGCCTACTTCAAGTTAATTGGATTGTATCAAGTTAATTGGATTGTGATCATACCTGGTTATCCCTTAAGAAGGTGTAATTCTCAGAAACTAGACTGTGAACTCAACTTGAGAACACCTTCAAAGACAATGGATTTGGATGATGCCAACCAATAACCTTGAAGCAGTGTGTAAGGACCGCCTCTGTTCCAGATCTATAAATAAGCTTCCAAAAACAGCTTGGGGGGGAGTAGGAGTAGCTTTCTTTTTGCCTGCTTGGCGGGACTCCTGACGGCGCGGCACAGACTCTCTCTCTCCAAAGGTGGTCTTTTTCGGATTGGTGAGTTTTTATAATGAATATAGACTAAGCTTAGACTTAAGACGATTTGTATTGTGTTTCTACTTTTCTATCCTTCTAACCAACATCACCTTGTGACTATCATAAATATAAATAAAAGGTCTATCTAGAAAATTAAAACCTGCTTCCATTTACTAGTTTGGGAGATAAATTAAGGGAAAGGTTAAGTAGGGGAGATTTATGATCTAATATCCAATTTTAAATCTCACACCAGAAAACCTGAGTATAATCTTTGAAGTGACGATATATATTTAATGAAATAGAGGATTTTCAAGCATTCCTGATGAAAAGACCAGAACTTAATAGAAAATTTTACTTTCAAATACAAGACTCAAGAATAGAATAAAAAGGTAAATCATAAGGGACTGAATAAGGTCAATCTGTCTAGATTTCTTTATTTGTAAAAAGATAAAAATTATCATTTCTTACTTTTATTGTACTGATTTGACAATATAATTCATTTTATGCTGTATTTATTTTTTATAAATAGTTAATATCTGCTTGAACTCACATTGTTCAGGAATGCAGCTTTTCCTCTGAATTAGTTTAATGTTGTGGTTCAAAGGAAATGTTCTTATTGCTCATGTCATTAGGCCCTGTTACATCTGCTTGATTTCTGTAATCCTCATCCAAATTAACCTGGTGCCATCCTCCAAAAAGATGTTGTCTGTATTTGTCTGTCCTTCTGAAATTAGGAGAGGTTGGATCACCCCCAAGGGAGCAGAAAACCTGGTAGTTCTGCTTTTCTAGCCAATATTAAAAGATGCAGATGTGTCCCATAAAACAATTAACATTTCTTAATTGTCAGAGAGGGGGTATGATTGGCCACATCTGAATGTCAATGCACTTTTCCAGTTTAGCCAATTGTAAGGTTCCAAAAATATAAAGTTCTCCCCTGCTTTCTTATATGCCAATAAAGAGCCCTCCTTCCACTTCTTATTGGAGTCACTGGCCTTATTGACATGATCAGTTTGACCAACTCTGTTTATAGTTAAACTGATTTTGCTTGGAATATATACCTCATCTTACTTTTATTGCATTTATCAGCAACAATGGAAAGATGATACATGTAAATTCTAAAAACTTAATCATTATTAGGGTACTTATAACAATTCAACATAGACAGAAGATATGGCAATGAGTCAGTTATATTGGGATGATGAGAAATTTGGAAGTGCAGGAGAGTAGAGAAGGAAGAAGAATGTAGAAATATATCTTGCATGTGTTGTTTAAAATGAATTACAATGGACATAAGTCTTGGGTAAGCAAATTATTAATTTATCAATATTATATCAGTACAAGATTAACTACATGTTTCACAAACTTCCCGTGGTCTCAGGCTGCATGGTAGAGAAAGCAGGGAGAGAGCTTCAGAATGCAGTTAGTTAGAGGAGGAGAAAATCCCCCAAGAGCATCATGCGGTCTCAAAGTAAACCCAAGGGAGAGAGTGCAAGAGAGACCATGAGATCTCAGAGATCCAAAAGAAGCTAACATGGCTACCTGTCCAGGTTTTTTATTCCTTTTGATAGAAACATTGAACAAATATATTTTGTTAGCAACATTCAATTCTATTGGTTGACATGACTTCAAAGTTGTCTACATTAAAATGAACTCTGGAGATGACATCAGGGAAAATAATGCAGAAGACCCTTCACTCAACTTGCTCAAGGAAACATACATTATCTAGGTGTGGTTTAATCCTATCTCCATTCTTTTTGTTCCCTTGGGCTTGTACCAGATGAGATTTGATGAAGTTCCTCAAGGAGAACTGTACTTTCTGGAGTGGAGGGGAGGGGAGAAACGACCAAAAAGGAAATCTCTGGGTCCCTTGAGAAATTGATTATTAATAATTATTTTTTCTCACACACAAAAGAGGTGTGATGAAGAGTTTGATATTCTATAGGGAAATGCCAGGAATGGACAATGCTTAAAATTCACCTTAATTGGGGCAGCTAGGAGGCACAGTGAATATAGCACTGGCCCTGGATTCAGGAGGATCTGAGTTCAAATCTGGCCTCAGACACTTATCACTTACTAGCTGTGTGATCCTGGACAAGTCACTTAACACCAATTGCTTCACCAAAAAAAAAAGGGAAAAAAGAGAAATTCACCCTAATTTAAATGGGTTCCAACAGGGAATACACACACACACACACACACACACACACACACACACACACACACTTGATTATAGAAATCTATGTTATTGAATAGAGAAGTAGGAGAAGAAGGAAATAAGAAAAAAGGAAAGCTAATAAAAAAGAGCACTTAAGGGAAGGCAATAGATTTTAGAGGAGAGACAGGATAAAAGAGAGAGAGAAAGATAAACAGAAGAAAATAAGATGGAGGGAAATGGAAATTAATAATAATAACTACAAATAGTAAGAACTCACCCATGAAACAGAAGCAGATAGCACCATTGATGAGAAATGATAATCCAACTATTCTTTGTTTAGAAGAAACGCACTGGGGCAGCTATTTGGTACAGTCAATAGAGCACCGGCCCTGGAGTCAGGAGTACCTGAGTTCAAATCTGGCCTCAGACACTTAACACACAGTTACTAGCTACTTAACCCCAATTGCCTCACTAAAAAAAAAAAAAAAGAAGAAGAAACACACTAGAACAGGGAGACACATCAAGTTAAGATAAGAGACTGAAGAAGAATCTATTATACTTCAGCTGAAGTTAAAAACACATTTTAAAAAAGGAGGGATTATAATAAAGATCTCAGAAAAAGCAAAAGTAAAGATAGACCCAATTAAAAGAAATAAGCAGGGAAACTACATGTTGGTAAAAAGACACTACAAAGAGTGAAGCTATATCAATACTAAACATATATGCATCAAATGACAGCATCTAAATTTAGAAAGAAAAAAGTTAAATAAATTATAGCAGGAAAGAGTAAAATTAGTGGGGGGGGACCCCAAATTTCCTCTCTCAGAGCTAGATAAATATATCCAGTAAACAAATAAGAACAAAAGCTTAAAAGTTGAATAGGATTTTGTTTTTCTGTTTGTTTTGTTTTGTTTTTAAGATAGATACAATAGAGCTATGGAGAAAATTGAATTGAATAGAAAGGAGCAAGTTTTCTTAATGGCTAGGAAGTTTACAGAGGGAGAGAAAGTATTGGACTGGGAATTTTAAAAATAATTTAAAAAAATGTACAGTCACTTAATTACTTTTACCTGGTACCTGGATTACTTATGCAGTGTTTTATATCTTCTCCCTAAAGCCACTGTGTGATAAAAAATTCATGTGATTGTAATGGGAGTGACTAATGTTCCCTCACATGGGTTTGTGGATTTCTAAAACATTTGCAGTCATTTCATCCATCCACCTCATTGTACAAATGAAGGCATTGAAAGTCAAAGATTTTTTTAATTGCCCAAGGTCACAGTGTTAGTAAGTAGCAGTTCTGACTTTAGAAATTGAAAATGGATTTTTGAGGGGCAGTTGGGGGGGGCGGGGTGAGCCAAGATAGTGGAGTTACAAGAGGAAATAGACAGCAAAACTATACTAGTGGGGGGTTTGAATATACCCCTCTCAGATACATCTAACTGCAAAATAAATAAGAAAGAAGTTGAAGAGGTGAATAGAATATTAGAAAAGTTAGATATGATAGACATCTGGAGAAAACTGAATGGGTATAGAAAGGACTATACCTTCCTCTTGGCAGTATATGGCACATACTAAAAAATTGACCATTTATTAGTACACAGAAACCTCATAGTTAAATGTAGAAAGGTAGAAATAGTAAACAAATGCATCCTCAGTTAGTGATGCAATAAAAATTACATGTAATAGAGCCGTGGAAAGGTACGCTGAAAATTAATTGGAAAATAAACAATCTTATCCTAAAAAATGAATGGGTCAAACAACAAATCATAGAAACAATCAATAATTTCATCTAAGAGAATGACAATGAGACAACATCTATGGGATGCAGCCAAAGCAGTGCTTAGGGGAAATTTTATATCTTTATATGCTTACATGAATAAAAAAGAGAAAGAGGAGATCGATGAATTAGGAATACAACTAAAAAAGCTAGAAGAAGAACAAATTAAATATCCCCAATTAAATTCTAAATTAGAAAACCTGAAAATCAAAGAAGAAATTAATAAAATTGAAAGCAAGAAAACTATAGAACTAATCAATAAAACTAAGAGCTGGTATTAAGAAAAAAACAATAAAATAGATGTCTTTGGTTAATTTGGTTTAAAAACAAAAGAAGAAAACCAAATTACCAGTATCAAAAATGAAATGTGTGATTTCACCACCAATGAAGTGGAAATTAAAACAATAATTAGGAGCTATTTTGCCCAACTATATGCCAATAAATTTGACAATCTAAATGAAATGGATGCATATTTACAAAAACACAATTTGCTCAAGTTAACTGAAGAAGAAATAAAATCCTTAAATATGCCCATTTCAGAAAAAGAAATTAAATAAGTCATCAGTGAATTCCCCAAGAAAATATCTCTGAGGCCAGATGGGTTTATAAGTGAATTCAATCAAACATTTTTTTCCCCTGTGGCAATGGGGGTTAGGTGACTTGCCCAGTATCACACAACTCGTAAGTGTCAAGTGTCTGAGGCCAGATCCTCCTGAATCCAGGACCAGTGCTTTATCTACTGTACCACTTAGCTGCCCCCCTGCCAAACATTTAAAGAACAATGAATGTCAATACTATACAAAGTATTTGGAAAAATAGGTGAAGGAGTTCTACCAAACTCCTTTTATGACACATATGTGGTGTTGATACCTAAGCCAGGCAAAGCCAAAACAGAGAAAGAAAATTATAGACCAATTTCCCTAATGAATATTGATGCAAAAATCTTAAATAAAATATTAGCAAGGAGATTGCAGCAAGCGATTACCAGGATAATTCACTATGACCAGCTGGGATTTATACCAGGAATGCAAGGCTGGTTCAACATTAGAAAAAGCTATTAACATAATCAACCACATCAATAACAAAACTAACCAAAATCATATGATTATCTCAATAGATGCAGAGAAAACACTTGACAAAATACAACACTTATTCCTATTCTAAACACTAGAGAACATAGGAATGGGTGGAGCTTTCCTTAAAATCATAAGCAGTATCTACCTAAAACCATCAGCATATATTATATGTAATGGGGATAAGTTAGAGGCATTCTCAATAAGATCAGGGTGAAACAGGGATGTTCATTATCACCTCTATTATTTAATATTGTATTAGAAATATTAGCTATAGCAATCAGAGAAGAAAAAAGGAATTAAAGGAATTAGAATAGGCAAGGAGGAAACAAAATGTTCACTCTTTGCAGATGATATGAAAGTATACTTAGACAATCCTAAAGAATCAACTAAAAAACTGCTTGAAACAATTAACAACTTTAGCAAAGTTGCAGGATATATAATAAACTCATCAGCATTTCTATACATGACCAACAATGCTCAGCAGCAAGAGGTAGAAATAGAAATTTCATTTAAAGTAATGGCAGAAAATATAAAATACTTGGGAGTCTACTGGCCAAGACAAACCCAGGAACTCTATGAACACAATTACCAACCACTTTTCACACAAATAAAATCAGATGTACGTAATTGGAAAAATATAAATTGCTCATGGATAGGCAGAGCTAATATAGCAAAAATGACGATTCTACCTAAATTAATTTACCTATTCAGTGTGATACCAATCAGACTACCAAAAAATTATTAGGTAGAACTAGAAAAAAATAACAAAATTAATCTGGAAAAACAAAAAGTAAAAAATATCAAGGGAATTAATGAAAAAAATGCACCAGAAGGTGAGCTAGCCATACCAAATTTAAAGCTATAAAGTGGCAGTCATCAAAATTATGTGGTACTGGCTAAGAAATAGCATGGTGGATACATGGAATAGGTTAGACACTGTAACAATTGGAATGACGCCACCTGCTGGAGACTTACTGTAGAAGAGTTCCGCCCATGAAGTGAAGGTCTTTGAGGGCAAGACCAGGATTCTTTTCTTTGGCATCAGGAAGTGATGTCTGCTTGGGGGAGGAGGAAGGAAGAGACTGGCACTCGGTCTCACTCTTTTTCCTGAGGATGCTGGTGGAGAAGGGAGCTAGAAATGTGCTCTTCCTTTAATAGATAGGAATCTAGGCCTTTCTCTCTCTCTTTACCAAATTCTTATTCTCCTTAATAAATGCTTAAAAGTCTAACTCTTGCTAAAGCTTATAATTTATTGGCGACCACTCATTAAATGTTTTAGACAGTTTAGCTAGAATTTTAGCCCTTAACAGCACAGGAAACACAGTTGTAAATGACTATAGTAATCTACTGTTTGATAAACCCAAAGATTCCAGTTTCTGGGATAGGAACTCAGTATTTGACAAAAACTGCTGGGAAAACTGGAAGTTAGTATGGCAGAAACTAGTCATAGACCAACACCTTACACCTTATACAAAAATAAGGTCAAAATGGGTTCAAGATTTAGACATAAAGAATGATACCATAGATAAATTAGGAGAGGAAGGAATAGTTTACCTCTCAGATCTATGGAGAGGAAAACAATTTATGTCCAAACAAGAGATAGAGAATATTATGAAAAGCAAGATGGAAGACTTCGATTACATTAAATTAAAAAGATTTTGTACAAACAGAAGAAATGCAGCCAAAATTGGAAGGGAAGCACAAAACTGGGAAACAATTTTTACAACCAGCAATTCTGATAAAGGCCTCACTTCTAAATATATATTGGGAACTAAATCAAATATACAAGAAGACGAGTAATTCCCCAATTGAGAAATGGTCAAAGGATATGAACAGGCAGTTTTCTTCTTCTTTTTAAATTTGTAATAAAGTATTTTATTTTTTTCCTATTACATATAAAGATAGTTCTCAACTTTTGTTTATACAAGCTTTCCAATTTCAGATTTTTCTCCCTCTCTCCCCTCCCTTACCCCTCCCCTAGACAGCAGGTAATCTGATATATATATATATATATGATATATATATATATACATAATAACATTAAATATTTCTGCATTAGTCATATTATAAGAGAAAAATCAGAGCAATGACAAAAAAACCTCAAAATAGAAAAACAACAACAACAAAGACAAAAGAAATAGTATGGTTCATTCAGCATCTATACTCCACAGTTCTTTTTCTTTTAAACCCTGGATTTGGAGATCCTCTTCTATCATGAGTTCCCTGGAACTCTTCTGTACCATTGCATTGGTGAGAAGAATATAGTCCATCACAGTAGATCAACACACAATTTTGATGATACTGTGTACAACGTTCTTCTGGTTCTGCTCATCTCACTCATCATCAGCTCATGCAAGACCCTCTAGGTTCCTCTGAGTTCTTCCTGCTCATCGTTTCTTACACCACAATAGTATTCCATTACATTCATATACCACAACTTGTCTAGCCATTCCCCAATTGATGGGCATCCCTTCAACTTCCAATTCTTTGCCACCATGTAAAGAGCAGCTATAAATATTTTTGTACATGTGGGTCCCTCTCCCCTTTCCAAGATCTCTTTGGGAAAAAGACCCAAAAGTGGTATTGCTGGGTCAAAGGGCATGCACAGCTTTATAGCCCTTTGGGCCTAGTTCCAAATTGCTCTGCAGAATGGTTGGACCAATTTTTCCACAGCTTCTCCAACATTTATTATTTTCCTTTTTTGTAATTTTAGCCAATCTGATAGGTGTCAGGTGGTACCTCAGAGTTGTTTTAATTTGCATCTCTCTAATCATTAGAGATTTAGAGCATTTTTTCATATGGGAATAGATAGCTTTGGTTTCTTCAACAGGAAGTTTTCTGATGACGAAGTCCAAATTCTTAAATGTGATGTTTAAAATCTAAATGTGTGGTTGCCTTAAATTCGAAGCACCAGTCAATCATTTATTAAAGCATACCAGGTATTCACATGGAGTTCAGAAAGTTAAGGCCTATCTAGCCTAGAGTTCCAGCCTGGTCGGGTTCTTCCTCAAGTCCTCCCAACAAGCCCGCTTCGACCACGAACTCCCAGCAAACCCTTTTTATACATCTGGAGCATAGGTGATCCTTACAAACTCCTTCAAATTGAATGGTAGGCATCATCCAAATCCATTGGTTCACTGGACTTGAAGGTGGTCTAGAGTTAAGTTCAAAGTCCTTAGCTTCTGAGAACAATACCTTCTTAAGGGCTAGCCAGGTGTGATTACAATCTAATTAACTTGAAGAATCTTCCAAATCCCATTATTTTCTCACACAAAGGAGTAAAAAAATTAGGAATATTCAATGATGACATTGCTCTTGGATGATACATACTGATGTATTATTGTTGGTTAAGTGATTTGAATTTTTTTTAAATTTTAATTTGGGATTATTCCAAAAATTTTGCCTAAATTGCACTAATGAATTGTGTTTGGGGAAAATGAAATAACTGCCTATTGGTCCCCATAGATTTGTATTGTTGGATAACAGGGGGCCATACCAGAACAGAAGCCCTTTAGTCTGAGAGAGAACACACACCTCATCAAAAGAAGCCAAAGAGCATCCAACCCTTCTTCTCATTCCAATACAGAAACACTAGTATAAGGAAATTGTACTCTGAATGTGGGGGATGGGTGGAAGAGAATAAATGAAGGTCCCAGGGAGAAGTCCCTCACAAAAGAAAGGAAAATACTAGGACCAGATGTGCTTTTCCTAATTGTTTTTCTTTCTTGCAAGAGAGGATTCAAACAGGGGGCATGGGTGGGAAACGAGTGATTTAAAGATAAAAGGCATCAATCAAACCTTGAAAAATAAGTAGACAAGTTATAACTAAAGGCATGATCAGAGGTAGGTGATATGTGGGATAAGCTGGTCTTTCAGAAAAGGATTCGTGAAAAAAAATTGTTCTTGAAATTCTGAAGAAAGCATTCCGTTTCTTATAGGCAACAGAATATCACTGGGAGAGGGGCAGAAGAAAAGTAGGCCAGCATCTAACTGTCATGGGATACAGAGCACCCCAGAAGTTCTCTGGGGCACACCAAGGAATCTTCTCCTTAAGAAACTAAACCAGAGGACAGATAACCCTAGAGAGATAAACTGAAGCAAATTGGATTGAGCTAGCTTCGGATTCTTACTCTTCATTCTGGTCTCCCTTACCCTGGGGAGATAAATTTGGGTGTGGCTGCGGCCTTTATGTACTGAAGAGGGATCCGTAGCCACCCCTCACCCAATTCCTCTAGTCACTACCAGTGGGGGATGGTCCTCTCTCACTAAAGGAACTTTTCACAGGCAGATGGTCCACCCCCATCAGTCCTCTATAAAAGTACCTTCCAGTCTCCTGTTTGAGGAGATTTGGTGCCTCTGAGCCATGTGCTTTATGCCAAATCTCCCCATGAAAAGTCCAAGGATTTCTTTCATGGTTTCCCTCCCCCCACCCTTCCCTTCCCTTGCTCCTAAATAAACTATCACCTTATTCTAACTACGTTTTGTGTGCAAGAGGGTGTAATTCTTTAAAGAGGAATTCCCAAGAACCCCAACCCGTACCCCATTTTCCCACCATATCATAACCTTTACCATATACTCAAAATGGCCTGATACTGTGGTCCTCCAACTTGTCAGCTTTTAATAAGTATTTATTGTTATCTGATTATGAATTAAAATTAAAATGAAAGGTGGATTCTAAGTGCACTAATAGAGAAACGCGAAATGTTTTTTGCCAGTTAACTAGCACTGTCATGGTGAGTAAATTAAATTCATTGGAGTCATTAACCCATAACAAGCTGCAAGCAAAGGGGTTGGAGCATCAAGGTAGGGACAAAGTCCCTGCCTGGTAAATGGTACTTGAATACTACTAAAACTAGAGTTCTCAGATGAAGAGCCTGGAAAGAAGTCTAAGCTCAGGAATTCTTTATACAGACAAGAAAATCAGTGCTTTCTGTGACCTAGGGGTTTCATGAAGAAGAAATAGATATACTTTCTCTAGTGTGCCTTCTAGAGTGGGCCTAGACATTGTGAGTTAGGTTGAGTTTCTCCTTGTTGTCCTAAACTCCCTCTTTTTAGCAACTCAAAAGACTTGAAAGAGCTCTGGGCCCCTTTCCTCCTCTCCTTTTCCCCTTCTCCTCCCTCCCCTCCCCTCCTTCCCCTCTTCTCCCCCTCCCCTTCTGTCTCTTCCCCTCTCTGTCCCCTTACCTCCCTCTTCCCATCCCCATCCCGCCCTTCCCAGACTAGATGATGCAGTGGTGGAGATGGCTGAGGAGGCCATGGGAGCTGGCCAAGGCAGACATCAAAGAGCTGTGCCAGGACATGTTCTCCAAAATGGCTACGTACCTGACAGATGAGCTGATGGCTACCGGTGAAGAATATAAACTTCTGAAAAATATGAACAAACTAACTAGATTGAAGTACCTAGAAACAAAAGATATTTCAGTAAACATAATGAGAACTGCAAAATTTACTGAGAACTGATTCCCCACCCAGTCCCCTTTTTCCCAGACAAATGAATTGCCTTGGGCTGACCAGTCTTTGTCATTTCCAGACTCTTGATGCTTATGGATCTCCCCCAAACAAACTATCCCCTCCCAAAGATTCCCAAGTTTACTTCCTGGACTTTAGGTTATTATGTAAAAAGATTAATTTACATTAAATAGTTTCTGTCTGTGAGAAACTTACCTTTCCCAGGGGTAATTTCATAGCTCCCTCCATTCTGTTACCTCATAAAAACTCTGTCCTTGTTTCCCATCTTTGGGTATTCCTAGCTTCTGAGCTTTGAGATACCAAGAGCTATAGTTCCTCTGCCCTGATTAAAGACCTTATTTTCTCCTACATTGATTGTTTCCTTAATTTCCAGGTTAACAATAAGTAGAAACCTAAAGGACTTAAACCAGAAATATGCAGCACTTCAGCCTTATCTAGATAATATCACTTTAATAGAGGAGCAAGTTAGGGGCAGCTAGGTGGTGCAGTGGATAAAGCACAGGTCCTGGATTCAGGAGGACCTGAGTTCAAATCTGGTCTCAGATACTTGACACATACTAGCTGTCCAGCCAAAAAAAAAAAAAAAAAACAATAGAGGAGCAGGTAGCAGCTCTTGATCAGGCAGCCTGAAAGTTGGATGCATATTCAAAGAAACTAGAAGCAAAGTACAAGCAGTTAGAGAGGTGATGAACTCTTCTCCAGCACAAAGACAGACTCCAGGAATGACTGCGAGGGGGTATTGAGCTGGGCCGCTTCAACTCCATAAAGGGAAGCCAGCTGGTCAATCCCTGGAGAGTCCTAGCCTTGCTTTGCTTGGATGAGTGACTGGCTGCCCCCTAAACTCTGCCAAGCCCTTCCTGTGATCATGTGCTTCATTGTGTGCCCTGGACCAAGGCTCAGACATCAGGATTAACCCCAGCTGGAGCAGACTCTAGGCTCCCGGCTCCTCCATGCCCCTGCCCCCTATAGGGTTCCTCTTTGACTGTTCTGAATGTGCCCCTCCTCCATCTCCCTCCTCGTGTTCTTGAAATTGGATAATAAATGTTGATTTCTTTAAAAAAAAAAAAGAGCTCTGGTCTTTAACATGAGTAATATCTCTGAGAAAGAAATAGGGAGGTAAGACCCAAGACAAATGTAGAGTTAGTAAGAAAACATCAATTTTCATTTTTGCAAATGCATAACTAAGCAATCAATATTTTGAACTAAGGCACTGATTACTTCTATTCTTTTTTAATTATTAGATTTTATTTTATTTTATCTTATTTTTGCTGGGCAATGGGGGGTTAAGTGACTTGCCCAGGGTCACACAGCTAGTGTCAAGTGTCTGAGGAGAAATTTGAACTCAGGTCTTCCTGAATCCACGGCTGGTGCTTTATCCACTGAGCCACCAAGCTGTCCCTGATTAGTTCTGAAATTCTTGACCAAATCATAGAACATATTGAAAACCTCATCTACCACATTTAGCAAAGATCACTGAAAGTTATATGGTTTTGATATGGTGGGAAAATGGGGTACGGGATGTGTTAGGGATTGGGGTTCTTGGGAATTCCTCTTTAAAGAATTACACCCTCTTGCACACAAAATGTAGTTAGAACAAGGTGATAGTTTATTTAGGAGCAAGGGAAGGGAAGGGTGGGGGGAGGGAAACCATGAAAGAAATCCTTGGACTTTTCATGGGGAGATTTGGCATAAAGCACATGGCTCAGAGGCACCAAATCTCCTCAAACAGGAGACTGGAAGGTACTTTTATAGAGGACTGATGGGGGTGGACCATCTGCCTGTGAAAAGTTCCTTTAGTGAGAGAGGACCATCCCCCACTGGTGGTAGCTGGGAGAATTGGGTGAGGAGTGGAGGACCATCTCCGACTGGTAGTGACTAGAGGAATTGGGTGAGGGGGGCCATGGATCCCTCTTCAGGACACAAAGGCCACAGCCACACCCAAACTTATCTCCCCAGGGTAAGGGAGACCAGAATGAAGGGTAGGAATCCCAAGCTAGCTCAGTCTGATTTGGTTCAGCTTCTTTCTCTAGGCGTTATCTGTCCTCTGGTTTAGTTTCTCAGGGAGAAGATTCCTCGGTGTGCCCCAGAGAAATTCTGGGGTGCTCCGTGCCCCATGACAGTTTGATCAAGAACAGGTCATACTGGACCAATTCCAGTATCTTTTTTCATTGTTGTTCTTTTAAGCCTCTATTTTTGTGAGTGAGCTGGTTTGAGTATGTTGTTTTTCAATAATAAGATGAGCCCTTGTGTAGTATGACATAGGAAGCAACATGTGTGCATTCTTAACCAATAAACAAGTGTGGGCCTTCAGATAATACAGATAACCAATGGAAAGATATTATGAACAACTTTATTGGTAATTCTGAAATACACTGCCTATCAAATTATGTAGTGAACAATTTAGAAATACCCATAGCTAAAAGTATAAAATTCCATCCAGGGCCCCAGTCATCAGCTTGCTCCAAGGGCATAACTGGTTCCTGTTGTTTCCTACACTTGAGACTTGAGTAAATCTGTATTGGCTGGAAGGAAGTGCTAAATAGCTGATGGAGACTGATGGAGATTTGCCAGATGACCATGCCAGGCACATACATGGCCTCTGGCTGGACAGGGAGGGAACCTGGTTGAATGTAGAATGAAACGAAGCTTATTGGCCCTCTAAGAGGGTACAGTGGTGGTTCATTCTGAGAAGCTATCATTTGCAAGCTTTGATTAATATTATTTGATTGCATACATTTCAAAGTGTAAGTCCCATTACTATTTAGATGATGCACTTACTTAACAGGGAAGAGAGGGTGCAGAAAATAAGGCCTGTGAATTCATTGGCATAAACAACTTCACACTGTGTAAACTCAATTTAACAATACAGACCATGGCCTCCTTTGATGTTTATAGCCTTAGAGTTGCCATTGAAAGACACTGAGAGGTCAAATGACTTGCCCTATGTTCACAAAGTTGTTATATGTCAATGGATTATCAGTTTGAACCCAGGATTTTATGATTCCAAGTCCAATTGCCTCTTAAAATAAAATAGATAAAAATATAATATTCTATACTTGGGTTAAAAAAATCAACTTCAGTATTAAAATATGGGCAAGGATACTTTGTTTAAAAACAACTACAATAAAGTTTATTAGACCAATCAGCAGATGATGTCTGATAGCTTAGGAACTCATCTTTATGAATTTAAAATATATTTAATAAGGAAGAATTTCAGGTAGGTTGAGGAGATTTTTTTTGGGGGGGGAGACAGGGTTCTAAACAAATCTTTCCAAACCCCTCAAATGTGTCTGTCTACTTACTATGATAATTCCTGTACAATAATTAAAAGTTCCTAATCAAAATAGAAAGGAGAAAATACAGGAAAGGAGACTAATTCTATAGTATTTTATTTATGGATTTAATTGAATTTGCATTAATATAGTTATTTTTTCCAATCCAGGTTTTCCCATACAGGATTTATGTATCCTGCCTTTGTATCCATTTCTTGGTTATCTTTCAGATAACTTTTAGATTTCTTCCACCTGCATAATCCTTTTCTGAATCTCACTCCTCATTGGTGGTAGAGGAGGTGGGTATTATCCTTGCTGATTGACTGGATGATCTTTTATTCTACTTTTTTTTCTGTGTAGGTAGGGGTTAAGCCATTGAAAAGAAGGATTAGATGAAAGCTATTGGCTTGTAACACAAGGCTTTGATGACTGGAGTCATGATAATTAGATATTGGTGAGTTCTTAGCAATTCTGTTCTATGTCTACAGTCATCATTTTAAATTCTATCAGCCTCGCTTACAACCTCAGGCTGTCTCTGACTCACTGAAGGTTGTCCACAGTTTTTATGAAGACTGCTTACAGAGAAGCTATCTATAGATTTATATTAAATGCCTTGTCCTTATGCAGTATCTCTCATCAAAGTATTTTATACAGGTTAGTTAATTGTCACCCTTTAGGAATGATTCAGTATCTTGATTTCCATTTTCTAAATGAAGAAATGAAGGTGGAGAGAGGTTAAGGCATCTCACCAAGGACCTGAGAGCAAATCACAGACTGAATGCTGTTCTCTCATCTCAGGCTATTTAACCAATATCCAATATCCAGTTAAGTCCTGGGCCAATTTCATAGACCCCTTTCATCTTGTATTTCTTCTTTTAAAATAAACTAGTCTTTTGGAAACAATGTGTACCTCTATTGACAAATAAATCTTAGCAACTTGGGACTTAACTAAACTCCCTAATAATAAAGACTTCATTTGGAGAGAAACTCATATACAGTGGTTCATTTGCTCTACAGCAAGTCATCATATTATTTTATTCTGAGTTCATCACCTTTGTCACCAAGTGGGCATTGGTATTGATTTTGAGAGCAATTGTTATTCACATACAAGACTTAACAGTTCAGCCACCTGGATATCCCCATGACCCTGTTGGTAGTCAATGTTTCTGAGCATGGCCTTAGGTCACGTTACAAACTCCTTCTCTCTGTTATAGCCATTTGTCTAGCATCTCCTGGGGAATTAAAAGGAATCACAGAAGTTCTATACTAAGGTTATGGAACATTCATTTAGAGAAAAACAAATAACTAAAAAAAAAGTGAGTTTCTGAGTTCTTAAATCAGCTTCCATCTAGCAGAAAATGTTGAGGCGGCTCATATATATCCCTCCTCCCAATTCCAATTCTCAGGCACAGTAGGTGAAAAAATATGGCTGAAGGTTATAAGTGCTTTTATTTAACAACCTTTAAATGTTTATTTTAGCAAAGTGTTTTGTAAAAAGCCAGCTTTGTTTACTCTTGCTTCTGGCAATACTTTGAGAAGCTTTGTTTTATGAGGCCCATTATCAATTCACACATTTCTATAATTCAACTTCAAACCATTATTCCTAATAAAATCAGGATAAATAATTATTAACACTCAAAGCAGTAATTGCTATGAATCCCACTTGCATAATAAGTCTAATCGAACCAATGCGAGGAGGTCAAATAGTATAATAAGGAGGTAAGGCAGTAGAAAATTATAATATGAAAAGAGAGAGAACAATGGATGAAAGGACACAGTAGCAAATTAGAGGCTGCACAAGCTATCACAATGAAAGAATGAAGAATATTGTGTTTTGAAGATGAAACTAGGGAAAGATGTAGTTTATAGGTAGAGAGGTCTATTGGGCTGCCAGAGCATCCTCTTATGAAAATATGTTGAATTTTTATCCTCATCCAGTTAACACGGGGTCTTATGTTGTTGGATCAAGCTATTTATTGATATCGATAAACTACTGAGCTATTGACTGCATTTTTAAAGAAGAGATTTTTATACTAAAAGAAATTGACAGCACCTGAAGAAGAGAATGGGTTATTTGTTCTAAAATCCAGGGGGTGTGAAGCTGAAGTGTAAGGAGCAAGAGTTAGAGAAAAAGGAATTCATTTAGATGGCCAAGACTAAATCAAGTCTTTTTAAAGAGTCCCAAAACTGAGAGAGGCACCCTATGTGAATATATATAAAATATTGCATATTGATTAGATATTCTGAAATGGGAGAAAAGAATTCTGGAATCTCTAGTCTCTATGCCTCTGATTTTCTGTGGGTCCTTAGAGGGAGGTGTTAAATATACATACATATGTGTATTTATATTCATTTGTGTGTAATGTATATAGATATAAGTGTACACATTCACAAATGTCATGTAGCTATGTTTGTGTGTATGTATATACACAGACATATACACGGTGGGCTAAAAGTCACATGGTGGCTTTCAATATTTAATAACTCCTTAATTTTTTGTTTTTAATTTATAGTACCTTAGTATCATATACAGTACCTTTGGAAATGTATTTGTATTACATGTGAAAAATCAAATCTCGTAAATACCAAAAAACAAAGAAAAATAAGTTTCAAAAAATTTTAAAACATCATGATTTTTGGCCCATCCTGTATATGTATATGAGAGGATAACATAATGTAAAAGAAACTGTCATTGGAGTCAAGAAGACCTGAGTTCAATCCAGACCCAGACATTTATTTACTATATGCCTCTGGACAAGTTAAATAATACTCCATCTCAGTTTCCTCAATTTTAAAATTAAGGTGTTGCATTTGATAGCCTGTAAGTTGGCTTCCAAGTACAGTATTGATCTTATGATCATTGAAATGGTTGTTCATTAAAGTGGTTTTATTTGGTTTTCCCTTTTTTCTCTCAATATATCTTTCTTTTAAAATAACATGAATCATCTGCTTGTAGTTAAGAACTCAGCTTCAGTATATTTTGAAATGTAGCCTTATTGAATTTGGACCTTTCCTCTAAGGTGAGGAAGAAGGTGACAGAGCTGACGTTATTCATATGTAACCATAAAAAATTCATAGTTAACCAGAAAATAAATTATGTTCAATCAGTTTCTTATCTGACTTACTCATAACTGATGCATTTGTAAAGCCACCTAAGTAGAGTTTTTATTTTAAAAATATAAAGGAATATGTTCAAAAGGGGAAGGTAAACCACTCATACCAAGTCATAGAATTAGCAATTCACAGACCCTCAAAAAAGGAAGCTAACTCAAATTAGCCTTCATCCTCTATGACACCTCTTCTTTCTCTTTTTTTCCTCCCTGATAATTTATTCTCTCTAGTTTTCCACTATACTACCCTCTCTTGGTTCTCCTATTTTTCCAATCACTCTCATAATCCTTTGGTAGATCTTCATGTAGATCATGCCCACTAATGATGGGTGAGTTATGGAGTCTTGTCCTAAGTATTTGCTTCTCTCTGCAACCTATTTCACTTGGAATTTATTATAATTTCCATATTGATTCTTCTCAAGTCCATTCATCCAACCCTAATTTCTCTTCTGACCACCAATGTCACACATCCAACTGCCTCTTGGATATCTTGAACTTGATATCCCATAGATATCTTAAGCTAAACATGTCCAAAATTGAACTCACTATCTTTCTCCCCAAACCCTCCCATAATTTTTTAATTTTTACATTACTATTGAGGGTAACACCATTCTTCCTGACACATAGGTCTTTCAAACCTCGGAGTCATCTCAGACTCTTTCTTCTTTCTCTCCTCCCCTAGATAATCTCTTGTCAAGGCTTCTTGACTTTGCAATTGCAACATTTCTCATATACTTCCTCTTCTCTTTTCTGATACTTTTACCCTCCTGATGCAGACCCTCATCACCATATGCATGTGTTATGAATGGTATTCTTTCATTAAATTCTCCTTTACTAAAAGATCCAGAAAATTGTCCTCCAGCTAGGTCCACTATGTCAATATTTTTACTTTCTTTTTCTTATAGATCCTTCTGATGAAATTTACGCTCAGTGCATAAATAGTGTTTTTGTTTTTTGGGTTTTTTTTAGTGAGGCAATTGGGGTTAAGCGACGTGCCCAGGGTTACACAGCCAGCAAGTATTAAGTGTCTGAGGCCGGATCCGAACTCAGGTACTCCTGACTCCAGTGCCGGTGCTCTATCCACTGCACCACCTAGCTGCCCCAATAGTGCTTTTTTAATGTATAAAATACATTGAATACTGAGGGAAACAAATTAGATGGAAATAAAATATCAAAATTATAAAGAAAAAAACAAAAGAAATTAATTTACTCCAAGTTAGAATCTGTGTAGTAGATCCTTTTTTAAGAATGCTACAATATTATAAAACATGGTTTTGTTGGGATAGGAATAATAGAGAGCTCTCAAAATTTGTCATTACTGTTGTTTTAAACAACAACAGCAACAATAACAACAATGACAATTGTTCAGTCTTCTTGTTTTGTTCCTAGCCATTCTTTATAAAAGTACTAAAGCTGATTTGAATTTTCTATGATACTGCATAGTATGAAGAGATTACATAAAATGTAACTGAATTCCTAGTATGGAAGTTATTCTTCAAGTAATCATTGTAGATTTCACTTGGAAGTGAAAGAGAAAATAAGTTCTAGATCTTAGAGTGGTTACAGATAGGATAATTAAATCATTATGTATGACAGCCATTGAAATGTAAGAAAATTGTGTACATTCTCTATTAAGCCATTTCACTGTTTTATCCATTACTGGCAATGTGCCGGCAGGAACTGCTTATGTACAAACATTAAATTAATTTGATAGAAGCCTACATAGTGGTTACACCTGAAAGTAGAACTATTATGCTTTGTTGTTGTTTAGTTATTTTTCAGTCATATCCTCCTCTTCATGACCCCATTTAGGGTTTTCTTTGCAAACATACAAAAATTAATTGACATTTCCTTCTCCAGTTCATTTTATAGACGAGGATACTGAAGCAAACAGGGTTAAGTGACTTGCCCAGGTTAAATTTGAGTTAGTCTCTCTTGGTTTAGTATTCCGTCCAATGAACCACATAGCTCTCCCCATTAAACTTACTTTTGTACAGCATCTATACTCCACACTTCTTTTTTTTTCCTGGATTTGGAGATCCTCTTCCATCATGAGTCCCCTGGAACTCTTCTGTACCATTGCATTGGTGAGAAAAATCTACTCCATCACAGGAGGTCAACACACAATGTTGGGTGATACTGTGTAGAATGTTCTTCTGGTTCTGCTCATCTCACTCATCATCAGCTCACCCAAGACCCTCCAGGTTTCTCTGAACTCTTCCTGATTATCGTTTCTTACACCACAATAGTATTCCATTGTATTCATATACCACAACTTGTCCAGCCATTCCCCAATTGATGGGCATCCCCTCAACTTCCAATTCCTTGCCAGCACATAAAGAGCAGCTATAAATATTTTTGTACATGTGGGTCCCTTTACCCTTTCCATGATTTCTTTGGGAAAAAGAACCAAAAGTGGTATTGCTGGGTCAAAAGGTATGGACAGCTTTATCGCCCTTTGGGCATAATTCCAAATTGCTCTCCAGAATGTTTGGATCAGTTCACAGCTCCACCAACAATGCACTGGTGTTCCAATTTTCCCACAGCTTCTCCAACATTTATTATTTTCCTTTTTTGTCATTTTAGCCAATCTGATAGGTGTCAGGTGGTACCTCAGAGTTGTTTTAATTTGCATCTCTCTAATCAATAGTGATTTAGAGGATTTTTTCATGTGGGAATAGATAGTTTTGGTTTCTTCATCAGAAAACTGCCTGTTCATATCCTTTGACCATTTCTCAATTGGGGAATGACTTGGATTCTTATAAATTTGATTTAGTTCCCTATATATTTTAGAGATGAGGCTTTATCAGAAGTACTGGCCACAAAAATTGTTTCCCAGCTTTCTGCCTCCCTTCTAATTTTGGATGCATTGCTTCTGTTTGTACATTTTTTTAAATTTAATGTAATCAAAATCATCCATTTTGCATTTTATAATATACTCTATCTCTTGTTTGGTCATAAACTGTTTTCCTTTCCAAAGATCTGATAGGTAGACTATTCCTTTCTCTCCTAATTTACCTATGGTATCACCTCTTATGTCTAAATCGTGTATCCATTTTGACCTTACTTTAGTATAAGGTGTAAGATGTTGGTCTATGCCTAATTTCTGCCATACTTTCTTCCAGTTTTCCCAGTAGTTTTTGTCAAATACTGAGTTCCTATCCCAGAAGCTGGAGTCTTTGGGTTTATCAAACACTACATTACTAGTGTCATTTACTACTGCATTTCCTGTGCCTAGCCTATTCCATTGATCAACCACTCTATTTTTTAGCCAGTACCAGATAGTTTTGATGACTGCCGCTTTATAGTAAAGCTCCAGGTTTGGTACCGCTAACCCACCTTCCTGTGAATTTTTTTTCATTATTTCCCTGGACATTCTTGATTTTTTGTTTTTCCAGATGAATTTTGTTATTATTGTTTCTAACTCTATAAAATAATTTTTAGGTAGTCTGATTGGTATGGCACTGAATAAGTAAATTAATTTAGGCAGTATTGTCATTTTTACTGTATTAGCTCTGCGTATCCATGAGCAATTGATATCTTTCCAATTATTTAGATCTGATTTGATTTGTGTGAAGAGTGTTTGGTAGTTGTGTTCATAGAGTTCCTGGGTTTGTCTTGGCAAGTAGACTCCCAAGGATTTTGTATTGTCTACTGAAATGGAATTTCTCTTTCTATCTCTTGCTGCTGGACTTTGTTGGTCATGTATAGAAATGCTGATGATTTATGTGGATTTATTTTATATCCTGCTACTTTGCTAAAGTTGTTAATTGTTTCAAGTAATTTTTGAGTGGATTCTCTAGAATTCTTTCAGTATACCATCATATCATCTGCAAAGAGACATAGTTTTGTTTCCTCCTTGCCTATTCTAATTCATTTAATTCCTTTCTCTTCTCTGATTGCTAAAGCTAACATTTCTAGGACAATATTAAATAATAGGGGTGATAAGGGACATCCCTGTTTCACCCCTGATTTTATTGGGAAGGCCTCTAATTTATCTCCATTGCATATAATACTTGCTGATGGCTTTAGCTAGATACTGTTTATTATTTTAAGGAAAGCTCCACCTATTCCTAAACTCTCTAGTGTTTTTATTAAGAATGGGTACTGTATTTTGTCAAAAGCTTTCTCTGCATTTATTGAAATAATCATATGATTTTCGTTGGTTTTCTTATTGATGTGGTTGATTATATTAATAGTTTTCCTAATGTTGAACCAGCCCTGCATTCCTGGTATAAATCCCACCTGGTCATAGTGTATTATCCTGGTGATCACTTGCTGTAATCTCCTTGCCAATATCTTATTTAATATTTTAGCATCAATATTCATTAGGGAAATTGGTCTATAATTTTCTTTCTCTGTTTTTGCTTTGCCTGGTTTTGGTATCACCACCATATTTGTGTCATAAAACGAATTTGGTAGAACTCCTTCTTCACCTATTTTTCCAAATAATTTGTATAATATTGGGACTAATTGTTCTTTAAATGTTTGGTAAAATTCACCTGTAAACCCATGTGGCCCTGGGGATTTTTTCTTAGGGAGTTCATTAATAGCTTGTTCAATTTCTTTTTCTAATATTGGTTTGTTTAAGGATTTTATTTCCTCTTCAGTTAACCTAGGCAGTTTGTGTTTTTGTTAATATTCATCCATTTCATTTAGATTGTCAAATTTATTGGCATACAGTTGGACAAAATAATTCCTAATTATTGATTTAATTTCCACTTCATTGGTGGTAACATCACCCTTTTCATTTTTGATACTGGTAATTTGGTTTTCTTCTTTCTTTTTTTTAATCAAATTAACCAATATTTTATCTATTTTATTGGTTTTTCTTAAAACCAGCTCTTGGTTTTATTGATTAGTTCTATAGGTTTTTTTTGCTTTCAATCTTACTAATTTCTCCTTTAATTTTCAGGATCTCTAGTTTAGTATCTAATCAGGGATTTCTAATTTGTTCTTTTTCTAGCTTTTTAGGTTGCACGCCCAATTCAATAATCTCCTTTTTCTCTTTTTTATTCCTGTAAGCATTTAGAGCTATAAATTTTCCCCTAAGCACTGCTTTGGCTGCATCCCATAGATTTTGGTATGTTGTCTCATTATTGTCATTCTCTTGCATATAGTTATTGATTGTTTCTATGATTTCTTGTTTGGCCCATTCATTCTTTAGCATGATATTATTTAGTTTCCAATTGATTTTCATTCTACTTTTCCCTGGCTCTTTCTTACATGTAATTTTTATTGCATCATGATCTGAGAAGGATGCATTTACTATTTCTGCCTTTCTACATTTGACTATGCTCTTTTTGTGCCCTAATACATGGTCAATTTTTGAAAATGTGCCATGTACTACTGAGAAAAAGGTATATTCCTTTCTATCCCCATTCAATTTTCTCCAAACATCTATCATGTCTAACTTTTCTAGTAATCTATTCACCTCTTTCACTTCTTTCTTATTTATTTTTTGGCTAGATTTATAAATTGCTCTCTTCTCCATAGATCTGAAAGGTAAACTATTCCTTCCTCTCCCAATTTACCTATGGTATCATCCTTTATGAATTACTCATTATTTTTTTTCAATGGTATCCATTTATAGATAGAGAACTGATAGACTCAGAGTGTAGATGGAAGCATATTTTTCTTATCTTTCCGTTTCTTGCTTCCTCCATCCTAGAACATGGCTAATGCGTAAATTGGTTTTGTGTGACTTCATGTGAATAGTGGGTAGCAGGGGGATGGATGGATGGAGAGAGTTTGAAAGTGGAAATAGAAATAAATTAAAAAGTGAAAAATGAATAAGTCAATGAAGAATAAACAATATAATTTATAAACGACCCGTTTTTACCAGGTTGGATTTATTCAAGGAACACTATCATGGTTCAATATAAGGGAAAATATAATTGTCATTGAATTTTCTATTATTCTGATTTCATTTTCCTTTTAGTGCTTTGTAAATTTTCCTTGGTGTGGTCATTGTGTATGTCTTCCTTTTGGGTCATTTTACTTCAGTCTGTTTTAATACATATAGATGTTTCCATCAGACAGTCTTAGATGAGAGATAATGAAGTGGCTCATCCTACACCATGGAGAGTAAGGGGAATATTATGACAGAATATTTTAGTGCATTGTTAGACAGGGCCACTTTTCTAATACCAATGGAGGAAGAGATTGTTAATGACTGATGTAAAAAAAAAGTGAATAAAAATATTTAAAACAACATATATTATTTCTTATTTGAGGTAGTTACTTTTGATTAGACAATTTCATAGCTATACATTTTTACCATTTTAATAAAATGTATGTTATATTTTTAATCAGTTTTTTTAATTCTAAGTACATTGAAGTCATGATTCTAATCTTTTTATTACTAAAATTTGTATATAATTTGTATAGTTATAGTTTCCCTTATATTGAAAAATACTAGAAGGGATTGCTTATTCTCATATATTGAGCCAAACCTGTAATCCAGCACAACCCCTATCTCTTCATATAATGAAATCATCTTTCTAACATGCTGCTATAAATTCTATTAATCTTTCAATTAATTTTTAAGTTGCAATCAATTATTGATTTTGTTCTATAGTTTTCTTTCTCTTCTGTTACTCTCCATGATTTAAATATTTGGTGAAATGTGTATCATAGAAGGCATCCTGTTGTATCTTTTTTTTTTCCTATTTTCAAACAAACTTTATAATTGAAAATGAACTTTTTGTATGTTTGATGAAATTTTCTCATAAATAGGCTTGTTCCTTGTTCCTTTTTTCTCCTTTGGAATTTAATTTGTGGCTTGTTCTATTTATTTTCCTGAGACTTGGTTATTTAAATATTTTTATGGTTGCCTGTTGATACAGATCTTTTATATGTTTTTGTTAATATTCATCCATTTCATCTAAATTGTTGATTTTCTTGGTTAATAGCTGGGCAGTTTTTAATATTTTCCCTCATTAATTAATTTCATTTTTTATCTTTGATTCTGCTATCTTTGCTTTTAAAAATTCAATGATTGGGGCAGCTGGTGCACTGGATAAAGCACTGACTCAGGATTCAGGAGGACCTGATTTCAAATCCAGCTGCAGACCTTCAACACGTACTAGCTGTGTGACCCTGGCCAAGTCACTTAACTCTGATTGCCCCACCAAAAAATAATCAATTATCTAACAGTTTATATATATTTAAAATTCCTAATTTTATTATTTATTTTGATCGACTATCATTTTTGTTAATCTTTGATTTTAGGACTTCTATTTTGTTGTTTAATTCTGTTTTCTTTTTTAAAATATGTTGATATTTCAGATTTTCTTATTTGCATGCCAAATTAATTTATCAGTTCATTTTTTCTTTTTTTGTGGTTGTGATAAAAATGTTTAATGATACACATCTTCTCCTAAGGATTTATTTGGCTGTATTTCCAAAAAATTCAGTATATTGTCTCTTTGTCATTTCCTTTACTGAATATGTCTGTCATTCTATGATTTGTTCTTTGACCCCCAACTAGGTATTTATGCCATAATACAAGACCAAGTTATTTAAAAGTGCCAAGCAGTGCTATGAAATATGTATACTGTTTTCTTTTCCCATTTGACAATTACCAGATATCTATCATATCTAATTCCTTATAAGTATCAATGTAATGCTTAATGGCTTGCTCTGCTCAACTGTGATTGCTCTGCTTCTTTGTGATTGTTCATTACTTTGCAGCTATATTTTCTATTCCCCATAGTTTTAAGCTCAGCTATAACCTCATTTGAGATACTATTGTGCTCTTCAATAATAATAATCAGGCTTAAGAAGATCATCAAAATGATGGAGTAAGAGGAAGAAGTACAGCTCACATCTATTCCCCAACTACTCTACAAATATCTAGGACCTCCGGACATCTTGTGGACTGGGAAATCAAAGGACACAACACAATAGAACATTTGTCTAGGGCAATGCCACAAATTTAAGTCCCATACAAGTGATGATGGCTGGTCCTACAGAAAAGAAATGAGGTGGCAATGCTATGACTCTGAAACCCTACAAATTCCTCAAATTTGGCCCAGGGACAAGTGATGAGGCCAACATGTTTATATAAGAATTTGGCCTATAACTATATTGCTAAGAATCTGCAGAGCCATTCATCTAGCTCATAAAGGCTGGAATGGCAAGTGTCTATTAATGCAATACCACAGTTGGAAACAGTTATGTTGCCCAGAAACAAATGTTCCAGAGATAGCAAGGCTCAGACCAGGAAGAAAGAGATGAGAACATTTTCTAAATGAGACTACTTAGGACCCACTGAAAATTCAAAGCTGTGGGGCCTGAACTGACCCTGAGATATATGAAAAATACAGAATAACATACCTGGAGAAGACAAGGGTGTAACATCTGAAAATACAGAGAGGAACCATATGAGGCCCAAAAATTTACCCCAGAAGTAGATGGAGACTTTCTAACCCAAACCAGAATTCAGGAATAAAGGCTAAAACAATAGTTTAAAAAAAATATGTTCCCATGATAATTTCAAACAAAGCAGACAAGTATAAACAAATTTTATTAAATGCAAAATATGGGCCAGGCAATGTGCTAATCTTTGAAAATAAAAGGATATGTAAAAAAGTAGCTTTCAAATCTAATGAAGGAAATAAAATGCAAATAGCAATGTAAAACAAGTTTTAAACAGGATAAATTGGAGCTAATCCCTGAAGGATTCTTGTTGTTTCTCCTTCCTTCCTGTGGAGGACCATGACATTGGAGTGATGTCATGACTTTCACTGAATTGGACTTAAGTAATGAAGGGCTGTGCAAAATCATCAACCTCAGTCTCTCCTCCAGTGGCAAGATATAGGTTAGGACAACTGGAGATGGCTCCAGAATTTTGCAGTTAAATTACTTGCCCAGCATCAGACAGATAGTAAATATTTGAGGTATGATTTGAACTCAGGTCCTCCCAACTTCAAGGACAGTGATTATTCATTCTGACCCTGACCTGCCCCATCTCAGTAGGAAGACATAAAGGTATCAAAAACGCAGGCAAGGCTTATAGAAGGTGAATTTTTAGCTGAAACTTGAAAGAGATCAGGGAAGTCACCAGGTAAAGATGAGTAGGGAGAGTGTTCCAGGCATGTGGGACAAACATTGAAAATGCAGGGAGTCTGGAAGTAGACTGTCTTGTGCAAGTAATATCAGAGATCAGTGGCACTGAATTTTAGAATATTGCAAAAAGAAAAAGTCAACTAAACTAAAATGACAAAAAAAATGAGATAGAAGAATTAAAAGGAAAAAATACGCTGAAGTTTGAGAAAAGTGGAACGACAAAGGTTCATCCATATAGAACTATAGTGGAATGGGGCACACAAAATCTCTTGGACCACATTTCCCAAGACTGCTAGTTGAAATTGTAGCCAAACTAAGTTTAATCTTTATGCTCTTTTTATTAATATTTTGGAATCATGACCCATGGAATTCTCTATCCTATTAAAAGAGGAATAGGGTACATCCATCTTATTAGTCTTCTATTGCTGATATGGGGGGAGAGAGAGTACCATTTTATAAACTTCCCAGCCTTATCTGCCATCTTGGGGAAAGGAATATCACTATTTTTTCTGCTCCAATTGCTTGCCCTCTTCTCTGAAATACCCAAGGCTCTTAGAGAAGCCTACCTTTGAGTCATAATAGCATTAACTTTGAAAATGTCAATCATTAATTATTTTTTCACTTAATAATTAATATAATTTGACATATCTTTCACATCCCTTCAAGTCATCATCCAAACCCCATTCCCCATCTCTCTCTACTGATTCCTTATTTAATACAAAAGTGCATTTGTAGTAGAGCTTGGAATAAATAATACAATATTGGAAAAATTTAGACTATACAAATAAACTAACTAAAACACCTTTCTGTAAATGGATATACTCCTTGACCCAGAAAATTTACTATTATAAATATAACCCAAAGGAGGACATTGAATATAAAAATCACCATAGACAATAAAATATTTAGAGTTACCATTTATTTGGGAGCAAAGATTAATAAATTAAATGCACATCAATTGGGGAATGGATAAACAAATTGTGGTGTGTGAATGTAACACCCTTTCTGAAATGATGAATGTAATGAATGCAGGGAAAGACTTGCATGAAGTAATGTAAACTATGCTGAGGCAAGAAAACAATATACACAATCTAAATGGAAAAACAAAAACAAAAATCAAAATATAATGTTGAGAAATTGCAAAGTACAGGAATAGTTCTGAAAAAGAAAAATGAGAATACACCTTGTCCCCACTCTTTTGTAGAAGATTTGAAATTTTTATATATATATATAAAACATTAAACATATTCTGTATTAGTCATGCTATAAGAGAAGAATCAGAACAAAAAAGAAAACCTCAAAAAGAAAAACAACAGTACCAAAAACAAAAGAAATTGTATGGTTCAATCAGCATTCGTATCCCACAGTTTTGGTTTTTTTTTTTTCTGTATTTGGAGAGTCTTTTCCATGATGGGCCCTTTGGAATTTTCTGTACCATTGTATTGGTGCGAAGAATCTAGTCTGTCACAGTTCATCAACACATAATGTTGATGATACTGTGTATAATTTTCATCTGGTTCTGATCATCTCACTCATCATCTGTTCATGCAAGTACTTCTACGTTTCTCTGAACTCCTCCTGCTCATCATTTCTTTTAGCACAATAGAATTCCATTTTATTCATATACCACAACTTGTTCAACCATTCCCCAATTGATGGGTAGCCCCTCAATTTCAAATTCCTTGCCACCCCAAAAAGAGCAGCTATAAATATTTTTGTACATGTGGGTCCTTTTCCCTTTGTCATGATTTCTTTGGGAAAAAGAAATAATAGTGGTATTGTTGGGTAAAAGGGTATGCTCAGCTTTATACTCCTTTGGGCATAATTCCAAATTGTTCTCCAGAATAGTTAGATCAGTTCACAGCTCCACCAACAATGCATTAGTGTTCCAATTTTTCCACAGCTTGTCCAACATTTATTATTTTCCTTTTTTATAAATCACAATTTCTTCAGCCATTTCCCAATTGATGGGTATGTCTTCAATATCCAATACTTTGCTAGAACAAAAAGAGCAACTATAAATAATTTCCACAGATTTTTTCCCTTTTATTTGATCTCTTTAGATCAAAGAAAGATCTTTGAGATATCCAGAGACAGTTAATTGGTATATACCTATTTTTTCCCTCACCCCCTTCCAGCATTTTTCATTTCTGATAGGTGTGAGGTGGTACATAAGAGTTGTTTTTTTTTTCTTTTTATGAGATATTTTATTTTTTCCGTTACATGTAAAGATAGTTCTCAACTTTTGTTTATACATGCTTTACAATTTCAGATTTTTCTCCCTCCCTCCCCTCCCTCCCCCCTCCCCTAGACAGCAGGTAATCTGATATAGGTTATATCTATATATCTATATACATATACATATAGACATATATATATATACACACACATATATATATACACATAATAACATTAATCCTAATTCTGCATTAATCCTTTATAAACTTCTCTTGAGTCTTGTATGTTGAGATCAAATTTTCTATTCAGTTCTGGTCTTTTCACCAGGAAAGATTGAAAGTCCCCAATGTCATTAAATGTCCATCTTTTCCCCTGAAAGAAAATGCACATTTTTGCTGGGTAATAGATTCTCGGCTGCAATCCAATCTCCTTTGCCTTCCGGAATATCATATTCCAAGCCTTGCGGTCCTTTAATGTTGAAGCTGCCAGGTCCTGAGCAATCCTGACTGTGGTTCCATGATATTTAAATTGCTTCTTTCTGGCTGCTTGGAGTATTTTCTCCTTCACCTGATAATTCTGGAATTTGGCTACAATATTCCTTGGAGTTTTCCTTTTGGGGTCTCTTTCAGGAGGTGATCGATGGATTCTTTCAATGATGATTTTATCCTCTGATTCCATGATATCAGGGCAGTTCTCCTTAATAATTTCCTGGAATATGGTATCTAGATTCTTTTTCTGGTCATGGCTTTCAGGCAGTCCAATAATTCTCAAATTGTCTCTCCTCGATCTGTTTTCCAGATCAGTTGTCTTTCCAATGAGGTATTTCACATTTTCTTCTATTTTTTCATTTTTTTTATTCTGCTTGACCGATTCTTGGTGTCTCATGGATTCCTTATCTTCCAACTGTCCCACTTTAATTTTTAAGGTATTGTTTTCTTCAGTGAGATTATGCACCTTTTTTTCCATTTGGCCAAGTGATTTTTTTAAGGTATTGTTTTCTTCAGTGAGATTATGCACCTTTTTTTCCATTTGGCTAAGTGAATTTTTTAAGGTATTGTTTTCTTCAGTGAGATTATGCAGCTTTTTTTCCATTTGGCCAAATGAATTTTTTAAGGCTTTGTTTTCTTCAGCTTCCTTTTCCAAGCTGCTGATTCTTTTTTCATAGTTTTTTTGTTTTGCTTTCATTTCTCTCCCCATTTTTTCTTCTACCTCTTGCAATTGATTTTTAAAATCCTTTTTGAGCTCTTCCAGGAAGGCTTTTTGTTCTTGCGACCAATTCACCTTCCCTTGTGAGGCTTCAGATGTAGACAATTTGAGGCTATTGTGCTCATCTGAGTTTGTGTTGGCTTCTTCCCTATTGATACAGAAGCTCTCAATGGAGAGGGCTCTTTTTTGCTTCTTACTCATTATTGCAGCTTATTTATTTATTCTTTAAGTTGAGGTCTGCTCTGGGGGCACCAGGGTCCCTGTTTTGGGCTTCTTGTGCAGGTGTATAGGTGCTGTGTGACCGGGCTTTTACTCTGAGGCCTTTAGGGTGTGTGGAGATGCCCCGCCCTGCACTTCCTGTCTGATTGTGCTCGGCCAGCCAGGCGCCAGACCCCGGCGTCTGATCCCGCAGTTCGTGGCCCTCTCGGCCGGTGCAGGTAAGTTTTTCCACTGTCCTTCTTGGCCACCAGATTTTTGAACCAGGTTCCGGGAGCCTCAGTTGTTCGGCTGTGGCCCGCAGCTCCTGCTGACTTGCCCCGACGCCCTCAGCGCTGGGTTGCTGCCCTGCGTTGGGCCTCCCTTTTGCCTGAGTCAGACCGACCTTTTCCTGAAGTCTTCTAAATTATCTCTGGTTGGAGGACTGTGTCTCTCTGTCTCTTTGCAGGTTCTGTAGTTTCAGAATCCATCCAGAGGCTTGATTTAATGTTCGTTTTGAGGGAACAGAAGGAGAGCTCAGGCAGCTTGCTGCTTCCTCTCCGCCATCTTGGCTCCGCCCCCCCATAAGAGTTGTTTTAATTTCCATTTCTCTAATCAACTCATATCTTTTGACCATTTATCAATTGTGTAATAGCTCTTTAAAAAAATAAATCTGACTCAGTTCTATACTCAGTATATATACATATATGTATACACATACACATACATACATACACACACATATATATGAGTATGTGTGTATATATGTACATATATAGGGTTGTGTATATATATATATATATATATATATATATATAATATATATGACAAATAAAACCTTTATCAGATAAACTTGCTGTATTATTATTTTAATATTACTTCATTGTCTATGGTACCTTTTAGCTTAATGTAGTTTCCTTCATCATCTCTTTTAAGTAGGTCTTTTCTAATTTTTACTCTGTCTGAAATCATAATTACTACTCATGCCTTTTTTGCCTTAAGATGAAGCAAACTTGGGGCGGCTAGGTGGTGCAGGGGATAAAGCACTGGCCCTGGATTCAGGAGTACCTGAGTTCAAATCCGGCCTCAGACACTTAACACTTACTAGCTGTGTGACCCTGGGCAAGTCACTTAACCCCAATTGCCTCATTAAAAAAAAAAAGATGAAGCAAATTTGACTCTGTCCCAACCCTTTATTTGAACTGAGTGTCTTTCTGTTTCAAGTGTGTCTACTGTATATAGCAAATTCTTAAGTTCCTGTTTGTAATCCATTCTGATATCTGCTTCTATTTTATGGCTGTTCTTATTACACTCACATTTACAGTAATGATTACTAACTTTATTCCCCTTCATCCCACTTTCATCTGTTTCTCCCCTCATCTCTGTTTCTATCTCTCTGTCTCTGTCTCTGTCTCTCTTTGCCTTTCTCTCTCTCTGTCACTCCTCAAAATTATATGTTTTTCTAAATGCTGCCTCCCTTATTCCAACATCCATTTTATTCCTTTTTAGCTTGTCTCTTTCTCCTTCTATATCCTGCTTAGGTAAATTACATTTCTATGCACATCTAAGGGTGTGGATATATTCTCTTCCCCTTCATTGTAAAATCACTTCCTTGCATACCTCATTTTGAATCTTATATCTTGGTCTTCCCTATCACTGGTAGAACTTATTTATGGTCAAATTCTTTTTTCTCTTGTTAATTTTTTTCCAGCCTATTTTTTGGCTTTGAATTTTATGTAAAAATTTTACCATACTCACTTGGGGGTAATGAGGTACTATTCCAAGTTTCAAACTATTTCATGCTTACATTTTCTGAGCTAGTCCTAGGGATCTGCAAGTTTTGGGTGCTTACAAGGTTGTCTGATCTGGGGAAAGTGGTCACTGCTCTCCTGCTCTATACTCAGGCCTTAACAAGGAAAGGTTCCTGTTCCCCCATAGCATCAAGTGCTATGTCCCTTTCTACCTTGAAACAGTAGCCAAGGTTCCTTTGTGACCTACCACAAGTTTTCCTCTCCTCCCTGGCACTGAGACCTAGATTTTTATGTAAGCAATACAGTTGGAAAACAGTGCCTATTCCTGTACCCAGTGGCTGCAACAGGTCCCTATAATCTCTTTTTGACCAGTTGTCCAACCCATTTACCATCTCTCTGCTTTGAGCTCTTAAAGCTGCTGCTGCTTCCACTGTTTCAACTGGCTGCAATAAGGCCTACATCTGGTGTTGCCTATAAATGTGCTTGAGGTTGACCCTGAACCCAGTGTCACAGGCCTCTCCTACTAACCTTTTAAATTGTCTTAGACTGGAAAAAATTTCCCACCAGGACCACTTTTTGCTTACGTTATTCCAGAATTTGATTTGTGCCATTATTTTAAAATTGTTTGGAGATGAATGTTGGGAGATTTCAACTAGTTGTTGCCTCTACTAAATCTTCTCAGCTCTGTCCTTTCATATAACTTAAGTGCATCTTGTGTGTATATATATATATATATATATATATATATATGTCTATTGCTTCCATTAGAATGTATGCTCCTTGAAGGCACAAACTATTTTTTGTCTTTTGTCTTCATATTGTCAATTCAGTCACCACTTCCTCTCCGTTCTATGGGTTGTGTTCTCTCACCCATGGCTGGACCTCTTTGGAAGGATGGTTAGGAACTACTCCAGTATCAACAACTCTAAGATTTGTTCTTTTGTGTGCATTTATGGCCTCAGCCACTGATGACAAAGATCCTGGAGTTGGTTCAGAGCTTCACATAGTCCTGGGGTCTCCTGGTAGCAGAACTGTCTGAATTACTGACAGAAAATCTCCTGAGGAGAGGGTTTGTCCCCTCTTAAGATGGATTACTGGTCCCAAGAGTAATCTTCCTCCTCTACCTTCAGTGTTAAAAGTCTTCTTCTGAGACTTGGTTGTCCATGGCTACAACCTCCATCAATCTAGTAGCCATCCTGAGTTTCAACTGCTCAGAAGTCTTATTCAGTTGAATACTACACTTTGGGAAGATTTAACCCAAGTATATTCTTTTGCATAGGCTGTACTAAAGCACAATAAATAACGGTTAACTTGTCAACCTGCCATACAATGCTTTATAACTGATGAAATAAAGGTCAGTCAGAGAAAAAAAAAGTATTAGAAAGGGACCATTATCATATGCAGACTCATTGCCATGTATATTATTCCTTGTTAATTTCATAATCATTTAATGGCATTTTAAACATACATTACCACACCAAATACTTATAACCAACAAGATATTTAGGGAAAAACAAAAGTTTTCAAAATATAGAAAAAGCATAAGAATTCAACATGTGGAAATAATATTAAGGTTGTATCATTCAGGCCATCCTAAATACTTCTACAGTAGTTTTGAAGCTATTTTAAGCCAACTTTAAAAAAGTAAGTTTACATCTCAGTGTTTTTATTTAATTGAAACAGCAATTAATTTATTAATTTGTATTATATTCAACAGAAAATTAAAGATAAGAAAATAATTGCAGGACAGAGTCTTGTCCTAAAATTATTTCTATCTAAGACTCAATTGAAAAATCATGAAAATATCATAAGAATAATAAAAATTATAAATGATCAGGTGTCCCCCCCAAAAAAGACAGAAATTATTTTATTCTAGTAATCTCTTTATAACTTAATTTTAATTGGTAAAGTAATTTATTTTGCCTTCAGGCAACACTTCTCCATATATGCACTCTATCAGTATAAGGGTCTCTGGTGCATCTTCCTGAGGGCAAAAGGTTTATTAGTACTGAATTTGATGATGTTAACCCTAGTCAAAGATAAAACAATAGCCATATATCTTGTTTATAAAATTAGTCATGGACATTATCATGAAGTAAGGCAAATTTTCTTCTATATTCTCTCTCTCTCTCTCTCTCTCTCTCTCCCCTACATTCCTAAATATGCTAGCCCTTTCCCTTTCAGCTTCCCAGCATTGTCCTAGGAACTCCTTTTCTAGAGGGGTATTTGACTTATAAGCCTCATCTCTAATTGTGTTATGAAAAGCATGGGATTTCTGCCCCCCCCAAGGAATTTCTGCTACCCAAACATTGAATGGGAAGACTTTGAAAAGGCAGGGAATTCTTCCCCTTCTCTCATGTGTCAGCCTAGTTTACCTACTGAGAAAACTACTTGAGTACATAAGACAAAGCATTATCCTCATAAATACAACTGTTGAGAACAGTTAATTAGGCTCCCAAAGAATGAATGAAATGTTCATTTATCTGCTTGAGGTTAGAGCCAGGGAGTATTGCTCCTCCTGCTTTCTTAAACTCTTATTTTTTTAGCCTTGGTAATTATGACATCCTGAATAGGGAAATGCAACTTCTTAAAAGTATTGGGATGGCTATTTTATAAAAGAACAATTTTAAAAAATGGCATGAATGAGATAGTATGTGTGTATCTATACACCTATATCTCTCTATATAATTTATAAAGCAAGCACACAATTTTAAAGAGTTTTCCCATCAGCAATAGGGCACCATTACAATGAGAAAACCTTTAATTATATTGTAAAGGTCTGGTATTCCAGTAAAATGTCATTTCAAAATAAACTTCTAACAGTTAATTATCAGTGATATTTAACTTGTACAAAAATTAAATATCACCACATACTCCTGTGATCATTTTATTGCTTTTGTAGACATTTCAATATTTTAATGGTTTCCAAGTAACAATGAAAAAGGCTTGCCAGTAAGCATAGTTCTCAGCTTTATATGCATAACCGCCTAACCTTTCTTTGGCTTCATTACCCGAAATAGACCTTTGAGCAAGAGTAGAAAAATAGTGTATTGTGACTAAGGGATAAACATAAGATCATTTGTCCATTTCTTCTGTTGGCAAGATTCCCAAGAATTAAGTTTTGTTAATTATATGATAACTGACAATAGAATGCCAATGCACAAATAAGGAAATTACTCAGACTCTCTAGCAGAGGCCAACTATGATAAAGGAAGAATGAATTCCTGAGGAGTATTTCAGAAGCAATACCCACAGGACAAGTTAACGTTATGAAACACAAAATCAATCCAGGTCCTTAAATATGTGTTCTGTGTGGGAAAGTATATGATATTCTATGGATGAATACATTTTACCTTTTACTGAGATAAAAGGAAAATGGGGAAAGCAGCATCTGTAATAGTTTTACTCCTGGTTTTCCACAGAGACATGAGCTAGGATGATCATATAGAAAATTTGTAAGTAAGGATGTTACCCCACTCCAGAGTGATATCTCTCACATCTCCTGTATGTTTATGATCTCTGTCTTATCCATTGTCAAAACTTCTAAGATACTTCATTTACTTTGAGATATAATTGATGGCTTGACTCAAAAGGGCTTATCTACTTGAAGCACACATTTTTAGATGAAGCAAAGCTTTATCCTTAAACTGTATTCATGTTATTTTAATCATTAGACAGAAAATGGGGAATAATGTTTTATGCCATAGGAATATTTTTGGAACCCTTGAACCAATCCATGTAGGTAATAATCTTTTCTCCCCCTGTAATTGGGTTTCTCAGCTGTACAATTTGTATGGTAGGGAGTATGTGGTATGAAGTTATGGATGCTTGGGAGACCTAAAGCCCAGTTATATAAGATTAGCACTTAATAATTATTTTGATACCTTGGGGAAAAGTATAACCTGTAATCTCAATTATTTTGGAATCTCCTCTTCTTTTAGCTTTCTTGAAGATGGATTTCTTATTTAATTAATAAGTGAATGAATTAAAAAAAACATTTATTAAGTTCTTACTATGTTCCAAACAAGCAGTTATGTGGCACAATGGATAGAATGCTGGTCCTGAAGTCTGGAAGCGTCACATTCCTGATTTCAAATCTGATCTCAGGCACTTGCTATCTGTGTGACCCTGGGTAAGTCATTTAACCCTGTTTGCCTCAGTTTCCTCATATGTAAAATGATCTGGAAAAGTAAATGGCAAACTACTCCAGTATCTTTGCCAAAAAAATCCCAAATGGGATAATGAAGACTCTGACATGACTGACAATATGCCAAAAACCATGCTAATCACAGAAGATACAAATAAAAAGGTGTTGTTTTAGATACCACATTTAAGGTGGGAAAAGGTACTATCTATAATCTTCATTATTCTTTGAAATTTTGCTTTCTTTCAGATATCTTGAAAATTGATACTTGTGACAATGAATGAATCATTTAAAATGCAGTTATTAAGTAGAGTCCTTATAGAGGAACTTCTGGATTTTCTCCTAAGGTAGGGGAGATGAGAGTTTGCCAGTCCTTTTTTTTTCTAGCATTTCTTGTACATCATAGGGTTTAATTTATAATCCATGACCAAATCTCCTGGCTTCTCCTATTCCTTCTAGATTAAATCACTTCATTCTCAAGGTCATGATTAAATAACATTCTAATCAAATTAGCTAATACCCAAGTAGAATTCAAAAGCAATATGTACCTATATCACATAGAAAAGCATTGTACCTCACTTTCTACTTCCCCACATCCCAGACAGAAAAACACTGTTTAAGTTAAAGTTCATTTTTTCTAACTATTTCCTCCTGACTGCTTCAAGGAGAAAGATATAGCTATTCAACACCCTATTATAAATGAACTAGCTATCATCTGCAGCATGGGACCTAGAGAGATAAGCAGTCTAAATTGACAATAAATGGAAACACAGGAACTGAGATTTACTGGATGAGTTTCAGGGATTCTACAGGTCACCGTATTAATATAAAAATTGTAGTTGATTCATCATCTTCAATTTTCTACGTAAGTTTGGCTTCTATATCACTTGAATCCTGACCTCCCTACCCATTAATTAAAAAAATAATAATTCTAAAATTCCTATAGTTAGCACTCTTGATAATAACAAGTCTATTAATATCAAAGTGCAAATGTGATGGCTGCATTGCATTTTACAATATGGACCTAATTGTATTTCCTTTTCCTCCCTTAAAACTCCATACTTGTCCCACACCTGATGTCAAGTTTACATTCCAGCCAATCTGTGTCATGCTAAAAGTAAAGGCAAAGGAAAGTTGTGCTCACCATAGAATCTTGGTGCAAACATTATCTTCATTAGATATTGTAAAACAGAGGAAAAACAAGTCAAGACCTTGCTATGAACTTGTGGCTATAGCAATATATGGATCATCTTTGCATCTCTAATTTTCCTAGCCAGGTGGAAAATAATAGTTTCCCCCATATGAAAGTAAAGTCTTGCTTAATATGAAAAATGCAAGAATAGGCTAAAACTGTTCTATTGCAGAGTTAATACACTGCATGGATAAAATTAAATACAACAAAATATATTTTTTCAAATAATTGCATAGTAAATAGACTATTTTAAAATCAGCCTGTCTTTCAAAAATTTATATAAGTTGAATTAATATATGGAAATACTTAAATTTATCTGGCATCATAACTACTTGGAAGTTTCCTCCAATTTACAACATACAACAGTTCATCTGTTCATGGAGCTCTTTGGCTTTTGACCTGTAAACTCCTTGTAGACAAGGAATGTCTCATTATATTCTTCACATCCCCTATTACTAACTTAGTGTAGCCACTTAATAAATATTTATTAATATTGGAAAGTAGGAGAGACAGAGGGATAGAAGGAAGATGTAGAGAGAGGGAGGAAAGAATGGAAAGAGAAATGAGAGAAATGCATAAGAATCATGAGAAAAAAGTCAACAGTTTAAAAAGTCAAATGGAAAAGGAGATAAAAAAGCTGTCTGATGAAAATAATTGCCTCAGAATTAGGATTGAACAAATGGAAGCTAGTGACCTTATGAGAAACCAAGGCATGGTAAAGCAAATCCAATTGAATGAAAAGATAGAGGGCGGGGCAGCTAGGTGGCGCAGTGGATAAAGCACCGGCCCTGGATTCAGGAGTACCTGAGTTCAAATCCGGCCTCAGACACTTGACACTTACTAGCTGTGTGACCCCGGGCAAGTCACTTAACCCCAATTGCCTCACTAAAAAAAAAAAAAAAAAAAGAAAAGATAGAGGGCAATGTGGAATATCTCCTTGGAAAAGCAGCTGACCTGGAAAATAAATCCAGGAGAGATTATTTGAAAATCATTGGACTACCTGAAAACCATGACCACATTTGAACTCAGGTTCTCCCAACTTCAAGGCTAATGCTCTATCCACTGTGCCACCTAAGTTGCCTCATCATATTTGATAGATGAGAAAATGGAGGCTCAGTCAGGGAAGTGACCCACCCAGAGTGACAAAACTAAGAAGTATCAGAGACAGAATTAGAAACCATGTCTCTCCTGAACCCTAGATCACAGGTCACTAGACCATGTTAGAACTAATAAAATATCTCCTGTAACTTAAAATTTAAGATAATATCTACTAGATTTTGAGGGCAGCTAGGTGGTGCAGTGGATAAAGCACCAGCCCTGTATTCAGGAGGAACTGAGTTCATATCTGGCCTCAGAAACTTGACAATTACTAGCTGTGTGACCCTGGGCAAGTTGCTTAACCCTCATTGCCCTGCACAAAAAACAAAATACAAAAAAACAAAACAAAATTCTTTGGGGCAGTTAGATGGCACAGTGGATAAAGTACCAGCCCTGGATTCAGGAGAACCTGAGTTCAAGTCCAGCCTCAGACACTTGACACTTACTAGCTGTGTGACCTTGGGTGAGTCACTTAACCCTCATTGCCCTGAAAAAAAATCTACTAGATTTTGTCTTTGGAATCTCTCTATAATACCAGAATAGTGACTCAACCTTAACTAATGAGAATTTCTAATTTAGCTCATGTTTTTATAGGGACCTTGTTCTTTGCTCTGCAGGTCACTTTCCAAATGGTGGGATTCACAAACCAAAGAGCAATTTTTTTCTTCTGTTTTGTTTGGTTTTGGTTTGTTTTGGTTTATTTTGTTTGGGTTTGGTTTGGTTTTATATTGTTAGTATTTGTATTTAATAAGGATGTTAATACCCATGACATTGTGTACATATATCCTTATAAAGAAATTGTCTAAACCAAAGTCTTCTAATCAACATGTTTCAGAGGTGGGACTAGAGCCCAGGTCTTTGGAATTTAAAGCTAACTACTACTGCACAGCACTGTGGCTTATAATGACAGGATAAAAAGAAAAAAAAATAAAAGACAACACTTAATAGCCTTCTGTGACTTCCCCATGAGTTTTTAGAGCTAACCCCCAAGTCACATACCTGCCTAAATTTCAGTCTATTAAGGGAACCTTCATGAGAAGCAGTATATCATTTGCCTCCATAACTCTTCCCCCCTTTACCCCACATACCTGACAAATACTTAGACATAAATTGCTGCTACTGAAATTAGAAACAGCAAAGAGGAAGAGAGGATAGAATTCTGAGCTTGGAGTTAAGAAGAGCTTAGTTAGAATTTAGCCTTAGGGTTTCCAAGATAAAGAGCAAGTAGCCTTGGGGTTATTTGCAGACCAGAGCACAGGACAGTAGTGGAAAACCTGCCTCTTCTTAAATAATAACAACTAGGACCCTTTGAAGCTTGGGACAGTGCATCCTGGAAACAGTGACCCACTTTAATTAGGAGTTAAAGTTTAGAAATAGGCTAGCAAAATGAACAGACAGAAAAAAAATGTTCACCATAGATTCTTTGGTGACAAGGAAGATAGAGGTGCATCCTCAGAAGAGGATAGCAAGGTCAGGGCTCCTACATCCAAAGCTTCCAAGAAAAATATGAATTGGTCTCAAGCCATAGAAGCACTCAAAAAGGATTTTGAAGATAAAGTAAGAGAGGTAGAGGAAAAAAAAAACAAAAGAGAAATGAGAGACAGGAAAGTCATGAAAAAAAAAAGTCAACAGCTTGAAAAGCCAAATTGACCAATTGGAAAAGGAAGAACAAAAGCTCTCTGAAGAATTTACCCTTAGATACTTCATAGCTGTGTGATCCTGGGCAAGTCATTTAACCTCTGTTTGCCTCAGTTTCCTCAACAATAAAATGATGATGATAACAATACTTACCTAACAATTTGCAAAACAATAGGAGTTGGGGGCAGCCAGGTAGCACAGTGAATAAAGCACCAGCCCTGGATTCAGGAGGACCTGAGTTCAAAATCCAGCTTCAGACAATTGACCCTTACAAGCTGTGTGACCATGGGCAAGTCACTTAACCCACGTTAACCTGCAAAACAAAACAAAACAAAACAACAGAAAAATAGGTCTTCTTATGGGGCAGCTAGGTGGCATAGTGGATAGAACACTGGCCCTGGAGTCAGGAGACCTGAATTCAAATCTGGCCTTAGATACTTGACACTAGCTGTGTGACCCTGGGCAAGTCACTTAACTCCAATTGCCAAAAAAAAAGAAAGAAACCAAACCAAAAAAAAATAGGATTTATATAAATGTTTCTTTTTTTTCCCTTTCCCTCCATTTGCATTAGGAAGCATAGTCACTTCAGGCAGGTCCATGCTAAACCAATTGTCCATACAGACAAGATAGAATTACATGTCTTTTATTAGATTCTAGTATTTAAGCATTAGGAACAAAGAAAAGACATAATGCCCCAAGGTCAAACAGAAGGCCCAACTAGGACATAAAGGTGACAAAGTATTTGTAAATTTATGTCTGAAATGTATATGAGAAGCAAGAGGATATAGGATATCCCTTCAAAGGGATTCAGAAGACATGGGAATATAGATAAACTTTACTTCATAACATTGCTTTAAGTATGAAACTATTGCAATGATTGGCTACATAATTTCTATAAAGCAGAGTTCTTATATCACCACAACATTAAGTTTTAAGCAAAAGTTCTCTGGGACATTAAACAATTGCTGCTCTTTTCTGCCTCCCTTCATATGAACACATATATAAGTATAACACATTTGCCTTTATCTATGTATCTACTTACGTGTCCAGGTGTCTATGTATTTATATATGTATCTGTCTACCTACATATACTAGTATATATATATATATATATATATATATATACACATATATATATATATACACACATATATATATATATATACACACACATATGTTCATTACTTTAGAGTTGTTGTTGAGTTGTGTCTGACTCTTTGTGACTTTATTTGGGCTTTTCCTGGCAAAGATACTGGAGTGGTTTGACATTTCTTTTTTCAACTCATTTTACAGATGAGGAAACTGAGGCAAACATGGTTAAGTGACTTCCCCAGGGTCATACAACTAGTAAATGCCTGAGGCCAGAATCAAAGTAAGGAAGAAATCTTCCTGGCATCAAGCCCGACACTCTATCCACTGTGCCACCCAGTTGCCCTCATTTTTTTAGAGTACCATATAAATATCTAGCTATTGCACCAATTCTACCTATGTATTTATGTATTGCCTATCATATTTGTTTTATGAACCGTATTGGTGGGGAGAGCCGTGCTGAGAATTTCATGAAGTAAGGAGTTAAGGCCTTGTTGGATTTGTGGTTTTGATTCATCTCACTAGTCAAGTCATGAAATATTCCTGGCTCTTGCCTCCATGATAGGAGTAACAGATCAAGAGGGAGCTAATCTTATGTGAATAGTGATATCTGGTGGCAGTTTGGAAAAAAAAAAGTCTAGGATATATTTTTCTCTTCTCAGACCACAGGGAAGGAAGGCAAAACAAAGGGATATGGGCAAAGACTACTCTGATCAACTTTGTGTAATCACGACTGAACTATTTCCAATCCATATCCCTTATATTAGCTGCAACTGACATCCATTTCTGGCATGTTCATATATTTTGCTATAAACTTCAATCTATGGAACTAATTTTACTCCACATCAATATTTGTAGTCAACCCAGACATGTATTGTTCTTTATGTCCACTGGTTAGGGACATGAGAGTGAAGAGGAATACTGTTGGAGCAACATGGGACAGAGTGACTGTTCCTGCTGAAGCCTTTAGTTGGAGACCTTCTTTCAACTCAGTCAGAATTTTAGGGTCTCACACTACTCAAGGCCACTCACATAGCAAAAAATGATAGCCAAAATTTGAACTCAGGTCTCCTGACTCGTGGCATTATTTTAATTATAGTAGGATGTCTATAAGAACCTTCTCTGGTGAAATGGCTTAAAATACAGGTAAGACAGGTCACATATCAGGAATTATGTGGTGGTCATTGTATAATAATAAATTGAGATTCAAAGTAAATCAGGGTTGGGCAGGACAGGAATACTGATATTATAAGTCTCCTTAGGATTTCTGCTTCCTTCTCAAGTGTGCCCTTGAATCATGAAATTTCCAGGATGTGGGCATTTCTTCTAGTCTTTTGGATTCATGCTCAAAACTCTTTGAGCAAGTAGGGCACAGAGACCAGGCCATAGCAACCTTATAGGAACTTGGTCCAGGCAAGGGGACTGGTGAATCAGAGAGGACCAAGAACCACATAGAGTAGGACACAGGCTTAGGGCAAATCTCTGAGTCCAAAGCCAGCCTTTATGTGCTTAGTTAAACTTTTCTCTCATGAATCAGCATGAATATTGTTATCCTTCCATTCTTGTTAGACATAATATAACCAGATTGTTTTTCCAGGTCTGGGATGAACTGATGACAAGAATCAATTATATTTGAGTCTGAACCTCAGAATATATTTTAGTTATCTTATAGTTAGTTATGTTTCCAGGCAAGTCCATGTTTTTTGTTGAAATATAGCATGCAATTTCTCCTCAATAATGAAAAACATCTTTCCATAATATGAAACCACTTTAGAGCATGTTGCAATTTTTGAATACCAAAGTGCTGGCTACTAGAATGTACAGCCCTGAATAAAAAATGTTTCATTTTCATTATATTAGTTCCATCCTTCCTGGCAGTGAATGGATTGCTCTACCCCAGAGCCTGTAATGCAAAATTATCTTTTAAATATCAACCAAAATTTATCCAATCACCAATATTCTGTCCCAGGTGCATGTCTGTAATGATGATGTTGGTGGTGGTGTTGATGAAGATGAACTAGCATTAATATAATGTTTCCAAGTTTGCAAAGCACTTTACACATATTATCTCACTGGATTCTAACAACATCCCTCTGAAGTATGTACTATTATTTTCTCTGTTTTATAGATGAGAAAACAGTCTGAGTGGTTCAATATTTTGGTGAGAATCATAGGTACTGTCTGAAGGAGGATTCGAACTCAGTTCTTCCTGACTCTAAGTCTGACATTCCATCCACTGCATCATATAGTATTTCATTATTTGGATAGGTCTGTTTTTTTCCCTTTTTCATCTATATGTGTAATGCCTCCACCAGTATAAATTTAACCCCTTATGCTACTTTTTGTTCTGATCAATTATTGCTTATGACTTTTAATAACTTCTCCCTAGAAAATCCAGCTAAATTGCAATTTTTATCTTCATGTTAAGAGATATAATAGCACAGGACAGCTAGGTGGTACAGTAAATAAATCACTGGTCCTGGATTCATGAGGATCTGAGTCTAAATCCAGCCTCAGACACTTGACACTAGCTGTGTGACCCAAGGTAAGTCACTTAACCCTCATTGCATTGCAAATATATATATATATATATATATATATATATATATATATATATATAGAGAGAGAGAGAGAGAGAGAGAGAGAGAGAGAGAGAGAGAGAGAGATAATATCACTATGTGTTGATTAGCATGGGAAGGAATGTTGACTTTTTTGAACTGCTAAGTATTATGTAGTGGGATGATGTTTTTCTCTGCCAACTGGGTTCAAGTGAACAGAATTGTAAATAATAATATGTAGTCAATAACAAAAGGATGATAGAGACAAAAAAGAAGAAATAGAAGGAAGTAATTCTCTATTTCTTGAACTACTTTTTCAGTGTCAATGCAGTGTTCAGGCTGTCCATCTGTCATACATACCCAAGGTACATAACAGATTCAACTCCTTTACTAGTAATCTCTACTTGGTAATGTCTTTTGTAACATTGATTTATCAAAATCATTTTCATAATATTTCATAGCTTGCATATACCTACAATATTACTGTCTTTTAACTTTTGTTGCTTATTGAAAATTGGTTCTTCTCTGATATTACTCTGTAACATCATGTACCATCACACAGTGTCACCAAAAAATATGTATTCAAACAATAGGTTTTTGCCTAGGATTATTGAAGTTGAGAGACTTTTGAATGAACTCCATCCTCAATTCTGGGTCTCGTTTATTGTCTTACTTAAGAATTTGGGAGAATTTGAAGGACTAGTTTACATATAATTATCTACTTCAATGTACTGCCCATCCACCTGCATGCCCACATAAAATAGCCACTTGAAAAGACAGTGTTTGTTCCCATCCAGTTGACAGCAAAAATTATTTTTAATCCATATCATTATTACCATGAGTAAAATATAATCTTTGTATCTAAACAGAAGTAAATGATGTGTGTATGTGTGTGTGTGTGTGTGTGTGTGTGTGTGTGTGTGTGGAGGAGGAGGTCTAGATGGGTAATGGGGCACATGTGTAGGTAGTTTTGATGAGGATACAAGTATACTGGGTAGTATGGAAAACTATTGATGTTGATAATAGCAGAACACTAACATAGTGAGGAGAGAAAATCTGTGGGGAAAAAGGATAAAGTTTAATGTCAAGGATTATCCTTCCAAACTTTCCACCCAGTATGACAAACTCCTCTGTAGCATCTGCTTAAAATTTTCTAATGACCATTAATTGTTGAAAAAGCTCCAATTATTTGCAATTTCTCCATATATATTGAGCAAACTTTTGTGTTCCTGTAACTTTCACTAATCCATTTCAGCTCTGCTCTTGAGATTTGCATTAAATATGACTATATTTAAAGCCTCTTCCTATAAAAGAATCAGGGGATCATAATTTTAGAGCTGAAAGAGACCTTAGGGACCATTGAGTCCTAGACCCTACTTTTTAAAAATTATTCCAAAGTGCTGGAGTTTAAATCTTCTGTGTCATATGCTATCTTTGTGACTTGGTAGTTATCCTCTTTGGACACCAGTTTACTCATCCAAAAATTAATGTGTATTATATATATATATATATATGTATATAATAGTGTGTATGTGTTTTTAATGTGTATGTATATGTGTTTATGTGCAGCAACAGAGGAATGACAGTAAGATAAAGGACTTTCTACCAAAGATAGGACTTAATGGTGTGAATTGAATGAAGTCAGATAAGCTCTGATGCAAAATAGAGAAAGGAGACAGAGAGAGAAAGAGAGGATCCCCAGGCATAGGATACAGCCAGTGGAAAGACTGATGTTCAGAAATTAGAATTCAGTGTTGGAGGACCTCTGTCATTGGATCAAAGAATACATGGAAGGAAGGAGTAAGAAGACTGGAAAAGTAGAAAGGGACCAGATTTAGAAATGGTATAAGAGGCAGAGAATTTTATATTTGACCCTAGTGATTATAAAGAGCCTAAAGTAAAATGAAACATAAATGACCTACTATCTTCTGAGCACTTTGCTAGGTGATTGAGAGGTACAGCAAACTCTTGGAGATGCTGACAGGTGTTTACAGGACAGGTACAAATATAATCTGAAATTCTTCCTGTTATACCATGAGAACTTTTAAATTTGGCTATTAGGCTGGAATTCTTTGAACATAAAATGACAATGTCTATTCTCCTGTCAACATGGTGTGCAAACATGACTCCATATGAGTGCATCACCTCCTAGGCAGAATTATGTCTAGTATGAGTCTGGCTTCTGCTTTTGTCTTCTTTCATTTGATATAAGGGCTTACAAGATCATGATTGTAAGATAGCATATTCCTGCTCTGCTGCATCTGCATAATATCAGTATTAGATACCTTAGTATTTCTGATGAGTGATAGCAGTGGCCAAGAGGGAAAAGTTTGCCCACAGAGAGAAATAATCAGAAAGAGAAATTCACTTGGTATTGGTTGGGTGTGATCAGTTGAAGGTGATAATACATAATGGCAGCTTTTTTGCAAATGTCAGAACTAGACTTATATGCTAACTTCTCAGCTCATTGTAATCATTCAATAATTCTGTATTGCCTAGCATTCCAATTCCTACATTTTTAATATAATTGGCAATTTTATGCCAGATTCATGTTTGTAATCTTAGCACCTAAAAATAAAATAACTCCTCATCTTGTCCCCTACTAGGGATAAACCCACAGACTAGAGTCCAATTCAATTTTTCCTCAGGAATGTGATGAGAATTGAATTGGAGGACTGGGAAACATAGTTGAAATTTGAGGAGACTGGTATTCCAAAAGAAATGAACCAAGGGTAAAACACAAATGCAAGTAAAGGACATGGGTTGGTAAATTTCATTAGTTTCTCTAACTTCATCTTAATGTTTGCATAGTTGTAGTATTGGAGAGGAAGGGGGTGAGATTTTATGAGACAGATCTTCTCTTTGTGACTCCTACAGCCTAATGGGGAGAACCATAAATATGAATTGTTATTTAAAACATACATTTTATATTTATAAACCCAAGGGATTTGTGATATCTTAGGGAGAAGGTCCTTATTGACAGGACAGTTCATGGATGGCTTCATGTAAGGTATGTCACTTAAGATGAATTTTAAATGAAGAACAGACCAAGACCATGATGGAGAACATTCTAGGTAAAAGGAAAAAGTTAAGTCAAATAGATGGACAACACTTGGGTTTTTTGGGTGACAGCAGACTACCTACTATGGTGGGTCCATCCGTATGCTGTCAGACTGCATGGAAGTTAGCAGTATAAAATAATACTAGAAAGACAGAGTGATGTAAAATTGTGGAGGGCCCTGGTTGTCAGGCAATAAAGTGTAACTTAGTAAGCAATAAGAAGCCAAATAATTCTGTATAGACAGAATAAGATCTATATGCAAGGAAGGTTATTTGGCTAGTGGGTTGAAATACTACTTAGATGGGGCAGAAAATGGAGATGGGAAGGCCTAATAGGAAGATTGATCAGAGAGGAAGGGATTGTGTGAAAAGTACTATAGAGGTGAAATAGACAGGATTTGTGGAAATGAGAGGTCAAGTAGAGAAAAGAATCACAGAAAACCCTAAGGCTTCAGATGGGAAGCTATGTCAAAGGTGCTGTCACAAGGCAGCTAGGTAGCACAGTGGATAGAGCATCAGACCTGGAATCAGGAGGCCCTGAATTCAAATCTGACCTCAGAAACTTGACACTTACTGTGTGACCTTTGGCAAGTCACTTAACTCTCATAGGCTCACCAAAAAAAATAAAAACCCCAAAAAACCAAAACAATAGTAAGACATTTTAATTTATCCTGTGGCAAATATTGACAGATAGAACCCAAATTTTAAAAATCTGTTTGTAGGAGCCTTAAAAAAAATAGAGTGCAAAGGGATCTTGAGACTAAAAAGATTGAGAACTACTATTTTAGTCTTTTAAGATCCTTTTGGAGTCTGATTCTGTCATCTAATATGTCAACTCTCCCTCTCATTTTTGTGTCATCCATACATTTGATAACTGTGCCTTCTATCCCTTTATCCAAGTCACTTATAATTATGTTAAATAGCAGAGCACCAAGAACAGATCTCTGGGATACTCAACTATAGATCTCCTTTCAAGTTGATTGATTTTTTAGTTCACCCATTAAGCTAGTTTTAACAGCACATAATTGTTTCATTGTCATCTTTATATCTCTTTATATTTTCCTACAAAAATAGTATTAAATTCTTTATCGGACATTTTTTTTCTGAAAAATTAGTTAATGTGTTCTGAGATCTAATTAGTAACTCCTAAAAAAAAAAGAAAGAAATTTAGTTTGAAATTACTTGTTCTTGATGAAGCCATTCTGGATCTTAATATACCTGTTGCCTCTTATAGAATATTTCAGGATTTTCCTAGAAACCAAAGTCTAGTTTATTTAACTCTATGGCTCAAAAAAACCAAATCATACTTGTTTTTCCCCATGTTCTGTATCTGAGTCAGGTGATGAATTCATCAAGGACAATAAGATGTTTTCTTTCTATCTTTTTCTTTTTTGGTGGGGAAATGAGGGTTAAGTGATCTGCCACAAGATGCTTTTATATGCTCATTATTTATTTTGGGTATCAGTTCCCTAATCACTATTTCTATTTCTTCATTTCCAATATAACAGTCTTTTTCCTTGGTAGAGAAAAACTAAAATGAAATAATGAATATCTGCCCCTGTGTTTTGGTTATTATTGTTCCATCCTTTTCAAACAGTTGTCCAAGCCTTACTCTGATTCTACTCTTTTTCCCAACATTGTATAATAACAAACAAAAAAACCCTTTTTTATCGTTCTTAGCTTTCTTTGTGAATTTTAATTCACTCTGTGCTTTAGAAATTCTGATACCATTTTTCATTTTGGGAATAGCTATATATCCTTGGACCTAGAGCTGGAAAATGTTGGGTTCAAATCCATCCTCAGTCACTTACAAGCTCTTTAACCATTGGCAAGTCATTTTAGTTTTCCCACAAATTAAATAATAATAATAATATCAATTTTATGGAATATTTGTCAGGATATGATAAAATAATATTCACAAACCACTTTGAAGAACTTAAAACACTATAGAAATATTACATGACCACGATATCCTAATATAATCTCCTCACTTGATTTTGCTTCTATCTTCTGTGCACAGAAAAGTTTTTAGGATATAACTTGTTGGGCAGCTGGTGGTGCAGTGGATAAAGCACCGGCCCTGAGTTCAAATCTAGACTCAGACACTTGACACTTACTGGCTGTGTGACCCTGGGCAAACCACTTAACCCTCATTGCCCCACAAAAAATAAATAAATAAGCAAATAAATAAATAGATAGACAGATAAATAAATAAATTATATATATATATATATATATCCATATATATATATATATATATACATAACTTTCTTAATAGGGAAAAAATGAACATTTGAATCTTCAGACAACTAGCATTTTTCCTTTTCTATATAATTCTTTTTCTGCTTTTAGGATTTTGTTCCTGATTTTCTGATTTTATGTGGACTGACTTTCACTATAGAAATTTATTCTATGGTTTTCTACCTACATTTTCTTTGTGGCCTTTGAAATCTGATTTTTCAAAATCTAAAATTTATATCAGACTATCCTCAGTCTTCTCCTTAGGCTGGTGGGTGGCATGGTGGATAGAATGCTGCATTTTCAATCATGAAGATTGAAGTTTACATCCTGATTCACATTCTTATAAGCTCTATGACAGTGGACAAGTGACAAAAACTCTCTTAGCCTAGGTTTAGAACATATTTCAACCATTCCCAACGTTTTACTCCTTTATAGACATTCCAACTCTATCAGTGATTAGATAATTCTCTCTACTGTTTGCATCATTTCTTCTCAGGAATCAGGTCCTCCTTAGTGAGAAATAGTTTCAGTACAGAATTTGACATTGTTCATTCCTTTGTATTTTGAAGGATGAAGTTATCATTAATGTGAAAAAATAATCAGCTGTTCTACCTATGACACAGAACTCCATCTAATGGCTTCATAATTGAAGTTTCCTATCATACCTCTACCAAATTTGTGATCATCTTCTGAAGTTCCCTTTTCCCATTTTGAGTCATTATCACTTCTCACATGAATCATTATAATATTCCACTCAGCATCCAAAGTAATTTTCAGAAAGCTAAGGTCTAACTATGTCACTCCTCCCCTTAAGGGACTCATGTTTTCCCTTGTTACCTCCAAAAATCAAACACAAAGTCCATTGTTTAGCATCCAAGGTCATTCATAAACTTGTCCCTTCCTATTTTTATAAACTTCTTTCATTTTGCACCCTTTTAGAACTCTCTGATATGACTACACTACCCTTTTTTTTTCTTTTGCACGACAATGAGGGTTAAGTGACTTGCCCCAATTGCCTTACCAAAAAAAAAAAAAATGCTATGGAGGCATGAGCATGAGGTAGGACAAAGGGGTGTATGTATAAAGTATGAAGATCATTTAAGAAAATTAAATTTAAAAGAAAAATAATGATGTCAAAATTCCATTAGCTAAACTGTGTGTATAATATATACATATAAAATATATATATACACACACATATATATAGTGTGTGTATATATTATATATATATATATATAATATATATACACACATACATACATACACACAATTATTCTATACATACTTCTATTAATCAGTTCTTTCTCTGGATATGCCTTATGGTTTTACAGAGATGCCTAAAGCATTGAAAGGTTAAGCAATTTGCCCAGGGTCACGTAATCAGTATTTGTTTGTGGAAAAACTTGAACTCATGGATAATAACATGGAGATACCTAGGTGACATAGTAAATAAAGCACAGATTCTGGAGTCAGGAAGATTATAGTTCAAATCTAATTTGAGTCACTAGCTGTGTAACCATGGACAAGTCACTTAACCTCTGTTTGCCTTAATCCAATGGAGAAGGAAATGGTGAACCTTTGCCAAGAAGACTCCTTGGATAGTATTGGCATGTTATGTTCCATGGGGTCATGAAGAATTGGATACAACTGAATTGGATACAACTGAATGACTTAACAAAAATAACAACATTTAAATAAGTAGGATTTTATTTATTTTTTTAAATTACTGTTTCATTTCAATTAAGTAGTTTAATAAATTCCTTCTGACATAACTTGATAATAGACAAAATATGATAATGATCTCTGGAAAATGATTGCAAACAATATGCAATTTTGTATAGATGACAAAAACTCAGTTTTTTTAAACAACCTAGGAAATATATTGTATCTGGGGGAAGGTGTTAGTTAAAGTAAAAGGGAAATTATAATAATGTGAATATAAGGGAACCTCAAAGTCTGAAAAAAAAAACTTTTCTAGCAAGTACAAAATACCAGAAATCTTGTTATGTAGCAGATATCTATATAACTAAACCCATGGAATTATTTATTGAGGTTTCTTGGATTTATTTCAATGGGCGCCACAAAGCATTTTAGCTTCCTAAAGATAATGGAAGCATCCACACATATCTGTGATCTTGCTGTAGCAGAATTCTCTCTAAATGAATTTAAAAGCACAGAATACACACCTGGGAATTAAATAAGGAACTACATAATTTCTAGCCCTAAATAAAAGAGAAAAGAAAGAGGCAGAGAGGAAGGCAGAAACAGAGATAGAGAAACACAGAGAGATAAGAGAGAGAAAAAAAGAGATAGAAACAGAGAAATACAGATAAAGACAAGAAAGAATGAAGAGAAGCATAGAGAAAGAGGGAAGGAGATAAGTAGAAAAAGAGAGAAAGAGACAGAATGACCAAAAGCCAGGTTTCAAGAAGAGATACTGGCCTTGGTGAGTAGTTAATAGAGTTCAAAAAATTTAATTCATTGGGCAGCTAGGTAGCACAGTAGATAAAGCACCAGTCCTGTATTCAGGAAGACCTGAGTTCAAATCCAGTCTCAGACACTTGGTATTTACTAACTGTGTGACCTTGGGCAAGTCACTTAATCCTCATTGCCCTGCAAAAACCAACCAACCAACAAAAAAAAACAACTTAATTCCTTCTGAAGGTACTAGTTGAGTAGGGGTGATTCTATTCTCTAATTTGAAATATCTGGCATCCAAGTCAAGTAATTTCTTCTTGTAGAGGAATTCATTCATTTCAATTCAATTCAATAAGCATTAATTAGGTGTCTATTATGTGCCTGGCGCTGTACTAGGTGTTGGGTATATAAAGGAAAACAACAACAACAACAACAACAAACAGACAGACAGTAACAAAAGAACAACAACAAAAGCTAACTTCTGTTATCAAGAAGCTTTCATTTTGCTGGGAGAAAACACTATATACATCAATTATTATATAGAAAATATATATGTAATACAGTTATAGTCATTTCTATGGGGGGAGGTTGTGGCATTAGGAGTGCTGTTAACTATTTATAATTACAAGTGACAGGAGTTAAACTTTGCAGAATCTAGGATTCTATTATATGGAAGAAGAAATGAATGTCAGGCCCATGGGTCAGCCTGTGAAAAGATGTGGTCATTTAAGTTAAAATATCATATATGGGAAGCAAAAAGCATACCAGTTTGCCTGGAACATAGAGGGTGTAAAGTGGAATGATATCTAAGAAGTTGGGAAAGATAGGCTGGAATCAGATTTTGAAAGGCTTTAAACACTGAAAAGAGGAATTTGAATTTTATCCTGGAAGTAAGGGGAGCATCTTGAAGAAAATTATATGGTTAGATCTGTGCATTAAGAACACTAATTTTGTCAGCTCTATGGAGGATTGATTATAGAAGGAAGAGACTAGAGCCTGGTAGAAAAATTAGTCAAGGTGAAACATGATGAGGGAAGGAAAGGGTGGTACCTTGGTAAGTGAAGAGGTGATAAATGTGAAATATATATGTATATTGGGCAAAGAAAATTGATAAGACTTCATACCTGATCAGGCATGAGATGTGAAAAATTGAGAAGAGTAAAGGAAAACTAATTTGTAAACCTTGGGGACCTGGAAGGATGTTCTCAATAGGAAAAAATGGTTAGGACCTTGAAAAGGTATTTTGGACAGATGTTGGGAAGGACTCAGGAAGATAATGGGCTCTATTTCAGCTGGTTTTGAAAGGAGATAAAGGGGGCAGCTAGATGGCACAGTGGATAGAGCACCGGCCCTGGAGTCAGGAGGACCTGAGTTCAAATCTGGCTTCAGACACTTGACACTTGCTAGCTGTGTGACCCTGGGAAAGTCACTTAACCCTCATTGCCCCACCACAAAAAAAGGAGATATAACAGTGAACTGTGTAGCAGGAAGAATTCTGGAGTTTGTCAGAAAGCCAAGGTTTGAATATTAGACATTCAACAAGGTAATTAATACCTCTTGGTCTCTGTTCCCTCATCTGCAAATGAGAGTCGTTATAAATACTCTCTTATGTCCAGTTAGCTCTCAGCATATTATCCCATGAATCAATTTGAAAAGATCTAAGAAGGCTCCCCCCACCATCCCTCAGGAAGATTTTGTCTCTTTAATCCAAAGGATCTTAATCTTTCTGTGTTTGTTATGGAATCTTGTCGCAATCTTGTGAGGTGTATGGATTCTCCTTAGAATAATGGTTTTAACTATATAAAATGATAGAATTCACTGATAATAAAGGAAAACAAGTATATTGAAATAGTAATCAGAACAACTTTTGTCAAAACCAAGTTCACAGCTTAGAAACTGCTGTTCTACTCCAGTGGATGGGGACGTTGCCTGCATCTATTATATGAGCTGAGTAACAAAGGAATCTTTGGGGCTTTAAACTAATAAAGCATGGCAAAAATCCATTTAGCCTTGTATGAAGAAAAGAGAGCACACCAGAAAAGAACTCTAGTCAAAGCCAGAACGTGGAAGCAATGATATTCTAATCACATGCCCAGTGGGTGATGCCTGTTAGCAACCAGTAATAATCAGAAGATAAGGGGAGCAAGACTGAGAATTTGCCATGTGACCCTGGTCATGGGCAATGCCAATCAGAGATTACATACTCAGCAAAAAGTAATGATTACAATAAGACCAGATAGGGGCAAACCTGGTGGGAGAAACAGAAAAACAACCATGACAACATCAGAACTCTTGAGCTGGAGGCATGAATAGTCATTTTCATGCCTTTGTCCTGGCAACACACGTTTCCTATTTGTACCTCTCCAGGCATGCTCCCTTACATGTTCACTCTTCTTGTTTATGATATGTGTATTTACAGGAGATTGGAGGGATCTCAGTGACTTCTTTGTACTGGTCTAAGCTCTAGGAGAAAAAAAGCAAAATCATGGTTCCTGTCTTTAAAAAGCTCACATTATTAATTCCTCTATTTTGCATTTAAGTCATTGCAGCCTTGCACCTTTATCTATTTTTGGTGTTTTTACACATTTGTAGATAGTTGATATTTCTTTGTATAGTATACTTGGATAACTAGACTTGGACCTTGGAGTGCAAGTTACGTTTGGAGTCTAACTCCCACCTCCCTTCTGTAAAAGGCTGGAGCCAAGTCCTCTTGGATCACATCTATTTCTACCCATAGGGATTGACTTTGAGTATTATCTTCCCTTTGTCAGTGATGAATTCTTCCCTTTTTAATGGATGAAAATCTTGCATCACACCTTTATGGCTTTCCCTTTCTGTTCTTTCATCCCCACCCCCTACCATCTCTCCAGACCCCACTGGAGTTGAAGAGATTAGTCATACCTGGTCCAAGTTAGCCCATTAGCCTTAAAGCAAAAAGTTGAAAAGCTAAAACTAACAAATACTCCTGAGATCTAGTTTAATTTTTTTTTTCTGTTCTATTTAATGCTTCCTGTGCTCTGAAGAGTTGAAAATTGGTACTATTGGTACTATTCAAAGGACAATGAAGAGATATATAGTGGATGTGAGCAAGGCACAAAACATAACAAATAAATACAAAAAAAGTACTGGAATAAAGGATATTATCAAAGAAATACATTATCAAAAAAAGACATCTGATTTGCAAGAACAAAGGTTAACAAGCATGCAACTCACATTCTCCACTGTTATCATCACTGTGTGAAGAGATTGAGGAAAACCTCTCTCAGTATGAATGGACCATTTCCTTCAACCCTACCATTGAAAATTTATGGGAAGATATGGATAAGAGTTTTATTGGATATGTAGGTATTGTGGAATTTAAGCTGCATCACTAGAAATAATGTCCATGTTGAGAAAATCGTGTATCCTTCTAAGTAATTGAGTAGAATTAGGACCACACTCAAACCACTCTAGATTAGAAGAACATGTCAGAGCTTGTGCTTACTTAGCATACCCTCAAGAAAAAAGGGTTACCTCTATATCTGCCATCCATTTTGATCATTAAAGGAGAAATTTAGTACATGGAGAATAAGATATGAAATTTTCTATATGTAATACATAAGCAACTATATATGCTTCTTCTCACCACCTGGCAAACTTATAAACAGTAAATTGAATGAGAAGCCAAAGCACAATTAACATCCTAAAGAGAAGGATATAGCTCTTTGTCTTCCCTTTTGGCCTATAACCCAGATGGGAGGATGCAAACTTACATGTTAGCATGCCAAACAGTTCTCATTGGTGTTGTATAAGAGTAACTCCAACCTTTCTCCAAGCCATTTCCATACATCCTGGAATTCCACAGCTGTACACACTCTAGTCAAAAGCCATCCTTGGGAGGTCAAACCTCTGGCATTACTCTTACAAATCCTAGTAATGAGTTTTTCCAATAGGAATTAATTTTAACAAAGAAACACAGCTGCAAAAACTTTGTAATTGCCTGAAATGAACTTGGGGAAATTAAAAACAAAACAAAACACCCTAAAAAACAACAGTCATTCCTCCAACTCTTTCAAATCATTCACCCCCTAAGTCAAAGCTGGATGGAATCCAATGCCCTCTAGGAAGAGGTATGTATGCAAAATCAAAGGCAAAACACAGTAAATCCTTCAAAGTAGTCACTTATACTTCTCTTTAATTACCCTACTAGAAGTTTATATTTCAAATGTGACTACTGGTGTGTTTTTAAATATCTTTTTTATTCAGGACTCATTTAATATTTAGTTTATCAAAATATACTTTATCACACAGGATGTAGAAACTAAATCTATTTCACTGATACAGACAACTCCCAGATGTTGAAATGTCCCTACCAATTAAGATCAACTATTCCTTGTCAAATTATAGTTTTAAGAGCTACCTAGAGCCCTAAACATTAAGTGACTTTCCCAGATTCACACAGCCATTATCTCTTTAGAAGACCAGTTTGAACTTAGATCATCATGGTTCTCTATACATTATATATAAAGGTTCTTTTCATATACAATGATTAATTGAATATGTACAGATCATCTACCTCTCAGAGTTCTGGTAGGATATATAGTCTTAACCAAACAAGAGATAGAGACAATTTCAAAAAGCAAAGTAGACAACTTTGGTTATTTGAAACTCAGAAATTTATTTTTTTCTGATGAGGGTTTGGTATCCAAGTTATATAAATAATCATTCCCACATACACACGCATACACACACACATAGGTGTGTGTGTATGTGTGTGTGTGTGCATATGTATATGTGTGTGTTTGTTGTTGTTCTATCATGTAAGTCATGTTCACTTCTTCATGACCCTATTGATCTCTGTCCATGGGATTTTCTTGGCAAAGATACTGAAGTGGTTTGCCATTTCCTTTTCAAGTGACAAAGATTAAGTGACTTGCCCAAGGTCACATAGCTAGGAAGTTTATGAGGGGAGATTTGAACTCAGGTCATCCTGATGCCAAACCAGTAATCTATCCACTATGTCACCTAGCTCACACATACACATGTTTATATATATATATATAGAGAGAGAGAGACATATCCATATATGTATATATGAATGTGTATACCTAATGTCCATTCCCTAATACATAAATATTTAATGAATATAAAGAGTTTTAAAATAGGAAATTCCAAGTATTCACAAAAAACATGAAAAAAATGTTCAAAATCATGAATAGTAAAAGAGATGCAAATCAAAAAATTCTGAGGTTTTATCTCATGCTTCATAAATTTAAAAAAGAATGGCAAAAATGATAACCAGATGTTGGACAGGTTGTACACATGTAAACATATTAATGTTTTTGTTTTGTTTTGTTTTGTTTTGTTTTGTTTTGTTTTGTTTTGTTTTTGTTTTTGTTTTTTTTGGTGGGGCAATGAGGGTTAAGTGACTTGCCCCGGGTCACACAGCTAGTAAGTGTAAAGTGTCTGAGGCCGGATTTGAACTCAGGTACTCCTGACTCCAGGGCCGGCGCTCTATCCACTGCACCATCTAGCTGCCCCTGTAAACATATTAATGTATTGTTGGTGGAACTATGAAATATTACAATCACTTCATAAAATAGTTTTGCTGTTGTTGCTCAATTATATTTAAATCTTCATGACCCCACGGATCATAGTACACTAGACCCTGCTAACCTCTGTTATCTATCAGTCTGTCTAAACTCATGTTCATTGTTTCCATGATACTGTATATCCATTTCATCTTCTGCCATACTCTTTTAATTTTGCCTTCAATTTTTCCCAACATTAGGGTCTTCTCCAATGAGTTTCTTTTTCTCCTTATGTGGGCAACTTATTTAAGCTTCAGCTTCAGTATTTGAATTAATGTCTTTGAGTACCTACTGATGTAAAGCAGTTTGGAATCATGCAAACAAAGTAGCTAAAATATTCATAACCTTTTAAAACAGAGATTCCCTTCTGGGATTAAACTACAAGGAAGCCATTAATTTTAAAAAAAAAAGTCCATATACTATAAAACATGTATAGCAACATATTTTTTTTTTTGGTGACAGCTAAGAATTAGAAACAAAGTAGATACCTATCAATTTGGGAATAGCTAAATTAGGGAATATTACTGGGCTGCTAGAATTGATATATGTGATCAATATAGATAAACATAAGAAGTTCTATATTAATTGATATATAGTGAAGTAAACACGAATCAAAGAACAATACACAGTAAGTATAACAAAGTCAATGGAAAGGATGACAACACACCAAAAAGAAAAGTCAAATGTAGATGTATTAAAATTATAAAGATCAAATACGTCTCAAAAGAAGAGATAGAGAAGAAACCCTGAGGGCAGGGTTAAGATGGTGGAAAGAAGTCAGAAATTTACCTTAGCTCTCCCCACTTTTCCTCAAAAACAACATTAAATTAAGCCGCTAAATAGATTCTGGAGTTACAGAACCTACAGAAAGATGGAGAGACAAAAAGACAGAGAGACAAAGAGAGAAAAATTTTCCAACTTGAGATAATATAGAAGACTTCCAAAAAGTCGGTCTCACTTAGGTAAAAGGGGAGCACAGCAAAGCTTAGAACATAGAGGGTGTCTGGCCAAGTCAGCAAGAAGCTCTTGGCCACAGAATAGATCAGCACCAGAGGCCCCTTGGTCCTGGCTCAGAAGAATGGTTGTGTAGCAGGTCAGTTGTTAGACATGCCAGCCCCAGGTGAGAGGGCAAACTGACAACAAGAGAACCACCCACAGGACAGGTGCTACTAACCCAAGTCATCCCAGTGAAGGGAGCAAGCCCAGGACAGTGAGGAATCCACAAGCTATAGAGGTGTCAGAGCAGAACAACCAGCAAAAAGACCCCTATCCTACCCCACACACAAGAGGGTTGCAAGAGTAGCCCCTGTGCCCCAGGAGCAGAGCTCAAATTTATGTCAAAAAATAGGCTACACATGAGTAAGATACAGAAAAGTGCCCTTACAATTGAGAGCTCCTATGGCAACAGGGAAGACCAAAACACAAATTCAGATGAGGATAATACTGCCAAAATGCTTACATGTGATGTCTCAAGGGGGAAGATGAACTGTCTCAAGACCAAAAAGCTTTCTTGGAAGAGCTCAGAAAGGATTTTTAAAATGAGATGAGGCAGGTAGAAGAAAAAATGGGAAAAGAAATGAGAGAAATGAGAGTTACATAAGAAAATTATGAAAAAAGAGTAAATAGCTTGGTAAAGGAAGCACAAAAATTGACTGAAAAAAAAACCCAATTCATTAAAAATTACAATTGGCCAAATTCGGGGGGGGGGGGTGGCTGAATGGAAAAGGAGACAGAAAACCTTGCTGAAGTATATAATGCCTTAAAAATTCAAATTGGACAGATGGAAGCTAATGACTATGTGAGACACCAAGAATCAGTCAAACAGAATCAAAAGAATGAAAAAAAATAGAAGAAAATGTGAAATACCTCATCAGAAAGACAAATGACCTGGAAAATAGATACAGGAGAGGTAATTTAAGAATTATTGGACTAGCTGAAAGGCATGAAAAGAAAAAAAAAGGCTAGACACCATATTCTAGGAAGTTATCAAGGAGAACTGCCCTGATATTGTTGAACCAGAGGGGGGAAAAAAAGTCATTGAAAGAATCTACCAATCACCTGCTGAAAAAGACCCCAAAAGGAGAATTCCAAGGAATATTGTAGCCAAATTTCTGAATTATCAGGTGAAGGAGAAAATACTTCAAGCAGCAAGACAGAAACAGTTTAAATATGATGGAGCCACAGTCAGGATTGCACAGGACCTGGCAGCTTCAGTATTAAAGGATCAGAAGTCTTGGGATACGATATTCTGGAAAGCAAAGGAGCTTATATTGCAACCAAGAATCAACTACTCAGAAAAACTGAGCATTATCTTTCAGAAGAAAATATGGACATTCAATGACATTTGGGACTTTCAAGGTTTGCTGATGAAAAGACCAGAACTGAATAGAAAATTTGATCTTCAAATAAAAGACTCAAGAGAAGTATAAAAAGGGAAACAGTAAAAAATATTTAATAAGCTTAAACTATTTACATCCCTACAGGGTAAGATAATACTTATAACTCTTGACTAATGTTTCTCTATGTGGGCAGATAGAAGGAGTATAGATAGAGGGTATAGGTATAAATTGACTTTGATGTGATGATATAAAGAAAAATAAGGGGTTATAAAAGGAGTGTATGGGGAGAAGAGGAAAGGGGAGGTGAAATGGGAAGCAGGGAAGATTGAGGAAGGCAGTGGTCAGAAGCAAAACACTGGTGAGGAGGAATAGGGTGAAAGAAGAAAAAATAAAGTACAAACAAAGGGCGAAATATGATGGAGGGAAATAGACAGTAATCTGGGGCAGGTAAATGGTGCAGTGGATAAAGAACTGGCCCTGGGTTCAGAAGTACCTGACTTCAAATCTGGCTTCAGACACTTGACATTTCCTAGCTATGTGACCCCGAGCAAGTCATTTAACCCTCATTGCCCAACAAAAAAAAACCCAACAAACAAAAAACAAAACAAAAAAAACCCACAAAACAATGAAATAGAGAGTAATCATAACTGTGAATGTGAATGGGATGAACTCTCCAGTAAAATGGAAGTGAATAGCAGAAGAGAGATACACACAGAGTAAAGGTAAAAGGTTGGAGCAGAGTATATTATGATTCAGCTGAGGAAAACAAAATTTCAGGGGTAGCAATCCTTATCTCAGACAAAGCAAAAACAAAAATATGTATAACCAAAGAGATTAGGATGGAAACTGTTTTGCTAAAAGGCACCATAATCAATGAAGTAATATCAATATTAATCCCATATGCACCAAGTGGTATAACATTCAAATTCTTAGCAGAGAATTTAAGTGAGTTATAAGAGAAAATAACAAAACTATACTAATAGGGGATCTTAAATTTCCCCTCTCAGAACTAGATAAATTTAACCACAAAATAAATAATAAAAAAGTTAAAGTGTTTAATATAATTTTATTAAAGTTAGATATTGGATAAAGCACCAGCCCTAGATTCAGGAGGACATGAGTTCAAATCCAGCCTCAGATATTTGACACTTACTAGGTGTGTGACCCTGGGCAAGTCACTTAATCCTCATTGCCCCACCAAAAAATAAATAAATAAATAAAAATTATATTATTATTAAATATATATTATTTTTAAATAAATAAAAATAATAGATGTTGTAGTAGATGACTTTCCATGAGGAGAAAGGATAGGGATACATTAAATAATTATGGTACTATAACAAACAAAAATAGGAAATATTATTTAGAAATAATTTATCTATTATTTTGTATTGATTGTTTCTTCATGTATTCCTCCCACTCTCAGTGAAGTATCCCACAAAAAAGAAAGAAAATTAAAGAAAAAGTGGAAGAGTAAAAACAAATTAGTTAGGTCAATCAATACAATTAATAGTCTGAAAAAATTTTGTAGTGTTCCGCACCCATGGACCTCTTACCTCTTCAAAGGTGTTGGGGGAATGTGTTTTTTCCTATCTCTTCTTTGGGTCTACTAGTTCTTTGTTATTCTCCAATGATAACTTTCAATTATTTTGTAGTTATTTCCATTTGAATTGTTATAATATGTATTACTTTCTTAGCTCTCTTTACTTTTCTCTGTATTATTTTGTGTCTTTATTTGCTTCTCTGTACTTATTATTTTTGTTGTTTAATATAACAGAATAATATATTATATTCATGTTCCATGATTTGTTTAGTCATTTCCTCCTAATTGATGGCCATCTATTTTATTCTTAATTTGTTCTTAACACAATCAGTGTTGTTCTAAATAATTCAAAGTATATGGGAATTTTCCTTTTATCATTGACTTTCTTGGCTTATTATGTCTAGTATTGGAGTATCTGGGTCAAAAATGGGAATTTTATTTATTACTTACATAATTTAGATTCTTTAAAATTGATTAACCTGATTCACTATTTGTACTAGTGTGACTTTTCACAACACCTTAAACCCAAGTCCTTCCTATCTTTTGTTACATTTCTAATTTGTGGACCATAAGATGAAATTCTAGTGTAGTTTAGATTTGCATTTCACACATAATTCATGATATGCTCATTCTTTCATGTGATTATTAAAAGTGTGAATTTATTTTTTGAGATCCACTTGTTCATATCCATTGACCAATTCTCTATTAGGCAATTGCTTTTAGTCAACATACACATAGATAGATGGATGTGTATACACATATAAATGATGTACATTTTGTGTGTGCGTGTGTGTGTTTGTGTGTGTGTGTTTGTGTGTGTGTGTTTGTAACAGAAACTGCTCAGTTGTGGCCAAAAATTAGATCTCCTGCCTTGAACTCTCCTTTCCACTTCATGTTATCCGAGCCTTGCAGTATTGTCCTTATGTCATCTAAACTAAATTTAGGAATTCATCTTCTTCCTTAACCCCTCCCCCCCAAATATGCGTAGTTTACATGAATTTCAGATACCTTTGGTGATTCTCTACAAATTCCAGAAATATGAGTCAGCATTATTTTCCTGAAATATCAAGGACTATCTCTTTATCTCCCAAGTCACATATCTCTAGTTTCCGTTTCCCTGATGCAGAAACTTGAACTTAACTACAATTGCCAATATGTCCCCATATCCATAACTTTCTTTAATAGAACCACTGAAGGGGGCAGCTAGGTGGCGCAGTGGATAAAGCACTGGCCCTGGATTTAGGAGTTCCTGAGTTCAAATCCGGCCTCAGACACTTGACACTTACTGGCTGTGTGACCCTGGGCAAGTCACTTAACCCCATTGCCCCATAAAAAAAAAATAGAACCACTGAAAAGTTTCAGCCATTCTTTTCAGTCTTCTGTTATCAACTCCTTCTCCTGAGAAACCTTGTACAAAACTGGAAGTTGCAAAGGAGGAGAGAGCTTCATTTCAAAGTATTTCCAATCTTCAATAACTATTATTGCTATGACCCTCAAATATTATTTTTCAAAGGAGTGTTTCATACCCACCCCTGCTAAAACAGACTCAAGAATAACAATATGAAAATCATGGTTCTGCATTTAGTAGAAATGTGCATGTAAATCTTGATTTGGGTTCAATTGATTGTACGTTCTTTAAAGGCAAGGACTGTCACTCTGTCTCTTTTTGTATCTCCAGTGCTTAGCACAGTGGTTGGAACATAGCAGGTGCTTAATGCATGTTTGCTTTAAATGACTAAGGGGCCAAGAATCAAACTATGATAAGAAGTGGATTAATGCAACTATGAACTATGATCTTGTGACAAAGCATATAAAGGACTGTCCTTAGAATCAAGATCGTCTGACATACACTGTCTGTGTGAATCTGCTCAATTCAATTAATCTCTCAGTGCACTCTTGCAATTCTCAAAGATTAGAACCTCCACATCAATTGCACATCTGCATTTTTACAGGAAGTTTACTGTATAAGCAAAAGCAAAAGTCGAAACCAAGAATAATAAAAGCTCTCTATGATACCAGCAAAATTTAGAGGTCAGCTTTAACTTCTGTTGAGTTAATATTTTCTGTTGAAATCTTATCTTCTGAAAAGACACCATTGTTCTCCTAGCTGACAGCAGACTGAGGGTTTTCAATTTGAATATCAGTACCTGCTTTCACAAGTCTGTTATTTCTTCAGCACCAGATAATCATTGTAATAATGATTAGCTTATATTTCAGTACTTTGGGAGCCAGAGGGAAATGTACAATAATAGACAGAACATCAAATATAAAAGAATAATAGCAATATAGTGACTTGACCCAAGACCATTTCTCCATGGATTCCATTGAATATAAGATGAGAAATATGGGATTATAATGATGACAATGGACATTTGTACCACATTCTAAGGATAGCCAAGTTCTTTACAAATATTTAAAGGTATGTGCAACATATACCTTTTATTAAGATGCCTTTTATTAAGATGTGGACCTATGGAATTTTATTTATTTTTAAAGCAAACTTTTACTGAATACTCAATCATATGGGACATTTATTATTATTTAACAGAATAAATAAATTGAAACTTGGGAAGATTTTTTTTAAATTTACTTTAAAAAATGAGAAACCAAATACCAATGTGAGAGAAAGACATTACGGTAGGATTAGACATAGCCATCATGCCTTTTACCCATGCCCAAGTATACATTATAACATTTGATCCTAGGAGTCTTCATCTCCAGGCTATGATGTGAGAATACCACTACCTACTCTGATCCAAGTGGAACAGTTTGAAACCCATCTTTATATTCCCTGGAATGACCTTAAAACTGTTCATATGAAGAACAGTGACAAGTTTGTTTCTTTATTTATTTTTCCTTTTTAGATGATTCTGACCTTTCCTTAGAAATCAGCCTTTGGGAAATATCCCTAGGCTCTTTGGGAATGAGCCTGCATTGATAAAAAGTATTCAGACAGTGAACCTGATGAAAATATTTTCTTGTATATGTGGAGTCTTACATAGAAGTGGACCTACACCTACTTCTGATTGTAAGGACCAGATGAGAGAATTTCTAAAGCATTTATTACAGTACCTGGCACATAGTAGGTACTTAATCATTTTTCATTACCTTCCATTTATCTGTAATTGTGGAAATAAAGAGCTAGCTAGTTTATGTACTATTAGTAAAATTGATTTAGAGAAATGTTTACCAGTCTATGCTATGTTCAGTCATATTATTTTCTATTCTGCTGAGTGAATTTAATGAGCATGGGACCAATAGATTTTAAGGTCTTTTGGGGCTTGTACGGTTTGTTTTTAATCCTCATCTTTCCGATATCTAACATGTAGTAGGCAACTAATAAATGCCCACTGAATTTAAACATTGAATTGAAATAATTCCTCATCAGTTCCTGAATTAACAAAACTGATGGAAGGGAAACCTTGCTTACCACAGTTTTTAGTTTTGCCTCCAAACCTTGAGCAACCTAGTTGGCAAGACTTCTGTAGCAGATCATTTACCTATTAAGGAAAGTAAATGTGGCATGGCAACTGCCAAAACACTGACAGTAGTGAAGAAGTATCTATCTCTCCTTGCTGAAGATATTGGATATAATACAGAGTTTGCTGTCAACACTCTATCATTGCTCATGCCAACAAAGTCTGACATTACCTAAGAAAATAAATATACTGAAAGTGAGAGACAGTGTTTTGAAAGTGTTGTACACCGAACAGATATGGTAGAACTATCTAAACTAAAATTGAGTGATTTGTAAGTAGACTTGTAGTCAATCTCTGCCTTTATGATGAAGTGCCAGATAGAGGAGAGAAGGAAGGAAGGTAGGAAGGAAGAAAGGAAAGAAGGAATGAAGGGAGGGAGAAGGGAGGGTGGAAGGAAAGAAGGGAGCAAGGAAAGAGGGAGGGAGGAAAGGGAAAGGAAGGGAAGGGAAGGGAAGGGAAGGGAAGGGAAGGGAAGGGAAGGGAAGGGAAGGGAAGGGAAGGGAAGTGAAGGGAAGGAAGGGAAGGGAAGGGAAGGGAAGGGAAGGGAAGGGAAGGGAAGGGAAGGGAAGGGAAGGGAAGGGAAGGGAAGGGAAGGGAAGGGAAGGGAAGGGAAGGGAAGGGAAGGGAAGGGAAGGGAAGGGAAGGGAAGGGAAGGGAAGGGAAGGGAAGGGAAGGGAAGGGAAGGGAAGGGAAGGGAAGGGAAGGGAAGGGAAGGGAAGGGAAGGGAAGGGAAGGGAAGGGAAGGGAAGGGAAGGGAAGGGAAGGGAAGGGAAGGGAAGGGAAGGGAAGGGAAGGGAAGGGAAGGGAAGGGAAGGGAAGGGAAGGGAAGGGAAGGGAAGGGAAGGGAAGGGAAGGGAAGGGAAGGGAAGGGAAGGGAAGGGAAGGAAGGGAAGGGAAGGGAAGGGAAGGGAAGGGAAGGGAAGGGAAGGGAAGGGAAGGGAAGGGAAGGGAAGGGAAGGGAAGGGAAGGGAAGGGAAGGGAAGGGAAGGGAAGGGAAGGGAAGGGAAGGGAAGGGAAGGGAAGGGAAGGGAAGGGAAGGGAAGGGAAGGGAAGGGAAGGGAAGGGAAGGGAAGGGAAGGGAAGGGAAGGGAAGGGAAGGGAAGGGAAGGGAAGGGAAGGGAAGGGAAGGGAAGGGAAGGGAAGGGAAGGGAAGGGAAGGGAAGGGAAGGGAAGGGAAGGGAAGGGAAGGGAAGGGAAGGGAAGGGAAGGGAAGGGAAGGGAAGGGAAGGGAAGGGAAGGGAAGGGAAGGGAAGGGAAGGGAAGGGAAGGGAAGGGAAGGGAAGGGAAGGGAAGGGAAGGGAAGGGAAGGGAAGGGAAGGAAGGGAAGGGAAGGGAAGGGAAGGGAAGGGAAGGGAAGGGAAGGGAAGGGAAGGGAAGGGAAGGGAAGGGAAGGGAAGGGAAGGGAAGGGAAGGGAAGGGAAGGGAAGGGAAGGGAAGGGAAGGGAAGGGAAGGGAAGGGAAGGGAAGGGAAGGGAAGGGAAGGGAAGGGAAGGGAAGGGAAGGGAAGGGAAGGGAAGGGAAGGGAAGGGAAGGGAAGGGAAGGGAAGGGAAGGGAAGGGAAGGGAAGGGAAGGAAGGGAAGGGAAGGGAAGGGAAGGGAAGGGAAGGGAAGGGAAGGGAAGGGAAGGGAAGGGAAGGGAAGGGAAGGGAAGGGAAGGGAAGGGAAGGGAGGCTATCCCTCAATAATTGCCTTTTATGTCTAGGGATTCAACCAGTTATTAATGAACCTGATTGCATGATTATCTAAACCATGCCTCTCCTTTTCCCACAAGAATAACATCAGAGTTTGCTAAATTACTAGCTGAAATTTGGATAAGCTGTATTTCTGGGATTCTACTTATCTACCAGTCTAGCAACAATGATTTGTTGTTGTTGTGTGTTTTTTGGGGGTGGGTGGAAGGTTAACCTAGAAATTTTTGTTACTTATGTCATACTAACTCATAGTAATCATTTCTAAATGCTTACATAGCATCCTTGAATAAGTTCAAAGGTTTTGTGAGAAATTAATGTGAAGAACCCAAGTTTTCCTAGGAATTGAGTCCCCATGGGAATCTCCAGGAATTGAGACCCAACGATCACTACTATGTAATGGTAACAGGATAACAAAAGACTATGGAGCTATTGAAGGAAGCACCTAGGAAGCACAGAAGATAGAGAATTAAACTTACAGTCAGGAAGTCAAGTGAAGTCAACAAGTATTTATTAGGTATCTACTATTTTTCAGACATTGTGCCAAGTACCAGGGGATGTGAATTGAAATCCTGTCTGAAACACATAGCTATGTGACTATGAATAAGTAAGTCACTTAATCACTCTGACTGTCAGTTTCCTCATCTGTAAAACAACACCTACCTTGAAGTGTTGTTGCAAGGATAAAATGAAATAATATATGAAAAGTGCTTTGAAAAGCTTAAAAACTCTATGTGTGGATAAAGCCCGGGATTCAGGAAGACCTGAGTTCAAATCCAGCCTCAGACACTTGGCACTTACTAGCTGTGTGACCCTGGGCAAGTCACTTACCCCTAATTGCCTCACCAAAACAAAAACAAAAAGGCTCTATGTGAATGTTACCTATCATCAGCATCATTATCTTAGTCATAGTTGTGTCAAACTCTAAAGCAAAGATACGGCAACTAACTGGATATAGAGGAACAGTGAGAAAGAATAAAGAGTTAAGGATGATTCTGAGACTGAAAAAATGGGGCAAATGAACAAAATATTTTTATTAATAGTAATAAAGAGGTTAGGGGGAGATCTTGGATTTAAAGGAAAGATAAGTCAATTTTGGACATCCATCTTCTCTAGATGATCATCTTGGATAACACAGATGCAATAAATACAGAGATAACCACCACACTTACTTAAGTCAGTTATTCATTTCAATAACATTTCTTGCCAAATATTTTCCTTTATGGCCAATATGCAGTAGGGATTAGCTGATATATTATTGAATTTTTTTTCCTCATGTGATAAAATAATGGGATTTGGCAGACACCAAAGGGCTCTACCTGAAGATTGATTTAGAATTGTTTGAATTGGGTGAGACTGAGAAACTGACTGAGTACCTACTTAGGAATGATTAAATAGAGACCATGCCTGACTGGCCCTGAGTGGGGTGTTGTTCTCAGAGGCTGTGGACTACTGATGTCAGCAGGAGACAACCCTCAGCTTGAAGGACTTCTCCTTTTGGGGAGGGAGACAGGAAGTAGGAAGCAGATGCTGGCTCTCTGGATCTTCCTCTTTTGGCCTGGAACTGGCTTGGTGGTAGGAGACAGAAAATAGGAGGGCCCCCCTTTCTGTCTAGGACTTTGGCATGGTGAGGGACTTCACATGGACTGCTAGGAAAAGCAAGGGTTTCTCTCTGGCTATACCAACTCTCTCTTCACTAACTGCTAATCCACTTTAATAAATCCTTATAAGCCTAAACTCTTGCTGAATATATCAGTGATTTTAGCCAGCTTCCCCCCCAAAACTGGGGAGGGGTTGTTAGGACCCACATTTATATTTTAAACATCACAATCAGCATATAACTTGTAGTTGATCATAAAGGAAAGAGAGAGAGAGAGAGAGAGAGACAGACAGACAGACAGACAGACAGACAGACAGAGACAGACAGAGACAGACAGAGACAGAGAGAGAGAGAGAGGAAATGAAATAGCTAAATTACCCAAGAACACTGAAAAGGAAAATGAAGAAGTGAGGAAGCATGGATCTACCTAAGCCACAAATAAGTGAACATTTTTTGAATAATTAACAGGTAGCCAACCCTCTTGAAAGTCCAAACCTCAAAGTCTAAGAATGGAGATAGGCAGTACAAGTTGAATGGAAATTGAAAAAACAAAACAAAACATGAATTTCTCATAAAGTGACCCTAGAGTTTTTTGCTCTTGTGGGAAGGGGGTAAAGAAAAGAAGGTGTCACCTTTTTCACACCCACTGTGTTTCAAAGGAATTGAATTCAACATATTGTTTCTTTTCTCTGTCCTTTTTGCAGGTTCATAGAATCAATGCTCTATAGCTGAAAGGGACCTCAGGGGCCATCTTCTCCAAGCCTGTCATTTTATAGAAACCAAGATCTAAAGAGATGAGAGACCTTACTTGCTCTTAAGACTCTGAGTCTGCATCAGAATTACTAAGTCAAATGTTTTGTAAATCTTTCCCATATATGATTTCAGACAACTCAAAAGCTTTTGATTCAAATTTTATTGTTCTATATTGTTTTATCACTTGTTCAATAGAGATTATGGTACTCATCCACCTCATTATACTGTTGTAAGGAAAAGCACAGGAAAATAATTGCAGACCACCTAAGAAACACACCAAACTACACAAATGCTTGATAACAAGTGTAAACCCTTATCTTCTAGGTGTTAAAGGAAAATGAGAAACCCATCCAACTGTGTGGTTCAGGAAAAGACTGCCTTTATGGCCCACCGTGTTGCCTGGAGGCAAAAAATAGTGAGCTCTTATCTTAACATGGAAAACTATACCCATCGGGATTGCTCCTTAATGAACCAGCCCTTTAAAAACATTCAGCCCCAGTGTGTGACTCAAGGTTGACTATGGATTAGAAACAGAGGTAGCCCTGGTAATTTTCTCTAAATTTAACAGCCACTAATTGTATTGGAATACCCCCCTCCTTTGCTGATTACCTTTAAGTGCTCCATGAGATAAGGTGCTAATGAGATTAAAAACACACACACACACACACACACACACACACACACACACACACACACATCACCAGTATTGATGTTTCTGTGTTATACAAGATTTACTCCACTGAGTCTAGCCCAGTTTATGTTTCATTTCATATGCAGAATATGCTTCTGTTATATACAGGTGGAGGATTAATCCTCAAGTGAAGATCCTTTGCTTCCATCATTAATAAACAATTTTCTCCCATAAGGGCTCATAAGAGATATTATCTGTTCCTTTTTTGGTTATTTGGGAGGTCCTCTAGTCTTTCTTCCAAGAACTCATTACTTTGCACAGGGCTTTAAAACAAGGGGCAAATAAGTCTGAAGCATGACTCTATACACAAAAAACTGAATGTATTATTCCTCTAAAGAAGATGTACTGGGAAGGACAATAACAGGTATTCCATTTGGAAGGTGAAATTCCACAATGTTTTTTTTTTTTTCCTATACGAAGTCAATGGAATTTTTTAGGCTTATTTACAACATCGTTAAAATCACACTCATATTTTATCTCAGAACTGAAGAAGGATTGGAAGATAAGCAGTAGAGGTGAGATAGAGGGAAGGAAATTCCAACTAATGAACTTAAACACATAATTATTGAATGCCTATGTTTAGGATATTTGCTTACATAGATGTTACTTAAAGTGACAACTTGTTTGAGTAAGAGGACCTTTATCCTCCTCTCCCCCTAATACATAGGAACTAATACTTGTTTATATTTCCTTGATGTAGCAGTACTTTAAAGTATTGTTTTTACTATGGTGAAAAGCCACACAGAGAAAGAAACAATATGTTACTGACCTCTGAGGAAGGTAGGTGATGTAGTGGATAGAGCTTTGGACCTGCAGAATGATCTGAGTTCAAATCTGTCCTGAATCTTACTAGCTCTATGACCCTTAAGTCAAGTCACTTCCCATATGACTCCCTTGGTTTCTTCAACTGTAAAATGAAGCTAAAAATAATACCTACCTGGCATTTTTTTTTTTTTGGTGAAGATTAGATGAGATTTTTATAAGGCACTTAGCACAGTTCCTGACCCACAGTGGGAAATAAAATGTTTAATTCCTTCTTTCCTTCCAAAAAGTTTTTTTCTGAAAGAATGTGATAGAGAGAGAGACACACAGAGCCATACTAAAGAATTTTGGCAAACAAAGAACTTTAGTCAGATTTTAAAGGTCTCTCAATCCAGTCTCTTTTGGACTGACTCTTTTTAGGCTGAGCTCATATCAGACAAATACTGTGTCCTCAAAAACAAGGCCACTTAAGTTTTTTGGATTTGAACCTCTTTTTGAAATCAGGGAAAGTTCTGAGGCAATTCAATAACATATGTAAAATCATAAGCTTATGAAAGTAGAAGGGGCCTCAGAACTTATTTAGTGCAATCACTGACTGATGCCTACAACTGAGGTGAGAGAAAATTAAGCAAAGACCATTTAACTTTCTTAATGAGCTTAGAATCAACTCATTTAAAGTTGATCAAGGAACATAGATTATATTAACTTGAACTAGGTTGCACAGTGGATAGATACATCACCAAGACTGGAGTCAGGAATACCTGAGATCAAATATGGCCTCAGACACTTATTAGCTGTGTGACCCTGAGCAAGTCACTTCACCCTGTTTGCCTCAATTTTCTCATCGCTAACATAAGGTAGAGAAAGAAATGGCTAACCCCTCCAGTATCTTTGCCATGAAAACCCCAAATAGGGTCACAAAGAGTTGGACATGACTGAAACTACTGAACAACAAAAGGTTGTAAGCCCCTCAATGATGAAAAGGCTATCCCTCCCACAACAGAGTACTTTACACTCCATCAAAGCTCAGTGAATATTTGTGTAATAAATGAAGTAATAACAACTTTTTTTTAACAATTCAGACCAAAATGTTCATTAGTCTATTAGGAAAGTAGAGAATGAATATGATATGTGCATTCACCCCATTTTTCAACTAGTACAACCATTTTATAAGTTATATTAATGTCTTCATCTTACCTAAATCCTCATAATATAATTTATTGTGGGATTCTAATCTAAGAAGCCTCATTGTTAATGCAGGTCATATGACACCAGATATCAAACCCATCAAACTAACAAAAACATCCCTCTGGTAACATAATCTGGTTGTCTTTTGAGTATTCTTTTTTATCAAAACTGAAAGTTAGTGAAATATCTAGATATCATAGAGAAATTTTCTGTTTGGTTAATATAGTGATACAACTCACTTTCCCTAAAAGGTGCATTCAGGTTAGTCTTTTAATTTGCAAATTACCTCTAAGCAAACCGAAATAAAGCCAAGTTTGCACCATCTGCTTTTTTAAGGCCTGGAATCCATTATATACTTTCCCCACAAAATAGGCATTACTGGCATATGCTACAGTAATAGACCTTTCACAAACAAACACATACAAACAAAGACACATTATATCCTGCAGTCATTTCCATGTGATCAGCCATCCCAAGGGCAAACCTCAGCTTGTAGGCCAAATTGCTACATGGTTTTTACTTAGACCATTGGCTCAGGTATTTAATGAATGAAAAGTGGCTTCTGAGCAAACCTATTAAAGAGCAACTAGCCTTGTGTTTCATAGCATAGGGAAAATTCCTAAAAGTATCAAATTCCTAGCACATAATGCAAATTGGCAAAACTTGCAACATTACTTGTTGGTATTAGGCCACATAGATGATAGTTTCTTTGCCAAAGGAAATTATATTCCAAGGAATGACAGTGTTGGAAAGAACAAGTTTGTTGTGCGAATCAAGTGAGATTATATGTGTAAAATGCTTTGCAAACTTTAAACCATTATATAAATGCTTTTTATTATTAGAGGATTCAGAATATTGCATGTGTGTGTGTGTGTGTGTGTGTGTGTGTGTGTGTGTGTGTGTACATACTCTGATGTTTTCTAGATATTGAGATTCACCAAACCTGGAGCTATGGTTGACTCATCTTCAACCTTCATAGTGAATCAGTTGCCAAGAATTCTTAATCCTACTTCCCCAATGTCTCTCAAATTTGTCTTGTGCTTCTCTCCTCTCACAGGCTCTACACTGGTCCTGTTTCTTTTCTTTTCTTCTTCTTCTTTTTTATTTGTGGAGCAATGGGGGTTAAGTGACTTGCTCAGGGTCACACAACTAGTAAGTATCAAGTGTCTGAGGCTGGATTTGAACTCAGGTACTCCTGAATCTAGGACCAGTGCTTTATCCACTGCACCACCTAGCTCTCCCACCCCCCCACCCCCATCCTGTTTCTTATTAGCTCTCACCGAGACTACTCTTGGGCAGCTATGTGGTGCAATGGATAGAGTGTTAGGAATAGAGTCAGGAAGTCTCATCTTTCAGAGTTCAAATCTGAGCTCAGAATCTTACTACTACCTGTGTCACCTTGGGCAAGTCTCAACCCTTTTGCCACAGTTTCTTCATCTGTAAAATGAACTGGATAAGGAAATGGCAAACCACTCTGGTATCTTTACCAGGAAAACCCCAAAGAAAGTCATGAAGAGTAGGACACAACTAAAAACAAGGCTACTTTCCAGCCTCTGAATTGGTCTCACTGAATTATTGGTTGTTTTTTTCTTTCTCTAATCAATATTCTACATCACTGATAAATTGATACATTAAAAAAATCCAGATCTTATTATGTCACCTCCCTCTGCCCCAACTCAAAAATCTTCAGTAACTACATATTTTCTCTAAGATAAGAGGCAAAATACTCATCCTGCCTAAACCCTCCCTAATCTGGATCTCACTTATCTCTATAGTCCTATTTCATATTGTTTCCTTTCAAATTTCTTTTTCACAGTCCAACTGGTGTGCTAGTTCTTACCCATGAATATACTTCTGTCTTCATCCTCTGAACCTTTACAAAATGACTGTTCCATGTCAGGAATGCCATCCTTTATTGACCATAAGTCATAGATAGATTATATTTTGACAAAAATAACATGAAATTATCTACAAATTAATGTTCTGATTAAACCAGGAGTCTACCTCTTATCAGTATCTAAAGCCATTAATCTTTGCATACTGTACCATGCTTATAAAATGAAATAACTTATCTTTGGAAATGTATGTATGAGTTTGGAATATATAGAAAAAGCTGTATGTCATTTATTCATTCAAATGATATTTAGAATTAACCCACTATGTACAAGGCCCCACAGGAGATGAAGATACAAAGAAAAATGAAGCAAAACAACCCCTGACTATTGGGGGATACCATGTGTCCACAAGTAAATACAAAGTAATTTAAAAAACGATAGAATGTTTACTGGGAGCATTAGGAGAAAATGGCCTTGGGGAAAATGAAACAGAAAGGCAGAAGGCAGGCAGAACTATAAGGTCTAGCATCCCCAGTCTCATGAACATTGGGGCAATCCTATTTTTCTTTGGTAAAACAGCATTGTGGGGGCGGCTAGGTGGCGCAGTGGATAAAGCACCGGCCCTGGATTCAGGAGTACCTGAGTTCAAGTCCGACCTCAGACACTTGACACTTACTAGCTGTGTGACCCTGGGCAAGTCACTTAACCCCCATTGCCCCGCAAAAAAAAAAACAAAAAAAAAAACAAAACAGCATTGCTCCTAGGAAGGTTGGTAGTAATGTTCTGCCTCAATCTTAACCTTGTGGAAATCCAGTAGAAGCACAAAATTTGACAAATGAGAAAGGTCAAAAGAATGCGCGCACACACACACACACACCACAATAGATTGTGTGTGTGTGTGTGTGTGTGTGTGTGCGTGTGCATATTTATGTGTGTATTCTACCCAAAATCCACATCTTGGATTCTTAGTAACAAATTATTTTTAATAAACCTCAGTCATTGTGGAGCATTGCAAAGAGTTCAGCATGCCTCCCTCACCATCATTCCCCTTCCAACAAGTCATAGATTACTCAACAAGGGCCCCTGACTCATATCCATCTCTGTAGAAGGTTCTCCAATCTAACACATGACAACATTCTGTAATTGCACCCAACAGGAGAAGAGACTCACCAGATTCTGTATTTTTTTTCTTTATGGCTTTTGTTACTCATGAATTTCTCTTTAAAAGAGTACAAGATGTATTCTTTCCACTGATACTGTTTTTACTTTTGTTGTTGACTTGAGTATTTTTTTTACACATGTTGAAGAGTATTTTTCTATTGTCCCAGAATTATTCTACCTAATTTCAAAGAAGATCATCAACAGGTTGGGTGCCACTTGATTAAGTTTTTGGGCATAGCCATTCTTGAAGACTTTGGATTGAATTATTATGGTGTTATAATCTTTATCAATGCAAGGGATACCCAAAGTAAAGAAACCTAAAATCTTAGATGCACAGTGGAAGAGAATTTCTCCTGTAGCAAAAAAGTATTTCAGCGTCTGGTCAAGAAAAAAATCACTCATGAGAATGAGAAGACTCCAAAATTTTGCTGCAAAGTCAATTTTCATGCAAAGTCTTTTAATGATGAAGTATTTAAAAAAATTTGAAAACATTCAATATCAAATCTATTTTACTAATTACATTACAATATGCTATTTCAGAAAGATGTAATAGTGATTTATAACTGTTAATTAAATGAACCTCTTGGCACCCTATGGAGAAAGGTAAGTGGTTTGAGATTTGTTTCATGCATGAATGATCCAAGGCATTCAAAACTGAAATATCTGGTCTAAAATTGCCCTGGAAATTAATTGAAGTTAGTTCTAACTCTCAACCTTCCGATCTAACCTTCAGACCTCAATGCTCATTAGTTTATAATAACTATTTTGAAATTTAAGCATTTGGCTGTGTCATTCCTTACTTGATTCAAGTCAAGTCATGTCAATGAGAATTTATTAAATGCCTGCTTATTATTTTTTGTCCCTCATTCTTGAAGAAGACCATGACAGTTGCCATTACTTGCAGTGAATTGGATTTAAGTGAGAAAGTGCTATGCAATCATCAACCTTACTCTCTGCTCCAGAGCCATCTAGAGCTAGTGGTAATATGTTATCAGAATGACTGGAAATAGCCCCTGATGTCTGAGACAACTGGGGCTAAGTGATTTGCTCAGGGTTATTCAGGAAGTAAGGGATTGGGGTGAAATTTAATCTCAGGTCCTCCCAACTTCAGTGCCAGTACTCTATCCACTGCACCACCTAGCTGGAGCATGTCAATCTTTAAGGTTCAGCACAAAGACTATCTTGTCCATGGTATTCTTTTTGTCTCATGATGAACTTCACATTCATTTATCTCCACCAATCAACCTTTCTTGCCTTATTATAAATTATTCCCCTTCATGCATTCTATGGTCCAACCAACCTGGGCTTTTTGCTGGTTCTCATGTATGACAATTGCCTCCTCCCCAGCCCCTATCACCAAGAAGACCCTCAGGAAAATTGAGTTCAGTCATAATGTCAGCATCCCAACATCTCAGTTCTTAAATGCCTACTATATATTAGGCTACCTGCTAGGGATTAATGATGCAAAGGCATAAAAAAAATTATCCCCATGTCAGGGGCAGCTAGGTGGTGCAGTGGATAAAGCACCTGTCCTGGATTCAGGAGGACCTGAGTTGAAGTCCAGTCTCAGACACTTGATACTAGCTTGTAACCCTGGGCAAGTCACTTAACCCTCATTGCCCCATCAAATAAATATATATATTCCCTGTCCTCAAGACATTTGCACTTATTCTCATGGATAGAGAATATCTACATAGATAACTAAGGGAATCAGAAAAAAAAAAGTTCCTTATCAGTATTGGCATTTGAGATGAGACTTCAAAGGAGTTAGGGAGTGATCTTTGAAGAAAGAGAGCAACTAGATATAGAGGATGGCCTATAGTAAGACAGTCAATAAAAATTTATTAAGTGCCTACTATGTACCAGGCACTGGGAATGTAAAAAGAAGCAAAGATCTAATGAACAAGGCTATGAGTATGTAAATATGTACACATTTACATACAAATATGTAAAACAAGCTATATAGAGAATAATTAGGAAATAATGACATGTGGGAAGCACTAGAATTAATAGAGATCCAGGTATTTTGAGAGGTAGAAAGGTATAACAAGAATAAAGAACAGCAAAGACAGTTTGAGTACAATTCACTTTAGGGGAAATAATGGGAAATCAATTAGGCATGCAAGGTGGATCAAGATAGCTAAGGACTTTAAACATAACAGTTTTCATTTTTATCTGAGAAACTTTTATCATGGAAACTTCTTTTTCATTGAATACCCATTTTCTCCCTGAAAGATTATACTCAGTTTTCCTGGGTAGGTGACTCTTGGCTATAGTCCCAGTTCCTTTGCCCTTCAGAATATCATATTCCATGACCTCTGTTCCTTTTATGTATATACTGCTAGACCTTGTGTTATCCTTGCTGAAGCTCCACAGTATTTGAATTCCTTGCTTGCAATATTTTCTCCTTGACCTGGGAGCTCTGGAATCTGGCTATTGGGAATTCTTGGAGGTTTCCCTTTTGGGATCTCTTAAAGGAGGTGAATGGTGAATTCTTTCAATTTTTATTTTACCTTCTGCTTTTAGAATATCAGGGCAATTTTCCCTGACAATTTCTTGAAGATGATTTTAAGCTCTTATTTTGGTTATGGTTTTCAGGTAGTCCAATGATTTTCAAATTATCTCTCCTGGATCTATTTTACAGGTCAGCTGTTTTTCCAAGGAGATATTTTATATTGCCCTAGATTTTTTCATTCATTTGGATTTGATTTATTGTGTCTTGTTTTCTCATAAAGTCACTAGCTTCCATTTTTTAAATCCTAAATCTAAGGCAATTATTTTCTTCAGAGAGCTTTTGTATCTGCTTTTCCCATATGGCTTTTCAAGCTGTTGACTTTTTTCTCATGACTCTCCTGCATCACTCTCATTTCTCTATCCATTCTTTCCTCCACCTCTCTAAATCATCCTTCTGTCTCTCCTACTTTCTCTTCAAAGTCCCTTTTGAGAGCTTCCATGGCCTGAGACCCATTCATATTTGTCTTGGAAGTTTTAGATGTTAGAGCTTTAACTTTGTTATAATTTTCTTCTGAGGGTGTATTCTGGTCTACTTTGCCCCTCAGACATCTTTCTATATTCTGATGCTTTCTTTGCCTACTCATCTCAAACCAGAAGTAGATGTCTGTTTGAAATCTTATTCTCTATGGTCGAAAATTGGCATGTCTGTGCCCCTCCCCCACTTGGCCACCACCACTAGAGTCTTCCCACTGGATCAGAATTGGTTGCTTTTTCCCAATTCCAGCAGAGGCCACAGCCACTTCTCTGTGGTCAACTGTGGAATCCCCTCACTGGACACATGAGCTGAGCCTCAGAAGAAGCTTCTGGCACTGAAAATTCTGAAGTCTTAGAAGCACTATCTGTTCAAGGCTTAGTCCTCACTGCATGCTGAGCTCCTCTATCCATCTTTGGGCTGAGTTCCAGAAGCAGCTGCTGCCTCAGTTGAGTCAGAGGTTCTCAATGCTTGGTTCTCTGGGGCTTGGGCTGGGTCTGCTTACCCTGCTCCACTCTTTTTTTTTTTTTTTTTTTTAGTGAGGCAATTGGGGTTAGGTGACTTGCCCAGGGTCACACAGCTAGTAAGTGTCAAGTGTCTGAGGCCGGATTTGAACTCAGGTACTCCTGACTCCAGGGCCGGTGCTCTATCCACTGCACCACCTAGCTGCCCCCCTACTCCACTCTTAATATGGTACATCAGACCTTTACTGCCAACCCTCTAAACTGTCTTTGTCTGGAAAATTATTTTAGCCTGTCCTTTTTTGGATTCTGCTGCTCCAACAATTTTCCTATGGCATTATTTGAAGGTATTTAGAGGGAATTTGGGGAGAGGTCAGGAAAGTCGCGGACTTTCCTCTGCCATTTTGTCTCCCTACATTGAAACTTCTTGAACAGGAGACTGACATGGTCAGACCTATGCTCAAGGACAATTGATCTGACAGCTACGTAAAAGATACATTGGAAAGGTGAGAAAATTACTAACAGATAGGAGGCCATTATAATGATCCAGGGGAGAATGAACAAAACATCACTCATTTGGTGCTTACTATGTGCTGAATTGTGCTGAATGCTGGTGATAATAATAGAATTGGGTTTCTGGTCACACTAGTGTAAACAGGTAGAAGGGATGGAACAGAATCAAAATTTTGCAATTCATTGGATATGGGAAGAGAGATGATAAATGAATATGAAGAAGAAACATGAGTGGCTCAGAGGCCAAATATACAGATGACTAGAAGAACGGTGGTGTTCTCAACAAAAATGGCAAGTTAGAAGATTTGTATTAAGGGATGATTTTCTTTCATTCATAACAACTCATTGAACATCATCTACTATGATTTTGACAGCTGCTGGAAAAGGAAATATCCGCACTTTTGTTGTAAGAACCCTGAGATATAAAAGCATAATTCTTTTTTTTTTTGTGAGGCAATTGGGGTTAAGTGACTTGCCCAGGGCCACACAGCTAGTAAGTATTAAGTGTCTGAGGCTGGATGTGAACTCAGGTACTCCTGACTCCAGGGCTAGTGCTCTATCCCCTGCACCACCTAGCTGCCCCACGCATAGTTCTTCTAAAGCTTTGCATATTGACACACATATCCATTTCTCCTACTAGATGTAAGTTTAAAGAGGAAAGGCTCTATATATTAATCATCTACATATAGTCTCAAATGTTTAGCATAGTGCTCTTTACATAGTAGGCATTCATTTGATGGTTGACAAATTAATGAAGAAAGGAATGAACTAATGAATGAACAAATAAAGGAACAAATGGACAGATACATGAAAGATTGAATAAATGAATGAACAAATGAATTGATGGATAAATATCCATTCAAATGCAGGACTTTATTCATCTTATGTCTCTATTCTCTTTTTGACAAGTATTCATTTGAACAAAGATTGCATAATGTTTGGCCTTGTTAAAAGAGCATAGCAAATATATTGTCTTGGATACTGGCTGGAAAAACAACCTACATTCCCTTGTCTGTATTATCTGTTGTTGTTGTTGTTGTTATTGCTGCTGCTGTTTAAAACACATATACTATACTCTTTGAGAGTTTTCTCTTTCTTGAAATTTTTATTATCAATTGCTTAGGCAGGAAGTTTGGTTTTGTGTTTGGTTTAACTTATCTTAAAACAAAAAAACAAAAACAAAAACAAAAGAGCTATAGAATTAAAAAAAAAACAACTTGTAAGATATTATAAGATTACAGACTTTACTATCTAGAATAAATTCATGCCCAAAACATATATTAATTTTCAAAGTGCTACACTGCAGCAAAAATTTTCCTGTTAAACATTGTTTCTACAGATCTCTAAGGTCTAGGCTATACTTGAATACAGTCATCACCAAAGAGGATTCATGTTTCAACCAATTTTCTGGCCCATAATGCATTCCAAAGATAGCTTTGTTTGCAATTAGATGTCGGTAGGAGGTGAAACATACTACAGATGCAAAGGAAAGCAAAATCATTACAGTTCCTCCCTGCCAGAAATATGACCTTCTCTTTGAGAGAGAGAAAGATAAGCATTATAATTGTATCTTTTAATCACAAACTGTTGAAAAACACATTTCTAAGGATGAAAGGCAATTAAATGTTCCTGCTGAACCTGGTATTTAGATTATAGCCTGTTTCTTTTAGTTTTGGTTTGTTAAGAATAGGATCATTGTGGGAAATAGATATTGAAAAGAAGTATTAAGTTATCTAGCCTATCCTTCATATAGGATAGAATCATTATATCCCTTTTCTCTTTCTGGTCTTCCTCCAAAACTTGTTTTTTAATAATTAACCTTTGGGAAGTTTCCATTGGAAACTTCCTCAGGATTAAAAATTATTCTATAAACATTTTGTTGAGCATACCCTAATCCTAGGCTTTGAGGCTACAAAGAAAATTCAAAATAGTCCTTTCCCTGAAGGTGCTTACATTCTAATAGGAGAGATATGTCCATAAGTAAAGATAAAGAGCAAATGGAAAGTCATCTTGGTGGGGAAGCCACTGGCAGGTAGGTAGGCCAGGAAAGATCTCTTACATTAGATGGAATTTGAGCTAAAACATGAAGGAAGCTAGAGCTTCTAAGAAGCGAAGGTGAAGAAGGAGCATTTTGCAAGAATGGGAGTGAGAGGAGCCAATCTAAGGTCACAGAGAAAAGAAAGGGAGAGTAGTATATGAAGATTAGGAAGTAGGCCATGTCGACCTGGTAGAACTGGCCTCTAACCTGTGAATGGTCAGAGGCAAACAGAGCAGGCTAGATTCAGGAGAGTCAGGGATTAAAGAGAAGTTTTATTTTTTTCAAAGTGAGGAAAATTGCTTGCAAGCAAGGAAGAAATATAGACACATGTGTTGGGGCCCCACCCCTAGTCGGGGGGGCAGGCAGTGTGGGGAGACCTCACTATTTATACTAGTGGCTGTCCAGTGAGCTATATCCCTGAAAATGATGGATAACAGCAAGAACATGACAAGTTTCAATCATTGCAGGACTTTCAGAATTAGTCCTGTGCTTGTCTAGCAAAAAGAACACCTGGTGAATTATGTGATTTTTGCCAGAGGATGAGATCATTCAGAAGGTGATGGCAAGGGACTGTTGTCTTGCCAAGCTCAGGGAATAGCTTGCTAGCTGGGCCTTAACACTGGAAAACAGGGGGTCTCCTCAGCCAATATGACTAGTTTATTGAGTGAATGGAGGAGCATAATATATAATGCTGGAAAGGGAGAAAGGCATCAGGTTGTGAAGAGTTTTAAATACTATATGTGGGAGTTTATATTTAATCATAAGTATAATATAGAGACACTAGAAATTTTTGTGGTATGTATATTTATCAGTGATATGATGAAACCTGTATTTTAGGAAATTAATTTGGCTCAGGGAAGTTTGGGTATGGGAACATACTTGAGACCAATTAACTAATGATGTAGGTTGTAAGATGTTGACCCATGGGTATTCTCTTTTAAATGTATCTAAGGGAGAAAAATCTAGTATCTACAATGATGTGAGAATTATTTGTCTAGTTGCTAATTAAGTGGAAACCTCATAAACAATAATGTCATATTATTGGGTCTTTGCATATTTTTTATCATGATTCACTGATTTCCATGGAGCAAAATTTCCAAATATGTGGGGAACATGAATGACCCAGGCTGTCCGGAGACTGAATATTCTGAGGAAAGGTGAAGAAACCAATTCAATTGCATTTTAACAATTAGGTTGATTCAGAATGTGGCAGATAATATTAGTGTACCTAACTCTGTAAGCCCAGCCCTGCTTCCAATATGATAGACCCTTGAGTTATGAATGACAGATTTTAAAATGTGCTATACATATAAATTACATGCTGCCTACTTCTTTCCTCTCCTCCAACTTACCTAAATGCTACTTTCCTGTTCTTTCCCTTTCCCTCCCTGTTCTTCTCCCATTCTAACTTTTTCCACTTCCAAATCCACCTCATTCTAACTCAAGAGGGCAATCGAACAAATTGGAGAATGTTTGACAAAACATTTCTCATACATCATTCTTTGTGGTCCCTCTCAGGACAATTTATAATCTCTTGCTCCTTTCATTCCATTTCAATGGGGCCCCTAAACAACTCTTACCAGAATTTACAAACATAAGAGTCGTACTAGTAGAAAGGTCTATGTCTAGGGAGAGGAAATCCATAAGTTTTCAATTGAAATTAGACAAAATAAACAACTTCTACCATCTTTCAAAGTAGGCAGAAATTCTTTTCAGAATTTCAACAAGTCTCTGTGTTCTATTACTTATCTAACTAAACCCGTTTTTCTTAAATAGCATTCAAGATAAACAATACAAACACTGTTGTTATCTCTAGTTCAATTAAATAATCTTTCTTTCTTTTACCATTAATGCAATAGTATTATGGATACATTAGCAGGATTTATAATGTTGTTTCTGTAGATGAAATGTGCTTCTAGTTCCAAGTAACTTCTATGTCTTAAACTCAAACCACCGAGTCACAACACATTTGTAGTTTAAAAATTATTGGATTTGTAATTCATGCTAGCTCTGGTGAACTTCTACCTTCTAATGACAGAATATCTTCAAAATATCAAGTCACAGTAAGAAAATGGAATATGGGATAGTTTCAAATTTCTATTTTCATTTACTCTTATGTTGCTACATGTGTATGTCTCCTATTCATTTCCCCTGTTCTGGGTATCCATTCTTCCTTTCTCCATCTCAATATCTCAGCGAAAGTTAAGTGTGACTTATTATCTGCCTTTAATTCCCTTCCTCCCTTTTCCTATGGCAGCTTACACATTGCCATACCCCAACCACTGTCTGTGTCCTTTACTCCTGTAACCTTGCAGCAGGACAGAACAGGGAAATCTCAGTAATGCTGACAGATTTCACTACAAAGTTATATTGTCTAATCTTAACTGTATATGCATTGCATAAAGTAAATTTTTTCCACTCCTTCCTCACTAATTCTTTATCCCACTTCCTACAAATGATATTCTAAACATTCTCTAGTCCATCCTGCAAAGATCCTCCACAAGTTTCCTTGATTCCTAGTAGCAATCATTCTTAGCCCTTTCTCTTCCAAATTCCTTAAAAGAGTTGGTGCTCCCGCTTCCTTTATCCAAATGGTCTTCTTTATTTCAAATTTAGCACTGTCATGGAAGATAGAGGTGGTGTGGATATCCTTAGGTATTTCTCTTTAAAGAATTGCAACCCTTGGGTCAGCTAGGTGGCATAGTGGATTCAGGAGGACCTGAGTTCAAGTTCGTCCTCAGACACTTGACACTTACTAGCTGTGTGACCCTGGGCAAGTCACTTAAACCTCATTGACTGACAACAAAGAATTGCAACTCTCACACACAATCCAATTAAAATAAAATAGTCTTTTATTTGGGTGCTTAGAGAAAGTGACCAAGAGGGAAGTCAAAGACTTTGCCTCAAGTGGAGATGTCTTAGAGACATCTTACTTGTCCAAAAGAAGAAAGGCAAAAGCTTTTATAAACTTTAGATATGGTTACCACCTGACAATGACAAGTTCCCTTTAGGGATGGGGTGGGAGAGATTCCTGAGAGTCAGGTGGTGGGGTTTCTTTGGAATGATAATCCTGACCTCTAGAATTATCTTTGTCTCCTAGCTCAGGTAGTAGCCATTCCTAACCAACTTTCCTGTTATAGAAATTAATCTCCCCTTACTTCTTAGGTATGTCCTTCCTGATAACTAGTTGGCCAGTTCAAACTTTAATAGAGCCTTAATTCCTTGATATGCCCCAACCCCATATCAGTACTTAAATGAAACTGTTCTCCACAAAGTCTTAAATTGTATTTAATGAAATAGCCTCTTCTCTATCCTTATTCTACTGGACCTCTCTGCAACTTTTGTCGCTGTTTATCTCCTTCTCTTCCTAGATACTGTCTTTCTTCTGGGTGTTCATGGCACTATTCATTCATGATTTTCATTCTACTTATCTGATTATTCCTTCTCAATCTTTGGAAATGATCAATCATCATATAGTCCCTAATTTTGGGGAGTATTCCAAGGTTTTGTCCTGAGACATATAAAGTTGATATCTAGCTATACTGCCTAAAAATCTAATGATTAGAAGCTTTAGAAGCCTTAGCAAGGGTTTAGACTTTTAAGTATTTATTAAAGAGCATTAGGATCTAATGATAAGAGAAAAAGGTAAAAATCTAACTATTTTTAAGAGACCCCATCATCCAACCTGCCATAGCAAGGTCAGGAACAAAAAGGACCCAATGTTTCCTTCCTCCATCCAGAAACCTCCTGTCTAAACTGGAAACATCAAACCTCACTTCCTGATGCCAAGGAATTGACATTCCAAGTCACATGACTTGCCCTCAGATGGAGCTATCCTGCAGTAACTCTCCAACAGGTGGCTTCACTCCAATTGCCACAGTTCCCCCTGTGCTTCAAGTGAAGAAACATGATTTCCTCATATGAAGCAATAACCTTACAGATGCTTATGACTAAGTAAAGAGAATGAAAACAGAAAAAAAAATTGAGTGCTGCATTAACAAAGGCTAAAGGGGGCACTCCCCTATTAGCAGGTGGACATCACAAGCAGAAAAACTAGAGGGGGCACTCCCCTTTAGTAAGTGGACATTATAAACAGTGAATACAATGTGGAAAAGAAAAACAGGGAAATGTCCATTTAAGTCTTTGGAAGACTTTTCTTGGATGTTTCTTGGGATGTCCTCCGGGTGTAGTCATGGAATGGAAGTCTCTTCATATGTTTGGAGGCTGGTAATCAGTCAGGAAAATTTCCTACAAAATTGAGCTTAATACAACTTTAAAATAACTTTGTCAATAATCAAATCAAACAAAGATAGTTCTCAAAAATATGTCTAAGGGAATTCAGAATCTTACTTGTTACACATGAAATATAATAAAAACAAAAATTGAAACATTCTCTAAAACTTAATATTACTACACTCCTCTAAAACTTAATATTACTACAAACATGTTATCTTTTCTCTGTATATTCTCTTTCAAGGTGATGCTATCAACTATCATCCCAAAGCAGATAACTCTGAGATATACATGTATGGGTGGTACAATAGATAGAGTGCTAGACTCAGAGTAGGAAGAATCATGTTCCTGAGTTTGAATCTGGCCTCAGGCACTTATTATGTATGTAACCCTGAATAAGTTACTTATCCCTGCTTGCTTCAGTTTCCTCATCTGTCAAATGAACTGAAGAAGGAAATTGAAAATTACTCCAAGATCTTTGTCAAGAAAACCCCAAATAAGGTCATGAAAAGTGGTACACAACTAAAAATGACTAAGCAATAACAAATGTATGTTTCTCTAGTCTCTTCTGAGCTTCAGATTTATATCACCATTTATTTTTTCAAACTGGATCTCTTAGAAGCATCTCAAACTCAACATTTCCAAAACATAACTTATTATCTTTTCTTCTAAACCCACAGCTCTTCTAAACTTCCCTATTAATGTCAAAGGCACCTTCATGAACCCAATCATTCAGGTGAGATGAGGGTGGCAGGGAGTGATTTTTCGGTATTCACCCTGGTAGTGGGAAAGGCTGCATTTGAAAATATAATGGCGTCTTAGCTACCTTAATAAAGATGACAGGAATATTGAATGCACAAGAGGTGTCATTAGCTTTACCTTATCTCCAATTAGCTGGGTGCTGCTCTACCTCTAGAGCCCCTCTTTGCATGGAAAGACTCATTGTGCTTTTTAAAGATACAACACATCAACTTCATATATCATACATTGCTTAGCTTGAAGACTTCAGAAAGGCAGATGAAGCTTGAAATTTGTGGTTTTTGATCTTTCATATTTGGTCACCCTTTCAGAGGCCATTACATTTTTACTGCATTTTTTCCACTTGTTTTTAACTCCTCCTGTACATGAATGTCAGGTTTTTGTAGGCCAAAGTTGTAGACAGATAGGTGGCACAATAGATGGAGTGCTGGGACTGGAGGGAGAACAAACTGAGTTCAAATCCAGATTCACACACTTATTAGCTATGCTACCCTGGACAAATCATTTAACCTGTTTGCTTTATTTCTCTCATCTGTAAAAGGGGATTATAATAGTGCTTACCTTTTCCAGTTGTTATAAAGATCAAATGATATAATATATACTAAATGTTTAGCACAATGGCTGGCAAATAGTAGCTGCTACCTGAATGTTAGTTGTAATATTATTGTTATTGCAATTATTATTAATTATTAAGGTTGTCCAGCAATAGTCCTAAATCCAATTAAGTTGTTGAAGATCCCCTAACTGACCATTAGGGCTTTGTCTTCAGGGTGTGACAGTGGGAACAATAGCCAGGGAGGCAACCCAACTCCCCCATGCAAGTTAGGTTAATTTTTCCTTAAAAGGTATTAAGGCTATTTTCAAGATTAAATCATTCAGTAGACTAAGGCTCACAGTTTTGATATGGCTTCTTTGCCACCTAGGTCCAAAAAGCTATGAGGAGGTATAGCTTTTTCCTGATTCATGAAGTGTGAACAATTACAGAGAGTACAAAAACAAGGAAATCATATTCAGCTTCATAGATGCAGTAGCCTTGCTGAATATTCTTTATAAATACTAATTTCTTGCCAAAACTAAGTAGATCTCCTTTGGCTAAGATTATTTTATTTTTTTTCCAACAAAGGAAAACAAATCAAGTTGATCAGCATTGGCCTATTGAAATGTAAATTATACAAGCACCTCCCATACAAAGTCATTTAATAAGTAAAATTAGATAATACATTTGTAAATCACTTTGCAAATCATTACACTCTATATCTTTCTATTATTAATTATTATATATCACCATTAATTATTTTTATTCAGGTTGGGGTAGGAGAAAAAGGATTCTTACTCTTTTATAGATCTAATAGTTTGAATATAATTCTCAGTTTAATACATTGTCTCTTCCTCCTTTGGACCATGTGAAATACATCCACGAGTTGTCATTCTACATTTTATAGACCTAGCACTAGCAACCACCTTTGTGTTCCCATCTGCCATTAATATTTCCATTCCCAAAATTAGAGTTTATCTTAATTTAATCACATTCAGATTGATGTCTCCCTGATGTCATTTTAAGAGATACCCTAACATCATCAGGACCACAGTTAGAAGGCAGTATTTGTTGTTGTTGTTTTTTTATTTTTTATAAAATTACCATAGATGGATAAACTTATCTATTTTATGTTTACTCCTTCTGGTACCATTTTAAACGGTGACATTTTCTGACCTTGTCCTTAATCCTTAAATCCTCATGCTTCTATAATTCAATTTGGACTTTATCTATGACTCTCTCATTCTCTCTCTCTCTCTCTCTCTCTCTCTCTCTCTCTCTCTCTCTCTCTCTCTCTCTCTTTCCCTCTCTTTTTCTTGGCCTTTCTCCCCCCCCCCCCCCCCCCGTTCCCATCTCTCTCTCTCTGTACAAGTCAAATTTACATTGTTAAGAGGCAAAATTCTTTGGACTTGGTGTCAAGGACATTTGAGAGTCCTCATAGAAAAGTTATGTATATCTATTGATACACAAAAGAAGCTTGTCCATAATGTAAAATCTTAGAAAGTTGTTTTTATCACTGGGCAGCAAAGTGACTTTGATTATGGATATACAAATTTTATATGTCAGATGCAGGACTTGAACCCAGTTCTTCCTGTCTCCCAAGCACTCTCACTATGAGTTATGATATGATGTCACTTTACTTCTTATAGAGATTTTATGTGTGTTTGTGAGTTTATCTTCTAGAAAATGAACAGAATTCTATTTTTTAAATAGTCTAAAACTCTACTGACCAGAGCCAATTACTGTTAATTTATATCAAAAACACTCACTCACACAAACACAGACATATGTATATATCTATGTTGTTCTTTATCTGATTGTTCCATGAGGTGTTTTCTTGGAATGGTGCCTTCATAATTCCACAGTGCCACTTTTTTGCAAGAAGCCTTTCTGGATCCTCCTTAATTACAGTTCCTTTCCTCTGGGTTTATTTTCAATGTATCATATATGGACATATACATTTATGATATATAAGAATATATTTTATATACTATATTATCTGTATAATAGAGCACTATTATATATGTATGTATACACATATGTTTTATATATAACATGTAAAATCTCATGTGAATGTTTTCTTTCCCATTAGATTGTGACAGCATTGAAGGCAAGGAAATTTTTTCCTTTGTATTGCCAGAATTTAGCATAGTACCTTGCACATAATAAGTTTTTTTAATGCTTCTCTAGGGTCTTGTATTTGAAAGTCAAATTTTCTATTCAGTTCAGGTCTTTTCATCAGGAAGGCCTAAAAGTCCTCTTTTTTACCGAAGTAAAATTTTTCCCCTGAAAGATTATACACAGTTTTTCTGGGTATGTGATTCTTGGCTGTATTACCCTCTGGAATATCATATTCAATGCCCTCCAGTTCTTTAATGTAGATTCTGCTAGATCTTGTGTTATCCTTGCTGTATCTCCAAAGTATTTGAATTTCTTTTTTTTTATCTGCTTGAAATATTTTCTCCTTGACCTGGGAGCTCTGGAATTTGGCTATTTGGTCTGCAAGCCAAGATTCAGAAGAAACCGTTGGCACTGAAGACTCTGAAGCACTGAAACCAGTGTCTGATCCTGACTGGGTCTAGACTACACGATGAGCTGCTCAGCCCAATCAGCACGTGATCTCAATTTCCATCTTTTGCTGAAAAATAGCCTCACTCTGTTCTTATGTGCATCAGGCTGCTCTTTTTTATGGCGTTATTTAGGCGTGAGTGGATGGGTTTATCTGGAGCTTTTGGAAGTCACAGCCTTTCTTCTGCCATCTTGGCTCCACCCCCAACATAGTAGGCTTTTAATAAATTCTTGTTTTCTTGCTTTAACTAGGAAAATATATTTTTTCCTTTTTTTTTTTTTTACTAAGGCTATAGAACAAAGTATGTACTTGTTTCCAGATTGTTCCACTGTATGAACATCCTACCTCACCAGACTTTGATTTCTGTAATAGTTTTTGTTGAGATCATCTGTTCAAATGCTAGAGAAAAGATGAAAAACAGCCCATAGAATATTAATATTGGTGGACTAAAAATATTCCTTTTCAACCAACATCTTAGTCTCAGAAAGCACTCACTGTATTAGTTAGTCACCATTTTCAAGTGTCAATTGGAGGGGGTAGCTTCCATGTTCCCTGGTTTACAAAACATTCAATCTGGGAGATGGGGGGGCAAAAGTACCCAGATGAGTTTATTTTTATTCTCCATGGAAACCAAAACAGACATGCTGAGATACACTTGTTTGGCACAGACATTAATAAAAATTCCCAAAGAAACTTTTAAATGATACCATTTTAATGTTGACAGCTAATCTGCCAGAGTTACATGAGGACATCCTGTGAAAGATGATGAATTTTTCTTTAGTTTATTAAGAATTCTTGATAATATATAAGGATGCATGATTAAAAAAGAAAAAAATAGAGGCAGAAGATCATTATGATTGAACTTTCTAAGTTGCAGGCAGAGTAACTGATCCTAACTAATTTGGTATGTGTGTGTGTATGTGTGGGGGAGTTATATATCCTTTGTTTATCTACCACCATCATTGTCATCGTTGCTAATAATAGTAGAAATAGTAATAAATATAATGAGGAAAACTCAGCATTCTTTGACCAGGGTGTCAACATGACAATAAATTTCAAAGACTGCAATAGCTTGGCATGAAATTTGGGCTTCACTTAATATGACTAAGTTTTTCTCTTTGTAATCCATTATTTTATTCAATTCTTCTTTCTTTTCCCTTCCATTTTTCATAAGTCCTTCAGAGTTATATTCCATCACTGCATTGCTGAAAATAACCACATCCTTCATAGCAGATCATCTTACACTATTGCTGTTATTTTGTATACAGAACATTTCACTGTGCTTCAGTTCATGAAGGTCTTTCTAGGTTTTATTGATAGCATCCTGTTCATTATAATGTTTATATAATACCTTAAACTTGACAAAGAATTTTCTGCACAATAGCCCAGCAAAGTAAGTACCATACATTTTGCCATTATAATCAATCATCATAACTTTTTCCCCCATCCTATTCCATTCCCATGATATTTACTCTATTTTCTATCTTCTTTTACCCTATTCCTCCTCAAAAGTGTTTAGTTTCTGACTGTCCCCTCCCCCACTCTGCCCTCCTTTCTTTCACCCTACCCTCTTTATCCCCTTCCTCTCCTACTTTCCTGCAGGGTTAGACAGATTATTCCACCCAACTGGGTGTATATGTTATTCCCTCCTTAAGCCAACTCTGATGAAATTAAGGTCTTTGAGCTAATTCTGATACGTATAAGGCTCCTTCACTTCCCAACACCTCCCCCATCTCTCCCCCTACTCCATAAGCCCTTTCCTGTTTGTTTCATGTGAGATTTCACCCCATTCTGCCACTCCCTCATCCACTCCCCCAGTGTATTCCTCTCCCCCCTCAATGTTACCCAAAGATGTCATCATGGGGCAGCTAGATGACACAGTGGACAAAGCACTCTCTCTGGACCCAGGAGCACCAGATTCCAAATTTGGTCTCAGACACAAGGCACTCATTAACCCTGATGGACCCCACACCCCTACAAAAAAAGAAACAAAAATGTTTTATGGGTTTCACCCCTTCATAATCAATTTCTAACTGTGCCCTCTGTCTAAATTTCTTCCCATCATTTACCCTAATACTCAGAAGGCTCTTATGATTTAGACATATCATCTTCCCATGTAGGAAGGTAAACAGTTTAACCTTTTAACATCTCTCATGATTTCTTTTTCCTGTTTATCTTTTTATGCTTCTCCATGGTCTTGTATTAGAAAGTCAATTTTTCTATTCAGTTCAGGCCTTTTCATCATGAATACCTGAAAGTCCTCTTTTTTATTGAAGTCCCTTTTTTCCCCTGAAAGATTATATTCAGTTTTGCTGCATATGTAATTTTTGGTTGTAAATCGAATTCCTTTGCCCTCCAGAATATCATATGCCATTTCCTCTGATCCTTTAATGTAGAAACTGCTAGATCCTGTGCTATCCTCACTGTGGGTATGCAGTATTTGAATTGCTTCTTTCTGGCTGCTTGAAATGTTTTCTCCGTGACCTGGATGCTCTCAATTTTGGCTATAATATTCCTGGAAGTTTTCATTTTGGGATGTCTTTCAGGAAGTGATCAGTGGATTTTTTCAGTTTCTATTTTACCTCCTGATTCTAGAATATCAGGGCAATTTTCCCTGAAAAGTTCTTGAAATATAATGTTTAAGCTCTTTCCTTGATCATGGTTTTCAGGTAGTCCAATAATTTTCAAATTATCTCTCCTGCATCTATTTTCCAGGTCAGCTGTTTTTCTAAGGAGGTATTTCACATTGCCCTCTACTTTTTTTATTCATTTGGATTTGCTTTATTGTGTCTTAGCTTCTCATAAAGTCACTAGTTTCCATTTTTTCAATCCTAGTTCTTAGGCAATTATTTTTGTCAGAGATTTTCTATTTGGCTTTTCAAGCTGTTGACTTTTTTCTCATGTTTTTCCTGCATCATCCTCATTTCTCTTTCGATTTTTTTCCTCTGCCTCTCTGACTTTATCTTCAAAGTCCTCCTTGAGCATCTCTGTGGCCTGAGACCAATTCATATTTTTCTTGGCAGCTTTATATGAAGGGACACTGATGTTGCTGTCCTCTTCTAAGGGTTTACTTCAATCTTCCTTGTCACTAAAGAAGCTTTTTATGGTTCACAAATTTCTCTGCCTGCTCATACTGCCTGTCTTTCACTTGGCTTTTAACTCCTTCTTAGTGTGGGGTCCTGATTCTAGGATATACTGTCCCAAGCTTCAGGGGCTCCCAGGTATTGATTTAATGAGGGGCAGTTTCTTCACTTGCCTGACCTTTTCTCTGGCTGTAGATAACCCCAGGTCAACTTGCCAATAAACCAAGCAGCAATATGTGCTGTGGTTGCTAGCTCCAATGAGCCTGCACCACATCCCCACCTGGGCTGCTACCACTCAAGATTTCTTCCTGGTTTTCTGCTGGAGTAGAACATCCATATCCCCACTTAGCTCCTACATACACCCCATAGACTGCCCCCTGGCCTGCCATTCAACCCTCCCACCAGATAATGAGCTTAGTTCCAGAAAATGCCAGCACTGGAGCTGATTAGGAGACTTGAGGTAAATTTCTCCTGTGCAGCCTGCCTAGGGCTGTATCTGTATTGGGGCAAATGGGCTGGACTCTACTCCCAGCTTGGCTCCCCCTTCTGCTGAGCTTCCAAGGTGTCTTTAGCTGGAAAATAATATTAGCTGGCTTTTTGTGGGTTCTGCTGATCCAGGAGTTGTTTTCTGGCTGTGTTTGGAGGTTTTTTGGAGTAATTGTGTCAGGAAGTCCACCATCTTGGCTCCCCGCCCCCCAGACAATTTCTTGTTAGAATTAATCTTTTCTCCTCTGGAACTCTATCTACAGACTACCACTCTCCTTAATGGTGAATGCCTCAAGTGACCACCATGATTTAGGCTATGCTCTAATCATATATCTCTTTATTTACCCACCATCTTCTTAGCAGTTGTACACATATTGCCTTTCCTTTTTTTTCCCTTCCTCCCTTGCCTTCCAAATCTAAAACCATAAGCAAATCAATACTATAATTACTACCAGAAACAGTTTGTCAATCTCTTCCTCACTCACCATTCAATTTATCTGCAAACAAAAATAACCTCCTATGGTCAGCATCACTTTATATACATTATCTCCAGGCTTATGTGCAAGCCAGCTTGGGAGAAATGCATTTTAGATTTGCAACATGAACACATATACTTATGAAATTAGCAAACACCACAAATCAGGACTTGATTGAATATTTTATTAATTGTTTAAATTTAGAAAAGTAATAGAGAAAATGGTAACAGAAATTAAACTTCTAAGTGTGTCATGTCTATATTTTTTCACAGAGATCTATTATGTATTTATCAGAATATTTTTGGTTATCTTCTCCTATTAGAATGTAAGATTTTTTAAGAAATGTGCTATCTTTATGGCTATCTACATGGCCTATCTTTTTTTTGTCCAAGTTTTTAGTAGGATGCAGCAGGTAACCAATAGCTTTACATTCATTCACTCTGGTCTGTTTGCTGTTCTTCATCATGAGCTATCCAAGGCAGAATGACCAAGTTTACTGTGAAAATATTTTCACTGTTTCCCTTGAACATATGGAAGCAACTCTTAATCAGACTCTCTTTAGAGAGCCTAAAATTTATTCTTTATTTAATTATTATTTTCCTTCTTTTTTTTCTTTTCTTTTCTTTTTTTTTTTTTTTACAACTTTTGGTTCCACATAAGAATCTCAGTAGAGGGGAAGGTAGGTGGTGCAGTGGATAGAGCACCAGCCCTGGAATCAGGAGTACCTGAGTTCAAATCGGGCCTCAGACACTTAACACTTACTAGCTGTGCGACCCTGGGCAAGTCACTTAACCCCAATTGCCTCACTAAAAAATAAAAACAACAAAAACAACAAAAACAACAACAACAACAACAACAAAAAGAATGTCAGTAGAGATGTATTTATAGTAGTAGGTTACCTCATTGTTATTTGGATATATATCTATCTCTCATTTTCAAGGTAATTAAAAAGTGTAGAAGAATCATAAGAAGCAGGGGTCATTTTGTAAATTTGCCTGTTCCATACACCACCATAGGGGAAAAATATCATCACCTGTTAATCAAACTTCTATTATTGAACATTTATATACTAATCTGAGCTAGTCTTTCATGACCAGATAACATTTGTCAATGACCTAAACTTGAATCTTTTATCCTTTCAAAAAGGCTGGCAACATTTTTTCTTCTCTGGCATAGCCTTCAAGAATACCATCATTTCTATAAACTAATAGGTAATCGAACCTTGACTTCTGGGGAGAAGTCTAAATGTCTATAAAATTGAACTACTCCTCCTCTTTCAAACCCCCTTCCAACTTTCCCTATGTCTCACAATGTCACTACTGTTCCTCATCTCCCTGGTACAAAACCTTGATATAATCCTTGTCTTTTCCATCTTCTCTATCTGTATAGTTAATCAATTGGAAATCCTAACATTTTTATCTTTTTAACATTCCTCACTCCTAGTGTTTCTCTCTATTCACAGAGATACTGCCATCTGGGTTCTTCTATATGAAACTTCTCCTTATCCTCCCCAATGCTAGTAATCTCTATTGTGAACTAATTCATACTTATTCACTTTATACATGCATACATACATACATCCACACATGTATACATACATGTGTGGATGTCAATCAGGGAGATCAGTTTGTCTTTATAAAAACTTCCATATTCTTGAAGAATAACTTTAATAGAAAAAATAAGTGCAAGTGCCATAGAAAAGGTCTACATGATCATAATACTGTTTCAAAAAAAGAGCACAACCTTTTTGGGAGATCAAACCTTCTTTAAGGAGGTGACATAAGTATTTGCTTTCTGCATTTTAATAATAGATTGAGTTGACAGAAGGCTTCCTAAGGAGAGAGAACATGTTCAAAGATATGGAGCTCAAAAAGACACAATGGATTTTGGGAACAAGTTATAATACAACCTGGCTTTAGAAGAGTATAAATAGGTAAGCAATGGATGTAAGGAAGGTTGGTTCAGAACACATTGAAAGCCTTGATTTCCAGACTAAGCTTTTTGGACTAGAAAAATGCCTTTAATATATGAAGAGCTGTCTTGTGAAATAAACATTTTGCTTGACTACATAGGGGGAAGAAAATAAGAGACAAAATGAGGGAGGAATCAAACAAGCATTTATCAAGTGCCTGATATTTTTCAGGAACTGTGCTTTACAAATATGATCTCATTTGAACCTCACAACAGCTATTATTATATACATTTTGAAGCTGAGGAAACTAAAACATCTAGAAGTTCATTCCCTTACCCAGAATCACACAGCTAGTAAGTGTCTGAGGGCAGATTTGAATTCAAATGTTCATAACTCTAGGCTCCAAGTACCCATACCCTGCATCACACAGTTGCCCCTAATATCTCCACTGCCCAACTTCCACCCAGAAGAGGGGTGGACTATAACCATAAATATTCAGGAAAAGTTACAGAGAAGGAATTTTTGTCTGAATATAAGGAAGGGATTCTAATATTTGTCACTGTCTGAAAATGCAACAAAGTACTTTGTGAGGTAGTGAATTTAATTTTATTTTAGATATTCACACAAAGACTGAATTCCTACTTTTCAGTGAGGGATTCTTGAATGGGGGGGATTAAATCCCTGCTAAGATATTTTCCAAATATAAGAAGTCACTGACAGTTTTTCACATGTTAATGATATAATTGGAGTGAAATGGTTTGGGAAGATGAACCTGACAGTGGTGCTGAATGTATGTGAGTGGAGACAAGTAGACCAGCTGTGCAGTTACAAATAAAGGTCTGAGCAATGGTAGTGGAAATTGAGGGGATAAAATAATATACAAATGGGAGTAAAGACTTTTTTAATAAAGAATACTATAAGAACTACTGATTAGATGTAAGGATTCTGGAGAAAGAGGAGAACATAAAATTCAAGATAGTTATTATTGGTGTTTCTTCATCTTTTCAGAAAATTAAGAGGGGAAATCATTTGTGGGGTGGCTAAGGATTGAGTGTCAAGCAAACTTTTTACCTGTTGAGTGAAACTGGGAGTGAACAAGAGGTACATATAAAGATAACTGTGTAGTAGAGAGGAACACAGTTCAATTTGGGGTTAGATATTATGAGATTACAAAATATACCAAAGTATCATGGTATCATTACCTATTCAAAAATAGTTGGTAGGGGCAGCTAGGTGGCACAGTGGATAAAGCACTGGCCCTGGATTCAGGAGTTCCTAAGTTCAAATCCAGCCTCAGATACTTGACACTTACTAGCTGTGTGACCCTGGGCAAGTCACTTAACCCCCATTGCCCCACAAAAAAAAAAAAAAGAGCTGCTCTAAGAATAGTTGGTACACCACTGTTGTGTTTTAGAAAAAAAAAGAAATTATAGAGATTATCTATGTTTGGCACTTAGAATGGCAGGGAAAGTAGATGGTCAGGGCAAGAAGATATTCAAGGTAACCAAAGCACCATGAAATACCTGGCCGAGGCCACCAAGTAGAATAGCACATGAACCAAAATGAGGTAACTGATCAGAAAAACAATAATAAGAAGAGAAAGTATAGCTCATGACCAAGGACTTCTGAGTGCTATTCCAACTATATAATTCTAAAGATGATTTCCATTAGGTGTAAAGGGGTTGTAAGATAAAGAGGTAAAAGAGCGAAAAATTGTACATTTATAAAAACTTGGGTTGGTCATGTCCATTTGGAAGTCTGTTTCTAGCCATTCTATTTTTTTGTTCCAACCATACATGTCAAATTCCATTTACTGAAATGTTTCAACATTTCCATTTCTGAAGTTGAGTGTATGAATAACACAACACGAAAATTAGCTTAAAGTCTTCTTGCCCCTCAGAAGAAGGTTTTAGATTTAGGAAAGTAACAAAGTAAATATTTATAATATACTGAATGAAACCTTATGTCCCTGACCTTTTCATCTGGAAAGTTTTGATTCCTAACTATTTGTTCAACCCTCTATAAGATTCTGGAGCATAGGCAAGCTTTGGGGATGCTCCTTGCTACTAGGGATTTAGTAGTCCATGATGTCAGGGTGGCTGGAGATAGTGAGTCACTTGAATTTGGGAGTTCTGAGCTGAAGGAACAAATAATAGGGCTAAATTCAGTGTGGTATTCAAGTAAGAATGCTTAGAAGTAAGGGATGACCAGGCTGTCTAAAGAGGATTGCTCTGGCCCTACCTGATAAGAGAGCAGACCAAAGCTTCTGTACTGATCAGCAGAATGACTCAGCCCATGAAAGACCACTGCATTTCCAGTAAGGATGGGTTAGGGAGACCAAGTCTCAAATAAATAAATAAATAAATAAATAAATAAATAAATAAATAAATAAATAAATAAATAAATAAATAAATAAATAAATAAATAAATAAATAAATAAATAAATAAATAAATAAATAAATAAATAAATAAATAAATAAATAAATAAATAAATAAATAAATAAATAAATAAATAAATAAATAAATAAATAAATAAATAAATAAATAAATAAATAAATAAATAAATAAATAAATAAATAAATAAATAAATAAATAAATAAATAAATAAATAAATAAATAAATAAATAAATAAATAAATAAATAAATGAATGAATGAATGAATGAATGAATGAATGAATGAATGAATGAATGAATGAATGAATGAATGAATGAATGAATGAATGAATGAATGAATGAATGAATGAATGAATGAATAAATAAATAAATAAATAAATAAATAATAAATAAATGAATGAATGAATGAATGAATGAATGAATGAATGAATGAATGAATGAATAAATAAATAAATAAATAAATGAACGAACGAACGAACGAACGAACGAACGAACGAACGAACGAATGAATGAATGAATGAATGAATGAATAAATGAATAAATGAATAAATGAATAAATGAATAAATGAATAAATAAATAAATAAATAAATAAACAAACAAACAAACAAACAAATAAATAAATAAACAAACAAACAAACAAACAAACAAATAAATAAATAAATAAATAAATAAACAAATAAACAAATGAATAAATGAATGAATGAATGAATGAATAAATGAATAAATAAATAAATAAGTAAATAAGTAAATAAATAAATAAATAAGTAAATAAATGAATGAATGAATGAATGAATGAATGAATGAATGAATAAATAAATAAATATTTTATTGTTGTTCAGTTGTTTATCAATCATGTCTGACTCTTCATGATCTCATTTAGACTTTTATTGACAAATATGTTAAAGTGGTTTTCCAATTTCTTCTCCAGCTCATTTTACAGATTAGGAAACTGAGGTAAACAGGGCTAAGTGACTTACCCAGGGTCACAAAACTAGTAAGAAACAGAGGTTAGATTTGAATTCAGGAAGATGAGTTTTCTTGATTTCAAATCTGGCTCTCTATCCCAGTTCCTTGAGGATTAGATTTCTCTTTCTGAACCATATCTCCAAAATTTTTGCTATACTTTTAAAATCCTGGTCTTCCCCTACCTACTAGGAATGAGTGCCTGCTCATTTGGCCCACTAGTAATCCTCTGGCTCACTACAGTTGCGCTTGGAACTATGGCTAAGATTAGATCTCTGTAAGAATAAACATGTTGTTGCTTCCTAAGCTTTTTGTACCTTCCTTCACATTTATGTTACTATTCTTTATCCCTCAAATAAGGAATATTTATACTCATATATAAAATTACAACCCAGTGATTCTTTTGAAACTGAGATACAGCCTTCATCATTTTAGTTTATTTCATTGCCATCCAGCCCTAGTTATGATACTGATATTTTATTATATTTGATATATATTATTTTCATAGATGTATTGACCCTTGGAGAAACTTTCTCATTTATAAATAGCATATCTGATTATAGATAATCTGATAGCCTTGCACAATTTTTTAGAATTCAAAATCATTAGGACAGCATTTTAAAAAATGAGAATAAATAATACCCTCCAATCGAGCAATTAAATATATCTTTAAAAGTTAACAAATAAAAGTTCTCACAATATGAATGGTCCACAAATATATTCTAATGATTTCTTATGCTTCCTGGAAAATCAAAGCGAAATTCAGATTTAAAACACTAATAGCCTTCATTCAAAATATATTGATACATCCATTGGTTTTGAATGAACTGAAGTAGTCGGGAAAAGCCCATTTGGTCCCTGTTTATCATTTTGTGTGTGTGTGTGTGTGTGTGTGTGTGTGTGCATGTGAAAATAATTTATTTATTTTTAAATTTTATAACAGTATTTTATAATTTTCCAGTTACATGTAGAGATAGGTTTCAACACTTGTTTTTATAAGATTTCTAGTTTCAAATTATTCTCCCTCCCTCCCCTACCTTACCCCATCACTGTTTATCTTAAAGAAGTTAATTTTCCTTAAAAATGAACCTTACTAGACCTCTCGTGACAACTGGATCTCAGCTTCCTTATTTGTAAAATCAAGGAGTTAGAAATTGATGAATTTTAAAGTCCTTTTGAATTCTTAATCTCCTGATCCTAGAAAAACTATATATCAGTGTTGGTACCTGTGAGAAATGTGACTTTCATCTTTGTGGATTTTAATTCTGGCCTCTTACCTATGCAGTGAATTCACTTGTATTTCACGAAAAAGTAATTTATTAGGCATCCAACTTAATCTACAGATCTATTTTTAAATCCTCAGTTAAAGTATGATAGTATATTAAAAACAGTTTTATAGAATAATGAGGGAAACAAGTTGTTAGCAGAGCACAAAGGACCTTACAGTAATGAAGCAAAAAAGTGCTTTGTCTTGGTATTTTTTTACTTAGCACCTTCTATGGAGTGAAAGTGTTTCTTATTTGCTAACACATTTCTTTTAGAGTGAAGAACAGGAAAGATTGGCAGTTTTAAATTAGGGGTTAAGCAAAGGGTAGCTAAGAAGAACAAAAATCAAATACCTTTGTTTAAAAATAGAATTAGGATGAAGCTGGCAACCTGAGGGAATTGACATGAAGCCGATTACAAGGAAATTGGGAAGGTTCTTTTATTAGTTAAAACAGAAGAAATGAAAAAAAAAACTGTCTGCTTTAGAAGATTTGAGCTCTGCATGCAGTGAAACTGAAAAGCTCAAAGGTATCAAACCAATTAAAATGAAAATAAAACTGGAAGGCAAAGAAAAGATGGTATATTCCATGAACACACCAGCCCCTTAGAATGATGCAAATCATCAACATTTTATTTTAGTTATTGTGTGGTTAGTCCAGCAAACCCCTGCCAATCTAATCTTGATTTTATACAGAGATAATCATGTTACTTGCATTACTCAAAACATTCCCAGGGCTCCTATTTGCCTAGTAAATCAAGAACACACACACACACACACACACACACACCATACTGGAGTAGTTGTTGTCCTTACACACCACCCATACTTTCTGTTCCATATATATTTCATCATACTCTTACCTGTTTCTATTATTCTGGCCCCTAGGACAAGTTTAAGCAAACACCAAGCCTGTGAATCCTTCCTTGGTCCACAAATCAGCAGTTGTCTATCCTCTTACTAACTTCTTCCTCATTCTTTACCTGTAAGAATAGGTATCTTTCTTCAAGGCTCTGTTGAGATACCACCTTTTCTTTGAAGATTTATCTGATAACCCCAGTTGTTACTTCTCTCACTTTCCTTGAAATATTCTGCATTATTTATATGCCTTCACCAGGGCTACTTCCCCAGTTCCCATCCAATTTCGTAGATCAGGTCCTCAAAGATCAATGATAGTTTTTCCCCTCAGGATTCTGTGGCTAAAACTATGAGGATGAGGATTCTAATATGATTATTTGTGATTTCCCCCACCTATTGTGCTCCCTAGTAATTATCAGCCAGACTTCCCCTGCTTTTAGAAAGTTTATTTATTATTGTAGAATAATAAATACAGTTGGTACAAAACATCTTTCAAAAATCTGGAATACAATCTCTCATGAGTATACAGGCCCATGGAAGGAGTGGGCAATGGATTCAAATAGAGTTTTATGGTGGTGATGCACATTGATAGAATACTTGTGGCAAAAGAGTAACTCATAGCTCTTGGATACTTCAAGGCCTTCTCCCCCTTCTAGGATTGATTCCACATAAAGATCCCCTTAGCAAAAACTCCATACTGGGCTTGCCTCTAAATACCTTTGTAAGGACCCAGTTACCTAACCTCAATGTTTATAGTTTTGTTGCTATTTTTCCTCTGGTGGCTTCATCTATTTTCATATAATGACATAAATATTTCAATCCCCCCCCCAGTTAAAATTTTACACATCTTCTTACCACTTTGATTGATTCAATCAAGTAATCTTGGCCTTCCTGTTTAGTTTAAGTGAGACAGAAACCCCTACCCTAACATTAATACTCTGTGTTCAGGTTGTATCCAATTCCCCATTCCCAAGAAAACTTAGGCACCTGCAAGGGGGATGGGGGGGGTCAATTATCTCCTTTTTGGTTGTTTGTATCTTCATCCCTAGCATAATGTCTTGAAATTGTAGGAATTTTAAAAGTGTTTTTTCAAATTAAATTAAATTAGATATTACTTTACTTTGTACTTCTTACATACTTTTTATTCCTATATTATATCATTATTTTGGGCATATCTGCATGAAACCATAAGTTCCTTGAGGGATAGGAATGTTCTTATTTATTTTTGCATTCAATTCAGCCCCTAGTATAGTAAATTACACATAAAAGACATTAATTAGTATTTATTAGAGTTATTGAAAATAGGTACACTGTGGTATACAGCAATAAACTTGAAGTCAAAAGAACTGGGTTTGAATAATAGATCATCCTTTTCACTAATTCAATATGGAATCAATCAATTAGCTTCTACAGTTTTATATGACCACAAGATTTTAGAGTGTGAAGGGGTGTTCAGTCTAACATAAATTCTACATGCAAAACATGCCAACATTTAGATATGAGCAGCAGCACCATGGATAGTGAGATTCCTGTCTCTTTCATATACTGGCTGTTCTACCTAGCTCAAGTTACTTAACTCCCTTTTGCTCTAGACAATTATCTACAATTTAAGGTATAGGGAAGGAACTATCCTGCCTCGGTACAGGAATTTTTCTCCCCTGGGAATCCACAAAGAAAATGAAATCACAGATTCAGTCACTGTGCTATCTAGCACTCCAGGATTTACAAAATACTACACATTTATTATCTCATTTGGGTCCCACAAAAATCCTGTGAGGTAAGTGCTATTATATCCATTGCACAGATAAAGAAATGGAAGCTCAGAGAGAGTAAATGATTCCAGTATTTTCACTCATCTTGTCTCCTTCAAGGTCTAACTTTCTATTGACTATGTCACCTATATTCTTTCACAAGAGGAGGCTGAAGATGTAGAGGTAAAATATCCATGGTAATAGATGCGATAAACAGCAGAAACAAGATTCAAATTATTTTTTTTCTGACTAAAACCATGGCTTTTTGTACTATACCTTCTGTTTCCTCATCAATAAAATGAGAATAATTGTATTTATCAGGGTTTTCTTGAGGAATGCTCTACCACATGTTGATCGCAAATAGTTGGTGTGAACATTTAGGTTGGATTCTCCAAATTTATGCATATTGTGTTTTATTTTGAGCTACTTCAATTATTCTCTGCTCATAGAGCACAGCACCTTTTTGGATGAGGGAATGCCATGCTGTGTGGTGCTGTGATGACATCTCCCATGTCACAAAATCAATTCCAAAGTTCTTAAGAGAGACCTTGAAAGTGTCCTCATATCACCTTTTGTTACCACCATATGAGTGCTTATCTTTTTATCTGGCATCTTAATCTTCCAGGTGATCTTCAGAATCTTCAAAAAAAAAAAAAAAACAAAACAACAACCTCAAATGGAACCAATTCAGTTTCCTGTAATGGCACTGGTATACAATGCAGGTTTAACAAATATACAACAAAGAGGTCAGCACAATGATTCTGTAGATCCTCAGTTTGGTAATCAGTCTAATACCTCTTCTCTCCCATACTTTCCTTCTGAAATTCCAAAATGCTGAGCTAGCTTAGTAAGGATCTGGTGATTATCCAGATGTATTTTTTCTTTTTGTATAGCCTTAGCCTTGGGTCATGAGGCTGAAAATGAAACAGAGTAAAGAATTATTTTTAAGCCTTTTTTTAGTCTCATCACTATATAAGTATTCCTATGAATACCATCTTGACAATTTTGCATGGATCCTACATATTTAGATATATGCTGTAGGTCTTTCATCCCAACAATTTACCCCCTGAAAATATAAATGTTTGGAAGGCAGGTACGTGGTTGTTTTTGTTTTTTAGTTTGTTTTGTTGTTGTTGTTGTTGTTTTTGGCGACACAATTGGGGTTAAGTGACTTGCTCAGGGTCACACAGCTAGAAAGTGTTAAGTGTCTGAGTGTCTGAGGCTGGATTTGAACTCAGGTCCTCCTGACTCCAGGGCCAGTGCTCTATCCACTGCACCACCTAGCTTCCCCAGGTACATATTTTTGTTTTTTTTTTTTTTAATCTCTGTATCTTCATGGACTAGAGAACATTGCATAGATTGAGATGAAACTGTGTGTGTTTGCGTGTTGAATTGTTAGATAATACATCACAGTGCTAAGGTAAATTGTTTCTGAATTAGCCAGCTCATATTACAAACCTTTATTTTGAAAGGTGAACAGTCTTGAACAGTCCTTCACATATCTTTTATAAAGAGAGGAGATAAAGTAGAAAGAGAGGAATGAAGAAAACAAATCTAAAAAGACCGTAGAATTTTTCAATTCACTTCAGTAAAGCTTTATTTAATATAAGCATTGGTAATGGGAATGCTACTGTGGAAAATGACATAGAAATATACATATACACATGTATACATATATATGTGTATATTTGGATATATATGTATATGTGTATACACCCCCCACCACAAATACACACATATATGTATACACACATATATATGTATACATACACACACACACACATATATATATGTGTGTGTGTGTGTGTGTGTGTGTGTGTGTGTATTCTCTACCCCAAGGAACTTAACATCCAATCAAAAGAGAGAGTATTTTTTAAAAAATCAGTTTGATACAAGATAGAATAAGAACTACTTCAAACCCTGAAAAAAAGAACTATGGAATCTAGATACAGATTGAACCATACTATTTCTGTTTTATTTGTTTTTTCTTTTTTGAGGTTTTTTTCCCCCCTTTTGTTCTTATTCTTTCACAGCATGACTAATGCAGAAATATTTTTAATGTGATTGTACATATATAGCCTATATCAGATTGCTTGCTGTCTTGTGGAGGGAGAAAAAAAAAAAAGTTTTAATAAGAGCCAAAGTGGAAATCCAAACAAAATGTTTTAGGAAAATACAACTAAACTCATTCTCAACTGAGAAAGAAAAAAAAATGTTTTCCTCTCTACCTATTGCAATGGCTTTATGTTTTATAAACTGGTAACCTCACTTAGATAGTAGGGATGACTCCTTTTTGCCTCTTGCTGAAAGCTGCATTTTGAGTTTCTCCACCATAAGCATATGTTAAGGTGCCAGTGTTTCCTGCTCTCTTCTCTTACAGCTAATTGACAGGAAACATATACATTTGGTGGAGTGTAGCCCGAGAAAATGAACATCCAAATTGAAAATGTAGTTTCCAGTATGGGAAAAATGTTGACAAAATCCAACAAATGGCATACCTCTATGCATTTTAAGCATATATAAGTCTATCTCGGCTTATACCAGGGAATACAAAGTATTAAGGTCAAAAGACAAAAGAATATTTTATACTTTTTTCACTCATGCCAAATGATAATTATAATAGTGATGCGAGTGATTATTTTAACTCCTTCTCTAACTCACCAATGGTCTACTTAATAGAGAGCGAGACTCATATTGTTTCAAGTCTTTCCTCTAACACCTTATAGTCTCAGTGCAAGTCATTCAATCTTCTAGGGCCTCAGGACACTGTTCAAGATTCTAACTCCTAAAGAAAATGACAATGCACATTAGTAAGTGCAGTTTCTTCAAGGAGAGTTCCCTATTCCAATGTCACCCCAAATCCAGTCCTTACCCATCTCCTCTGACTCTCTCCTCTAGTTTCAGTAAAGGGGCAGTGAGCTTTACATTTCTGTCATGAGGAAAAGGGTGGTAGGAGTCCTTTGGTATTCCTCTATAAAGAATTACACTTGGGGCAGCTAGGTGGTGCAGTGGATAGAGTACTGGCCTTGGAGTCAGAAGGACCTGAGTTCAAATGTGACCTCAGACACTTAACACTTACTAGCTGTGTGACCCTGGGCAAGTCACTTAACCCCCATTACCATAAAAAAAAAAAAGAATTACACTCTTCCACACAGCCCAATTAGAACTAAAATGGTCCTTTATTAGGGCCTAGAGAAAGTGACTGAGAGGGCAGTTGGGGACTTAGCCTCAAGGGGAGGAGATGGCTTAAAAACATCTTACTCCCAGAAGAGAAGAAAGTCCTAAGCTTTTATAGAGGATAGATGGGGTGACCACCTGACAATGGAAAGTTCCTTTTGGGGGATGGGTGGGGAAAGATTTCTGAGAGTCAGGGGAAATTTCTGTTGGAATGACAGTTCTTGATGTGGGATGGCATTAATTGATCAGATTGATCGTGAGTAGTTCCAAAAGAATTACAAGACTCAGTGACTCAGTTTCCCAAGTTTTATTGCAATGCTGTGAATGACCACAGGGAGAGCATCATGGGGGTGTCTCTCAAATAGGGAAAGGAAAGACAGTTATATTTGCAGTGTGTATGAATTGATTATCAGTCTCATTATAATAATCTCCACCTTAGGGAAGTACAGGGGAGGGCTTATCCTAATCTAGACTCCCTGCGGGCTTAAACCAACACCCAAGGTGGGTACCTTTTTCCATGTAGGTGTGTTTTGGAGGTTTACATGTCATAAGATGAATCTGGGAACATATTTAGCCTTTTCAGCACATGTCACCTTTTCCTTCCCATGCCTAGTTTAAAAATATTTTCAATTAGAATTTCTATACTCTGTGTGTCATTGTTATAGTTAAAGTCTCCATGAACTGACTCTTTATGTTCTTGTTATGAGTGCTGATCAATGTAGGTAATGAAAACCTAGGCCCTGACTTGTTTCCCAAGTTTTAAGTTATCCATTAACTGGGGTCTGAATCTCTCTTAGAGCTGTTAACCCCTTGTAGGTAATATTGATAGCTACTATTGATAGATTATCTGTTAACTCCTTTTTGCCTCCTACATCATCCTGACCTCTGGAGTTATCTCTGTCTCCTAGGTCAGGTAGTAGCCATGCCTAATTGACTTTCCTGCTATAGACATTTATCTCTTCATTCTTGGGTGTGTCTGTCCTGATATATAGTTGGCCAAGCTAAACTTTAATAGTCCCTTAATTCCTCCTTTGGTTTTGCTTCCCAAAGTAGAAACTTCTGAGGTATCCTAATGTCCTAATTTATCCTAATATCCTAATTTAGCCCCATGTCATTTCCCAACCCTACAAGATAGGGCTTCAAAATAATAATGCAAATGTTATTGTCAACATTTTATAAATGAGGACACAGAAGCCCAATGAATTCATGGAACTTACTCGGCGTTGACTTATAAATAATAGCAATAGTTTTTCATGGCTGCTCTAAAATCTCAGCAAATTTCATTGTACATTGCTCTCCAGTGCTTTTCCCCAGAAAGTGAATGAACATGCCCAGTGTTCTAAAACTCACCTGTTGTTTTGCTTATCTTTCTTTCCCTCATACTTTAAAAGGTACACAAAAACAAAAAAAAATTCTGTGGCTCTCATTAGGTATCTTATGACACAGTGAAAAAAAAAGTTACACACTGAATTGCTTCCCTAAATAATTTAAGGAATATCAAAGGGAAAGGTTAGAGTAATTTAATCTGACAACATGAATAAGCTATCATACCGTGTCTAAAAAGGGTTGTGGCAATGGATTCTCATCTCTACCCTCTGCTTCTCAGGTAACATCTGTTCATATAAGCCTAAATTTAATCCTCAGCTTTCTTCTCTATCTTCCATATTGTTTTCTCCTTTTCTCGAATTATCTTCAATATACTTATCTATGAACACTCTAACCCCATTCCTAAGAAATAGGATGTAAACTTCCAGAGGGCAGGAGTAGGTTGGTTTTTTGTCTTTTTACTTCACAGGTCTAATCACTGTTTCAGATACAAAATAAGCACAAATATAAGTCTATAAAAATGACTTTAAGATCACCTTGCATGCCAAAATTTCTTTCTATTGCTCTATTTATATTTAATGTTATGTGAGAAATAATGATGGTGTAAAACAAAGGGTGAAAGAATCAGATTAAAAATAGATTGGTTTTAATTCTACAAGGGAAGGAAACTGAAGAAAAACAAGGTCTTCGAAAAGTAAAGAAAGGTTTTATTAAGCAGAGAAGAAGATCTAATATGATCATGGATGCTATTCAGCCTAAAGCCCAAAAGGCTACTGGGAAACAGATTACAGGCGTTTCTATACAGTTTAAACAAAAACAGGCAAGGAACTTGGAGGGAAAGGTGGGATTAGAAAGGAATTTGTCAGTGGGTTTCATTACCTAGTGGTGGTGGAGTGGGAAATTCCAGGGGTCAAGGATGTGGCCTTTGATACACAAATCAGAAGGCATCCTTGGTAAAAAGCAGTTTAGTTCAAGGCCTTATGAGGACATGTCTTGATAAAATCTTTCAACAACAACAATAAAAGAGTATTTCAAAGTTATGGAATCCACTGATGATAAAGATCATATCCATAGTCTCATATTGTACAATCACATAAGTCTTTGATTGGCTTCAGAATTATAGATTTCCTGCATGTCTACCTATATTTACTCTAGGTCACACAAAGGGTTGTTGGTGGGTTAGCCAATGAATCCACTCCTCATACAGTTGTTCTGTCTAAATGGATAATTGGGGCAAATCAAGGCATCCATTTTTAACATGAAATGCTTAAAATAAAATATAAGAGAAAAGACAACTGTATTTAAATACAGGGTATTTTTTTTTTTTTGCAGGGCAATGAGGGTTAAGTGACTTGCCCAGGGTCACACAGCTAGTAAGTATCGAGTGTCTGAGGCCGGATTTGAACTCAGGTACTCCTGAATCTAGGGCCCCTGCTTTACCACTGCGCCATCTAGCTGCCCCCCAGGGTATTTTTTAAGAAAAAAAAACAAACAGGTACAAACAGTGGTTTAAAAAACCTGTGACCAGGAGAGATGGAGACAAGACAGTAGATTAGCAAGAAGTACTCCTGAGTTCCTCCTTCAAAACTCCATCAACATAAAACTCTAGAAAATATGATGTAGTGATAGATCGAATTGGTTGTGAGGTGTCCCAAAGAATTACATGACTCAGTGTCTCCATTTCCAAGTTTTATTAAAAGACCATGAATCCATGGGGAGAACATCAAATTAGATAGGTGTCTCAGTTAGGGAGATGAAAATGGTTATATTTATAGTGAAAAATGTACGTTATTCCCTCATTATCTTAGTCTCCTCTTATAGGGAGTTTCATATGCTATTTTGGAATTCTTCGGGTCCTAAAACATCCCATAAGGCAGGTACCTTTTTCTGTAGGGGTGTGTTTTTGGGGTCTAAATTTCATAAGGTGAACTTAAGGACACATTTTGTCCTACTGCACATATTCCTAAAACCTGTTGAGACTTGATATACCCCAACAATCTCTCTGTTTAGGATATCTCTTTGTTTTAAGATCAGGTTTCTAGGTACAGTTTCTGTTGCCTGTCATACAGGATTATTAATCCTTGGCTACTGTTTCCTTAGACTTCCGTTGATATTGTTTGTTGGTAAGAACTCCTACCCTTTGGTTACTGTTGATAAGAACTCTGGTCTTAGTTTCTCGATTAAACCTTCAGCCCACCTTCCACAAGCATATCAGACTATGTCCTGATTGGGAAATTTTATAAAAAATCATTCTAGTGCAAAGAGTGGTTATGTGCCTTGGCAATGAGGTCCAAAGAACAGCACAGAGAGTGTCTAAACTTGTGAAGTGTGTAGGAACAAATTCCAGTTGGCAGCTGTGTTGTTCACCACCTTGTTCAGAGTTACAAATACAATACAGGACTAAAGAGATGATCTATAACTGGGTGACATTCCAGACTAAGGAACAGACATGGGCATTGTGATGTGTGGTAAGCAAGGAACAAATTAAGAAGTAAATAGTAGCTTAGGGGCTTTGATCCCAGGAGCAGAATAAGATCTCAGTTCCAACTTCTAGCCCACTCTAAAGCCTCCTACATCATCCTGACCTCTGGAGTTATCTCTGTCTCCTAGGTCAGGTAGTAGCCATGCCTAATTGACTTTCCTGCTATAGACATTTATCTCTCCATTCTTGGGTGTGTCTGTCCTGATATATAGTTGGCCAAGCTAAACTTTAATAGTCCCTTACTTCCTCCTTTGGTTTTGTTTCCCAAAGTAGAAACTTCTGAGGTATTCTAATGTCCTAATTTATCCTAATATCCTAATTTAGAGTGGGCTAGAAGTTGGAACTGAGATCTTCACAAGTTTAGACACCCTCTGTGCTGTTCTTTGGACCTCATTGCCAAGGCACATAACCACTCTTTGCACTAGAATGAATTTTTTTAAATTTCCCAATCAGGACATAGTCTGATATGCTGATTTTTGTATCAAAGGCCACATCCTTGACCCCTGGAATTTCTCACTCCACCACCACTAGGTAATGAAACCCACTGACAAATTCCTTTCTAATCCCACCTTTCCCTCCAAGTTCCTTGCCTGCTTTTGTTTAAATTGTATAGAAACATCTGTAATCTGTTTCCCAGTAGCCTTTTGGACTTTAGGCTGAATAGTATCCATGATCATATTAGATCTTCTTCTCTGCTTAATAAAACCTTTCTTTACTTTTCAAAGACCTTGTGGGAAGGAAATGCAGAGCAAGTGGGCTCTTTCAGTTCTGCCACTCTGAACCAACAGAGTTTCCCATTTGGCTAATAATAACTGATTCCAGCAACAATTTACTGTAACTCCAACTGAGATAACCCCATAGGTGTATTGCTTAAACCCACATCCAGGCTAGAAATTTGCATAGCTCTGACCAAGTAGGAACTTGCCTTAAGTAGGACCATTTGCAAACATCTGAAGCTTTATTTTCCCTAGCCCAGGATGTCACTGAAAGCCATGAATAATACAATATTCATCAACTCAAGAAAGTTACCACAGGACTATCTCAGTTCTTCCCTCCAGAAATTTCCAAAGCCAGGCTCTAATATCAAGTATGAAGTCAGAAAGTGGAATGGAAGAATGAGCAAACAACAACAAAAAAGAATCCCATTGTAAAATAGAATAAAATAAAATAAAACAAAAAAGAAATAAAATTTAAAAAATTATAATGATAGGGACATTCAAGACAAATATTCAGAAGAAGAAAATTTCTCTAATATCTAAAACAAAAGACTAAAAAAAATATAGCTTAGACACAAATTTAAGTACACTTTTTAGAGGAGTTAAAGCAGAAGTTTGGGGATTTTTAAGTGTTAAAAACATTTTTACCAATGAGTTGAGAGTACTAGAGGGGGAAAATAGAAAATAAACAATAGTTATAAAAGAAAAAAATAGGAAAATATCAAAAACTTAGATCAAGAGGTATAAAATCTTCTTCAAGCAACAGACTTCCTGACATTAAATTAGAGGAAGTAGAAGCAAATGGCTCCAAGAGATGACAAGAAATTTTAAAGCAAAATTAAAAGACTGAAAAAATAAAGAAAAATCTGTTATCTCATAGCAAAACATCTGACTTTGAAAAAAGATTGATGAGAGGTTGGCTAGAGTCTTCCCTCCCTCCCTACCTTTCCCTCTCTCAGGGTGTGTGTGTATCAGTGCTCTGACATAGGGACCTCTCAGCTACCCAAGGACAAGAAGAAACCTTTCAAAAAGACTCTGGGTAAGTGAAAGTGCTTCATCTACATCTCAAGAAACAGCTAGATCTTGGGGCAGACAGTGGAGACCTGGATTCTGATCCTCCTCTTCTACCTGGCATTCTATGGCTTCCTTGTGGCTCTCTTCACATTTACCATGTGGGTCATGCTTCAGACACTGAGTGATAACATCCCAAAGTAGCGGTACCAAATTTCCAGCTCAGGGCTCACAATTGTCCCAAAACCACATGGTGCATTGGAGTTTTCTATAAATTCCTCTAAAACATCAAACTATGAAAATTATATCTCCGCCATTACCAATTTCTTAAGAGCATATGAAAGAAAAAGACAAGAATTTCACACACACTGTTGTAATGGAATGCTTTTTGAACAGGATGACCTCTCCTAAAAGGGCTTGTAGATTTCCTTTTGAGATCCTTGAAACCTGCTCTGGATTGCATGATACCTCTTATAGTTATCCTGAAGGAAATCCTTGTATTTTCGTGAAAATGAATAGAATAATTAGATTAAGGCCCCAAGGAACACCCAGGATAGCATGTGTGGTTAAGGAAGGAAACAATGTACTGCTAACAGTTTCCCCCGCAAATGGAAGTATTGACTTAAAGTATTATCCATATTATGGGAAAAAGTTGCATGTGGACTATCTACAGCTATTAGTCATTCTCCAGGTCATGTTTCAGTCCCAGGGTGAAGAAGTGTCAATAGAATGCCAGATTGAAGGGTCACCCAATCCAAGAAACCAGGATGAGTGTGAAGGTCTTGTGACGAGTTGCCTTCAAAATGCCAATCACTCATTAGGATGAGTAGAACATATTCACAAAGGAAATGTGTTATCTATCTTCATGTTGTATAAGCTGGAGGGAAGAAGGGAGAGAGAAAAAGTAATATACTAGAAGAGAAAGCAAAAAAAAGACAGGAGGAAGCCATCTCACAAGTGTATACAAGTAAAGACTTACCTAACCAAAAGAAGTGGGTTAGAGGGAGTGACTGACCATTCAACCTCACTCTCCTCTGAAATAGTCAAAGGATACACACACACACACACACACACACACACACACACACACATACATACATACACACAAAGAGTTGGATATAGAAATATATTTTATTCAACAGGGAAATAGGAGGAAAATCGGTGAAGGCAATTAAAGGACAGATTAAGGAAGGGATTGATCCTAAAGAAAATAAATAAGTAAATAAATTTTCTAATTCAGGATGTACAATAACATTTATAGCTCTTTTTAAGTAAGCAAAAATAGAAATCTGAGGGAGTGCTCAACAATTGGGAAAGGACTGGAGAAATTATTGTATTTAAATGTGATCAAATATTATTTATTGCCCTGTAAGAAATTATGAAAAAGATGAATCCAGAGGAAACTGCAAAGAGTGATGCAGAGTGAAGTGTATGAAACCAGAAGGATAATTTCTATAAAATCAATAATATGATAAGACAAATAACTTTGGAAAAATTAGGAACTCTGATTAGAATAAGGATCAATCATAATTTTAGAGGAATAATATTGGTACATGCTAAAAGATTAAAGGATTCAGAGTATAGAATGAGAAACACATGCAATTATATACACATATATAATTTTGGATATGGCCAATATGAAAATGTATTTTCCTTCACTATATCTGTTGACAATAGGAAATGGGGAGTGAGAAAGACAGTTTTAGGAATTTTTGTTAATGCAACAACAAACTGTCATTCCAGAGGACTCACTGCAAAACATGTTCACCTCCTGGTACTACAGAGGTGATGGACTCAGAATAGAGATTGAGACTTTTTTTTGGACATTGGCAAGCAGAAAACATGTGTGTTTTTGTTTTGTTTTGTTTTTTTCCTTGACTACATCTGTTTGTTCCCAAGGTATTGTTTTACTTTTATTCTCAATGGGGAAGGAGGAGAGTGGAGAGAATATGGATTTTAATTAATTAAAAATAATTTGACTTATAAAAAGTACACTGTATGAGCTTGATGCTTCCTGCTAGTTCTGTATGTCTAGACTTTCATCCATTCAAATGTGTGGATGATGTTTTGGGCAATCCAAAGCAAAACAGAATTCTAATCTAGTTTTATTTTTAATTCCCCACTGTAGCCATAAAATAATAATAGCTAGAATGTATATAGTGCTCTGTGCATTGAAAAATCGCTTACATATATTTCAATTTCATTTAATTATTATCTTTGTACTGGTAGTCCTCAAATCTACATACCCTGCCCTAATCTCTGATTATCTCAAATTTTACATCTCCAACTGCTTTTCAGAAAAAACAATGTATGCAAAACAGATCTCATTATATTTCCCCTTAAATCCTCCCACCACCTCTTACCTATTATTTTAGAGGGCAACACTATCTTCCTAGTCCCTCTGGCTCAAAACACAAGAGTACTTCTAAACTCCTTACTATCTCTTACACCTTAACCTTCAAATCTAATCTGTTACTTTTGCCTCTACAATACCTGTCAAACACATGTCCCTTCTCTCCTTTGACATAGCCTGAAATCTAGTGTAATTCCTAATCAACTCACAATAGCTTGTTGGTAGTCTGTCTGCCTCAAGTCCCTCTCTACTTCAAAACATTCTTCATTCAGCCATTAAAGTGATTTTCCAAAAGTACAAATGTGATCATGTCACTTGCCTACTAAATAAACACCATTGACTCCTTAACCTTTCCTTGGTTAATTATTTCCTATTTATGTTATAGATAGCTTGCTTTGCATATATTCCTTTGCATTGTCTCACCAATAAGATGGCAAGCTTCTTGAGGGAAAGAATTATCTTTTATTTTGTCTCTCTTTTTTTTTAATCCCCAAAGGGTAGCATGTGCCCGACAATAATTAAATATTGGTCGATTGATTGATCAATCCTCACAATAACCAAGAAGGTTTGGTACTATTATTATTGTTCTTTTACAGTTGAGGAAATTAGGACAAATGAAGATTAAGGGGCTAGCTCAAAGTACAAAGCTGGTAAATGAAGTAGAAAGTGAACTCAGGTCTTCCTGACTCCAAGTACAACTCTGCAGGCTATATTCTACATAATTGCTATAAGGAGTGTGGTACTATAGTAAATTTAGACATAAACTTGAAGTCAAAGAACCTGGGTTCTAACATTCACTATATGACCTTGGGGAAATCATTAGAACCTTCTGAGTTTCAATATCTTCATGATAAAATGGAAAATATTAATATGTGTACTATGTAACCACAAGATAATCTTGAAGAAAACACTGTAAATTTGCACCATGCTATGACAAATATGTGGCCATTATTATTGCCCACACTACATAGTTAATACATAGATTTCAAATAATTTTATGAATCATTGTAGAAATGTAGTAGATGGAAAGCTGGCCTTGAAACCAGGAAGACATTGTTCTATGTGCTGCCTTGACTCATGCTTTCTATTTGACCAAGAGTAACTCACTCAAATGCTCAGTGTCCCAAGAAATTTAAAACTATGAGTTGAAGAACATGTGTTCAACAGTTTGGGTGCAGGAAGGTTCCTAACCAGAAATTTCCAGTACTGATGAAATCAAATGTGTAGAAATGCAGAATATGATTATCCTGATTATATTGATATTATAATTATTGTACATTTCCTGAGCACAGGCCATGTTGAGTGGAATGTCTTCTATCTCATGGGGACAATTTTCTCCCCAAAGTTAATGCTGCAAGGTAATGAAGAGAAGTCATACAGATTAAGCTAATTTGAAAGAAGTAAAAAGGTAAAACTAATTTTTACCAATCCACTCAATGAGGAATAATTTTTAAAAGATCAGCTTTTTTTAGAGGTAGATAGAGAGGAACAGGAGGGTGGGGAGAGAAAATGGTATTTAAAAAGGGAGAAGAGGTCAAAGAGTTGGGAGGTGGGATGGGAAGGGAGGGCGGAAGAGAGGGCATGGAGGGCAGGGAGAGAATAAAGGGAAGAAAAAAGAAAAGATGAAAGTTCAAGTTACCAAAAAAGGAAGTCTTTCATTTAGTGCTGTCATCAATCTTCATTTTTTGTTTCATTAAATAGAATAGTTCATATTGACCTGAATTGAATTTTTGTAAGTATTTTTATACCGCAAACATATAATGCATTGCAAAAATGTAAAATAATTGCCAGAAATGCATTTTGTACCATATTAATAATATTCCTTGCCTCATATTGAATGTCTAAATGTAGTGTACTCTATTTCATATTAGGGATTTTAGAGATTGTTTTATTGTAATATCCTTGGTTAAAGTGTACGCTGGTGAATATGTTAGTACTCTTTAAAAATGTCTGTTACACAAGTGGAATATGATCAATTTTTAAAAATTATAATTTCATTGTCATTCAAGAACTATCTAGCTACACACCAAATTATCCTTGGTGTGTATATATTAGGTCCCTTAGCATTGCAATGAATTTCTGTTTGAATTTAGAAAGCTATAGTTATTATGTTCTATTTATAGTATATCTGGGACAGGGAATAACAACTTAAGGAGGCATTTCCATGAGCATAATGACTTTTGCAGGTTATCCAGTAGGATTTCATATGTCATTAACCAAAATAAAAATCCAAGAAATAAGAATAAGAGAAAAACACATGATCTAAAAAGTAAAGTTAACTAAGCACATCCAACTTGCAACATATACATTTTTGTATCCACACACACATTTATACACATATATTTTGTCCTTAGAATTTAGTAATAAGGACTGGCAAAAATATGGAGGCCAGGTAAAATGTTAGATTATTTGGAGATAGAGGAAGCAAAGGGAGGGTCACTCTCTTGGCTCATATAAATCAAAATCAGAAAATTTAAAACAGTTGCAATAACTGAGAGGATAACAGCATTGGTCTTGGGAAAGAGGAAGAAGAGAGTCAAGAAGGGAACTGGATTTAGCTAGAAAATAACATGTTTTATAGAATATGATCATTAGCAGACAACAGTGGATAAAATGTTTGACCTGGAGTCAGGAAGACCTGAGATCAAGTGTGTCCTCAGACACTTGCTAGCTATGTGACCCTGGGCAAGTCACTTAACCCTATTTGTGTTAGTTTTCTCATCTGTAAAATGAACTGGAGAATGAAATAGCAAACCACTCCAGTATCTTTGCCAGGAAAACCCCAAATGGGGGTCATAAAGATTTGGACATAACTGAAAAGCAACTGAAGAAAAATATAAACACCTACAGCTGCTATACTTAAGAAATTCAACATATGCTACCCTGAAGAAATCTCTGGGAGTTTATAAGCATATGGGGCATTAAAATAAATCAGCCTTGTAAACAATGGTCCAAAAAACAAAACAACCAGAGTATTTACATTTGAATCAAATAAAATGAAAATGTATCAAGGTAGGTATAAATACACATTTTTGGTAAATTTTCTAGTTTTAAATGTCGAGGAGTTTGTTATAAAGGGGCCATGTGGTAAATCATTTTATAAAGAAATGAATTGGGGGCAGCTAGATGGTGCAGTGGATAAAGCACTAGCCCTGGAGTCAGGAGGACCCGAGTTCAAATCTGATCTCAAACATTTGAAACTTACTAGCTGTATGACCCTGCGCAAGTCACTTAACCCTCATTGCCTTGAAAAAAAAATGAAGTAATGAACCTTGTTTTCCCCAGAATAGTCAATCATCCATTAAAAAAACATCTACTGGCCAAGATGGCGTGGAAAGACATTAAATGCACAGGGCTCCTGATACAATCACCCCCCAAATAGCAATAAAATAACCCTTGGGGCAGAAAAACACACAAAAAAACTGGCTGAGAGTTTTCTCCAGCTATAGATAATTTTCAGGGGCCCCTGCTGGGTCACAAATAAAGCATAACCCTGCAATCAGGCTGACACACCAGACACCAGCCCGAAGAATTTGCCACAGTGCCTCTGAATAGGCTGCAGCACAAGCATCTTCTAGAACCAAGCACATAGTTGGGCTGAACGGCTGGCCTGGGGGGTAACTGCAGGGGTACCAGTGGAGTGGTGGGAAGGATTCGACTGTCCCACCCCAGCGGGCAACCAGGAAGAAATCCTGAGCAGTTGAAGGCCCAGGTGGTGGATGGGAGCAGGAGAGCAGTCTCATTGGAAGCTGAGAACCACACCACAGAAAGCTTTGCTGGTTGGTTTCTTAGTAAATAGGCCTCAGGTTATCTCCGGACCTGAGAACAGGCCAGGTAATATTAAAACCTGCCCCACCTCAACCCCAAACACCTGGGACCCTCTGAAGCTGAGAACAGGAGCAGAGCCGAGAAGCAGCCCCACCCCCAACCCCAGGTGGAGAGTTTAAAATCAAATGAAAGCAAGGCCAGGCAAGCTGAGAAGAAGCCCAACCATCACCTGGGGCCACGTTGTAGCTTGAACAGTGTCCTGGAAGCAGTGCCACACTTTAAGAAAGAGTTAAAAGCCAAGGAATAGTAAGCCAGGATGAGTAGGCAGAGAAAGAAGAAGACCATCGAAAACTTCTTTGGGGGTAAGGTAGACCACAATACAACCTCAGAAGAAGAAGATAATAACAGGGTCAAAGCTCCAACATCCAACGCTTTCAAGAAAAATGAACTGGTCTTAGGCCATGGAAGCTCTCAAAAGGGACTTTGAAGAGAAAGTAGAAGAAATAGAAAGAAGATGTAGAGAAAAGGAGGAAAGAATGGAAATGGAAATGAGAGCAAAGCAGGAGAGTCATGAGAAAAAAGTCAACCGTTTGAAAAGCCAAATGGAAAAGGAGATTAAAAAACTATCTGATGAAAATAACTGCCTAAGAATTAGGAAGCTAGTGACCTTATGAAAAACCAAGACACAGTATGCCAATCCAATTGAATGAAAAAATAGAGGGCAATGTGAAATATCTCCTTGGAAAAACAGCTGACCTGGAAAATAAATCTAGGAGAGATAATTTGAAAATCATTGGACTATCTGAAAACCATGACCAAAACAAAAGCTTAGACAACATCCTCCAAGAGATTGTGAGGGAAAATTGCCCTTATATTCTAGAAGCAAAAGCTAAAATAGAAATTAAAAGAATCCACTGATCACCTCCTGAAAGAGATCCCAAAAGGCAAACCTCCAGGAATATTATAGCCAAATTCCAGAACTCCCAGGTCAAGGAGAAAATACTGCAAGCAGCTAGCAACAAGGAATTCAAATACTGTGGAGCTCCAATATGGATAAAGCAAGATCTAGTAACTTCTACATTAAAGGACTGAACGGCATGGAATATGATATTTCAGAGTGAAAAGGAACTGGGCCTTCAGCCAAAAGTCACGTACCCAGCAAAACTGAGTATAATCTTTCAGAGGCAAAAATGGGATTTCAATGAGAAAGAGGTCTTTCAAGAATTTGTGATGAAAAGACGTGAACTGAATAGAAAATTTGGCTTTCAAATACAAGACCCTGGAGAAGCATAAAAAGGTAAACAGGAAAAAGACTTCGTGAGGGATATTAAAAGATCAAACTGTTAACATTCCTATATGGGAAGATTATACTTTGAAATCATTAGAACTATCTCAGTAAGCAATTCACAGAAAACAGGGCTGAACTGAATATGAAGGGATTATATCTGTAAAGCATTTATGTTTTGTTCTTTGTAGGGCAGACAGGGTGGGGTATTTTATGCCTGGGGCTGGATTTGGGCTTGGGGCCTCCTGGGTCCAGGGCTGGTGCTTTGTCCACTGTGGCACCTAACTAATTCATGATGACATCATTAAAATAAGTTTGAGGTGTAGAAGGAATAAACTGGGGGAGGGAGAAGGGAAGAGATGGTCTAGGGAGAGGTAGTTCACATAGAGGAAACAAGAAAAAAGCTTATGGAGGAGAGTCGAAGAGGGGGAAGGAGTTGGGGAGTGAGTGAACTTTAATATCATCAGAATTAGCTCAAAGAAGGACTAACATACATACTCAAGGAGGTATAGCAATATATTTTTGCCCTGAGGGAGGGGGGAGGGAGAAAGAGGGGAAGGAGGAAAGGGCAGAATGGGAGAGAGAGCAGTAAAAAGCAAAACACTTTCAAGGAAGATGAAGATGTTCTGCATTACTGCACCAGTATGACATATTGAATTGATTGATCTCATAGGGAGGGTTGAGGAGGGAGGGAGGAAGAACAATTTAGAACAAAGAATTAGCTCAGGGACCCTGATCTCATTGGAGTGGGCTCATGGAGGGGATAGCCTTCATACCCAATTGGGAGGAGCAATCTATTTAACCCTGCATGAAAACAGGAGGGGGAGAAGATAAGGAAGGAAGAGTGAAAAAAGGGAGTGCAGAGTGAGCAAGAGGATAGTCAGAAGTAAAACACTTCTGAGGAGGAACAGGTAAAAAGAAGAGAGAGTAAATGTCATGGGAATGGAGTGGGATGAAGGGAAATAGTATGATGATTGATTATAATGGCAAAACATATGGTACCTACTTTGCTGGGCTTTTATGAAGAAAATTCTCTGTCAAACTTAAGGTACTATATAGAGGTTATGATGAACAGGATACTATCAGAAAAATCTGGAAAGACCTACATGAACTGAAGCAGAGTGAAATGTACCGTATACAAAATAACAGCAATAGTGGGGGATGATCTGCTGGGAAGCATGTGGTTATTTTCAGCAAGGCAATGATCCAATATAACCGTGAAGGACTTATGAAGATTGCATCCCATCTGCAGAGAAAGAACTGATAGTATCTGAAAACAGATGGAAACACATTTAAATTTTTTTTTCTTTTCCTCTTTGACAATTTCTTAATCTGAAGTTTTGTTTTTTTGACTGTTTTCTCTCACAAGTAGCTAATATGGGAATTTTTCCATGACTACTCATGTATAACATATTTTGAATTCCTTGAGTTCTTATGGGTGGTGGGTGCAAATGGAGGGTGGGGAGAGAAGTTGGAACACAAAGTTTTTTTAAAAATTGATGTTAAAATTTTGTTTTTACATATATTTTGGAAAATAAAATTCTATTAAAAACATCTACTTTATAAGTTGAGTTCTTCATGCAGAATCACAGAATTTCAGAGTTGCTATTTCCTTAAAGTCCTACAGAGGTAGGCCATTCTACATTTGGAGAATTCTAATTTTTGGAAAAATTTCCTTTCATTAACCTTAAATTTTCCACTTTGCACCTCCCCCTCATAATTTCTAATTTTTCCCTCTGGAGTAAAACAGAACATGTATGACATCTTTTTCTATATGACTGATTTTCAAGGCCTTGAAGACAACAATGAAATACTTCCCTCTCATCTCTATCTTCTTCTTTCTAGGCTAAATATTCCTTGTACCATCAATCAATTATTATAGAGTATGGACATGAGTTGCTTCATTATTCCTCTTTTCCTCCTTTGGACCCTATCTTAATCATCAATGTCCTCCTAAAGCTTGAAAACTCAAATTGAATTCAGTTCTCCAGTTGTGGCCTGACCAGAGTAGAGGACAGAAGCTGGAACAAAAGAACACCTTATTCCTGAAAATTATTGCTCTTACAGCCCAAAACTTCATTCTCTTTTTGACTCTTTTATAATTGTTGATGTGAATGGAGCTTTCAGATTCCACTAAACTGAACCCATTTTTTCCCAAGAAAATTGCTATTTATGCTCCTTTTGATTTATGAAAGTGATTTTTGAACCTAAGGAATAGGCTAATTTTTTCTTAATTTTCATAGACATCAATTTCTAGTTATAAGACTCAAGTGATTTAGCTTACTCATTCCCATATTTGGACAGTATTAGCACAACTACCAGGAAAAACATTTTTTTAAAATGGAAATGTCATTACAATTCTTGCTTCATTCCCTTGCATTCCCCTTCTCCTCTGCCATATTTTCTGTCTCCCCAATTCCCTTTGTTTTTAGACCCTCCAGTTTCTTCCCCAAACATATGCAAAAGTCATATATATGAATCTCATTTCCATATTGTTAGCTATCAGAACTTCTATTTTTCTTGTGAAAATAAATGTCTGGACAAAAAAGAAAGTCAGTCAGTGAGAAAAAATTGTGATTGAAGATGTAAGGCTTCTGAGAAGAAAGAAGAATCTACTAGATGAAGAATTTATAGTAATGCCTGTTACAGTTTCTGACTGGGTTGAGGGAGATATTAGTTACTCTTCTTACTTTCTGGCTGCTGGCCATACAATGAAGGAACAGAAAGAAGGAGAAACTATTGCTGTGAATGGAAATAATAGATTAAATGAAAAGACATCTAAATTCTTTACAGATGTGGGAGTTTCATTGGTGTGGAACATTGCATACATTTTCAGATTTTTTACAATGTATTGATCAATCTTCCTATTTTTTTCTTTTCCTTCTTTTCCTTCTTTTCATTAAAAGATTGTTCTTCTATGGGGTAGCTTTATTGGGTGTAAGAAAGAAAGGCTACAGAGAGGTTTAAGCATTGAATAAATAAAACATATAAATAAACATTTGTTTTAAAAAAGACATCAATTGACAGTCAATAATGACATCAGAGATTCTGTATGATTAAATCTTCTGTACCCCCTCTATCAATGTAAGAGATCATTTCTACGCTCAGGAACATGACTTTATCCAAGAAGTATGTCTGCAGGGTTTTCTCCACTACCAGCTTAGGGAAGAGAACCAAATCACTCAAATGTGGGTATAGGAAGTGCTTACTATGTTCCTTTTCTAATTATTTTAATCCTGATTAAACATCTTGCTGAAAAGTATGAAAATTCTGCTTCTAATTCATGTGTTCAGTTAAAAGAAGGAGGAGGAAGAAGAGGAGGCAAAAGAGGAGAAGGATAAAGGCATACAGTTTATCTGGACAAGAGGCTTGAGATAATGGAGTTACATTTATTTCTTAAATGCCCCACACTGAAATCAGTAGTCCACAGGAATAGAGTGAAACTCTTAATGTAGTGAAAAGAGTTACATTTGTCTAAGCATGTCTGGGACGCTTCTGTATTTTCTGTATGCTTATTACTTATATTGGATTCAACTTTTAGTAGATCAGGTTAAGGCCAGCATCCAATGAATATTTTTATTTTTTAATTTCTAGGCTACACTGATGTTTGAAGGCATTTATTGCTTACACTCATAGCTTTTCACTTATTTAAATCACTTATACTAGGAGCTATCCATGATTAATTTAAGTTCATTGATGTTTTAAGTATGGATTATTTTTGTGTCATAGATTCCTTTCCCAGTCTAGTGAAATCTAAAGACCACTTCTAAAAACAATGATTTTAAAGGAATAAAAATTTTAAAAAGTCAAATCAAATTAACAAGTAATTTACTAGGTACTTAATATGTTCTGGACATTATGTTAAATGTTGGGAATAGACATGAATCAGATTATAAATGAAAACAATTATGTTGAAATATTTTTTTCAAAACATTTTAATTTAAAAAATCACAGACCTCAGGTTAAGGACATTCACCCTAAGGGGAACAATTCATTCATGTTTGATATATGCAACAATAAATATCATTGCCTTTATTACCTTCACCAGAGTATCTTCACTTATGTTCCATGTTATGGATTTATTTTTATTTGTTTTTTCAAAACTCTAGGATATAATTTAACAACTGGTCAATTTTTTATGTAGATTTTACTTACAAGCCAGATAAACTAAATCAAGAAATTATCTAAACACTATGTGTTGATGTATTGAGGTGAAATATGAGATACAATTAGGTGGTGTGGTTCCTAGAGCACTGGGACTTAAGTCATGAAGAACTGAATTCAAATTTGACTATACATGCTTACATGCTATGTGATCCTGGGCAAGTCACTTTACTTCTATCTGCCTCAGTTTACTCATCTGCAAATGTCCTCAACTGTAAATATAGTGCAAGAGAGTTGAGATAAACAAGTAATAGCCCACAAAGGGAAATCATTTAATGTACATCATTGCTACTCAGAAAGGGAAGAGAATAGCTGCTAATGAGTGGAGATTCAGTGCAGCTTCTATGTTAGCAATGGCCACTGCATAGGGTGTGTGTGTGTTGGGGAGAGGGTGTTGAGGTAATCTACATTACCTACAAAGATCCATAGTCCCTTAGGGCTTAAATTTATATGGGAAAAGGGAAAAGAATAATATATAGTATATTCCGTATACTAGGCATTGTGATAAGAACTATTTTTTTCTTTTTCTTTGGAATGTATTTAGTATTTTATTTTTCCCCAATTACATATAAAAGCAATTTTAACATTCATTTTAAAAACTTGAGTTCTAAATTCTCTTCCTCCCTCACTCCCTCCCTTCCCATATCTTGCTCATTGAGAAGGCAAGCAATTCTATATAGGTTATATATGTATAGTCATGCAAAATGTTTCCATATTAGTAATGTTGTTAAAGAAAACATAGACCAAAGAAAACCTCAAGAAAAATAAAGAAAACTATTTTAAGTATGCTTCAATCTGTATTCAGACACCATCAGTTATTTCTCTGAGGATGTATAACATTTTCCATCATAAATCCTTCAGATTTGTCTTAGATCATTGTCTTCGGAGAATAGCTAAGTCATTCACAGCTGATCATCTTACAGTATTGCTATTACTTTGAACACAGTACATTTCACTTCACATCAGCTCATGTAAGTCCAGATTTTTTCTGAGAGCATCCAACTCATCATTTCTTATAGCACAATAGTATTCTATGAAAATCACATACCACAAATTTTTCAGCCATACCTCAGTTGATGGGCATCCCCTCAATTTCCAAACCTTTGCCACCAGAAAAGAACTGCTATACATATCTTTGTAGATATAGGTCCTTTAATTTTTAAAAATATTTTTGGATATAGATCTAATAGTGGTATTACTAGGTCAACGAGTATACATGTTTAATAAGCATTTGGGCATAGTTCCAAATTTCTCTACAGAATGGTTGAATCAGTTCAAAATTCTACTAAAAGTGTATTAATGTCTCATTTTCCCACATTTCCTCCAATATTTTTTATTTTCCTCTTCTGTCCTATTAGCCAATCCAGTAAGTATGAGGTAGTAGTACTTTTGTTTTGATTTGCATCTCTCTAATCAAAAGTGAGTTAAGGCATTTTTATATGGTTATAGATAGCTTTGCTTATTTCATCTGAAAACTGTTCATGTCTTGTGATCATTAATCAATTGGGGAATGGCTCCTTTTTTTTATAAACTTGACTCAGTTCTCTATATTTTTGAGAAATGAGGCCTTTATAAAAGAAACTTGCTTAATTTTTTTTCATTTACTGTTGCTATTTCCCTCCATTTTATTCCTCCTCCAATTTATTCTATTCTCTCTCTTCTTTCACCCTTTCCCTCCTCAAAAATGGTTTGCTTCTGACCAACCATTCTCCCAATCTGCCTTTTTCTATCAACCTTCCTCCCCCTTCTCTTACCCCTTTCCCCTCCTACTTTCCTGCAAGATAAGATTAATTTCTATATAATTAAGTGTATTGGCTCTTTGAGCCAATTCTGATGATAGTAAGGTTCACTCACTCCCCTCCCCTTCCCCATCTTCCTTTCCACTATAAAAGTTTTTGTTCTTGCCTGTATTATGTGAGATAACTTACACTATTCTACCTCTCCCTTTCCCTTTCTCCCAGTGTATTCCTATCTGACTCCTTTCTTTTTAAATTTTAGATATCTTACCTTGATATTCAACTCACACATGCCTATAAATATAAATAAACACTCGCGTGCGGGCGCACACACACACACACACACACACACACACACACACACACACACACTCTTTCTAACTGCCCTAATAATGAAAAAAAGTTCTTATGACTTACAAGTATCATCTTCCAATATAGGAATGTAAACACTTTTACCTTATTAAATACCTTATGATTTCCCTTTCCCATTTACTTTTTGCTTCCTTTGAGTCTTGTATTTGAAAGTCAAATTTTCTCTTCAGCCCTAGTGCTTTCATCAAGAACTTTTGAAAGTCCATGATTTCATTAAATATCCATTATTCTATTGAAGGATTATACTCATTATTGGTGGGTAGGTGAATTTTGGTTGTAATCCTAGCTCTTTTGCCCTCTGGAATTTCCTATTCCAAGCCCTCCATTCCTTTAATATTGAAGTTACTAGATCTTGTGTTATCCTGACTGTGGATCTGCAATACTTGAATTTTTTCTTTCTTGGTGATTATAATATTTTCTCCTTGATGTGAGAGCTCTGGGATTTGGCTATAATATTCCTAAGAACCTTAATTTTGGGATCTCTTTCAAGAGGTGATTTGTGGATTATTTTACTGTCTGGTTCTAGGATATCTGGGCAGTTTTCTTGGAAAATTTCTTGAAATATATTCTAATCTGAAGTCTTTGAACTAATAATAAAGAAAAACTCATATCAGTTTCTTTTTAAAGAATCATTAATTTGGAAACAATGTCCTATCTCCCTCTTCCTGACCAATGGAAGAAGAATTCTTGAAGTAATTAGAATAATGATGAGACAAAAACAGGCCTTTGAATGATCCATCTCATTTTAGCAATCTCTTTCCTAATGTCCTAAAGCAACTGGGATAATCATTTATCTGAGAGAAACAAGAGGTTTCCTTGATTGTTCCAAATTGTTGACCGACTTGTGGACAGGAGAACCCTTGAAAGGAATGATTATAGAGGAATTGAGTGGTTTACTGAATATGATTCTCCAAGATTGTGACTATTATTCTCAATTAATGAAGACAAATTAGCAATAGATTCCATATAAACTGCATATCATCACCTGCACCTATAACTTCAAGAAGTAATTCGAGTAAACTGAAAGTCTATGTCTTTACCTTTGTCAACATATAGGTTTGTGGCAGAGATAGTATCCATGAATAAAGAGAGCTTTTGAAAAGGACTTAGTAGGACAGGTAGTTACATTGTCTTTCTTTTAAAACAATTAGGTTAACAAAGGTATGTCTTCACTTGGTTAGACAATTAATGAATTAATTTGTGTTTTTACATTTTCCTCTATTTTTGCCACTTCACATGAAGTTACTATGTCTTACAATGATAATTCATATTTACAAAACACATGAAAGGAAAGTTCTTTTTTCACATCTCACCCATGTGATACTTGCATAATTATTGTAATTCCCATTTTATAGATAATGCAGCAGACCCTCTGAGAAGTTAGCAGATTTGTTCATTATGATACAGTTAGTAATGGCTCAATGTCTAACTTGCATTCTTTTGCTTTTTATTCTTACTTTTACCATTGCAGTTTAAGCATTCATAAACTCTCACCTAGGCTGTTGCAATAACTTGCTCACTAGTTCCAACTTACTTCCAACTTCCCTTTGCTCCAATTTATCCACTGAAATATTAATAATCCAAATGCACAATAATTCTGATTACAGCTTTCTCTTGCCCATAAATCTTAAAGGGTCTCCTATTTCCAATAGTATACAGTATAAATTTGTTAGTCTGGCATTCAAGAATATATAAATTATCTTCAAGTATATTTCTAACTTATCATTCTTTTTCTCTTGATACAAACTACATTCTAGCAAAATTAGGCTACCTAATTCTTTGTGCACAGTCTGCACTTTCCTTAACAAATGTTTTTGATCATTATTCTCTATGTAAATAATCACTACCAAGTTCCCTCACCCAATTTTTTCTATTTAAAACATTACTCATTCTTTAGGGTTTAGTTGAAATAACAATTTTATTTTTTATTTCTCCTCCCAGATTAGCAAGAAATGAGGACCATTCGTGCTCTAAACTGTGCTCCAGATAACATATTACTCTACATTTTAATGCATTTTTCTACAGCATAACTTCAATTTTAGGTATTTATGTTTCTGACCACCTTATCCCATCAAAGAAAGGGGTTTTGAGGCCCACATTTGCCTATATTCATATTAGAAGTTGGTTATCACCAAAGAAGAGGATCAGTCTTTTCTTGCTGATTCATTGGTGCCTGCCTGGATAAACTCATGCTAATTTTCTCAAAAATAATTTTTCGATGTTCTTCATTTCTAGGGGCTTCTCAAAATGTGGGTAATAAGTCTCTTCTGGCAGTTATTACCTATACAATATAGATTTCAGGCATTGGACAGCTATATATTTCCTTCACTAAAGAGAGCTTAAGACAAGGATGACCCACAAATATGCATTAGCATAAAAAAAACTTAAATTACTCAAATAACCTATTATGTATATTGAAAGTTAATGAGTTAGGGACCTTGAAAACAGATGCATCACTTTTACATTTACCTTTGTGATGAACTAATGGGATTTAGCAGATACTCAAAGACCCACCTGGAGATTAATCTAGACTGATTGAATCAAGTGAGAGTGATTGTCTGCTGATTAAGCCTACTTCAAGTTAATTGGATTGTAATCACACCTGACTATCCCTTAAGAAGGTATTGTTCTCAGAAGCTAGACTGTGAACTCAACTTGAGAACACCTTCAAAACCAATGGATTTGGAGGACAGCAACCAATCAGCTTGAAGCAGTGTGTAAGGACCACCTCTGTTCCAGACCTATAAAAAAGCTTCCACAATCAGCTTGTTGGAGAGTTCCTGATTAAAGCAGGCTCGTGGAGGAGGACTTCAGGAAGAACCCAACCAGGCTGGAACTCTAGGCTAGGTAGGACTTCTTTTTCTTATCTTTCTGAACTCCTTGTGAATACCTCTATGCTTTAATAAATGTTTAATGCCCAAAGACTGGTGCTGAAGCTTCAGGACCACGATTTAGATTTTAAACATCACACCTTAGCCCTACATCATCTAAGCAATTCATAAGTTTTACATCTCCTTTCCAGCTAGGGCTTGTTATGGACCTTTCTTTGTTGATCAGCTTGAGGATGATATCACAGTAGCCTTTTTCATCTCAAGAAGTCATCTTCCCTCTAATTGGCTAACACTGAACTCTGAAACTCTCTGATAATTTATTTACCAGCAAGGTTGGAATATGTCCATTGCCCAGGGCTGGTAATCACTGGACTGTGCATAGGAAAGGAAACAAGGATAGGAAGGTCACAAGGACTTGAGCTCACCCAGGAAAGAACATGTTCCTATTTCCTGATACCTGTAATGACCATTGCTGTTGGGTGGAGGGGAGAGAAAAGAGACTTTCTCTACTTCTACTGCTGAAAGGCTGAGGGAGAGGAAGAGCCAGAAAAGTCCCCAAAGCTAAGAGCTCCCCAAAAGTAGTATAGCTTTTCCCCCTTTGCATCCTACAGATCACAGAATGAGGAGTTCCTCCTGACTCAGGTGTTAATCATGTTCAGTACAATGCCTTCAGTCATAGGTACCAGAGGACAAGTTAGGAATTATTCAGTCATCCCAGAAATGATCATATCCTTCAGTAAAAGGATCTTTTACATTATTACCTTGTCTCAGATTAGTAGCCAACTCCATGTTCAAAATCTCCCAAACTTAGAATAGCAATGACAATAAAAGAAAATTAAGTGCTCCTGTATGGTGTTGACATAAAAAGCATATTGTATTTATTCTGAATGAGGAAAAATAGTATAGCAATTCATTCCAAGTTAGCTAAACCATCAACTTGACAAAAATATTGCAATCGTTATCCTTTATTTTCAATAGAAATTCATAGCTTGTCATAATACTTCTCTATTTCCATAGTTATTTGGTCCCTTTATGTGGTGCAAACCAGAGTAAACCAGATCCTTTTGATATTCATTTGTTTCTCTCATTTGTAAAGTTGCTTCCTTTTAAATGTAGCTGCCATTAAAGTCCAATAATATTACTAGAGAGGGGAGGAATCCTATAGAATGAGGCTTAGGGGAGCAAAAGGAAAACAATATCAAATTAACTGTTCAGTCTTTCAATCTGTTTAACTCCTAGAAGTCATCTCTACTAGTGATTTCTTGTATCAACAAATTGTATGGCCTAGTTTGGCAGCTTCATCCCAAGACTCCATGATGGAAAAAGAACTATAGCAAAAGTCAAGGCATTTCTATCAGCCTCAGTTTCTCAGGATCACCTAAATGGGACATGAGCAGTGGAACCAACATTCCCCAGTAAATATCAGTCTTGGAATAAACTATACTATTGCATTGAATCATATGGACTAAATATTTCATCTGAAAGACATCTGGTGACAAGAACCTTGCAAACTTAGCAAAAGAACAACACATACACCATGTATTCAAAAAGACATTACTGAAAGTGGGTGAGCAACTTAAACTTTTTGGGTTCTGTCAGATATGTATGTGATCCTAAATTGATGATGTGAATGCATCATTTATTCAGTTTGATTTGGCAAGTTCATTATGTATCAAGTACTGTTCTAGATAGTGTTAGGGCTAGGGAGAGGGATAATAAGAGGTGAATATATAATTTATAATCTTAGTAAAAAGGCAGAGTGACATAATGAAGCAGCATGACACAGTGAATAGAGAGCTGGGGAATGAAACTGAGAAGACATAGGTTTGAGTTCCATATATGATACTTAATGGTTGAGTAACTTTTGGTAAGGTACTTACCTTCTTAGTGTACTAGGTCATGCTGTAAGGTTCTAAATGGTAGAAAAGGAGAGGAAAGCATGAGTTTCCTTGCCTGGGAGTTCCCACTATCACTGTAGCATAGTTCCAGTTTCTATCATTCATTATAACACATTTTGGAGAAGATTATTAGCATCTGTTAAAATGAGGTCTTTTCATATGTAATTGTTATCATTAGAGTTTCTTCATATTACATGATTTTGAGCTAAAAGGAACCTTTGAGATAACCTAGTACAGTCCTTTATTTTTCAGATGGCAGACTTGGTGTTAGAAATATTTGAGTTCAAATTCTTTTCCAGACACTTATGATTTGTGTGACCCTGCTCAAGTGTCATTACCTTTTTCACCTTCAGTTCCTCTATCTGTAAAATTAATATTACAATAGTATCTACCCCACCAGGGTTGTTATGAAAATCAAATGAGAATATATTTACAAAGTGTTTCCCAAACATTAAAATAAAATGTAAATGCTAGCAATTATTACTATTAATATGATAATATTAAAATTAATAATATTATCTAGAAAATCAATCAAAAGAATTGACTTGTATAAGGTCATATAGATATGAAGTGGCACAGCATATATTCAAGTCTCAATACTGTAACAATTGGAATAACGCCACCTGCTGGATACTTACTGTAGAAGAGTTCTGCCCATGAAGGGAAGGTCTTTGAGGGCAAGACCAGGAGTCTTTTCTTTGGCGGGAGGAAGTGACACGGACTAGTGGGAGGAGGAAGGAAGAGACTGGCGCGGACTCTGGGGCTCTTTCCTGAGGACGCTGGCGGAGAAGGGAGCTAAAAATGTGCTCTCCCTTTAATAGATAGAAATCTAGGCCTTTCTCTCTCTCTTTACCAAATTCTTATTCTCCTTAATAAATGCTTAAAAGTCTAACTCTTGCTAAAGCTTATAATTTATTGGCGACCACTCATTAGATATTTTAGACAGTTTAGCTAGAATTTTAGCCCTTAACAGAATCTCAAAGAACTTTTTTTTTAAAAAAGAAAACTTTTACAAATGTTCCCCTCTTTTTTTTTTTTTTTGGAATATGCTTATCAAAAATAATACTTCTAGAATCAATTTACACTTGCCATGGCAAACAATTTGCCAGGGAAATGCTTTAAAGAGTTTGATCAAATAATCAGTTGAGAAAAAATAGCAAAAACAAATAACTCAGAATATGGGAGCACAATACTCCTAGAATTAACATTGTATAATAAAATCAAAACCATCTTGCAATGTTTCAAAATTAGATAGAAAAATGAATAGAAGAAAATACACATGGAACAATAAAATACAGTGAAATTCAAACTAAGGAAATCTAAATGAATATGAACTTAATATCAATAAGAGTATTATAAAATATAAACTTGATCACATGACTATAAAAAGCTTTTACAAATATTCTCCTTGTTTTAGAAACTAAGTATAAGACACAATCTCAAAAGCATGAAAATCTCTATGAAAATAAACCCATACCATTAATTTCAAAATGTATATGTAATAGCATAGAAATCCTATGTAACCTCTGAACTGATACTATTAATAATCTGAGTGAATTTAGAACACTTTTGATTCCGATATCTAAAATCCCCAATACTCATATCAATACCTTGCTGCTTACTTCTACATTTCTGTAAAATATATATCCTTCCATGGCAAAAGAAGCAGAGTCTTGAACTATGTTGATGATTGTCATTCTTATTCAACTTAAATTTTTCTTCTTTAACCCCTCTATATTGTCTGTCAGTCTTTTCACCATACAAATGCTTTATAAGATTACTAATTAAAGACAAAAAGCAGGTTAGCAAAATTATGAACAAAACAAGCATATCTGGAATTTAAAGGGTTTTCTAAGGTTGTTTCAGAAGCACAGCCAGGCTGGGGAAGGGCTGAGCCTGAAGCTGCAAATGTAGTTAGAGAAAGTTGAGCATGCGCATCAGATCTCTGGACTTCCCAGGCAGGGGAAGCAATGGGCTTGGCCATAGGAGGAGTAGAGGGTGGGGTCTGGAGAGGAGGGGAGGGACCAGAGCAATTTGAATCAGACTTGATTTTGAACTCAGGCCTGGATTCCTCTTCCCCACTTTGCCTCCAGGTGCTAGGGAATTAAAAGCTTCAAGAGGGTGGGTCATTGCCTCCAGGCATGCAAAATTAAAGCAACAATTACTGTTAGAACTGGGAAAAGCTGCGGGAATCTCTTCAGGTTTCTCTGAAAAAGCATGGTTGGGAGAGGGAGAGATATTTCCTTGTGTGAGTAAGTTGCTGGCTCTTTTAACAAAAATAAAAAGAAAATAGAAAATCCACAAAAACAAAGCATTAACATGATCTTATCTCCCATTTGTCTGGTTAAACAGACTAAAATCAAAAATAGGGTAATTAGGGAGTTTAAAAGGTCCATTCGAAAAAATTAAAGGGAAAACACCTGGCAATTCAGCAGTACTTAAGATTTAGGTTAGGGTAGGGGAAATTTCTTACCCAACCAGAAGATCAGAAGACTGAGGTTTAGCTTTCCTCTTCGTGGTCAGCCATCTGTTAAGGGCTAAAATTCTAGCTAAACTGTCTAAAATATCTAATGAGTGGTCGCCAATAAATTATAAGCTTTAGCAAGAGTTAGACTTTTAAGCATTTATTAAGGAGAATAAGAATTTGGTAAAGAGAGAGAGAAAGGCCTAGATTTCTATCTATTAAAGGGAGAGCACATTTTTAGCTCCCTTCTCCGCCAGCGTCCTCAGGAAAGAGCCCCAGAGTCCGCGCCAGTCTCTTCCTTCCTCCTCCCACTAGTCCGCGTCACTTCCTCCCGCCAAAGAAAAGACTCCTGGTCTTGCCCTCAAAGACCTTCCCTTCATGGGCAGAACTCTTCTACAGTAAGTATCCAGCAGGTGGCGTTATTCCAATTGTTACAATCCTTTTATTTCAGATTCAACACTGTTTCTACTTCACATCACACTGATAAGATTTGAGTCACATGATTTAACCTAGAGTGTATCTGAATGCATTTAACATCTTAACTCAATGGAGCAATACATTTCTCCTAACTACTGATGCATGATTAATTCCTACCATTGAATATCTCACTGCCATTTGGAATAATTCTTGTGGTGTTGGTTCATACTTTGCTTTTGTTTACACCTGGATGAATTTTCTTGATTTAGTGTCTTCTCCCACAGAGAGAGTAGGCAGCAAGCACAGTAATAGTTAGCACAGATCAGAGTTAGTAGTACTTAAACTTTGATTTTATGCCAAATATTGATTAGCCATTTCCTCTGACTTATCACCATGATAAAATACTCCATGTTATGTTCCAATGAATGCACTTTTATTTTCCTCAGCAACTAGAGAATTAATGTTGAATTTAAATGGAGTTCCTCAAAGACTAACATATACCTAATTTGATAATCCATTGGTACAGCCCTTCAACTTCAGTCCCCCCTTATCTCTAGGTACCTGTCCTTTGAGTGTAGAGGAGTGGTACACTTCCCTAAAAGATAACATTGTCACACCTGGTCATACTCTTTGCATACCAGTGACTCTGAACTCTTGTAGATTGTCAATCAATATTCTTTAACCATTCCAACCCTCCTTAGCACTACATCCCACACTAACACACAATTCTTCATTCTCATCCCCCTCAAATTTTCTGCCCAAAAGTTTCTTCCAAATTTCACTTGGTCTTTCCACTGTGCCCTTGCCAATTGCCTCTATAGGCTCTTCTCAGTATTAGCTGCATCTTCACTCATTCGTTTCAGCCCCCTGGTCAAGGCAGGAGGTGGAGCACTTCTTGATCCCTATTAGACTTTCACATTCTCCCTTTTTCTATCACTCAGTAACCTCTCTTGCTTTGAGGTTCATATTACTCATATCTGGTTGTTGTCTTTCATTCTCAAAGATGACTGAAATGACATCACTATGTTGGAGTCAAGGTATAGTGTGTCTGACTTTCACTGATCATATGAATATGAGATCACAAATCTCTACCACAAGCTGGGCCCAAACATGAACATTTAGAGTGGAGATGTTTCTAAATCCCATGTTTCTTTTGAGTTATTGTAATTCTGCTTTGCTCAAAGAGCATATTGCCTTCTTTGATGTGGGCATGCCATGCTGGGTTGTCCTTTGCCCATATCTCCCCTATCTCACAATCAATTCTTAAGTTCTTCAGAGAGACCTTGAGAGTGTCTCGTTATTGCTTCTTCTGACCTCCATGCACTTGTATGATTTCTCCATAATATAATATTTTAGGAAAATTTACATTTGGCAATACATCAGAGTTGCACTCTCTACAGTAGAGTTTGAATGCCTGGGAATTTAGATGGAGAAAGGATATCTGTGTTTGGTACCTTAACTTTCCAGACAATCTTAAGAATCTCCCTAAGACAATACAAATGGAAGCAATTCAGTTTCCTGGCATGATACTAGTATACTGTTCTGGGTTCACTGGCATACAATGAGGTCAGTTTGATAGGCAGTCTAATATCTCTTTTCCTTCATACTTTTCTTTGGAACTTCCTAAACACTGAGCTAGTTCTGGCAGTACGTGTGTCAATTTCTTCATCTTTGGGAGCATCCCTGGAAAGTATATTGCCAAAGTGAAATTATCCATAGCATCCAATATTTCTACATTTACTATAACCAATGGTTCCATCTATGAAAGATGTGGTGCTGGCTGGTGGAAAACCTGTGTTTTCTTGGTGTTAATTATTCGGTCAAAATTAGCACAAGCAGCAGAGAATTGATCCATACTTCATTGCATATCAGGCTCAGAGGTGGCACTGAGTGTACAATTTTATGCAAACAAACAAAAAATCATGCACTAAATTTCTCTTCACCTTAGTCTTGACTTGTGGCCTTTTCAAGTTAAATAATTTATTGTCAGTGCAGAAACTGACCTTGGTGCCATTTGTGTCCTCATTGAGGGCATCTGACAATATTGCTGAGAATGTCATGCTAAAAAGCACAAGTGCACATCCAAGCTTCACTCCATTAGTGACTGGGAAAGTGTGAGAGCATTGTCCAACATGCAGAACCCATGCAAGTGTGCCATTATGAAAAAGATGCACAATACCGATGAACTTTTCTGGGCAACTACATTTTGCCATAATTTTCCACAAGCCTTCATGACTGAAAGTATCAAAGACCTTGATCTGATGGGTGAACCTTGTGTACAGAACTTTGTGTACAGAAGTGCCTGGAATTTCTTCTGGATTTGTTAGGTGGCAAAGACCATATCAACCATTCCATGGCACTTTCTAATGCTATATTAGCTCTCAGGTAGATGACAAAAGTTACAAGTCTATTAAGGTTGAGGAACTGAATGATTAACATATTTGGGAGAAATCAACATGTATGTTGAAGTCCTCTAGTATCAGGGCAGGAATTGTGATGCAGAGAAAAATTATAAGTCAGGTATTGAACACATTAAGCAAGGAAGAGGGTTACCCTAAGGTTTGTAAACAGGAACTCTCAGGATTTTTATTAGGTGACAGATATGAATAGAGAATGTTGGGTGAATTCAGGGAAGACTACAACCTCTGGTTTGAGGGCTGCTTTATTTTGTGTCCACCTGTTTCACTTAACTCTCACTTATGGCTCCAAGAAGCTGTAGCTTGCTTTGTTTGTACATATTTTGTTTATATCTTGAAATTATAAGTGTCTTGAGAGCTGGGACTACCTTTTGCCTCTTTTCAGATCCCCAGCCCTTAGACTGGGGCTATCACATATTAAGTGCTTAAAAGAATTTTGCTGATTGATATCTGTATTGCCATAGAATATGTTCTGAACAAGATACTATGTGGGTATATACAAACTTAAAAAGTATAATTCATGAGTCTCTACTAATGTAGTTTTTGCTATCATTCAACCAAAGTATTCGAGTGATTCAGTGTAAGGTTGCTATTTAAATTACATAGTAAAAAATGTTACAATAAATGGTTTCTCCCATAAATCTGGCATAAAGCATCCCACAAGTACAACCAAAAATGGGAAGATTAGATACATATGGAAAATACATGTAGCCCAAGTAAAAGAATAGAGGGAAAACTCATCTTCAAGGCTAAAAAATTGCCAGTGTTTTCATACTGTTCTTGCTGGGTCACCTAGCTAGTCTCACACAGTGTGCTAGAACTAGTTCAAAACAGCTTATAAAAGTGGATCATTCAATTTTCAATGTGAGCATTTGTACCTCAGGAATTGATAGACACTGCAAATAATTTGTCTTGGTCATGGACTAAATATAATAAAGTGATAGAGAAAATGTTAATAATGCATATTAAGGGGCAGCTAGGTAGCACAATGGATAAAGCACCGGCCCTGGAGTCAGGAGGACCTGAGTTCAAATCTGGCCTCAGACACTTGACACTTACAAGCTGTGTGACCCTGGGCAAGTCAATTAACCCCAATTGCCTCACACAAAAAATGCATATTAAACAACAAATGTGTTTGCACATGCTTGCACATGCCATCTTTCCCTCCTCTTAAACATCCAGTTAACAAACATTTGCCAGCATATCCCTGGTTGCCAGGAAGTTTCTGCTGGGCGTTTTTCCCTGATGAGATGAGGTTGTAAATCTTTTGGGTTTTATTTTTGCTTTTTTCTTCAGCTAATATGATTTAGATTTCTTTGCTGCAATTCTACCCCTTCCATATTAGAGCAGTCCTTCTCAATCTAGTCATAAGATTAGGAAGAATATACCTAACTAACCTTTTCTACATTAAGAGAAGATCTATCTCATCTCAGAACACTGACTGAAAAGGACATCAACTTTCCAGTAGGAAGACACTAACATCATCTGCCAGGTTCTTTGGGATACAGAAAATTTTCTGCTAACTTGTGCTCTGTGTCTGGTCTATTATTTTCAAGCTTGCTTCCTGATCACTAAGGGCAGGGTTTCTGTCAGAAACCTCACTCTGATTTATGTTTAGAAATTCCTTGTAATTCCCTGTTTATTTTTTGTGTAAGTATTATGTGCCCTCAGAGTTATTTCAATAGAACTCTACTGAAGAAATGATATAAATCTGACCCCTGGTAGTGTTTGTTTTTTTGTTTTAGCTGCTCCAAAAACACTTCCTATCTGCCAAATAAATGAAGCTCAACAAACAGGAAATTTAAACCCTGAGGGCATTGTCACAATTTTATTTCTTCTTAGCCACATTCCTACATTTAATTTGCAAGAAAAAAAACACAACTTAAATACATGGATAAATCTGCTCTAAGTATAGCAAGAGGGATCATGGTGTAGTAGATTTGGAGTAAGGAAAACCATCTCAGAACATTAGATTCAAGGTCTTTCATCTTATATATTGCCCTGCCTTCTACTGCCTTTACTCGTTTATTTGTCAGGAAGAAGATGAATAAAGACATAAGGATTTGGGTAAACCCCTTAGTCTGGGTATCATTCAGAAAAATAGGGAGTCCTTTTCCTTGGGATAAGAGGTTCATTTTCCCAGCTTTTACTCTTTACACAGCCTGAAAAAGAATGTATGGAGCATGTGGGAGTTTTATACCCCTTGTCCAGGGTTTACAAGATATGGCATAATAACATAGTGGCATATGTTAGGCATGGTAAGAATTCCTTGAGGGGGGCAGCTAGATGGCGCAGTGGTTAAGGCACTGGCCCTGGATTCAGGAGTACCTGAGTTCAATTCCGGCCTCAGACACTTGACACTTACTAGCTGTGTGACCCTGGGCAAGTCACTTAACCCCCATTGCCCCGCAAAAAAAAAAAAAAAAAAGAATTCCTTGAGGAATAAGAGATGGCCAATAGACTTCCTTTTATTAATAAACTTCTGGTCTATTAAAGAAATGTTTAAATTACCCAGAAACTATGTCACTTATAATTTTAATCATCACAGTATTTAGGAAGAATGAAGATGTGTAGAAGCAGAAAGTGAGTAATATAAGTGATTTTATTCAGAACATATTCATGAACAGAAACAACTTAGCAAGGTAAGTGATAACACTGAGATTGGTTATCCTCCAAGAGTGGCAGCAGGATTTGGTCATATGAGGGATCTTATATAGGTGCTAAAATGGGATCAGGGTGGTTCCCTTTTTCCCTGACCCTTAGCCAAGGGATTTAGGCAGGAAAAGCATCTGATGTGACATAAGCCCTCCTAAGGCTAGGTAATATTGGAAGATAATAAGAGGAAGTAAGGCTCGGGTCATGATATGCCAATTAGGCAACCCTAGGTTGGTGTGGAAGGATAGCAATAGTGAAAAAAAGGCAGCAGATGGGACCAAGTATTTATTAAGCATCTTCTATGTACCCCAAACTCTGCTAAGCATTTTACATATGTCCCACTTGATCCTAACAACAACCTTAATAGATAATTGTTACAATTGTCCTTATTTTCCTGATGAAGAAACTGAAGCAAACAGAAGCACAGGATCATTCAGCTAGTGTCTCAGATCAGATTTCAATTTAGTTATTCCTGATTCTAGCCTTAGGGCACTATCCACTGTACCACCTAGCTGGGCCATTATGGTTATTCCACAGGATGTATCAGAGTAGATGGACCAAAGGTCACTACACACTTAGCATGTTATTTAACCACAGGCAAGATGCTTAACTTTTCAATGCCCCATATAAGTTTTAGGGGTTCTGAATTATATGGCAGTTGCTTATCTGAATCACTGGAGTATACACATTAATAAGATCACACATATGGAATGAAGATAAAAGTGCAGTATCAGCATTTCTACTTTTCTTTCATTGTTGTAGTTTTGTGGAATATTAGGCACAAGTAGATCAGTCACAGAAAGTAATTGGTCATATACAAACAACTTGATGTCAGAAATATTACATTTCACCAGAATGACTGATGAGATAATTATGATAGAGCAAACCTAGTCTTAGATAAAGGGTCTAGTTTCAAACTAGAGAAATTAACAAGTTAAATAATCAGCTTAGTACAAAATAGACAATAAACAATTGAAATGATCAGCAATTCATTCCCTATGCATTACTGAAGTCAAGGGGAAGTCACCTGTTATCTGGTGACTTTGGAAATTATTTAAATACTGCAAATATCCTTCTTCACTATCTTACTTTCCAGAGCAGGCTATCATTAACCATTTATTATTTTAGATAATTTAAAGCATGGTTCCTGATGAGAGATGCCCCTTCACCTTCTCTCCCAAAAGAAGATAATTGCTTATTTTTAACAGATAATTATACATTTAAGATGAAATTAAAAAGTAGGCTGAATAACAAGTTTGATACATCTCTCAGATTCACATTACTTCTTCTCTCCAGGTTATCTGATTGGCATGAAGTAATAAAAGTTTCATACTACTTGAACACTACTATTGCTGTCTGTATATCAGTCACTTGCTAGACAATTCTATTCTAATTGATTAGGGTGCATTTGGGGAAGCAGGAGCTTTATTTAAATCAGTAAAAATACTGATGTTATTGAAAAGAGCCAACTTCATATAGAATTGTTTATGGCTTTTTATTGGGTCAGATTTTTTTTAAACAGTAATTTTTAAAAAAGTTTTGTTTATTTTTCTTAAACTGTGCATGTCTCATCAGTGGTTACCTGAAAAAAAAAATTCTGCTTCAAGTGCATGCTGACCCATAAATGCACTGTTTAACATAGATTTGGCCTACTTCAGTACCTGGCCATTTATAGACAATAGAAAATTTCAAATAAATCTTTCCTTCGAGTTTCACCTAGACTCCTACAGTTTTCTTTTTTTTTTCTTTTTGTGCGGGGCAATGGGGATTAAGTGACTTGCCCAAGGTCACACAGCTAGTAAGTGTCTGAGGCCAGATTTGAACTCAGGTACCCCTGAATCCAGGGCCAGTGCTCCATCCACTGTGCTACCTAGCTGCCCCTAGACTCCTACAGTTTTAACAAGTTCCTTTAAAAAGCCAATCTAAAAAGATGATAGCCTGTGTTTGTACATTTACTTTGTGTTTCTACATATGAACAACAGCAAATTCTTAGATGTTTGGAATAAACTCAGACAGCAGACATTATTTCATCTTTACCCTTCTGTATGTAAGAAACATCTACTATGTGGGGGGCAGTGAGGTGGTACAGGGGATAAAACACTGGTCCTGGATTCAGGAGGACCTGAGTTCAAATCCAGTCTCAGACATTTGACACTTACTAACTGTATGACCCTGGGCAAGTCACTTAACCCTCATTGCCCCACCTCCCAAAAAAGAAAAGATACATATACTATGCGCATCAAAGTACTAGAAATTGACAGAACCATGATACAGATATCCATTTCCTTACATAATTTCTTTAAAATAATTCCTTCCTCTTCAAAAAAAAAGGGGGGGAGGGTGAAATGGAGATCTTAAAGAAGAGATAAAGAAACATGCCTTTTTTCATAATATAGAAGTGGAGAGCTACTAGAACATAATATATTTATATTATCTTTTTCTTTTATTTACTTTGTCACAGGGAGGAAGTCATATTCTGGAGAGAGAATGTTGAAATAACTCTGATATAAAGATAAAAAGTATCAATAATATAATTTTATTTCAAAAAACAAAACTAAAAACCTTCCGCTATTTGAATTCATGCATCAGCTTAGTTTTCAGAAACCTTTGGAGCACAATTAATCCAAATGAGCTCTGGATAACAATAGCAACAGCAGCAATAGCATCTATAGAAACAACAAACAACTGCAATATAGAAAAAGCAGTGGCAGTAACAACTCATTATGATGATAATGATGACATATCTTGCAAGTCCATAAGAAAGCTTACTGTTTTAATTTAATGGCCTGTGTGCTTCTGTCTACTGATATCTGGATACATTTGAACATTTTTGTTTAAATTTTCCAATGAACACTTTCTTTTCTCTTCCACTACAGAAGAAAAAACAAAATCCTCATAAAAATACAATTTGTTAAGTAAAACAAATTGATACATTTTTCATTTTCAAAATTATATGTTTTATGTTGCATCAGCAGTTGGGTAGGTAACTTGAATAGGATCTTCTACAATCATAGTTGGTCATTGTTTTGATCACAGTTCTTAAATCTTTCAAAGTTGTTTGGATTTACAATGTTGTTACTTTAGAAATTGTTCTCATTCTGCTCACTCCACTCTGAATCAATTCATAAGAGTCTTCTGAGGTTTCTCTGAGATCATCCCTTATATCACTTCTTGTGGCACAGTATTTTTGAAGTCAGTCCTCTTTTTGCCCTCAGGAAAAACAGAGACAACATTTTATCCCACATCAATATCTTTTCCTGGCCTCTTCCTACAAGGAAAGAATGTAGAAAGATGCCATTCCATTCTACTCTCCCCCCTTATCTCTTTAGTAGGCTTAACCTGCTTTTGGGCAAAGAAGGGAGAGGCATTCTATCTATTTCCCCTCCTCATCCCATTGGCTGAGCTGCCTAATAGCTCAAATGGGTTTTGCTCTCAGCAAAGGAATATTGATAATTTACCTGGACACATTATTTTAAGATTAACAAACTATCTTCTTATCATACCTTCCCCAGCCCATTTCTTCTAAATCTCTGGCTGTCATTAGTGAGAGATCTTACTCTGTCCTCCACTGCCTGTTGTCTTATTCCCATGACTCTTGAAATAACCCCCTAATATTTCATTCTAAAACTATTCCCTCCTACTGTGCTCTCTGTAATGCTTGCTCCATAGACAATGAACTTATTTTACCTTAACTCTTTGACTGTCACACTCTTTCCTTATTCTGGATCTTATTGTTACCTGGTTCCCTCCTGATGTAACAGCCTCCTTGGCAAATTTTTTCCCAGTACTTTTTGCACTTTCATTCATTCCTGCCACCCAAGTCACTTATCCAAGTAGAGGAGCTGTAATACTTGCTGTTCCTAATCATCAGTTCTGAGTTCAACTTTTACCACATTTATTCAGTATCTTTTCCTCCTTTCACGTTCACTCAATTGATATAGACCTTCCAATCACAATTCCAGTAGCTATCATCTAATGACTTTGTGTTTTGTAAATTAATTGTAGCTAAACTGTTCTTTTTACAATTGTTGCTAGTTATATATTAATGCCTTTTGCACCTCTTTCTAGTTATCATTAATTAATATTATATATACCAGTAAAGAATTGACTGTGTGTCTCCCAAACTTCCCCACTAATCTCAGGCCTACAGGCCTACATACCTACATACCCCTAAGAGGGAGAGTACACACCAAGAAACAGCATTCTGATCCAAGGAAATGGGTCCAGCAAGACAAGAGATATCAAACTTCTCCTGGTCAAGGCTTTTGTCCTCTTTGGATAGAGGCAGATCACCACATATTGATTTAAGCTAATTGTTTATAGCATCATTCAGTTCTATTGATTGATATGACTTGAGGGTGCTCTAAAGAATATAAAAAGGGTAAATTCCAGGGTCTAGGTGTGCTTCTTCCCCTAGCTAAATAAAAGAATTGATCTCCATTTCTTTTATTCACTTGGGCTCCTCCCAGGCAGAGGCTGAACTTTCTGGGATGAAGGGGAGAGAGCAACTAAACTAATCCCCTAGAAATCCATTATTAACAATTATTTTCTCACACCATCCCTTTCTTCCTTTAAGGAGTTTAGTACATGGTTGACAGTCTTTCTTCATTTTTACTCTCACACTACAGGACTTCAACATAAGTTTTGATACTCCTTCAAACACCTTAACCACCCAATTCCTCATCTTACTCATTTACAAATATCTACACTTCCACTCTACCCCAATTACACAGAAATGGTCACAATGCTGACCTTGTGATCACCAACAATTTTGTCAGTATCATTATTACAAACCAAAATTCTCTTACTTGATCAAAATATGTGGTCACTCCCTTTGTCTTGCAACCTTAAACCCACTTTGTTGTCCTTAAGTGTGATGTCCAGTCTTCAACTACTCAGTTGTTTCCAGGCCATCACCCTTGCAGTGGATATTTTCTTCCCTCTTTCCTTCCCCATCTTGACTCCTTAATAAACCAGTTCAACTATAAGCTATACTCTTCTCTTGAGACCTTTGCCCCCTTATCTTATGCATATCTTAGTACATTTGCTCCTATGCACATGCTGCTGTAGGAAGCTCAAGAAAGACATGATACTTTGATGACTGTATACACTACACTTTTATGGCACATAATCTCAATTGGGCCCTCACAATGTTAAGGTAGTCCTAATTGATTTACCTAATTGGTTTATATCTACCTAATTGATTTACTGTAATGATCACCACAATGACCTTCACAAACAATTTTCTAGGATTCAGGTAAGATGGCAGAGTACGTCAGAAAACTTTCAGCTTTCAAAATTTCTTCCACTAAAGAGACAGAACATCACTTCAGAATAGCAGAAATAAACATGGAGTAAAGCAGATGTTCTCCTAGGACAATTTGAGAAGACTCCAGGAAAGACTGGACCTCCACAATAGGTTCTATCATAGTGAAGTACAACCACTTCCATATTGATTCTGCAGAATCGACAAACAATTCCTGGGGGCAGCCTCAGCATTAGAAATTTTCATCTCGCAAATAGTTTGTGCGTGTGTGTGTGTGTGTGTGTGTGTGTGTGTGTGTGTGTGTGTGTGTGTACCTTTGTGAAGAGTCTGACAGTTGAGTAGAAGACTGAAAGATGTCCTTCTACCATAAAGGAACATCAAGCTTAGCTGTATTGAGCAGATGCATCCTTAGCCATGACTGCAGAGAGAATGAGCTAGCACAAACCTGGTGAGTTTAGCAATGATCCTATTAGCTGTGAGCACTTGCAGGAGACCAAAATCCCAGGTTTCATTTCCAGGGCAGAAAGGACAGCTATAATGTGCAGTAAGCTGAAGGACTGCAGGGAGCAAGATCATGTGCTAGACAGTGTGTCTGGGGGCCTAGCCATGGCTTAGGAGTGGAAAGGAGAGCTCAATATTGGGCCCAAGATAGACCTCAGAAAATAACTACTAAAATAAAAAGTAAACCAAAAATGAGTAAGCAAAGGAGAAAGAACCCAACTGTAGTTAATGTGGGGGTAAAGCAGATCCGGGTTCATATTCAGAGGAACATAATGGAGCTAAAATAAACACTCCTGTTTTAATTAGAAACATCAAATGGTCCCGAGCACAGAAATAGTTCTTGGAACAACTTTAAAAGGACTTTAAAAACCAAGTAAGAGAGATCAAGGAAAAAAATAAGAAAAAATAGCAATCCAAGAAAGAAAATCAAGAAAATTATAAAAATAAATTCAACCAACTTGGAATAAAGAATCAACCTTTTAAGAAAATATTTCCTTGAAAACTAGAATTCAGCAAGGGGAAGATAATGACATTCTAAAATAATAAATAATAAAACAAAACAAAAGGACTGAAAAACAATACAAGAGAAAATATATCATCAGAAAAACTACTAATCTGGAGAGCAGATCAAGGAGAAGTAATATAAGAATAATTATACCACCAGAGGAGTGAGGAAGGATGGGGTAAATAGGGTGGGAAGGAAGGTGAGGAAATATAGGAAGGAGGAAAATACACAAGTAATTGTTGTTTAGAATGTGATTGGGATGAATTTAGCTCATTGCAAAAGCAGTAGCTTTTTTAGCTCTGTTATGCTTCTGAAAATGAACCCAGGTCTTCTCAATCCCTATAGTAGCTTCTATAGCTGGGTTCTTTCTCCTTTGCTTACTTATTTATATATTTTTAAATTTTTGTTTTATTTTTTTTTAGTAGTTATTTTCTGAGGTCTGTCTCATGGCCTCATATGGGGCCCAAGGGACTCTCCTTTTCACTGCTAGGGTGAAAATGGAAATGGATAGTTAAAAATTTGAATTCAACAATATGTTACTGTCAGAAACCATTATAAACACGAGACATATACACAAAGAAAATAAAGGGCAGGAGTAGAATTTATTATGTAAAAAAAAAAGCAGGGCTAATAATGATCTCATAGAAAGTTAAAGTTAACATAGATTTAATTAAAAAAAAAAGAAAGTGCATTATGTGTCAGCACTCATATTCAATATTGTTTTAGACCATTTAAAATAATTAGATGATATAAAATACCTGAGCATATACCTGCCAAAACAGAAACATTAAATATTTGAACATATACATGTAACACTTTCTATAGACATAAACTCAGATACAAATAATTGAAGTGATATTTATTGTTCATGGGTAGGTAAAGTTAATATAATTTTTAAAATGACAGTTTTACCCAAATAATTTCCTGATTCAATCTCATTCCAATTAAATTACTAAAGAATTTTACTGAGTTAAAAAAATAATAACAAAGTTCATTTGTAAGAGCAAAAGGTCAGGAACTTTAAAGAAACCAGGAAAACAAGATTTAAAGGAAGTAGATTCAGCAGAATAAGATGTTAAACTATTTTCTGAATTAAGGACATTGTTGAAGTGTAAAATGAAGAATTTTAATTATTTTAAATTAATTTTTCTTATATAAATAAAACCTCTGTAGCAAAAAAACCAACAACAACAAACCTTTTATACATAATCTCTCAGATAGAATGTGATTGCATTGGAATTTGCTGTGGTATAGGAAATGAGCTGGTTTACTTGGAAAATCAGGGAGCTTGGATTTGTGAAGAAAGATGAAATCCACCTTCAGAGAAACAGAGGAAGAGTGAAAATAAACATAGTATGTTCTTATATATATGCGTGTAAGTGTGTGTCTATCTATATTTTTATAGATATCTATGTACTTGTATGTATATACACATATAAATATATTTACCTATGTATACATATGCAGATAGATAGATAGATAGATAGATGGATGGATAGATAGATAGATCCACACTTAATTGCAACCTTCATTACAGTGAGTGGGGTAGGGGAAATAAAGTAAAAAGTACCAGCAGAGAACCAAAGAAAACCAACAGGGAAGAAAAGCTAGGCGGATTTGAAAAGAATTTGTAGTATTTACTATTTGGTTTTCTGGAAAGGGAAATTGATTGTTTCATATTAAATCCTCTTCTATGTTCTGCTGTATACATGGTACCTTTATTTTTTCTCATTTTGTATGTAGGTCCAAAATTAATAAAAAAATAACCAAAAAACCTCATCTATCCTCAAATTTCAAATGGACCCTCTTCTCTGAGAACATTGCCTCTTAAATTACTGAAAAAGAAATTGAGTACATTCACAAAAAACTCCCTCTTCTCCCCACCTCTTCATTTCCTATCACTCAGAAACCTTCTGCAACTATCTCCTCTTTTACACCATTCTCATATAAAGAAGTTGCCCTTTTCCTTCCTACATACACAAGAGATCCTATTCCACCTAACCTTTTTCATTATTCCTTCTCTCTTACTTATCTTCAATCTCTCCATGTCTACTAGCTGCTTTCCTATTTCACATATATATATATATATCCAATGTCTTATAATAATCTAACTTTTGAAGCTAAATTCCTTGAGAAGGCAATCTAAAATCGATTCATCCATTTCTTGACCCTTCTTTCCACTCTTCATAAGTCTGACCTCATTCCCTGGAAAGTGTTCTCTCTAAAGTTACCAATATTTTCCTAATTTCACAATTAAATGATCTGTTATTAATCTTTTTTTTTTTTTTTTGCGGGGAAATGGGGGTTAAGTGACTTGCCCAGGGTCACACAGTTAGTAAGTGTCAAGTGACTCAGGTACTGGTGCTTTATCCACTGTGCCACCTACGCACCCCTTCTCAATGCTTTTGACCTCTCTGTTGCCTTTGACATTATCAAACCATCTTTTCTTTCTTCATATTCTCTTTTATCTATTTTTCCATGATGTTACACTTTTCTTATTTTCCTACTACATAGCTTACCACTCTTTTTCAGTCTCATTTTCTGAATCTTCATATATGTCATACCAGACATTGGTGGGCAGACCATTTTCCTGGGCCCTCTTTTCTTATACTTCTATACTATTTCATTTGGTTATCTCATAAGCTTGCATAGATTCACATATGGTGATGATTCTCCACTTTACTTATGCAACCTTAATCTCTCCTGGGCTCCATTCTCAGTTCTCCAGTCACCTCTTCAGCAACTTGACTGGAATATCCTACAGATATCTTAAATTCAACATGTCCAAAATTACCTTTTTACCAAAACCTTTTCCTTTTTAATTTTCCTTTTACTATGGAGATATTCCTATTACATCATCCTTCCTGTAACCCAGTCTCACAACCAAGACGTGATCCTTACCTCCTCACTATGTCTTACTTCCCATACTATTGAAAATGCCTTTCAATTATGCTTTCATAACATTTCTTATTTGGTCCCCTTCTCTACTCTAAAACGGTTATCACTCTGCTTCAGGCCCTCATCATCTTAAGTCTGAACTATTACATAAGCTTACTATTTAATGTCCTTTCCACAAGTCTCTCCTTACTCCAATTCATCCTGTATTCAACCTTCTAAGCAATCCTCCTGAAGTGTATGTCTGAGAATACACTCCCATCAATTCCAATTAAGTTTAATTTTTCCCTATCCCTTTTATCATTACATGTAATATCCTATTTTAGATCCAAGGTACTTCATAACCTGACCATTCCTGCCATTAGAGTCTTTTTGCATCTTATCCACTGCCACATACTCTACAATATAGTGACAATGTTCTATCTGTTCCCCCTATAAGATACTCAATATTGTTAATTTATGCATTTTTACTGGCTGTCCTCCAAGCCCAAAGTTCATTCCCTCCTAAACACAATCTCTTGTCTTCTCTGGATTCTGTCATGTACCAGCTAAAATCCCACCTTCTACAAAAGACTTATTGATCTCCCATAATGTTAGTGTCTTCCTTCCACTATTTAACACCAAGTTTTCCTATTTATATGTTTCTCACTGTCAGCTCCTTGAGAGCAGAGGATATATATATATATATATATATATATATATATATATATATATATATATATATATATATATATATATATATATATATATATATATATATATATATATATATATATATATATATATATATATAATTTGTGCCCTTCTTTTATCCCCATTGTTTAGCATAGTGTTTATCATATGGTAGAAACCTAAAAAAAGCTTAGTGACTGACCAAATGATAGACATAGATTCTTTTATTTTTTTTTCTGCATAAGGTCTTGCTCTTCCACATGTATGTCAATCCTTTATTAATTTCAATATGGGATTTCAGAACCTATTAGATACTGAGATAAAGTTTCTTAAATCCATCATACCTAAAAATGGACTTATCCAATAGAGTTACCATCAGAGAGGACCACTTGATCTGGTTTATAAGTTGATACTTATGAAATAATGTGATGATTTAATAATAAGAAGCAATAAGTGACATCCATGGTCACCAAAAATGGCTTAGAGAAAATTGGATGTAGCACATAGGTGTAGACAACAGTAGTTACTCAGGAAAAAAAGACACAAAATAGGTGATATATAGTGTCTTCCTCTTATTTGAACTCCTCACTGCCAAGATGTCTAGGGACTTCATGATGCCTCTCACTCATCACAATTCATTTTTTTAATTTCACCTAATTCTAACATTTTTAAAGATTTCTAGTTTCTCTCCATACTCAAAGCACTCATGTTTTCAGCTGTTGTTAATATTTACCAACTCTTCATTAAGGATCTTTGTAAAGCTTAAAGTCACTCAAAGTGTGAAGACCATTAGTTTTAATATTGCCTAAAGATATTTGCATTTCACATGATAACATTGTTAAAAGAAATTAATCTTAAGTTAATTGAAATTATAGTGAATTGGTGAGATAAATGTTTTTGAGCTCATCTTTTTTTGTTATTTTTTTGTTTTTTTCCCCAGTGTTTAGTGCCTCTTGCCTACTCTGTACAAACAACACATCTCTCAACCTTCCTTAACACCAGAACAAGGAAGAGTCATTTAGCACTCCACTTTGGAAAGTTTGTTAATCTATGCTCTAAATGCATTCATTTCTTGATATAGGATCAGTAAACATTGTAACAACTGGAGTATTTCTTTCTTTCTTTTTTTTTGTGAGGCAATTGTGGTTAAGTGACTTGCCCAGGGTCATGCAGCTAGTAAGTGTTGTTAAGGGCTAAAATTCTAGCTATATTGTCTAAAATATCTAATGAGTGGTCACCAATAAATAATAAGCTTTAGCAAGAGTTAGACTTTTAAGCATTTATTAAGGAGAGTAAGAATTTTGTAAAGAGAGAGAAAGGCCTAGATTCCTCTATCTATTAAAGGGAGAGAGCATTCCTAGCTCCGCTCTTCGCCATAGTCCACAGGAAAGAGAGAGAGCCTGTGCGCCACCCTCCCCCTTCTTCCTCCCACCAGCTAACGTCACTTCCTGATGCCAAAGATGCATGGTCCTGCCCTCAGTGACCCTCTCCCCATGTTGGGGCTTTCCTACAGTAAGTCTCCAGCAGGTGACATCATTCCAATCATTACAGTGTGAAGTGTCTGACGTCATATTTGAACTCAGGCCCTCCTGAATCCAGGGCTGATGCTCTATCCACTGCACCACCTAGCTTCCCCTGGAACATTTCTTGATGCTTAAGGAAGTAAGATTGTGGAAACTCCAAATCTAAAACTTTAATAATCAAGAAAAACACTAGAAATGTAAATTTTCCAAGATGTTGTCCTCAGTTGCAGGGGATAGTTGCAAAAGATCCTCATCATTTGACCAGTCTTCAAATGGTTCCTTTTGGCAATGGTTCATCATTGACTACTTTTTTCCTCAAAAAACCCTCTCTTTCTTTTAATGGTCTATCAATTCTTCTGGTTGTTCTTGTCATTGTGATGTCATGACTTGTGCTGAATTGGAGGGCTGTGCAGAGTTACCAATCTCAGTTTTTCCTCCAGAGTCATCTGACTGCAGTGGACAAGATATATATCAGGATGACTGGAGATGGCCTAGAATGTTTAAAGTAATTGGGGTTAAATGACTTGCCCAGATTCATATAGCTAGTGAGATTTAAACTCAGGTCCCTCTATCCACTTCACCACCTGGTTGCCCGAAGAGGGACCTTTAAAATCTGACTAAAAACAATGAATTTGATCTGATTGAATATAGTCATCAAAGAATCTAGTCTGTCAAGTCAAACATTTATTAGCTGCCTATTATATACCAAGCAAAATACTAAGCACTGCAGTACAAATATAGTCCCACCCTTCCCTCAAGAAGGTCAACAGTCTAATGGAGAAAACAAAATGAAAATCACAGGGTACAAACAAGAAACCTATAGAATACATTTTCAGTAATCAACAGGGGGAGGTGTGGTCATTAAGGAAAGGCTTCTTATGGAAGGGAGGATTTTAGTTGGGACCTGAAGGAAGTGAAAAAGCCAAGAGGTAGGTGAGAAGGATAGAATTCAAGGTGTAGAGAGAATCTCAGACAAACACTAATATTCTTTTAACATATATCTCACAAATACTAGCATTGCATTTACCAAAGTGGATACATGCAGACAACTACAGAAAGAGTCATTGAGATTGGGAATAGAAAAAAGTATAAAACAGATAACATTCAAAACCATTAATCATAGGATTAGAACTGAAGGATCCTCAAATATCTTTCAGTCCTGCTCCCTTGAATACAGATTTTGTTATTTTCAGTTATTTTTTTTTCATTCTGTTTGCTACAATAATTAGGGTTTCTTGGCAAAGATATTTGAGTGATTTGCAATTTCCTTCTCCACCTCATTTCACAGGTGAGGAAACTGAGACAGAGTTAAGTGACTTGCCCATAGTCACAGAGCTAGTAAGTATCTAAGGTCAGACTTAAACTCAGGAAGATGAGTCTTCCTGACTGCAGGCCCAGCACTATATCAACTATGCCGCCCAGCTGCCCTTGAATGCAGGTTTCCACTATTATTACAATTTCTTTGCAGGATACAACTGTGGATCCTTGGTAGCATGTCAGGTATTAGAGAAGCATTATACCTTTTATTATTTTTTTTTTGGTAAGGCAATCGGGGTTAAGCTACCTGCCCAGGGTCACACAGCTAGTAAGTGTCAAGGGTTTGAGGCCAGCTTTGAGCTCAGGTCCTCCTGAATCCAGGGCACGTGTTCTTTCCACTGCACCACCTAGATGACCCCCATGATGCCTCTTTTTAATCACTAGTGTGACCTTTATAATCCTATTGTTACAAATGATATTGAGTGTTAAATAAATATATGATGAATTAGGATTGTTTAGGCAAATGATCTGAGCAACTAAATGCTACTAACCCCTCTTTCTCTTGAAAGGAATATATATTTGTTCTTAGTGTTCTAGATAGCTCTTGATGGACACACTTCAAATTTGTAATTCAGAATGTCATGAAGGAATTTGTGTTCTTCAGTTTCTTAGGAAATGACTATAGGCACATAGAATCATAGGCACAGACCTTGAGAGAATCTCAGAGATTATGTATTTTTCTACAAAAGGAAAAGGGATCCTTTGGGGAGGTCAAGTGATTTTCACAAGATCACATAATAATTTGACAGGCAGAATCTATTTAATGATGGTGATAGTCATTATGTTTTGGAAAATAACAAAGCAAGGATTGAGATCAGCTGACATTTATTTTAGGCATGCCTTCTATTTAAATTCCTATTTTCTGACTTATCATGAAACTTGAAGCTTCACAGTAAATGTACTCCTACTTTGAAAAAAATGAGGGCCTTATTAATTAAAGGAATAAAACAAAATCCTTTTTTGATTTTAGCTTAATAAGGCAAACTGGTCTGAAAGCAATGGAGGCCCATTAGCTTCTGATTTTCTGCAAAATGAAGGGGAGAAAGGGGCATAAAAAATCTAAAATTGAGCAGCTTGTGGTTATGTTGCTATAGTTACAGGAGGTTTGAAACTTTACTGTGCTGGCAAAGAAATGAACAGTTTAGAATAGTTGTTCTACATATACCTATTCAATGATGATATTACTGGCATTGAACCCTGCACTTTTAGTTCCTCTGCAGAGCTAACATTTGAATGAGAAATCAAAAGGGTAAATTAGTTCATACATATTAGGCTAATTTTCTAGTTAAAAAATAAAGAAAATATGTTTTAGTTATTCCTCAAACATTCTGAGGTCACTTCTGGTTGACTGATCTGTTGCTGTAAAGGAAAGATCATTGGGCTTGGAGTTTGATGGCTTAGATTCAACTTCTTATTCTTCCATTACTTAGTTCTATGTTCTTGAGTATGTTCTCAGGGTCTCAGGTTCTTCATCTATAAAATGAAGAAATTAAATTAAATGATTCCCTAAAGTTCTGTTATGCTCTCAAATTCTGTTGTTCCATTTGTGACCATACAGGAAGTAATGCTGGGAAGTTAAGATGTCGCACTGATGAGATCTATTGTTTTTCCATTAGAATTTATAAGAATCAAATTTACAAATGGGTAAATTCCTCTTGGATATAGATGACTAGAACAAAGAAGGCTCTTCCATGTCAGTATGACCCAGTAGCAAAAGACAGAAATATCTAAAACAATTATGCATGTATGTATGTACGCATCTATCTATCTTTTATCTATCTATCTGTCTATCTATCATCTCTCTATCACTCTATCTCTCTATATATCTATCTATGCATATGGATTTTAAGGTTTCACAGAGTATTCCCTCCTAATATTCCTGTGAGGAAAAATTTTCCTGCTCATTATACCCAGTTAGTGGATAAAGAAATTTAACAGAGAGAGGTTAAGTGATTTTTCCAAGATCATATAATGAATAAGTGACAGAGCCAGGATTCAAATCAAGGTTCCTTGACTTTAAGTCTAGAGCTACACTTTACTGCTTCACCAGAAGTCTTGAGGGAGAGAATTTGAACGTGTCAGTGAACTTCTTGTATCCAGAAATTCAAGAAAATCCAAAGGGGGCTATTTTGAAGCATTTTAATTTTGTTTTGTGCCCTAGGTGACAGCCTCCCAAATGTATGGGATGACAAACTTGTCTTGGTCACCCAGTGCGAAAGGAACCTGAGTATTATGGGAATGACTAGCAGCCCAACATTAACTACTATTACCTTTTTGTCTCCCCCTTTGGCATTGAAAATAGCAATCGAGTTCTTTAATGCAAATTATAAATGCCCACCTGACAGGCTTCTTGTGATTGGACGGGGGGAAAATAGTTCTTGACCCCAGTTGAAATGGCAGCATTAATATAACCACATCCAAAAGGCTACAGGCACAAGTATGGTAGTCATATTACCAACTTTAAAACAATAAACCACTGTGATTTTTTAAAAATTATTTTTATTTTTTTTTAAACCTTGGTCTCTCCATCTTTCCCAGGCTACAAATGTAGGGGCTACTTCCAGTATTTATACCACTACTGATTAGTCCATGATTTTTGGTCCATTACATTTCTTACCTGCACCAGTTTACCCTCCAAATGGACATCTATGCTCAGGAGACCTTCAAGCCTCAGTCTCCCACACCTGGGATTGCAGGTGTTCACTAATATGTTTCTCAGTAAACAGGCTTTGGTGAAGGGAAAGGAGAAAAGGAGAAAGAAGGCAGTCATAGCAACATGTTTTAATAGAAAAGGAGTGTTCCATTTCTAATTCTATTGTGCCATGGTTATACTGAATGATGACAGGGGGGAAAATCATTTCACCTGGTATCATTTTTTCCCATCTCAAATGGAGTAACTCACAGGTAATCAGTTGCACAAAAACATAACAGAGATAGTTGTATAGAAAAGCATGGAATACAAGTACCATTAAATGACTTATTTTCTTCCATTTTGCTGGAGATTCCATTTTCCTTGAATCTAATGTCAATACATCATTATTATTCTTTGTAGCTCAAGTATTAAAAGCTTCATGTTTCAAACAATATGGTACTTTGAAAGGGCAGGGGCCTAGTATTTCCAACAATACTATGTAAACATCTGATACAAGCACATGTATTTTTTCATCAAAATATGCTAAGACTAAGGTACATTTCTTTTCAAGACAGCAGAACTTTGTATATACAAACATACATTTATCTCAGCTTAAAATTGTATTTGAGTATATATAAATTCTTTGCTCATGTATATATTTACTAATTTATTGAAAAACAAAGAAAAATAGCACAAGAGTAATCTGGGCTGGGAAGTACAGCATTAGACATGTTCTAATTATCTGTTTCTCATATACATTTTTTTCTTTTGCTTTGCCAACCTAAAATTTAGAAGTGTGTTAAAGCACGTCATCAGAAGTCTTAACTGACTCTAAAATTGCAATGTGAAAAAAAAAATGTGGGGATAAAGAAGTAGGGTACCAATTTGAGCACTTTGAAAACAATGGTTAAGGCAATCACAGTACAAAAAATCCACATTTTGACTCCAGACTAGCAATTAAGAGAAAGAGAGAGGGAAAAATAAAAAAGACCCAACAACAGTGCTGTAGTTAAGATGAACAAATCAGGCCAGAAATCACACTTCTCGTGTCTTTGCCCCTTTTATTTACTTATTTTACTCAGTGCTGGAATTTTTAGTGGGTTAACAGCATTGGATGTTCAAGTTCTCCCTTCCAAGAATGATTTATTCTCAATATTTTTGATCTTCTATGTTGAAAGGTGGACCTCCCATAGGTCAGGATTAGACTAATTGGGAATAAGACAAAAGGTTTCTGTGTCTCCCCTCTTTAATCTGTCCGACCAGTATGCTTTAAATGTGAAGGTAATCAAAATGAACTCAAAATCCTGATTATTTAGCATAATCAAAAGCACTAGCAAAGAATTAATCTTTTACATATCTTCAATTATTTTGTCAGTATTACTGATTCAGTGCTGTTTTTTTTTTGTTTCTTCTTCTATAACTAACTTCCTATGAGAGGTGACATTTTTCTTGGATCACATTAAAATATGGATTAAAAGCCTATTCTATGTAAAATATGCAGATATCTAAGGAAGACACAAAGGTGGTTTAAAGTGGTACAGAATAATATGTCTTGGACTTAGAGTCAGAACTGGCTTCACATCCCATCTTTGACACTTATTAGTTGTTTGGTTGAACAACTTGAGGGTAACATCTCTGGACTCTAGTTTCTCCATCTGTAAAATGGGTTTGAGAGAAATAGCACCTTCCTAAGTGTGATGTTGTGAGGATTAAATGAAGTAATGGAGGTAAAGTGTTGCATAAATATTAACAATTATTATAACACCATCTCTGACCTTAAGAATGTTCCAGACTTACATGTTCTATTATTTGCTTTTCTTCTCATTGTTGTTTACAAACTTTAACCATTCTTTGCATTTTTCATCTCTAAAATGAAAAAGTTGATGAGTCCAAAGGCACTTTAAAGTTTAAAATCCAACAAAATCCTGAAATGCAGTCTACAGGATTTCCCTGATCAGTTTAGTTACCCTGTCAAAGAAGGAAAAGAGATTAGGCTGGTATTATATTCCAAGAAACCATATGCTAAGACTAAGACAACAAAACTTTACATATACAAACATATATTCTCTCAGCTTAAAATTGTATTTGAGTATATATTAATTCTTTGCTCATGTATATATTTATTAATTTATTGAAAAACTTAAAGAAAAATATCACAAGAGTAATTTTGGCCAGGAAGTATATCATTAGACATGCTCTTAATGTGGTCTTAATGGTTCCTTTTCTAAATCCTTATAAATAGTACCTTTGATAAAAATATCTCACATTTACTCCAGGAATTGGAGTTAAGATCATTAATTTCCTTTTTGGCATGCCATTATATCATAACCTATAGACTGAATTCAATTCAATTCAACCAATATTTATTTAGGCTTTGCTATGCACAAAGCACTGTTCTAGGTAAAGATAAAATGACCTCAAAAGTGGGGTAAGATGGACTAACCTTTGGAGAATGTGAGATGTAACAGAGATAAAGAAATCCAAGATACATTAAAGGAGAAGATAATTCTAACAACTCCTGAGATAAGGAAAGGTTTCACATAGCAGCTGGTACTTGATAATTGAAGGAAGCCACTAACATTAAAAGGGGTATATTACAAGAACAGGGGAAGGTACAAAGATATAGAGGAGTGAGAAGTTTTTGTTCTGTGTTAAGTGAACAGTGAGGATGGCAGTTCAACTGGATTGTGGTAAATGCCATGTGAATTCAGGTGATTCAAAATAAGTCAGAAAAGTAAGGTAAAGCCAGACTATGAAAGGCAATCACACATCCCAAGATGGAGCAGTATCATTTTTTTGAAGTTCCATCATTGCTACTTTAGCAACCAGTTTTGCTTTGTTGACAGATCCTGGTTCAAAATATTTTCCTTATCATACCTTCTTTACTTCAAAAAACTAAATTTTCATTAATACAAGTCAATAATTCATCTGTAACTATTGGTTTTGAGTAAAATAATTTCAGCAGATGTCCAGATAATTGAGGTTTCCCAACAATAATACATTATTCCTCCATAAATAGCACCTACCTTCTGAAGTTGTTGTTGGGATCAAATGAACTATTTGTAAAGCTCTCACCATAGTCTCTAGCATATAGTAGGAATTTAATAAATGTTTGCTTCCTTCCTTCCTTCCTTCCTTCTTTTGAATCTAATTTTGTGATCCATTGCTTAAACTCTCTTCTATGTCATTCTCTTATGCAAGTCACTAGTATAGTCCTGTGACAATATCTATTCTACTCCTTCCTTTCATCCTTATCCAAATGATCTCCCCATTTAGTTCTTTCATTTCTGCACACAATTATCACTGTATGCAAGTATATCTTAATTACAATGCTTCTCCACTATTCCCATTATCTCATGTTTTTGTATTAAGCTATACACCATAATCATATTACAATTATGAATCTCATCCCACCAAGTCTCAGTGATATTTATATGTTTGGCTTTGATTCTTTGTGTTATTGTCTCATTCTTCCATAAACCCATCCCCAACTGTTTGAGATTGCCTTGGCCTCTCCCTTCAGTGAACTCCTATAAGTTTAATTATCTCAACTACACAATTTAGCAACATTAATTACTATCTGGTTCTGTAATCATTTTAGACTTAATTGTATAAGTCTTGTCTATCCTTTAAGAAGGTAAACTCCTTAAGGAGATTAACCCTGTCATATGCTTCACTTATCTTTCACACCTCTATAAATTTCTAGTACAATAACAACCAAGAAGAAGATGAATAAATAATGACCTAAATTATTTTTGTTACTGAGTCTATGGACCTATTCCAACTTATAACAACTTTACTGTGTAAAATTCAAACACGCAAAAAATGCATGTATGCACAACACACACACACACACCCATCCCACCAGATTAAATGTTTTGTTGTTGTTGGTTATAGCATATCCATTTTCCTGTATAAAAGTTCTTTATTTTTCCATATATGCTCGCTCAGAGGGATTTTTGTTTTAATAAAAAAATTTAACTTCTAAAAATGAGAAATTATAATGAGGTCTAAAGGACAGATATGATCAAACCAAAACAATAAGAGAAACCCAAGCTAGGCTCAACTGCTAAATTGGAATGCAGCCAGAGGGGAGAAAAAGAGATGAAAAACTTCTGCTTTGGATTTTAAGAAAAATAAGTGAGTGAAGGGGATGGGGAGGGGAGGAGAAAATAATCAAAATCTTACCAAGGAGGAAATTTGAAGAAGTCCCTAGAACATAACAGAAATTAGTCTGTGTTAACAGGAGTTTGGGGGTGGGGAGAACAAACCTCCAAACTGAACATATGGCATCCTCAGCTGGTAGAGATGTAGAAATTTTAATTTAGAAATGCTAAGAGTTGGTAACTGTTGAAAAGCGTGACTAAAAGAGTCCAGGACCGAGAACAGCCTGGATCCTGTTTGCAAAGCTCACACAGACTTAGCACACTCAGCTGCTGTGTGATTTCTTCCCTGAACACTTCAGTAAGACACAAGAAATCCCCTTGATTAAAAAGCAAAATACCACAGACAAAGGGTTTGCTGCACCTCTGATGTACCCTAAGGAAATAAGGTTTAATATCATCTGAAAAACTCCTGTCTGCTTTTGCTGCCAATTAGAATACCCTGAAACTGAAAGATCCCCAGCCTAACTGCACCCTATTTGTCATTCTGACTTTTCCCATTTTCTTCTGTCTTTTGAAAGATGTCATGGGGAGTATTTGATTTTATGGACTACACTGATGCTAATATAGTATCATAGTAATACAGTATCATAGCTTTAGTGCTGGGAGAGATCTCTGGTCCAAATGCCTTATTTTACAGATGAGAAAATTAAAACCTAAAGAGTTTAAATAACTTGCCCAAGGCTACACAGGTAGCCACCAATAGAATGGAGATATGAACTTGATTTAACTCCCCTCCCCAGATATTCAATACAGCTATCCAGAAGTACCAATCCTTCTTGCACTTTATTTTTTTGGGGGAGGACAACTTTTACCTATTTTTTTAAGTCAGGAGATAACAAAGTCTATTTTGTGCTGTCTTAGGTTTGGTAAAAATATAGATAATTTTATCATTATAGATTTATAACTTACTTCTATAAAGCATTTTAAAATTTTCAAAGCTTTTTGTGCATGACAATACAAAGAAGAACGCATGGAAAACATTGATTTCCCCATTATATAGGATACTGGGGACACTGAGGCTCAGAAAGGGTAAGGGACTTGGCTGTCATTAAATAACTAATAAAATCTTGGGATTGTTTGTCACAGAGGGCTCCTGACTCCACAGTCCAATTTTCCATTCACTATGCAAAACTGTCTGTAGAGAGTATATAACTTCCAACTCATTGGTGATCAATAATCCTTCTACTTTGTTCCTATTGATTCCTTCTCTTCTTCTCCACAGTGTCTGTTCCAAGCTCCTTTCTCTTTTTCTAATACCCCCAACTGCCTCCCTACCTTCAGTAGTTTCATTTCACCAAAGAAATTGAACTTCATCCAATGGAAACTCTCTGACCTCTTTTGTATCCCCATTGCCCCAAACTGTTAGACACATCTTTCTTTTCTTTTCTTTTTTTTTTCCAGAAATGTGTTTCTCCATATTTGAGTCTAACTTTTTTTTTTAGTGAGGCAATTGGGGTTAAGTGACTTGCCCAGGGTCACATAGCTAGTAAGTGTTAAGTGTCTGAGGCCGGATTTGAACTCAGGTACTCCTGACTCCAGGGCCAGTGCTCTATCCACTGCACCACCTAGCTGCCCCTGAGTCTAACTTTTTTCTAACTGAAATTTATTCTATTTCATCTATTCCATTCCAGTTCATCCAATAATGTACCTGTGTGTCTCTACCTCTGTCTAGCTCTGTTTCTATCTCTGTCTCTTTTTTTTTTCTCTCTCTGTTTTTGGCTCTGTCTCTTTCTTCCTTTTTCCTTCTCTCCCACTCTCATTCCTTTCAACCCATAAATCTATTCATCTTAAGAATCCTTGTTTTGTGGGGCAGCTAGGTGGGCAAGTCATTTAACCCTCATTGCCCTAAAAATAAATAATCCTTGTTTTTATTTAAAAAATCTTCTTTTGTTCTTTTTAACAGCTGACGCGTCATCAACCTGTCTCTCTCCTCCCTATGCTCAGCCAAATCTAAACAGAAATTCTTTTTAAATAAAGCTTTCTTGGATGATTCCATTTCTTTACTATTTACTCAAAGTACAAGTCATCTTCCTTCCATCCTTACCATTCCACTGAAACCACTCACTAGGGCTTTGTGCAGTCCTGTTCTTCCATGATATCTGTTTAATACCTTGTCCTGAGAAACACTACATCTCACTTTAGCCCCAGAGAAGCCACATGCTTCTATTTCTCTTTCTACCACCTTCCAAATTCTATACAAGTTGTTATTTTTGCCACTCACCAAATTGTGAGATTTTCTCTTAACCTCTTCTGTGAAGCTAAGAAGCTTGGAGATACAATTGTTCTACTGTTAGTTGATACTGTATCATTCCTTTTCAGCAAGAAGAAAAAAACATAGGACAAGACATTTTATATATATATATATATATATATATATATATATATGTATATATGTATATATATGTGTATATATATATATATGTATATATATATGTTGTTTAACTTGTAAATTAAGGAAACAATATAGGAGAAATACAGTCTTTAATAAGGTCATAGGAACTATAGCTCATGGTATCACAAAGCAAGAAGCTAGGAATACCCAAAGATGGGAACTGGACAGGACTTTATTTCTGGGGTAACAGAACAAAGGCAACTAAAAGACTGCTCTGGAGTCGCATACAGAAACTACCATCTACTTAATGTAAATGAACCTTTTAACAAAAAAAGCTATAGAACTGCTCCTGAATTAAGTATAGACATTACTAAACTCTAAATAGAAAAGACTTAAGGTAGGTGGACCCTTTTCCATAATAACAAAGTCCAGGGAGTAAGGTGGGGGATCTTTTTGCTTGGGGGAAGGTCCATACATGGATCAAGAGTCTAGAATTGACAAAGACCAGTGAGCCCCAGGCAACTCACCTGCCTGGGTAGGGAGATTAGGTGGGAAATCAGTCAGTTATCAGTAAATTTGTAGCTATCAATGTGTATGTATATGCACGTGTATATGTGTGTATGTGTATACATGTATATTTGTATGCATGTATGTATATATACATACGTGTATGTGTGTTTCATGTTCAGCCATTTATTCCATAGAAAGGAATCATATATGAACCAAACAGGATAATATTGGTGAGGTTTCCTGGCTACTAACACATTTAAATCCTGAAACATGATTCTACTGCCAGAATCAGAATTAGAAAGAACTGTCTTCTGCCAAATAACATTTTATTTCTACACAATATAATCCAAGCTGTGGTTTAGCCCTCTAACCCCCTCTTTTTACTTTTTATTTACCTAATCAGATGGTAGCCATTAATGGGATACAAGTTTACTAGTAATATTCAATTTTATTCAATCCAATAACATTTATTAAGAACACACTGTATCTAAGACATTGTTCTTTATACTACTGGAGATTAAAAACAAAAACAAAAGGAAAGCACAGAAAAATAACAGTAACAAAATAGCCTCTGACCTTTAGAAGCTTCCATTTTACTGGCATATACTATTTGTAAACTGATAAGATAATGGTTGAACAAAGAAAAAGCTATGTGATAGCCAGATTTCTAGTTATTGCTCAATACACAAAGCCCTCATATTAGTGTATTGATATTTAAGTTAATTTAGGTAGATGTGGACAGATATGCTAAAAAACACACATACACTGTTCTTAACATCCAACATCCCATTTATGCCTCCACAGGACAGAAGGTCAATTTGCATCTTTTCTTTGTTTCATGTATTGTCCTAAGTTGCTATAATGAAAGAGTTCATCACTTAGTGGTCAATCTACCTGTGATGATCCTCTCCATTCTTAGTTAGGGTGGTCCTTGAAAGACAGCTATAGTCTGTCATCAGGACTATACTGAAAGCTTTTCCAGCATTGTAAAAAACGGACATCCTAGGGGCAGCTAGGTGGCACAGTGGATAGAGGAGCGGCCCTCGAGTCAGGAGTACCTGAGTTCAAATCCAGCCTCAGACACTTGACACTTACTATCTATGTGACCCTGGGCAAGTCATTTAACCCCAATTGCCTCACCAAAAAACCTAACAAAGAAACAAACAAACAAAAAAAGCCAGCCTATGGCTGATCATTTGGATATTTGTCCTATGACAACAACAGATGGCAACACCATTATTCCCCTTGATACTATTGATGCTGTGTTAAACTCTGAGTAGCCTTGGAAATTAGTTAAGCCTATTAGTTAATAGCAAACAGAAACAATGTCTCAGGAAATGGACAATAGTTAATAACCCCACCTAACAAGTAGATTCTTTCAGCTAATTAATAAATAATAACTTCCATACTTTGTGCGTTGTGATACAAAACTTTTCTCTAACAAATACTTGTTCAAATGCTTACATAAGATTTACACTTCCTTTTTAAAAAATTTAACATTTTATTTCCCCCAATTATATGTAAAACAATTATAAGATTATTATTTTCAAATTTTGAATTTCACATTTTCTCCCTTTTTCCCCCTCCCTTTCCCACCATTGATGAGGGCCAACACTTTGCCATTACTTGCAAAACAAATTTCCATGTAAGTCATGTTGTGAAAGAAAACAGAGATTAAAAAAAAAAAACAAACCCAACCAAAACAAAGTAACGAAAATGTATGGTTTTAGATCTGCATTCAGACTCCACCCATTTTTCTCTAGAGATGAACAGCACTTTTCATCATGTCATCCAGAATTGTCTTGGATGATTGCATTGCTGAGAATATCTATCATATTCATAGTTGATCTTCATATAATATTGCTATTATAATGTACAATGTTCTACTGGTTCTGCTGATTTCAGTTTGCATCAGTTCATGTAAGTCTTTACAGTTTTTTTTTTTCTGAGAGCATCCTGCTTATAGCATAATACTTACATTTTCTTTTTGATAAAAAATCTGGCCCTTCTTTGGGTCACTTATGTTATTCACTTCCTTTTATAAGTATAAATACCTAAGAATCAGATTTTGAGATAAAAGAAACTTACATAAATGTATCCACCTACTTAGAACCTCTATTCAATACAAAATTATATTCTCAGCCAAAAGCTATATTAAGTGCATGAGCAAGATTTAAATTTTCTTTTAAAAAAATTGGAGCTCTTTAAGAAACCTCTGTGACTACTTTCTTTCATCTTATATTAGTCATAACATTATTGACTTAGAACCATCCTTTATGAATACAGAAGCAGTCTATGAGAGATTTTGGGAGTTGCCCAAGGTCAAAAGAATAGCAAATAGCACAGAAAGAATTTGAACCTATGTCCTCTAACACTAATGTTCTATCCACTGATCTATGCAGCCTCTAACCTGATATTCTAAGCTATTCCTACATTCCATTTTTTAAAAATCTACTTAATAAAATGCTTGTTGATTGACCCACAGACAAATTGATTGAGAATGCAAGTCAGGCTCCAAGATTTTCACAGCAAAATGTCTAACTCTGATTCTTGAATTTCTTGTATTTAAAGCATGTGGATTCCTCTTTAATCAGCTACACAGAAGGCAGTCACTTGTCAGACAATTCAACCATCAATTGACTGTGATGCAGTATGTGCCAAAGCTACTTTCAGCTATCTGATGTTTTCAAGAGACAGCCTAATGGACATGTTAAATGCCAATGAAGTTCCCCAGGTTCTTTTCACCCCATTTCTGTCTTAAGTTAACTCATCAGACAGCAACATGCCCACAGAAATGCCTTAACTGAGTTAAGATTTATTGCAATGCCTTTACATTTAATAGAAGGTTGAGAGTAGACACAGGCACTTGAAGAATATTTTAGAATCTCTTACAAAAATTTAGTTAAAACATTTTCTAATTATGTTACTTTATATAGGTATTTTCTTGTAAGAATTCAATACCAGAAAAAACAATTTGCCCTTCTCTCACCCAACAAAATTAAGATTAAACCGCATTTATTTAGTACTTCTTGTATACAAGCAAGTCACAAAGTTTAAATTGAGTGCAACTTACAGATAAGTTGGAATATAGAGTATTTGGCAGGAAAAGAAGAAAGGATGATTACAGGTTATGTTCTGTCTTAAATGACAGTGTAAAAAGTTTAAACTTTATTCAATATATTATAAAGAGGCATTAAAGGAGTTTGAGCTAGGAGTGGCATGACTATGTGCATATATTTGGCAACATTTTAAATGATGTCTATGAAGAGAGTTTATGAGCAGAAGGGGAGGCCTGTTAAGAAATTATAATGGTCCTTTTACAACAGTATATTTTGGTGGTGAGAGGGAGAATAGAGAGGATTTTAGGATTGTTGATTTAGATGTGGGTGGGTCCACAGAAGTCATCTGGCTCATCCCCTCATTTTTGAGATAAGCAAACTGAGGCCCTGGAATGGCTACACAATTTGCTCAGAACACAGAGTCAGGATTGGAATCCAGGGATTCTAACACTGAATCTAGCTCTCTATCCATTCCAGATAAACTAGTGAGTTCTTTCATTAGAAAATGAGAACAACTCTGAGGTACCACCTGACACCTATCAGATTGGCTAATATGACAAAAAAAGGAAAATAATAAATGTTGGAGAAGCTGTGGGAAAATTGGAACACTAATGCATTGTTGGTGGAGCTGTGAACTGATCCAACCATTCTGGAGAGCAATTTGGAATTATGCCCAAAGGGCTATAAAGCTGTGCATATCCTTTGACCCAGCAATACTACTTTTGGGTCTTTTTCCCAAAGAGATCATAAAAAAGGGAAAAGGACCTACATGTACAAAAAATATTTATAGCTGTTCTCTTTGTGGTGGCAAGGAATTGGAAATTGAGGGGTTGTTCATCAGTCAGGGAATGGCTGGACAAGTTGTGGTATATGAATGTAATGGAATTCTATTGTGCTGTAAGAAATGATGAAGAGGAGGAGTTTAGAGAAACCTGGAAAGGCTTGCATGAACTAATGATGAGTGAGATGAGCAGAACCAGAAGAACATTGTACATAGTATCATCAACATTGTATGTTGATCAACTGTGATGGACTATATTCTTCTCACCAATGCAATGGTACAGGAGAGTTCCAGGGGACTCATGATGGAAGGGGATCTCCAAATCCAGAAAAACAAAAAGAACTGTGGAGTATAGATGTTGATTGAACCATACTATTTCTCTTGCTTTTGGTGATGTTGTTTTTCTATTTTGAGGTTTTTCCTCATTGCTCTGATTCTTCTCTTATATCATGACTAATAGAAAAATATATTTAATGTTATACACACACACACACACACACACACACACACACATATATATATATATATATAACCTATATTGGATTACCTGCTGTCTAGGGGATGGGGAAGGGAGGGGAGGGAGGGAGAAAAATCTGAAATTGGAAAGCTTGTATAAACAAATGTTGAGAACTCTCTTTACATGTAACTGGAAAAAATAAAATACTTTTATCAGAAAAAAAAAGAAAATGAGAACAGTGTTACCTAATGTCTTTTCTTCTTTGCCTTAAATATCAGAAAACTAAGAACTACATGCAGCATTTACTTAAACTAATACCAAGTAATATTTATTTCTCTGCTCTTTTCAAACTTGTTTGGGCTCCGTTTTTATTTTTAGTTGGACCATTCCATGCATGATTAAACAAAGTACTTAATAAATATTTGAATTAGTGGATAGATGGTTTTTAATTTTGTATATCTCCTCAAATTCTTTCTGGAAGTAAGTAAGGCTATAAATCCTGAATTAATAAGTGATGACCTTTGTAAAATATTATAATATTAAAATTAAACCATAATATTTTGGTTTGTAAGTTTTAATTTTTATATATTTGAATTTTCTTCAAGCAAAGTTCTGCAAATATTGTCTGGATTTTCAAGGGGAGGGTCACAAATAAAATCACATGTTTCTCTGCCAAATAGAATAATCATTAAGTAATAGCCCTGGTTACAAAGTTGGTGCTTTACTGCTTTTGTGGATGACAATAGATTAAATGTGTCTTGTTTAATGAATCTTTTGAAATCTACATTTTTTAAATTTCTCATCTATTCTTGATCAATAATAAAAGACGGAGGAGTCACTGCTTCTGATTTTTCTCACAAAATCATTATACATGTAACATTGTCTTAATTTTATACATATTGAGAAATATCAGTGATATAAAAATTACAAATAAAAATTAAAAAAAGAAAAGAACAGCATTTGTGCCTTAGTTGTAAAAAGAACTAAAAATTAATCTCAAAGAAAAAAAAATTGAAGTATCTGGATATAGCCTGAGATAGCCCCCAGGGAACACCAAGCATTTATGAATATATTATAATAATGTTATAATAATAATTGTATATGTACTTGGACGTATTTGACCTCAGACAACTGAGCTCTGGGAAAAAACATTAATTTAGAAAGTTCAATGTCATCGACTGCATCATGGTCTATCTCCAGTTATGTTGACCTTTGTTTTGTCACTGGATGACTGGAGGACTGGAGACTGACTGTTTTGCACAGGTCTGCCTCATTCAAATACAATTCATATCCAAGATGAGACATCAAGCTCATAATGTCATTGATCCTCTTCCAGAATGAAGGGGGAAAAAACAAGCAATGAAGATTAGTGTTTTTTTGTCTTTTTTCTTTTCTGGAGGCAATCATGGTCAAGTGATTTTCCCAGAATCATACAGGTACTAAGTGTCTGAGGCTGTATTTGAACTCAAGTCCTCCTGCCTTCACAGATGGTGTTCTAATACACAAACTAGCCACCCCAGTGCTTCAAAAAAGTATATACCAGAACGTACATACTCAATACTTTTATCTTGAAAATAATCATGTGATGAGTCTAAAAATATCCTAAACATGCTGTCATTTCTCAAATAATATTTTCTCACCTATTTCAAATTTTCCCTCTGAATTTTTCATGTAATTAATATTTCTATATTAGCCACATTGCAAAAATATTAAATTAAAAATCAAGAAACATAAAGTAAAAAAAAAAATGCTTCAATCTACATGCAGAGTTCAACAGGTTTTTCTCTGGAGGGGGGATCATTTTTCACTATGAGTCCTTTAGAATTATCTTAGATAACTGTTCTGATCAAAGAGCAAAATCTTACACAATTGATAATTGATACAATATTGCTTTTACTGTAGAAAACATTGTTCTCCTGGTTCTGCTCATTTCACTAAGCATCAGTTCATATAAATTCCATTGTTATACTGAATCCATAATCCTTTTTCTCACTTTTTCTTTTTTTTATTTTCCACAAATTATATGTAAAATAATTTTAACATTCATTAAAAACAAAACAAAACAAAACAAAAAAACCTTGGGGGCAGTTATGTGGCCCAGTAGATAAAGCACTGGTCCTTGATTCAGAAGGACCTGAGTTCAAATCCTGTTTCAAATACTTGACACTTAGTAGCTGTGTGACCCTGGGCAAGTCACTTAACCCTCATTGTTGAAAATATAAAACAAAACAAAACAAACAAAAACAAACCTGAAAGTTCCAAATTCTATCCCTTCTTCCCTCCACATTAGTCATTTTGCAAAAGAAACTATAGAACAATAAAACTCAAGGAAAATAAAGAAATTAGAAAAAGTACTGCAGTCTGAATTCAGACACCATCAGTTCTTTCTCTGGGAATGGAGAGCATTTTTCATAATACATTCTTCAGAGTCCTCTGTGATGAATGCATTGCTGAAAAAACTAAGCCATTCACAGTTGACCATCTTACAACATTGCTTTTATTTTGTACACAGTACATTTCAGTTTGCATCAGATCATGTAAGTCTTTCCAGGTTTTTCTGAGAGCATCCTGCTCTTCATTTCTTATAGCACAATAGTATTCCATAATAATAACATACTACAGTATGTTCAACCATTCCCCAACTGATATATATATCTGCTGAACTTTCAATTCTTTGCCACAAGAAAAAAGCTGCTATATTTTATACATATACATGTATATATACATACATATGTGTGTATATTTGTCCTTTATTTTTTAATCTATTTTTGGATGTAGACCTAGTAGTGGTATTGCATGGTTTTATAGCTCTTTAGGCACAATTCCAAATTGTTCTACAAAATGATTGAATCAGTTGACAACTCCACCAACAGTGAATTAATGTCTCATTTTCACCACATTCCCTACAATATTTTTCACTTTCCTCTTCTGTCCTATTAGCCAATTAGGTGTGTAGTAGTATCCCAGAATTATTTTGATTTGCATCTCTCCAATCAATGGTGAGTTTGAGGGGTTTTTGTATGCAAGGCTATAGATAACTTTTATTGCATCATCTGAAAATGGTTGATACCCTTTGATCATTTATCAATAAGGCAGTGATTTGTATTCAGAGAAATTTGCTTCAAAATTTTTTCAGTTATTATTTTTAACTGTATTTTGCTCCATCCTTCTCTCCATTAATTGTATTTTATCTCTCTCTTATTAATCTCTCCCCTAAACTGCCCTCCTTTCTATCATCCCCACTTCTCCTATCCCCTTCCTATACTACTTTTCTGCAGAGTAAGGTAGATTTTTATACCCATTTGAGAATGTATATTATTCCCACTTTGAGCCAATTCTGATGAGAGTAAGCTTCATTCACTCTACATAACCTGCCCATTCCCCCCTCCCTGTAAAAGTTTTTTTCTGGTAATTTGTGAGATAATTTACTTCATTCTAATTCTCCCTTTCCTTTTCTCCCAGTTTGTTCCTCTCTTACACCTTAATTTTATATTTTATATCATCCCTTCATATTCAACTCATATCTTTCCTCTGTCTATATCTACCTCTATCTATCTATCTATCTATCTATCTATCTATCTATCTATCTATCTATCTATCTATCTATCAATCTATCGATCTATCAATCTATCCATCCATCCATCCATCCATCCATCCATCCATCCATCCATCCATCCATCCATCCATCCATCCATCCATCTATCTATCTATCTATCTATCTATCTATCTATCTATCTATCTATCTATCTATCTATCTATCATCTACCTTTATACCTTCCAACTGCCTTAATAATGAGAAAGTTCTATGAGTTAAAAATATGTAGGAAAGTAAATGGTTTAAACTTCTTAAATCCCTTATGATTTTCTTTTCATGTTTACCTTTTTATGCTTCTCTTAAATCTTGTATTTAAAAGTCAAATTTTCTATTCAGTTCTTTCCATAAAGAATGCTTAAAAATAATCTCTTTCATGGAATATCCATTTTTTCTCCTAAAAGATTATACTGGTTTGCTGGGTAGGTGATTTTTAGCTATAATTCCAGTTCCTTGCCTCTAGAATATCATATTGTAAACACTCTTATCCTTTAAGCAGAAGCTTCTAAATCTTGATTTATTCTGACTATGGCTGTATGATACTTGAACTGTTTCTTTTTGGCTGCATGCAATATTTTCTTCTTGAACTGGAAGCTCTGGAATTTGGCTATAATATTCTTGAGAGTTTTCATTTTGAGATTTCTTTCAGGCAGAGATCAGTGAATTCTTTTAATTTTTATTTTACCCTCTGATTCTTAAATCTCAGGGCAGTTTTCCTTTAAAATTTCTTGAAAGATGATCTAGGCTCCTTTTTTTGATTATGGCTTTCAGGTAGTACAATATTTTTAAAATTATCTCTCCTGAACTTATTTTTCACGCTATTACTCCTCACCAACATTTTGCTTCTTCCTCCTGACTCCCCCAATCTGCCCTCCCTTTTTATCATCCCCTCCCTTTTCTTTACCCTTTTCTCCCTTGCTTTTGTCCTCCCTTCTTTAAGTCCCCCCTTCCCCTTTTATTTCCCTAAAGAATAAGTTAGTTTCTTTATCCAAATGAACATATATGTTATACCCTCTTTTAATCAAATCTAACCAGAGTAGGGTTGAAACAATGTTCAACCCTTCCTTCTTTCCACCTGTTGTAATAGGTTTTTTTTTCACCTCTTCATATGATGTAATTCACCCCATTCCACCTCCCCTTTACTCTTCTCCCTATATGCCCTCTTTTTAACCCCTTAATTTCCTTTATGTCATCACATCAAAGACAATTTATATTTATACCCTCTGTGTATAATCCCTCAGTCTGCCCAAATACATTTACAAATCTCAAGAGTTAAATGTATTATCTTCCCATGTAGGGATGTAAACAGTTTAACCTAATTGAGTAATTTTTTTCCCCATTTACCTTTTTAAACTTCTCTTGAGTCTTGTATGCTAAGATTGAATTTTCTATTCAGTTCTGGTCTTTTCCTCAGGAAACCTTGAAAGTCCCCAGTGTCATTGAATGTCCATCTTTTTCCATGAAAGAGAATGTTCAGTTTTGCTGGGTAGTAGATTCTTGGCTGCAGTCCAAGCTCTTTTGCCTTCCGGAATATCATATTCCAAGCCTTGTGATCCTTTAATGTTGAAGCTGCCAGGTCCTGAGCAATCCTGACTGTGGCTCCATGATATTTAAATTGATTCTTTCTGGCTGCTGGGAGTATTTTCTCCTTCACCTGATAATTCTTGAATTTGGCTACAATATTCCTTGGAGTTTTCCTTTTGGGGTCTCTTTCAGGAAGTGATCGGTGGATTCTTTCAATGATGATTTTATCCTCTAATTCTATGATATCAGGGCAGTTCTCCTTAATAATTTCCTGGAATATGGTTTCTAGACTCTTTTTCTGATCATGGCTTTCAGGCAGCCCAATGATTCTCAAATTGTCTCTCCTGGATGTGTTTTCCAGATCAGTTGCCTTTCCAAAGAGGTATTTCACATTTTCTTCAATTTTTTCATTCTTTTGATTCTGCTTAGACTGATCCCTGGTGTCTCATGGATTCCTTATCTATCAACTGTCCAATTTTAATTTTTAAGGCATTGTTTTCCTCAATGAGGTTATGCAACTTTTTTTCCATTTGGTCAAATGAATTTTGTTTGTTTGTTTGTTTGTTTGTTTTTGCAGGGTAATGGGGGTTAAGTGACTTGCCCAAGGTCACACAGCTAGTAAGTGTCTGAGGCCAGATTTGAACTCAGGTACTCCTGAATCCAGGGCTGGTGCTTTATCCACTGTGCTACCTAGCTGCCACCAAATGAATTTTTTAAGGCATTGTTTACTTCAGTGAGATTATGCACCTTTTTTTTCATTTGGCCAGATGAATTTTTTAAGGAATTGTTTTCTTCAGTCAATCTTTGTGCTTCCTTTTCCGAGCTGTTTATACTTTTTTCATAATTTTCTTGTGTTGCTTTAATTTCTCTCAAGTGATTTTTTTTACATATAAGGTATTTTATTTTTTCCATTACATGTAAAGATAGTTCAAAACTTTTGTTTATATAAGCTTTACAATTTCAGATTTTTCTCCCTCCCTCCCCTAGACCGCAGGTAATCTGATATAGGTTATATCTATATATCTATATCCATATCCATATCCATATATATATATATATATATACACATATATATACATAATAACATTAATCCTATTTCTGCATTAGTCCTATTATAAGAGAAAAAATCAGAGCAATGATGAAAAACCTCAAAATAGAAAAAAAAAAAAAAACAACAGCACCAAAAGCAAAAGAAATAGTATGGTTCATTCGTCATCTATACTCCACAGTTCTTTTTTTTTTTTTTTTTTTGGATTTGGAGATCCTCTTCTATCATGAGTTCCCTGGAACTCTTCTGTACCATTGCATTGGTGAGAAGAATATAGTCCATCACAATAAATCAACACTCGATGTTGATGATACTGTGTAGAATGTTCTTCTGGTTCTGCTCATCTCACTCATCATCAGTTCATGCAAGACCCTCCAGGTTTCTCTGAACTCCTCCTGCTCATCATTTCTTAAAGCACAATAGTATTCCATTGTATTCATATACCACAACTTGTCCAGCCATTCCCCAATTGATGGGCACCCCCTCAACTTCCAATTCCTTGCTACCATGTAAAGAGCAGTTATAAATATTTTTGTACATGTGGGTCCCTTTCCCCTTTCCATGATTTCTTTGGGAAAAAAGGCCTAAAAGTGGTATTGCTGGGTCAAAGGGTATGCACAGCTTTATAGCACTTTGGGCATAATTCCAAATTGCTCTCCAGAATGGTTGGATCAGTTCACAGCTCCACCAACAATGGATTAGTGTTCCAATTTTCCCACAGCTTCTCCAACATTTATTATTTTCCTTTTTTGTCATTTTAGCCAATCTGATAGGTGTCAGGTGGTACCTCAGAGTCGTTTTAATTTGCATCTTTCTAATCATTAGAGATTTAGAGCATTTTTTCATATGGGAATAGATAGCTTTGGTTTCTTCATCAGAAAACTGCCTGTTCATATCCTTTGACCATTTCTCAATTGGGGAATGACTTGGATTCTTATAAATTTGCTTTAGTTCCCTATATATTTTTTTGAGATGAGGCCTTTGTCAGAAGTACTGGCCACAAAAATTGTTTCCCAGCTTTCTGCCTCCCTTCTAATTTTGGATCCATTGCTTCTGTCTGTACAAAAAAATTTTTAATTTAATATAATCAAAATCATCCATTTTGCATATTATAATATACTCTATCTCTTGTTTGATCATAAACTGTTTTCCTTTCCAACAATCTCATAGGTAGACTATTCCTTTCTCTCCTAATTTACCTATGGTATCACCTCTTATGTCTAAATTGTGTATCCATTTTGACCTTATTTTAGTATAAGGTGTAAGATGTTGGTCTATGCCTAATTTCTGCCATACTGTCTTCCAGTTTTCCCAGAAGTTTTTGTCAAATACTGAGTTCCTATCCCAGAAGCTGAACTCTTTGGGTTTATCAAACACTACATTACTAGTGTCCTGGATGTGTTTTGTTTACTACTGCATTTCCTGAGCCTAGCCTATTCCATCGATCTACCACTCTATTTTTTAGCCAGTACCAGATAGTTTTGATGACTGCCGCTTTATAGTAAAGCTCCAGGTTTGGTACCGCTAACCCACCTTCCTGTGAATTTTTTTTCATTATTTCCCTGGATATTCTTGGTTTTTTGTTTTTCCAGATGAATTTTATTATTTCTTTTTCTAGCTCTATAAAATAATTTTTAGGTAGTCTAATTGGTATGGCATTGAATAAGTAAATTAATTTAGGCAGTACTGTCATTTTTACTATATTAGCTCTCCGTATCCATGAGCAATTGATATCTTTCCAATTATTTACATCTGATTTGATTTGTGTGAAGAGTGTTTGGTAGTTGTGTTCATAGAGTTCCTGAGTTTGTCTTGGCAAGTAAACTCCCAAGTATTTTATATTATCTACCATTACTTTAAATTGAATTTCTCTTTCTATCTCTTGCTGCTGGGCTTTGTTGGTCATGTATAGAAATGCTGATGATTTATGTGGATTTATTTTATATCCTGCTACTTTGCTAAAGTTGTTAATTGTTTCAAGTAATTTTTGAGTTGATTCTCTGGGATTCTTTAAGTATACCATCATATCATCTGCAAAGAGTGATAGTTTTGTTTCCTCCTTGCCTTTTCTAATTCCTTTAATTCCTTTCTCTTCTCTGATTGCTAAAGCTAACATTTCTAGGACAATATTAAATAATAGGGGTGATAAGGGACATCCCTGTTTCACCCCTGATCTTATTGGGAAGGCCTCTAATTTATCTCCATTGCATATAATACTTGCTGATGGCTTTAGGTAGATACTGTTTATTATTTTAAGGAAAGCTCCACCTATTCCTAAACTCTCCAGTGTTCTTATTAGGAATGGGTGTTGTATTTTGTCAAAAGCTTTCTCTGCATCTATTGAGATAATCATATGATTATGGTTGGTTTTCTTATTGATGTAGTTGATTATGTTAATAGTTTTCCTAATGTTGAACCAGCCCTGCATTCCTGGTATAAATCCCACCTGGTCATAGTGTATTGTCCTGGTGATCACTTGCTGTAATCTCCTTGCTAATATCTTATTTAAGATTTTAGCATCAATATTCATTAGGGAAATTGGTCTATTATTTTCTTTCTCTGTTTTTGCTTTGCCTGGTTTTGGTATCACCATCATATTTGTCTCATAAAATGAATTTGGTAGAACTCCTTCTTCACCTATTTTTCCAAATTTGTATAAAATTGGAAGTAATTGTTCTTTAAATGTTTGGTAAAATTCACCCGTAAACCCATCTGGCCCTGGGGATTTTTTCTTAGCGAGTTCATTAATGGCTTGTTCAATTTCTTTTTCTAATATGGGTTTGTTTAAGGATTTTATTTCCTTTTCAGTTAACATGGGCAGTGTGTGTTTTTGTTAATATTCATGCATTTCATTTAGATTGTCAAATTTATTGGCATACAGTTGGGCAAAATGATTCCCAATTATTGATTTAATTTCCACTTCATTCGTGGTAACATCATCTTTTTCATTTTTGATACTGGTAATTTGGTTTTCTTCTTTCTTTTTTTAAATCAAATTAACCAATATTTTATCTATTTTATTGTTTTTTTCATAAAACCAGCTCTTAGTTTTATTGATTAATTCTATAGTTTTTTTGCTTTCAATCTTATTAATTTCTCCTTTGATTTTCAGGATCTCTAATTTAATATATAATTGGGGATTTCTAATTTGTTCTTTTTCTAGCTTTTTAAGTTGCATGCCCAATTCATTAATCTCCTCTTTCTCTTTTTTATTCATGTAGGTGTTTAGTGCTACAAATATTCCCCTAAGCACTGCATTGGCTGCATCCCATAGATTTTGGTATGTTGTCTCATTATTGTCATTCTCTTGGATATAGTTATTGATTGTTTCTATGATTTGTTGTTTGGTCCATTTATTCTTTAGAATGACATTATTTAGTTTCCAATTGATTTTGATTCTACTTTTCCCTGGCTCTTTCTTACATGTAATTTTTATTGCATCATGATCTGAAAAGGATGCATTTACTATTTCTGCCTTTCTACATTTGACTATGATGTTTTTGTACCCTAATACATGGTCAATTTTTGAAAATGTGCCATGTACTGTTGAGAAAAAGGTATATTCCTTTCTATCCCCATTCAATTTTCTCCAGACATCTATCATGTCTAACTTTTCTAGTAATCTATTCACCTCTTTCACTTCTTTCTTATTTTTTTTTGACTAGATTTATTTAATTCTGAGAGGGGGAGATTCAGATCCCCCACTAGTATAGTATTACTGTCTGATTCCTCTTGTAACTCATTTAACTTCTCCTCTAAGAACTTGGATGCTATACCACTTGGCGCATACATATTTAATATTGATATTTCTTCATTATCTATAGTACCTTTAAACAAGATGTAATTTCCTTATTTCTTTTAATGAGATCTATTTTTGCCTGCACTTTGTCTGAGATATGGATTGCTACCCCTGCTTTTTTTACTTTAGCTGAAGCATAATATATTCTGCTCCAGCCTTTTACCTTTACTCTGTGTGTATCTCTCTGCTTCAAATGTGTTTCTTGTAAACAGCATATTGTAGGATTCTGGTTTTTAATCCACTCTGCAATTCGCTTCCTTTTTATAGCAGAGTTCGTCCCATTCACATTTACAGTTATTATTACTGACTGTCTATTCCCCTCCATTCTATTTACCCCCTTTGTACTTTCCCCCCTTCTTTTACCCTATTCCTCCTCACTGATGTTTTACTTCTTACCCCTGCCTCCCCCAATCTGCTCTCCCTTTTTATCATCCCCCTTTCTTTTCTTTACCCTTTTCTCCCTTGCTTTTGTCCTCCCTTCTATCAGTACCACCCTTTCCCTTCCCCTTCTGCTTCCCTAAAGAATGGGTTAAGTTTTTTATTCCAATGAACGTATATGTTCTTCCCTCTTTGAATCAAATCTAATGAGAATAGGGTTGAAACAATGTTCACCCCTCCTTTCTTTCCCTCTATTGTAATAGGTGTTTTTTCTACCTCTTCATATGAATTAATTCACCCCATTCCCACCTCCCCTTTCCGCTCCTCCCCATAGACTCCATTTTTAACCCCTTAATTCTTTTTTGTATCATCACATCAAAGAAAATTTATATTTATACCCTCTGTGTAAAGTCCTTCTCTCTGCCCAAATACATTTACAGTTCTTAGGAGTTATGAGTATTATCTTCCTGTGTAGGGATATAAACAGTTTAACCTAATAAGGTAACCTTTTTTCCCCCTCTGTTTACCTTTTTAAACTTCTCGGCCAGCCAGGCGCCTGATCCTGCCGTACGTTCCTGCCTGACCCATTCGTGGACCTCCCAGCTGGTGCAGGTAGGTTTTTCCACTGTCCTTCTTGCCCCCCAGATTTTTTAACCAGGTTCCAGGGGCCTCAGTTGTTTGGCTGTGTTCCACAGCTTCTGCTGACTTGACCTGACCCCTCGGCACTGGGTTGCTGCCCTGTGCTGGGCCTCCCTTTTGCCCAAGTCAGACCGACCTTTTCCTGAAGTCTTCTAAATTATCTCTGGTTGGAGGACTGTGTCTCTCTGTCCCTTTTCAAGTTCTGTAGTTTCAGAATCCGTCCAGAGGCTTGATTTAATGTTCTTTTTGAGGGAACAGAAGGAGAGCTCAGGCAGCTTGCTGCTTTCTTTCTGCCATCTTGTCTCCGCCTCCCTCAATTAATTTTTAAAATCCTTTTTGAGCTCCTCCCAGGAGGCTTTTTGTTCATGAGACCAATTCATCTTCCCTCTTGAAGCTTCACATGTAGGCAATTTGGGAGTATTGTCCTCATCTGAGTTTGTGTTTTCCTCTTCCTTGTCAACACAGAAGTTCTCAATGGTGAAAGCTTGTTTTTGTTTTTTGCTCATAGTGCAGCTTATTTTATTTTTAATTTTTTTTTAATTTGAGGTCTCCTCTGGGGGCACCAGGGTCCTTGTTTCAAGCTTCTTGTGCTGGGAAATAGGGCCTGTGTCACTGGCTCTCTACACTGAGGCCTCTATGGCTTGAAGATTTTTCACAGTCCTGGACTTCCTGTCCGAATGCACTGGGATCAGTGGACGTTGCCCTGGGCTTCCTGCCTGAGTGTGCTGGGATCAGTAGGCCTTCAGGTGCTTGTCTTGTGGGTATCCCTCCAGCTGGCAACCTGACCTCTTGGCTGATACAGGTGGGTTTTGCCACTGTTCTGCTCCACCACCCACTTGTTGTGCCAGGATCCAAGGTCCTCAGTTGTTTTGCTGTGTCCCACAGCTTCCTGCTGACTTGCCCCACTCTCTTCCACACACTGCTCTTCAGTGAGCTGAGCCTCCCTTTTGCCAAGTGAGACCGACCCTTCCTGAAGTCTTCTAAATTATCTCTGGTTGGAAGGCTGTGTCTCTCTTTCTCTTTGCAGGTTCTGTAGTTTCAGAATCCATTTAGAGGCTTAATTTAATGTTCTTTTTGAGGGAATAGAAGGAGAGCTCACGCAATTTGCTGGCTACTCTCCGCCATCTTGGCTCTGCCCCCAACTCTTAAATAGATTTCCATAAATGTTAGTTATTTAAGTATTCACATTACTGAAATCACAGAACTTTGAAGTATAACTTCTAATAAGGCTTACTTTTATGTATAGGGATAAAACTGCACCTGTGAGTTTATTGATATTCAGAGAATTCTGGAGTGAGGGAACACCCTCTAGAGATGAAAGTTGATAGCATCTTTACAATTTATGGCCTTAGAGACTTGACTTGAGGACTGATAGATTAAGTATCTTGCCCAAGGTCAGACCGTTAGTATGTACCAAAGGTAGAATTTGAGCTCAGTTCTCCTTAAGTTGGAGGCTGGCTCTCCCTCTATTATGTCATGCTTCTGCTTAAGATTTCTCTTATTTAATAAAAATGTAATTCTATAATTAATTGAAATTTACCCATAAAAATATCTTATTTGAGATACAGACTGGCCTCAAGCAAAGCTTTCCAATCAGTATATGAGGAGTTAACCATATATGTGACCTTGGGCAAGTCACTTAACCCTCTTAGGCTTCACATTTCTCAACTGCAATCAGTTATTCAATAAAAATTTATTTAGGTATCATGTGCCAGACTCTTTGATAAGCTCTGGGGATACAAAGAAAAGTGAAAGACAATCCCTGCCATCAATGAGCTTGTAAAGAGGAATTATGAAAAGAACTATGGGCAATCAAGTTATATAGAGAAAAAAATGAAATAATCTTAAACAAGAGGGCACTGGAATTAAGGGGAATTGGGAAGTGCTCCTTATAGTAAATGGAATTTTAGCTGGCACTTTAAAGATGCCAAGGAAGTTGGGAGACAGAGATGGGAATAGAGAGGAATCCAGGCATGGAATATAGACAGTGAAAATGCTAAGATTGGAGATATGGAGTGATTTCTTTGGGGAGTAGCAGAAGGTTTGTGTCACTCATTCACAGAATATGTGAAAATGTTTAAGGTTTTATTGAAAAGCCTGAATGAAGCAGATTATAAAGGTCTCTGAATACCAAACAGCATTTTGTATTTATCTTACAACTGGTTGGAAGGCACTAGAATTTAGGGGACTCAGACCTTTGTTTTGGGAAGCACATTTTGACAAGCAAGAATAGGAGGAGACTCCAGTAGGTGGAAATCATCCAACAATCTGTAGTAATAGTACAAGTAGCAAGTGATGAGGCCCTGTAATAGGCTGGTTGCAGTGTCAGAGGAATGAATGGGGCATTCTGAGTCAAAACTGATAGGATTTTGCAATGAATTGGATAAGGGTTGGATGGTGTGTGAGAAAGAGTGAGATTTGGGAGATGACACCTATCGAGAAGGGTCACATATTTGTGGTACCTGTCTTGGAAATCCATAAGGCAAATAAATGTAAAGGAAGCAAAATATTGCAAGAACAATTTTGTAGCTTGGGAGTAAGTAGGACAAACTTTTGGTCTTGAATTCTCATGCTATGTAATTGTACCATCATAGGCAAATTGTTTTACTTTATTAATTCTATTTCCTGCTTTGAAAATAAGTTTTTATTTTCTAGGCAAGTGATTCTAACATTGCCTTCAACCTCTAAATTTCAGTGATTTTATATGATCACAGAAACATGGTATCATTGATTTGCAGTGAGACTTTGGGCAATATCTAGTCTAACCTTTTTATTTCCAAAACCAAACTCTTAATCTTTCCCCCAAAATCTACCTCCTCCTCTTCCCACCTTCCCTTTTACTGTTAAAATCCCTATAACAAAGGGAGAATCAGTGGACTCTTTCACTCTTGGGGGTGTCAGTTTCAGTGCCTTTCCACCATCCTGATTTTAAGATTTGGGAGAAATAAAAAAATAATTCCTTCATGAATGCATTTTTCATCTATTATTTGGAATTTTCATGGGCCAAAAACTCCATTAGAAAAAAAAGCAATATTGTTTTATTAATCATAAACTGTAACACCAGGAAGGCAGGGACAGAGGTCTACATAAACTTTTTGTTTTATTTCCTTAATAGGGCCTTGACATGAAAGCTAGATAAAGAGATAGATAGATGATAGATAGATAGATAGATAGATAGATAGATAGATAGATAGATAGATAGATAGATAGAGATAGATAGATAGATAGATAGACAGACAGACTGATAGATACTGTTGAAATCTATTAGGATTATAGAATCCATCTAGTACAAATCCATTATTTTACAGATGAAAAAGCTGGAGCCCAGGAAAGTAACTTATGCAAGCATATACAGTGGTAAATAACAGGAACATGGATTCAGTCCAGGTTTTCTGAGCCTAGAGCCGGTGTTTCTCCCCAAACCCCCACTCGATTGTCATGCTTCCCAGTAAGAAATTAAGCAATGTAAGTCTATATATTGACAGAGAAGAGGAAAAGGTGTGTGCTAACTAGGTCATGATTATTAGTTACTCTGTGCATAACTAGAATACATGATGTGACCTATAATATTTCTCTATCTTTTTATATTATACCATAGGTGGTGGTGCTACTATGAACACCATAAAATATGGTGAACAGAAATAAAAATAAGCACATTTCAGAGTCCAGAATGTTCTCTTTTAGGACTTTTCCTGAGGGCAAGACCTATTTCATGTTTACATTTTTTTCCCCAGTGCCTAGTATACATCTAGTCATTCAATAAATTTTGTTTGAATTGAATTTAACCAAAGAAATCAGATATATGATAGTAACAATCAGATAGAGAACCTGAAATAATATGCATATGTGTAGAACTTTGGGGTTTATAAACTCATTTACTTTGTTATTTAATCTTCAGGACAACCCTAGAAGGTAGTTGCAATTATTATTCTCACTTTACAGATAAGAAAACTAGCACACAGGGTTATAGAGGTAAAGTGAAGGAGAAACAGACAAAGCAGTACATTTCTTCCAGGAGCTTATACACTATTGGAGTAAATAAATCTCTGTCTAAAAGTATATCATGAAAGTGAAGCCCAGAGAGATTAGGTGAGTTGTCCAAGGCCATGCTGGTAATATGTAACCAATTTTGGAATTGATCCTAGGTCCTTGGTATTCAAATCTAAATCTCTTCCCAGTGCCACTCCTAATTGTACAGAGAAGAAACTGAGTCCAAGAAAAGCAGAAGATCTTCTTTGAAATTAAAAACAAATTAGCCAGGGGAAGCTAGGTGGCACAGTGGTTAGAGCATTGGCCCTGGATTCGGAAGTACCTGAATTCAAATCCGAACGCAGACACTTAACACGTACTAGCTGTGTGACCCTGGGCAAGTCATTTAACCCCAATTGCCTCACTAAAAAAAAAAATTACCTAAACCTTGTTTTTTGTTCAGTATATACTTTTCCTTCCACACAATAATTTAGATATGGCCTCAGGATGGTTTGGAAATGCCTCTTAAAACTTTTTTTTTTCCTTTAAGATTTGAAAATGAGTAAATTCTTGTGAATTAGTGTACCTTTCTAATTTCTAATTTATATTATTTATTGAATAATTTTTGTGTTCCCTTAATTGATTGGGTTAAGTGCTATGCATAATACAAGTCTCCTATAAGGAGGTTGTGATCTGTGTAAAATTAAGTGAGAAGCTTTTACTATGTGTGTATATATGTGTGTGGATATAGAGCTAGAGCTAGAGATAGAGATAGGAGATAGAGATGATAGAGATAGAGATAGATGATGGAGATATATAGATGGAGATAGAGATAGTGATAGAGATAGAGATAGAGATGATAGAGATAGATGATGTAGATATAGATAGAGATGGAGATGGAGATGGAGATGGAGATGGAGATAGAGATAGATAAACATATATAATACATATCTGTATGTACACATACACATACATGTACATGTATGTGTATATATGTATATATGCATATGTGTGTATTTATATGTGTATTATATATGAGTGTACAAATGTGTATCTATCATCTATCTATCATTTATCTATCTATCTATCTACAGATGAGAATTCTAACCAAAAAGAATGTACTGTCCTTTGACATTCATAACAATTAATTTTACAGCATTTTAGTCATCAATAAAAGCCTGCATGTATCTTTAGGGATGTGATATAAGTATTCCCCTTCCCCATTGACTTTGAGGCATATAATTGATTTGTCTTATATTTAACAGTAAATTTGTATCCTTCCCCCTCAGCCTTTATTTAGTTTACATAATCTTTATAGTTGACAGGAATCTTATTATTGTTATAAAGTTTGAACAGAAGTAATTCAAGGGAAAGAAGGACCAGATTCATATTGGGAATGACAGATGTCTGTCCATCATGGTATTTGAAGCATTAGAGAATGAGTCAGAAGTCTTAGCAAATGAGTGGTCAAGATGGGCATTTACTTAATATTATGCTTTTAAAAATCTATTATGAAGTAGTTGATTTTGATGGGGCTGTCAGAAGAAAATACACATTCCAGGCTTATCTAGTTTAGGGAAACTACAGTTTGAGCTACAGATTGATTGACACTAAAATGTTATTGCAATTCAGAAAAATGCACTCTGTTTATGCTCCTATTGATCTTTTGATTATTTTCTCATAACTTAAAGGATGAGTCTTGTCAAACTGCCAGGGAGAACTATTGTTTTCAGTGTATAGAAAGACTCTCCAGAATGAGCTATGCTGACACTTATCATATCCCTTCCTTGCTGACATGACTGATAATGGTTCTCAATACTCACTGGCACTACAGTGATAAGAAAATCATGCCAAGACTATTGATATCAACAAAAAGCATGGGACTTTCAGAAGGTGTTCATGCAGCTTGATAATTTAAGCAAAGAACACAGAAGAATTACAAATTATCTTCTGAGGGCCAGTGGGGATAACATAGATACTGTCAAATCTGATGGAGCAGCTTATAGAGATGTTTTATTTAATTTTTTTGAAAGCTGCAAAGTCTGTAGTTCATGATGTAACAAATTTTGACTTATCACAGCAACTTAACCATCCATAATTTAATTAACTTACCATGTCCTTTCTCCATCAATATGAATTATCTAAAAAACTACCTTCAATGTGAACAATAACTAAATCAAACGCATCTATGATAACAATTGTCACTTTAAGAGATGTTAACCCCTTAATTTTCTTGAGATCATAATGTTTGAGAATATACAAATTATCAAGTCACTTTTGTTGGCTATGGAATTTGTTCTTCCCATTGTGACTACATGAAATATGTATACACATATATATTAATCTACATGTTGTTGTTCTGTCATATCTGACTCTTTGTGACCCCATTTGGTGTTTTCTTGAGAAAGATACTAGAATGGTTTGCCATTTCCTTCTTCAGCTCATTTTCCAGATGAGGAATTGAGGCAAACAGGGTTAAATGACTTGCTCAGGGTCACATAGTTGTAGAGATTTTGGAGAGAAATTTCAGAGGACAATTTAAGAGACACACAAAGAGAGAGGAGACTAGGAGACTTCAGAGAGGTAGAAGATACATATATAGGGGCAGCTAGATGGCGCAGTGGATAGAGCACCGGCCCTGGAGTCAGGAGTACCTGAGTTCAAATCCGGCCTCAGACACTTAATACTTAACTAGCTGTGTGACCCTGGGCAAGTCACTTAACCCCAATTGCCTCACTAAAAAAAAATAAAATAATAAGAAGATACATATATACATACACACCCACATGTCTCTGTCTTTGTGTGAGTGTGTGTATACACACATACATATATACATACATACACACATACATACAAACATATGTGTGTATATATGTGTGTGTGTGTTCATGTATATGTATAATAGTAGATTAGGATACTCAGTCACAAACATTAACATGAGTTAGCCATATCATCTCCCTTATCATAAGAGCTTACACTTTTTGCTGGGAAGGTGTTATGCTGATCAGTGTAAACTAAAGGCTACATTCCTTCCCCCTTAGGAGAAATTAGGGTATATGGTATGTTCAGTAAAGACTAGTATCTCTGATTTTGGACTGCTGAGCCCTTTTCAGGGCTTATTTACATCTTTGTGGCCACCTGATTCACCCAAGTCTCACCTGTGGCTCCAAAAACCTGTATCACATACAATGCATGCTACACCCTGATAAATTATTTTTGGCAAACAGGATAAGCCAGATTGAGGATAACAGTGGGGTCTCAAGCCCTTTGGTGATTTGGGGGGTGTCTACCCCAAGCTTATGAAGACTTCCACAATGGAATAGACTGATGAGAACAATTTGTTTGAACAGCCATAAAGATGGCTAAAGAAGCTGTTATAGAGTGCTTAAAGCTTGGTTAGACATCACAGACAATCAAGGGCATCCATTGCTTCCAGTCATCTTGACTTTGTGTAGCCACTGAAATGTGATGACTGTGGAAGAAAAATTGAGGCTGAGAACTCTATGTATTTCTGCATCACTTAAATCCAATTTATGCTTGAATCAAAAGACATAACTCATACAATTTTACCATTTAAGCCAGTTATTGTACCGATGGTAAATTATTTAACTTGAAAAGTCTATAAGAGAAGACTAAAGCACATAGTTGATGCATATTTGTTTACTTTTTAGATGATTTTGCACCCAATGAAGCCTCAGAGGCTGAGATGCAACAAAGAATGTGGATTAATTCTCTTCTTTTATGCTAATTTTGGCCTAATAATTAACACCAAGAAAACAGGTTCTCCACCAGCTAGCATCACACTACCTATATATGGAACCAACCATTGGTTATAATAAATGGAGAAGTTTTGAATATGCTGGATAAGTTTACTTACCTTGACAGCATAGTTTCCAGGGATAAACACCCAGAAGTAGAAGCAAGCATTATCAAAGCTTGTTCCTTGTTTGGGAAGTTCCAAAGGAGAAATTGAGAGAGAAAAGTTTTTAGACTGTCTACCATGCTGTAGATCTACAGAGCCAATGTGTGGACCTCATTGTTGTATGCCTATAAAAGCTGAATGATGTACCAGCACCATATAAATAAATTAAATAATTTCCATTTGACTTGTCTTAGAAAGATTCTGAAAATCATCCACAACATAAGGTACTGGACACTGGTGTCCTTTCCCAAGAAAAACTACACTCAACCTCTATTGCAGAGAGCACAATTCCAATGGGCTGGGAAGGCTCTTCAAATGTCAAACTTACATTTGCCAAAAAGACTACTTTACAGAGAATTCATACAAGAAAATTGCTTATATGGTGATCAGAATAAGAAATGTAAGGATACTTCAAGGCCTCTCTGAAGAACTTTGGAATTAATTATGTGACATGGGATCCTACCGAAAGACCACCCAACATGTTGTACCCTCATCGAAGAGGGTGCTGTGCTCTAAGACCAAAGCTGAATTTCAGTAGCTCAAAAGAAATATGAGATGCACAAATTCAGAGACATCTCCACCCCAAATGTTCATATGGACTATTTGTGCATGACCTCTGGTAGAGCATTCTAAGTTGATACCCATCTTATCAGCCATAGTCAGACACACTGTATCTTGACTACAACATAGTGATGTAATTTTGGTTGTCTTCAAGAAGGACAACAACTAACTCCTGGAATAGAGATATTTAAGGGGAGAAATATAGATATATTTTTTCACAATATTATTCTTAGAGACTAGAGAAGAGATAACACATTCACAGTGGTCCTCTGGGCATGGTATTTGCCTGAGCATTCCTGAAGCTTATGTGCTGGTGGTATCTACAAGAGCAATCTCCCACCTTTCTGCAAGGATAGGACAGATGTTAAATCATATTTCTTCATGTAATTTATGAACCACATGTAAATATTTAAACTGCTCTATATCTATCTTCATAGACATTTATATGTGTTTGGATTTATGTATACATACATGTGAATGAATAAACATTTAATATATATACACATTTACATATTTCTATGCCACACATAAAAATAAGACTATATATGCATATAGGTGTGTGTATATATACACACATATATACACACATGATACATATATTTATTCTTTTAATTCCAAGGGCTAGCTTTAAATATTTTGAAATAGAAAAAAATTATCTTTCATAATTCTTCCTTCCCAGATCTATATATCCTCTTGACAAACTTCCCTCAATTATTGATCAAAAATAATTTATTAATTGACATCATATGCTAAACTGTGCAAATCACCAGGAATACAAAGATAAAAATGTAACAGTCCCTGCCATTATGGATTTTATATCCTAATCAGGGAAGGCAGCATGATTATAAAGTATATAAGTGAAAATTGTCCAGAAGTCTTAGAAAAACAAAGCAAAATAAAAATAAGAAAAACCCACTGGTCACATTCTGAAAAAATCCTCAAAAGAATAGGCACAGTGAAAACAAGAAAGGAAAGAGTATTCAGGGGAGGGGTTAGCTAACAATATCAAATACTGTAGAGGAGTCAAGAAGGATAATTATTGAGCAAAGGTCACTAATTTGTTAAATTAAGATATAATCAGTAACTTTCTCAAGAGCATTTTTACTGAAGTGATGTTCTAAGGAAGATGGAAAATTGTATTCCGGAGTTAGAGGAGAGAAAGTGGAAGCCCTGAGAGAAATTGTGTTCAATAACTTTGGGTGACAAAAGGAAGAAGATATAGAACTTGAAGGGACCATGAGAGCTAGTGAATATTTTTCAAGGATGGGGGAAGTGTGTGTGTATGTGTGTGTGTAGGCAAGAAAGAAGAATTAAGGAGATAGGGTAAGATGACAGATTAGTAAGAAAGCAGTATGGAAAGAAATCTTGCACTAATCAGTACTGGATTAAGAAACTTATTATATTCCATTATAAAATGGAGTATATAACCTAAATGCAAAATATTGTAAAATAGAATAGATATTGTACTTTTCACAGCATTGTGTAGGAAATAGATTCTTACCCCAAGCAAGGATAGTAACAATTATAAAAATAAATAATAAAAAAGACAGTTTTGATGACATGAAATTGAAGAGCTTCTGTAAAACAATCTTAAAGTATCTATGATAAGAAAAGAAGCAATTAAATTGGGATAAAAACAAAAAAAAATAGCTTTGAATAAAGTTTCTTAGATAATACTTTAGTATCCAATATATAGACAACTAACAGATACATACATGATAAAAAGGTATTCCTCATTAGATAAGAGTCAAAGAAGATGAACAAAAATTTTCAAAAGAAAAATAGCAAATTATTAACAACCATATGAAAAATACTCCAAATTATTAATAATGCACTAATAAAACGAATCAAAACAGCATTGTTTTGTTCTTATACCCAGCAAACTATCAAAGATGAGGAAAGATGTGAGTAACAGTTGTTAGAGGGATTGGGGAAAGATAGGCACAATAATGAATTATTAATGGAACAGTAAACAGATATAATCATTTGGAAAGCAACTTGGAAGTGTGTAAATAATGTGGCTACAAATGTCCAGACCTTTTGACCCAGATTCCACTGCTAGGCATTTGCCCCCAAGAGGTAACAGATAAAAAGAAAGTGCCCATATACACCAAAATATTTATAACAACATTTTTGCGTGTAGTAGAGAAAAAAAATAAAATATATATGTATAGAATGGGGGATAATTAAAAATCACAATTCATAAATGCAATGGAATATTATGGTGCTCTTAAGAATATGATGAATATAGATAACCATGAAAAGTCATAAATAAAGTTATGTAAATAGAAGATCTAAGACAACATTAGACCTGGTGACTATAGAGAATATTATCTTAGCATATAAATCCTTCATCATTTGTGATTATATCAATTGACAACATCAACTAAATTGGTAAGGATCAAAATTGATATTCTTTTCCTTATTAAAATTTACCTCTCCTGTTCTGAAGGGCAGGTTTCTCTTTTATTCATTGATACCCTGACTAATCCCTGCAACCTAGATGACTAGGTGAGACCAAAAAGGAGGAGGAACGCTACATGCAATTAAAGTTTTTATTTGTTAATACTGGCTTTCTGAAAACAAAATCAATATTTTGACTTCCTTAACTATTTTTGGTACTAATGCGAACGTTGCAAATGAGGCAAAAATATTCTCTAGCCAGTTGATTAAGAGAAAACTTTTACAATAGGTGAGAAATGAAGACCTCCCAATCATACTCTACATATAGGCACTTATGTTAATTTTATATATTTGTATTATATATAATATACATGCATAGTATTATATTAGTGTATATGTATTATACACACAGAAACAGACACACATATAATATATGTATATATGTATATGTGTGTGTGTGTATAATTGTGTTTCCCTTTGGAATTTTGGAATCTCTACCTCCTATCTTTTGTCATTCTAATCTTTCCTTCACACGGTTCCCAAAATGATATTCCTATTACTTAGGTCTAATCATCACCTTGTTCTTCCACTCAGTAAACTATAGTGAAACTCTATTATTTATAGGATCAAATAAACTGCTCTCCTTGACATTTATAACTCTTTGAAAACAGTTCCAAACTACCAACAATGTCTTATCTTATATTATTCCCTATTCTCAAAATCTTGAGTTCAAACTACCTTTCTTACTATTCCTCATGAACATCACTCAGTTTCCTGTTTCCATGTGTTGGCACAAGTTGTTCCCCCTATTTAGACTCTGCTGTCTCTTTGACTTCACCTCTTCCAGACTTTTCTTCAAAAGTTAGCGCAAGAGCCATCTTCTGCATGATGCCTTTAGTAATTACCCTAGCTATACATCTAGACAAAAGAGAGGGGGAGAATTGCGCAAAATGGATTTTGACTATTTTTTCCAATTTTGCCTGGTCCTGACTACAGGAAGACTAAAGAAATTTTCTATACTAAAGAAAGCACATTTTCGTTGTTAATAGTCTTCTATTGAAATTCTATTCCAATGTCTGATCATAATGTAAAGATGACCCAGGTTTCTTCAGCAGGGTACAAATGCTAATAGGTTCCACCATTCTGAAAACAAAATGATTATGTACTGAATGATGACTGTATGTCTGTATAGTGATAACTGTGCTTAAGAGGCTCATCATCAGTACGTTGCCTGCAGAATTTTTCATCACAAAATCTTTAGCAATTCAGGTAACTTTTCTTTAATAAATGAACAAGTTTTTGCTATACCATTCAATATCCACATGCCTTGAAGTAGAAAATTTAGTTCACATTAAACAGAAAAACAAAGAGAACATGCTGGGATGCCCTAAGGAAAATGCAAAACTATTTTAATGATGCAAACATTTGCTCCAAAAAAAAAAAAACAAACCACTTTTAAAAATAAGTTATCAGTATTCTAGCATTGCAATTTTTTTATCATTGTTTCTAATTGAATGAACATTTATTAAGTTCTCTCTCTCTTCCTCTCTCTCTCTCTCTCTCTCTCTCTCTCTCTCTCTCTCTCTCTTTCTCTCTCTCTTTGCAGGGCAATGAGGGTTATGTGACTTGCCAGCGTCGCACAGCTAGTAAGTGTCAAGTATCTGAGGCTGGATTTCAACTCAAGACCTCCTGTATCCAGGGCCAGTGCTTTATCCACTCTGCCACCTGGGTGCCCCCAAATGACAATTGTTAGAGGGACTGTGAAAGACCAGGCATTGTTGATAGACATGCGAACTGGCACAGCCATTGTGTTTTATTTTTTTAACTGGAGCAATGAGGGTTAGGTGACTTGCCCAGAGTCACACAGCTAGTAAGTATCAAGGGTCTGAGGCCAGATTTGAACTCATGGCATCCTGAATTCAGGACTGGCGCTTTATCCACTGTACTGCCTAGCTGTCCCTAAATTTTCTCTTGAAGAGAAATTCAACGCAACCATATGTGTATATGTGTATTTTTTAATTGTCAAATCAAGCCTGTATCATGATATAATATGGAACTTTACCTTTCTCAATGCTTTCTAATTTGAATTCAGTTTTATTTTATATCATAAATACATACCCTGATTTCCTTAGTGAGTTGAAGCATAGTAAATTTTAGCCTATCCTCTCATTTTAAAACTTGATTCAGGTAGGTAGAGACAAGATGGCAGAGAAGAGGCTGTGACTCCCACAAGGTCCACATGAACCCGTCCATTCACACCCAAATAATACGGTTAAAAATCAAAACCCTGAACAGACTAATGCGCATAAGAACAGAGTGAGACTATTTCTCCACAAAAGAGAGCAATTCTGATCACCTACTGATCAGGCTGAACAGCTCAGCAAGAAGTCTGGACCCAGCCAGGGAGACTTCCAGTGCATGTCAGGGTCTTCAGCACCAAAAGCTTCTGAGGCTCTGATCACAGACTGGTGAGGAGGTTCGGCGGTAGCCTGGGATTCAGTATCTACTGGAGTTGGGGCAAAGCACCCTGGGTCTGAAACAGTGGGCTGAATCGAGTGGTGATGGCCCAGGGGGGGGAGGGGCACAAGCATGCCAAGCTTCCTACCATTGAGAATCAGAGTTCAATCAGACTTCTGTTTCCAGGTCAAAGAGAAAGTGGCTGTGATTACTCACAAGGCAGGCAGGCTGAGAAGAAGCCCAATCACCCCCTGGGCCAGACTGTAGCACGAACAGTGTGTCCTCGAAGCAACACTACATTTTAAAAAGGAGTAAAAAGCCAAGAAATAGTAAGCCAGGATGAGTAGGCAGAGAAAGCAGAAGACCATCAAAAACTTCTTTGGGGGAAAGGTAGACCACAATACATCCTCAGAAGAAGAAAATAATAACAGGGTCAAAGTTCCAACATCCAAAGCTTCCATGAAAAATATGAACTGGTCTCAGGCCATGGAAGCTCTCAAAAGGGACTTTGAAGAGAAAGTGGGAGAGATAGAATGAAGATGTAGAGAAAGAGAGGAAGAAATGGAAAGGGAAATGAGAGCAATGCAGGAAAGTCATGAGAAAAAAAGTCAACAGTTTGAAAAGACAAATGGCAAAGGAGATTAAAAAACTGCTGAAAATAATTGCCTAAGAATTAGGATTGAACAAATGGAAGCTAGTGACCTTATGAGAAACCAAGACACAGTAAAGCAAATCCAATTGAATGAAAAAATAGAGGGCAATGTGAAAGATCTCCTTGAGAAAACAGCTGATCTGGAAACTAAATCTAGGAGAGATAATTTGAAAATCATTGGACTATCTGAAAACCATGACCAAAACAAAAGCTTAGACACCATCCTCCAAGATATTGTGAGGGAAAATTGCCCTGATATTCTAGAAGCAGAAGCTAAAATAGAAATTGAAAGAATCCACCGATCACCTCCTGAAAGAGATCCCAAAAGGCAAACCTCCAGGAATATTATAGCCAAATTCCAGAACTCCCAGATGAAGGAGAAAATACTGCAAGCAGCTAGAAAAAAGGAATTCAAATACTATGGGGCTCCAATAAGGATAAACAAGATCTAGCAGCTTCTACATTAAAGGACCGGAGGGCATGGAATATGATATTCCAGAGGGCAAAGGAACTGGGACTCCAGCCAAAAATCACATACCCAGCAAAATTAGCATCATCTTTCAGAGGAAAACATGGAATTTCAATGAGAAAGCAGACTTTCAGGCATTTGTTATGAAAAGACCTGAACTGAATAGAAAATGTTACTTTCAAATACAAGACACCGGAGAAGCATAAAAAGGTAAACAGGAAAAAGACTTCATGAGGGATATTAAAAGATCAAACTATTTATATTCCTACATGGGAAGATAATACTTCAAACTCATAAGAAATATCTCAGTAAGGAATTAATGGAGGACACAGGTCTGAACAGAATACGAAGGGATGATATCTGTAAAGCATTTATGTTTTGTTCTTTGTGGGGTGTCTTATGTCTGGGGCCAGATTTGGGCTTGGGGCCTCCTGGGTCCAGGGCTGGTGCATTGTCAACTGTGCCACCTAACTAAACCATAATGACATCTTTAAAATAGGGTTGAGGTGTAGGAGAAATAGACTGGGGGAGGGGGAAGGGGAGAGATGATCTGGGGAGAGGTTGTTCACATGAATGAAACAAGAAAAAAGCTTATGGAGGGGAGGGGAAGAAGGGGAAGGAATTGGGGAGTGAGTGAACCTTAATATCATCAGAATTGGCTCAAAGAAAGACTAACATACATACTCAAGTGGGTATAGTAATATATTTTTGCCCTGAGGGAGGGGAGGGAAATAAGGGGTGGGGAGAGGGGAAGGAGGGAAGGGCAGATTGGGGGAGAGAGCAGTAAAAAGCAAAATACTTTCAAGGAAGGTAAAGATGTTCTGCATAACTGCACAAGTATGACATATTGAATTGCTTGATTTCATAGGGAGGGTTGAGGAGAGAGGGAGGAAGAAAATTTGGAACATACAATTAGCTCATAGGCCTTAAACTCATCAGAGTTGGCTCCTGGAGGGAATAACATTCACATCCAGTTGGGAGGAGTAATCTATTTAACCCTACAGGAAAGTATGTGGGGAAGAGGATAAGGAAGGAAGGGTGAAAAAAAAAGGGAGTGCAGAGTAGGGGAGGGGACAGTAAGAAGTAAAACACTTTTGAGGAGGAATAGTTTAAAAGAAGATAGAAAATAGAGTAAATATCATGGGAAGGGAATAGGATGGAGGGAAATTGTTATGATGATTGAATATAATGGCAAAACGTATGGTATCTACTTTGCTGGGCTGATATGAAGAAAATTCTTTGTCAAGTTTAAGGTACTTTATTTAGGTTATGATGAACAGGATAGTATCAGAAAAACTTGGAAAGACCTACATGAACTGAAACAGAGTGAAATGTACTGTATACAAAATAACAGCAATAGTGGGGGATGATCTGCTGGGAGGCATGTGGTTATTTTTAGGAAGGCAATAATCCAATATAACCCTGAAGGACTTATGAAAATGGCAACCCATCTACAGAGAAAGAAGTGATAGTATCTGAAAATATATGGAAATATATTTTTTTCTTTTTCTTTTTCTTTTTCTTTTTTTTTTTTTTTTTGGTGAGGCAATTGGGGTTGGGTGGCTTGGCCAGGGTCACACAGCTGGTGGGTGTTGGGTATCTGAGGCCGGATTTGAGCTCGGGTGCTCCTGATTCCAGGGCCAGTGCTCTGTCCACTGTGCCACCTAGCTGCCCCTGGAAACACAATTTTTAAAAAGTTGTTTTTCTCTTTGACAATTCCTCAGTCTGAAGTTTGGGGGTTTTATTGACTGTTTTCTCTCACAACCTAGCCAATGTGGGAATGTTTTCCATGACTACTCATGTATAACTTATTTTGAAATGCTTGAGTTCTAGTGGATATGTGGTGGGAATGTAGGAGGAAGAGAAGTTAGAACACAATTTTTTTAAAAAATTGATGTTAAAATTTGTTTTTACATATGTTTTGGAAAATAAAATTCTATGCAATAAAAAAAAAAGAAATTAACAAAACAACAACAAAATAATACTTGATTCAGTAAAGCACCAACATCCTAATTGTAGCTACTTGTAATGAACTATTTATCCTACCTTCCAAATACCTCCACAATGCCTACCTCTTGTTCCTTCTTCAAGCTCCTTATGAAAAAGAAGTCCTTTTTGCCAAACTCAGGTCCTTTACTCATGTCTTCATATCTCTTTCCAGAACTTGTTCTCAAATTGTTACTTTTTTTCATTTCATCTTCATTCTCTTTATTGGCTGTCTTTTCCTATTCTCAGCTCTTCCCTCTCCACTTCCTTCTTTTTCTCTCTACTCTTTGCTTCTTCCTTCCCTTAAGCATTTTTGTATTTCCCTCCCTCCATCCCTCTCCCATAGTCTTCTCTTCCCTGCTTTGTATAAACTCTCTCTTAGTGATTACCTCATATGGGTCTATTATTATCTATGCACAGATAACTTCCAAATATATACATCAAACCCATAATTTTCTGAAATCCAGTCTTTAATTGTCAACTGATTGCTGGAAATTTTCTCTTTAATATACCAAATAGGCAACTCCAATTCAAATTTTGTTTTCCAAACCTGAAGTCATTATATTTACTCCTAAACTCAACTCTTCCCCATATTTTCCTACTATTCTAATAAAAAAAAACCACTTTTCTAAATGTTATCCCTCCTTCCTAGCTTCCCCTCTCCCCTCCCAGAAGAGGTAAGCAATCAGATGTGGGTTATACATGTGTAATTTAAGATTCTAAATGTGGATTCTAATGTGTTCCCCCAGTTTGGGGGAAACTGACTAAAAATCACTGATAAAACGAGTTTAGGTTTTTAAGGGTTTATTGGAAAATAGAAAGAAAAAGATTGAGAACAGAATTCTAACAGCCTGGCATTCCTATCTTTCCTCAAATCTCCTGTGAAGTCCTCTGCCGCCACCACCATCAAGTCCGGAAGCCAAAAAAAGCCAGCGCTCTCTGCGCAGGCTCCCTTTACTCCTTCCTGTCTCCTCCCAGACCATAGGAGGCTCCTCCAGTTGATTGGCTGGTAGACTTGATAGACAGCGCCCATGAGCAAGCATCATTTCCTGACGCCAAGGAAAAGCCACAATGCCTCTGAGGCATTTTCCTCATGGTGGAGCTCTCCACAGCAAGTCTCCAGTAGGTGGCGTCATTCCAATCATTACAGTCCCCCCGTTGTTCCTCAAGAAACAAAATGTTTCCTTGACGGAACAGTAAAAAGAATATAATAACTATTGCTAACTAATAATATGTGAACAATAATATAGAAAAGGAAGAGAGGAAAGTTTTGTCCAGAGGGGCGATTTTTTTTTTTTTTTGTCCTCATGAACCGACGCTTTGACGTTAGTCTTGCAAAGGGAGGGCCTCTGCAGAGGGTACATGTTACAGATGATGTATATTATAACAGAAAGGAGATAGTAAAAACTAACAAAGCAAAACAGTTCATATAAAGTCTCTGAGTTCTCTTGTCTTCTTGAAGTGGTAAGATGTCATCAGGAGGAAACTGGATTCTGGTCTGGAAAACTGGATTCTGGACTCTGGTCTGGAAAGCTGGATTCTCTTCTTTAACTGTTTGAATTGCTGTATTTTTACTAAACCTTAGCATAGCATTGTCAATGATCAAATTAATAAATTCCATTACATTCCTTCCTTTATATGGTTAGACTTGTAATAGAGGGTTGAGGTAGTTATGCAATGTGTAACACTTCTTACCACCATGTGTCTGGATCAAAGCCAAATTTAGTATGTGTTCATGACACCTGAAAATGTTATGGAAAGGTTATCATACCATATCTCATGGTTCCGAGACAGCCAGTGATTGTGCTAGGCCACAGGTGAGTTCAACTGAGTGAGATAAAAAGATAATTAAGTTCAGTTAAATTAGGTTAAATTAGGAGGGAGAGAGGATGAATACTGGACTGTGCCTAGTAATTGTGCTCTACATAGTCACCATCATAAGCAAACCATGGACTTACGTATACCTGTCTCTCCTTTTGTTCCACATATATTCTCTCCAGGGCCTGCATCAGAGTTCACAGCAAATTAGTCTCTGAAATGATAAGTTTCCATACTTCCAAAATCTCATTAATTTCACCAAAGACAGTATGATGGTAAAAATGCGTGCTATGCTGCATAACTGAGAATATATTAGTGATATATACAATAATTCCAAACCATACCCAGAGTATAATGACATATAAATAATAAACGAATGTAAATAGCTGATTACATTAGACATTATCACATAATCTTCTTTTAGCTAGTAAACCACATCATCTTATACATGAATTCTCTAGTATAACAGTAGCAGATACTTAAAGTGGTGATTAATTTTTCAAAAAGAAATAAGATTTCAATATTCAATGTTTTCAGTGAGGTATCAAGCAATAGGGTTCAATAACCCTTTCTGGTCTTTTTTAGTTAAACAGAACAACATAAAAGAGAAAGGAGAAAAAATAAATAAATAAATAAAACAAAACTCATTAGAACTCATGGTTCTCTCAAAAAGAAAGAGTAAAAAAAAGAATTCTGGTAGCTTCTGAGGCCGGATAGCCTCACCCACAGCATATACTTAAAATGTCTTTGAATAATCACTTAGTTTATAAAATTTAGTTTTAAAGAAAAGCAAAAGAAACAAAAGTCAAGAAGCAAAGCAAAACCAAAAATAAAAATAAAAAACAAAAGATTCGCTAAGCACCCTTTTGTGCTCTTAAAGAACTTAAAGGTGTGGTGAATTCCAGGTTTTTTTAGTGCCTTTCAAAAGTCAAAACAAAAGAATTAAAAAAAAAATAGTTGAGGTGGGCAAGAAAACTAGGCCATGTGCTTCAGTGCTTTTGCCTGTAGAAGGAAATGCTTGTTAAATTATAAGGTATTTAAGCTGCTAGAGTTTGGGGTATGCCACATTGTTTTAACTGGTTCCCCAATTCTCTGCAAGCCAAAGTGGCAGGGGTTTCTGAATTGTCATTGATCTTTCTAATGCAGTCATAATGTTCTTTATGGTAGAAAATGTGGAGTTCTCTAGCATCAATTTTGTCTGTGCCACTGATTTTCAATAAAGGCTGATTTAATTGATGAACCACAACATTCAGCTGATGCTGCTTAGCAAATGCTACAATTGTATCATTTCCTCCCCACTTTCCAAATTTCTTTAATTCATCAACATATTCTTCAAAAGGGGAGTCATTTACTATAAAAGACTCAAACTCTTGTCTATGGTTAATCATATAAGAAGCAGCTTCTTGTCTGTGTCTGAGATGATTTCTACAGTGACCTTCTAGCTGGTCTGCTAAAGCCCTAAAAAGGCAATTTCCGTCTCCTGATACTTTACGAAGACTGAGTCCCAAAGCATTTAACTGATCAGTGGGATTATCAAATGGGAACTGCCTATTTCCTCTGAACTCTCTTTGCTCTTTAACAGTTGCTATCGTTAGGGTTTTTAGCTTTTTAGCGTCTACCTCAGGTCTATCTGAAATCTCTTCACCTATGAATGGTGCAGGCTTTACATGAGAGCAATGAATCCATGAGTCTTTTTCACCAATTTTAATGGCAGTAGGAGTTGTCAATAATACCTGAAAAGGTCCTTCCCAGGCAGGTTGGGTTCCACTGGTTCTCTGAAAATTCTTTACATATATTTTATCTCCTGGGTTGAAGTTATGCAATGAAAAGTCTAATGGGCCTGCCTGGACCACAGCTCCTGCCTCATGGAGTTCACGTAGCCTGGTCTGTAATTCCTGTATATAGGAGGCAACAGAAGTATCACCTCCCACCAGTGATGTATAAACTGGGGAAAAAGTTTTAGCTTGGATAGGAGGGTGACCAAAAAGCATTTCATAAGGAGATATATGAAGTTCTCCCCTTGGTCTACTTCGTAGATAGAATAATGCCAATGGTAGAACATCAGGCCATTTCAAATGGGTTTCAGTACATAATTTGCCAATCATGCTCTTAAGCTCTTTATTCATACGTTCAACTTGGCCTGAACTTTGTGGATGGTAGGGCGTGTGGAATTTTGGAGTCACTCCCAAGAAAGAGTAGATTTGGGATAAAATCGAATCAGTGAAATGTGTGCCTTTGTCAGAATCGATGCGGGCTGGTGGGCCAAAACGAGGTACTATCTCTTTAAGAAGAATTTTGGCAACAAAGGCAGCTGTGGCTCGGGGGCTGGGAAAGGCCTCCACCCACCGAGTGAGCTGATCAACTATAACAAGGCAAAATTTATAATGTCCTGCTTTTGGCATAGTAATATAATCAATTTGTAAGTGCTCAAAAGGTGTATATGCTAGGGGACGCCCTCCATAAGCTTTGGCCTTAAAAGCATACTGATTATAAGACTGACATGTGGAACAGCCCGAGCAGATTCGAGATGCTGTATTAGTCACACCTGGTGCTATCCAGGTTCTCTTAATAGAGTCTACAATGGCGTCATTCCAATCATTACATACATATGCAATTATGTAAAACATTACCATAATAGTCATTTTGTATAAGAAAAATTGAATAAAAGAAAAAAAAGAAAGTAAAAAATAGCATGCTTGTCTGTGTTCAATCAATATTAATTCTTTCTTTGGACATGGAAAGTATGCTTCATTATTATTCCTTTGGGAGTTTCTTGGATCATTGTATTATTGGGAATAGTTAAATCATTCACAGCTCTTCATCAAACAGTATTGCTGTCACTGTGCACAATGTTTTCTTGGTTCTGCTCACTTCACTATAAATCACTTCATACAAGTCTTTCCGGGCCTTTCTGAAATCATCCTGCTTGTCATTTCCTATTGCACAATAATATTCCATCACCATCATATATCACAGCTTGTTCAGCTATTTCCTAATTGAGTAGCATTCCTTTGATTTTCAATTCTTTGCCACCACAAAAAGAGCTGCTACAAATATTTTTGTACGAATAGGTCTTTTTTATTTTTTGAAGTTGTCTTTGGGTTATAAACCAAGCAGTGGTATTGCTAGATCAAAGGACAGGTACAGTTCTGTAGCCCTTTAGGCATAATTCCAAATTGTTCTCCATAATGTTTAGATCTTCTATCTTCTCACAACTCCACCAACAGTGGATTAGCATCCCAATTTTCCTACCTTCCCTCCAACATCCAATATTTTCCTTTCATATTATATTTGCCACTCTGATAGGTATGAGGTGATGCTTCAGAGTTGTTTTAATTAGCATTTCTCTGATCAATAGATATATAGAGCTTTTTTTTATATGGTGAGAGATAGCTTTAGTTTCTTTGTCTGAAAATGGCCTGTTCATATCCTTTGCCCATTTATCAATTGGGGAATGACTGTTATTTTTATGAATTTGACTCAGTTTTCCATATATTTGAGAAATGAGGGCTTTATCAGAGATGCTTGTTTCAAAACTTCTTTCTCAATTTTCTGCTTCCCTTATAATCTTGGTTACATTAGTTTTGTTTGTGTGAAACCTTTTTAATTTTATATAGTCAACATTATCTATTTTGTTTTTTTTGTTTTGGTTTTTGGTTTTGTTTTGTTTTGTTTTGTGAGGCAATTGGGGTTAAATGACTTGCCCAGGGTCACACAGCTAGTAAGTGTCAAGTGTCTGAGGCCGGATTTGAATTCAGGTACTCCTGAATCCAGGGCCAGTGCTCTATCCACTGCGCCATCTAGCTGTCCCCAACATTATCTATTTTATATCATGTTTTGCTCTCTATATCTTCTTTGGTGTTAAATTCTTCCTCTGCCCATAAATTTGACAGATAAATGATTACATATTCTTTCAATTTGCTTATGATATCACCCCTTATGTGTAAATCATGTACCCATTTTGACCTTATTTTAGTAGATGGTGTGAATTTTTGGTATATATCTAGTTTCTGCCATATTGTTTTCCAATCCTCACAGCAGTTTTTGATCAAATAATGGGTTTTTGTTCCAAAAGCTTGGATCTTTAGTTTTATCATGTACTAGATTACTATAGTCATTTATAATAGTTTAATTTCTACCTATTCTATTCCACTGATCCACCTCTCTATCACTTAGCCAGTAGCAGATTGTTTTTTATAATTTCTGCTTTATAATACAGTTTAAGATCTGGTACTACTAGACCACCTTCTTTCATGTTTTTTATTTGTTCCCTTGATGTCCGTGAGCTTTTGTTTTTCCATATGAGTTTTATTATTTTTCCTAAATCTATGAAATATTTTGATAATTTGATAGGTATAGCGCTAAATAAATAAGTTAACTTAGGTAGGAATGTCATTTTTATTAAATTGGCTCAGCCTACCAATTAGCAATTGATATTTTTTTCTAATTGTTTAGATCTGACTCTATTTGTATGAAATGTGTTTTATAGTTCTGGTCATGTAGTTCCTGGGTTTGTCTTGGAAGGTAGACTACCAAGGATTTTATCCACATTACAGATAATGCTTTCTTATGGTTTTAGATAATGTGTATTTATCATTTTAAGGTAAGCCCCTTTTACTATTATCCTCTCTGGTGTTTTTTGTTTTGTTTTGTTTTGTTTTGTTTTTTAGTGAGGCAATTGGGGTTAGGCGACTTGCCCAGGGTCACACTGTTAAGTATTAAGTAAGTGTTAAGTGTCTGAAGCCAGATTTGAACTCAGGTACTCCTGACTCTAAGGCTGGTGCTCTATCCACTGTGCCACCTAGCTGCCCCCTCTAGTGTTTTTAATAAGAATGTGTGTTGTATTTTTCCAAAGGAGTTTTCTGTGTCTATTGAGATAATCATATGATTTCTGATGGTTTTGTTATGGATATGGACATTTATGCTCATAGTTTTCCTAATATTCAAGCAGTCCTGCAGTCCTAATATAAGTCTCACCTGGTCACAGTGTATGATCCTTGTGATGTATTGCTATAATCTTTCAACTAGTTTTTTATTTTTTTTGTTTCAATATTCATTAGGGAGATTGGTCTAGAATTTTCTTTCTCTGCTTTGTTTTTTCTTGGTTTGGGTATCAGCACCATATTTGTCTCATAAAAGGAATTTGGTAGGACTTCACTTATTTTCTCAAATAATTTATATAGTAGTGGGATGAATTGTTAATTAAATATTTGGTAAGATCCACTTAGGAATCCATTACGTCCTGGGATTTTTTTTCTTAAGAAGTTCATCGATGGGGGCGGCTAGGTGGGGCAGTGGATAAAGCACTGGCCCTGGATTCAGGAGTACCTGAGTTCAAATCCGACCTCAGACACTTGACACTTACTAGCTGTGTGACCCTGGGCAAGTCACTTAACCCCCATTGCCCCACCAAAAAAAAAAAAGTCATTGATGGCTTGTTCAATTTCTTTTTTTGTTTGTTTGTTTTTTGCGGGGTGAGGGGTGTTAAGTGACTTGCCCAGGGTCACACAGCTAATAAGTGTCAAGTGTCTGAGGCCGGATTTGAACTCAGGTACTCCTGAATCCAGGGCTGGTGCTTTATCCACTGCTCCACCTAGCTGCCCCTCAATTTCTTTTTCTAAAATTTGAGTTATTTAAGTATTTTATTTCTTTATTTCTTCTTCTGTTAAAATGCTTCTTTGCCATCTCTATTATAAAACACAAACTCATCAGCCTTGCATTTAAAGTATTTCACAACAAATTCATCAGACTATAATTTAAAGTACTTTACAATCTTACTCTCACCTTTAACGTTAAAACTCATTTGAAATCATTCTTCATGTTGTCTGTGTTCTAGTTAAATTGGTCCACATCTTTTTTTTTTTTTCAACTCTGACTAATATCACCTGTCTCTGTGGCTTTGCAAATGGTGTCTGTCCCCTATCCCTGTGCCTTTGCACACACTGGCTACCATGCCTGGGATACACTCTCTTACTCAACTCCCAGATCAAATCATATGCCAGACTTCTTTATTTCCCCATCAGCAGTCTTGCTCAAGAAGCTTCTGCACTGGCCCATGCTCTTCTGCTGCATCTCTGACATAGATTCCCATTTCAAAAAGAGCTACAGCTATGTTCATTTTACTATCAGGTCAAATTACTGAACATTTTCCAACCCCTTTCCATAAGCCTTAATCTGTCCCCACACCCTATTTTACTTCCCATAAATAAGTTATTAACCCACATTGGAATGTAGGCTTCCCAAATTCTGGGACCAAATGTTTCTTTTTGTATCCTTGGAGCTGAAAAAAAGTGTCTGGTATATAGTGTAAGGGGCTAAAATTCTACCTAGTCTGTCTAAAATATCTAATGAGTGGTCACCAATAAATTAAAAGCTTTAACAAGAGTTAGACTTTTAAGCATTTATTAAGGAGAATAAGAATTTGGTGAAGAGAGAGAAAAAGACCTAGATTCATCTATCTATCAAGGGGAGAGCGCATTTTAGCTCCACTCTCCAAGAGGGTACTCATGAATGAGCCTGAACCAGCCCTTCCTCAATCCCACAGGCCTCCTGTGAAAACTGGAAATGTCCTGTCCCCCCCCCACACACACACACCTCCAAGCTAATTGGCTGATAGCTTTGATTGACAGCACCCACAACCAAACATCACTTCAAGGACCTGACCACATGGCTTGCCCTCAGGTGCCTTTGCCTCATGGCGGAGCTTTCCTACAGTAGCTCTCCAGCAGGTGGCATCATTGCAATTGTTACAATAGGAAGAACTTAATAGATATTATTCATCTATTTGTAATTACCTCTTTCTTTCAAAACTCAATACTTTCTTAAAAATATTATTATTTTATTTTTTTCAATTATATATAAAGATATTTTTAGTTCCAAATTTTTTCTCCCCCGCTCCCTTCCCTTCCCCATTCTGAGGCCAGCAAGCACTTTTATATAGGTTATACATTACTATCATGTTAAACAGAATTCCATATAAATCACAACAAAAGCTAAAAAATGCAAGAAAGAATAAATAAGAACAATAAGAAAAAAGTAACAGCAAAAGTGAAAGTTCAATCTGCATTCAGACTCCATAGTATTTTTTCTGAATATAGAGAGCATTTTCCACCATAAGTCTTTTTGCTTTGTCTTGGATCATTGTATTGCTGAGAAGAGTTAAATCTATCACATTTGATCATTCAAAACTCAACTCTGATGCCTTTTAGTGGAAATTTTTCCCTATCCTTTAAATTTCTATTATCCTTTCCCTGAAATTATTTTTAAAAATTTATTTCATGTATGACGTTTTTAAAAGTTCCAAGAGATAGAGTTTCTGGGTAAACCAAAATCAGTTCTATTGACTACATCTAGAAAGCAGTCAAGAAAAACAGGCTCATTGTCCCCTCCATAGTCAAGAACCTATATTTATAAAATCTCTTGAAAAGTCTCTCACATCTGAGTCTGAGAATCAACTCTGATTACTCACCAAGTAATAAGAGAGAATGGGAGATGGACAATATTAAAATGAGGGTATTAGGATATGTGATTTTCATCACCCATTTCTTCATGAAAGGGACATCAACTTCCTAATCAACTCTATGACAAAAGGGTGAATCACCATTTTCCCACATCTATCTGAGTAAACACAATGAGCAGGAATCTATCCATTAGCCTAGACTTAGAATTTCTTTTGCTGTTTAATTAGATCTTGGCTTGGGTAAATCTTTGAGAAGGATTTCTCACATTGGTTGATTTTGGGGTGAGGAAATAGAAAAGGGAAATAAACTTTGGTTCCAATTCTATATTTAGTTATCAATAATGAGAGAAATAATCATTTCTCACACATATGTTTTGTATACTCACATATACATATCTATGCATATAGATATAGCTCTATAGATACATATGTATGTGCTTATATATACATACACATGTATATGTGTATGTATATATGTGTATATATGCATATATATGTGGGTATATGCATATACACACAAATATATACACATATATTTGTGCATATAGTCTCTTTCCTGTATGCTCAAGCACTTTGAATAACGATAAACATAATAAAACTATCAAGTTCCATGTAACACAAATCTAGGAAGGAAAGATTACTAAATGTTTTATGAACCACAACTTTTTCTGCAACTGCTGAAGGACTACAAGTCCTGTTCCTCTTTTATACCATTCTGTACCTAGCCATTTGGTTTGGACAGGGGTCATACTGGGGAAGTCTGGTTTCCCTACAGTGATGAGGCTACTTGTTCTGGTACATTCTTTACTCGTTAAAACTCCAAGCATTGTGTCCTGGCAGGACAATTTGACTTATGATTCATGTCCAGAACCTCTGCCAAATATGTGAAAAGTAAAAATGAACTCAATATACAAATTCAATCAAGTATTTGAAATATAATTTATTCCTTTACAGAAAAAAAATATTAATTTTTTTCTTTTTAGTAGTATTTTATTTTTTTCTAATTACATGTCAAATTAGTTTTCAACATTCATCTTTGTAAGATTTTGAGTTCTTAATTGTTCTCTTTCCCTCCCTTCCTTATCCCTTCTTAAAGCCAGAAAGCAATCTGATATATGTTATACATTACAATCATGTTAAACATATTTCCACATTAGTCATATTGTGAGAGAAGAATCAGGACAAAAGGGAAGAATGACAAAAAAAGAAGAAACAATAACAACAACAAAAGTGAAAATAGTATGTTTCAATCTGCATTTAGACTCCATAGTTCTTTTTCTGGATGCAGAGAGCATTTTCCCCCATGAGTCTTTTGGAATTTTCTTGGATCATTGAATTGCTGAGAAGAGCTAAGTCTATAACAGTTGATCAGCACATAATGTTGTTGTTATTAAGTACAATATTCTCCTGGTTCTATCACTTTACTCAGCATCAGTTCACTTTTATCCAGGATTTCTGAAATCCACTTGCTCATCATTTCTTATAGCACAATAATATCCCATTACATTCATAAACCACAACTTGTTCATCCATTCTACAACTGATGGGTGTCCCATCAATTTCCAATTCTTTGCCATCACAAAAATATCAGCTTTAAATATTTTCATACATGTGGGTCCTTTTCCCTTTTTAATGATTTCTTTGGGATACAGACCTAATAGTAGTATTAATGGGTCAAACAGTATGCACAGTTTTTTAGCCTTTTGGGCATAGTTCTAAACTGTTCTCCAGAATGATTGGATCAGTTCACAACTCCACCAAAAATGTATTAGTGTTCCAATTTTCCCAAACCTCCAATATTTATCATTTTCCTTTTTTGTCATATCAGTTAATCTAATAGATGTGATGTGATGCCTCAGAGTTGTTTTAATTTGTATTTCTCTAGCCAATAATGATTGAGAATATTTTTTTTCATATGGCTATAGATAGCTTTAATTTCTTCATTTAAAATGGTTTCTCCTTCATTTTTATCTTTTTATGCTTCTCTTGAGTCTTGCTTTTAAATATCAGATTTTCTATTCAATTCTGTTCTTTTCATCAGAAATGCTTGACAGTTCCTCTAAGTCTTTAAATATTTATTTCCTACTGAAGTACTTTACTAAGTTTCTCTGGGCATGTTATCTTTGTAACCTGTGTAACCCTAGGTTCTTTGACTTTTGGAATATCATATACTAAGCCCTCTGTTTCTTTAATGTGGAGGCTGCTAAATCTTCTGTGTTCCTGACAGTGGTTACAGAATATTTGAATTATTGTTTGCTTAATGTTTACAATAGTTTCCCTTTACCTAGGAGCTCTAAAATTTGGCTATAATATTTCTGGGAGTTTTCATTTTGTGGTCTTCTTCAGGAGGTGATTGATAGATTCCTTTAATGTCAATTCTACATTCTCTATCTAAGATACCAGGGCAGTGTGCTAACATCCTATATGTGGTTATCATAATTGAAACTATTCCTTGCTCTAGAGAAAGAGGCAGTGGTAATTCTTATCCTAGGATCTTCTATACACCTGTTATACATACACACATACTTACAGACAGACATATGTATGTATTTATATACATTATATATCATATATAGGTATATGTGTATCTTGCCTGTCATAAATTTATTCAACGACCATAGCATGTAAAATAAACTGACCTAATTTTTGGATGTATACTTAATGAAAAAATAAACTAGCATTCAAAAGATTGATGAAATTGCCTTAAGATAGTCAAAACTTCAGATTTTGAAGTGCCTTAAAATCATCCAAATGAAAGATGAACAGAAACGGAATTTGCTTATAACAAGGAAACTTTAGTGTAGTGAATTTGGGGTTATAAGACCTGAATTTGAATATTCCAATTTTTCTACTTATTAGCTGTGTGACCTGAATGTTAGGAATTTTTCTAACTGGGGGCTCTGAGCCATTATAACTATACTATTAAATTTTTGTCTCCATAAAACTAGAGGGGGCTGCGTGTCACTGAAAGCTTTCATATTTTCCCCAACAATAACAAAAGTTAGATAATTAGTGCAACAAATTGTGCCTGCTTAAAACTCTAGATAAAAATAGGACAAGGATAAGAGTTGAGTGAACAAAGAAAAGATTAAATTATAAACCACCACCACTCCCAGGGAGAAGCTAGAAGAGAGTGAATTAAGCTTCAGTTTTGCCTCCTCCAGTCAACGCTTAAGGAAAAAAATGGTACCAACCTGCCATTGTATCATAGTGATACCCATACCCACCAGTGGTTTTACAAGTGACCCATCTATGCCTCTATATCCTCATTGGTATAGGATTATGCCATGTTTTCTAAGGTCTTTTCAATCAATGAATCTTAAAATAGTTAGAAAGTGAGGAATTCAAAGTTGTTTATTGAGCTGCCTTCATTAAGGTGGGAATATGCTGGGTAGAGGGGTATTCCCTCCTATTTTTTCTTAGTTCCTTTTCATAAAAATGAGTGATTTATGAATTTTCTTTATACCATGAAAAACAAAGATAAGAAAACATTTTAAATAACTTTTTTTCTATTCATATTTTAACTTCTTATAAATTGGCAAAACTAAGAGATCCAAGATTTCTTAAAGTTCAGCAGCTTGTAGCTCCATTTGCAGGAAACTTTAAAAGTGCTAAAAAGTAAATTAAAGGAATAAAATAGAAATTTTCTGAATATGTTGTGGCTCTAAATGTAATATAGGCAATTCTAAACTTATAAACAGGTTATTACCCAAAAGTTCATCTGTAAGATTGTTGGAAATTTAGAACACATTTATAGAGATTGACGTTATCATTATTGGTAAGTCTCTAGGCTAACTCATCAAAGTGTTTTTGTTTTTGTTTTTAATACACAGTAAAATGTATTTAAGTGCTACCAGTAGCCTTGATTCTCACGCTTGATCTGAAGTCCTTTTCAATAATGAGCTTGAGTTCAATCCTTCTTTGCATATTGATATCCTCTGGGCATTGAATATGATGGGCGATTTATGGCCATGTGGTATAGTGAGTACACATTTCTTATAGTAACCCACAAGGCTCCAGAAGTAAGAGAAAGGAAAAGGTTGCTGGAAAGGAATTAGGATGGCTTTCATATAAAATGAAGAAATCAGTGATCACAGAATAACATGATTTTTTTTTTTAATTTGGAAGGGATATCATGGTAATTTTAGCCAGATCATATTTGACAAATGTTATGGGGGAAATTGAATGGGGGGTTTGGGGTAGGGGTCCTTAGGAATTTCTCTTTAAATAATTAAACCCTTGGGCCAGCTCAGTGGTGCAGTGGATAAAGCACAGGCCTTGGCTTCAGTAGGAACTGAGTTCAAATCTGGCCACAGACTTGACACTCACAAGCTGTGTGACCCTGGGCAAGTCGCTTAACCCTCATTGCCCTGTCCCCCCCCCCCCAATAAATAAATAAATAAACAAACAAATACAAATAAGAATTAAACCCTCTTGCACACAAATCCAATTAGAGTAAAATAATCATTTATTTAGGCACTAGGGAAAGGAAACCAAGAGAGAAGTCCTTTGATTTCTTCTCATAGGGAGAAGGTATGGCACAGAGGCATGGCTCTCTGAGATACCTTTCTCTTTGAGCAGGAGACAGGCAAATATTTTTATAGAGGACCATGGTGGTCCCATGAAGTGATGATCTGACTGTGGAAAGTTCCCTTATTGGGGGAGAACTGTCCCCCACTAGTGGTAGCTGGGCAAAGTTGGGTGAGAGTCAGCTCAGATGTCTCAAGCCATCTTTCTCCCCCTCATGCCACAAAGGCAGCAGCTACACCAAATCTTATCTCCCCAAGGGGTGGAGGAGACTGGAATGAAGGGTGGTGGTCCTGGAGCTAACTCAGTTCAGATCCTGTGCATCTCTTTAGGTGTGTCTGTCCTTTAGGTTAGTTTCTCAAGGAGGTTCTTTGATTTACCCCAGAAAACTGCTGAGGTACCCCAGACCCATAAAAATAAAAATTCTGTAATATAACATATCTAACAAATAAAATCCCCCTGCTTAAAATCCTCTGAGTACAAAACCACTGCATCAAAAATTAACCCATTACATTTTTGGAGAACTCAAATTGTTAGGGACTTGGTTTTGTTTCTTCCACCCTCTGATCTACCCCCATATCTTTGTCATTTCCACCCATTGCTTCTGATTTTATAGTCTAGTACTGAATAGACAAAGTCTAATCCATATTCTAACTGTAAGTCCTTTACATACTTGAATATAGTTATTATTTTCCCACTGAGTCTTCTCTAATATTGCCAATTTAATTGATACTCAAATAGCATGGACTCAAGGGACTTCACTGTCCCACAGCCAACTTCTATAGCTCTCTTAAATGATAACACTCAGAACTATATAAACAATTCCCAAAGAGGAATCAACAGATTGGCTCCACCAACTAATAGAATCAGCAGATTTTCTTTACCACCAATTTGTTCCAGCTGCCTATTCATTTAGCCTTGACAAACATCTTTTGTCATCTCTTTAATTACTTTCCCTTGAATCTATTTCTATTAGTGTCTTATTTATTAATCCTATTACTTCAGAATTCTTCATAGATACCAGAGGTAGAATTAGTAAGATTGGAATTATTTTTTATTTTTTCCTCCTTCCTAATTTCAATCATTGACCTTTTTTCCAAGTCCAAAGTCCAAATCACCTATACAATTGTCTTCTTGATTATTCAATCCTTTCTATTCTCCTATTCAAACCTTTCCCACTGCCCTTTGCTGCTTTCCCAAGGCCTTAAGCTCTTTGATCACTGTCATTCAGTTAGTTATTAAACATCTATTATGCATCTAATCTGTGCCAGGCACTGTGCCAAGCATTGAAAATACAAAGAAATGAAAAAAAAAAACTTTGCTTTCAATGATATCACAGTCAATGTGGGAGGCAATATGAAAATAACTATGTACAAATAAGCTATGTAGAGGATAACTTGGAGATAATACACAGAAAGAAGAAAATAGAATGAAAAGCATTTGGGAAAGGCTTCCTGTAGAATGTGGGGTTTTAACTAAGATTTGAAGGAAGCCAGCATATAGAGATATAGATGAAGCAAATTCCAGGCCTGGGGGACAAGCTATGAAAGTACCTAGAGTCAGAAGATGGAGTTTTTGTGAGAGCAAAGCAAGGAGTCCAGTATCACTGATCATATAGTACATGATAGGGTGTGATGTGACCTAAAAATAGTGGTGGAGGCTAGTTATGAAAGATTTGGATCATCAAAAAGAGAATTTTGTATTTACTCTAAGAGGTGATTGGGAAAATTACTGAGGAAAATCTTGTGACAAGGAGACTAACCAGAAAGTCATTATCCTTGTCCAGTTGTAAGGTGATGAGATCCTGTACCAGAGTATGTCAGTTTCTGAAGAGAGAAGGAGAATTATACGAGAGATATTATGACGGTAAAAAAGATAGGGTTTAGCAACATATTGAACAAAAAGAGTTGAAAATGGCATTCATATTGTGAGCCTACTTGACTAGGAGAATGGACATTATTTCACCAGTAATAGGGAGTTGGGAGAAGAGGGGATAATGAATATAGTGTGGAATATATTAATTTTAAGAAGGAAGTATATCAATGGATATGAAGAAGTTGAGGAATTGGGAAGTAAAAGTATTTGGGAAATTATCATGTATGTTGAAGTCTTCAAGTATGAGAGCAGGACTTGGGGCACAGAGAAAGACTCTGACACAAGCAACAAAATCATTAAGGAAAGAACACTGTCTTAGAGGTCAGTAGATAAAAAGCTACTAGGATTTTGATTGGCTAGTAGATATGGAAAGAGTGAATCTCAAAGAATGAAAAGTTACTAAGTGATGAAGTTAGAGGGAGAGTTTGGAAGTAGAAATGAGGAGTGTGGAGTATTTTACATCCCACACATTGATTAATGAATTGGAGAAATGAGTAAAATTGGAAACAGTACTGGAAAGAGTGTCCAGGAATGTCTTGTTATCAGGAATGAGTCAGGTGTCAGTGAGTACCATAAAATTAAAGAAGCGGGAAAGGAAAAAAAAAAGGATGAAAGCATTTTTTTTTCCTATGGAATAAAAATTCTGCAGAGCACTGTGTAGAAAGGTAATTTAATTATTCGTAACCTCTTTGCTAGAAGTTTTTTATATTCCTTACCTTCTTTTATTTTTATTTTGCAGTGTAATGGGAATTAAGTGACTTGTCCAGGGTCACACAGCTAGTAAGCCTCAAGTGTCTGAGGCTGGATTTGAACTCACATCCTCCCAAATCCAAGGCCAGTGCTTTATCTACTGCACCTCCTAGCTGCCCCCCCACACTTCTTTTTAACTATCTTGGGAACTTCTTTTACAGGGGGTGTGGGGGTGGGGAGGAATTTGAACATATATTATATTAAGTACTTTATTTTCTTGAACCATCAGGCTCGGAATGATGCTTTGACCATATATGAAACCATAACATAGAAAAGGGGCTATATGACCTGTGAGAAAAATAATTAGTAATAATGGATTTCTTGGGAGGACACAGGGACAGAGTCTTAGTCAGCTTTCTCTTCATCCCCACTGAAAGTTAAGTTCAGGAACTTTAGCTGGTGTCTTTCTGAGCCAGCCCAAAGGTACAAAAGAGATAATAAAGCCACACCTATCTGAGTGAACCTATGCCACCCAGGGGGTATGTCTTGCACTAGACCCTGATGTCATCCCAGTACAGCTCATTTTAATATGGGCCACCATCAGGTCACATCAACCAATGGAATTGAATGATACTAGCAAATTAGCTTTGATCAATGTGCAAGGAGCCACCTCTATAGAGAGGAAATAATTGAGATCACATGGCAAGCACTCTTCCTGGGCAAGCACTCTAGGTCCAGAAGGCTGTTGATTGGTTAGCACTCTCCGCTTACTACACAACAGGTAATGGAGAGACAGTATGCCACTGGGGGGTTGGGTTTGGCTTGGGTTAAATGTCATGTGATTGACTCTTTACTAACATTTAATATGATTTAATAATAAATGCTTAATGACAAAAAACTGATGCAATATCCATTAATTTATAAGCATCAATATTTTTAGAAAGCCAGTCTGGCTTCCAATAATATAGTTAGAAACAGCTATCCCCCCAATAATTTAAATAACTCAGACTTAAAAGGTGTACTATGGAGAGAGGAAGGAATCTTGGTGTGGAATCACAGGTATTATAAATGAATCCTTAGGATAGAAAAATGGCATCCACTTCCCAGTAGCAACAATAATATTTATTTGATGATTTTTTCCAGAGCAAGAGCAAGAGGCATAGTATGATAGTGGAAGAGGGTGTTGGTTGCACACCAAGGCAGATGGCAAGATAAACAGGTATGGGCTAGTTTCCTAGAGATTGACTAGGTGGGGCATAAAACATGGTACCAGCTAGATACTGTGGTTTAGATATGTTTTCACTCTTTTGGAGGAATAATTCATTTGCTAATGAGAACAACACTGTACCAGTTAGGACTATCAATATAATAAAATAATTATTTTGTGAACATATTGAGAAATATTTCATGTTTTTATTCCATATTTAGCTACTTTTATTCCAGTTCTAGAAAATGTTTGTGTCTCTGTGTGTGTCTGTATCTCTTTTATAACACCTTTTCCATTAAAAATTGTGTGTGTGTGTGTGTGTGTGTGTGTGTGTGTGTGTGGGAATATTTCCTTCCTAAGCCTTCAACCTTTTACAAATTTTATCTAGTCTTGAAACAATAATAAAAATACCTATTATCTCTAGTTCTTTATATTGTTTAAACTTTTTTGATTCCTATATACTTACAGTGATGAGGTAGGTGGGGTGTAGCAAATGAAGAGTAAAATTGGGAGATCTCATCTGGGACCCAACCCAGGCTTTTTCTAAATGAGGAATATATATGCCATGCCTTCATTTAGAAAATGCTTCTACCATTTAAATAACTAGAACATTTCTTCCTCCTCTTCATGCCACTTCCTGTCCAAATAACTGTATTTTCTCTCCTAGGCCTTTCAGGACAAATAGCATGATAACAAGGTCAGCAGCAAAGACACAGTTTATTTCATTTTTACTCTATCTCAAATTAGAAAATAGATGATTAAACATATTTATTATAGGAAACTGTTTTAGGCACAAATCTCAATTGTGGAAAAGGTAGACTAAGAAGCAACCAAATAACACAAAAGCATAAGAGTTTGTTTGTTTGTTTTTAATTATGAGGTTTAAAAAAGTTTTGAATCCTTTTTATCACTAAGTGATAATAGTTAAGAATGTGTTACTTTTTCTCCAGTAAAACTAAAGGAAAAGGAGAAGTAGCAATTAACTTGTTAAGGACATTGTATATTTAATTCAACACATAGTAGTTTAACATAGTACTAATAAGCCCAATAAGCAGGATCTCAATATGTACTCTAATCCAGTTATAACACTCTCTCTCCTTATAGGTGCCTACTGGCTTTCCTGACTTCCCCAAAGTCCCAATTAACCCTCAGTTTCAACATCTGTAGAAGGGAGATAGTAAACCTGTAGTACCCATCTCAAAGTGTTGTTGTAAGGCTCAAATATTATAATGTATGTAAATAACTACAAATTTTAAGTCATAATTTAAATATCAACTTTTAAAGAAATTAAATCTTTAAAGTTCAAGACACAGGGTAGAGAATAGAGGAGGATCTGTATTGTTTTCCCTTGTGGGCAATACACCTCACCACTTGGCACTCCAAACAATTCTAAAAGACTTTATGTTGCACAGTTTCTATTCTGAGTTTGTAGATCCTATGTAACATATCTCAAATATGTCTCCTTCTCTCCTTTGACCCTGTCAGCACTCTAATGCAGGCCCTCTTCACATCACACTCAAATGATTGCAAAAGCCTGCTGGTAGGTCTGCCTACCTAAAGTCTCTCTCCACTCCAATCCATCTTCCATTTAGTCATCAGGATGATTTCCCTAAAACATAATTAAGACATTTCACTTCTATTCAATAAGCTCCAGAGGCTTCCTATTTCTTTCAGGATCAAATACAAAATGCTTTATTTGGTGTTCAAAGTACTTACTGACCTAGATCCCATCTAACTTGTTAGTCTTCTTACACCTTATTCTTTACTAAGTATCCTTCAATCCAGTGTCATTGGCCTTCTTGTTGTTCCAGGAATAAGACCTCCATTTCTCAGAGTTTTCTCTTACTGTCCCTGAAAACTATAACACTCTCTCTCCTTATAGGTGCCTACTGGCTTTCCTGACTTCCCCAAAGTCCCAATTAAAATGTCTTCTTTAAAAGAAGTCTTTCAGGGGCAGCTAGGTGGCTCAGTGGATAAAGCACCGGTCCTGGATTCAGGAGGACCTAGGTTCAAATCCGGCCTCAGACACTTGACACTTACTAGCTGTGTGACCCTGGGCAAGTCACTTAACCCCAATTGCCTCACCCCCCGCCCCCCCCAAAAATAATAAATAAATAAAAGAAGTCTTTCACAATCCCCCTTAATTGTAGTGCCTTTCTTCTGTTAATAAGTTCCTATTCATCTTATACATATATATACACATATACATATATATACATATACATACACACCTATGTGTGTGTTTCCATGTTGTCTCCTCTATTGATTTGATTGTAAGCTCCTTGAAGGAAGGGAGAGTATTTTGCCTCTTTTTGCATATTCACTATTTAGCATAGTGCCTGGTACCTAGTAGATATTTAACAAATATTTATTGATATTGACTGATATTGATGAAGAGAATTTCTTTGTTAAGAGTTCCTTGTACCAATGAAGTTCAATTAAAAATAAAGCCACAAATCAAAGGAGCATAGGGAAAGAATCTTAAGTATAATTTAACTTCTTTACTTAGAAATATGGTAACTGAGTCTGAGTAGTTAAGAGCCTTCCTTTTGCTTACGTAAATATTAGTAACCATTATGTACTTACTATCTAACTTATCTGCTTTGTGGAAGTGACTTTAGCTATTGCATCAAAACATATGCTAAAGCAGATCTTCCCTGTATATAAAGACATTGAGTAATGATGAACTATAGGGCTACCATTTAAAAATTTAAATTAATTAATTTAGAAGAATGGGAAAAATTGAGTCGGTTGCAGGATAATAAATTTTGTTGATCCCAGTAATACCCAAATACTATCTATGAAGTAATGAAGAGATTGAAATCTGCAAAGGTGGGAAGAAAACCCACATTAACAAAATCACAGATCTTAATGTGGTGAAAGAAAAGGCAGTTTGGTAGCACAGTGTATAACATATAGGCTTGAAGTCAGGAACAAAAAAACCTGGTTTTCAAACCTGCCTCAGATATTTATTAACTATGAGCTTGGTTAAGTCACTTTCACTCTGTTTGTCTTAATTTCCTCAACTTCAAAATGAGGAAAATAATATAATAATATAATGCAGAAGAGAGTGAAGTTGGTGTCTTTGCAGAACTCTCCCTCACTTAAATCCAATTCAGTGAAAGTCATGACATCACCCCGATGTCATGGTCCTCTTTAAGAACAAAGGACAAATAACAAGTCCAGAAATTATAGGTGCATGTGTTCTTTATTAAATTAAATATTTCACTTCAGAGTATTTTACCTAAGTGGTAATGGTGGATTAAATATATGTAGTGTGTGTTTGTGTGTATGCATACATGTATGTGTGTATTTGGAGGATGAAAATGAGTGATAACACTAATATTTGCCGATATAGGTAATTCGGTGCCCCCCTAACCCATGTTGTAGGGGAGAGGCATAGATACCCAAAGTGTACAAGAATGATTGAGATTTCAAATCAATGCAATCAAACAAGTACATAGCAATCACTTACTGGTCTCTAGATATTAAGTATAATAAGATAATGTCAATAAAATTAGTCCGTGCCCTCAAGAAGCTTCTATTCTATCAGGGAAAACAGCAAGTACACATATAAGAAAATAAAAATATGTTTAAAAAACACTCATTTGTTGTTTTCATCTACACATCTCAGATGTATCATTTTATATAAACTTGAATAAATAGTCTTTGATATCATTTCAGGTATAGAGTAATGAGGAGTGAGAGTCTTAATAAAAGTTCGCTATCCTTTCAATTTCTATAATTTTCCTTCTATAGAGTAGAAATCTAAAGAGCTGCCAGCAAGAATTCAAGACAGTCATAAGTAAGTAAAAATAATTTGTACACATTCCTGGAGTACAAGATAATATGAAAGAACAAAATATTATTATTAAAAGATTTATTTAAAATTATCATAATAAAAAGATAAAACAAAAAGATGAAGATAAGATGCAATAAAGCAAGACAATATTCATATTAAATAAGGTCCAATTAAAAACTATTATATTAAAAACTATGTTTTTAATGGTATCATTGCCTGATTTGTTACTTCACTAGGTAGTTTTGGCTTGCTGAATGATTAAGAATATTTATTTTCTCTTTTGTATATTTCACGGAATCATCAAGAAAAAATTGTAATATAAAATATTATAGGTAAAAAAATTCATTTGGGATTCAGAAAGGAAAACAAATAAATAAAAACAGTACATGTTTTACTTTTTGTCATTAAATCCCTTAGGCTTTTATTTTTTTTATTATAGGCATTTCTAATCTTCATGTAGTTTTCCTGCCTAAAATCATCAATAGAAATTCTAAAAATATCAGTAAACACATTTGTAAAACATATATCAAATTAAAAAGAAGGGACAATCAAAAGTGAAGCTGTAAAGTCTTAGATCAATATTAATTTTCCTTTAGATTCCTTATTTTTCTTGGCAAAAATTTTATGTGAGATTTTGTCATTTCTTAAAAATATAATGGAATCTAAAGGAAAATGATACATATGAAAGGAGTTTCAGTCTTTCTTTTCTGCAGGGAAGGAATTTCTTTAACATATGTTCACACCCTTTGCATTTAGAAAATTCATACATATTTCCAAAAATTCAAAATAAAACTCATTTGAATTTCATAAATGTTCACTAGTTAGATATGGACAAAATGAAAAAACCTACCTGAACTAATGATTTTTTTTTCAAATTGATGCAATCCAACAAGTACATAAGCACCTACTAGTCTCCTAGATACTAAGTATTGAAGATAATGTCAAAAAAAAAAGTCCCTATCTCCAAGAGGCTTCTATTCTTTCAGGGTAAACAGCACGTACACCTATAAAGATTAGATAGAGAGATAGATGGATAGATAGATACACACACACACACACATATATGTCGGGTGTGGGGGTGTATGTATGTATGTATGCATGTATTTCAAAAAACCCTCACTTGATCCTTTCATCCTCACTACCATGCTATATTTCTTCTGCCTTTTGTGACTGGACTCCTTGAAAACCCCATCTACAATAGGTGTTTCTTATTTCTCTCCTCTCACTCTTTTCTTAACCACTTTATAATCTTACTTCTGCCCTCATCAGTCCAATGAAAAAGCAACTTTCAGTTAGCAATGATTTCTTCATTATCAAGTTCAATGACCTGTCAATCCTCATTCTCCTCAACTTCTTTCCAGGCTCTGGCATTGTTCACCCCCCTCTTCTCCTTTATACTTTTTTTTTTTACTGTAAGTTTTCAGGACATCATTCTCTCCTGGTTTTCCTCCTACATATTAGATGCTCCTTCTCAATTTCCTTTGCTGAATACTCATTCTGGTCACACCCTCAAACCATAGGTGTCCTCCAGGGTCATATACCAAGTCCTTTTGTCTTGTCCTTTTAACTACTTCACTTGGTGATGTCATCAGCAACTATAGATTCACCAGCTCTATGCCAATGTTTCTAATATATACCTTCCATGCTCTAGCTTCTTTGTTTAATTTCACATGTACACATCTCAAAACAAATATCTAGTAGACATCTTAAACTCACCATGTCCAAACCCCAATTTATTATTTTCCCCAAAACCTTTCCCTGCCTTCTAATTTCCCTATTACTATAGAGGATAACACTATCTTCTCAGTTCTTCAGGCTCATAAACTAGGAATCAAACTCCACATTTCACTATTTCTCATTCCTTGTCTCCAATGTGTTGCCAAAACCTGTCAACTTCACCTATGCAATATCTCTCAAATATTCCTCCCTCCCTCTTCTGACACTGCCATCAGTCCACTATAAGCCCTCATAACCTCATATCTGGACTATTACAGTAGCCTTCTGGTTAGTCTTTTTGCATCAAATCTTTCACCAATCCATCCATCCTTGACTCAGTTTCCAAAGTGTTCTTTGAAAGCACGTGTCTAACTATATCCCTCCCCTATTCAGGAAACTCCAGTGGCTCCTTTTACTTCCCAGAACAAATATGAAAACCTCTGGCTTTTAAAATCCTCCATAAAATTGTTGTTTCCTGTCTTTGTAATCTTCTTACACTTCACTCCCTCCTTACCCTATATACTTTACAATAGGTTTGTGATCAAGCAACTCTTGCTTTCTCGATATATCTAATTTCCCTACTCCTGTGTGCCTTCTTACTGGCTTGCACCTGAACCTGAAATGCTCTTCCTCCTCAGTACTGCCCACCAGCTTCCCAGGCTTCCTTCAAGGTTCCGCTCAAAGCAAATCTATAGCAAAGATGTATTTCTGGTTACTTCTAATGCTTGTGCCTGAGATTGCCTTCAATTTACCCTCTATACATGTTCTATGTAGATAGGCTTTTGTGTGCTACTTTCCTCAATAGAATGTAAGCTATTTGAGATCAGGGACAATTAAAAAAATCTTTTCTTTAAAACTTAGCACTGTGCCTGGCACATCATAAGTGATAAATGCTTATCGCCTTCAGTTCAACATCCGACAACAGTACAAATAATCTACTCAACATTTATTGTTGGAATAAGTCCTGGGTAGAACTGACCTAAATATGTGTGTGCATACATACATATACATATGTAAATGAGCATATATAATTGTATATAGATATAGGTATGTATAGATAGGAATACATCTATTTATATTACTGTCTTGCTACTGAGGTACCTAACTAGCTATCCTCATAGTATAGAGAAAAAAAAAAACCTACCCTCATTTTCATTGAGTTCCTATAGGCTTGCTGGAGAATGCTTACAGAGCTATTATACATGATCTTATCATCTCTTTTAAGCCCAGGAAGTCTGTTTTTGTTTTTTTTTTTGTTTTTAAACTACTACATCACCAGCTATGAAAAGAAAAGACCAAAAGCCAAGGGATTAAAGAAGGTTGCAATGATCAGTTCTGACCAAGATTCACCACAATACCCAATACATATGTGTGTTTTGTTTACAAACACACACATATGTATGTATATATAATATACCTTATATATACATATACATACATAATACACATTATATGTATATATGTGTGTGTATTATGTATATAGGCTCCTATTATGTATATGCATGTATATGTGTGTATATATATATACAACAATGTAAATTGTATATGTGCATATATGTACATGCATGTATATAGCCATATGTGTTTATATACATGTGTGTATAAGCATACACAGTGAACTTTGGAGTGAATCATGGTCAGAACTGACAATTGTAATGCCATTTAATACATGCATGTGCATTTATACATGCACCACACACATATGCACACATATACATACATATGTATGTGTATGCAGGTACACAAATACCAGTCAGTATATCTGCATCAATTCATCATATTATCCTTGGACATAGACAATAATTTCTCCTAGATAAAAAAAATTAAAAAATTGCCACATGAATAGAAAATAATCTAGATATTTATGTCATTGTTTGGGGGGAAATTAATTCCTTTTTTCAATCTAAGGGACATTAATTTCATCCATACTGTGCAGGTCATTAAAGATAATAGAGGAGAAATGAAGTTAATGCCTTCAAGTACCTGGTATTCTCTTTATTGTGTAGAACATAATACAAAGGTAGTAGGAAAGAGAAGAAAAGAGTCTCAGAGAAAGTACATGACTTAACCATCCTGACTGTCTTAATGTACTACTACTCCAGAGAGGGAAGGAATTTCTTTTTAAATCTGACTTGAAAAATTTAATTTTGTGTCTTGAGTAGGAAGGAAGGAAGGGAAGGAATGGAAGGAATGAAAGAAGGGAAAAGAAGAAAGAGAGGGAGGAAGGAAAAAAAAGAAAAGAACTGCTTGTCAGACTTAGAGAGAGGAAAGAATTAACTGTCATCATAATTCCAATAAGTAAGGTTTAATATTAACTCCTACTGCATATAACATGAATTGAGTTTCATCCAAACCACACATAAGATGTGTTTTTTGCTTTTAAACCTCTAAGAGAGCTTTTGCCCATTGTGCAAAATAGGTACTGAGAGCTACTTCATTCCAGGAAATCAGCTCCAGTTTATCCATTCCTGACTGTAGCTCACCATCCTTGGTCCAAAAGAAGGAAGGCGCATTATGAAACAATTAATATTATAGTCTTTAAGGCATCTCTACAAAGCAGCTTGTTTTGTCTTCAGCTAATGGACATAATAACAAGTATGATTCAGTGTATAGCATTGTAAGAATAATTCAAAACCTTAATCCACATAAAGGGCTTGTAAGGTTCTAGCTTTTTAAAATCAAATGATGTCAAACCAGAGAGCAATCTTAGTGAACTCAATTTGCAGTGGATACATTAAGAAAGCTCTTAGCACTCTAGTAACAAACACAATAGATTTTGCCCTGCCTGTCCCTGTACCTTTTCATTCAAATCTTCCATTCACTATCCCACATCCTGCTTAAGTTTTGGCCATGACTAGTCAGTATATCAGAATTTAGTACACATTTTTTTTATATCAAGAATTTCCTGAAGCTATATGTATAATCTAAGACATTGAAAAACACCATAATTGTGAGATTTTACTTATATATTTTGCCAAAAACCAGCACATAGGTTCAAAAAAATCCAAGTGAATGTGAAAAAGTCACTTAGAAAAAAATTGGGGAGAGAATCACTTGGACATGATGTAGGAGTAATACTTTCTCAAGCTGAACTATCTAAAGTAAAATGATGACAACTTGCATGTTAAGGAGGAGTTATTTTACTTAGGCCTCTACCTGGAAATTTCTAGGTATTTTCAGCTTTGATGGTAATTTAGTTCACATAGTATGGGATCTTTTCAATTGAGGAAAAAATAGAATTTAAAGGACTAAATACCATTTTTCCAAAAAGTATTTTCCAAATGTTCAACTGGGTCCAGATGGTCTAATGTGGTATTTTAAACACTTTGATATTTGTGCATGAAAAGCTCTTCTTGTTTTCATATTAAACATACATCTAGGTAAGATAAAGACTCCAGAGAAAACATAGGAACTTGGTTGTATAGAAGGCCTTGGTCTTGACAGTCTGCTTAGTGGTAGAATATTTTAAGTTTCCAAACAAAATATTATAGTAAAACAAAGTGTGTTAAAAAAAAAAAGAAGAAACATAAATGTGATTTTTCCCCTATTTCCCATTAGTTGTCTTTGTTTCTGACATAAAAACAAAGAGCAATCAACACGTAGAAATGAGGAAGAATTCTGTAGGTGGGGCAGAGTAAAAATAGGCAAGCTACACTGGTTTGGCTAATTCCCCACCGTGGTAAAATAGTCTTGGAATAACTGGGGTCTTGAAAAAGCTTTTCCATTCATAAGACCTAAGTCAGAGAGAGAGAGAGAGAGTATAAAAAGTGTTTTCTCTATGCCGGTCATTGTGCTACCTACTGGGGATAAGAATACAGGAATGCAAGATAGTCTCTACTCTCAAGGATGTTACACTCTTATGGTGGAATGGGATTTTAAAAGTATTATATGGAGGTGAGCAAGAACAGGGAAAGATGAAAACTCAGCTATTAGTAAAGATAGTAGGTGGTAGAACAGGACTACTGACAGTGAAAATCAGGGCATTTGAAAGTGATTATGGATGTACCTGGTTGATTTATATTTAGAATCTTCAACATATCTGTTTGCAGGGTGGGGTGGAGGTAAGGGCACTGTTTTCAAAGCAAATAATATCTGTTTTTAAGTGTTACCTCTAGCACGTATATTTGTGTTGTCTCCCTGGTCAAGTTAATTCACATCTAAATGTTCTAGGTAGCTCTCTAAGAAAGATGATCAATTGAAGAAAAAGTGTAAAGTTGTATGGATAGAGGGAATTTCCTCATCTGTTCAATCTTGCATCAATAAGTTGAAGGTCCAGAATTCCTAAGGAAAATCAGAAGCTTCTCTATAAACTGTAAATTAAAATTTAAAAATAATATGATATTTTGTTTTAAAGTTTTGTTTTAATTTTCAACTGGCTTCAGAAATTTGAAGGTTGAATGGTAGTTTAGAGAGCTATCTAGTGACAGAAATCACATTTTGGATGTTTGGTGGGAAACAGACTAAGGGATATTTTTGCTAGAATTTCAAAATCCCAATATCAGATTCTCACCATCAAAGTTTACAGCCAACTTTTAGCAAGCAGCCTTCATTTTCCACAATTTTTCTATTCCAGGAAGGAGAAGAGGGCAAAGCCAATGAGCCAGAACAAACCCCTTTTCACCATTCCTGAGAAATAGAAAACTTTGGAGTTTTCCAAAGGAGACATTTTTTTTTCTGATGGCAAAAACTATGCTAGCTATTCTGTTTTGAATTTCCTTAACAATGCTTCCCAATATCATTCAGGTTACCCTCTTTATCTACTGGTATTAGGTTCTAAACATTCTTTTTTGTGGATAAATATGGTATTTAAACATGAAATAAAATGGGCTAATGTGAAAAGCACTTGGCCTGTAGTCATAGCATCTGTGCCCAAGCTAAGATATGACACTGACTAGCTGCTTTACTGTAGGTAAATGCCTTTGGATCTCTGCTTCAATTTCTTTATCTATAAGTACTTAAGAAATATGTCAGTTTTCTGATGAAGAAATCAAAGCTATCTAATCCCATATGAAAAAAATCCTCTAAATCACTATTGACTAGAGAGATGCAAATTAAAAAAACTCTGAGATACCACCTGACACCTATCAGATTGGCTAAAATGACAAAAAAGGAAAATAATAAATGTTGGAGAAGCTGTGGAAAAATTGGAACACTAATGCATTGTTGGTGGAGCTGTGAGCTGATCCAACCATTCTGAAGAGCAATTTGGAATTATGCCCAAAAGGCTATAAAGCTGTGCATATCCTTTGATCCAGCAATGCCACTTTTGGGTCTTTTTTTCCCAAAGAGATCATGGAAATGGGAAAAGGACCCACATGCACAAAAATATTTATAGCTGCTCTTTATGTGGTGGCAAGGAATTGGAAGTTGAGGGGATGCCAATCAATTGGAGAATGGCTGGACAAGTTGTGCTATATGAATGTAATGGAATACTATTGTGCTGTAAGAAAAAATGAGCAGGAGGAGTTCAGAGAAACCTGGAAGGGCTTGCATGGGCTGATGATGAGTGAGATGAACAGAACCAGAAGAACATTGTATCATCAACATTGTGTGTTGATCTACTGTGATGGACTATATTCTTCTCACCAATGCAATGGTACAGAAGAGTTTCAGGGATCTCATGATGGAAGAGGATCTCCAAATCCAGGGGAAAAAAAAGAACTGTGGAGTATAGATGCTGAATGAACCATACTATTTCTTTTGTTTTTGGTGCTGTTGTTGTTGTTTTTCTATTTTGAGGTTTTTCCTCATTGCTCTGATTTTTCTCTTATAACATGACTAATGCAGAAATATGTTTAATGTGATATATATATATATATATATATATATATATATATATATATATATATATATAAGATTACCTGCTGTCTAGGGGAGGGAAAATTAATTAATCAATTAATTAATTAAAAAAAGAAATATGTCTTGATTAATTAAAAACTGGGAGTGGAAGTTGGACTTTGATGGCTACTAAATTCCCCTCCAACTTTAAATATAGGATATTCTCAGTTATCTCATTTGTCAGTAAAAATATCTGACACTAATAAAATGTAGCACTTTGGAAAATACCTTACATATCCACTAGCATTAGATCCTTTGTAGAAACCTTGTGAGGATGAGTGCTTTAGTTTCCATACCTTTCAGATCAGGAAACTAATATCTAAAGAGAAAAGTAAACACCCTCATGGTCATGGAATTATTGCCTTAGGAGGAATTCAGCTCCCGTTTTTCCTCATTCAGACTGTATCACTCTATCCACTATACCAAGCTTTCTACATCAAATATTTTGTGAGAAAAGCATGTTGTAAATTTCTATATGCCTCCACCAAAAGAACTATGTATATTTCAGAGCTCTCTCTTCCTTTTTCAATACTTTTTTTTATTCTTCCCATTATATCAGAGGGTTAAAAGTTTCAGTTGGTTATTAGTAGGATTTCATCACTTTATTTAATACCAGTTAATTGTCCCTTAAATTTTGAATTTGGGGGCTGTCTATTGGGAGTAACAGGATCAGACATAAAGAGGTAGTTTTAGGGCTACAAATCCATCAAGAGTAGGAACTTGAAAATATTCGAATGCTCAAATCCCAAATTCTAGAATTGGGAAAATTTCCATTTCTGAACTCCTTTGTTATCTTCATCAGGGACATCATAATTAGAAGTTGGTGCTCACCTTTGCTGTGACTAGACAAGGAGGTATATCATCCATCATTTCTTGTGCCAAAAATGCAGATCACATCTAATGAAATATTAGTAGAGAGAAATTTTTGTTTCATCAGAAGCTGTGAATATTAATATTTTTCCAAAAGGAAACTTATACTGTGATATTTATCATACCTCCTTTGAAGTCATAATTCTTATTTATCACCTATCTCAACCATATTTTTAGCAGGCAGTGTTTGTTCATTTAAAAAAATGAAGGATTATTTTCACTTACAAAAATAAATACTATTTTACTGACACTAAGAGAGACTTAAAAGTGTTATACAGTAGAATTTTACTTTTTAAGTCACTAGGCTGAATGAACTATTTAAATGGGATGGGGAGGGAGGCACTTTTATTTTTTGGTCAATGTTTTTTATTTTTCTTTTCTTTCCCTTAAGAGCATCATTAAGCCTACAAACCCAAACTGGCAAAACAAATATGCCAAGGAGCTCCAAATATAGATTACATGCTCAAATTCCCATGAGTAGAACGTGCTTTTTTGTGTTCTGATTCTTTTTAAATTAAGTGTTCAGATTGCAAGCACATGTTGGGTTATCTGAAATGTGGCATCATTTAATTGTCTCCAATATATTGTGATTAAAGGCATTTAACACTCTTGAAAGCCCTGAAAAGTAATTGACTTAAAATATTTAAAATAGAACTGACTTTATAAATTAACCATTGGTGTGGAATTTACATCAAAAAGAAGCAATTGGTGCAAGTCCATTACCTGCTTTGTATAATTTAAAATGTTCTCTCTCATTTCATTAGATTGTAACTTTTTCCCCTTCTTAGCAACCAGGCACATTCACTCCCCCCAGGCAACTTAAAGCTGTCTCAGATCTCAGCAGGCTGTCATTTCCTGAGCATCCCCCAGCTCCATAAACTACTCATACCTATTTGTGGTTGTCCTGCTACTATCACAGTGAAATGGATTGTTTGAGAAACCACTAGAGAAAACAGACATAGGGAATATCTTTTCAGAATGTACCACAGTTCTGGACTTTTGGCAGATGTAATCTGTACATGAGTATTTCGGTGGATACTACTTTTCATCATGATGGGCCATGGGAATCATTTCTCTAACTTAAAGAGACATGACAGAGTGCTTTGACCTTAGTGGAGTGGGCTGCTTTGGACACATTAGATATATGGAACCTATAAGAGAAATGAATATAAATTACAGTAAAGACATATTAGACATTTTGCTATGATAATAAACTCTATAGCATTATTTCCTTTGTGAATACAAGGAGAAGAACTGAGTGGAATCCTATTGGTGTGGGCAACATTTAACTGAATTGCTCAGATTGCTGTATGCAAAACAATTGCTTAGATCAAATGATTTCTATGGTCCTTTCCAGTTCTAAATGCTATCATCTCCAAGAGATGGGAGGATTACTTCTATGCCAGAATTCATGTTTATAAAGTGAGCATTATCTAAATTTCAAATGACTCAAATAATGCATTTGTTCTAGAATATTTCTTCAGTTCAGTTACCTCACATATTTGATTAGTTAATCCTTGCAAAATAAACACCTGTGGAGAAAAGTAGATGTATATATTTGTAGTTTATAGATCATAGGATCACATATTTACAGTTGGAAAACACCTTGGGGATAATCCAACCTAAATATTACACTCATTTTATATATGAAGAACTGAAATGAGACAAAAGAGTTGTATCTGGGATGGTCCAATAGCACCAAATTTTGAAGTCACTAACAGGACGTGGACTTTTTCAACAATATAGAAATATCTGTGTCTATGTGGCTACCTAGCAAGAATCATTATTAGGTAACATATCTAGCTGCCAAGTGGTGTAATTTCTTCATGCCTGCTGAACCTCAGGTAAACTCCATCTCCCTCCTTCAATCCCTCTTCAAATGAATTTGCCTTTAAAAGTTGATTTGAGAGTATGTTTTATGCATTGTCCTCCAGGCATGAAATAGGCTGCTTAGAGATTTACCAGCAAAGTTAAATGTGCCGCCAACTGAGGCAGAGAAAGTTTAAGTGATTTACCTTTCATAGCAGAATACAGATTAAAATTATCAGCCTTGGGGCAGCTAGGTGGTGCTGCGGATAAAGCACTGGCCCTGGATTCAGGAGGACCTGAGTTCAAATCCAGTATCAGAAACTTGACACTTTCTAGCTGTATGGCCCTGGGCAAGTCACTTAACCCCAATTGCCTCGCAAATATATATATATATATATATATATATATATATATATATATATATATATATATATATATATATATATATATATATATATATATATATATATATATATATATATATATATATATATATATATATATATATATATATTGGCCTCTCCATTTGCAGGAAGTTGTTTAACTTTTAGATCTCCAGGTAGTTTCAAATATTTTACCATTAACATTAAGAACATTGCTTGGGGCAGCTAGGTGGCACAGTAGATAAAGCACTGGCCCTGGATTCAGGAGGACCTGAGTTCAAATCCAGTATCAGAAACTTGACACTTTCTAGCTGTATGGCCCTGGGCAAGTCACTTAACCCCAATTGCCTCGCAAATATATATATATATATATATATATATATATATATATATATATATATTGGCCTCTCCATTTGCAGGAAGTTGTTTAACTTTTAGATCTCCAGGTAGTTTCAAATATTTTACCATTAACATTAAGAACATTGCTTGGGGCAGCTAGGTGGCACAGTAGATAAAACACTGGCCCTGGATTCAGGAGTACCTGAGTTCAAATCAGACCTCAGACACTTGACACTTACTAGCTGTGTGACCCTGAGTAAGTCACTTAACCCCATTGCCCCACCAAAAAAAAAAAAGAACATTGCTTAAAGTTCTGAGAATAAAGTCTACAAGTTCTAGACACAGAAACAATTTCTTACTTTTCCACTAGCTCCTCATTATCACAGTTATTGGATGTTCCTTTCTATTTGGGGGACTTTTTCTTTGTTAGTCTGTAAAATTACTTTTTCAGTAGATTCTTCTATAGATGTCATATCTTCTAGCAAAATGCTAACCACGTTACTGCTTGGGACCCAATTAATGCATAGGATAGTTGTAGTATATGAATATAGTGGAATGCTATTTCTCTCTAAGAAATTAAGAAAGAGTTTCAGAGAGACTAGAAAAGACTTGTGCAAACTGATGCAGAGCTAAGTGAGCAGAACCAAGGGAGCAATTAATACTATACATTCAACATTTTTTTTAAAAAAAAGCAAATCTGAAAGATTTAAGAACTCTGACCAATGATTGAAACAAGCATGGTTCCAGAAGACTGATTAAATATATTGCTACCTCAAGACAGAGATTTTCCCAATATGGAAATTAAATTGTTTTGCCATTTTTGAACAACTGAACTACCCTTTGAGAGAGATAGAATGACAGAGAGAAAGAGAGAGAGAGAGAGAGAGAGAGAGAGAGAGAGAGAGAGAGAGAGAGAGAGAGAGAGAGAGAGCTTCCTGCCTCCAATCATCCAGCTGCCCCATTTGAATTTTGTGGGAAGATAGCAGCTGGCACCCTAGATTATCCTTTTGGGAGCACCCTTCTGCAATTGGACCCATGTGTTAATAAGAAGCAGCACCAGAAGGAAAACTAGGACTTTAGCCAGAATCTGTTCTAAACAACTCAGAGTCATGAAAACAAGAAAATAAAAACAGGATTTGTGTCTGAAGTCTGAAGAAATTTTGAAGGCTTTTAATTGTGCCTATCAAATATGTAAGAAGCACTACCAAAGAAGGATACATTTGCTACCTTTCTTTCACTCTGGAAATTCTTCAAGTTTTATGATGATGATTAATACTATCTCATTATTACCTGTTTTGGGAGGACCTCAGATAGAAACAATCAGAACAAGTCACTATCATGCTATTATTCTTTTATTTTTAATACTGAGGGCACATCATGGGGATGGGTAAAATGGCAGCTCTTTGTCATTGAATAAGAGTATTGTGAAGTAAGCTAATTTTCGTATATTCACTGTAAGACTCATCATCAAATTTACAATAACCTCTTTGTGCCTCAGCGTCCTTATCTGTGAAATAATAGCATTAACCATGCAAACTTTTTGTCGGGGTGCTCAAATGAAATAACATATAAAGCACTTTTCAAACTAGAGCAATATGTAAATGTTAGAACAATAATTATTACTTTAACAATAATATTTTATATCAATTATTAATTTAATGATAATATATTTAGTAGCATCCAGACCTGAGATGATATATACCTTGTTCTGTTTACATGTGATTTTGGTTTCTTTTGTTACGTTTCTGTATTTTAATAAAAACAAATTCAATGTATGTTTGGATATTCAGAGAACTTGCATAGAGACGTCTAATTTTTTTCTTAAATTTTTAAGAGGCAATAATATTTTCAGGTAGTTGCTGGCCAATATTGTCTCCAATAATGCTTTGATTCCAATAGTTTATTTGTTGAAATAGTATATTTTGGGACTTGTGTATATCATAAACCATCTACTTCTGTAATTTTATGTTATTATTACTGTCATTATAATTTTAATGAGATTATAGATGGATTCTATCAGAATAAATGGCAAACAAAATAAAGAAAAGTCAGTACCTGACCATTGAGGTACTCATCCAAGGAATTCACAAAATAAAATTCCACTTAGTTGCTCAAAATTGGAGCTCATCCTCATGCCATTTCATTTCCAGATCAGAAGGAGAAGTCTTTTTATCTTAAGGACACATTATAGCCCAGACTAGCCCAAAGGTTGGTTAAATTTTGTGTCATGTTCTATAGTCAACATTGACAGATTGAGTGTCCAGATAGTTAGAAAGACAAGAGATATGAACCACTGATGTGACAATGGACCTTAGAGAACAATATTAGCCACATAATGTGACTTATTTTGGGTTGAATTTGAATAGCTGGTTTCTAAAGTGCCATAATATTTTTAATCAGGCTGTAAAACTTTTTTTCCCCATATATCAATCTGATGTCCTTTTGTAAGAGGGCCATTTGAATGATTTGCTGGCTCATTTTCACGTTGAATATTTTAAGAAAAATGGCTCTTTGACATCAGGGAGTCAGTCAGACATAATGGAGTTTGGCTAACAAGCCTCATAAAAATATAAGAAACAGATCATAAATCTGACATACATGCTTCAGACATAATGAGCTGAAATTTGGAATAATTAAGTATAAAAATATACTACAGCATGCTTAAACTGGAAGTGCTTGATAGAAACTGAATAAAGAAGAAATATAGACTTAATGTTTCAATCTCACATCTACAAATTATCATGCCTTGGTGCATATCTTTAGCCACGTGGCCTAACCACAGATCATTGTATATATATGGAAAATAGAGTCCTTTAGAATTGCCACATGTTCTTGGCATAGACTAGAAACTTGGCCATATAATCTGAATCAATACTGAATAAAAAAGCCATAGGTGACCTGGTCACATAGTTACCCATGTTATTCCTGTTGGCTAAAGGTTAAATAAGGAAGCTGAAAGCATATGAATTATTAAAGTCTTTGTGATCTGAAAATGGGTTTCGTAGTTTATTTGTGGGAGGTAAAATTCAGAACCAGTAGATATTTTAGTGGAGTTCTGGTTCAGACTATTTCGATAGTGAATGAGACCTCTAGAATGTTGTTCACTTGAATTAAGCTCTAACCTTAAATTTTACTAAGATCGAATATTCTCAAGAGCAATAAATCTCTAAAATTTTAAAAAATGGAACATATTATAAACAAATAATAGTGTCCACTACATACATTGCATAGTATCTTTTTCTCCATTTTATGACAGCACAAAAACTTTTATTCAAATTTAAAACTTGTTTGAAAAGTCATTGTCAAGAGCAGAGGGAAAATTTGGAGTAAAGTTCTTCTAACATGCCCCTCTAAACCACTTTTAAAATAAAATGATGCATCATTTTTGGAATTTCTCCCTCAATTTTATTTTAGGTAGTTTTTTTTAAAACCTGGTTTCTTCTACATTCTATCAACTAGAAACAACAAATGGCATTTTCTTACATCCTTTATAAAATGAGAATTGAGGTTCTCAGGGAAGATTGTTGGGAATTGCAAGATTTTGAAAAATCTTCTGAATCATCAAGGAAAAAAATAGGTAATGTTCAGGATAATTTTCATTTAAACTATCTTTTGTCCACCCAATATCTACTAATAGGTTTTGTTTTATTTTTTATTTAAAAATATTGTTTTAAAAATCATTACTTCTAAATTCTCTCCCTACCAACCCTAAGCACCAGCTACTCTCTAGCCCATTGAGAAGGCAAGCTATATGATGTTCATTATACATGTGAAATTATATAAACCATTATCCTATATTAGCCATGTTTTTAAAAAACAAGAAAATGAAGTGGAAATTATTCTTTATTCTGTATTTAGAGTTTATCAGTCCTCTCTCTGCAAGTAGATAAGATTTTGCTTAATTAGTAAAATGAAATTGTTTTAGATCATTGTATTGATCTGAGTTCCTAAGTCTTTCACAGTTGATTATCATTACAATATTTCCATCCCCATATAGATTGTTTTCTTGGTTCTGCTTATTTCACTTTATATTATTTCATATAAATTTTTACAGGTATTTTTCAACTATCTTGTTTGTACTTTCTTAAAGTACAATAGCATTTCCTCACTATCATGCCACAGATTGATCAGCCATTCCTTAAATGATACAAATCCAGTCCATTTCAAATTCTCTTGACCACAAAAAGTGCTATTATAAATATTTTGTTACATATGGGCCTCTTTTTATTTCCTTTAATATTTAATTATATAGAGAATGTATGCTTGTATTGCTGAGTCAAAGGGTATCAACAGTTTTATAGCCCTTTGGGCATAGTTCCAAATAATTCTCTATTATTGAACCAGTTCACTTCTCTACCAACAGTACAGTATTGTACATACTTCTCCATTTCCTTTTTAACATTCACTGTTTCCTTTTTATAGCATAGCAAATCTGATAGCTTGGGGGTGCTATGTTAAAGTTGTTTTCATTTTCATTTCTATAATTACTAGTAATTAAAAGCATTTGTTCCTATGACTATTGATAATTTTAATTTGTGTTTCTGAAAACTGTTAATATAACTTGATAATTTAGCAATTGGGAAATCATTTAGTTTATAAATTTGTCTCAGTTTCATATATATTCAAGAAATTAGACCTTTATCAGAAATTTATTTTTTATTTATTTTTAATTTATTTATTTATTTGCAGGTCAATGAGGGTTAAGTGACTTTCCCAGGGTAACACAGCTAGTAAGTGTCAAGTGTCTGAGGCCAGATTTGAATGCAGGTCCTCTTGAATGCAGGGTCAGTGTTTTATCCACTGCACCATCTAGTTGCCCTGAGGAAATTTCTATAAAATATTTTCCCCAGTTTTCTATATTCCTTTTAATTTTGGCTAAATTATTTTGTTTGTGCAAAATATTTTTCATTTCATATAACAATTTCATAGTTCCCATGTTCCTCTTTTCCTTATTTGGTCAGAGACTCTACCCTTATACATAGATTTGATGGGTGATTTTTCATGCTCCCCTAATTTATTTATGATATCCCTCTATGTCTGAATTATGTACCTATTTTGAGGTTAGCTTGTTATACAGTATGAGAAACTGGTCAAAGATAAATTTCTAAAAGTTTGCTTTCCAGTCTACCCTGCAGGATTCATTGAATAGTGGGTCCTTGCCACCAAAGCTTGGATCTTTGAATTTATTAAACACTAGATTGCCTTGGACATTTACATCTTTTTATTGGGTATCTCCTCTATTTTAATGATTATTCTATTTCTTAGTCAGTTCCAGTATGTTTTAATGATTACCACGTTGTAAAATAGTTTAAAATCTGGTATTTCTAGGATTCCTTCCTTTACATTTTTTCTCATTGGTTCCTTTGTTATTATTTTTCTAGTTCTACAAAATAGTTCTTTGTTATGTTTATTGATAGATATGGTACTAAATCAGTAAATTAATTTAGGTTGCATTATCATTTTTATTATGTTGATTTGGCCTACCCTTAAGCAATGAATATTTCTCCAGCTGTTTAGTTGTGTCTTTATTTATCTGAAAAATGTTTTGTAATTCTGTCTATACAGTTCCTGAGTGTGTTTTTGTAAGTACATGTCCAAGTATTTTATATTGTCTGTATTTATTTTAAATGGATTTTTATTTCAATCTCTTCTTCCTGAGTTTTGTTGGTAATATACAGAAATGTTGATGATTTATGTATGTTTATTTCATATCCTGCAACTTTGCTAATTGTTTTCCTTAAAATTAAATCTCTAGGGTTCTCTAAGTATATCATCATAGCAACTATAAAGAAGGATTTGTTTCCTCATTCTCTATGCTTATTCCTTTTATTTTTTTTCTTGTCTTATTGCTAGAATACCATTTCTAGTATAATATTTAATAGTGGTGATAATGGACATCCTTGCTTCACCTGTGACCTTATTTGGAAAGCTTCAAAGAGATACAACATATTATTTCAAGGAAATTTCTATTTATTCTGATGCTTTTGAGGTTTTTTCATAGGAATACTCATTGTTTTTGCCAAACGGTTTTCTGCTTTTTCTGCATTTGTTTTTATTAACAATATGACCAATTATGCTGATAGTTTTAGTAATAATTAAAGTCATACATTCCTGGTACAGATTTCACCAGTTTCAGTGTAAGATCTTTGTAATATATTTCTGTAGTCTCCTTGTCAATTATTTTCAATTTTTGGATTGATATTCATTTGGAAAAAGGTTCTATATTGTTCTTCGAGTTTGCTCTTCCTGGTGAATGTATAAAAACCCTAATTTTTTGTAATAGAGGGAATTTTGTAGGACTCCTTTAACTTTTTTTCAAGTAATTCATGTAGTAATAAAATTAATTCTTTAAAACTGGTAGAATTCACTTATAAATCTATCTGACAATAGAAATATTTTCTTAGGGAGCTCATTTATGGCTTGTTCAATTTCCTTTTTAAAGGTAATATTATCTAAACTTTCTATTCTCTCTTTTATTAATCTGGGCAACTCATATTTTTGTAAATGCTTATCTATTTCATGAAGACTGTCAGTTTTATTGGTTTGATTAGGCAAAATATCTCCTAATAATTGCTTCTATTTCATCTTCACTGGTTGTGCATTCAACTTTTTTTTTTCATTTTTGATTCTGATAATTTGGTTATGTTTCTATTTTTATTTTAAATCAAAGTAAAAAATAATTCACTGACTTTCTTTTGGTTCCAGCCCAACCCTCCACCTCCCAAATGACCAAATAAACAGCTACAAGTTTTATATTTCTTTCAATTAATTTGTTTTTAAATTTTATTAATCTCTCCTTGAATTTTCAGGATTTTTATTTTAGTGTTTAATTGTGGATTTTCAATTCGTTCTTTTTCTTCCTTTTCTCTTTTTTTAGTTCATGTTCAATTGATTGATCTGCTCTTTCTTTTATTGATGTAAGTATATAGAGACAAAGATTTTCTCTTATATATTACTTTGGTTGCATCCCACACATTTTGGTATGCTATCTTATTGTTATTATGAATTTTGAAATTATTAATTTTTCCTCTGATCTAATTTTTGACACTTACTTTTTAGGATTAGGCTATTCATTTCTAATTAATTTTTAATCTATGTTTCCAAGGCCCTTTATTAAATTTATTTTATTGAATTGTGGTCCAAAAAAATAGGGTATTTAATTTTTCTTTTCCCTTTTCTAAATTTGTTTGTGAGGTTCTTATGCCCTAAGACATAGTGAATTTTTGTGAAGGAACAACGTAAAAATAAAATAAAATGCATACTCTTAGCTATTCCCATTCCATTTTCTCCAGAGGTCTATCATATCTAACTTTTTTTCTAAAATTATATTCATCTTAATATCTTTCTTAGTTATTTTATGGTTAGAATTATTCATTTCTGAGAGAAGAAAGTTGAGGTTGTTCACTAGTATAGATTTACTGTCTATTTCCTCCTCTAACTTATTTAACTTTTCCTTTTAGAATTGTATTGGTATGCATTTAATGCACATATCTTTAGTATTGTTATTATTTTAATGGGAATGAAACCTTTTAGCAAAATATAGTTTCCCTATTTATATCTTTTAATTAGGTCTGTTTTTGTTTATGCTTTGTCTGGGATCAAAACAGCTACTCTGCCTTTTGGCTTCAGCTATTGCAAAATATATTCTATTCGAGGGTCTTACTTCAAAGCTGTGTCTTTCTCTTTAAAATTTGTTTCTTGTAAACAGCATCTTGGATTCTGGTTTCTGATTCATTCTGCGATGTGTTTCTGTTTTAAGGGTGAGTTATACCATTCACATTCCCATTTATGCTTCCTGTGTATATGTTCCCATTCAATTTTCTTGTGTTTATCCTCTCTTTTATTTTTTCCCTGTTCCTCCACAAAAGTCAGAATAATGTCTCCACAAGACATCAAGAAACAATAATATAGTGAAGGGTCTAGAATATGATTTTCTAGAAGGGAAAGGAGGTAGGTTATAACCAAAAATAACTTAACCAAGTAAAACTTAGTATAATACTTCAGGGGGAAATGGACATTAAATTATATAGAGGATTTTCAAGCATTTCTGATGAAAAGACCAGAGGTTAATAGAGAAGTTACCATTTAAATACAAGTCTCAATACAGGCAAATAAATAAATAAACATGAGTGAGAAATCATGAAGCAATTAATAGGGTTAAACTGTTCATATTTGCAAATGGGAAGATGATATTTGTACCCACTAAGAACTTTATAATCGTTAGGTCAGTTAGAAAAAAAATAAAATTTATCTGAAAAAACAATCAAGACTATCAAGGAAATAAAAAAATTAAAGAAAGCAGCCTAGGTGTAACAGTTTTAAAACTATGTTACAAAGCAGTAATTATCAAAATTGTCTGATACTAGATAAGAAATAGAATGTTTGATCAGCAGAATAGATTAGGAACATACCATATAGAAGTAAATGATCATAGAAATGTACTATTTAGAGGGCAGCTAGGTGGCACAGAGGATAAGGCACTTGCCCTGGATTCAGGAGGACCTGAGTTCAAATCTGGCCTCAGACAACTTGACATTTAACTAGCTTTGTGACCTGGGCAAGTCACTTAACCCTCATTTCCCCCCACACACAAAAAATGTAGTATTTGATAAAAACCAAAGATCCAAGCTTTGTGGTTAAGAACTCATTATTTGACAGAAGCTACTGGAATGAGATTAGTTAGAAAATAGGCATAGACCAACATCTCTACCATATACCAAGACAAAGTGGGTACATGATTTTGACATAAAAGGTGATATTAAAAGCAAATTAGAGGAGCATAGAAAAAAAAATTACCCACGAAATCTATGAATAAGGGAAGAGTATATGACCAAACAACAGATAATGAGAATCTTAAGAATTAGTCCAATGAATAATTGTATTGGTCAGTAATTATAAGTGATTAATTAAATTTAATTTAAAAAAATATTTTGCAAATGCTGTGTGATAACCAATGTGGAATATTTGTTCAAAAAACACTGATCTTATAATTAATCAGTTATAAATAATCAGATCTTATTAATATAATATATATACATATACATATATATACATGTACATACATATGTATATATGTGTGCATGTATGCATGTATGTATGCGTGTATATTCCCTACCTTCAAGCAAGAAGGAAAAAAACAGCCAAGCATTAAATTTCTTTTTTATGCTAGGTACTGTCTAAAACACTTAAAACTTAAAACTTTGGTAGGAAGGTACTATTACAATCCCCAATTTACATATGAAGAAATTGAGGCAGAGGGAGGTGAAATGATTTGTCTAAGGTCACATTTCTAATAAGTATCTAAGGGCAAATTTCAATACAGTTCTTCCTGACTCTAGTCCCATAATCAATCTACTGCCACCTAGCTGCATATATGTCATTGCATGTATTGTTCAAATACACTGTGAAGGGGGACCTTTGAATTAACTAGATGGGATTTTAAGATAGTCATCATTACATTTTTCAATTGTGATTTTTGAATTGTTGTTGCTAAGCTGTACTTTATAAAATTTTTTCCACTTATATATTAATGGCCATTTTTATAATAATGGCTATTTGGGGCAGCTAAGTGGCGCAGTGGATAGAGCACTGGCCCTGGAGTCAGGAGGACCTGAGTTCAAATCTGGCCTCAGACACTTAACACTTACTAGCTGTGTGACCCTGGGCAAGTCACTTAACCCCAATTGCCTCACTTAAAAATAATAATAATAATAATGGCTATTGCACCTATGTTGGCAATATTTATTATTATCAGTAAAGAATTGACCCCATGGCAGTTCAACACATGCAAAAGAAAGACCCCAGAAGACCTATGCTTTCTCTCAGAGCCAGCATGTGGTCTCAAGGAGAGTTCAGAGGCCCTATCATACCTACACTGTCCTAAGAGGAGAGCAATGCATCAAGTGATAGCATTCCAACCAAAGAGCAAGATCCAGGATGGAGCCAAGAACATGGCATGGTCAAGGCTTTTATCCTCTTTTGAAAAAGGCAGGTTACATTGGTCAAAGCTAATTGGCTAGCATCATTCAATTCCATTGGCTGACATGACTTGAGCATGGTCCAAATTAAACTGATCTCTACAGATGACATCAGGGGGAAGTGTGCAAAAAAGACTCTCCCCCAAGTTGCTCAAGGCCAAGTCCATTATCTAGATGTTATTTAATCCCATCAGTCCTTCAATAAGCTCAATAAAATAATCAATCTCCATTTCTATTGTACCTCTGGGCTGGTCCCAGAAAGGTTAGCTAAAGTTCCTCAAGAACTGAACTTTCTGGGTTGGTGGGGAGAAAGGGACTAAAACTGGGTCTGGATCCCCCAAAGAAACTCATTATTAATTATTTTCTAACACAATGCTGATCTTACCTTTGATTCTTGTAATATATTTTCTCATATCTTTGTATGTAATAGAAGCAAAGTAAATATAAACTAATTACAACAAATAGTGAACAAGGAACACAAAAGAATGGCAGTAAAAGATACCTGTAGGGAATTGTGTGATAGGAAATTAATTAATTAATATATGATAGAAATTAATTAACAGGTGCTGATCACATGGCAAAAGTAGGGGGTTATAGGTAGATAGAAAATTTGCTCCAACAGAACTCTCATGGTATAAAAAGATAATGAGGAAGGCCTCTAGAATTATGTCTGGACATACTGTGGAAAACATTTGAGAGTACCAGGACAAGATGCGGGCAGCATGGGTAACAATAAATAGATTGAAATATCTGCACCATTGGAGAGAAGTTCTGATTCAGTGAGGTCAAAGATGAATTTTATTATTAGTTTTATGAGGGATTTTTTTCCTATCCCTGAGGAGGAATATAAATGGCTTGTGTACACATCCATGGGATAGTAAAGTGAAGAGATTTACAGGCAAGTCCCCACAGGCCCCACCTTATCAGTGAAGTGAAATCACCTAGATTTCCAAAGTCCTCACTTTCCTGTCTTTGGAAGAATCCAGAAGGCAAACTCTTCTTATGAAGAGACAGGAAACAAAGCAAATAAGAGAATGAAAGAAGGTGATTTCAGGCTACACAGAAAATGTCATGTGGAGCTGGAGGAGAGATTGGGGCAGGCGGATAGCACTCAGAGATTTCTCCTAATTGCTATTCATTGCTGACACAGAATGATCAGGGAGGAGTATAGTGAATCCTTTCTTTTTCTTCTTCCCCTTTCCCTTTCTTAAATTCAGGGAGCTGAGCTTACCTGGTACTAATTAAATGTTTCATGTCTGTTCCCCATCTTTCTGTTAATTATTTGGTCTATTCTACTTAGTGCTCCTGTATCAAAAAAGAAAGGGAAGGGGAATGCTTGAATTAATTATTCTACAATCAGTATTCACCTATGATATATTTTTCCTTCCTCACATAAGTCTTCAGACCCCTCAGGGAGGACTGTAAATATCTCTTGTGGGGTTTTTTTGGTTTTTTTTGTTTTTTTTCTGACCAGGGAGTGGGCATAGGCATTAAAAAAATTCCTTAGGATGTAAAAACTTCAAATTCATATTTTTTTTTCCATCTAGATCAGCATTTAAAGCTCTTAACCTGGTCTCATCCTACTTTTCCAGCCTAATTTTACATATCATTCTTCTCTGTGGTTTTATATTCCAATCAAATTTACCCACTTGTTGTCCCTCACATAAAATAAAATCTTTCCTCTCTCTAACTTTGCACTGGCTATCAACCATTCCTGGAATGGATGGCCTCCTCACTGACACCTCTTGAAATCCATATTTTCTTGAAGACTCAATTTCAATAGTGCCTTCTGCATAAGGCCTTTACTGCTTCCCCCAGCTGCTTATGCCTTCATGTTACTCTGACTCTTATTTAGTTGCATTTTGTATATACCAGCATATTTTCCTGTTTAATCCTCCAGTAGAATATGTATTTCTTGAGGGCAGGGACTGCTTCAATTGTGTTTTTGTATCTTCAGCACCTGTCACTGGAATCTTATAACTCTGAACATGGGTTAGAATCACCATTTCCTCTCCAGATGGAGCTTTTTTACCCCAAAAGAAATTCTTTGGAAAACAGAGACTAGTTAACTAGTTGTATTTTTTTTGTATTTTAGTCATGTATTTATATATAATTAGTTGTATATTTGTTTGTATTTTAGTTGTATTCCTGTTAACTAGTTTTTTTCTTCTTTCCTTCTCTATTTCATGGTCATCAAGAACAACCTCTCATCATCAAGCTTAGGGTCAAAAAGGCCACTGCTTCATTTCTGCATGATAAACTAGTTTTAGGGGGATTCTCTTGTGTTCACTAATCCTATATCCAACTGTCAAAGGCTTTCAGTGTTTAGAATCCCTTAATTTATCAATTCCCAATCTCTTCTTTCCTATGCAAATTAGTGGAAGGGGGAAAAGGTAGTAAAAGTGAGCCCAGGTGACAAGGTCTTTGTCTTTCTCAGATCTAACTACATTCCTTGCCAGGAAATCTTTCCAAGCTTTGAGATTACTGCACTGAATATGTAATGGCATTTGTTTGTTTGAAATAAGAGAAATAGGGAAAAAACAAAACCAGGTACCAGATTCATAGTAGATTTAACTCATAGGTCATAGAGTGCAGCCTTTGACTAACATATTTATTGTCTAAAGACCAGGAGGATTAAGGATAGGGGCACATGTTTGATCTAGCTGGACTCTCTCAAGGTTCCAATAACAAAGTAGTATATCCTCTATAAATTTCATTTCTTCCTATTCCCCAGACCAACCTTATGCTTGCTGAGTAGCTCAGACCCCTTTCTTCAGGTATTTGGCCCAATTCCATTGTGTTGAGTTAGGAGAGAGGAGCTAAAAGGGAAACCATAATCAATAAAAGGGGCAAAATAAATGAAGTTATGTTTCACATATTCTTATCTTGAAAGGAACTGGACCACAAACTGATGTACACAGATTTAATAATATGTAAGGGACTACAATTCTAGCTGTGATGTCTAAAATCTAATAAGTGGTCGCCTTAAATTAGAACCTTTATCAATAGTTTAGACTTTTAAGTATTTATTAAAGTGCATTAGAAGTTAGTGAAGAGAGAGAGAGAGATTGAGAACAGATTTCTTATAGCATGGAAAATCCTAGTTTAGATCTATTCGGTATAGCCAGAGAGAAAAATTTGCCTTTTCCTAACAGCTCACATGAAATCCTACCCATTCTACCTGTCCCTGATGCCAAGGCCTCACTCCTCCATGCTTCTCCCAAAAGCCTCCTGTCAAACAGGAAACAGGGCCGTCCACACACACAGTTCCAAGTTAATTGGCTGGTAACACTGATTGACAGGACCCATTGAGGTAGACATCACTTCCGGATGCCAAAGTCACATGCTTTCTTTTCATGGCAGAGCTTCCCTGTGATACCTTTCTCAACAGGTTGGTAGCACTCTAATTCTCACAAAAAATAACAAAAATAATGAACATTTTTATAATGCTGACTATGCATTGGGAATTCTAAGTACTTTATAATCATTATCTCATTTGATCCTCATAACAACCTGCTAAAAGAGGTATTATTATTATCCCCATTTTCCAGATTAGGAAGCTGAATCAAACAGAAGATAAGTAACTTGCCCAGGGTCACACAGACAGCAAATGTCCCTGACTCTTAGCCCAGCATTTTATACACTGATTCACCTAGCTATTCACTTAACTGCTGTGTAGTAGCATAAAATTATTTAATATCATTTTTTTTTAACTCTAGTGTCCATTGAACCATGAAAAATATTGGCTGAACCCTAAATCTCTTTTGAGAATTTGAATCTCTTGGAGTCAGGAACACTTATTTTCCTGAGGTCACATCCAGCCTTAGACACTAGTTTTGTGATCTTGGGAAAGTCACTTAATACTGTTTGCCTCAGCTTCCTCAACTATAAAATGAGCTGGAAAAGGAAATGACATACCACTCCTGTATCTCTGAAAAGAAAATCTAAAATGGGGTCATAAAGGGTCAGGCATGATTGAAAAACATTTGAACAGCAACAAGCAACAAATTTCTTTTGAAATTATCTCTAAGACTTCATTGTATTCTCCAGCTACATGACACTTATGCAGATCAATAATTAAAAGGTCATTCCAAATATTTACTCAATGATCAGAAAATAGCATGCTGTCATTAAGATAAAAAGATTTAGAGTTGAAAGTGGTCATCTAGTCCAACTTCCTCCCTCACTTTCATCCCCTTTTAACAGATATAATGGGAATTGGCCCATGTACAGCAATGAATGTCCTCCTCATGGTCATGCTCAAACAGTTTTATTTAAGTAATGGTCTGAAATCTTTTCAGTATTTTTATAGGACTACCCTAGCTAAGGGAACCCTCAATTCACCTGACTACTAATTTTGTCAGCTATCCTCATGGCCTAGTTTGTGTGACTATTTGCTCACCAGAACCATTCCTAGGAGTTGACATTCCACTCTAACTATATTTCCTGTCATAGAGACCTTTCTTGAACAGGCCCTCCTTATTTTTTCCCTTCTTCCTGGAAAATAGAATTGCCTGGAGCAATTAAGGGGATAAAGCCTCCTTTTTCCCCCTCTCTTGGGTGAAAATTCCAAGTCATCTCATCTTTAATTATGATATGGCATGTTGCTTGCTCTAACTCTCCCCCTACTTTGTTCCAAATGTGACAGATCTCACTCCCTTGACTGGGATGTGCTACCTTTTCCCAGGATAATTTCCCTTTTCAAGGACAGAAAGTCTTTGATTGAGGCTTTTTTTTTTCCTATACAACTTTGAATCCAGTGGTCAAATACATCATGTTAGAAGTAAAATTCTTTTATAAGCCAATTGCTCCTGCAGCTGGAAGCCTGAGGTCCCCTATTGATTACTGAATCCATGAATTTGTGGCTCTCTTGACCTAGCTGAATCTGTAATGTTTATTTTAAGGCCACATATAAAACTAAATTTACACCTATTTAAATTTTACTTTTTATACCTATTTATAGTTACTTAAAATTACTGTATTGAGTTCAGTATTTTAGTCAGCAAGTATTTGTTTTTATTGAGACTTTGTCTTGTAATATGTTAACTATCCTTCTTAGCTTTGTGTCATCTACAAAGTTGATGAGTAGACTATTGATGCCTCTGTTCAAGTCATTCCTAAAAATAATAAACAACAGAGGGCCAAGCTTAGATCTATAAGACAATCAATTAGAGTAGAGATATAAAACTCAAATAGAAATGATGACTGTGAAATTGTACATAGGGAAAGTAGGTGGCACAGTGGTTTGTGTACTGGGACTGGAGTGAGAATGCCTCATTTTCATAGGTTTAAATCAGGTCTCTGACACTCAGTAGCTGTGTGACCTTGGGATAGTCACTTAATCTTTATGCCACAGTTTCTTCATCTGTAAAATGATCTAGAGAAGCAAATGGAAAACGTCCCCAGTATCTTTGCCAAGAATGTCCCAAATGGGATCATAAAGAGTTGGATTCAACTGATGTGATTGAATAATAACAAAATAATTTTCAGAGTCTTTTTAGAAAATAGGAAGAAACAGATTGTGTTTCTCCTATCCTAGGTTATCTCTCCCATTTTCCATCACTTTTAAAACGTTCATGGAAAGTGATTGCATTCAAACTTCCTTTTCTCCTTCTTCAGATATATTTTTCTTTTTTCTTTTTTTTCTTGCAGATTTTTATTTTGCAGATCTTTCTATTTAGTGATAATTTCCCCCGGAAAAATGTACCTTTCCTTTTTTGTTGTTGTCAATGTTTTTGGTGGGGCAATGAGGGTTAAGTGACTTGCTCAGGCTCACATAGCTAATAAGTGTCAAGTGTCTGAGGCCAGATTTGAGCTCAGGTCCTCTTGAATCCAAAGCTGGTGTTTTATCCACCTAGCTGCCCCCCATCCTTTTTTTCTAAAAACATTGCAATCTTCTCTCCTAAAATCGATGGAGCCACTGCCTTTTCTATCCTACTTTATCACAAATTTCAAGGAGTACTAATTTCTCTTTAAAGTTCCCATAATATCCACCACATTAACCAGCTCCTTATTGTTGGTGAGAATCAGGTCAAGAAAAATCATAGTCCTTTGTCCTAGAAAACAATTTGACTTAGGGTTAGAAATTCTGAAGATTGTATTTACCTTTGAATAAAAATTAATTTTTATAACAACAAAATATGAATAACCTGCTTATGTGCCAGTCATTGTGACATTGCTAAAAGCAATGCAATCTTAAAAGAATTAAATATTTCCCATTTTCAAAAAGCTATAAGGAATATAGGAAGCAAAGCCATTGTTTTCTACCCAACTTCTGTACATTCTGCCCTTTATTATATTTACATTTTAGCACCAAAATATGGGTTTTTTCCAAGCTTAATTTTGGAGAGTGATATTTTGATTTTTTTCTTTATCTGAATAGTTTATTTTTCTGAAACTGTGCTGCTTTTCCTAGATATTATATTTACACAGATATATTTCTAAAAGAAATCTCTCAATTTCCCCTGCCTAGAAAACTTCAATGTCTGATTACTATTTTATGTTTGTTTGTTTGTCTGGTTTTTGCAGGGCAATGAGGATTAAGTGACTTGCCCAGGGTCATACATCTAGTTAATGTCAAGTGTCTGAGGCTAGATTTGAGTGTCTCATTACTATTAACAAAACAAAGTCCAATCTCTTTATACTTTTATTGAAACTCCACCATGATCTTATCCCAACCACTTTTTCAATATCTTCTACTATTTCTCTGCATCTACCTTTTCTTTGATAGAATTGGACTATTCATTCACTCTTCCTTCAAATATATAACTGACTTTGCCATTTTGTTTACTTGGAAGCATGTCCATCATTCTTTAATGGCCAGATCAACATCACTTCCATAAAACCTTTTATATTTTCCCATGTAATGACTTTCACCACTTTTCTATTCATATAACAATTTTATATCTTATAATATTAATGACATTTTGTCTTTTAATTAAATTATTTGTGTGTATGCATACGCATACATATACATATGCATACATACAAATATATATTCACCTATACCTATACCCCCACCCACACATACACCTACTTATACACACCCTCCCACAAACACCCACACCCATATATATATATATATATATATATATATATATATATATATATATATATATATACACACACATATATACATATACATATATACACACATATATACATATATAGTATATATGTATATTCACACACACATGTATGTATGTATGTATGCATTTGTATGTCTATATGTATATGTGTGTATATATTTATCCAAACACAAACATTTTGATTATTGAGGGCAAGCACCCTGGCCTAATTATCTTGAAATCTTTCATGATACCTGACAAGAGACTTCTATAGACAGTATGTACTTCTTTTTCACTCTTCTCCAACTGCTTCCATGCATAGATATTTAGAGGGATCAACAGTGTATTCCCTGTCATTTCTTCCTCAAACTATAAAAGAAAGAAGCAAAGGCTGACAGTACTTAGCCTTTTTTGCATCTTCCCCAGCTCTGATACCTTCTCTTCTCATGTGACATGGCCCAGATGTAACATTTTTGATCATTGCTTGTTCAGTTTAGTAAAGAAGCCATGCAATTTTCACTATAACTATGCATATTAAATTATTATTACTATATAATCTTAGAGAGAAGAAATTTGAAATTACTTCCTGCAAGGCAAGCACTACACTTAAGGTAAAATTCAGAATGAAACCCCTGTCTGGCAGCTGTCGTTACTGGACATGACTTTCTCTTTATGTATATTGAAAAATGAGAATGCTTCTATAGCCTTGCTTTCCAATTTTGTTTCATATGACTGCCCTTTACACATTCTATGTTCCAGCGAAACTACGCTATTAACTAATTGCCAATTTTGCCCATCATTCTCACTCTCATGCATGTGCTTGACTGTCTACTATACGAAGAACATATTCCATATTCAGGTTTGTATATTGCAATATTCTTTCCATGGCCTTATCATGTTATATTTCACTGATACTTTCAGCCAAATATTCCCTCAATTGTCCTAGAGTACATCGTACAGAAACTTTTTTTTCTCACATTCCATATTGTGATATGTGTGTACACATATTATATCCCCCCATTATAGTCTAATCTCCCTGGGCACAATTGTTATATTTTTGTATTTATATCTTCATTCTTATACTTTCTACTTTCACAAATTTGTCAGTGTAGGGAAACTTCCAGGGTGGGAACTCCTTCCATCAACTGCAGATGCTGTCTCTTGGGCAATTTTCTGAGGCACAGGGTCACTTACTTTGTAAAAATCAGTAATTGGATTTGACCCTATGTCTGCTTGACTCTATCCATTATACAAAGTTGCTTCCTAAAACTGTTATTTTTATTAAGAGCTTAATAAATGTTTATTAAATAATACTGAATTGAATAGTACAATATTTCAAATGAGAACTTTTCAAAATTTGGCAACCACAATGCTGGTTTACAGAAATCAAGGCAGCATTTAATAGTCACAACATTTCTGAAGTAGGAGATTTTTCTCTTCATCTACTCTTCCTCCAATTAGAACAGAAGAGAAGTGTTATGATTCAGGCTGCTATTTAGAATACATTTTTTGGTCCATTGTTGTTAGAGCTGTATCTACTCCAGATGAGCCTTATGAAAAATTTAAAGTGCTTGGTATGAATTTAAATTGGCAGTACTCAAAGACTCTCTCTCTCTCTCTCTCTCTCTCTCTCTCTCTCTCTCTCTCTCTCTCTTTCTCTCTCTGTCTTTGTCTGTCTTTGACTCTCTCTGTCTCTGTCTTTCTGTCTCTGTCTCTCTGCCTCTGGCTCTGGCTCTGGCTCTATGTCTCTATCTCTGTCTGTCTGTCTGTCTATGTATCTATCTTTCTCTCTCTGTCTCTCTCCCATGTCTTATGTAAGACATTACAATAGCACTGGGAACCAATATGTAGCTAAAGGGAAAGCTATTCAGAAATCAAAAGTCAGGATTTTATTTTCTGACATCTGAACTAAATCATGCTTAACCATTAAGGTAAGCACTTGGCTAGCATTTAAACTGGAAACTGAATTGGAATCAGGGAGAAAAAGAATTGGGACAAAAGTCTACCTAAATCATAGCATTTTGTTCTCATTTGAATTTGCATTTGAGACTGAAAGGTAACTCATGAGAATTTCTTCCTCTTGGCTGAAATTGAGAATATTTTTCCCTCCAAAAATTTTAAGGAAAAAAAACTAATGGAAAAGGTAAGATAAATATACAGAATTGATAAGTTACTGAGTATAGATATCTCATCATATGTTCCTTATCCCATCAGAATTGGCAAGTACAACTTTCATGGCATAACTATTTAAACCAACCTAGCCATTTAAGCCTTATATTTGTAAAGAATTAATTTTTATTTGAGGCTTTTATGCCTCAGCACACACTGGCCAGGGGCTCCCCAAACCTCACATTGCTCCACCCTCTGGTTGTAGCCGTTGCCACGGTGCTGGCACCTCATGTCATTACCACCCGCCAATGCCTACATGGGCCTGGCAAAATTATAATGATTGGAAGCCTAGTTAGGGCAGTCATGTGACTGTCAGAGAAGCCATCCAATTGGCTGGGGGCTGTGTGGGGTTTTCTGAGAACGGGGAGGAGAATTCGCCATTCTACCTGGAAGCTGGAAGGCAACAAGAGCTCTGCTGTGTATTCTCAACTGATTCCTGGGCAGTGGTATTTTTTCAGGTTGTATAATTTCCCTTTCCCCATTTTATTTCCTTTCCTTTGATCCTACTGATCCTGTGTGTGTGTGTGTGTGTGTGTGTGTGTGTGTTTTAAGTTCATTCTTGTTAAAATAAATCCTGTTCTGTTTTGAGAGAGGCTGCTGGTCTCCTTCCTTGCCCCAATAATGCAGTGAGCCATTTAGCTAACACTCCCCAATTAAAAATTGGTCCCCACACATTGGAATATGACCAGAAAAAAATGATAAACTGGAGAAATCTTGATGCTGCCATTGGCCAAAACCTATTCATGTCTCTGTGTGATAGGGATTAACAAAACTGAACCTCTTTATTTTGAGAGAGAGAGAGAGAGAGAGAGAGAGAGAGAGAGAGAGAGAGAGAGGAGAAAAGAAAATGAAGAAGGAAAAGAAGAAAGAATATTTTCTACCCCCCCCAACATGTACCCATAGCCCCATTCCCCTCTCCTAGATATTGTATGAAATATCCCTGAGAAATTTGGATAGTCCCGTTTAGTTATTACCATAGAGATCTGTGGTATCTGTGGTGGAATTTGAGAGAGGAAAAGTTGTAGCTCTGTTGAAATTTTAGTTCTACAATTTGGAAATATTACCAAAGTACTATAGAACTGTGCATACCCTTTGATCCAGCAATGCCACTGCTGGGTTTATATCTGAACGGCATGCCCCCAAAGAGAAAAATACCTATTTTTACAAAAAAATATTTATAGCAGCTCTTTTTGTGGTGGCTAAGAATTGGAAATCAAAGGAATGGCCATCAATTGAGGAATGGCTAAACAAGCTGTGGTATATGATAATGATGCAATATTACTGTTCTATAAGAAATGACAAGCAGGATGATTTCAGGAAGGCCTGGAAAGACTTGTATGAATTGATGTAGAGTGTAGTGAGAAGAACCAAGAGAACATTGTGCACAAAGACAGCAATATTGTTTGATAAATAATTGTGAATTTACAATTATTCTCAACAATACAATGATTCAAGACATTCCCAAAGGACTAATGATGAAACATACTATACACCTTCAAAGAAAGAACTGATATTAATGGAGCACAGACTTAAGCATGCTATTTTCATTGTCTTTCTTTTTTTTTCTTTATTCAAATTTTCTTATACAAAATGAGTAATATGCTAATATTTTACATAATCGTACATGGATAACCCATATCTGATTGCTTACAACCTCAGGGAGGGGGGAGGGTAGAAGGGAAGGGAGGGATAAAAAGTGGAACTCAAAACTATTCATAAAAATGTTTATTACTAAAAAAAATAAAATTATAGCTTTAAACCCTGAGGAAGTAACTGAAGAGTATTCCTCAGGAGAGGGGTGTATAAATCTATCATTAAACCACTCTAACTAAACTGGGTTTGATGAAAGAAGAATTACATAGAAGAGAAGGATAAAGTATGGAGAATGTGTCTATGTTTGGATCATTTCACAATCCAGTTTTTAGATATGTCTTTGAAAAGAAATTTGAGCATTTGCAGGGAGAGGATTTATCAAGATAGCTCTTGATTCCATCCTTCTGAAATACCCATCAGCTTTAAAATACAAGGAAATATGTTTAGGGATTTATTTTATAACCTAAGACAAATTAGAAAAATAACTGAGATTTTTGACAAGTGCAAGACAAGTCTGGGCTCATCAGTCTTGAAAGAGCATTAGATATCTATTTACAGCACCTAGAATATCTACAACACTACTTAAATTGTAATCAGTATTTAAATATTGAAACCAAAACATTCTGAGGAAGAAACCCAAACAACTTTAGTGTATAGCCTCAATAATAAATGGAATATTTGGTTTAGTAACCATTAAATGGATTTTTAATTTCTCCAAATATGTAGATTGTGCAGCAATAGAAAAATTAAATTGGGATATTTATAAACTTTTTGTTCCTTCAATGGAAGGAAGCCTTTCCTGTCACAGAAAGCTTCAAGTGATTTAGAAGTCCAGGAATGGACCTAGCATTTACTCTGATGACAACTTGAAAATGCAAAGAGATATACTGAAAATGAGAATGGGACAGACATAGACAGAAAGAGGCAGAGACAGAGACAGAGAAATCAGCCTCCTGTGTGTTATGTGATATGTTATGAGGGACATTCACAAGTTTTCTTTCTTTTAAATATGTGCCCACCAACCAATTTGTTGTATGAGACCTTGTGCAACTATGAAATCCTTATTAAAATGTAAATTTCAAAATCAATCAATATTGATTGAGTCTCAACTATGTATAAACCACTGTGCCAGATAGATTGGAGAATACAAAGAATCATATAATAAGGCCTAAATGTATTGAAAGACATATAAAACATAAGAGGTAAGTAATGATATGAGGCAATAATGCATAATATATTTTAAAGATTATATCTAAGCTTATATGCAAGCATCAAATGAATAGTACAAAGACAAATACTCCAAGTTGAATAAGAGAGACCACTATGCACTAGAGTGGATTAGAAATGTTTCTTGGAGGAGGATAAAGTTAACCTGATTACCATTACCTTCTTTCAATTATTCCAATGAGGACATTTGAACTCTCAGAAGGAGCCTAAAAAGTATTGCTAGTGATGGTGAAGTTCTAGACAAGAAAGTGAGACTTTATGAATATAGGTGGTACTTTTTTTTTTTTTACCCATCATTATAGTTTGAAGACAGCTCATTCAAGTTGGTAACAAATATTGAAGCTAAACAATTAAGTAGCTAAGATGATGGTGCCTAAGAATGGTTCTAGATACCTGAAAAATAATTTAAAATATAAAAATGATGGGACCTGTGATAAAATAAAGTAAGATTGTAGCCTTTATTTGAATTCCTGTAATTGGCAATTTTGAACTCTTTTTCATGTGGATATTTATAGTTTGGGTTTTTTTCTTTAAAAAACCCCATGGTCTTATATTTTGACCTTTTTATCTGTTGGGAGATAGCTCTAAATCTTATAGATTTGTTTTGATTCCCTATAGGTTTATGTCACACTGTTATGAGAGATGCTTCATGCAATATTGTCCTGTAGTCCTTATTCTTTCTTCTTGTTTAAGTTTCATTGTTTTTGTTAAAAAAAGTGTTATGATTATGTAATCAAAATCATTTATTTTATCCTTTTTGATTTCTTCTACATTATGGATTGCTTGAGGCCTGCCTTTGACATGTGCTAGCTATATGACCATGGCCTAATCATCAAACTTTCAGTAATTCCAGAACACTGTCTTGAATGGATGAGTTATAAGAAGGAAAATGACATTTTATAACAGTGATGGTGTCTTTAATTTTTGAGATTTTCCTGAAAGTTATATTTTTTAATAATAATAATAATTTTTATTTGAAGTTTTGAGTTCCAAATTCTATCCCTCCTTCCCTCTCTCACCTTCCCCCTCCCTGAGGCAATAAGTAATCAGATATAGGTTATACATGTGCAATTATGTAAAAAATACCATATTAGCCATCAGAAAACTTGAATAAAAGAAAAAAAGAAAGTGAAAATGACCTGCTTTAGTCTGTGTTCAATCAATATAAATTCTTTCTTTGGAGGTAGACAATATACTTTATCATTAGTCCTTCGGGTTGGTCTTGGATCTTGTATTGCTGAGAATAGATAAGTCATTCACAGTTCTTGATCAAATAATATTGCTGTCACTGTTCACAACGTTCTCTGGTTCTGTTCACTTCACTATACATCAGTTCATATTATTCTTCCAGGCCTTTCTGAAATAATCCTGTTTGTCATTTCTTATAGCACAATAATATTCCATCAGAATCATATACAAGAGTTTGTTTAGCCATTCCCCAATTGATGGACAATCCTTTGATTTCCAATTCTTAACCAGTACAAAGAGTTGCTAGAAATTTTTGTACAAATGGGTCTTTTTCTCTTTTTTGGGATGTCTAAAGTTTTAAATTATAAAACATTTCCTCCTCCTCAACACCAAAAATTAAAGTTAGTTAATGAATCCTCCCTCTTTCCTCAGAGCTGAAAAATATAAGCTGGCATTTTCTTCTATTGGGGGGGGGGCAATGAGGGTTAAGTGATTTGCCAGGGTCACACAGCATGTGTCAAGTATCTGAGGTCAGATTTGAACTCAGGGCCTCATGAATCCAGGGCTGGTGCTTTATCCACTGTGCCACCTAGCTGCTCCCTCTTCTATGCTTTAATAGTGCAACTTAAAATATATATTTACCTTATTTGTCCACTTGAAATTTATTGCAGGGTATGACATACTATTCTGAACCTATTTTTTTTGCCAAACTTCTATCCAGTGTTCCCACAATTTTTTTGTTGAATAATAAATAAGAATAATACTTTTAGAATAAAATGTAACTTTCTTTTTGACCTTTTTAAAATGAAGTATGAGTGAAATACCTAAGAAGAGGTGTTCTTCAAATTGATGAAAATGTAATAGTGGAGTTACAGCACTTAGCATAGTGATTAGCACATAGTAGGCGTATAATAAATAATAGTCAGCTCCCTGAAAAGCTTAGGATAGAAATCAGGGTGGGATATATAGCTTACCATAGGAAAGAGTTTATGCCAATAAATGAGGCCTGAGTGCAGAATATTTGGAAACAACCAACCCTTCTCTACTGAAAAGATTGGGAACAAGGCCATTGAAAAAGACAGCATACTCTCCTGGTAACTTTATCTTTTAGGCTGCTCTTTACCTATCTCAAAAGATAAAATAGAACAAATTATTGATGAAGGAGAGAATAGTGAACAGCATCAAATGTGTTAAGGGGATCAGGTAGGAAGAGGACTTAAAAGGCCATTGGGTAGAGGGACAGTATGGAATAATAGAATTCAAGATCTGAGTCTGAGAATCATTTGATTTCTTGACTTTGCCATGTGCAACCCGTGTGATCTTGGTCAAGTTATTTAATATCACTGGCTCCAGTTTGCTTTTTTATAAACTGGGCAGTTTAGACTAAATGGCTTCTAAAGTATGTTTGAACTCTGAAACAATTGCTCAATTATATGGCAATTAGATTTGAAAGAACAGTGTTAGTAGAAAGTTAGAGATGAAATTCAGGAAACGGGGAAAGAAAGTGTAGAAAACATTGTAATGAAGCTTGACAATTAAAGAGGAAAGAAGATGACACAGTAGTCAAGTGGGTGAGAAGGGATAAAAGGGATAAAATAATCTTTGTTTAAGGATCAGGCTGAAGCATGTTTGTAAGCTATTGTGGATGAGTCAGTGGAGAGGGAGAAATCACAGACTTGTGAGAGAAAAGGTATGATTGTTTTAACAGAATTCTTGGAAAGTCAAGATTGGATTGGATCAAAGGTACAAGTAATACAAATTAGCCTTTGCAAGGAGTGTGAATATCTCTTCTGAAAAAAAATGGAAGGGGGAATTATGATTGAAAAAATGATGAGAAATTTAGAAGATGGAGGGTAGGGATTGAGTTAGTGGCCACCAGATGGTTTCACTCTCCTAAATTAGTAGGAAGCTATGTAATTTTCTGAAAGTTATTGATGGAAGGGGACAAAAGTTTGAAGCAGTCAAAGCCAAGTTGTGATTATGAACCACAAACTAACATTCAGTGTACTTTGCTTAAGAAGGAAGCAATGTTTATATACATATTCTATTATGATTTACATTAAGTTTCCTTGGAAAAAAGCCAATCTTTTTAACATAAATATTCTGGTGATGCTGCCTGACTGAAACTCATAGAATATTGTAGTTTCCAAAGAATTAATGTTCCATACAGGTCACCAAAAGGTCAGGGGTGGGGTGTATGGTGAACTTTAATAGGCTGTAACTTGGCAATGGAGAATTGCACACCAGAAGGATCATAAAAGATGTCACCAGAGAAATGTAGAACTGTAAAAAGGAGAAGAACAAATCATGGATTAAGAGGAAAGAATAGCACATGGAGCAAAGGACTCCATTGGTATGCATGCAATTTCAAGAATTCGGTGGGAAGATCCCCAGTACTCTCGGTATATCCCCTGTGTGAGTACACTGGGCAAGAGTGCCTCAGAATGAAAATGTGTAGTAAAGTTGCAATCTATGCCAGAGATAGCACTCATAGGGAGAGAGAGCTTGGAGCCATCTAATTATTGTGGATCCCTTAAAATGATTTTTAAACTGATATTTAAAGAATATAAATGTTTTTGAGTGAAATTATTTCCCTGACAACACTGGATAATTGTGATATTATTATGTAAGTGAGGTAATGTAGAAGAGTGGATAAAGAGTTGGAATTAGGACAATATACTGGCTTTATGACCATGGGCAAATCATGTAATTATTCAGCACCCCAGGAAATTCTGGAGAATTATAAATTGCAGAGGAGGTACAAGTCTATTATGGTAAATGGAGTTTCCTTCCTATGAGTTTCTTATGACAATGAAATTACTGATATGGTCTAAAATATGTGTATTTATACTTTTATATATGTATACCTATATATAGTTATATAAATGTACTATCAAAGAGAATCTATTGTCAACAAATCATATTCTCATATTTTGAATACTTCATATACACATATTATATATACTAAATATGCATCTATGTATATGTATTATATAAACATGCACACCTACACATAAATATGCACAAAGATGGAATCCTACAGAGTCCACTTTTAGAAATTCATGTATTCTCATGCCTTTAATACTTAATTCATATACATATATAGGTTTAAATATACATTTACACAGATAGATGGTAGATAAATAGATAGTCGAACTATTCAGAGTAAAGCACTATGGGATATGATTGTGATAAAATTTTAGGAGAATGTGTGTAGAGCATGTATGCATGCATGTACAATGTGTATACATAGAGCCTGTATGTACAACATATATATATATATATATATATATATATATGTGTGTGTGTGTGTGTGTCTATTTGGATACATTCTGTGTATATATGTGTATGTGTGTAGATACACACATAAGTACACAAATATGCAAATATACATACACATACATACATATTTCTGTACACATATACTGCTAAAATTAGATCACTTTCATCCCATATTCCCACATCCTGATACTTCATCATTTCAAACACAAGTGAATTGTGATTGTTGTTTATTGCTATGACAGCAACATAACAGAGAAGTCACCTCTCAAATGTGTATCCCAGGCAGAAGGGACCTGGTTTTTATCTGAGACTCTACCAAACCATTGTGCACAAGTCCTATCAATACCATCTGCTCCACCAAAGAAAATGCTGATTCTTACAGCTTTGAGAGGAGGCAGTTCTCTCCTGTGGTAGCAGAAGGTAAGAGACTGTGAAATGCACCCTGGGAGTCAATGCTTATTTTTAAGGTTGATGATTCTTCTGTTGACAGTACTGGATGGTGAACTCATCTGTGCTTATTAGCAGAGGCACTGCTAAGGAGCTGAAGCAGATTTGGAGCAAAAGCAAACAAAGAACATAACTTCCCTACTATTCTCCCCTGCCTCCTACACACAATACTCCCAACAAATGTCTCCAGCAGGAAGTAATGTAATCTCCTATGTATACAGCTGCAGCTCTAAGGGATATTTTTATAGTGTTTAGCCCGGGACTATACACATGAGGCCGTTTAAATAAATATTATTTCATGACGGTTTAATTTTTTTTCTCTTTATTCTTTCTCCAATATCTACTATGCTGAAAGGAATTAAGCCTTCCTCTAGGGAAAATGAAATCATATTATCCAATCCTCAAAACCTGACCACCTAACAGTGGGCCATTTAAGCTAATGGTTACTAACAAGAAAAAAAGAAGGCAAGAGAAAGTTATGTAATCTCATTGATAGGGTGCCTGCCTGGCAGGCAGGATTTTATGCCTGTCTCTACTAATGACAAAGCTAGCCTTGGAAGATTCATTTAATTTCTCTGTATTCTCATTTCTCTACCTGTAACATAGAGCTAATGCCCAACCCAGTCTCTACTTTTGAGGTTATTGTGAGGGAAGATGAGAAAATGTGTCAGTGTTGTAAGTTCCTCAACTTAAAGGGGCTATATAAAACTGGAGGCATTTGTGTATATGTATGTGTATATATATATATATATATATATATATATATATACACATACATATATGTGTATATGTATGTATTTTGTTTTATGTATTTGTATATGTGTATGTATTTGCATATATAGCACATAGAGCTTATATATTATATACTATATATACATGCACACATTCATTCAGATACATATGTGTCTATATGTCTCTCTGTTTATATACAATACATACATGAATGCATGCATACATACATGGTGTAGCTTGAGAAAAAGTGTTTTGTAGTTTAAAGAAATCTCAGCAAATTTGGATGCCTTTCCCAAATCATACTATCAAAACTTTATCAACACCAGACCTTTCAATTAGGCATACTAAGCTGACACTTTTTTTTTCTTTTGACCTAGAATTTTAAAAGTACATGATATGCTACAATTCACAGGATTGATGCTCTCATGCTCTCTGGAGTGATAATGCCAAATCACAACAAATCTTCCCATTAAAAGGCAGAGGAATATGGTAGAAAGTATGGAAGTATGGAAGAGTATGGAAGAGCAGGATCCAGGATCCACCATTTAATTGGTCCTGTAGTTTATCCATTCTCAACTTCATATTCTTCATCAAAAATTTAATAATAATATTTTCACTATCTTCCTCATAGTGTGCTTATGAAGGTCAAATAAGATGATATAAATGAAAGCACCTTGTTAATAAAGAAGGCAGTGCTACTTGCCAGAAGGAGTTCAGGCATGCATAGAACATGGGATGAGTGTTTATTTTTTAAAAAATCCTTGGCTCTACGCTATTGAATATGTATTGGAGGATGAACCAGTGAGGACCCAGTCCTTGGAACATGCCCCAAAATGCCCTTCTTGGTATAGAAAGTGCAAAATTCCTTATCTAGTTTCAATCCAACATATGGAATTTATTTTTCAATATGAGGAACTAAAGGGCTTGTACTGTGGTTATGAGAAATTTTCCTATTCACTGAAGAACTAGAATTGAGGCTGATGTAAATGGTTGAGGATGTAATCTTTCATTCTCTTACCTCATTGCCCTAGAATAATGAAGAGATCCTATGAACCTCTTAGCAGGGAGTGAGACAGTAGCTTCAGCTGCCTTATCTCACTGGTCATCATGTTTCCTTGAGTACATGATGTCTCTTTCTTTAATGTTTTTTTTTCTTTTCTGTTTTATAGGGGAATGACTATCAGACATAGGAATGGACTAGATTATGACCTTGTGAAAGAAGGAATTAAATCAGCATTTATTAAGTGCTTCTATGTGCCAAGCATGAAATACTTTACAAATATTCTCTCCTATGACCCTCACCATGACTCTGGGGTAAGTATTATTATTACACCTGTTTTGTAGCTGAAAAAAACTGAGCCAGACAGAAGTAAGCAATTTGCCCAGGATCACACAGCTATCTGAGTCCAGATTTGATTTAGAGATTTCCTCAATTTCACCTTATCTATCTGTCCATTTTGAAGGTTTTTGAAGGTTTGAAGAGCTATTGGATATTTCTTGATGAAGAACTGTGAATGACTTGACTATTCCTAACAAGACAATGATCCAAGACAACCCCAAAGGACTATTGATGAAACCTGCTCTCCAAAGAAATAACTGATATTGATTGAATGGATTGAAGCATGTGATTTTTCACTTTCATCTTTTTCTTTTGATCAAGTTTTCTTGTACAAAATGACAATATGGTGATATTTTACATAATCGTGCATGTATAACACATATCTGATTGTTTGCTGCCTTGGGGATGGGGGGAGAAGAGAGTGAGAAAGAGGAATAAAAATTGGAACCCAAAACTATAAATAAAAAATGTTTATTACAAAAAAAATATAAAGAGCCCCAGGAATTACTATAGCAGCCAAAGTTGGTAGCAAATAACATCCAAGATATTAGGAGTATTTGAGTCCAATGAGAAGACAGCCCTCAGAAGCAACCTGCTTAAATCAACATAGCAGTGGATTGAACTATCTATTAAGGTACTACATACTACAAGGATCTGGATCAGATGAGGAAGGTAGCAACTCATCCATCATTGATGCCACACTCAGAAATGAACTTGGAGGGAACCCCTTGAGGGAAGAAAAGGCTATTAATTAAACTAAATTGCCAGCTTGCACTGGGAAGGGAGTTTCTACACTGTAGATTTCCTGAAGTAATATCTCAGTGACATTGGATTAAACACCTAACCTTTCTGGGTCTTTCTTATTTGTAAAAGCAAAGAGTTGGATCAAATGGCTTATAAATTATCTCTAGCTATAAATCTTTTTAATAATAAAACTATTTTGTTATTTTTCAGTTATATGTAAAGATAGTTTCCAACATTTTTTTGCAGAGCAATGAGGGTTAAGTGACTTGCCCAGAGTCACCCAGCTAGTTAAGTGTCAAGTGTGTGAGGTTGGATTTGAACTCAAATCCTCTAGCTGCCCCTCAACATTTGTTTTTATAAGACTTTTAGTTCCAAATTTTTCTCCCTCTGTCCCTTCCCTCCCCCCACAAGACAGAAAGCAATCTGATATAGGTTATATATGTGTAATCACATTAAATATATTTCTGCATGAGTCATGTTGTGAAAGAAGAGTCAGAACAAAAGGTAAAAACCTCAAAAAAGAAAAAAAACAACAAAAATAACTAGAAACACTATAGCCATAAATCTTTAATCCTGTGATGTCCATTGGTAAAGGGACTTTCTTCACCCAGAAGATAGCCAAGCTAAAAAAATGTCTTGTCTATTTCCTATCCCTATGAATGAGGCCCAGCCCTAAATGCCAGGGATATAAAGTAAAACAAAGCAAAACTAAACAAAAGAAGGAAAAAAGAAACAAACAATTCTTGTCCTCTAAGATCTTTAATGACTAAATAAACAAGGCAGAAGAGATATATGAGATTTAAAATTGGATATTAGATCATAAATCTCCCCTACTTAACCTTTCCCTTAATTTATCTCCCAGACTAGTAAATGGAAGAAGCTTCTGGTTTTCTAGTTAGAGCTTTTATTGTATGATAGTCACAAGGTGATGATTAGAAGGATAGGAAAGTAGAAATACAATACAAATCGTCTTAAGTCTAGGCTTAGTCTATATTCCATATAAAACTCACCAAAACCCAAGGCCACCTTTGGGGAGAGAGAGAGAGACTGAGTCAAGCGAGTGCTGTTAACCGAGAGCCAGGCCGAGTTGAACTCCAGTCAGCATCTGTGCAGCGCAGCCAGGAGACCAGCGGAGCAGGAAAAAAGGACCCACTTCCGTTCTCTCCTTGCCTTTTAAGCTCGCACCCCGGAAGTCGAGTGCTCAGCAGGCAATCTGGCGTGCATCGCAGGTGGACTGGTGTGCGTAGCTCATGCTGTTGGTCTCCTCCCCAAAAGGGTGGTCCTAAAAAAAACTGGCATCTCTCTATTATCTAACTGACTGTTAAAACTTTTTACCACAGATAGTTTTAAAACAAATGGAAAACTAGGGGAAAGCCCATGACAAATTGGAGGCAAGAAAAAAGAGACAAAAGTCTTCTTTTTTCAAATAAGTTAAGAAGAATGAATTAAGCAAATATATATAAATCAAATGAAACTATTAAACCCATCACATTCTGCATATGCTAGATAAATATATTTGCTGGCATGGTGTCTATTTTCTATAAACCTTATGTATGTTCTATTCTCTGTGCATATTAGATTCTCCTTATTTCAGGACACTGGGGGTACAAAAGACATTTAGCAAACTGTGCCTGGCCTCTTTCAAAGCAATTTCCCAGCCAGCTTAGAAATATTGGACATTTACCACAAGGAAAAACACAGAGAAAAAAACCCAACAACCTTTTAGTTATCTATATGGACTGAATAATTGTTTTTAATTCACATTTAAGTGTGCGTATGTGTGTCACTGTGAGATGTACATGAGTCCTAGTGCCCGAGGGGACTCTCAAAAAACAAGGTAATGAGTCTTGAGAGAACTATTTGAGAGATTACATTTTAACGTCTTAGGTAAAATGAGCACATGCTTATTTCCTCCTTATCCTGAGGTAGCATTCTGATGCTAAACTGTGGATGCCTTATTTTTTTTTTCCACTGACAACACACTTGGTTCTCTTCTCCACAGCTTAGTTGAGAGGCCTGTTTATTCAGCATTTAGAGAACTTTTCCCTTTTTGGGGGGCATTGGTTACGTGAGATGCTTAGGACTATTTTTTTTTTGTAAAAACATTTCAATAAATGAATATGATTTGCCGTATAAAGGATTTGCCCTTCTGCCTCTAATAAAACTTTCATTCATAGGCTTATTGGTTTTACAACTTGTAGGACCTTAAACATCATTTACTCCAAACCCATATTTGACATTTTTTGAATTGTCCTGGTAAGTAGGTTTTATTCATAGACGCCTCCCTAAACAATCCACAATTATAAGTTGGATTCTATCCTATTGTCTAAGTGCTTGAATGAAAGAGATTATTCCTTTATGTACAGATATTTACAGATATGTTATTTTATGTACACAAGGCACATTTATAATGGTTTCATTTGTAAAAGTCATTTTCTTCAGAGACTAATTATGATGTTATGTTTGTAACCCCTTTGGTATAGCACATTTATAGCACTGATAAGGTTTTTTCCAAATTGTGGTTTGATATGCATTTGTTATTTATAAAACAGTTATTTAAGGAATTAAAATACTAAGTTATAAGTATTAGACTATATCTAGGTATATCTAAATATAATAATGTAGAAAATTTATATCATATGTCATATATGTGTGTAGATTATATCTATGTTTGATATATGTATAAAATATACTTATTTATCACATGCAAAAATAAACATTGGATATACAAAAAGCAAAAAAAAAAAGTTGTTGTTTATTCTTAATTTCAAAGAAGACCAGTGACATCAGAAGGGTGATCTTAACTTCCAAGTCACTTGGATATAAGTGATATAGAGCTGTGCAAAGTCATCGGCCTCACTATTTAAATTAAAGCAGGAGCTTCAAGAGTTTGCAGAAACAACTCTACACATCTTATTTACAAAGATCCATGCAAATTAAACTAGCAATTTTTAGCTAGGCCATGAAGATTCAAGGAAGTGACTTTTATGCAAGGTCTTAGTGTAAAAATGGTGGAATGTGAATCAGATAATAATTTAGAAGACTGTATCTTTAGAATATACTAGAAGGGACAGCTAGGTGGTGAAGTGGATAAAGCACCAGCCCTGGATTCAGGAGGACCTGAGTTCAAATCTGGCCTCAGATACTTGACACTTACCAGCTGTGTGACCCTGGGCAAGTCAGTTAACCCTCATTATGCCTCAAAAAATACTAGAAACCTATCAGTCTGTGTTTTAAACCCAACATAATCTAGCTTCCATGTTCCTTTCAAGGCTTCTCTCATATAATATTCTTTCATGTACTCTACATTCTCGTCAAAAGGACTTCTCCCCAAACTCCATATTATACTTCCTGCCTCTGTGCCTTTGAATAGATTGCACCCTGTGTCTGGAATGAACTCCCTTTTTAGCTCTATCCTCAGCTTCATTCAAAGCTCTACTCAAGTATGACCTCCTTTCAGGAACCTTTCCTGTTCTCCTGCATTATTAGTATTTGTCTCGCTTCTCAAATTGCATTGTATTTATCTACTTTTTTACAGGTGAACTTTTTTCAAATTCCATGCTCTCTCCACTATCTTATGCTGCCCTACTCAGCAATAAACTCAGAAATAATTTTCACTAGATAAATATGTATATGTGTATTTTATAGTCTTCTATTTAAAGTGTTAATTCCCTTTTTATTCAATGGACTTCAACAAGCATTTATTATGATTGCTGTAGGTATGTGCTACATATATATTCACTATATATGTATAACTCACTCTGCTAGACATTGGTAATGCAAAGGTAAAAAAGGAGACAAGCCCTGCCTTCAAAAGGAATGTTGGAATCCATACTCCTTAAAGGCAGAAATTGTTTTATTTATAACTACTGAATAGTTAGGGAGGGGTCTGTGAATAAAACCTTATACCAAAACAATTAAAAAAATAAAACATTTCTAGTGAAAAGCCAGAGCTGAAATTTGTTAGTGTTAGCTGAAAAGAGCTTTATGGAGTATTTGCTATCTTGTTTTTTACCTTGATGTTATTATTCCCTTTTCCTTTTCTCCCCATCATAGTGCTGAGCTGATTGACTTGTGGTTTTATGCAGCAGTGAAAAAAATCAATCAACTGCATTTATTAGGTGCCCTCTATGTGACAGACATCCTGCTAGGACTGAAGATACAATGACAAAAACAAATTTCTCTGCTCTTGAGAAGCTTATGCTATATCAAGGTGGAAAAGAAATGTCAGTCATTGTGGGTTTGGCTTTTAAATTACTGATACCAATAATTAGAAGTTTCTTTCATTCTTTCTTTTTAAATGAATTAATTCATTCCAACCGTTCAGAAAGGCTTAGAGTTAGGGTAAGGTGATGTGAGCCAGAATTCTTAGAAAAGGCTTCAGAGCAGAAATAGGATTTGACTTGGGCCTTGAAGGATGGGTAGGAAAAGAAAAAAAGTGGAAAAAAAGGAGAAAGATGTACCAGGTATCAAGAATTCTCTAATAATACTTATCACCCACAATAAGTGAATAGGAACTTTTGAGAATCTGTATAATGAACCCACTTTATAGGATTTTCATTCTGGCTAGGAGAAAGTAATATAAAAGAATTAGAGAGCACTTCAAAACTTTAAATGCTTTATTCTAAATTGACACTTTATTCAGCCTGCTTTATTTCTCAATGAAAAAGATCCGTATCTTTGGGAATCAACAAGAAATCAACATTTTCAAATTGGACTGGTTGTTCCATGGCCCTTGAAGCAACTGGAAAGGACACCATTGACAGCCTTTCAAATATATTCCAGACCCAAACAATAAAAAATAAATAGAAGAAAACAAAATAATCTTTCTGACATTTCTGTGAAAATTGAATGCTCTTCTTCTACAAACAGAGAGGAGCAATTTCATTATTGAATGCCAGGGATCACATCTCCATAAAATACCAAGTGATTCTGCATGTCATTCAATCACACAGCTGACAATCCCCAAGAAAAACCACTTTCCAGTGAGATAATATATTTTTAAATGAAGTAATTAAGTGAAGATATCGTTAGTTAGCAAAGGAAGGTGAATCTATGCTTCCTACAGTGAAATGGCGCAAGAATTGCCATTTCTTCTGTCAATATAATGTGCTGTATAATATGAATTAATATTATTATATTTACTTAAAATGAATGGAAATTCAAAGAAATTTCATTTCAGGAGTAGACTACCAGATTTTTAAATTTGTACAGTGATATTAAATTTTCTTCAGCCTGAAATACATAATTATACCTAGTTGAGCACAATTTGCTGTAATTTCGGTTATAGAGGCTCAGTAGAATAAATTTATGGCTGAATATGACATTGGAAGCATCAAGTCCAACCTGTTCACTTTACATAGGAAGAAACTGAGGCACAGAGATTTTAGATGGTTTGCCTGGGCACAACTATTGAGTGGCTGAATCAAGATTCAGGTTCCCTTGATTCAAGTCCTGTACTCCATGCTTTATACCATGCTGCCTTATTAATAAAATCTTAATTAAATGACTGACTCTGATATAAGTTTGTCTAGATCTTTATTTTGTATTCTAGGTCAGCTGTGAATATTCAATGAACTGCCTTATTTAAATTTTTAAACTTAACTTTAAAGGAACTGCATCAACACATGTTTGGAAAATAATTTCCCTTGTATTCCTTCCTTCCTTCCTTCCTTCCTTCCTTCCTTCCTTCCTTCCTTCCTTCCTTCCTTCCTTCCTTCCTTCCTTCCTTCCTTCTTTCCTTCCTTCCTTCCTTCTTTCAGTCCTTCCTCCCTTCCTATCTTTCTTCTTTCTTTCAGTCCTTCCTTCCTTCCTTCCTTCCTTCTTTCCTTCCTTCCTTCCTATCTTTCTTCTTTCCTTCTGTCCTTCCTTCCATCTTTCCTTTTTTCATTCCTGCCATCCTTCCTTTTTGTCTAAAAATTTTGTATTTTAGTTTTGGTCATTAGGATCTTTCTTCATATCCGACAAATTCTATTCAAATGGGTTTGTGATCTCATGCACTTAGAAGCTCCTTTCAATGATGAAAATTGAATCTATATCCTTACCTGTCTATTCTGTGAAATATCCATATTCTCCCTCCAAAATGTGTCACAAGAGGTCTATGTAACATATTTGACTGGCAGTGTAGTGTAGGAGATAAATCACTGAGCTTGGAGGCAGGAAGACCTAACTCTAAGACTAATCTCACCCCAGATACTCTTTGTCTGAATGTGGGCAATGCATTTAACCTCTATGTGCTTCAGTTTCCTCATCTGTAAAGTAAGGGTGTTGGACTAGATGGACTCTAAGTTCTTTGTCAAATCAAAATTCATTAAACTCTGCATCTCACTTTTTCTCACCACTGTGAAAGCACCAGAGTAGCAGCCTGGCTATTCACTCTAATCAGGGGAACACTGGATCTTGCCATGTGACTAACCCATCTCTTCTTTCCATCATGGAATTCCTTCATGAAGTCCTTTATTTTTGTTCTTTTTTTTAGAATTCCTTGATGATAATATGTTGAAACCTTCTCACACCCACCATGGATCTTCCTTTTGGCCTTTCATGTGATATTCATCTTAAAGTTATTTTGGAGGTAGTAGTGTTCTTACTGTCATACAGCAACATCAGTAAAAATGTTTTGAAAATCTGGGCCTTTTATTTTATGTGAGGGTTGTGACCCATACAATTGCTTTGTAATCTACCCCTCCCTAACCTCCCCCCCCAAAACTCCAGTCTGTTCTCTTCTTGTTAAACTTTGTTTATTGCCCATATGTATTATGTGTCCTAGATATACATAAACATGAGCAAATTCCATTATATGTCCACTCAGATGCAGGTTGAAACTTTGGCAATAGAAATTATTCATCCATTATGTCTTTCTTGTGTGGGTGGACAGAAAAAAATTTCTTTGATTAATGATTACATATCTCTTCCAGAAGTCCTGTAATCCTTGGGGATGTGATGCAATCAACATAAGGTCATTGATAAACAAGCCCATCTAGAGAACTTCATCATATATAAGATATCTTCCCTTGACCTCAAATTGCTACTATATATTCTCTATTATAATGGTGAATAATTTTGTGAAGAATACATCTTCCTTTCTTTTGTGTCACCCATTATTTATTATCAGAAGGTCATTGAATAGTATTATTTCTGGTTTTACATCTTCAAAGAAATCCCCAAAAAATTGATAAATAAATGTGAGATACTTATAGTAAAAGAGCTTATAAAATACCATTTTGTTCTAAAAAGTCAATTTTTTTCCAATCAACTAAAAATAAGTACAATGGAATCTTATTTTCTCTACATATTTCAGTCAATGGTGAGATATGAGTTTATTAAATTATTTTGGGGTTAAACTGTTTCGAGGCTGGGTGTAGCTAAATTATTGGGGGCCAGACTGTTTTTTTTTCTAAAATAGTGCTATTAAATTCATGGCTATTACACCCATTTTTGGTGTAAGCATTTATTATTAAAGCATATTAAATATTAGTAAAGAATTTACCATGTGTCATTTCCCTAACTTTCTCACCAGTCACAGGCTTACAAGCCTAAACAATTACATTCCCAGAGTATTGCACCAAAATGTCTAGTTTAAGAGAGTCCCAGGAAGAAAGAGTGCAAGCTCCCTCTGGTCCAGAGCCCTTGCTCCTTCTGATAGAGGCAGCTCCTTACACACTGATCAAAGCTAATTGTACAGCATCATTCCATTCCATTGATTGACTTGATTTGAGGGTGATCCATATTAAAAATAAGCTCTTCTCTGATGACATCAGGGTCTAATGGGAGAGACACAGAAAAGAAATGGTATATTCAGATAGGTGTGGTTTTAAGCCTGTCACTTCACCAGCCTAGAAACAAAAAGTCTTATCTCTATTGTACCTTTGGACTGGCTCTGAAACAGACTAGCTAAAGTTCCTGAACTAAACTTTCTGAAGTTGGGGGTAAAGAGAAAGCTGACTAAGATTGGGTCCTTGTGTGTCCCCACCCAAGAAATATTTTATTAATAATTATTTTCTCACAGATAGTATAGATGTGATATGGTTCACAATATTGCTTACGAAAGCCTGGTCACTACACTACTACCCCCATTGAAGATTAATGTATAGATGACCCTCATAAAAATGTTGTATAGAAAAGAGAGTAGGCATATGGAGTGGTAGTTATTAATGGCCTAATGTGATGAAATAATGGGATTTAGCAGATACTCAAAGACCCACCTGGAGATTAATCAAGACTGATTGAATCAAGTGAGAGTAATTGACTGCTGATTAAGCCTACTTCAAGTTAACTGGATTGTAATCACACCTGGCTATCCCTTAAGAAGGTATTGTTCTCAGAAACTAGACTGTGAACTCAACTTGAGAACACCTTCAAAGACAATGGATTTGGATGACACCAACCAATCACCTTGAAGCAGTGTGTAAGGACCGCCTCTGTTCCAGATCTATAAAAAAGCTTCCACAAACAGCTTGCTAGTGAGTTCCTGATTAAAGCAGACTCATGGAGGAGGACTTCAGGAAGAACCCAACTAGGTTGGAACTCTAAGCTAGGTGGGACTTCTTATTCTTAACTCCTTGTGAATACCTCTATGCTTTAATAAATGTTTAATGCCTAAAGACTGGTGCTGAAGCTTCTGATTTAAGGCAACCACAATTTAGATTTTAAACATCACACTCAGTTACATTATTTGAGTTATTAACAATTACAAGATTTTTCCCATACCTTCAAGATACCTCATATATCATTTCCTCAATGCCCTAACAGTTGAATTCCTTCCAGCAGTGATATCCTTTACATGTACTTGAACAAATGATAGATTCAATAGTCTGCTGAATTAAATCTCCTGGTATTATATACATACACATATACATATGTGTATATACATATATACATATATACATGTATACACATACATATATATGTATGTGTGTGTGTGTATATATATATATATATACATACACACACACCTGCTGGTAGGGAAGCCTATTCATGATTTACTCAAGGAAAGAATAATTTACATTTCCTTTATCATAAGTAATAAAGTGAAGTCTTCCCCATTCTGTATTGAAAATACATTTTAACACACTGTGTAGCACCAAGACCAGAAATAAAGTATTTGAGAAAAATTTTTTTTAATATTTTTGGTTTCTCTGAACATTTATAAATCATAAAACTTCTATATTTTGGATTATAGAATATAGTTTGAAATATAGCAGATAACACAGGCATAGACAAACTGAAATTGAGACAATGACTAAGCAAGTAAACAGACATAGACTGGTTATTGAAATAAGGCTGGTTTATAGGGCAGCTAGGTGGCATAGTGTATAAAGCACTGGCCCTGGATTCAGGAGGACCTGAGTTCAAATCTGACCTCAGACACTTGATACTTACTAGTTGTGTGACCCTGGGCAAATCACTTAACCCTCATTGTTCCGCCTCCTGTCCCCCCAAAAAGAAGAAAGGCAGGAAGGCTGGTTTATAGAATAAGTCACTATAAGGGAAGAGATTATATCTATATATATTCTTATATAATATACAATATATAGTACCATATATAGCATAAATAGTGCTATATGTATATGTGTGTGTGTGTGTATATACACTCTATTAGTATACACTATTGGAGTGAAACTTCTCTATGGATCTATGTGTTTGGCAGCAGGGATGGCAGGGAAATAGCATTAATCTATGTATTTGAAATTCACAGTTTATTCTAATAAGTAAAGTACTACACTAATAGCTCAGAAGGTCTTTGGGTTATCAATGGTGATGCTAATGAAGCAAAAATGCTGAGTAATCCTACAAAGCTCTAAAGGCTCCAAGTTATGGGACACTTAGGGGCTTCTTCTAACTCTAAGACTTTGATCCTCTATGCCTTCAGTGTTGGACTATGTGTTTATTGTCCAAGGACTGGCCTAACTAAGGTGGGAAAGATCAATCACTCCATTGACATTGAAATTCTCAAAGACTATTTACTAATCTATAGAAAGGTAATCATCTGCACACAAAGAGGAAAGACTAATAATTTTGTAAAATACTAAAAATCAAAATTGTATTGAGGAAAATAACCTGATTGTTGCTATCAGAATAAAGTATAAGCATTCAATTCTTATATCCCACAAATTTTACAAAAAATTATACATACTGTGAAAATATTATATAGATTTACACTGAATGTTAGAGTGGAAAGAACTTTGGGATTGTTGTCAGCAACCCTGAGTTCAAATTCTTTCTCTATTATTTACTAAGTGTGTGACTCCAGCAACTCATTTAATCTCTCTAAACCTCAATTTTCTCCTTTGTAAAATAAAGGGAATTGCATTTCCTCAAAATCTTTAAATTCTCTTCCAGCTCTAAACCTATAATACTATATAGAGTCTATCCATAGATCACTTATGGATACATAAAATATATATGTATAATGAAATATCTAAAATATAGAATAATACAAATATATGATTATATAGTATACATGTAATAGACAGCATGTACCTGCTATTTGCTAGGCACTATACTAACCATGGGGATACAAATACAAAATATTAAATAATTCCTTCCCTCAAGGAGCTCACATTCAGATAGGATGAAAAAACATATAGCAAGGTTGTAAGCAGGCAGCATTTAAGGCAGAGGAGGCAATTACCAAGGACATTCTTTAAACAATGGCACAATTGATTTTATTATTGTGCAGCAAGAGAAAAGATTTTATTATTCAAGAATTTGTAGACAAGATGGCTCAGCTGGACTGTTAGATGACTAGATAACATGTGAATATGAGCATGATTGGGAGCCAGATAGATATAAAGGCCAAGTAAGTTTCATTGACTCAATCTCCATTCAGTAGAGATGACACCAGTTAGTGAATTGCAAAATTGAGTAATTTAACTTCTCTAGATAATGGGACAAAGAGCATGTGGCTTAGTGGGGTATGGATGGCAAGATGACAGGTGGATTTCTGGACAGCCAGCCATACATATATGCATGCATAATTTATGTTATATGCTAGGCCTGTATGTACTCAATGAACAGAGAGGTATTTCTTGCTTAAAGGTATTTCAAGATTTTTTCAGCAAGGTTTTCAGGCCTACATGCATATTGAAGTACGTAAAATTGTGCTTTCTTTGTTCTACTCATTTAAAAGCACAGACCATGTGACAATTACAATGCTATCAATGAAATGTATGTGGCTTTTTGTTGGTTTTCAATCTTCCTAGAAAAATATTTCTAAAAGATTGGCTGGAGTCAATTTGTACATTCGATGTTATGTACCCAATTGCAAATGCTCTGCTATTTAAATTTTAAAAAAATGTTTTTAGCAAAATTTCACAACCTCAAAATGTTTTTTGAAATATGCCTTCCTTACCCCTCTTTCTTTTTTCTTTTTCTTTTTGTGTTGGTTTTTGTGGTGGCAGGGGATTGAGGGTTAAGTGACTTGACCAGGGTCACACAGCTAGGAAGTGTCAAGTTTCTGAGATGGAATTTCGACGTGGGTCCTCCTGAATCCAGGGCTGGTGCTTTATCCACTGTGCCACCTAGCTACCCTTGTTTTTTAAAATAAAAAAATATATATTACATGACATGGTTATGACATGTTCAATTTACTTTGAAACAGTATTCTTTTATACCTATAACTGATTTTTATGAGTCAATCTATTTGGGATCCAAGCAATAGCTTTCAAGTAAACATGGTCCCAGTGGCCTTTTTTCAACTTGGGCATGATTCATGATTTATATTTATAATTCATAAAGACCATTCTAAATAGTTTTAATGTACGCTTAATATCCTACCTTATTTAGGGATTCTTTGGTAATTCTGATTAGTTAGAAAAAAAAATCAACTTCACAGCTACAATACATAAAACAAAAATATTCATGTCAGTTATTTTCTGCATCTTAATATTATAGTTATTTTATGGTGCTTTTCATCTCTGTATTGTTTTATTAACAAATAATTTAATTATTCATCCTCACATTCCTTCAAGGAAGGGAAGTATTATCAATATTTGTCTGTAGAGATGGAAATAGAATGAGGGAAAAAAAGAATTATTCTAGGTTAAAGAATAAGGATATATTTTCATACCTGAACAAATACGAAACTTAAACAAATATCTGAATATTAAAGTGCAAGATCCCTGAAGGCAGGACTGTTTTTTTTTTTGTTGTTGTTGTTGTTGTTGTTTTTGTTTTTTTTTTAAAGAATATATGTCGCGGCAGCTAGGTGGCACAGTGGATAGAGCACCGGCCCTGGATTCAGGAGGACCTCAGTTCTAATCTGACCTCAGACACTTAACACTTACTAGCTATGTGAACCCAGGCAAGTCACTTAACCCCAACTGCCTCACCAAAAATAAAATAAAATTTAAAAAAGAAGAAGGATATATGTCTATCTCAAGTGCCAGTGAATCTTTACTGAGTAGAGGATAGAGCAAAGAGGATAATTCACAGCTCATGGTTATTGGGAATCCTTTTCTACTTCTCTAGAATAATCATACAGTTCCTCTTCCTCTAGCTCTCTTCTGGACTACAGGGGTAGATATTTTCAGCAAGCCTATAACCAATATTTCTCTCCCTCATAAGGTGTAAAATTCTTTGCAGTTGTCTTTACTTGCTCCCAGGTAATGTGTTGTCCTTTACTGATCTGTTATCTTCAATAACTTGGTCAATGTTGGGGGGGGGCAGGGAAGCATAACACCCTTTCTGGACTCACTTCCCACCCCTCCTTTCCTGACACAAGTCCAAAATTCTGCTTCCTCGAGGTACTTCAGTATCTAGAACTCTGCATGGCTTGACTTTTTCTCTGCTCTGCTGAGCCAATTGCTTTTAATTCCTATATTATTTAAAGTTTCCAAGGTTGTGGTTAGCCAAATGTACTAGGCCTTTATTGACACAATTAAATAGGAGCTTCAAATCTTTTGAATAAATCAGAAGGTAGAAACTGTCTTCTCCACAAATTTTGATATTCATTGATGTAGCCATTATTATAATTAATACCTTGTAATTCCACTTATGGTGATGGAGATAGAGCCCCACCTTTATGTAAACAGCGACTGTGATTTTGCTCTCAGATTTTTATAACTAAAGGTGAATATGTTGCCTGAATCTTATGCATTAATATCTCCACTTTTCAGTTGGCTGATGAGATGTAATGCCTGTGCCCTTCAGATTTCCAGGGCTAGATATTTATTAGACTTCTGATTAGAGCTAGATGTAACATTCTACCTCTAAATCCATAACTTTGTGATCCCTTATTTTATATATGAGGAAATTAATGCTTCTAGAGATAAAGTGGTTTAACAAAGGCCACAAAGCGAATGATTGATGATGATGATGATGATGACAACATACAATTTTCAAGTTTGCAAAGTACTTTTACATGTTATTATAAGCAATTTCATTTCATTGATGAGGAAACCTAATTTTAGAGAGGAGAGAGACTAAATGACTTGCCCAGGGATGTGACACAGGGTAATTGGCTCAAGAAGGACTAGAACTCAGGTCCTTCTTACTCTAAGTCTAGCACTTTATCCATTGTTACCTAGAAGAGCCAAGATTTAGAACCAGATTTTCTGATGCTAAATGAAGTCACGGCTCCTTCCATTATGTCAGTCTGCCTTCTTATTAACTGACATTTTAGAGAACTATATTATATACTTCTTTTTCATATTAAACTTTTAGTTCTATCTGCTATTTACATTTATCCATCACAGAGTATCCTCAGTATATGTTTGTGTATACTTCTGAATATATATAAATACACTTTCCAGATGGTTGTCTACATTTTTTTCAATAAGGAAACTGAGGTGAAACATCTTTGAAGTGTTAAATGGCTGTCCCATTATTTCTGAAAGATGACAGCATTCTGAAGAACTGTGATAATATTTGATTGCTTTCAGACACTATGCTATCTTCATTCCTGTAGAAAATGCCTTCCATTTTCATTTGTGATTTGTTATCCTAAATCAGTGCAGCAGTCTTTGTCTATGCAAAATTCAGAAGACAACAAAGTAAAATAAAAAATCAGTCTCTCGACCTAAAAGACATCATTATCTAAAGACACTAGTGTGTTCTATACTACATTAGTAAAGAAAATGGATTAACACAGTGAAATGGAGTGAATATTTGGTCCCAGGGCTCTAGGTTTGTTATAACTAGTATTTGTTTAAGTTTTTGAATCCCAAAGTGGTTTCAGTGACAAATATGTTTAATTGACTATATTTAATTACCATCTAACACTTGTATAGACCCTTGCCTCAGTTGTTCAGGACCCAGCTAATCAATCAAATAGGAACCACTACCGCAAGCTCTCTCTCTCTCTCTCTCTCTCTCTCTCTCTACCCCCCCCCACTCACACACACATACTATGAAATTCTAAATTATATCCTTGTTACCCTAAATTTACCAAGGGGAAACTACTAGGGGAATTGAGCGAATTGCTTAATCTCTTTTTTTGTTTGTTTCCCATCTGAAAAATGGTGATCATAAAACTTTTGTTTCTATAACTGCTATGAAATGTTCTCTAAAGGTGTGACTGTGTTAGCTCAACTGAACACCGTACATTTGTTTCTTTTTTTCTTTTACTTTTTTGCTTAAGAGGTGCTTTGTTTGCCTGTTTTTGTAGTTACGTCAGCAGCGTTAAATATTTCTAAGGCAGTAAAAAAGTTACCATTTAAAAAAAAATAATCATCTTTGAGCATCATATATGAGTGATTAACAAGCATTTTAGGGGAAGGTTTTCTTTTAAGTCCCTAAAAAATCTGGAAATGCCATTGCAATTTCAAAACTTTTTTTAATGGTACTTTTCCTGTAGTACCTTATGGGAATTCACTATGAATAAAAGCAGACAGGAATATATTTTAATTCTCCCATATGATACACTGTATTTTAAGAACAAGAAATTCTGAAAATACCACACATACACACATGCACAGATGCAGACCCCTTCTGTCTAAAACCCAATAATTTCTCCAAATCAGTAACTGAACACATCACATTGTATTTTGTTCAGTTCAGTTCAACCAACATTTTGAATTTCTTACTAACTAAAATTACTGTCCTCCACTCTGATAACAAATTTTTTAAAAAAAAGGTTCACTTCCAAAATCCTTTATATGAACTTTGGTGCTGTTGTGTAGGTCAGGAAAAGGCAGAGAATGGGGTGGATGGAAAATAATATAAGTAAACATGAAGTAAATACAAAGATAGAAAAAGCAATGATAACTGTGGGGAGTGGGATTTGAAAAGACTTCATGGGGGAAAGGTAGGTGGCCCAGTGGATAGAGCACTGGCCCTGGAGTCAGGAGTACCTGAGTTCAAATCCGGCCTCAGACACATAACACTTACTAGCTGTGTGACCCTGGGCAAGTCACTTAACCCCAATTGCCTCACAAAAAAAAGAAAAAGAAAAAGGACAAAAAAAAGAAAAGAAAAGACTTCATGAAGGAGGTGTCCCTTACAGGAAGCCTTAAAGGAAGATAAGAATTCCAACTGTTCAAGAAAGAAAGGATTTCAGCCTGTTAGTTCTATCTAACTGCCTTTTAGTCACTACCACCAAGTGATAATTGTTGTCTCTGGGATAGCAAAACAGATACAGTAGTTTAAGGTTTTTTTCATAATCATAAACATGTTTCTTTTCCATAGATTTAAAAAAACTCACTATATTTCTCATACTTTCATCCATTGGAGAAACTTTATATATAGAAATTTCATTTGCTGATGGATAATGTAAACTTGTTTATGATATATATTCTTATTGAGGTAGGAGAGACTGTTATTCGTGTCTCAGGAAATAATTGAATCTAAGTCTCACTGAATCAAAGACTAGCCCTCTTTCCATTGCATCTTGCTGCTTCTATTCCAAGTGTAGCTAGGTGGCACAATAGATGGAATGCTAGGCTCGAAGTCAGGAAAACTCATCTTCCTAAGTTCAAAGTAATTTAGTCCTGTTTGCCTCAGTTCTCCATGTGTAAAATGAACTGGATAATGAAATGGAAAACCACTATGACATCTTTCCCAAGAAAACCACAAATAGAGTCACAAAGAGATACAACTGAACAATAACATGCCACTCTAAGTTTACTCATGTTTTTTTTTTTTTTAACACGAAAGACAATCAAGTTTAAATTTTCTTCTGATATTTCATTATTTGTGTAAAAGAAATTTTGAATTCTTAAAGGGTATGCTGGAAGAGAGAAATAAGTTTTGGCTGGTCTAGTTGAATTACATTCCTAGTAATGAGCTGCATATCCATAGTTCAAGCCTAGTTAAGGTCAGAATAAATCAACACCATAAGGTTGGCTACCAGGTGATGAGTTCTTCCTGGCCAACACATTCCATGCAATGAGGAGTAACATTCAAGAATTCACAGATTCTTGAAGTATTAAAATAATCATTTAATAAACTAAAACAAAATTCAGCTAGGTAGTTCAACATATAGATTCAGGAAGTTATTATTGTTGTTTTGGCTTAGTTGGTCAATCAGGAAGACCACAAAAATCTTTTAACCTCTGTTTGTCTCAGTTTTCTCATCTTTGAAATAATAGCATCTACATCACAGGGCTGCAATGAGGACCAATGAGATAAATTATAAAGCATCTAGCACAGCATCTAACATATGCTACAAGCTATATAAATGTTAATAATAATTATTATTATCATTTTAATATTTGATAGATCTGTGATTGTTCAGTGTAGGTACCACTCAGTCAATGCAGATTCTAATCCTATCCCTTACTTGTGGTTTTAGTATGTTCTGAAAATTGATGACAAAATTCATCCAAAATCATCAAAATCATTCCAAAATATCAAATCATCTAAACTTCTGGGGTTGAGTTTTTCTTGAAGTACCCAGGCCAGATTAGACAACAGCAAAACCAATGTCTATTTTCCCTATTTGAAACCTCTCTCATAGGAAAACATGACATAATGTAAATCTATTCAAGAATACGGGGTCAACTGAGTTCTTGAATAAGGAATCAGAATAGGATTCTTGATATGAAATAATGGTTTAAAAGTTACATAAAGGAGCAGCTAAGTGGCGCAGTGGATAGAGCACCGGCCCTGGAGTCAGGAGTACCTGAGTTCAAATCTGACCTCAGACACTTAATACTTACTAGCTGTGTGACCCTGGGCAAGTCACTTAACCCCAATTGCCTCACTAAAAAAAAAAAAGTTATATAAAGGCAGACAATGTCAAATGGAACAATGAATAACAAACACACTTTCTAAAAGCCAAGAGCAAGCTCACTGTTTTTATAACTGTATAAAAATCTGAGAGAAATTCATTTTGTTGATTAATATTACAAATAAAAAGATACATTTTTGATGCTGAGCCCCTAATAGTAGGACTGTAATTCTACTTTGTACTGTTCATAGTATGCCTTTTTAATGCACAGGTCTCACACTCCAAATATGCTAATGTTCACAGGTGTGAAATTTATCCCTGTGAATTTCACACCTGTAATTTAGGTATGCTGTGGACACTAGGAATTTCCTCACTTTTGTTGCAAGTCTTTGATATTCAGATAGCACTTCTTGCCTTACAGATTTATATGTATGGTTGGTGATTATGGGCAAATCACCTAACCTTTCTCAGCCTCAGTTTCATCCTTTTTAAAATGGGAATAATTATAGCACTTACTTCACAGGGCTATTGTAAAGATCAAATTAAATAAAGTACTCTGTAAGCCATAAAATTATATATAAATGTTAACTACTGTTAATGTTGTGAAAATTCAGTTATTTTTATAGTTATACTTTAAGTGTTTTAACATTCTTTTAAAATTTTGATTTCCAAATTCTCTCCCTCCCTCAAGGCCTTCCTCTACCCACTGAGAAGAAAAGCAATTTATAATAGCAATTATATTATATGAAATTCATGCAAAACTTTTTTCCATATTATCTATGTTGCAAAAAAAAGAAAATAAATATAAGTGGAAAAATATGGTTTAATGTACACTCCAAATTCATCAGCTCTCTCTCTGTATGAAGATTTTTTTAAAATTTCATTGTGAATTCCTGGGATTGTCTTGGATCATTGTATTGATTAGAGTAGCTAAGTCATGAAGACTAAATTTAGAAAATATATTAAGTATTTTAATTTAGTAACTTTAAGCACTGGATAGACATTAATAATTGTTATTGATAACTATGAATTTTTGGCTATTAGTTTTATTCTAATGCATATTTACATATTGTCACATAGAAAATTAAAATATATGTTTATTTTATTTCAGTCAACATTTTAAATAAAGCATAAGGATTCTAACTTCAAACATCATATAGTCAACTTCTATAATTAGAAAAAAATACAAGGGCAGCTAGGTGGTGCAGTGGATAAAGCACCAGCCCTGGATTTAGGAGGACCTGAGTTCAAATCCAGCCTAAGACACTTGACACTTACTAGCTGTGTGGCCCTGGGAAAGTCACTTAACCCCAATTGCCTTACAAAAAAAATGAAATGAATTACTGGAATAGGAGAGGAATGATTCTTAGTAGGAACAGATTTTAGATGATACTTGAAAGTAGTAATCATCTAAATAATTTGTTACTATTTAAAAAATAGAAAGTAGAGGTAGATTAATGAAACAGATTAGTTATGCAACCTACTGAAGCAAATGAACCTAGTAATGTGATATTTGATAAACCTAAAACTCTAATTGCTTGGATAAAGATCCACTACTTGACAAAAATGTCTGGGAATATTAGACAGCATTCTGGAAGAAATTTCATTTAGCCCAGGAACCTAGTGTCAAATGAATATATGATCTAAACGTAGAAGGACATTTCATAAGCAAATTAATCAAATTAGAAGAACAAGGACAAAATTGTATATGTTTCAGAACCCTAGATGGGGAAGAGTTGGTGGCCAAACAAAGATCTCAGAAGATAAAGTGGTCAATTTGGCTATATTAAATTAAAAAGCATTTGAACAAACACATCTACTGCAGCTAAGATTAGAAGGGAAATAGATAAGTAGGTAGGAATTAACACTGTTTTTTTTCTAATAAAAGTCTGATTTAGGTTTATAAAAATAAGAGCAATTCATCAATTGATAGATGGTCAACTATATGAGTAGTAATTCTCAAGGGAAGAAAGCCATTCTAGGAATACAAATTAAACAAACCTTGAAGCTTCCCACATACCCATCTGATTACCAAAATTACAAAAAAAAAAAGCAAAAATAACAAATTTTGAAGGTGTTGAACATTTCAATTGGAAAGTTTATGAATCATTGATGGAGCTATGAATTAGTCTGCCCATTCTTGAAAGCAATTTGAAACTATGCTCCAAAAGTTACTAATTCTGAATAATTTTTGACTCACTCTTATCACTACTAGGCCTATACCCAAAAGGAATCTAAAAAAGAAAAAAGAAAAAAGAAAAAAAATATTTATAACAGTTCTTTTTTTGTGTGGTTATGAAGAATTAAACATTAAAGGAGTATCTATCAATTGGGGAATGGATGAAAAAATCATGCAACATGACTATAATGGAACTATATTGTGTTTTGATAAATTAGAAACAGTTTCATATAAAGCTGAAGAGACTTGCTTGGATTGATATAAAGTGAAGAGAGCAGAACCAGTAGAACAATTTATAATATTGCATTAACCTCATATAAATGAGACATTTTGAAAGACTTAAGAACTCTCATTAATGCAACAATTAATCATGATTCCAGAAAACTAATTATCAAGAAAATTACTAATTTTTGACAGAGAGGTAATAAATTATGAAGAATGGGACACATTTTTGGACATGGACAGTATAGGATTTTTTTTCTTTAACTGTGTCTGTTGCAAAGGATTTCTTTTTCTTCTTCCTCCACCAAGTAGAGATTGGGGGAAGGGAGTTGGAAGTATAGAAAAAATAATAAATTGATAATTAAAAAACTAATACTTTTGTTTATTAAAAAATTAACAGATAGATGTCTTAAACTGTCTCTTTTACTTCAATCTGTTCTCCTGCCAATCTTTCAATAAAATAGATACACTGAACCTTGAATGGATCTGTGGTTTTGTTGACATAGGTACTTGTTCCAATGGGACATATATTTTTCAACCCATTTCTATATTCCCATCCTATGAAATGCTTATCTATGTATTCCCATAAATACTCTACAATATCTAGACTTTTTTTATATCTCTTGATACTATGAAGAGATTTTTTAATTAGATTTTATTTTCAAAAATTCTGTTCTTAACAAACTCCATGTAAAATGAGTATTTTTGTATATAAATTGAACCAGAAAAATAATATTTTCTTCCTTCTCATTTTTTGGCCCTTTTCAGCCAATCCAATTGCTATTCTCATTCTCCCTCCTAACACTTCCACTTATTAAGAAAACAAAAAATAAAACCAAAATCCGTGTGATTGATATTGAGTAAAATAAAACACTATCCCACATTGACCATGCCTAAAAATACATGTAATCATGTACATCAATTCCATTATTAGTCAGTCATGAGGTAGATAGCATGATTCATCATTTTCTCTGTAGTATCATGGTTGGTCATTGGACAGTTCTAGTCTTTCAAAGTTGTTTTACATTATCATATTGTTATATTTTACATTGTTCTCTAGGTTCATTTGACTCAGCAGCAGGTCACACAAGTGTCTCTTTGAGCTACTCAATTGGGGAAGGTCCAAAGACTCTCTTTCACCCAGAATTGTCCTAAAGCTAAGAGTGTGTGGCTCTGCACTTGCTTCTGTCTCTTTTGTGTCCTTTATTTCCTGTTTTTAGATGGAGATTGAAAATAGTTGTTACTTTTTGCACTTTCAGATGTTGGGACACCAAGCCACCTGAGGTCCAGAAGAAGATGTATATAAGACTTTGAGGCCAGTCAGTCCAGTATTGAGAATGAGAGGAATAAGCTTTGCATCATAGCCCAGTGGTATCTAAGACAAGAATTCATCCATCAGTTATGCCACATTTGGAAATGAACTTTGGGACCAATATGGTATGAGTTGTTAGTCTAAACCTAATTTCTGCCAGACTAGTTTTGAAGTTTCCTATAAGCTTCTTTTGAATAGTGAGGACATGGGACAGAGACAAGATGGTAGAGAGAGACCAGGAAGTTCCCTGAGCTCTCCCAGGTTTCCCACAAAAACAATTAAATCAAGCATCTAAATAGATTCTGGAGCTACAGAACCTACAAAAAGACACAGAGACACAATCCTCCAACTTGAGAAAATTTGGAGGACTTCAAGAAAGTTCCTTCTCACTTGGGCAAAAGGAGAACATAATGCAGCATGGAGGGGATCTGGACCAATCAGCAGGAGGCTCTTGGCCACAGCAAATATCAGCAGCTGACGCCCCTTGTTCCTGGCTCAGAAGGCTGGTGGTTCAGCAGGACAGTTGTGAGAACCTCCAGTCCTGGATGAGAGGGAAAACTGACAGCTAGAGAACCACCTACAGGCATACTAGGCTGATTTTATTTATTTATTTGTTTGTTTGTTTATTTATTTATTTATTTCTGAGGCAACACAGATTAAGTGAGTTGTCCAAGGTCACACAGCAAGTAAGTGTCTAAAGCCAGATTTGAACTCAGATCATCCTGTCTCCAGAGCTGGTGCTCTAGTCACTGTGATACCTAGCTGACCCCAGATAAATTTCTTTTGTAGCTCTGCAAAGTAATCCTTTAGTAGGTTTATTGATATGGTATTGAGTAATTAAATCCCTTTATGTAAGTTTTATCATGTTAACTCATCCCAATCATGAACAACTAATATTTCTCCAATTATAAATGTCTGTCTTCATTTTCATAAAGTGTATTTGTGGTCTTCGTATAGTTTTTGAAAGTACCTTAGTACGTGGACTCTCAAATAGTATATGCATTCTATAGTTATTTTGAATGGAATTTATCTTTTTTATCTTTGCCCACTGTGTTTTGCTGATAATACACAGAGAAGTTAATTATATGTATTGGTGTATTTTATATCATGTTATTTTGTTGAAATAATTGTTTCAATTATTTTTCAGTTGACTCTGCAGGATTCTCTAAGTGGACTATCATGTTACTTGCAAAAAGGCAATGCTGTTGTTTCTAATTTTCTTATGTTAATACTTTAATTTATTCTTCTTGTTTGAATGCTCCAGCTGGTATTTCTAAAACTGTATAAAATAATAGTCATCATAAGAGTAATATGAGCTTTACTTTTATTGAAAAAAAAAACAATTCTAATTTTTCTCTATAAAAGTTCATACTGTCCCTTAGTTTGAGATAAATATTATTTACCTTAAGTGAAGTTGAATTTGTATTTTATTTTTCTTTTTAAAAAAGGAATGAATATTTTGTTTTTATAAAATGTCTTTTATTCATTTACTTTTGAAATCAATTGATTTTATAATTTAAAAAAAAACTATCCTTTAAAGTTTTCCTAATATTGAAGAAGCTTAGCACTCCTAGATATATAAATCCAACAATTTAACAGTATATAGACTTTTTTTTTATGTGCTATTGTAAAGAGTTAATTGTTGGGGCAGCTAGGTGGTGTAGTAGATAGAGCACCAGCCCTGGAGTCAGGAGTACCTGAGTTCAAATCTGGCCTCAGACACTTGAAACTTATTAGCTATGTGACCCTGGGCAAGTCACTTAACCCTAATTGCCTCACTAAAAAACAAAAAACAAACAAAAACATTGTTATTTGAGGTTTTTATGACCCCATCTTTTGGCTAGAATTAAAAAAAAAACCTTGGCATGCTCACTAGCCTGGGCTATGCAAGCCACACAGTGCTCTATCCACTGGTTGTAGCCATTGCCATGGTACTGGCACCTCATGTCATTACCACTCACAGACACCTACATGGGCCTGGCAAAATTATAATGATTGGAAGTCCAGTGAGGGCTGTCATGTGACTGTCAGAGCAGCCAGCCAATGTGCTGGGGGCTGTGTGTGGTCAGCCTGTGGTCTGCTGGGAAGAAGGGAGGTTTTTTGCCATTGTAGCTGGTAGCTGGAAAGCAACAGGACACTGCTGTGTGCTGGGCGGTGGTGTTGTTCAGGTTGTATAATTTCCCTTTCCACATTTTATTTCCTTTTCCTTGATCCTACTGATCCTATTTGTATTTTTTGAAGTTCTGTTCTTGTTAAACAAATACTGCTTTGTTTTGAGGGAGGCTGTCGGTCTCCTTCCTTGCCCTAATATTGCAGTGAGCCACCTAGTTTACACTCCCCAATTAAAAATTGGTTCCCCGAATTTTGGCGAGCCAACCAAGAGTCGATTAACCTAGCGAATTACTTTAACCCATCCACTCTCCCCCTTATTTGGCCACAAGCCAACTAACCTGGGGGACCTTCTTGCCCCTCCCCCACTGCCCCCTTAGGCAATTTTTCTTGCTCTTAAAAAACTTTAGTGTTTATCTTGCTGGTCAGAGAAAAGCCAGTCCATTTTGAACTGCACCATGATTGAATATTTGGCTCCCCACTTGTATATTCTAATTGGCATATTTTGGGATAGCATATTGTCCCGATTTAAACTATTGGCTTGCTCAATACTTATTCATAGCATTACTGGTTTCCTGCTCACAAACACAATAAAAAATCTTTGCAACAATGGTTTGGGAGTGTTTATCTTTCCCACTGAGCACATATTCAGCATTACCGAAAGCATTACAACTAGATTTGAACTTTACTATACAATTTTAATCATAGCTTAAATGGCTATAATTTTTATTCTCATCCTTGTCATTATTGCAATGTGGTATTTTTCAAAAAAAGCTGTAAAGAGAGGAAGGGATATGGCCATGGTAGACCACCTGTTCAGAGAGATACCAGAACAGCTCCCTCTATTGGAGATGACCTGAGTTCAGAAACAGATTTAGACCTTTATAATCAGATCAACAGAAACTGCTCCCCCTGCAGGTTGTTACAGACCATACCCACAGAGGAGCACAGCATAAAACATATAGCTCATTCAGTCCAAAGGATCTGAGTGCATGAAAGAAACTTATACCTAAGTTTGATCAGAATCTGAAGTCAGTAATTTCTCAGTTATGGTCTATATTTAATACACATCAACCCACTTGGGCTGATGTCACTTGTATTATGGAAATTATACTATCCCCAAGTGAAATTTCAGAAATTGTCACAGCAGGAAATTCCTTAGTGGCTTCTGGGGAAGCTTTAATAGAATGGCCTTTCCAGGAGCCAAACTGGGATTGTAACGATCCACAGCAATTCCAAGAATTAAAAAATGCTAGGGAAACGCTACTGAAAGGAATGGAATCCTGTTCTAAGAAATCTGACAACTGGCAAAAAATTTTTAAAACTCACACAGGAGCCTAATGAACAACCTAATAGATTTTATGATAGACTTTGTGAAGCTGCTAGGCAATTTACAAGACTGGACCCACTAGACTCAAAAGACTCCTATATTGTACATAATACTTTTGTATATCAATCATTGCCAGAAACATGTAAATTTTTTATGACACAGTGTCCAGGCTGGAAAGATATGGCTGTAGAAAGGCTTAAAGAAATTGCCACCTATATCTTTGAGGTGAATGAAGATAATATGGCTAAGCAAAGCATTCTGGCACCAGCACTTTCAAGTCAGGCATTTAAAGGTCAGTACAAAACCCCTAAGGTGTGTCAGTACTGTGAAAAACAAGGAAACTCTGATAGAATGTAGAATTAGAAAGCAAGAACTCAGGCGGGCAGTACCTGAGGGTCTGGAATATTTTTTCAGGAGAAACCAGAATAATTACAGAAATTTTACCATAAAGGAAACAACCAAGATAATTACAAGCCTTATTACAACCAGAATCAGTATAATTGTAGACCCTATCAGGGAGTTACAGAAGGACAGAATCAGAATCTGGGTAACTCTAGAATCCCTCGGAGGGAGACACAGGACTGACAGTGTCCAGGGGAGGAGTGGAAAATAAATACAGAAAACTTTATTTTTCCAGATCCTGAATTTTTGAACCCTCTTGTACCAAACCATTCACCTCCCCAGAGTAACAAACCCCATGTGACCCTCAAAGTTGGGGACACATATTATGATTGATTGTTAGATACAGGAGCCTCTAAATCAGTCTTAGTGTGTAAACCAGGCCCTGGATGCAATGCTATTGGCCCTTTAAATGTGGTAGGTGTCTCAGGTAAAGCCCAAAGAGTGGCAGAATTAACCCTTTGCATGGCATCTATGTGGCCTTTAAATGTAGAACATTCATTTTCACTTATGCCTGATGCCCCTGTAAATTTATTACGTCATGATCTCCTTTGTAAACTTAGAGCAACCATATCTTGTACTCCAGATGGGGCTGTCTCTCTGCAGTTGCCAGAGGATACTGTTCCTTTATTACCAATTTTGATTGCAGATGCTCAAGGAGCTGTAGGGGATACATCCACAATCCCCTCTGACATTCCTGAGTCCCTATGAGCCTCATTCTCTACTGAAGTGGGGCTCCTTAAATCTGCTATGCCTGTTACTATTAAATATAAAGTGGGATCACCCCCATCCATTCCACAATATCCATTGTCTAAAGAAGCCATAAAAGGGATTACCCCTATAATTGAGGCTCTGAAAATTCAGGGTATTATTGTCCCATGGCATCATTCTCCATGTGATATTCCCATTTCACCAGTTAAAAAACCCAAGCCTAGCCCAGATGGCAAACCTGTTTATTATTTTGTACAAGATCTTAGAGCAATTAACAATTATGTTATTGCTTGACATGCTATAGTTCCTAATCCTGCCACCATAGTTTCTTCAGTCCCATGAGAGGCAACATGCTTCACAGTGGTAGACCTCTGCACTGCCTTTTCCTCTATACCAGTGCATGAGGACTTCCAGTATTTATTTGCCTTTAACTGGAAAAATACACAGTGGACCTGGACCAGACTCCCACAGGGATTTGTGGACAGTCCTACATTATTTTCTCAAATTTTACAACAGGACCTGGCCTCTATTATTATTTTTTATTGGTGAGGCAATTGGGGTTAAGTGACTTGCCCAGGGTCATGCAGCTAGTAAGTGTCAAGTGTCTGAGGCCAGATTGGAACTCAGGTCCTCTTGACTCCAGGGCCAATGCTCTATCCACTGTGCCACCTAGCTGACCCTCCTGTATTACTTTTAAAGGTTTCACGTTAGTGCAGTATGTTGATGATTTACTTTTAACCTTCCTTGATGCTGACACCTGTCAGGAAGACAGCCACCATTTATTATTAGAACTACACAAGAGAGGCCACAAGGTTTCTAATTGAAAGGTGCAATGGTGCTTACCTCAGGTAGAATATTTGGGCTTCATTCTGGCTGCTGGAACTTGCTCTGTCTCTGCTAAGTGAGTCCAGGATATTCAGCAACTCGCTGCTCCCTCTACTAAGAAGCAGTTAAGGGCCATTCTAGGAGCAGCTGGGTATTGCAGGCAATGGATACCCTCTTTTGGTGAAATTACTAAGCCTCTTATAGTTCTAACCAAAAATTCATTCTTTACAGCTGGATTCCCAGCATCTCTCAGCTATAACAGAATTGAAGCAGGCATTTTTATCAGCACCTGCACTAGGTCTCTCAGATTACAGTAACTCTTTTATACTTTTTTCACATGAACAGAAGGGAGTAGCTTCTGGGGTCCTGACTCAATAATTAGGACCTGTCCAGCGTCCAATAGCTTATTATTCCAGCCATCTAGATTCTGTGGCCTCTGGGTGCCACCCTGCCTCAGGGCAATGGAGGCTACAGCCCTTTTGTTAGAAAAAGCCTCTGATTTGGCCCTAGGTAATCCTCTTATAATACAATGTCCCCATGAAGTAGAGGTCCTCTTACCACGACATAGAACACAAGCCTTTTCAGATCAAAGGCTGGCTAAGTATGAAGTAATCCTGCTAGGCCATGAAAATATCACTTTAAAATGCTGTACAGTCTTTAAATCAGCAACACTGTTCCCTAACTTACCAGCCATTGCATCACTGTGCCTCTTTAGTTGATATGGCTGAGAAACCCATGATGAACTTTTGGATACACTTTTAGAGAACACTGATATTGTCCTCTATACAGATGGTTCTTTGTTCATAAAAGAACCCATTTCACTGGGGCTGCTGTAGTTTCTGATTATGATATTATCTGGGCAGCTTCTCTGCCTTCACATTTTAGTGCACAAGCTGTTGAACTTTTGGCTCTTACACAAGCTTGTAACATAGCCAAAGGGAAGAGCACTACTATTTATACTGACTCTAGATATGCCTTTGGTGTGTGCCAGGCTGCAGGCATGCTTTGACTACAGAAGGGCTTTCTAACATCCTCTGGAAAAGCTATTGCTAATGGAGACCTTATCAAGGACCTCCTATCTGCCCTGAAACTTCCCTATGCTCCAACAATTGTACATTGCCCTGTCAACACAGGAAAAAATTATCCTATTTCAAAGGGGAACACATGAGCTGATTCAGCAGCTAAGCTCCCTGCTTTAGAAGCCACTGAAAATGTATTTAACTTCTCACCTTCTCAGGATGTTTCTCTCCTCCTAACACATGATGATTCTGAAATAGAAAGGTGGAAAAAGAGATTCAAGACTAAACAGATCAATGGAGTCTAGATGTTTTCGGAGGGAAAGCCACTTCTCCCCCATAAATTCTATCACCAGGTATGCCTCTCTATTCACAAGAAAGGCCATTTTGGCACACAAGGCATTGTGGACTCAGGTAGGAGGACCTGGTAAGCACCAGGTATAACTAACTCAGCATCTCAATTCTGCTCAGGCTGCTCCACATGTCAATATTACAATCAACATACCTTCCATGCTAAAGCATATGGAGGATACCCTTTGGCATATATACCTTTTGAATATCTACAAATTGACTTTATTTCTATGCCCAAAGCAGGACTATATAAATTTTGCCCTGTTATTGTTGACCAGCTCACTCGATGGGTGGAGGCTTTTCCTGCCCCATGAGTAATTGCTGACTTTGTGGCAAAAGCTCTCCTTAAAGAGATTGTTCCCTGCTTTGGGCCACTAGCATGCATTGACTCTAATAGAGGTACATATTTTACAAATTCAATTCTCTCCCACATTTATTCTTTCTTGGGAGTAACTCCTAGATTTCATACTCCTTAATACCCTCAAAGCTCAGGACAAGTTGAATGTATGAATAAAGAGCTTAAGAGCATGATGGGCAAATTATGTACTGAAACCCATTTAAAATGGCCTGATGTTCTACCCTTGTAATTTTTCTATCTGCACAGTAGACCAAGAGGAGAACTCCATATATCTCCTTATGAGATGCTTTTTGGTCCCTCTCTTATCCAAACTAAAACTTTTTCCCCAGTCTACACATCACTGGTGGGAGGTGATACTTCTGTTGCTTCCTATATACAGGAACTACAAACTAGGCTATGTGAATTCCATAAAGTAGGAGTTTCTGTATAAGCTGGTCCTTTAGATTTTTCATTGCATGATTTAAGTCCTGGAGACAATGTATATATTAAGAATTTTCAGTGGACCAGTAGGACCTAGCCCACTTGGGAAGAACCTTTTCAGGTATTACTGACAACTCCTACTGCTATTAAAATTGGAGAAAAAGAATCTTGGATTCATTATTCCCACATGAAGCCTGTACCATTAATGGGTAAAGTAATTTCAGATAAAACTCAACCAGTTGCCAAAGAGCAAAGAAACTGAACAGAGCCCAGGGGTAATAGACAGTTCCAATTTGCAAGCATTATCACTCAATGCAAACCCTGGGGCTCAAACTCCATAAGGTATCAGGAGATGGAAATTGTCTTTTCAGAGCCCTCAGAGACCAGTTAGAAGGTCATTCCAAAAACCATCTCAAACACAGACAAGAAACTGCTAATTATATGCTCAGTCATAAAGAAGACTTTGGGTTTTTTATAGAAATGGATATTCCCTTTGAAGAATATGTTGCTGATTTGAAAAAAAAAAAACTGGTACATGGGCTGACAATGAGGCTATTGTAGCCTTTGCCAAACATAGCCAAATGAATTTAATCATTCATCAGTTGAATAAACCTCCATGGCAAATTTGTGGCACAGACAAAGCCAACACTAAAGAACCACATATTTTCTACCATAACAGTCATTATGACAGCATTAGAAGAATCAATGATGATTCAGAAACCCCTGCCACTTTGGCATGCAGAGAATTAGGGAACCAGAATTAAAAAAGGTAGTGTACCCCAAATAATAGCATTATGAGCTCTTATCTTAAACAAGCTTTTCATCCTACAGGTGAAGAACTCCACCAAGAGCACATGGCTCTGTCTTCTAGAATGGGTTATTGAACCTTATTGCCTGATTTATAAGACAATTAATGAACATATTGAGTCTTGCTGATGTTTTATTTCCTTTTGATAAATTGTTTATCATTTCAAGTACCTCCTATTGTCATTGTACTAGGTAGAGAATTCATGGACAAGATGATGTGGTTTACTTGCTTAATGAAGATGCTGTAATAATGTTTAATAATATCAGCCATTTACATTCATTTATCATTTGTATGTCATTGTAACTATGGATACTCTGGGTATGGTTTGGGTTTATATATATATATATATATATATATATATTTCAAGTATATCCTGTTATGCAGTGTAGCACGCATATTTACCATCATATTGTCTTTTGTGAAATTAATATAAGATTTATGATTTATGGAAACTTGCCATTTCAGAGACTAATTGCTCTTACAGTGAGCTTGATAGAGATGATTCAACTCCACAATCCTTTCTTGCCCCAATATTGAGGCGAGCCACCTAGCTAACCCTCTCCAATTAAAAATTGGTCCCTACTATATTGTAGTTACTTAGCTAATATATATATTTTTTATTTTTTATTTTTCTGTTAGTTTCTTCATGGCATTGAGCCCATATTTGTATCATACATAAATTAGGTACCATTCACAATTTTTGTTAATAATTTATAGAATACTATAAGTAGTTGTTCTTTGATTGTTTGATAAAATTCACTTGGAAATCTATATGGTCCTGAAAGCTCTTTTTTTCTGCTTTAGAAGTTAATTTATCTTATTTATTCTTTTGAAAATTAATTAAATTGTTTATTTCTCTGCAAACCTGGGAATTTTATACATTATATGCGTGTATGTTATAGATATATGAATTTTATTCAGTTTTTCTCTTTTAGTATTTTCCTTAACTTATTTTGCATTTGTTGTTAATCCTTTTTGAGTTTTGATGTTGGTCTCCTGATTTTTCTTTTTCTGTTAAATTCAGACTGCTTAGTACTTTACCTCTTTTATTCATTTTTGAAAGTAGCTTCTAGTTTTAGTCAGTAATTTAAATTTTAGGTATTTTGTTTTTCTGTATTTTGCCTTCATTGTTTTTCAGAATTTCTATTTTTGTATTTAGTAGGGCTTTTTATTTGTTAGTTTGTAAGGGGTTTTTTTTGTATTTTTAGTTCAATTTCAAATTTATTGAAGTTTTCTTTCTCTCTTTTATTGATTAAAATTGGTTAAAATATATATTTACCACTAAAGATTGTTTTGACTACATACAAAAATTTTACTTTGTTGTGTGTGATCAAAAATAGTGACACATTATTGATACAACTGGCTTCTGTTGTACTATCCTCTTCCATTTTCTGAGTCTTAGGCATCTTAGGCATGTTCATATTTATGATTATTGATTATATGATTCCCTGAATCTTATCCCTTTATATTCCCTGGACCTCTTTTACTTATGAAAATATACATTTACATCTTTCTACTCTTTATAGTAGTAGGTTCCAAATTTTATGTATCCTTGTCTTCTTTGTACTTGAATTTTTTTTATTTTCTTTTTTTGTAGTTTTTTTCTTTAGGTTTCTTTCTTCTTTTACAACATGACCAATATAAAAACATGTTTTCCATGGCCACATATATAGAACTTATATCAAACTGCTTACCATCTTAGGGAGGGGGGAGATGAGGGACAGAGGGAGGAAGAGAGGGAGGGAGAGAAAAAAACCTGAAACTCAAAATTCAAAAAAAAAAAGAATATAAAAAATTCTGTTCTCATGCAACTAGGAAAAAATGAAACACTATTAGAATGAAAATGCACTGTAATATTGCTTTTAAAAGTACATAAATGCATTGTTTCAATAGCATAGTATTGCTATTGATATTACAGTTATTGGAAATGAATGTAATTTATCCATGGAGATAATGATTTAAGTGCAGTGTGAACCATTTGTATTTGGAGATCACTGTTTTCCTAAAATGAATGCTGTGTAATAATAAAAAAAACAATGCTTCATTAGATTTGTTCTATTATTCCAGGTTTTTATGATGTTTTGAAAAAATTATATTCATATCTTTTTCCCACATCATCTTTGTTTATATCCCGGCCACCCCAGAGAGCCGTCTTTTATAATAAATAATAAAAAATTTTAAAACTGTTCAGAAAACTAACTTAACATATCCTCTCTTTTTCCATATCATAACCTATCAACTCTGTTTAACAATACATCAAGTGTTCCACACCCATAGTCCTGAGCTTCTTCAAAGACTTGAGGGAGGTATACTCTCATATCCCTTCTGTGGAAAAGGATAATCATTAAACATTATTATTTTTTTAAATTTTGGCTGTGTTTTTTTTTTTAATTTACATTGTTGTGATCATTGGTTTATTGTTTTCCTGATACTTTAATTCACATAAGGTTGTATATTTTTCTGTGTCCCCCCCCATATTCTATGTATTAATCATTATAGCACAGTAAGATCATATCATACCCATATTTCTAAAGTTAGCAAAATATTTTTTAAGTAATAAATGCTTTCATTTATAGTTTTGGGATCCAATTTTTCTCCTTCATTCCCTCCCTCCCCTTACCCTTTTCTGAGGGGGCAATCAGATATGATTTATACATGTATGATTATGTAAAACATTACCATATTTGTCATTTTATATAAGAAAACTTAATTAAAAGGGGGAAAAATGAAAGAAAGTAAAAAATATCATGCTTCTGTCTGTTCCATCAATATCAGTTCTTTCTTTGGAGGTGGATAGTATGTTTCATCAATAGTCTTTTGGGATTGTCTTGGATCATTGTATTGTGAATAGTCATGTCATTCACAATTCTTCATCAAACAACATTGCTGTCTCTGTGTACAACGTTCTCTTGGTTGTCCATACCTGTCTTTCTAGGCCTTTCTCAACTCATTCTGCTTGTCATTTCATATAGCACAATAATATTCCACCGTCATCATCATTTACCACAATTTGTTTAGCCATTCCCCAATTGATGGGTCTTCCTTTGATTTCCAATTCGTAGCTGCCACAAAAAGAGCTGCTGTAAATATTTTTGTACAAATAGGTCTTTTTCACTTTTTTTAGGATGTCTTTGAGATGCAAACCAAGCAGTGGTATTGCTGGATAAAAGGGTATGCACAGTTCTAAAGCTCTTTGGGAATAATTCCAAATTGCTCTCTAAAATGATTGGATCTTTTCACAACTCCACTAACAATGGATTAGCATCCCAGATTTCCCACATTCCCTCCAACATCCAATATTTTCCATTTTTGTTATATTTTGCCATTCTGATACGTGTGAGGTGATAGCTCCAAGTTGTTTTAATTTGCAAGACATTCTTGAAACAATAGGCATTTACTTTGTTTCCAGTTTGAGCTGACTGACCAGATTCTTTGAGCTCTGATGCTATATCTTCATCTCAGTAGCTTTGGGGGCTGGTAAAGGGTATCTTTTTGATGCTAAATTGAGTCTTCATTAGTGTGCTCCCTAAATGATTTGCATTGTTGTCGATTAGCTAGTCATACTTAATTAGCATTTAGAAATGTGTATAAATTAACAAAACAACCCCTTAAAGTCCATGACACACTTCCACTAGTAAAAACAGAGTCCAGGATTAAATGTGCTCAAACTTAGATCCCTAATGGCAAAGAGTAACTCCCATATAATAGTTGCAGGAAGTCCTTTGCTCCTCCTCTTCATGAAATTCTCATGAAATTCCCTTCAGGTAAGGTGTCACTTTTCTGTTGGGCTTCCTCTAGATACTTAAATATACCTTTTCTCATCATATTCTGTCCTCACATTCTAATGCAAACAGTGCCATCAGCTGTTACTGTTTTAACACCAGTATGAAGTCTAAATCCTATTGTCCTCTGAAGTTCATAAAATTCTCTGAATTTTTATGCTTCTCTTGAGTCTTGTATTTGAAGATGTAATTTTCTCTTCAGCTCTGATCTTTTCATCAGGAAAGCTTGAAAGTCATCTCTTTCCCTGAATATTCATCATTTTCTCTGAAAGATGATATTCAGTTTTTCTGATATGTGATTCTCTGTAGTAATGCCAGCTCCTTTGCATTCCTAAATATAATATTCCAAGTCCTCTGATCTTTAAGGTAGAAGCTGCTAAATCATGAGTTATCCTGACTGTGGTTACAGAGTATTTGAATTGTTTCTTTCTGGCTGCTTGCAATATTTTCTGCTTGACCTGAGAGCTTTGGAATTTGGCTATAATATTCTTGGGAGTTTTCATTTAGGGATCTCTTTCAGGAGGTAAATGGGGAATCTTTGTCAATTTCTATTTAACCCTCTGGTTCTAAAAGCTCAGGTCAATTTTTCATAATTTCTTGAAAGGTATGTAGGCCATCTTTTGTCATGGGTTTCATAGTCCAATAATTTAAAAAATATATCTCATGTATCCATTTTTTCAGGTCTTTTTTTTCCCAATGTGGTATTTCATATTGTCTCCTATTTTTTCATTCTTTTTATTTTGTTTTATTGCTTCTGAATTTCTCATACAGTCATTAGCTTCCATTTACTTGATTGTAATTTTTAAGGAATCATTTTCTTCACTGAGTTTTTGTTCCTAGTTTTCCATTTGGTCAATTCTACTTTTCAAGGTATTCTTCTCCTCATTGGCTTTTTGTACTTTAAAAAAAATTAATTAGTATTTTTTTATCATTTGGAATAGTCTGTTTTTAAGGTGTTATTTTCTTCAGTATAGTGTGTGTGTGTGTGTGCACGTGTGTGTGCGTGCATGTGTATGTGTGTCTCCTTTATCAGGCTAACTCTTTTTTCATAACATTCTTGCATCACTCTCATTTTTTTTTTCAATTTTTCATCTAATTCTCTTCCAATTCCTTTTCTTTTTCTTTTTTTAATTAATAAAGTATTTTATTTTTTTCTGTTACATGTAAAGATAGTTCTCAACTTTTGTTTATACAAGCTTTCCAATTTCAGATTTTTCTCCCTCCCTCCCCTCCCTCCCCCCTCCCCTAGACAGCAGGTAATATGATAAAGGTTATATTTTGTTTTAGGTGCTGTTGTTTTTTTCTATTTTGAGGTTTTTCATCATTGGTCTGATTTTTCTCTTATAACATGACTAATGCAGAAATAGGATTAATGTTATTATGTGTATATATATATACATAATATATACATGTTATTATGTGCATATGTTATATATATACAATGTATACAGTATATACAATATATATATATATACAATTATGTGTACATGTTATATATATATATATATACAATGTTATTATGTGTGTATATATATACACATAATATATATATACACACACACACAAATATATATACACACATAATAACATTAATCCTATTTCTGCATTAGTCATGTTATAAGAGAAAATCAGAGCAATGATGAAAAACCTCAAAATAGAAAAAACAACAGCACCAAAACCAAAAGAAATAGTATGGTTCATTCAGCATCTATACTCCACAGTTCTCTTTTTTTTTTCTTGGATTTGGAGATCCTCTTCTATCATGAGTTTCCTGGAACTCTTCTGTACCATTGCATTGGTGAGAAGAATCCAGTCTATCACAATTGATCAACACATAATGTTGATGATACTGTGTATAATGCTCTTCTGGTTCTGCTCATCTCACTCATCATCAGCCCATGCAAGACCCTCCAGGTTTCTCTGAACTCCTCCTGCTCATCGTTTCTTACAGCACAATAGTATTCCATTGTATTCATATACCACAACTTGTCCAGCCATTCCCCAATTGATGGGCATCCCCTCAATTTCCAATTCTTTGCCACCATGTAAAGAGCAGCTATAAATATTTTTGTACATGTGGGTCCCTTTCCCCTTTCCATTATTTCTTTGGGAAGAAGAATGAAAAGTGGTATTGCTGGGTCAAAGGGTATGCACAGCTTTATTGCCCTTTGGGCATAATTCCAAATTGCTCTCCAGAATGGTTGGATCAGCTCACAGCTCCACCAACAATGCATTACTGTTCCAATTTTTCCACAGCTTCTCCAACATTTATTATCCTTTTTTGTCATTTTAGCCAATCTGATAGGTGTCAGATGGAACCTCAGAGTTGTTTTAATTTGCATCTCTCTAATCAATAGTGATTTAGAGGATTTTTTCATATGGGAATAGATAGCTTTTGTTTCTTCATCAGAAAACTGCCTGTTCATATCCTTTGACCATTTCTTAATTGGGGAATGACTTGGATTCTTATAAATTTGATTTAGTTCCCTATATATTTTAGAAATGAGGCCTTTATCAGAAGTACTGGCCACAAAACTTGTTTCCCAGCTTTCTGACTCCCTTCTAATTTTGGATGCATTGCTTCTGTTTGTACAATTTTTTTTTAATTTAATGTAATCAAAATCATCCATTTTGCATTTTATAATATACTATATATCTTGTTTGGTCATAAAATGTTTTCCTTTCCAAAGATCTGATAGGTAGACTATTCCTTTCTCTCCTAATTTACCTATGGTGTCACCTCTTATGTCTAAATTGTGTATCCATTTTGACCTTAATTTAGTATAAAGTGTAAGATGTTGGTCTATGCCTAATTTCTGCCATACTATCTTCCAGTTTTCCCAGCAGTTTTTGTCAAATACTGAGTTCCTATCCCAGAAGCTGGAGTCATTGGGTTTATCAAACACTATATTACTAGTGTCATTTACTACTGCATTTCCTGTGCCTGGCCTCTATTCCATTGATCTACCACTCTATTTTTTTGCCAGTAACAGATAGTTTTGATGACTGCCGCTTTATACTAAAGCTCCAGGTTTGGTACCGCTAACCCACCTTCTTTTGAATTTTTTTTCATTATTTCCCTGGATATTCTTGATTTCTTATTTTTCAAGATGAATTTTGTAATTATTTTTTCTAGCTCTATAAAATAATTTTTAGGTAGTCTGATTGGTATGGCACCGAATAAGTAAATTAATGTAGGCAGTATTGTCATTTTTACAATATTAGCTCTGCCTATCCATGAGCAATTGATAGCTTTCCAATTATTTAGATCTGATTTGATTTGTGTGAAGAGTGTTTGGTAGCTCTGTTCATAGAGTTCCAGGGTTTGCCTTGGCAAGTAGACTCCCAAGTATTTTATATTATCTACTGTTACTTTAAATGGAATTTCTCTTTCTATCTCTTGCTGCTGGACTTTGTTGGTCATGTATAAAAATGTTGATGATTTATGTGGATTTATTTTATATCCGGCTACTTTGCTAAAGTTGTTAATTGTTTCAAGTAATTTTTGAGTTGATTCTCTAAGGATTCTTTAAGTATACCATCATATCATCTGCAAAGAGTGATAGTTTTGTTTCCTCCTTGCCTTTTCTAATTCCTTTAATTCCTTTCTCTTCTCTGATTGCTAAAGCTAACATTTCTAGGACAATATTAAATAATAGGGTTGATAATGGACATCCCTGTTTCCCCCGTGATCTTATTGGGAAGGCCTCTAATTTAACTCCATTGCATATAATACTTGATGATGATGGCTTTAGGTAGATACTGTTTATTCTTTTTTTTTTTTTTTTTTTTTTTTTAGTGAGGCAATTGGGGTTAAGTGACTTGCCTAGGGTCACACAGCTAGTAAGTGTTAAGTGTCTGAGGCCAGATTTGAACTCAGGTACTCCTGAATCCAGGGCCGGTGCTCTACCCACTGCGCCACCTAGCTGCCCCCTGTTTATTCTTTTAAGGAAAGCTCCACTGATTCCTAAGCTCTCTAGTGTTTTTATTAGGAATGGGTGCCGTATTTTGTAAAAAGCTTTCTCTGTATCTATTGAGATAATCATGATTTTGGTTGGTGTTCCTATTGATGTGGTTGATTATGTTAATAGTTTTCCTAATGTTGAACCAGCCCTGCATTCCTGGTATAAATCCCCCCTGGTCATAGTGTATTATCCTGGTGATCACTTGCTGTAATCTCCTCGCTAATATCCTATTTAAGATTTTAGCATCAATATTCATTAGGGAAATTGGTCTATAATTTTCTTTCTCTGTTTTTGCTTTGCCTGGTTTTGGTATCACCACCATATTTGTGTCATAAAATGAATTTGGTAGAACTCTTTCTTCACCTATTTTTCCAAATAATTTGTATAATATTGGAATTAGTTGTTCTTTAAATATTTGGTAGAATTCACCCGTAAACCCATCTGGCCCTGGGGACTTTTACTTAGGGAGTTCATTAATGGCTTGTTCAATTTCTTTTTCTAATATGGGTTTCTTTAAGGATTTTATTTCCTCTTCAGTTAACCTGGGCAGTTTGTTTTTTTGTAAATATTCATCCATTTTATTTAGATTGTCAAATTTATTGGCATACAGTTAGGCAAAATAATTCCTAATTACTGATTTCATTTCCACTTCATTGGTGGTAACATCACCCTTTTCATTTTTGATACTGGTAATTTGGTTTTCTTCTTTCTTTTTTTTAATCAAATGAACCAATATTTTATCTATTTTATTGTTTTTTTCATAAAACCAGCTCTTAGTTTTATTGATTAATTCTGTAGTTTTTTTGCTTTCAATCTTATTAATTTCTCCTTTAATTTTCAGGATCTCTAGTTTAGTATCTTTGGGGATTTTTAATTTGTTCTTTTTTTAGCTTTTTAAGTTGCATGCCCATCTCTTCTTTCTCTTTTTTATTCATCTAGGTGTTTAGAGCTACAAATTTTCCTCTAAGCACTGCATTGGCTGCATCCCATAGATTTTGATATGTTGTCTCATTATTGCCATCCTCTTGGATATAGTTATTGATTGTTTCTATGATTTGTTGTTTGGCCCATTCATTCTTTAGAATGATATTATTTAGTTTCCAATTGATTTTAATTCTATTTTTCCCTGGCTCTTTCTTACATGTAATTTTTATTGCATCATGATCTGAGAAGGATGCATTTACTGTTTCTGCCTTTCTACATTTGACTATGATGTTTTTGTGCCCTAACACATGGTCAATTTTTGAAAATTTGCCATGTACTGCTGAGAAAAAGGTATATTCCTTTCTATCCCCATTCAATTTTCTCCAGACATCTATCATGTCTAACTTTTCTAGTAATCTATTCACCTCTTTCTCTTCTTTCTTATTTATTTTTTGACTAGATTTATCTAATTCTGAGAGGAGGAGATTCAGATTCCCCACTAGTATAGTATTACTGTCTAATTCCTCTTGTAACTCATTTAACTTCTCCTCTAAGAACTTGGATGCTAAACCACTTGGCACATACATATTTAATATTGATATTACTTCATTATCTATAGTAACTTTTAGCAAGATGTAATTTCCTTCATTATCTCTTTTAATGAGATCTGTTTTTGCCTGCGGTTTGTCTGAGATAAGCATTGCTACCCCTGCTTTTTTTACTTTAGCTGAAGCATAATATATTCTGCTCCAGCCTTTTACCTTTACTCTGTGTGTATCTCTCTGCTTCAAATGTGTTTCTTGTAAACAGCATATTGTAGGATTCTGGTTTTTAATCCACTCTGCAATTCACTTCCATTTTATAGCAGAGTTCATCCCATTCACATTCACAGTTATTATTACTGACTGTCTATTCCTCTCCATTCTATTTACCCCCTTTGTACTTTTGCCCCCTTCTTTCACCCTATTCCTCCTCACCGACGTTTTACTTCTTACCCCTGCCTCCCCCAATCTGTTCTCCCTTTTTATCACCCCCTCTCTTTTCTTTACCCTTTTCTCCCTTGCTTTTGTCCTCCCTTCTATCAGTCCCCCCCTTTCCCTTCCACTTTTGCTTCCCTAAATAATGAGTTAAGTTTCTTTATCCCAATGAACGTATATGTTATTCCCTCTTTGAATCAAATCTAATGAGATTAGGGTTGAAACAATGTTCACCCCTCCTTTTTTTCCTTCTATTGTAATAGCTTTTTTTTTCACCTCTTCATATGAATTAATTCATCCCATTCCACCTCCCCTTTCCGCTCCTCCCTTTAGACTCCCTTTTTAACCTCTTATGTTTTTTGTATCATCACATCAAAGACAATTTATATTTATACCCTCTGTGTAAACTCCTTCTCTCTGCCCAAGTACATTTACAGTTCTTAAGAGTTATGAGTATTATCTTCCCATATTGGGATATAAGCAGTTTAACCTAATTGAGTAACCTTTTTCCCCCCCTCTGTTTAACTTTTTAAACTTCTCTCGCGTCTTGTATGTTAAGATCGAATTTTCTATTCAGTTCTGGTCTTTTCATCAGGAAAGATTGAAAGTCTCCAATGTCATTAAATGTCCATCTTTTCCCTGGAAGAGAATTCACATTTTTGCTGGGTAATAGATTCTTGGCTGCAATCCAAGCTCCTTTGCCTTCTGGAATATCATATTCCAAGCCTTGAAATCCTTTAATGTTGAAGCTGCCAGGGCCTGAGCAATCCTGACTGTGGCTCCATGATATTTAAATTCCTTCTTTCTGGCTGCTTGGAGTATTTTCTCCTTCATTTGATAATTCTGGCATTTGGCTACATATTCCTTGGAGTTTTCATTTTGGAGTCTCTTTCAGGAGGTCATCGGTGGATTCTTTCAATGATGATTTTATCCTCTGATTCTATGATATCAGGGCAGTTCTCCTTAATAATTTCCTGGAATATGGTGTCTAGATTCTTTTTCTGGTCATGGCTTTCAGGCAGACCAATGATTCTCAGATTGTCTCTCCTGGATGTGTTTTCCAGATCAGTTGTCTTTCCAATGAGGTATTTCAAATTTTCTTCTATTTTTTCATTCTTTTGATTCTGCTTGTCTGATTCCTGGTGTCTCATGGATTCCTTATCTTCCAACTGACCAATTTTAATTTTTAAGGCATTGTTTTCTTCAGTGAAATTATGTTCTTTTTTTTTTTTCCATTTGGCCAGTCAATTTTTGTGCCTCCTTTTCCAAGCTGCTGATTCTTTTTTCATAGTTTTCTCGTTTTGCTTTCATTTCTCTCCCCATTTTTTCTTCTACCTCTCTCAATTGATTTTTAAAATCTTTTGAGCTCTTCCAGGAAGGATTTTTGTTCTTGAGACCAATTCACCTTCCCTCGTGAGGCTTCACATGTAGATAATTTGAGGGTATTATCCTCACCTGAGTTTGCATTGGCTTCTTCCCTATTGATACAGAAGCTCTCAATGGAGAGGGCTCTTTTTTGCTTCTTATTCATTATTGCAGCTTATTTATTTATTTTTTAAGTTGAGGTCTGCTCTGGGGTCACCAGGGCCTCTGTTTTGGGCTTCTTGTGCAGGGGTATAGGTGCTGAGTGACCGGCTTTTTACTCTGAGGCCTTTATAGTGTGTGCAGTTGGCCTCCCTGCACTTCCTGTCTGAGCATACTCTGCCAGCCACCCGATCCCGGCGCCCGATCCCGCCTGACCTGTTCGTGGCCCTCTTGGCCAGTGCAGGTATGTTTTTCCACTGTCTTTCTTGGCCACCAGATTTTTGAGCCAGGTTCTAGGGGCCTCATTTGTTTGGCTGTGACCTGCAACTCCTGCTGACTTGCCCTGAGTGCCTTGGCTTTGGGTTACTGCCCTGCATTGGGCCTCCCTTTTGCCCAAGTCAGACTGACCTTTTCCTGAAGTCTTCTAAATTATCTCTGGTTGGAAGACTGTGTCTCTTTATCTTTTTGCAGGTTCTGTAGTTTCAGAATCCTTCCAGAGGCTTGATTTAATGTCCTTTTTGAAGGAACAGAAGGAGATCTCAGGCAGCTTGCTGCTTCCTCTCTGCCATCTTGTCTCCACCCCCCAATTCTTTTTCAGAAAATTTTTTTAGCTCTTCCATGGCCTGAAACCAATTCATGTTTTCCTAGGAGGCTTTGGATATAAGAGCTTTGACTTTGGTTTCTTCTTCTGAGGATGTGTTTTGATATTCCTTTTCACCAATGTAATTTCCTATTGTCATACTATTTTTCTGCTTTTTTGCTTATATCTTAAATATCATATATATATATATATATATATATATATATATATATATATATATATATATATATATATATATATATATATATATAGTAATGATGTAATGATTGGAATGATGCCACCTGCTAGAGAGCTACTGTAGGAAAGCTCTGCCATGAGAAGGAGGTGTCTAAGGGTAAGACATGTGGTCAGGTCCTTGGCATCAGGAAGTGATGTTTGCTCATGTGTACTGTCTATCAAAACTACCAGCCAATCAATTTGAGTATCATCCCATTTCTGGGAGGAGAATATGAAGGAGGAAGCCGACACTGGCAGAGGGATTTTTCCTCTTTTGGTTCCTGACCTCACCATGGTGGGTCGAATGATAGGGTCTCTTAGAAATAGTTAGATAATATGGCAGAGAGTAGCCAGAAAATCATTTGAGTTCTCCTTTTGTTCCCTCAAAAAGAACATTAAATCAAACCTCTAGACGGATTCTGAAACTACAGAACCTGCAAAGAGACAGAGAGACACATTCTTCCAACCAGAGATAATTTAGAAGACTTCAGGAAAGGTAAGTCTGACTCTGACAAAAGGGAGGCGCAGCACAGGGTGGCATCACAGCACCAAGAGGTTTGGGCAAGTCAGCAGGAAGCTGTGGGCCACAGCCAAGCAACTGAGGCCCCTGGATCCTGGCTTAAAAGTCTGGTGGTGCAGAAGGACTGTGGCAAAACCCTCCTGCACCAGCCAAGAGCAGGTTGCCAGCTAGAGGGCCATGCACAGGTCAGGCACGACCAGGCCTACTGATCCCAGCGCATTCTCACAGGAAGTCCAGGGCAGGGAAAAATCCACAAGCCATAGAAGTGTCAGAGTAGAAAGCCAATGACACAGCCCTTATATCCCAGCACAAGAAGCTTGACACAGGGACCTTGATGCCGCCAGAGCACATTTCAACTTAAAAAATAAACAAATAAATAAGCTACAGTATGAGGAAGAAACAAAAAAGAGCTCTCACCATTGAGAGCTTTTGTATCAACACGGAAGGGGCAAAAACAAACTCAGATGAGGACAACAGTAAAATTGCCTAGATGTGAAGCCTCAAGAGGGAAGATGAATTGATCTCAAGAACAAAAAGCCTTCTTGAAAGAGCTCAAAAAGGATTTAAAAAATCAATTGAGAGAGTTAGAAGAAAAAATGGGAAGAAAACTCAAAAAGGATTTCCAAATTCAATTGAGAGAGCTATATGAAAAAATTGGAAGACTGCTCAAAAAGGATTTCAAAAGTCAATTGAGTGAGGTAGAAGAAAAAATGGGGAGAGAAATGAGACCAAAACAAGAAAATTATGAAAAAAAATCAGCAGCTTGGAAAAGGAAGCACAAAGATTGAATGATGAAAACAATTCCTTAAAAGAAGTCATCTAGCCAAATGCAAAAAAAAGGTGCATAATCTCATTGAAGAAAACAATGCCTTAAAAATTAAAATTGGACAGTTGGAAGATAATGTCTCCATGAGATACCAAGATTCAGTCAAACAGAATTAAAAAAAATGAAAAAAAAAAGAAGAAAATGTGAATTACATTATATGAAGAGGTGAAAAAAAATTATTACCATAGAGGGAAAGAAGGAAGGGATGAACATGCTTCAACCCTATTCTCATTAGATTTGATTCAAAGAGGGAATAACATATATGTTCATTTGGATAAAGAAACTTAGCTTATTCTTTAGGTAAGTAAAAGGGGAAGGGGAAGGGGGAACTGAAAGAAGAGAGGGCAAAAGCAAGGGAGAAAAGTGTAAAGAAAAGGGAGGGGGTGATTAAAAGGGAGAGCATATTGAAGGGACAGTGGTAAGAAGCAAAATGTTGGTGAGGAGGAATAAGGTGAAAGAAGAGGGAAAAGTACAAAGTCGATAAATAAAATTGAGGGGAATAGACAGTAATAATAACTGTGAATGTGAATGGGATGAACTCTGCTATAAAACTGAAGCAAATTGCAGAGTGGTTTAAAAACCAGAATCATACAGTATGCTGTTTACAGGAAATACATTTGAACTGGAGAGATACAAACAGAGTAAAGGTAAAAGGCTGGAGCAGAATATAAAAAAAGGAGGGGTAGCAATCCTTATCTCAGACAAAGCGCAAGCAAAAATAGATGTAATTAAAAGAGATAAGGAAGGAAACTACATCTTGCTAAAAGGGACTATAGATAATGAAGTAATATCAATATTAAATATGTATGTGCCAAGTGGTATAGCATCCAAATTCATAGAGAAGTTAAATGAGTTACAAGAGGAATAAGGCCTTAATATGATACTAGTGGGGAATCTGAATCTCCCCCTCTCAGAGTTAGATAAATCTAGATGCAAAATAAATAAGAAAGATGTGAAAGAGGTGAATAGAATACTAGAAAAGTTAGACCTGATAGATATCTGGAGAAAATTGCATGGGGATAGAAAGGAATAAACCTTCTTCTCAGCAGTACATGGTACATTTTCAAAAATTGACCACGTATTAGGGCACAGAAACATCATATTCAAATGTAGAAAGGCAGAAATAGTAAATTCATCCTTCTCAGATCATGATGCAATAAAAATTACATGTAAGAAAGAGCCAGGGAAAAATAGAATTAAAATCAGTTGGAAACTAAATAATATCATTCTAAAGAATGAATGGGTCAAACAACAAATCACAGAAACAATCAATAACTTTATCTAAGAGAATGACAATAATGAGACAACATAACAAATTCTATGTGATGCAGCGAAAGTGGTGCTTAGGGGGAAATTTATAACTCTAACTGCTTACATGGATAAAAAAGAGAAAGAGGAAATCAATGAATTGGGCATGCAACTTAAAAAGCTAGAAAAAGAACAAAGTAGAAATTCCCAATTAGATAATAAACTAGAAATCCTGAAAATTAAAGGAGAACTTAATAAAATTGAAAGCAAGGAAACTACAGAATTAATCAATAAAACTAAGACCTGGCTTTATAAAAAAACAATAACATAAATAAAATATTGGTTAATTTGATTTTAAAACGGAAAGAAGAAAACCAAATTACCACTCTCAAAAATGAAAGGGGTGATGCTACCACCAATGAAGTGGAAATTAAAGGAATAATTAGGAATTATTTTGCCCAACTGTATGCCCATAAATTTTACAGTCTAAATGAAATGGATAAATATTTGCAAAAATACAAGTTGCCCTGGTTAACTGAAGAGGAAATAAAATCCTTAAAAAAGTCCATATTAGAAAAAGAAAGTGAACAAGCCATTAATGAACTCCCCAAGAAAAAATCCCCAGGGCCAGATGGGCTTACGGGTGAATTCTACCAAACATTTATAGAACAATTAATTCCAATATTATACAAATTATTTGGGAAAATAGGTGAAGAAAGAGTTCTACCAAATTCATTTTATGACACAAATATAGTGGTGATACCAAAACCAGGCAGAGCAAAAACAGAGAAAGAAAATTATAGACCAATTTCCCTAATGAATATTGATGCTAAAATCTTAAATAGGATATTAGCGAGGAGATTACAGCAAGTGATCACCAGGATAATACACTATGACCAGAGGGGATTTATACCAGGAATGCAGGGCTGGTTCAACATTAGGAAAACTATTAACATAATCAACCACATCAATAAGGACACTAACCAAAATCTTGATTATCTCAATAGATGAATAGAAAGCTTTTGACAAAATACGGCACCCATTCCTAATAAAAACACTAGAGAGCTTAGGAATAGGTGGAGCTTTCCTTAAAATAATAAACAGTATCTACCTAAAATCATAAGCAAGCATTATATGAAATGGAGGTAAGTTAGAGGCCTTCCCATTTAGATCAGGGGTGAAATAGGGATGTCCATTATCATCTCTATTATTTAATATTGTAGTAGAAATGTTAGCTTTGGCAATCAGAGAAGAAAAAGGAATGAAAGGAATTAAAATAGGCAAGGAGAAAACAAAACTATCACTCTTTGCAGATGATATGATGGCATACTTAGAGAATCACTTCAAAAATTACTTGAAACAATTAACAACTTTAGCAAAGTAGCAGGATATAAAATAAATCCACATAAATCATCAGCGTTTCTATACATGACCAACAAAGTCCAGCAGCAAGAGATAGAAAGAGAAATTCCATTTTAAGTTTCAGTAGACAATATAAAATCCTTGGGAGTCTACTTGCCAAGACAAACCCAGGAACTCTATGAATACAATTACAAAAGACTTTTCACACAAATCAAATCAGATCTAAATAATGGGAAAGATATCAATTGCTCATGGATAGGCAGAGCTAATATAGGAGAAATGACAATTTTACCTAAATTAATTTACATGATATTCAGTGCCATAACAATCAGACTACCTAAAACCTATTTTATAGAGCTAGAAAAAAAATAATAACAAAATTCATCTTGAAAAGCAAAAAGTCAAGAATATCAAGAGAAATAATGAAAAAAAATGCACAGGAAGGTGGTTAGTTGTACCAAATCTGTAGCTTTATTATAAAGCGGCAGTCATCAAAACTATCTGGTACTGGCTAAGAAATAGAGTGGAGGATCAATGGAATAGACTAGGCATAGGAGATTGTAGTAAATGACATTAGTACTATAGTGTTGATAAACCCAAAGACTGGGATAGGAATTCAGTATTTGACAAAAACTGCTGGGAAAACTGGAAGATAGTATGGCAGAAACTAGGCATGGACCAACATCTTGTACCTTATACTAAAATAAGGTCAAAATGGGGACATAATTTAGACATAATAGGTGATACTATAGCTAATATAGGAGAGGAAGAAATAGTCTACCTTTCAGATCTTTGGAAAGGAGAACAGTTTATGGCCAAACAAGATATAGAGAATATTATGAAATGCAAAATGGATGATTTTGATTACATTAAATTAAAAAGTTTTTGTCTAAACAGAAGCAATGCATCCAAAATTAGAAGGGACCCAGAAAGCTGGGAAACAAGTTTTGTGGCCAGTACTTCTGATAAAGGCCTCATTTCTAAAATATATAGGAAACTAAATCAAATTTATATGAATCCAAGTCATTCCCAAATTGAGAAATCATCAAAAGATATGAACAGGCAGTTTTCTGATGAAGAAATCAAAGCTATCTATTCCCATATGGAAAAAAAATGCTCTAAATAATTATTGATTAGAGAGATGCAAATTAAAACAACTCTGAGGTACCACCTCACACCTATCAGATTGGCTAATATGAGAAAAAAAGTAAAATAATAAATGTTGGAGAAGCTGTGGAAAAAATGGAACACTAATGCATTGTTGGTGGAGCTGTGAACTGATCCAACCATTCTGGAGAGCAATTTGAAATTATGCCCATAGGGCTATAAAGCTGTGTGTACCCTTTGACCCAGCAATACCACTTTTGGGTCTTTTTCTTAAGATCATAGAAAAGTGAAAAGAACCCACAAGTTCAAAAATATTTATAGCTGCTCTTTTTGTGGTGTCAAGGAATTGGAAATTATGGGGTTGTCCATAATTTGGGGAATGGCTGAACAAGTTGTGGTATATGAATGTAATGGAATTCTATTGTGCTGTAAGAAACGATGAGCAGGACGAGTTCAGAGAAACCTAGAAGGATTTGCATGAACTGATGATGAGTGAGATGAGCAGAACCAGAAGAACATTATACACAATATCATCAACATTATGTGTTGATCAATGGTGATAGACTGGATTCTTCTCACCAATACAATGGTATAAGAAAGTTCTAGGTGACTCATGATGGAAAAGGCTCTCCAAATCCAAAAAAAAAAAAAAAAAGAACTGTGGAATATGGATGCTGATTGAACCATACTATTTCTTTTGTTTTTGTTGCTGTTGCTTTTCTATTTTGAGGTTTTTCCTTATTGCTCTGATTTTTCTCTTATGGCATGTCTGATGCAGAAATATATTTAATGTTGTTATGTATATGTATGTGCATATATATGTGTATATATACATATATACATATATAAAACCTATATCAGAATGCCTGCTGTCTAGGGGAGGGGGAGAGAAAAATTTGGATTAGAAATCTAATAAAAACAAATGCTGAAAACTATTTCTATATATAACTGGAAGATAATAAAATACTTTTATTTAAAAAAAAAGAAAAAATAAATAGTTAAATTTTTACCTTTCTCTATGATCCTAATGCTCTTTAAAAAACATTTAAATACTCTTGAAAAAAATTATTATTTATTGGCAAAGACTCATTAGATTTTAATTGCTATAGTTAGAATTTTAGTGCCTTACAATATATATCATATATCTGATATTCAGCCTATATCTTGATTTTTAACTGTTTGTTAAAATAGTTCTCTGCTTCTATGTTGGAGAGTGTACTGCATCATGTTTCAGGTCTTTTGTACAGCTGTTTTTAGAGATACTTTTAGGAATCTATAAATTCATTTTTCCCAAGGTGATATGATCTAAGTAGACTTGTCTTTACTATTTTCCTGGCCTGTGCTCTGGTCTGTGCATGACCACAAACATTCTTTTCTGCCCTTGAACTATGACAAGCAGCCCTGCTCCACTGTGGCTTTAGGCTCTGGTGTCCTCATCATGGAATTACCACCCAGGACTGCAACCTGAATCCGTGTATGGGTTAAACAACATAGCCCTGCCCATAGTGTCAGCAAAGAAATATCTGTAATCTCCCTCTGACCAGTTGTTTGACCCCCTTACCATCTGTGGGCTGAGAGTTTTGGAAGTAATTACTTATGCTGCTGGCTGTTGATTCAGTTGCTCCCAAGGCCTGCTCCTAGTTTGCTTGGGCCTAGTCTTTACTGGTCTGTTTTGTGCTGGACTGACTCCACTTGCACTCAGGTACAACAAACCTTTCACATCAACCTTCTTAGTTGTCTTTGGCTAGAAATTTATGTTGCCATGCCATTTTGTGGATACTGCTACTCCAGGAATTGTTTTATGGCATTAATTAAAGGTGTTTAGAGGGGCTCAAAGTAGAGTTCAGGCAAATCTCTGCTTTTCTTCCAACATCTTGGCTTTGCCCCTGAAATCTTGTGGTATGTTTTGTTGTTGTTGTTGTTGTTTGTTTGTTTCTTTTGTTTTGTTTTGTTCTGTTTTTTCCTGACTAATCACAGTACTTTACCCTTGAAACAAAAGTACTGGATTTTGGCTATGCTGTTCGTGGAAATTTTCATTTAGCCTTAGACGCTTTCTATTTTCACTTTGCTATCTGGTTCTAATATACCTGGGTAGTTTTCATCAAAGTTTTCTTGAAATTTGGTATCTAGGTTATTATCATTGTTTTTATTACTTTTATTATTAATGTCATCATTATCATCATGGTTTTAGGTAGTACTCTCATTCCTAATTTATATCTCTGCATTTTAGGTCAATTATTATGATAGGATATTATTGTATTTTCTACTTTTCAGAGTTTTGAAAAAAAGCCTTTTTTTCTTGTCTCACTTGATTATTGATTTCAATTTTGTTTGATCTGATTTTCATAGAATCTTTTACTTGAATAAGATTTTATAACTCTTGTGCTTAGCTATTCATTATTCTAATTCTTTTTCTCCAGAGATCTAATTTCTTTTACCATTCTTTATCTAGAATTTTCATTTACTTTATATTATCACTAATTGATTCTTGGTTAATTTATTTGTCCAGCAATTCTAGTATGTAGTGTGGAGAGTCATACAGACAGACAGAAAAAGTGATAGAACAAACATTAGGTGATCTGTCTGTGTGTTTCTATGTATATATTATATAATTATAAATACATATATTTGCATATGTGTATCTATATGAAATCATTGGCATTTCTCTTATTTATACATTCATAGCTTTATTTTTAGAATTAGAAATTTAGGTCAGAGACAAACTTTAAAATATTCTATAACAAAAGGTAGGGACCTTTTTTGGTGTTGGTCTACCACTGATTCTCCTAGTTTGTGAGCACTGTGTTCTTTGCGTACTTCAGGAATAGTTCAGGCTGCAATGCTACCACAGCAAGGTCTGATTTAGAATATAACATAATAATTGCCTTCCTAGTCCAATCTCTATAGGTTCCCCATTTCTAGCCCCTCCCACAATTGTTATTGGATTGAAGAAACAAAACTATATCTCATCTTTCCTGACTAATATCTGGCACAAGTCTCTTTCTTCTCTGCTCATGCTCTATACAGCAACAGATTTCAGACTTCCCTGTATTGTTCCTGATTAGTGATTTGAAGGGTTTCTCTGCACTACACTTCTGGACTAGACTTTTCTTCCTTAATCTCTTCCATAGAATCTACAGTTTTCTGGGTGTCTATTTGTGTACATGTGGGTTGGAAAAATAAACTTATTAGAGTTTCTCCTTTGATTTGTTAATAATGAGTCTGGTATTCCTTTTTGTTCCTAGGTTGTAAAGTTTGGAAGAAACTGGGTGTTCTGATATTTTTTTCATATACTCATGTTGATAAAGTCTCTAAAATGGAAGACAGAGTTAGGATTCAAAAGGATCTTCACAGGTGGGAGATTTGAGCTTAATTGAAGGAGCTGAAACAAATTAAATAAATATAAAGTTTCATACTCAAATAAAAAAAATCCTCCACATATGATTTGAGACAATCTTAAATAGATAGCAGTTTGGGAGATGATGTGATATTTTTACTTGATTGTTGGCTCCCTTTTGAGTCAGCAGTGTGATGTGGCCCACACATGGTAATGTAAACTTTATTTGGATTAAGAGTGATGTAATTTCCAAGAATTGGGAGGTGATAGAACCAATGTAATCCTCCATTGCTTGATTTTATCTGAAGTATTACAGTAAGTTCTGAGTGCCTATCATTTAAGATAAACATTGATAACCTGGAGTGGGTTGAAGGAGAGTAAATTATGATAAATGGCCCGATTCCGTGACATGAGAAGACTAGTTATAATAATGTGAGAATCAGAGTATTGTAAGAATCACAATAACAAGGTATGTTTAGTCTGGAAAAAAAAGAATATGTGGGGGGGGGCAAGACCAGGCATTTCAACTGTTGAAAGAATTATCATGTAGAAGAAAGAAGAATTGTTTAGTTTAACCCCATGGAGGAGATCACATGCAAATGGTAGAAGCTAGAGAGACAACTTTAAGTTTAATGACTGTGTTTGGGGTGAGGAGGTGGGGGGGGGGATACTTCCTAAGAATTAAAGTTGTCTAAAAATGTATCGACTTGCTTCATGTAATGGCATTTTTCTCCTTCTTGGATGTCTTTGAGCAACAGCTGGTTAATCACTTCTTAGGTATGTTGTAGTAGGAATTCCCTTTGTATATATGCAGGGTTAGATTGATACTGATTCTCAAATTATATGATTCTATGAAGTGCTTACTATGTACTAGGTACGGTGCTATGTGCTGGGCATTTTGTAAGTAACAAAGGAGTACAGAGATTATCTATTTTTTCCTCATGTGCTACAAAAACTGCACCCCTTTGGTATATAGTTTATGATGATATTGCTCTACATCCTATTTATAAGTACCCTATATCCCTTCATTGTTATTTGTCTAACAATTGAAAGTCTTAGAATCTGTTATATTTCATGCATCATGGCAAAATACCATCAAGAAAAAAATTTCAGAGAGAAACTTTGAGTAATTAAAAGCCCTATACCACCTCCTAAGTGTAAACTAGTGTCTTTATACTATCCATTCCTGGGCCAAGTTATTTATCATTATGCAAGTGCTGATATGTATTAATGTGCCAGCTTTACGGATTATTCATCTGATCACATATTGTGTTCTGAACAATATGAAATCTTTTTTTCTAGTTGATTTTTCCTGTGATGGTAAAAGGTAGCTAGGAAGTTCAGGGGATAGAGTAAGGTGAGAAGAACTTGAGTTTGAATACTTTCCCATAAACTTAATAGCTCTGTGATCCAGGGCAAATCACCTTTATTATTATTATTATTATTATTGTTATTATTATTGTTGTTGTTGTTGTTATTGTTATCCATATTGGCTTTGTAACAGTTAGCTCTTATGTAGTTATTATTGATCATGTCACAATAAAATATATGTCCTTAAAAATAGAATGTTTTTAAAAGGAAGTGGCAACCAGACAGAATTTGATACTTTTATTATTAATCTTTTAAAAGGTATAAAATATTATAAACTTAATCTCATATAGAAAGATAGAGTAAATTTTTCATTGAGTTTAGTCTATTTTTTTTTAAAGCAAGCCCAAAGTCTCTTGGGGCTTACACATGTCTCCAGGCTTTTATATTTATTGTAGTTTCTCTCTCTCAATTTCTGGTGAAAGGTATTCTCAAATCATTTATAGTATTATTGTATTTGAGACTTTGAAGGGACATTCTTGGATTTGTTCTAATTTGCAGTTTCTAAAGTCATTCTCTGTAAATTTGAGTTTCCTTCTCATCTTTTCTTCCATATAACCTAGGGAAAAAAGTAAGAAAAATGAGAACATATAAGCAAGTCAGCAAGTATTTATTAAGTACCTACTATGTGTCAAGCACTATCTTCAAAAGTCAGAGCTACAAAAACTAAAGTCAACCATCCCCTGCATTCAAGAAAGTCACTTTATAACAGAACAGACAACTTGCACATGAAGAACTCCATCCACGATACTTGAAAAGCAAATCTGAGGCAACCATTGAGAGGGTGGGACTAGCATTTCTATGGACCAGGAAAAGTTTCATGTCCAAAATGGTACTTTAACTGAGATTTGAAGGAAGCCAGGAATTCTAAGATATGGAGTCAAGGAGGGAGAACTTCCAAGAATGAGGAATAGTCAGTAAAAAGCCAATTAATTAATAAGCATTGATTAAGTGCCCATTGCTTGCTGTGCTAGGAATAGGAAAGTAAAGAATAAAATAATTAATAATCTCAGGGAATTCATATTTCAAGGAAAGAGACAGTAGGTACACATAAGTATATACAGAACAAATGTGAATAATACAAATGATTATAAAGTGGTTAAATTTAAGGTAGTTTATAAGTTAAGCAACAGTGGAATTATATCAGGTGGTGTTTTGGCAGCATCTTAAGAATAATAATAATACCTAGCTTTCATACAACACTTTAAAATTTGCTAAGAAATCTGAAAAATCACATTTCATCCTCACAACAACCCTGGGTGTGTGTTCAGTTATTTCAGTTGTATATGACTCTTTGTGATCAAATTTAGTGTTTTCTTGGAATATATACTTAATTGGTTTGCCATTTCCTTCTTTAGCTTATTTTACAAAAAAGGAACTGAGGTAAACAGTGTTCAGTGACTTGCTCATTGAACCTGAGGTGAGATTTAAACTCATGAAGCTGAGACCCAGTACTTTATCCACTATGCCACCTAACTCTGGGAGGTAGGTGCTAATATTGTCCCCAATTCACAGGAGGGAAACCTGAGGCAGGAAGTGGTTACTTGAGTTACATAGAGTCACATGACTGATGCCAAAAGCAGGACATTATAAATTTTACCTTGGTATAGTTGATCAACTCACTCTGTGGGTGGAGGCATTTCCCAGCCCTGAGCCACAGCTGCCTTTGTTGCCAAAATTCTTCTTAAAGAGATAGTACCTCGTTTTGGCCCACCAGCCCGCATTGATTCGGACAAAGGCACACATTTTACTGATTCAATTTCATCCCAAATCTACTCTTTCTTGGGAGTAACTCCAAAATTCCACACACCCTACCATCCACAAAGTTCAGGCCAAGTTGAACGTATGAATAAAGAGCTTAAGAGTATGATTGGCAAATTATGTACTGAAACCCATTTGAAATGGCCTGATGTTCTACCATTGGCATTATTCTATCTACGCAGTAGACCAAGAGGAGAACTTCATGTATCTCCTTATGAAATGCTCTTGTATCCAATTTTAAATCTCACAGTTTGGCCAAACTGTGAGATTTAAAATTGGATACAAGAGCATTAAACTCCCCTTTAACCTTTCCCTTATTTATCTCCCAGACCAGTAAGTGGAAGAAGCCTCTGATCTTTAGTTGGAACTTTTATTGTTTGGAAATTACAAGGTGATGTTGATTAGAGAGATAGGAAAGTAGAAATACAAACAAATAGTCTTAGATCTAAGCTTAGTCTATATTCCGTATAGAACTCACCAAAAACCCAAGGCCACCTCTGAGGTTGAGAACCACTTCAAGCACATGCTGTTACGGAGAACTGGCCAAGTCAAACCTGAGTCAGTGTCTGTGTGTGTAGCGCAACCAGCTTTTTTTTTTTTTTTTCAGTCTTACTGAACCTGAAAAATCAGGTTGGAGTTAGATTATAAAAAGGCTTTTAAATCTAACCAGAGGCACATGCATTTTATTACAGAAAACAAATGGAGAAATTGGAGTTATCTTAATATTAGAATGGCATGGTGATATCTTCTCTTAAGGAATATTGCTTTAATAGAACTTTTGTAAACAAATTGTAGTAGGAAACATCTTGAAATAAGGAAGTAAATTAGGAGACAGAATAGTGTGGTTGGGAGAATGAAATGAGAACTGTCTGACCTAAGGTTTGGTTTGGGTGAATAGAGAAAAATGGTAAGGGATGAGAGGTGTGATGGTAGAAGTGGCAAGCTTTGGCAATGAATTGGATATGTGGCTTGAAGAATGAGAAATCAAGGGTAATGCCAAGTCTATAAAATCAGGTGACATGTTGAGTTTAAGATATCTCTGGTACTTCCAGTTAGATATGTCTAGGGGCAGCTTGGTGGTACAGTGGATAAAGCACCAGCCTTGGATTCAGGAGGACCTGAGTTCAAATCCGGCCTCAGACACTTGACACACTTATTAGCTGTGTGACCCTGGGTAAGTCAGTTAAGCCTCATTGCCCTGCAAAGGGGAAAAAAATGTCTAACAGGTGATGCATGATATAGTAATGAAGTTCAGGGGAGAGATGAATGCATATACAAATGTGTGAGTCATCTTCATAGAGATAATAATTAAACTCATAGTAACTGAAGAGGTCACTGAGAGAGAATGAAAGTGTAGAAAGGGAAGGGGACTAGGGCAGAGCCTTAAAGAAGACCTGCAGCTAGGGAATGCGATATGGATGATTAGTAGGAAAAGGATAATAAAAACTGGTTAGACAGGTAAAGAGAGAAACAGAAAACTAGAATAGTCTTTCTTCCACTTTCTATTTCTCTAAATCTTCCTGAAAGTCTTTGACATCCCCATTACCTCCCAAAAAATTTCCTTGATCTCTAATTTTCTCTGATTCAGCAGCTAGGTAGTACAATGAGTACAATGTTGTGCCTGGAATGAGGAAGAATCATATTCATGAGTTCAAACATGGCGTCAGATACTTACTAGCTATGTGACCTTGGGCAAGTCCCTTAACCCTGTTTGCCTCATTCACCACATCTGTAAAATGAGCTAGAGAAGGAAATACCAAACCTCTCTAGTACTAATCTTTGCCAAGAAAACCACACATGGGGTCATGAAATGTTGGACAACACTAAACAAACACAACTCATTCCTTATAGCACATATAGTCTGCACAAAGTAATTTAACACTATTATATTGTGTTTTCTATTCACTGTTGATCCATTCTTTTCTCCTCAAGTAGCTTGCCCTTGAGGGCATGGAGATTCTTAAGCCTCCACAATGTTGAGAGTACACTAGATGCCGCATAAATACTTTTAAAATTTATATTGATTGATCATGAAGGTCAGTCTAATAGTAAAAATAAAAGGAAAGAATCTATTTGTATTTCTAGCAAAAAAAAAAACACAATAGAATGTATTAAGTTGGTTTTCACTCCATACCCATACCTGACCCCTTTTGTGAATACTTACAGTTCCTTCCAACAAAGAGGTCCAGATAGAGATAATAGGAAGGCAGTTATGCAAACCTAATGTCCCTGATCTGGAAAGACTTAGTATTACTATGGGGGTGATTGTGAAGGCCTGCTGGGCAATCATTTTGGTGCAATTCTAAAACATAAAAGGAAACTATAGGTTCTGCTCTTATGTGTATTTGAGCCTTTCACCAGAAAGCCTTCTTTGTGTAGCTATTTTTAATTTCGTAGGCTTCTTATTAAACATTTACTGCTTTCAGGCTCTCTCTGGTCTTGCTGCTTTGTACAAAGTTGAGATTGGTTACTGTTTGTTATCTCTTGTTTCTACTTCCCCTTCTTAACAAATCGTGCTTATTCATTGATTATTCCTACAGATGAATATTTAGCTACATGACTCATAGAGGAATTTTTTAAAATCTGTTTATGGGGCCATCTCTAGGGTACTTAGAATTCAGGAAGTCAACCCAAGCTCTGGGCTTTTGCTGACCAAATTTTACCAGTTATTTATCAGCAACTCATTGATGCAGCCAGGGGATTGTCAGCTGGTTAAAGAAAAAGGAACCTGAGACATGCATTACTAACTTGAAATATACCAAAAGGATTAAAACCTATTGTCTTCATGAAGGCAATGGAATGAGACATCTATCTACTTCACTCACTTCTATCCTTACCACAGGCCTTGTCCTATACTTCTCTACTTCTCTCTCTCTCTCTCTCTCTCTCTCTCTCTCTCTCTCTCTCTGTATATACATATACATATACACACATATATGCATATATATGTATGTGTATATGTATTTATACAAATGTAGAATTTATTTATTTTGTATATATTTCTTGAAGGGGGGATGAGTTCAAAGCCCACCCCTGAAATTTACTTCACCTATGATATTGGGGAAGTCATATACCCCTATTAGACCTGTTTACTCAAATAAAATGCAGAAATTGGAGTAGATATGACCATTAACTCATGATTCTCTGGTTCAATTTTCCCTGACCTTATTCTCCACCTATTTGGGTAATCAAAAATATCATCAAATAGTAATTGAGGGCCTCTAGCCTACTTAGTTATATACAAGACAGATGGGGGTGCTCCCATATAAGAAGAAGCTTCCCGTCATATTTTTCAGTGATCAGAATGATTATTTCCCTGCAAAGGAGGTCAGATATAAATCATTTATTTAGTACTTATCATTTGTTAGACACTGTTAAACACTGGGGAAACAAACTCAAACTAATAGAAATACAATTCCTACAGTCAATGAGCTTACATTCTAATGAGAGCAGATAACATTTTTAAAAGAGTTGACCAGTTTGTGTATGGGTAGGAAAAGGGTAGCTGTGTTGTAAGGATTTTCATGAAATTTGGGAGAGTAAAAAAGCAGAATCCAGAGAACCAAGCATGAAAGCCACAATTTAGGCCCTTGGAAGGAACTTACCAAATGGGAGGACAAGAATGGTAGGGAGATGTTCTTAGGTAAGAAGGCAGCTGAGGTGTCTAGTGTCAAAGTCTAGGAAGTCAAAACCCCAACAAGAAGGGAAACAATGACAAGGGATTATTGTTCACTGATAAGTGTGAATGTTACTAGAAATGTTCTTTGGTCTGTTTTCCACCAAGCCTCTGTATCTAGTGTTGATATTAAACCAATTGCAAGATCATGGACCAGAATTTCCTTGCTTTTCTGAATTTTAAAATCTCTTACTAAATTAACTCAGAGTAAATGAGAAGCCATTTTAATGCATTTGTGTTTGTTCAGTCATTTTAAAATGCTGGCTTTCCTTGAAAGAGTATTCTGTGTATTTTATTCTCAGATATGTCCCACATGAATGCCTTGCCTATGTCCTGATGCACTCAATCATAGGGATTTGCTAAACTAGAGTTAAAAGCAGTTATAGCAGTAATTAGGAGTTCAGGTCCAATCCTAAATAAAACACACTAACTGCATGGACAAAGGTTCAGAGTATCAGAATTAATTTTCTTTTTTAATGATTGAAAATGAATTATCTCCATTTGGGATTCAGAAAATCTATTTACCTTCTTCAAAAAAGGAGAGCTTTTCCATTAAAATTGGTAACAGATCAGAATTGCAGTACAGCATTTCAGGTACCAGCTTCTATGTAGAAGTAGATTTAGCTCAAAATGTTACAGATTTTCTACAAGAAAAGGAAAAAAGGAAATCTCTTATAAATAACTATCAAGAAATTCATGCTTGTTATATTCTTGTACCTACCATTTGGCACTCTGCAAGAGGCAATTTCACTTTTATGGATGAAAAGTGGACTCTAAAAGATATGTACTTTACTTGGCATGCTCTCAAGAGAAGCTTCAGATTCACAGAAGCTTGGTAACTTTTTTAATGTTTCCAAATGTCTTTGAAAATCTCCATTTCTTGCATTGGACTAAAAAAAGTGGAAATAAAATATTTAAAGGGTACTTATGAGAAATTCTATGGTAACTCCAATATCTTTCACATACATACATATAGACACATATATACATCTGTATGTATGTATATTTGTGTATATACATATATGTATTATTTAACCTAAAATTAGTTGAGAAATGAGATGCATCGACTAATTGGGAGAAATGAAGGAAAAGAAAGAAGGAAGGAAGGAAGGAAGGAAGGAAGGAAGGAAGGAAGGAAGGAAGGAAGGAAGGAAGGAAGGAAGGAAGGAAGGAAGGAAGGAAGGAAGGAAGGAAATTCTGTTTTTTATTTTACACTTCCAATTGACCATATGTCTTTGAAAATGTAGGAGTCTGGTTATCGTTAAAATATTTGAAAACCTAACAAATCATGGCAATAGGAGAAAGCATGTACTACTCTGCTACTTCATGAAGTTCAACAAGGAGTGAGGGTCTCATTTTAATGAAATAAGGAAAGAATTGCAAATGTAGCAGTGAATAAGATAGAATTGCAATGATCATGTTTCTGTCATATCCATTGAATACTCAAAGTGAAAGCTGTTATGCCTTCTAAAAGAGATGGTAAAAAAAAAAAAGGCTTGAGGAATACTTTGTCATGCTTAAAATTATCTCCAGAAAATTAGGTATTTCTTATAAAAGAAAACTGAAAAAAGGGTTCACTGACAAATATATAACACAAAGAACCTGAAAAGTAGAAAACAAAAAGGATTCCTAGTATTTATCAGAATGGAGAAAACAAGAAGAATGTCAAGTGGAGAACAAAAGGAAGAAAAAATATATTGAACATTTGGAGTTAAGAAACAAATGAACTTTTTCCTGAAGAGGATGAAGCAACGCTTATCCAGCCAGGAATAATGCTGCGTATTCACAAGGTCTACCAAGTGAGATATCATCTATAAGGGTCAGAGGAAGAAGACAAGAGAAGTGATAGTTGGTGATTCTTTTCTAAGGAATATCAGGGAAGCTATTTGTCAACCTGTTAACAACAATAGAGGTCCAATGACATTCTTGGGATGTGAAATTGTGAAAAAGAATTTCACATAAGTTTTCAAATCAGATGTCTATTACTCAATTATATTAGTTCATGTGAGCAAAATGGTCGTGCAAGAAGGAACCTAAGAAGCATTCTTTTAAAGATTATGAAGACTTTGGCAAGAAAATGAAGACCTTAGGCAAGGGTTCTTAAATTTGTATGTATCATAGACCCCTAAGGCAGTGTGGTGAAGCTTAAGAATCAATTCTCAGAATAATGTTTTTTAATTCATAAAACAAAATAAATAGGATTACAAAGTAGATTATTTATATAGAAACAAAGAATATTAAAATATTTAAATGCATATTATTTATATATAGCATTACTTGTTTGTTTTTAGCTTTAAGTTCCAAACTCTGTCCCTTCCTCCTCCCCCTTCCTCACTCATTTAGAAAACAAGCAATATGAAAATATTAAAATACTTTAGAAAGCAATAACATAGACCCCAAATTAAGAATGCATGCCTTTGGAGGATATGTAATATTTTACAATGCAAAAACCCTGGATGAGTAAATAATATTTAGGAAGTTTAGAAGATTATTTCCTTATTAAGAAGACAATATCTGACAAATGAGGATTTCATTTCTTCTGCATGACTTACAATATAGGAATCACAGATCTCTAACTAGGCATGGAGTATACATTAAATGCTATTAAAATATATTACCGGCCTGTTGTGGGGTGGGGAGTAGGTAATGGTTCTCCCCGGGGCTTGGCAGGGGGTGGGGGAGGGACGGGTTGGAGCCTCCCCCGCAGGGCCTGTAGCCCGAGCCTAACTAGGATCAGAATCGGGGGTCGGACGCCGGGGTGAGTGTGAATTCCCCTGGCCAGCCATGAATGGGCAAGCAGACATTGAGGTGGACTACAAGAATACCGGAACCTGAAACTGAAACAGAAGCTCAAATTCCTAATCTATGAGCATGAGTGTTTTCAGGAGGATCTGAGGAAGGCGCAGAGAAAGCTGCTGAAGGTGTCCTGGGACGAATTTCCTTTTGGATCATCTTCTGCAGTATGAAAATGTGGATGAAGACTCTTCTGATTCAGATGCCACAGCATCCTCAGAGAACAGTGAGACAGAGGGCATACCCAAACTCACTGAGACACCAGCCCCCAAGAGGAAAAGAAGTCCCCCTCTGGGGGGTGCCCCATCCCCCTCTGGCCTTTCACTACCCCCATCCTGAGGGTTTCCCCAGCAAGCCTCCGGGGGGGCCCTCTCCGTACGTGAGCTCACTGGCCTCCCCCCTATATTCCCCCTTCCCCTCCAACTACTTGGCCCTGCAGCTGCCTGAGCCCAGCCCCCTGAGACCCAAGCGGGAGAAACAGCCCGCCTGCCCAGGAATCTCAGGATGGCAGTGGGGCCATCTGAGTGTCCAGTGGGGGGTTCACTGATCTTCCCAGGCCGGGGAGCTGGTGGTGCTGGTGTAGGGACAACTCTGGCCCCACTGTGGCCTCCTAAGCTGCCCCCACATACCATCCTGAGCACCGTACCTCGCCAGATGTTCAGTGATGCAGGGAGTGGAGACGATGACCTGGATGGCGAGGATGACCTCGTGATTGACATCCCTGAATGACCACCTACCCATGCCCTTCCCTCCCTTCAGGTGGCAGTGGCAACAGAAGCAGCAAAGACCAAGAGTGGTGTGTTTTTGGAGACATTTATTGATGTCCAGTCTTATTGGTCTGGCCATTGACAATCAGAAGAGGTGTAAACATGCAGCAAGGTGCCCCCAAAGAAGAGGCGGGGAGGCAGCCCCCAGCCCTGAAAGCGGGGACATGCCACATTTGGATTTACAGCCCGTGGTGTGCAGGGAAGGCAGATGGACTCCAGAGGTCAGCACAGGGCTTCCTTGACCCCTGCTGCCATATGCTTTGCCTTCCTCTTGTCCTGGATGGAGCCAAAAGAAAAAGGAGCAGCCAAGGGGGCCTCTGCCTCCCCTTCCCAAAGGCAAAGACCCCTACACAAGCTACCATTTTAATGGGGCAGCTAGATAGGGCTAGTTTTTGTTTTGTGTTTTTGTTTTTGTTTTTTTTACTGTAGACTTTTATTAAAGGGGTGCTGGGTGGTTTTATTTTGTTTTCTGAAATTTTCTCCCTCCTTAACCCCCTCCTAATCGGGTCTACCTCCCACTGTAAGGAGTTTTTCCATGGCAGGTTGGAGAACTGGATGAAAGGAGAAATGACCTGGTTGGGGGGAGGGAGCAGGGCAATAAATTCTCTCCCTCCCCTTGCAAAATATATATATAATCAAAGGGGGCCACTAGGTGGCACAGTGGATAAAGCTCAGGCACTAGATTCAGGAGGACCTGAGTTTAAATCTGACATCAGATACTTGACACTTACTAGCTCTGTGACCCTGGGTAAGTCACTTAACCCTCATTGCCGTGGAAAAAGAGAGAGAGAGAGAAGAGAGACAGACAGAGACAGAGACAGAGAAAGAAAAGAATGTATTATCTTAGTAAGGGAGGCAGAGCCAAGATGGTGGAGGAAAGGCAGTGACTTCCTGGAACTCTCCCCCCAAATCCCTCCAAATTCTTTCAAATAATGCTATAAGACAATTCGTGGAGCAGCAGAATGCACAAAAGGATGGGGTGAGATCATTTTCCAGCCAAAGACAACTTAGAAGGTCAGCAGGATTGGTCTATTGTATCAGGGTAAGAGTGGAGTATAGATGACCACGCCAGCACAGATCCAGCCCCAAATAAGCTGCCCCAGAGAAAAAGACATTGGAAGCCTCAAATCTGGTACAGTGGCAGCTGATACTAGAACTCAGCTCAGGGATCAGCAAGGGGTTTGAGCAGTTGGTGGGGAGGAAGATTACAGGGCTCTCTGCTGGCACTGAAGTAGGACTCTTGTTTTGCCCATGTGTGGACCTAGGAAGCAGTCGGATGATGGCCCAGGTTGGGGGAGGGGGGAGTGCAGGTAAACTGGAACTTAGAGCCATAGTGAAACAGAATTCTGTTCCTGGGTTAAAGGGCAAGCAGGCCTGTGGTTGCTTGCAGACCAAAGTACAGGCCAGGAAAGTTGTGAACATACCTCTCCTTAAATCATGCCACCTTGGACCCACTGAAGCTTGGGACAGTGCATCTTGGATGCAGTTTCCAACTTTAAGAAGGAGTTAAAAGTAAAGAAATAGGCTAGAAAAATAAGCAGACAGAAAAAAATACTGACCCTAGAAAGTTTCTTTAGTGACAAGGAAGATCAAAATACACCCTCAGAAGAAGATAAAAAATTCAAAGCTCCTACATCCAAAGCTTCCAAAAAAAAAAAATATGAATTGGTCTAAGGCCATAGAAGGACTTTGAAAATAAAGTAAGAGAGGTAGAGGAAAAAAGAGAAAGTGAAATAAGAATGATGTAAGAAAATCATGAAAAAAAAACCTCAACAGCTTAAAAAGCATAATTGGCCAAATGGAAAAGGGGGTATAAAAGCTCTCTGAAGAAAATAATTCCTTAAAAATTAGGACTGAAAAAATGGAAGCTAACGATGTTATAAAAATCAAGAAGCAATAAAGCAAAATCAAAAGAATGAAAAGGAAAAGGAAACAACTGACCTAGAAAATAGATCTAGAAGAGATAATTTGAAAATTATTGGACTAAGTGAAAGCCATGACCAAAAAAAGAGCTTAGACATCATCTTCCATGAAATTGTCAAGGAAAATTACCCTCATATTCTAGAAGTAGAAGGTAAAATAGAAATTGAAAGAATCAGCCGGTCACCTCCTGAAAGAGATCCCAAAATGAAAACTTCCAGGAATATTATAACCAAATTCCAGAGCTCCTAGGGTGAGGAGAAAATATTGTAATCAGCCAGAAACAATTCAAGTATTGTGAAGCCACAGTCAGAACAACACAAAATCTAACAGCTTCTACATTAAAGGATCTGAGTGCTTAGGATATGATGTTCCATAGAACAAAGGAATTGAGATTACAACTAAGAATCTCCTACCCAGCAATACTGATTATAATCTTTCAGGGGAAAATATGGGACTTCTGTGAAAAAGAGGACTGTCAGGCATTTGTGAAAAAAAAAAGATCTAAACTGAATAGAAAATTTGACTTTCAAATACACAACCCTAGAAAAGCATAAAAAGGTAAACAGGCAAAACAAATCATGAGGGAGGTTAAAAGGTTAACCTGTTTTCATTCTTACATGGGAAGATGATACTTCTAAATCATAAGATCTTTCTCGGTACTGGGGTAGATTAATCTAGTATATTTAGACAGAGTGCACAGGTGTGAGTTGAATATGAAGGGATGATATCTTGTAAAAAATAAAATTAAAGGGTGAGAGAGTAATGCACTGGGAGAAAGGGAAAAGGAGAAGTAGAATGGAGTAAAGTATCTCACATAAAAGAAGCAAGAAAAAGCTTATGGAGTGGAGGGGAAGATGGGGTAAGTGTGGGGCAGTGAGTGAGCTTAACTCTCATTAGAACTGGCTCAAAGAGGGAAAAGCATACACACTCAATTGGGTATAGTAATCTATCTGACCCTGTAAGAAAGTAGGTGGTGAAGGGGATAGGAAGAGGGGGAGGGTGGTAAAAGAAGGGTGGGCAGATTGGGAGAGGGGCAGTCAGAATCATAGCAAATTTGAGAAGGAATAGTGTGAAAAAAATTAAAAATAGAGTAAATGTCATGGGGAGGGTATAGGATAGAGGAAAATATAGTTAGAAATATTAATTTGTGGGAAAAAATTGAAGCAAGTTTGTCTGATAGGTCTCAGTTCTCAAACATTTAGAGAACTGACTCAAATTTGTCAAAATAAGAGCCATTCTCCAATTGATAGATGATAAAAAAATATGAATTTTTCAGATCAAATGATCAAAGGTACCTTTAGCCTTATAATAAAATGCTCTAACTCACTATTGATTGGAGACATGCAGGTCAAAACAATTCTGGGGTACTAGCTCATACCTATTGGATTGCATAATATGACAGCAGAGGAAAATGACAAATGTCGTAGGAGATGTGGGGAAAGTGAGATATTAATACACTCTTGGTAAAGTTGTAAACTGATTCAAACATTGCGTACATCAATTTGGAGCTATGGCCAAAGTAATATAGAATCATGCATACTCTTTGACCTAGTAATACCACTACTATTTTGGGATCCAAAAAGAGAGTAAAAAAAAAATATTGGATTTGAAATTGAGGAGATGCTCATCAATTTGGGAATGTCTTAACAAATTGTTGTATGAGATTATAATGGAACATTATTGTGCTGTAAAAAATGATGAGCAGGATGTTATCAGAAAAACATGGAGATACTTACATGAGCTGATGCCAACTGAAATGTACTGTGTACAAAATAACAGCAATGTTGTGAAATGATCTGCTGTGAATGATTTGGTTATTTTCAGCTGTACAATTATCTAGGATAACTCTGAAGGACTTATAGAAAATGTAATCCATCTCCAGGGAAATAACTGTTGGTGTCTATATACAGATTGAAGAATAATTTTTGCTAGTTCCTTTTTCTAATGTTTTTTGTTTGTTTTCTTTCACCACCTGACTAATATGGAAATGTTTTGCATGACTACATATGTCTAACTTATATTGAATTGCTCGAGTTCTTAAGGGGGTGGGAAGGGGGGGAGAAAGATAATTTGGAACACATTTTAAAAATCAACATTAAAATTTGTTTTTACATGCAATTTGGGGAAAAATAAAATTCTAAATAAATGGGGCAAGAAGTTTATATTATTCTGGTATAGCCAAGATGGCAGAGACAAACCAGGATGTTGTCTGAGCTCTCCCAAGTTTCCTTCCAAAGCAACATTTAATCAAGCATCTAAATGGATTCTGGAGTTAAAGAACCTACAAAATGACAGAGAAAAACAATCTTCTAACTTGAGATACTTAGAAGACTTCAGGAAAATCTGTCTCAATTGGGCAAAAGGGGAGCACCGTCCACTGCAGAACACTGCAGAGGGTGTCTGGACAATTCAGCAGAAGGCTGTTGGCCACAGCACAGATCTACAGCTGAGACCCCTTGGTCCTGGTCAGCAGGCTACTGGTGCAGCAGGCCATTTGTGATATACCCCATCCCCAGCTGAGAGGGCAAACTGACAGCTAGAGAGCCACCAACAGGACAGGCATGATTAAGCCAAATCATCCAAGTGAAGGGAGCAAGCCTAGAGCTGTGAGGAATAAGCAAATTTCAGAAGCCTCAGAGCAGAAATCCAGTGACCAGACCCCTATACTCCAGCACAAAAATCTAGCAACAGTGGCACCTGTGCTCTAGGGGAAGACCTTAACTTTAAAAGTTTAAAAAAAAGCTAAAATATGAGTAAGAAACAGAAAAGGACCCATACCATAGAGATCTTCTATGGTGACAGGGAAGACCAAAACGCGAACTCAGATGAGGACAATACTGTCAAAGTGGCTACAGGTGGAGCCTCAAGGAGGGATATGAATTAGTCTCAAAACCAAAAATTCTTGGAAGAGCTCAAAAATGAATTAAAAAATCAAATAAGAGAGGTAGAAGAAAAATGGGAAAAGAAATTAGAGAAATGAGAGTTACACACACACAAAAAAATACCAAAAAAGGAAAAAAAAAAAGGAGTCACCAACTTGGAAAAGGAAGCACAAAAAATGGCTGAAGAAAATAATTCTGTAAAAAATACAATTGAACCACATGGGAGGAAGATGGCCAAATGGAAAAGAGGTACAAAGGCTTACTGAAGAAAATAATGCTTTAAAAATTAGAACTGCAGTTAGAAACTAGTGACTCCATGAGACACTAGGAATCAGTCAAACATAATCCAAAGAATGAAAAAAATAGAAGAAATCATGAGGTACCTAATCAGAAAGACAACTGACCTGGAAAATAGTTCCAGGAGAGGTAATTTTAAAATTATTGGACTACCTGAAAGCCATGATCAGAAGAAAAGTCTAGACATCACATTCCAGGAAATTATAAAGGAGAACTGTCCTAATGTTGTAGAATCAGAGTATAAAATAATCATTGAAAGAATCCCATGATCACCTCCTGAAAGAGATCCCAAAAAGAAAACTCCGAGGAATATTATAGCCAAATTCCAGAGTTATCAGGTGAAGGAGAAAATACTCCAAGCAGCCAGAAAGAATCAATTTAAATATCATGGAGCCACAGTCAAGATTGCTCAGGACCTGGAAGCTTCAACATTAAAGGATTGCAAGGCTTGGAATGATATTCCAGAAAGCAAAGGAGCTTGGACTGAAGCCAAGAATCTATTACCCAGCAAAACTGAGCATTCTCTTTCAGGGAAAAGATGTACATTCAATGAAATAGAGGAGTTTTAAGGTTTCATGATGAAAAGATGAGAACTAAACAGAAAATTTGATCTTCAAATCCAAGACTGAAGAGTAATATAAAAAGGTAAACAGAAAAAAAGTTATTCATTAAGGTTAAACTGTTGATATCCCTACACAGAAAGACAATAGTTCTAACTCTTGAGAACTGTATCTCTATTTGGGCAGATAGAAGGAGTATAAATAGAGGGTATAGTTATAAATTGGCTTTGCTGTGATGTTAAGGGGTAGGAAAATGGAGGATACAGGGAGAAGAAGAAATGGGACATAGAATGGGGTAAATTATATCACCTGAAGTAAAGAATATATTATCCTAGTGTCTTACAGTTATAATTCAAGGGTCTTAGAAAAGAAAAGAAAAAGGAAAAACGTTGCCTACATTCACCCATTAAGCTAGATATAGAAACAGTTGCATTATAGGGAGAGGAATAGTAGACAATCAGAAGGTTACAGCATCCGTCCATGAATGGAAACAATCAGATAACAAAAATTCACCGAATGTTGGAAACCAAAGAGAGGAACTAGAGTTCCTAGCATAAGAAGGACAATGCTTTTGTCAGATTAGATGTGTGACTAGAATATAGATTTGAGAGAATATATCTCATTCAAAAGAAACAAGATAGATAATATGTAGGAAGGAAGGATGAATAGCATTGATTATTAAAAAATTCTCGAGAGAAGTATGGTGGAAAGCAGTTTATAAAGATGAGAGGCAAAAACAGAAATAATATCAACAATGGAATATCTAACTAGTCACATGAACAGAAAGAAGAAATGTATAAGGAGTTCAGGAAAACCATTCAAAAACTGGATATAGAGGTGTGATACATTAATAATGAAGGATTCCAGTTACCACTATATCTTCTGAAGTGCTATCTCTGTCAAAAGCAGAACACATAATAGTTTATTGTTAGTAAAATGAACATTTTTTCTTTCAAAAAGCAACTGAGAAAGACAATTAATTTTAGCATAAGTATCAGAAACAAGGAAAAACTGTATCATGAGAAAGAAATTATGAAAACCTTGCAAAGAATTGTCCACTAGAATTTGTGACAGAGAATGATGCAAATATTGGGCATAGAGTTATAAAACTTAGATTTTAGTAGAATATGGCATTGTCAATGGCGTTTAGATTTCTGGAACACAGATTAAAATATAGGAATCACTTATTTTCAACATAAAGAAAGTATTGAGGTAAAGAGTGGACTGAAGTTAGAAAAGGGAAGTTATCTAGTTATCTCACATAAGATATGGAGGTCTCATGAATGAAATTTTAAGAAACAAAGAATCCACTGAAGCAGAAAAAAGTAAGAATTTTGCATAGAAATTAATGTAGATACTCAAGGATTTCACCAATAAATTCAGGGAGTAAAGTGGATCAATAATAAAATAAAGATAGAAGCAAAGAATGTAGTAGATCAGGGATAGAAAAAACATATTCTGAAGGTATAGTATAAGGAATTCTAACTATCAGGCTAAGTTAAGGCAGGTGAGGAAAGTTATGCATGACAAAAAGTGAAGAACTAACTCAAGAAGAGGATCAAAACTCTAAGATTTCTTCAGCTACATCATCTTTATTCCACTTCAGATATCAACTCATTGTCTCCATTCCATCCTCTTATTAGAATGGGACTCCATGCCCTATAGCCATCATGAAGTTTGAAAAGCCAAATTTAATCTTATCTTACATAGTTGCAAACATCTAATAATGTCCAGAACATTCTCAATCAACATACACCTTGCCCTGATTTTGAGGTCCTCATCGCTGCTTTGTGTTTTGTCTTTCCCATTAGAATGTAAGATTCTTGAATTCAGAGATGTTCTTGGTTGTTTTTATATTCCCAGCAGAGCATTTGCCACTGTTATTGACAATAAGTGTTTATTCACTGTGCTTCTCCTACCATCTCTCTCTGTCTCTGTGTCTCTCTCTGTCTCTGTCTGTATGTCTGTCTTTCTCATATTGAGTAAGGGATATAGCCATTTCTTATGATATATAGAAAAAAATACTAACCAATGATGAAGAAAAGTTAGGCTTATCTCATTCTTATTTTTCTTTCTCTATTCAATGTTATTCAATCTAGAAAGAACAGAAGAAATGGCAAATAGGGACTTGATATCCAAAATAATTTAAGAGATAGTAAAGAAGAAAAAAAGCACTCAAGCTTGATAAATTCAAAGTCATCAGGCCCAGATGAAGTTCATCCTAGTATCTTGAAAGAGTTGATGGATTTGATTGCTGAGCCACTTTCAGAGATCTCTGAAAGAACGGAAAATGGGAAAAATGCCAAATGACTGGAAAAAATTAAAGTAACTAGTGGTAATGAATCTTTATGATGAATCTTATGGATATTTTCTCAGAATAAAGTTTATAAGTAATTGAAGAAATAGCTAAATATCAATTAGAGATTATTGAAGCTAAAAATGTATTTTCCCCTTCTAAATTCACAGAAAATTTGAAATCTATCCATGGATCACTTATTGTACTGTGGGCCTAGGTTAAGAGCCTCTGTATAATGTTAGTGAGAAACCATTTAGAAAATAAAAGAATGGGGGACAAAGCTAAGGTGCCAGAGGAAAGGCGGCGACTCTGCTGAGCTCTCCCCAGAGACCTTCCAAATACCTTCAAATAATGACATAAGAAAATTCCTGGAGCGGAAAAACCCACAAAAGGTCAGGATGAAATAATTTTCTGGCAAAAAACAATTTAGAAGTTTAGCAGGACAGGTCTGTCACACCTGGGAGCACAGTCCTTGGCAGCTGAAGCCCAGAAAACCAAGAACAGGCATGGGGAGCCACTGAATCATCATCAGCAGCAATTGATTCTGTAATTCAGGCCACAGAGGGAAAGAGGGTCAAAGAATTGGTAAGATGGATATTGAAGAGGTGTTTTTCCTAGCACTGAGGCAGGATTCAGTCCATACCAGGTCCAGATCACAGGTTTGGCTGATGGTCCCAGGCCAGGGAAGAGCATAAGCACACAAGAGTTTGCAGAAACAGTGGAGCAGGATGTTCCTCATCGTTCAAGGGCAGAAAAGCAGACTGACAATTACTTGGAAACCATAGCACAGGCCAGGAAAGTAGTAAATACACCTCTCCTTATATCATCCCACCATGGAAGAACTGAAAACTTATAAATCTCTAGAATTATCTCTGAAAACCACTGCTGCATGAAACCTCTGAAGCTTGGTACAGTGGACCCTCCACCCTGGAAGCAATTCCCCACTTTAACAAAGAGTTAAAAGTCAAGGGGAAAAGGCTGGGAAATGAGCAAACAGAAAAAAAAAAAAAAACATTCTTACCATAGAAGGACAAGGAAGATCATAACATACCTTGAGAAGAAAATAAAAAAGTCAAAGCTCCTACATCCAAAGCTTCTAAGAAAAATATTAATTTGTCTTAGGCCATAGAATGCTCAAAAAGGACTTTGAAAATAAAATAAGAGAGGTAGAAGAAAAATAGGAAGTGAAATGAGAGTGATGCAAGAAAATCATTGAAATAAAAAGTCAACAATTTAGTAAAGGAGACAACAAAAAATACTGAAGAAAATAACATTAAAAACAGAATAAGTCAAATAGTCAAAAGCCATTAATTAAATTAAGGGGTGAGAAAAGCAGACTAGGCCAAATGGAAAGGAGATAAAAAAAGCTCACTGAAGAAAATAACTCCTTAAAAATTAGCATTGAGCAATGGGAGTTAATGACTTTATGAGAAATTAAGAAACAATAAAACAAAAGCAAAAAATTGAAAAAACCAAAAGGTAATGTGAAATATCTCAATGGAAAAACTATTGACCTAGAAAATGGATCCAAGAGAGGTAATTTGAAAATTATTGGATTACCAAGAAAGTCATGGTCAAAAAAAGAGCCTAGACACCATTTTTAAGAAGTTGTCATGGAAAACTGCCCTGATGTCCTAGAAACAGAAAGTAAAATAGGAATTGAAATAATCCACCAACCACCTTCAGGAAGAGATTTCAAAATAAAAACTCCCAGGAATATCATAGCCAAATTCCAGAGTTCCTAGCTCAAGAAGGAAATATTGCAAGAAGCCAAAAGCAAAAGGAAAAACAACAAAACAATTCAAGTATTATGGAGCTACAGTCAGGATAACACAAATTTAGCAGCTTCTACATTAAAAGACCAGAGGGCTTGGAATATGAAATTCTGGAGGGAAAACAAATTGGGATTACAACCAAGAATCACCTGCCCATAAACCTGAGTGTAATCTTTCAGGGGGGGAAATGGTGATTCAATGAAAGAGAAGACTTTCAGGCATTCATGATGAAAAGGCCTGAGCTGAACAGAAAATGTGACTTTCAAATATGAGACTCAAGAGAAGCATAAAATTGTAAACAGGAAAATTAAATCATGAGGGATATTAAAGAGAGTAAACTGTTTACATTTCTACATAGGAAGATGATACTTGTAACTCACAAGATTTTTCCCATTATTATGGTAGCTTGGTGGAGTACATTTAGACAGAGGGAACAGGTGTGAATTGAATATGAAGGGGTGATATCTTCAAAAAATAAAATTAAGGGGTGTGGTAAAATATGAAAGTTTTTAACAGTCGGTTAGGATAACTGAAAGACGCCAGTTTTTCAAGGACCACCCTTTTGGGGAGGAGATGAACAGTCCGCCTGCTGCGCATGTCAGACTGCCTGCCGGGTAGAGTCCGCCTGCTGCGCATGTCAGACTGCCTGCCGGGTTTTTTGGACTTCCGGGGTGGAGAGAACGAGTGTGGCCTTTTTGCCGGTTTGGCGGGACTCCTGGCGGCGCGGCACAGACGGTCTGACTCACTCCAAAGGTGGCCTAAATCGGTTTGGTGAGTTTTTATAAGGAATATAGACTAAGCCTAGATTTAAGACGATTTGTACTGTATTTCTATTTTCCTATCCTTCTAATCAACAACACCTTATATACAATAAAGGCTCTATCTAGAAAACCAGAAGCTTCTTCCATTTACTAGTCTGGGAGATAAATTAAGGGAAGGGTTAAGTAGGGGAGATTTATGATCTAATATCCAATTTTAAATCTCACAGTTTGGCGACCACGAAGGGACCTTAAGGACCCTCCCACCCTCCCTAGTTTGGCCATAAGCCGGCTAATTCGGTGGATTTTCAAAATACCCCCCCCCCCCCCCCGCGGACTTTCCCTTTGTCTAATCTCCCTTAAAGACTTTAAGCCTCTAAAAGTCTTGCTTTAAACAGAAAAGCCAGCCCAGTTTAAAGGGCAAGATGCTCGAATATTCTACCATCCCTTTGATTTTTCTCATCGGAATGTATTGGGACAGCATAACATCCCGACTTAGAGGAATAGTTTACTCAATGGTCCTTCATAACATTATTGGTTTTTTCCTCATTCAGGCAGCAAAAAGTTTTTTGTATAATAGTATACGTGAGAATCTTTGGGAAAATACGTTTAATATAAGTAGAAATTTTATGCCTGCAATTGAAATACCTTTTAATACCACATCCATAGTTCATACGACTAAGGATTTTATTTTTTTTTGGTTTTTTTTTGTTTTTGTTATTATCATTGTTTTTGTTATTATCATTGTTATGATGTGGGGGAAACTCTCACATATGGAGAGAGACCTCAAAATGGCTGTTTCTACTAGAGATGATCCAAGTTCAGAATCAGATCAGCAGAAACTACTCCCTCTGCAGGAAGCTATAGAACATAGTAAGAAGGGAGTGCCAATTCAAGTCAGAAAATATAGCCCCTTTAGACCAAGTGACTTGAGCGCATGGAAATCAATCATCCCTAGTTTTGAGAAAAATCCAAACACTGTAATTTCACAGTTAAGGACTATATTTAATGCATATCAACCCAGTTGGGCTGATGTTACTTGCCTTTTGGAAACTTTACTGTCCCCAACTGAGATTACAGATATTATCTCAGCAGGAAATGCCCTTGTTGCGAAAGGTAAGGCCGATGTGGAATGGCCTCTAAAGGATCCAGAGTGGAATTATAATGATGATAGGGATTTCCAAAGATTAAAAGATGCTAGAGAAACACTTCTGAAGGGAATGGAATCTTGCTCTAGAAAACCGGAAAACTGGCAGAAATTTTTAAGCCTACCTCAGGAGGCTAATTAAAGACCAAACAGATTTTATGATAGACTTTGTGAGGCCGCTAGACAGTACACCAGATTGGATCCAGTAGATTTAAGAGATTCCTGTATCATTCTCAACACATTTGTTTATAATTCACTGCCAGAAATACGCAGATACTTTCTGAAACAATGTCCAGACTGGAGAAATCTCTCAGTAGATAGAATTAAGGAACTTGCAAATTATGTCTTTGACTCACGTGAGGAAGATCCAGATCACCCTAAACAGAGCATTCTGGCACCAGCGATTCCTAGTCAGCCATGTGGACACCGAAACAAGGACACTAAGGTGTGTTGTTACTGTCGTAAGGAGGGGCATGAATTGAGAGAATGTAGGACTTGGAGAAGAAATTCTAATTCTAATTACAGGCGAAATCAAAATAGAAATAGATCTTTTTGGAGGAATACAGAAAGGCAGTACCAGAATAATGGTAACCAAGACCCCCCTCAGAAGAGGACACAGGAATGATGGTGTCTTGGGGAGGAATGGAACATAGATAATGAAAGCCATATATTCCCAGATCCGGATTTTTTGAATGCACTTGTGCCAGTCCATTCACCTCCCCAGAGTAATGAACCACATGTCACCTTAAAAGTGGGGGAGACTTATTATGATTGTCTGCTAGACACAGGAGCCTCTAAATCAGTATTAGTAAGCAAACCAGATGCTGGGTGTAGACCTGTAGGATTTTTGAATGTAGTGGGAGTCTCAGGAAAGAGCCAGAGAGTGGCAAAATTGAATCCTCGCATGGTATCTATGGGGCCCTTAACAGTGGAACATTCATTTTTACTCATGCCTGATGCCCCTGTAAATTTATTAGGTCGTGATCTCCTTTGCAAGCTTAGAGCAACCATATCTTGTGCTCCAGATGGGGCTGTCTCCTTACAATTGCCAGAGGATACTGTTCATTTATTACCAATTTTACTTACAGAAGCTCAAGGAACAGCAGGGGAGGTATCCAAAATCCCCTCTGACATTCCTGAGTCTTTATGGGCCTCATCCCCTAATGAGGTGGGGCTCCTTAAGTCTGCCATGCCTGTTACCTTTAAAGTTAAGGGGGGACCACCCCCCTCCATTCCACAGTATCCATTGTCTAAGGAAGCAATAGAAGGGATCACCCCTATAATTGAGGCTTTGAAAAGCCAGGGTATTATTATTCCATGTCATCACTCTCCATGCAATACTCCCATTTTGCCAGTTAAAAAACCCAAGCCTGGGCCAGATGGTAAACCTGTTTATCGTTTTGTGCAAGATCTTAGAGCGATTAATAATTATGTTATTCCTAGACATTCCATAGTTCCAAACCCGGCTACGATAATTTCATCGATTCCCTATGAATCTACATGTTTCACAGTGGTAGACCTTTGCTCTGCCTTTTTCTCCATACCAGTACATGAGGACTTCCAATATTTATTTGCTTTTACCTGGAAAAATAGACAGTGGACCTGGACTAGACTCCCACAGGGATTTGTAGACAGTCCCACATTATTTTCCCAAATTTTACAGCAGGATCTGGCCTCTATTACCTTTAAGGGCTCCATACTAGTACAATATGTTGATGACTTACTTTTGGCCTCTCCTAATGCTGAAATTTGTCAGGAAGATAGCCGTCACTTACTGCTGGAGCTGCACAAGAGAGGACACAAGGTTTCCAAGACAAAGGTACAATGGTGTTTGCCCCAGGTAGAATATTTAGGATTTATTTTGGCTGCTGGAACTCGCTCTGTCTCTTCTAAGAGAGTCCAGGCCATTCAACAACTCTCTGCCCCCACTACTAAGAGGCAGTTGAGAGCCATTCTGGGAGCAGCTGGGTACTGTAGACAATGGATACCCTCTTTTGGTGAAATTACTAAACCCCTCATAGCTCTTACAAAAAGTTCTGTTCCAGACAGTTTACAGTTGGATCCCCAGCATCTCTCAGCCATAAAAGAATTAAAACGGGCCTTGTTATCAGCACCTGCCCTAGGACTGCCAGATTATAGTAAGCCTTTCACTCTCTTTGTGCATGAACAAAGGGGGGTGGCTTCTGGAGTCCTGACTCAGTCACTGGGGCCTAACCAACGTCCTATAGCCTACTATTCAATTCAGCTGGACCCTGTAGCGGCTGGAGCGCCACCTTGCCTTAGAGCAGTGGTGGCCACAGTGCTTTTGGTAGAAAAAGCCTCTGATTTGGTCCTAGGTAACCCTCTAACTGTGCAATGCCCTCACGAAGTGGAGGCTCTCTTACTACGTCACAGGACACAAGCCTTTTCAGATCAAAGGCTGGCTAAGTATGAAATAACCCTGTTAGGTAATGAGAATATCACTTTAAAACGCTGCACAGTTCTTAATCCAGCAACACTACTCCCTAACTTACCATTCTCGGGGGAACCGTTGCATGACTGTGCTTCTTTAGTTGATATGGCTGAAAAACCCCGTGACGATCTTTTTGATACACCTTTAGAAAATCCTGATCTTGTCCTCTATACAGATGGTTCCTCATTTATGAGAGAGGGAACCCGTTTTACTGGAGCTGCTGTAGTTTCTGATTATGACACCCTCTGGGCAGCTTCTCTGCCTTCCCATTTTAGTGCACAGGCTGCTGAACTTGTGGCTCTTACACAGGCCTGTAATATAGCTAAAGATAAGAGTGCCACCATTTTTACTGACTCGAAATATGGCTTTGGCATATGCCACTTTATTGGTATGATTTGGCGTCAACGAGGCTTTCTAACATCCTCGGGCAAGGCTATTGCCAATGGGGACCTTATCAAGGACCTCTTAGATGCCCTAAAACTGCCTTCTTCCCTAGCCGTTGTACATTGCCCTGCCCACACAGGGAATAGTGATCCTGTTTCAAAGGGAAATGGACGAGCCGATTCTGCAGCCAAGCTAGCTGCATTAGAAGCTCCTGAACATGTATTTAACCTTTCACCTTCTGAGGATATTCCTTCCAACCTAACCTATGACGATTCTGAAGTAGAAAAGTGGAAAAAGAAATTTAAGGCGAAACAGATCAATGGCATCTGGGTGTCTCCGGAAGGTAAGCCATTTCTTCCCCGGAAATTCTACCACCAGGTATGCCTCTCTGTTCACAGAAAAGGCCATTTTGGTACACAAGGCATTGTAGACTCTATTAAGAGAACCTGGATAGCACCAGGTGTGACTAATACAGCATCTCGAATCTGCTCGGGCTGCTCCACATGTCAGTCTTATAATCAGTATGCTTTTAAGGCCAAAGCTTATGGAGGGCGTCCTCTAGCATATACACCTTTTGAGCACTTACAAATTGATTATATTACTATGCCAAAAGCAGGACATTATAAATTTTGCCTTGTTATAGTTGATCAGCTCACTCGGTGGGTGGAGGCCTTTCCCAGCCCCCGAGCCACAGCTGCCTTTGTTGCCAAAATTCTTCTTAAAGAGATAGTACCTCGTTTTGGCCCACCAGCCCGCATCGATTCTGACAAAGGCACACATTTCACTGATTCGATTTTATCCCAAATCTACTCTTTCTTGGGAGTGACTCCAAAATTCCACACGCCCTACCATCCACAAAGTTCAGGCCAAGTCGAATGAATAAAGAGCTTAAGAGTATGATTGGCAAATTATGTACTGAAACCCATTTGAAATGGCCTGATGTTCTACCATTGGCATTATTCTATCTACGAAGTAGACCAAGGGGAGAACTTCATATATCTCCTTATGAAATGCTTTTTGGTCACCCTCCTATCCAAGCTAAAACTTTTTCCCCAGTTTATACATCACTGGTGGGAGGTGATACTTCTGTTGCTTCCTATATACAGGAATTACAGACCAGGCTACGTGAACTCCATGAGGCAGGAGCTGTGGTCCAGGCAGGACCATTAGACTTTTCATTGCATAACTTCAACCCAGGAGATAAAATATATGTAAAGAATTTTCAGAAAACCAGTGGAACTCAACCTGCCTGGGAAGGACCTTTTCAGGTATTATTGACAACTCCTACTGCCATTAAAATTGGTGAAAAAGACTCATGGATTCATTGCTCTCATATAAAGCCTGCACCATTCATAGGTGAAGAGATTTCAGATAGACCTGAGGTAGACACTAAAGAGGTAAAAACCCTAAAGATAGCAACTGTTAAAGAGCAAAGAGAGTTCAGAGGAAAAAGGCAGTTCCCATTTAATAATCCCACTGATCAGTTAAATGCTTTGGGACTCAGTCTTCGTAAAGTATCAGGAGACGGAAATTGCCTTTTTAGGGCTTTAGCAGACCAGCTAGAAGGTCACTGTAGAAATCATCTCAGACACAGACAAGAAGCTGCTTCTTATATGATTAACCATAGACAAGACTTTGAGTCTTTTATAGTAAATGACTCCCCTTTTGAAGAATATGTTGATGAATTAAAGAAATTTGGAAAGTGGGGAGGAAATGATACAATTGTAGCATTTGCTAAGCAGCATCAGCTGAATGTTGTGGTTCATCAATTAAATCAGCCTTTATTGAAAATCAGTGGCACAGACAAAACTGATGCTAGAGAACTCCACATTTTCTACCATAAAGAACATTATGACAGCATTAGAAAGATCAATGACAATTCAGAAACCCCTGCCACTTTGGCATGCAGAGAATTGGGGAACCAGTTAAAACAATGTGGCATACCCCAAACTCTAGCAGCTTAAATACCTTAAAATTTAACAAGCATTTCCTTCCACAGGCAAAAGCACTGAAGCACATGGCCTAGTTTTCTGGCCCATCTCAATTTCTCCCACCCTTTTCCCTACCCTATACCTATTTTTTTTTTTAATCCTTTTTGCTTTTTGTTTTGTTTTGACTTTTGAAAGGCACTGAAAAGACCTGGAATTCACCACACCTTTAAATTCTTTAAGAGCACAAAAGGGTGCTTAGCGAATCTTTTGCCTTTTATTTTTGGTTTTTGGTTTTGCTTTGTTTTTTTTTTTTTACTTTTGTTTCTTTTGCTTTTCTTTAAAAACCCGATTTTGTAAACTAAGTGACTTTTCAAAGGCATTTTAAGTATATGCTATTGAATATTGAATCTTGCTTATTGAAGTCTTATTTCTTTTTGATGAATTAATCACCACTTTAAGTATCTGCTACTGTTATACTAGAGAATTCATGTATAAGATGATGTGGTCTACTTGCTAAAAGAAGATTATGTAATAATGTCTAAAAGAAGATTATGTAACAATGTCTAATATAATCAGCTATTTACATTCGTTTATTATTTATATGTCATTATACTCTGGGTATGGTTTGGAATTATTGTATATATCACTAATATATTCTCAGTTATGCAGCATAGCACACATTTTTACCATCATATTGTCTTTGGTGAAATTAATGAGATTTCAGAAATATGGAAACTTATCATTTCAGAGACTAACTTGCTGTGAACTCTGATGCAGGCCCTGGAGAGAATATATGTGCAACAAAAGGAGAGACAGGTATACATAAGTCCATGGTTTGCTTATGATGGTGACTATGTAGAGCACAATTACTAGGCACAGTCCAGTATTCATCCTCTCTCCCTCCTAATTTAACCTAATTTAACTGAACTTACTTATCTTTTTATCTCACTCAGTTGAATTCACCTGTGGCCTAGCACAATCACTGGCTGTCTCGGAACCATGAGATATGGTATGATAACCTTTCCATAACATTTTCAGGTGTCATGAACACATACTAAATTTGCTTTGATCCAGACACATGGTGGTAAAAAGTGTTACTGATTGCAAAATGCTATGCTAAGGTTTAGTAAAAAAAAAATAAAATACAGCAATTCAAACAGTTAAAGAAGAAATCCAGCTTTCCAGAACAGAGTCCAGAGTCCAGAATCCAGACCAGAGTCCAGAATCCAGTTTCCTCCTGATGACATCTTACCACTTCAAGAAGACAAGAGAACTCAGAGACTTTATATGAACTGTTTTGCTTTATTAGCTTTTACTATCTCCTCTCTGTTATATACTATCTGTAACATGTACTCTCTGCAGAGGCTCTCCCTTTGCAAGAAAAATGTCAAAGCGTCGGTTCATGAGGAAAGAAAAAAAAATCGCCCCTCTGGACAAAACTTTCCTCTCTTCCTTTTCTGTATTGTTGTTCGCATATTATTAGTCAGCAGAAGTTATTATATTCTTTTTACTGTTCCATCAAGGAAACATTCCATTTCTTGAGGAAGCAAAGGGGGGAAATGTGGTAAAATATGAAAGTTTTTAACAGTCGGTTAGGATAACTGAAAGACGCCAGTTTTTCAAGGACCACCCTTTTGGGGAGGAGATGAACAGTCCGCCTGCTGCGCATGTCAGACTGCCTGCTGGGTACAGTCCGCCTGCTGCGCATGTCAGACTGCCTGCTGGGTAGAGTCCGCCTGCTGCGCATGTCAGACTGCCTGCCAGGTTTTTTGGACTTCCGGGGTGGAGAGAACGAGTGTGGCCTTTTTGCCGGTTTGGCGGGACTCCTGGCGGCGCGGCACAGACGGTCTGACTCACTCCAAAGGTGGCCTAAATCGGTTTGGTGAGTTTTTATAAGGAATATAGACTAAGCCTAGATTTAAGACGATTTGTACTGTATTTCTATTTTCCTATCCTTCTAATCAACAACACCTTATATACAATAAAGGCTCTATCTAGAAAACCAGAAGCTTCTTCCATTTACTAGTCTGGGAGATAAATTAAGGGAAGGGTTAAGTAGGGGAGATTTATGATCTAATATCCAATTTTAAATCTCACAGGGGTGATAATGGAATGCACTGGAAGAGAGAGAAAGGGAAAAGCATAAAGGGGTAAATTTTCTCATATAAAAGAAGCAAGAAAAAGCTTATACCATGGAAGGGAATATGGGGGAGTTGAGGGGGAATGAGGGAACCTTACTCTCATCAGAATTGTCTCAAAGATAAAATAACACACACACTCAATTGGGTATAGAAATATATCTTACCATACAGGAAAGTAGGAGTGGAAGGAGATAAGTGGTGGGTATAGAAGGGAGTAGATGTTTAGGTAGGGGGCATTCAGAAGCAAAACACTTTTGAGGAGGAACAGGGTGAAAGAGAAGAGAGTGAATGGTGTGGGGAGGGAATAGGATGGAGGAAATAAATTTAGCAATAGTAACTGGGAAAAATGCTGTGAAGCAAGTTTGTCTGGTAAAGGCCTCATTACTCAAACATATAGAGAACTGAGTCAAATTTATTGAAATAAGATCCATGCCACAATTTATAAATAACTAAGAGATATAAACAGTTTTTAGATGAAATAATCAAAGCTATCTGTAGGTTTGTGCAAAAAATGCTATTACTATTGATTAGAAATTTGCAAGTCAAAATAATTCTGGGCTATTGCCTCATACCTATTGGATTGGGTAATAGGACAGCAGAGGAAAATGACAAATATTAGAGGATATATTGGGAAAATGAGATTTATTAATGCATGATTGGTGGAGTTGTAAACTGATTTAACCATTCTGTAAAGCAATTTGGAACTATGTCCAAAGGGCTATAACTCTTTTTTTTTTAAGTATTTTATTGTTTTCCAGTTGCAAGTAAAGATAGTTTTCAACATTTGCTTTCCTACGATTTTTAGTTCCAAATTTTTCTCCCTCCATCCTTTCCCTCCCCCCTCCCCAAGACAGAAAGCAATCTGATATAGATTATGTAATACGCTATAGGTATCAAGTTTAAATTTGTTCTATATGGGTTATAATTTGAAGAACTTTCACTGTTTAATTTGATCATTGACAATGCTATACTAAAGATTGGTAGAAATTCAGTAGTTCAACAGCTAAAGAAGTAAAAGTATCCAGAGACAACCAGAATCCAGAATCCGGACCAGAATCTAGTCCCCCTGATGGCATCTTAACAATCTACAAAGATAAGATTTCAAGGACTCTAAATAAATATTTTTTCCTTCTGTTACTATATACATAATCTGTAATATGTATTTCCCCTTTCCTATATTGTTATTAGTATATTGTTTGTTAGCATAGGTTATCATATTCTGTTATTTTTTATTTATTGTTTGTTATTTATTGTTTCATCAAGGAAACACCTTGTGTTTCTTGACGAAACAAAGGGGGGAATGTAAAGAATTAATTGTGATTTGAGGTTTTTATGACCCCATCTTTTGGCTAGAATAAAAAAAAAAACCTGGAGCGTGCACTGGCCTGGGTCTCAAGCACCGTGCCTCCACAACAGCGTGGTGCTCCACCCACTGGTTGTAATCATCACCATGGCATTGGCTGCTCATGTCATCACTACTTACCAACACCTACGTGGGCCTGGCAAAATGGAACCTGGATGTCTTTGGAGGGAAAACCACTTCTCCCCTGGAAATTCTATCACCAGGTATGCCGTTCTATTCACAGGAAAGGCCATTTTGGCACACAAGGCATTGTGGACCTGGCAAGCACCAGGTATAACTAACACAGATCTAGAATCTGCTCAGGCTGTTCCACATGTCAATCTTATAATCAACATGCCTTCCATGTTAAAGCCTATGGAAGATGCCCTTTGGCATATACTCCTTTTGAACATCTACAAATTAACTTTCTTTCTATGGCTAAAACAGGACAATGTAAATTTTTCCTTGTTATTGTTGACCAGCTCACTCGATGGGTGGAGGCTTTTCCTGCCCCATGAGCAAGTGCTGGCTTTGTGTCCAAAACTCTCCTTAAAGAGATTGTTCCCTGCTTTGGGCCACCAGCATGCATTGACTCTGATAGAGGTACACATTTTACAGGATTCAATTCTCTCCCAGATCTATTCTTTCTTGGGAGTAACTCCTAGCTGGCTTGCTAAACTGTAGGGGCCAAATTTTAATTGGAGAGTGTTAGTTAGATGACTCGCCACAATATTGGGGCAAATAAGATTAACAGCCTCTTTCAAAAACAGAATTGAGTTTATTAACAAGAACAAACTTTAAAACAGAAGCAAAATTAGTAGAATTAAAGGAAAGGAAACAAAACAATGGGGGAAGGGAAACAATACAACCTGAATCACACCACCACCCAGGGCTCAGCAAAACACATGTCTGCATCCTGCCTTTTTCAAGCTCCATGCCAGAACAGCAAAACTCTTCCCTTCTCCTTCCCAGCATACCCCAGGCTGTCCATACACAGCCCCATACTAATTGGCTGGCAACCCTGACTGACAGTCACATGACTGCCCTCACTGGGCTTCCAGTCCTTATAATTTTGCCAGGCCCATGTAGGCACTGGTGAGTGGTGATGACATGAGCTGCCAGTGCCATGGTAATGGCTACAACCAGTGGGTGGAGTGCCATGCTGTTGTGGCAACACAGTGCCTCAGCCCCAGGTCAGTGCATGTGTCGGGGGTTTTTTAATTCTAGCCAAAAGATGTGGTCATAAAAACCTCAAATCACAATTAATTCTTTACATTTATATATGTACAATCACATGAAACATATTTCTGCAGTAGTCATATTTTGAAAGAATTAGAACACAAGGGGAAAATCTGAAAAAAAAAAAAGAAAAAAAAACAGCCAAAAAGTAGAACTAGTTCAATCTGCAATCAGAATCCATAGTTGTTTATTTCTGTATGTGGAGAATATTTTCTATCATGAGTTCTTTGAAATTGTCTTGGATTATTGCACTTCTGAGAAGAGCCAAGTCTATCACAGTTGATCATCTACTGTTACTGTGGACAATGTTCTCCTGGTTATGCTTACTTCACTCAGAATTAGTACACTTAAGGCCTTCCAGGTTTCTCTGAAATTCTCTAGCTCATTGTTTCTTATAGTAAAATAGTATTCTATCACATTCATAAACCATAACTTGTTTAGCCTTTCCAAAATTTATGGACATCCTCTCAATTTCTAATTCTTTGCCACCACATATAGAGCTGCTATAAATATTTTTGGACATGTGGGTCCTTTTCCGTTTTCTAGGATCTCTTTGGGATACAAACCTAGTAGTGGTATTACTGGGTCAAAGGGTTTGCACAGTCCCATTCCCCTTTGGGCATAGTTCCAAATTGCTCTTGAGAATGGGTTGGATCAGTTCACAGCTCCACCAACAATGCATCAGTGTTGAAATTTTTCTACACCTCCAACATTTATTATTTTACATTTTTGTCATATTAGCCAATCTGATAGGGGTGAGGTGATACCTCACATTTGTTTTAATTTGCATTTATCTCATCAATAGTGATTTAGAGCATTTTTTTATATGGCTATAGATAGCTTTGATTTCTTTATCTGAAAACTGCCTGTTCATACCCATTTATCATTTTTCAATTGGGGAATGACTTACATTCTTTTAAAATTCATTTAGTTCCAAGTATATTTAAACATGAGGCCTTTATCAGAAATACTGACTGCAAAAATTGTTTCCCAGCTTTCTGCCTCCCTTCTAATTTTGGCTGCATTGCTTCTGTTTGTTCAAAAGCTTTTAAATTTAATATAATCAAAATCATCCATATTGCCCTACATAATATTCACTGTCTTTTATTTAGTCATAAATTATTCTCCTCTCCATAGATCTGAGAGGTAAAGCCAAGAAGGCTTTATGGTCTTGAGACCAATTCATCTTCTACCTTAAGGCTTCACATGTAGGCATTTTGAGGGTATTGTCCTCATCTGAATTTGTGTATTACCTTTAAAGTTAAGGTCTGCTCCAGGGGCACAGGGGCCACTGTTGCAGGGTTCTTGTGCTGGTAGATAGGGGCTGAGCCACTGGAGTTCTGCTCTGAGGTTTCTGTGGCTTTTGGAATCCTCACAACCCTAGTCTTACTCCCTGCACTGGGATGGCTTGGCCAAGACATGCCTGTTCTGTGCATAGTACTTTAGGTGACAGTTTGCCCTCTCAACTGGTTCTGGAAGCTCGTACCACTGTCCAGCTACACCACCAGCCTGCTGAGTCAGGATCAAGGGGCCTCAGTTGCTGTGCAGTGGCACAGAGCCTGTTGATTTGCCCTATCCCATTCTTGCTGTGCTGCTTTCAGTCAAGCTGTGTTGCACTGAGTTGCCCTGAGCTTCCCTTTTGCCCAAGTGAGACTAACCTTTACTGAAGTTTTCTAAATTACCTCAAGTTGGCAGAATTTGCCTCTGTCTTTTTGTGGTTTCTGTTGTTTCAGAATCCATTCAGAGGGAAACATGGGGGAGCTTAGGCAGCTTACTGGTTTCCCTCTGCCATCCTCCAAAAATTATACTCCAATCTGTATTCAGATACCAACAGTTCTTTCTCTGAAGATGGACTGCATTTTTCATAAGTCCTTCTGATAGCATCCTGCTCATCATTTCTTTCACAGTTACTATTGATTAATTGTATTTTCCCTCCATCCTATTCCCTCCCCTTAATATGTATTCTATTTTCTATCTTCTTTCACACTATGCCTCCTCAAAAGTGTTTTGCCTTTACTGCTCCTTCCCCCAATATCCCCTCCCTTAATATACCTCTTCTCCCTTCTCCCCCTCCTCTCCCACTTTCCCACAGGGAAATATATATATATATGTTACTATACCAACTTTAGTATGTATGTTTTTCCCAATTTGAGACAATTCTGGTGAGAGTAAGGCTCACTCACTGCCTTGCTCCTTCCCCATATTCCCCTCCACTACATAAGCTTTTTCTTGTTCCTTTTTTTGTGAACTACTTTACCCCATTCTACCTTTCCCTTTTCCTTTCTTCGAGTACATTCCTCTCACCCCTTAATTTTATTTTAAAGATGTCACCATGGGACAGCTGGGTGAATCAGTGGACAAAGCACCAGATCTGGACCCAGGAAGACCTTAGCCCAAATCTGGCCCCAGACATAAGCCACCCCACCCTGCCTTCCCCACAATTAGAAAAAGGATAAACAAAAAATAAATGCTCAACAGATATCATACCTTCATATTCAATTCAAACATGTACCCTCTGCTTAAGTATATTCCTTTCAGCTGCCCTAATACTGAGGAAGTTTTTATGTGTTAGAAGTATCTTCTTCGCATGTAGAAATGTAAAGTTTAATCTTTTAACATCACTCATGATTTCTTTTTCCTGTTTACCTTTTTCTGCTCCTCCAGGGTCCTGTATTTGAAAATCAAATTTTCTATTCAGTCAGTTCTTTTCATCAGAAATACCTGAAACTCCTCTCTTTCATTGAATTGCCATTTTTCCCCCTGAAAAATTATACTAAATTTTGCTGGGTCGGTGATTCTTGGTTGTAATTCCAGCTCCTTTGAGCTCCAAAATATCATATCCCATGCCCTCTGATCCTTTAATATAGAAGCTGCTTGATCTTATGCTATCCCAACTGTAGCTCCACAGTACAAGAATTGTTTCTTTCTGGATGCTTGCAATATTTTCTCCTTGACCTGGGAGCTTTGGAATTTGGCTACAATATTCTTGGAAGTTTTCCTTTTGGGATCTCCTTTAGGAGGTGATTAGTGGATTCTTTCAATTTTTATTTTGCTTTCTGCTTCGAGAATATCAGGGCAATTTTACCTGAAAATTTCTTGGAAGATGCTGCCTAAACTCTTATTTTGGTCATGGTTTTCAGTTAGTCCAATGATTTTCAAATTATCTCCTGGATCTATTTCCCAGGTCAGCTGTTTTTTCCAAGGAAATATTTCACATTGCCTTCTATTTTTTATTCATTTGGATTTGCTTTATTGTGTCTTGATTTCTCATGAATTCATTAGCTCCTATTTGCTCAGTCCTAATACTTTTTTTTTTTTTGTTCTTACTTTTTCTTTTTCTTTTTTTTTTTGAGATATTTTATTTTTTCCGTTACATGTAAAGATAGTTCTCAACTTTTGTTTATACATGCTTTACAATTTCAGATTTTTCTCCCTCCCTCCCCTCCCTCCCCCCTCCCCTAGACAGCAGGTAATCTGATATAGGTTATATCTATATATATCTATACATATACATATAGATATAGATATATATACACACACATATATATATACACATAATAACATTAATCCTATTTCTGCATTAATCCTGTTACAAGAGAAAGAATCAGAGCAGTGATGCAGAACCTCAAAATAGAAAAAAAAAACAACAGCACCCAAAACAAAAGAAATAATATGGTTCAATCAGCATCTATACTCCACAGTTCTTTCTTTCTTTTTTTTTTTCTTGGATTTGGAGATCCTCTTCTATCATGAGTTCCCTGGAACTCTTCTGTACCATTGCATTGGTGAGAAGAATATAGTCCATCACAGTAGGTCAACACTCAATGTTGATGATACTGTGTACAATGTTCTTCTGGTTCTGCTCATCTCACTCATCATCAGCTCACGTAAGACCCTCCAGGTTTCTCTGAACTCTTCCTGCTCATCATTTCTTACAGCACAATAGTATTCCATTGTATTCATATACCACAACTTGTCCAGCCATTCCCCAATGGATGGGCACCCCCTCAACTTCCAATTCCTTGCTACCACGTAAAGAGCCGCTATAAATATTTTTGTACATGTGGGTCCCTTTCCCCCTTCCATGATTTCTTTGGGCAAAAGACCTAAAAGTGGGATTGCTGGGTCAAAGGGTATGCACAGCTTTATCGCCCTTTGGGCATAATTCCAAATTGCTCTCCAGAATGGTTGGATCAGCTCACAGCTCCACCAACAATGCATTAGTGTTCCAATTTTCCCACAGCCTCTCCAACATTTATTATCTTCCTTTTTTGTCATTTTAGCCAATCTGATAGGTGTCAGGTGGTACCTCAGAGTTGTTTTAATTTGCATCTCTCTAATCATTAGAGATTTAGAGCATTTTTTCATATGGGAATAGATAGCTTTGGTTTCTTCATCAGAAAACTGCCTGTTCATATCCTTTGACCATTTCTCAATTGGGGAATGACTTGGATTCTTATAAATTTGATTTAATTCCCTATATATTTTAGAGATGAGGCCTTTATCAGAAGCACTGGCCTCAAAAATTGTTTCCCAGCTTTCTGCCTCCCTTCTAATTTTGGATGCATTGCTTCTGTTTGTACAAAAATTTTTTAATTTAATATAATCAAAATCATCCACTTTGCATTTTATAATATACTCTATCTCATGTTTGGTCAAAAACTGTTCTCCTTTCCAAAGATCTGATAGGTACACTATTCCTTTCTCTCCTAATTTACCTATGGTATCACCTCTTATGTCTAAATCATGTATCCATTTTGACCTTATTTTAGTATAAGGTGTAAGATGTTGGTCTAAGCCTAATTTCTGCCATACTATCTTCCAGTTTTCCCAGCAGTTTTTGTCAAATACTGAGTTCCTATCCCAGAAGCTGGAGTCTTTGGGTTTATCAAACACTACATTACTAGTGTCATTTACTACTGCATTTCCTGAGCCTAGCCTATTCCATTGATCTACCACTCTATTTTTTAGCCAGTACCAGATAGTTTTGATGACTGCCGCTTTATAGTAAAGCTCCAGGTTTGGTACCGCTAACCCACCTTCCTGTGAATTTTTTTTCATTGTTTCCCTGGAGATTCTTGATTTTTTGTTTTTCCAGATGAATTTTGTTATTATTTTTTCTAGCTGTATAAAATAATTTTTAGGTAGCCTGATTGGTATGGCACTGAATAAGTAAATTAATTTAGGCAGTATTGTCATTTTTACTATATTAGCTCTGCCTGTCCATGAGCAATTGATATCTTTCCAATTATTTAGATCTGATTTGATTTGTGTGAAGAGTGTTTGGTAGTTGTGTTCATAGAGTTCCTGGGTTTGTCTTGGCAAGTAGACTCCCAAGTATTTTATATTACCTACTGTTACTTTAAATGGAATTTCTCGTTCTATCTCTTGCTGCTGGACTTTGTTGGTCATGTATAGAAATGCTGATGATTTATGTGGATTTATTTTATATCCTGCTACTTTGCTAAAGTTGTTAATTGTTTCAAGTAATTTTTGACTTGATTCTCGAGGATTCCTTAAGTATACCATCATATCATCTGCAAAGAGTGATAGTTTTGTTTCCTCCTTGCCTATTCTAATTCCTTTAATTCCTTTCTCTTCTCTGATTGCTAAAGCTAACATTTCTAGGACAATATTAAATAATAGGGGTGATAAGGGACATCCCTGTTTCACCCCTGATCTTATTGGGAAGGCCTCTAATTTATCTCCATTGCATATAATACTTGCTGATGGCTTTAGGTAGATACTGTTTATTATTCTAAGGAAAGCTCCCCCTATTCCTAAACTCTCTAGTGTTTTTATTAGGAATGGGTGCTGTACTTTGTCAAAAGCTTTCTCTGCATCTATTGAGATAATCATATGATTTTGGTTGGTTTTCTTATTGATGTGGTTGATTATGTTAATAGTTTTCCTAATGTTGAACCAGCCCTGCATTCCTGGTATAAATCCCACCTGGTCGTAGTGTATTATCCTGGTGATCACTTGCTGTAATCTCCTTGCTAATATCTTATTTAAGATTTTAGCATCAATATTCATTAGGGAGATTGGTCTATAATTTTCTTTCTCTGTTTTTGCTTTGCCTGGTTTTGGTATCACCACCATATTTGTGTCATAAAACGAATTTGGTAGAACTCCTTCTTCACCTATTTTTCCAAATAATTTGTATAATATTGGAATTAATTGTTCTTTAAATGTTTGGTAAAATTCACCCGTAAACCCATCTGGCCCTGGGGATTTTTTCTTAGGGAGTTCATTAATAGCTTGTTCAATTTCTTTTTCTAATATGGGTTTATTTAAGGATTTTATTTCCTCTTCAGTTAACCTGGGCAGTTTGTATTTTTGTAAATATTCATCCATTTCATTTAGATTGTCAAATTTATTGGCATACAGTTGGGCAAAATATTTCCTAATTATTGCTTTAATTTCCACTTCATTGGTGGTAACATCACCCTTTTCATTTTTGATACTGGTAATTTGGTTTTCTTCTTTCTTTTTTTTAATCAAATTAACCAGTATTTTATCTATTTTATTGGTTTTTTCATAAAACCAGCTCTTAGTTTTATTGATTAATTCTATAGTTTTTTTGCTTTCAATCTTATTGATTTCTCCTTTAATTTTCAGGATCTCTAATTTAGTGTCTAATTGGGGATTTCTAATTTGTTCTTTTTCTAGCTTTTTAAGTTGCATGCCCAATTCATTAATCTCTTCTTTCTCTTTCTTATTCATGTAAGCATTTAGAGCTATAAATTTTCCCCTAAGCACTGCTTTGGCTGCATCCCATAGATTTTGGTATGTTGTCTCATTATTTTCATTCTCTTGGATAAAGTTATTGATTGTTTCTATGATTTCTTGTTTGGCCCATTCATTCTTTAGAATGAAATTATTTAGTTTCCAATTGATTTTCATTCTACTTTTCCCTGGCTCTTTCTTACATGTAATTTTTATTGCATCATGATCTGAGAAGGATGCATTTACTATTTCTGCCTTTCTACATTTGACTATGATGTTTTTGTGCCCTAATACATGGTCAATTTTTGAAAATGTGCCATGTACTGCTGAGAAAAAGGTATATTCCTTTCTATCCCCATTCAATTTTCTCCAGACATCTATCATGTCTAACTTTTCTAGTAATCTATTCACCTCTTTCACTTCTTTCTTATTTATTTTGTGGCTAGATTTATCTAATTCTGAGAGGGGGAGATTCAGATCCCCCACTAGTATAGTATTACTATCTAATTCCTCTTGTAACTCATTTAACTTCTCCTCTAAGAACTTGGATGCTATACCACTTGGCGCATACATATTCAATATTGATATTACTTCATTATCTATAGTACCTTTAAGTAAGATGTAATTTCCTTCCTTATCTCTTTTAATGAGATCTATTTTTGCCTGCACTTTGTCTGAGATAAGGATTGCTACCCCTGCTTTTTTTACTTTAGCTGAGGCATAATATATTCTGCTCCAGCCTTTTACCTTTACTCTGTGTGTATCTCTCTGCTTCAAATGTGTTTCTTGTAAACAGCATATTGTAGGGTTCTGGTTTTTAATCCACTCTGCAATTCGCTTCCGTTTTATAGCAGAGTTCATCCCATTCACATTCACAGTTATTATTACTGACTGTCTATTCCCCTCCATTCTATTTACCCCCTTTGTACTTTTCCCCACTTCTTTCACCCTATTCCTCCTCACCGACGTTTTACTTCTTACCCCTGCCTCCCCCAATCTGCCCTCCCTTTTTATCACCCCCCTCTCTTTTCTTTACCCTTTTCTCCCTTGCTTTTGTCCTCCCTTCTCAGTCCCCCCCTTTCCCTTCCCCTTTTGTTTCCCTAAAAGAGTGAGTTAAGTTTCTTTATCCCAATGAACGTATATGTTATTCCCTCTTTGAGTCAAATCTAATGAGAATAGGGTTGAAACCATGTTCCCCCCTCCTTTCTTTCCCTCTATTATAATAGGTTTTTTTCCACCTCTTCATATGATATAATTCATCCCATTCCACCTCCCCTTTCCTCTCCTCCCCATAGACTCCCTTTTTATCCCCTTAATTCTTTTGTATCATCACATCAAAGACAATTTATATTTATACCCTCTATATAAAGTCCTTCTCTCTGCCCAAATACATTTACAGTTCTTAAGAGTTATGAGTATTATCTTCCTGTGTAGGGATATAAACAGTTTAACCTAATAGGGTAACTTTTTTTTTCCCCCTCTGTTTACCTTTTTAAACTTCTCTTGAGTCTTGTATGTTGAGATCAAATTTTCTATTCAGTTCTGGTCTTTTCAACAGGAAAGATTGAAAGTCCCCAATGTCATTAAATGTCCATCTTTTCCCCTGAAAGAAAATGCACATTTTTGCTGGGTAATAGATTCTCGGCTGCAATCCAAGCTCCTTTGCCTTCCAGAATATCATATTCCAAGCCTTGCGGTCCTTTAATGTTGAAGCTGCCAGGTCCTGAGCAATCCTGACTGTGGCTCCATGATATTTAAATTGCTTCTTTCTGGCTGCTTGGAGTATTTTCTCCTTCACCTGATAATTCTGGAATTTGGCTACAATATTCCTTGGAGTTTTCCTTTTGGGGTCTCTTTCAGGAGGTGATCGATGGATTCTTTCAATGATGATTTTATCCTCTGATTCTATGATATCAGGGCAGTTCTCCTTAATAATTTCCTGGAATATGGTATCTAGATTCTTTTTCTGGTCATGGCTTTCAGGCAGTCCAATGATTCTCAAATTGTCTCTCCTCGATCTGTTTTCCAGATCAGTTGTCTTTCCAATGAGGTATTTCACATTTTCTTCTATTTTTTCATTTTTTTTATTCTGCTTGACTGATTCTTGTTGTCTCATGGATTCCTTTTCTTCCAACTGTCCCACTTTAATTTTTAAGGCATTGTTTTCTTCAGTGAGATTATGCACCTTTTTTTCCATTTGGCTAAGTGAATTTTTTAAGGTATTGTTTTCTTCAGTGAGATTATGTACCTTTTTTCCGTTTGGCTAAGTGAATTTTTTAAGGTATTGTTTTCTTCAGTGAGATTATGCAGCTTTTTTTTCCATTTGGCCAAATGAATTTTTTAAGGCTTTGTTTTCTTCAGCTTCCTTTTCTAAGCTGCTGATTCTTTTTTCATAGTTTTTTTGTTTTGCTTTCATTTCTCTCCCCATTTTTTCTTCTACCTCTTGCAATTGATTTTTAAAATCCTTTTTGAGCTCTTCCAGGAAGGCTTTTTGTTCTTGCAACCAATTCACCTTCCCTTGTGAGGCTTCAGATGTAGACAATTTGAGGCTATTGTGCTCATCTGAGTTTGTGTTGGCTTCTTCCCTATTGATACAGAAGCTCTCAATGGAGAGGGCTCTTTTTTGCTTCTTACTCATTATTGCAGCTTATTTATTTATTCTTTAAGTTGAGGTCTGCTCTGGGGGCACCAGGGTCCCTGTTTTGGGCTTCTTGTGCAGGTGTATAGGTGCTGTGTGACCGGGCTTTTACTCTGAGGCCTTTATGGTGTGTGGAATTCCCCCGTCCTGCACTTCCTGTCTGATTGTGCTCGGCCAGCCAGGCGCCAGACCCCGGCGTCTGATCCCGCCGTTCGTGGCCCTCTCGGCCGGTGCAGGTAAGTTTTTCCACTGTCCTTCTTGGCCACCAGATTTTTGAACCAGGTTCCGGGAGCCTCAGTTGTTCGGCTGTGGCCCGCAGCTCCTGCTGATATGCCCCGACCCCCTCGGCGCTGGGTTGCTGCCCTGCGCTGGGCCTCCCTTTTGCCCGAGTCAGACCGACCTTTTCCTGAAGTCTTCTAAATTATCTCTGGTTGGAGGACTGTGTCTCTCTGTCTCTTTGCAGGTTCTGTAGTTTCAGAATCCGTCCAGAGGCTTGATTTAATGTTCGTTTTGAGGGAACAGAAGGAGAGCTCAGGCAGCTTGCTGCTTCCTCTCCGCCATCTTGGCTCCGCCCCTCAGTCCTAATTCTTAAGTGATGATTTTCTTCAGAGAGCTTTTTAAACTTTTTCCATTTAGCCAATTTGGCTTTTCAAGCTGTTGACTTTTTTTTTCATGACCCTCCTGTATCACTCTCATTTCTCTTTCCATTTTTCCCTCTACTTCTCATATTTTATCTTCTTTTTTTTCTTTTTCTTTTTTTTTTAGTGAGGCAATTGGGGTTAAGTGACTTGCCCAGGGTCACACAGCTAGTAAGTGCTAAGTGTCTGAGGCCAAATTTGAACTCAGGTAACCCTGACTCCAGGGCCGGTGCTCTATCCACTGTGCCACCTAGCTGTCCCCATATTTTATCTTTAAAGTTATTTTGAGCACTTCTATGGCTAGAGAACAATTCATATTTTTCTTGGAAGCTTTGGATGTAGGAGCTTTGACTTCTCTATCTTCTTCTGAGGGCATATTTTGATCTACCTTGTCACAAAAGAAACTTTTGATGGGCCACATTTTTTTCTGACTGCTCATTACCCTTGACTATTTCTTCACTTTTAACTCCTTCTTAAAGTGGAACATTGCTTCCAGAGTGCACTACCCCAAACTTCAGCGGGTGGGGGTTCTCAGGTGGTATGATTTAAGGAGACACACATTCTCAGCTCACCTGGCCTGTGCTCTGGCCTGTAAGTAACTATGGGGGGGGGCAGCTAGGTGGCACAGTAGATAGAGCACCGGCCCTGGAGCCAGGAGTACCTGAGTTCAAATCCAGGCTTAGACACTTAACACTTACTAGCTGTGTGACCCTGGGCAAGTCACTTTACCCCATTTGCCTCACTAAAAAAATAAAATAAAATAACTATGGGGCTGCTTACTCTTTAACCCAGAAGCAGAAATCTGATTCACTGTGTTCTCAAGCTTGGCGCACATGTGCCCCTCCCTCACTGGGCCATTGACACTCAAGTCTGCTTCCTGGGCAACACAACAGGGCTTCACCTCAATTCCAGCACGTGGAAAAAATTATTTGTGGTAAAAATTAATACTGGAAATTATAGGTGAATCATTTGAGGGCTTGCGCATGCTACTGAAGCAGCTTTTGAAGGACCTCCCTTCCAGGATGCGAACTTAAAAGTGAGGGCAGGAATGGAAGTTCTCTCTCTCTGGTGACAGAGCAGGATTGAAAGGAATGCACGTGGTCTGGTGTTTGGTCTTTTCAGGGGTTCACGGTCTGGTGGGCAGTTTGGGATTCTGTGAGTTTTATAAAGGAATAGACTAAGCTTAGATCTAAGATTATTTATTTGTATTTCTCCTTCCTTATTTCCCTAATTGGTTTTTGTTGTCTAAATCCGGGCCTGGGGCCCAGATGACAGCAGAAAACTTAGTTAACACCCATGGGGAGAAAAAGAAACTTTAATTTACCAGAACCTGAAAACTGGCAGAAATTTTTAAGCATACTTCAGGAGGCTAACGAAAGACCAAACAGATTTTATGATAGGCTTTGTGAGGCCGCTAGGCAATACACTCACTGGCAGTCTCAAAACCATGAGATGTGGTATGATAACCTTTCTGTAACATTTTCCAAGTGTCATGAACACATTATTAAATTTGGCTTTGATCCAGACACATGGTGTTAAGAAGTGTTATAGATTGTATAACTACCTCAACCCTCTATTATGTAAAGAAGGGAATGTAATGGAATTTATTAATTTGATCATTGACAATGCCATGCTAAGGTTTAGTAAAAAATCCAACAATTCAAACAGTTAAAGAAGAGAATCCAGCTTTCCAGTCCAGAGTCTAGAACCCAATTTTCCAGACCAGAATCCAGCTTCCTCCTGATGACATCTTACCACTTCAAGAACACAAGAGAATTCAGAGACTTCATATGAACAGTTTTGTTTTGTTGTTTTTTGTTATCTCCTTCTGTTATTATATACCACATGTAACATGTGCTCTTGGCAGAGGCCCTCCCTCTGCAAGACCAATGTCAAAGCGACGCGTTCATGAGGGACTGCCCCTCTGGAAAAAACTTTTCTCTCTCCCTTTTCTATATTGATATTAACATATTGTTAGTTAGCATAGGAAATTATTTTTCGCTGTTTCATTGAGCAAACTCATTCGTTTTTCAAATGAAACATGGGGGGGAGGGGGGGAATGTGGTAAAAATTATTTGTGGTAAAGGTTAATACCTGAAGTTTTAGCTGAATCATTTGAGAGATTGTGCATGCTACTGAAGCGGCTTTTGAAAGACCTCCCTTTTGGGGAGGAGAAAGCGAGGACACCAATTCTGGGATGCCAACGTAAAAGCGAGGGCAGGAATAGAAGTTCTTTCTAGCAAAAGGAGCAGGAATGAAAGGAGTACACGTGGTTTGGTTTTCAGTCTTTTCAGGGGTTTGTGGTCTGCTGGGCAGTTTGAGACTCTGTGCATTTTATAAAGGAATAGACTAAGCTTAGATCTAATATTAATTTATATTTCTCCTTCCTTATTTCCCTAATTGGTTTCAGCTCTTGTTGTCTAATTAATTCTCAAGCAATAAAAAATAAAAACCTGATCCCTCACAGATTAAAGCTCAGCAGCTCCTTTTTCTTATTGCTTTGTGATATATACATATATAGGGAAGTTTTAAGGGAGAGATTAATGCTCCATATATCCAACTTGGCTCTCACAAGCAGAGAGCCCTACTAGTTCTGTCCTGCCAACCACTGGACCTTCCATGAGCTGAGTTCTAGAAGTAGCCACTGATGCTGATGATTCCAAGGCTCTGGAGGCATGGCCTGGCTAAGGACTGGATCTGTGTGCTGTGGCTGGGTTCCCCTCTCAGCCCAGTATAGCTGACCCACCCTGCCCCCCAAACCCTTTTAAGATGTCTTTAGCTTGAAAATGACCTCACTCTGTTCTTTTTTTGCTCCAGGAATTCTCTTATGGCATTATTTGGAGATATGTGGATGGATCATAGGGAGCTCTGAAAAGTTATAGCCTTCTTCCTCTATCTTGTCTCCACGTCCCTTTTTTCATGACTTTCTTAGATCACTTTCATTTTTCTTTCCATTTTTTCTCTACCTTTCTTACCTTATCTTCAAATTCCCTTCTATGGCCTAAGACCACTTCATATTTTTTCTTGGAAGCTTTGGATGTAGGAGGTTTGACAAGTAGACATATTTCAAATTTGTTTCATAGGTAGAAAGTACCATGGATCCAGACCTCTTCTTTTTGACATCCCAGCCAATTATGGATTTTTTTCTTAGTCTAAAATTGATACACGCGCCATAATTAAATGTCTATTAATATTAGAGAGGGAATTAGAGTGCCAAGAAATAATAAATACCATAAATTCAGGCATAATAGAAATCATGCCACAGGTTTTATTATATCACATTACTGCTCAAAAATGAGCATTGGTTCCTTAATTCACATGCCAACTATCTCCCAAAATTTTGTTTCATGGCCCCAATCTAAGCTTGTGAAACCTTCTATCCTTTCTCTTTTTGGCCAAGTGTTGGCGCCTTAGAATTAATGTATTCTAACCTCAAATTAATTATGTCAGCCAAGAAATATTATCTCTCAGCATACCTATACCCTCCTTCCTTTATCTCATGGTTGTAGAACATATATAGAGAAGAGGAGGCCATAATAATGTGAGATTTAAAATTGGATATAAGAGCATTAAACTTCCCCTTTAACCTTTCCCTTATATATCTCCCAGACAAGTAAAAGAAAGAAACCTCTGAGCTTTAATTAGAGATGGATTACTTAGCTTTTATTGTTTGGGAATTAATTAGCCGACAAACAGGTGATGCTGATTAGGTAAATAGGAAAGTAGAAATAGTCTATATTCTTTTATAAAACTCACCGAATCCCAAAGCTACCTCTCAGGCTGAGAACAGTGTCAAGAACGTGCTGCCACCAAGGACCAGGGCTGATCACCTGAACATGCCGTCAAACCTGAGCCAGTATGTGTGTGTCAAGAGTGAGAGAGAGAGACCACTTCTGTTCTCTCCTCGTTTTTAAGCTCACACCCCGGAAGTTGAGTGCTTGGTCATGCTCTCCCGAGCATCAGCAGGTGGATAGCTGTTCGTCACAGTCTCCTCCCCGAAAGGGCGGTCCTTCAAAAACTGCCAGTCCTTGAGTTATTGTTAGCCAACTCTTAAATTTTAGTTAAAAACTTTCATTTTTTACCACAATAAGAAAAAATGATAGTAACATTATTTCCTGAGAAACAACTTTGTACCATCATTTGATGGGAATTTATAAATCTTTCTCAATTTTGAAGAGAGATAGACCTGAAAGATTAAAATATTTACTACAATGCAAATAATTCCCTTGCAAAGGTATTTTGGAAGTCCAAAAGATACATGATGGGAAAAGCTATCCACATCCAGAGAAAGAGTTGATGGAATCTGTATACAGATTAAAGCATCCTATTTTCACCATATTTTTTTCATGTTTTTTTTTTCTTTTACACCTTGACCCATATATATATATATATATATATATATATATATATATATATATATATATATATATATATATATATATATATATATATATATATATATATATATATTACATGATTTCACATATATAACCTATATCAAATTGCTTACTATTTGGGGAAGGTGGGAGGGAAAAGAGGGAGAGGAAAAAAGAAAATAAAGTTTTATATAAAACTGATGATAACAATTGTCTTTACACATAATTGGAAAAAAAAATACTATCCACCAGTGAGGGAAGGTTTGTTGGGGAAGATGTCAGCTTTTCCACATTACTTCATACTATATTTTGAATCACAAGATGAGATGCTTGTTCAAATCACAGTATGCTTTCTGATTCTCAGTGGGCAAAGAAAATTGTCATTTAAGAATGTGATAGCTAATGAAAATCTGAAATTTTATCCAATACTAGTACCATTATTGTATTTCTTACTATAATTAGTATTTTTAAATATCATATAGCTTCCAGTCACATAATTATGATTGGATTCTTAATTATCCAAGTTGATATAAAATAGTACTTTTATTATGTATTATTCTAGGAGGCCAGAATCCATGTGGAATAGTGAATAAAGACTCTCAGAATAAAAAAGACCTGGGTCAAATCTCACCTATGATACATGCTGGTTTTATGTCACTAGAAAAATCACTTAACCTCTCATTTTGCAAGACATCTCTCATAGTTCAAATAGGCTTATGGATTTAAAACAGGCAAAGAAATGGGAAGATCAATACCTATTTTTCACCTAATAGTTTTAGAGGCTTCATCTTATAGAAGAAAGAATATTGGGCTTAGAATCAGAAAGTCAGGGTTCAAACCCTACTTTTGATGCCTCCTACCTGGGAGACCTTGAGCAAATCATTTAGTCTCCATGGGCCTCGCATTGCTCATCCATAAAATGAGCTGCTTTAACTAGGTAGCTTCTAAGGACATTTAAAAACAAAAACAAAAACTACCAACTAAATATATTGCCATTTGGTTCTTCTGTCCTACTTCCCAAGAAGATATTGTTAGGAGCATTAGTGATTAGACCTAGAATTAGTGAATGGGACTAGGTCACTTAGAGTATGGTAGATATTCTGCCAAGCACACTGATTAATCAGTATTTCTTTATATTTATAATGTGCTTCTATTAGATGGGGGAGAGGAATTCAGGATCCAGATGTATCTCAGCAGCTTAAAAAGTGAATTAAATCAAATGAAATGAAACTTAATCAAGATAAATATAACTCATATACTTGAATTCATAAAAGTAAATGTACAATTACAGAATGGGAGAGAGAACAGTTCAAGTGAAAAAAAAAAAGATGGAGACTTTAATGAACTACAAGCCTAATGTGAATCGATAGTGTGATATGGTTCCCCTAAATCTAATTAATTCCAATATAAATAATATTACTGCACATAGAATTATAGAGGAAGGGATTTAATAGTTCTACTCTACAATGTCCTCACTCATATTGTAACCAAAGGGTCAACATCTGGGCCACTATACTAGTAGTAGCAAATCTGGAGAAAGATACATCAGCGTTCATGGGATCACATATATTATTAAGTGGATCTCACATCATAACTTTTACAATTTTGTCTTAACCTTCACTATTTTTGCTATTTTATAAGGAAAAATTCTCCGTAATCTTTTACTGTTCTCTTTTTCTTTTACGATTTGAAATCTTACAATAAGTGGACAAAGGTGGATTGCTGAATCAACTGGAGATATCCTTTATTGGACAATAAAAGAATAAGGGTTACAGTGACATCAGAGCTGTTTTCAGGCATCTAACATCTGCTATATAAAAGAAAGATGTCTTGTTTTATTTGGTTATGGAAGCCATTATTAAGAGTAATGGGAGGAAATTAATATAAGATGTATTTTTGTTTAATATAAGGAAAATGATTAAATGAGAGATGCCCCAAAATAGTATTAACTATTTTGGTAAATAGTCAATTAGTTAACTAAAAAGTACTTATTAAGTGATTACTATATGCTACTGTTCTAATTTTTAGGGATTCAAAGAAAGGCAAAAGCAATCCCTGCCCTCAATGAGCTTACATTCTAATTGGGGAAACAGCATCCTAATTGGGGAAACAGCATGGAAATAACTAGACATAGGTAAAAAGTATATGGAGTTTATGGAAGGCAATCAGAGTGAGGAAAGTACCAATAGATGGTTAGACCAGAAAGACCTCTTTGGGAAATTTTTGATTGGAGTATTAAGGAAAGGTAGAGAATCAAAAAGGTAAAAGAGAGAAGAGGATCCAAGACATGGGAAATAGTCAATTCAAAGACAAGGAGATTGAAGATGGAGTCTAGTGTTTAAGTACTTGCATGTAGCTAGATCATAAAGTATATGAAAGTGAGTTCAGTATAAGTCAAGAAAGGTATGGAAGGAGAGGGAAGTTTTGAAGGGCTTTAAATGTCAAGAAAAGGCATTAGTGACAGGGAGCAACTAGAGTACATTGAGCATAGTAGTGGCATATTCATACATATGCTTTAGAAAAAGAGCATTATCAGACCTCTGCTTAAAACTGTCAATATGACAATTAATTGAAGGATATATGAGAGAAAGAAGAGAATTGAGACAGGATGAACATTTAGCAGACTATGGCAAAATAAGAATTGAAAAGAAATGTCATGTAATATGGTGGTGAGTGGGAGGTGGAAAGTGCAGACAATAAGTAGAGACATTTACTATGTTTGGTTGTGGGAAGAAGGGTCCAGATTATACAATTATAGTGGAAAGGGACAACAGAATAAACTGAATGCATTTAAAAATATTAGAGCTCTAGACATGTTTGCACAAAGATTAGAGGGTTAATAGATAAAGAAAAATGGAAAATTAGAGAGAGAGTGGGAATGATGAAATGAACTTCTCAAGATAGGAACTAAATCTAGAGCACAGGTAGACAATTTAATGTGAGCACAGTTAATGGTAAATTCTAAACTTGTAGTAAAGGAAGATAGAGTGGGAATGAATTTGAGGGAGTTTTAGATGTTCAAATAGGGGGAAGGAAGAGACCTCTTGAAAGAGAAAGAAAGGTCTCTATGAATGGTCTCATTTTGTTCAGAAAAAAAATGAGGAGTGGTTGTGTGAAGAGAGTAAGAGAGTGGGGAAAGAGTAGGTAAAGGAGGAAAGAAGTGATTTAGGAAAGGAATGGGATGTTGGAGTGTTTGATAGCGAAGCAAACAGGTTGGATTAAAAGTATGGGCAAGCATCAATGAGAACCTATCTGAGATTATACAAAAAAATTGTGATGGACTCAAATCACTTCCTCCATTGGTGTGCATTCACTAGCACACCAATGAAAGCAGTGAATTGAAATTATGAGAGAAATAGATAGTTGGATATGAAAGAGTGCTATTAGGCAAGGGTGAACATGACTCAAGGGTAAAAGACATTGGAAAGCTGAACCAAGGTGTTGAAACTATTCTTCAGCAGGAAACCTTGAAAGTCCTCTATTTCATCAAATGTCCAGAGAATGCTCAGTTTTCCTGGGTACTTTATTCTTGGTTGCAATCCAAGCTCCTTTGCCTTCTGAAATATCATATTCCAAGCCTTGAGATCCTTTAAGGTTGAAGCTGCCAAGGTCTGTGCAAACCTGACTGTGACTCCATGATATTTAAATTGCTTCTTTCTGGCTGCTTGGAGTATTTTGTCCTTCACCTGATAATTCTGGAATTTGACTACAATATTCCTTGGAGTTTTCCTTTTGGGGTCTTTTCAGGAGGCAATCTTTGGATTTTTTTCAATGATAATGTTTTCCTCTAATTCTATAATATTCTCATTTATAATTTCCTGGAATATGGTGTCTAGATTCTTTTTTCTGATCATGGCTTTCAGGTTGTCCAATAATTCTCAAATTGTATCTCCTGGATCGATTTTCTAGGTCAGTTGTCTTTCCAATGGAATATTTCATATTTTCTTTTGTTGTTTCATTCTTTTGATTCAGTTTGACTGATTCATGATGTCTCATGGAGTCATTAGCTTCCATATGTCCAAATCGAATTTTTAAGGCATTATTTTCTTCATTAAGCTTTTATACCTCCTTTTCCATTTGACCAAATTAATTTTTTAAGGAATCATTTTCTTCAGTCAATCTTTGTGCTTCCTTTTCCAGGCTGTTGATTCTTCTTCCATAATTTTCTTGTGTTGCTTTCATTTCTATCCCCATTTTTTTCTTCTACCTCTCTCAATTGATTTTTTAAATCCTCTTTGAGCTCTTCCACGAAGGCTTTTTGGTCTTGAGAACAATTCATCTTCCCTCTTGAGGCTTCACATGTAGGCAATTTGAGAGTATTGTCCTCATCTGAGTTTGTCTTTAGCTCTTCCCTGTACACAGAATCTCTCAATTGTGAGAGCCCTTTCTTGTTTATTACTTATATTGTAGCTTATTTTTTTAAGTTGAGGTTTGCTTCTGGGGCAAAAGGGTCATCATTTCAAGCTTCTTGTGCTGGGAGATAGAGGCTGTGTCACTTGCTTTCTACTATGAGGCCTCTATGGCTTGTGAATTTCTCACCACCCTGGGCTTGCTCCATGTATTTGTTCCAGGTGCTGGAATGGCCAGGCCTAGTTGTGCCTGTCCCATGGGTGGCTCTCCATCTGGCAGCTTGCCCTCTCAACTGGTGCTGGTGCTGGTGCATCTCACAACTGGCCCACTGTGCCACCAGCTTCTGGCACCAGGATCAAGGGGCCTCAGTTGCTCTACTGTGGCAAAAAGCTTCCTGCTGACTTGCCCAGACCCCCTCTGTGCTGTACTGTGCTGAGCTGTGTGATGCACACCCCTTTTGCCTGAGTGAGACTGACCTTTCCTGAATTCTAGATTATCTCAAGTTGGAAGTTTGTGTCTCTGTCTTTTTGTAGGTTCCATAGTTTCAGAATCTGTTTAGAGGCTTGATTTAATGTTGTTTTTGAGGGAAACTTGGGAGAGCTCATGCAACGTCCTGGCTTCTCTCTACCATCTTGGCGCTGCCCCCTGTTGAAACTATCCTTGAAAGTTATACATTTATATGCACTATGAAGTTAGATTTCCCGTAAGCTCCTTTTGGTTTCTTTGCAATCACTTCATACTAATACCCTCTTAAGAATAGTAGTATTAAAAAAAGAAAGAAAAAAGACCCTAAATGTTTGATCATTCTAAGAATACTAAGGTGTAAATGATGCTAACATCTCATGACAATTTTATCAGAAAAGGTCAGGTTACAATGATTTAGGCTATAGAAAAATGTGAAAGAGCTTTTGACAACATTAATACATAAAGAGACACTCTTGGGAGCTCTTTACAAACTACTTCATATAAGTAAAATTATTATTATTCATGTGATAATGCCTAGAATACTTTTCTGTGTAAATGATCAAAGTACTTCTTAATATGTCTTGCTCTGACTCACCACAACACTAGAATTCATGAATTTCAATAAAATAGATATAAAAAGAAATAATTTTAAATGGAGTAGACACAAGAAGGAACCACACAATTATTTTAGCAATCCCAAATTGGCTTAGTTTAATTTAAGTCACATTAATTTGAAATAATTTACTGCACAACTTTGCAGAGAGGGCTAAGTGCATTAGTGCTGACTTATGACAATTAGCACAAATTTGAAATAAATTATTGGATAGCACCAAAGTGCATTGTTCACAAATAAAATGAGCTTCAAAAAAGGGTAGAGAATAAAATAACTAGCTTTGTAGGCATTGGAACAAGGTGTAATAATTCAGAGACACAGTTATTGGTACATTAAGAAGCCAAAGTAACTCTTATTACAATACTGGAGGCTATTAGGCATGTGTGCTTATGCAAATTTCATTTTCACATGATGAAGGGTTTAATTGTAGTCATTTGCAAAGTTAGAAGATTTAATATTCATTGTAAATACAAGAAATATGAACCTCTTGGTAAAGACATGCATTTTAACTAATGTGAAACTAAATATGTGTAGATGAGATGCAAAGTGAAGCAATTATTTTATTTCACCATATCAATAAACGCATGTAACTGACCATTAATATTAGGTATTCCTTTTTTGAAGACATCTAACTTTAATAACATATTAGGAGCAGTGTTGACATAGAGGACATGAATGAGAATTGTTACAGCATCAATACTGTTTTCCATATTCAATCAACAACACATTAGCACAAATGTGTTGTTGCTATTAGCAGCTATGTCTCTTGGAAAATATTGTCATAGGAAGGAAAAAAAAGTTATTGAGTATTTAATCAAGTGTTAACAAGCTAGCGTTGGCCATTGATTAAAAATGTGATTTATATACTTGAAAACACCTTTTTGAAATCAGGTTTTTACTGGCCTCTTAACCAACAGGGATTATTCACATACTCAATGGCCTGTGATATGAACAGTATAAATATTCCCTCTAATGATGCAACACACAATTTAGCTATACCTATTTATTTTATGCTAATATAATCCATTTTCTCCCTTAGGTTTACCACCAAGGATCCATCCAATATACTGGAAGCCTTCCTCCCCTTTTTGTTCAGACATCAAAGGATATCAGCAAAGTACACAGCCAGGCATTAGTTCACCTTTGTGCCCTTCTTTTTCATCCATCCTGTCTTTGCACAAGCTCTTTTTAATGACTAGTTTGTATTACATTTCAAATGCTCATATCCAATAAGTGCCTCTCTGTTGACCTCTTTTTTTTTTTTTGCAGGAAATGGGGGTTAAGTGACTTGCCCAGGGTCACACAGCTAGTAAGTGTCAAGTGTCTCAGCCAGGATTTGAACTCAGGTACTCCTGAATCCAGGGCCGGTGCTTTAACCACTGCGCCATCTAGCTGCCCCCTCTGTTGACCTCTTAATGTTGATAATTTCTAATTTTTCAGGCAATTCAGTGTTCCATAACTCTAAGCCATATAATAATATTTGCAGAGTATAGTTATTAAAAAAGACAGGCCTTTGTTTCGGGAAGAAATATGGACTCATTAAATGAATGATAGTTTCCCATAAGTAACACAGCCCACTATCTAACTATAATCTAATTTTCAGCTCGACTTCTTGTCCATTTGCAATGTCTATAACAGATATATGTGTAATATATAGTAATATAGTATAGATATGTTTATTATATTAAAACTCATTAATAGTATATATTTTCTACTTATCTACTTCTCATTGTCTAATTTTTCATCCATTTGTATTTCCTCACATGGCCAGTTAGACAAATTTCTTTTGAATTGCTACAAAACTCCTACAGGGGATCTATAATATTCTTGGGATTACAATACTATCCATAGATGGAAACATCTTGATGATGTAACTATTGGAATGATGCCACCTGCTGGAGACTTACTGTAGGAAAGCTCCAACATGAGGAGAAGGCCTCTGAGTTTCATGTGGCTTTCTTTGGCATCAGGAAGTGATGTTGGCTTGTGGGAGGAAGAAGGGGGAGGCTGGCACTCTGTCTCACTCTCTTTTTGTCAGAACTCTGATGGAGAAGGGAGCCAGAAATGCACTCTCCCTTTAATAGATAGATGAATCTAGGCCTTTCTCTCTCTTTTTACCAAATTCTTATTTTCCTTAATAAATGCTTAAAAGTCTAACTCTTGCTAAAGCTTATAATTTATTGGCAACCACTCATTAGATATTTTAGACAGTATAGCTAGAATTTTAGACCCTTACAATGACCTCAGCATTTATAGGGATTTGTTTCCTGTGTTTGTTCTCATCCATAACAGTGGCAGATACCTTTGAGAATCAAATATCTCTTTTTTATCATACTTATGATTATAGAGTCACTGAACACATTTATGACTGGTATATTTTAGGAATGCAAGAAAAGCCCAATGCTCATAGAATCATAGATCTAGAGCTGAAAGGAACCTCCCAGACCATCAAATACAATGCTTTCATTTTACAGGAGTTGAAAATGAATCCCAAGGAGGTTGTCATTTACCTAATGTAACACAGGTACTAATTAGCGAAGACAGGTTTTGAACCCAGATCCTTTAAGTACAGATCAGTTTCTAAGGTGTTTTTCTAAGAAATGTCATTTTTTATAATGACCAAATAAATAAAAGAGCAACAATGGGATCCTATAAGTTTTAAAACTTTCAGTTATGTGATAGTAAAGTTATATTCCATCATAGAATATTACCTCTAAAAGTATTCCTCTTCCCTTCTATTATTTTTATTATATATAACCTTCATTCATCTGTCATTTACATTCATAAAAATACATATGTGTCAAGTATATAAGGCAGTGTGGTAAAAAATGAAAGCTTTTAACTAAAATTTAAAAGAGTTGGTTAACAATAACTGAAAGACACCAGTTTTTGAAGGACCATCCTTTTGGGGAGGAGACTGTGATGAACAGCCATGCGCCTGCTGATACTTGGGAGAATGTGATCGAGCACTCCACTTCCGGGGTGCGAGCTTAAAAGCAAGGAGAGAATGGAAGTGGTCTCTTACTCTCTCGCTCTCTCACTCTTGCTCTGCACACACGCTGACCCAGGTTTGACGGCATGTTTCTGGTCATCAGGCCTGGTTCTTGGTAGCAACACATGCTTAACACTGGCTCTCAGCCTGAGGGGTAACTTGGTATTCAGTGAATTTTATAAGGAATATAGACTAAGCTTAGATCTAAGACTATTTATTTGTATTTGTACTTTCCTATTTCTCTAATCAGCATCACCTTGTTTGTTGACTAATTATTTCCCAAACAATAAAAGCTAAGTAATCCATCTCTAACTAAAGCTCAGAGGCTTCTTTCTCTTACTGGTCTGGGAGATATATAAGGGAAAGGTTAAAAGGGGAGTTTGATGCTCTTGTTAAAGGCTAAAATTCTAAAATTCTAGCTAGACTGTCTAAAAATCTAATGGGTGGTCGCCAATAAATTATAAGCTTTAGCAAGAGTTAGACTTTTAAGCATTTATTAAGCAGAATAAGAATTTGATAAAGAGAGAGAGAAAGGCCTAGATTCCCATCTATTAAAGGGAGAGCACATTTCTAGCTCCCTTCTCCACCAGAGTCCTCAGGAAAGAGAGCGAGACGGAGCGCCAGTCTCTTCCTTCTTCCTCCCACTAGCCAACGTCACTTCCTGATGCCAAAGAAAAGACTCCTGGTCTTTCCCTCAAAGACCTTCGCTTCATGGGTGGAACTCTTCTACTTTAAGTATTCAGCAGGTGGGGTCTTTTCAATCATTACACTCATATCCAATTTTAAATCTCACAGCAGTAATTAGTTTTTATTAATATTGTCTAATATTTTTCCTACATTTTGGGTATCTTCTTCAAATATCTTAAGAATCATTCTTCTATGTCTTCACAAATACTCAGTTTTAGTTCTAATATCCTCTGAAAATATTCTGTCTAATTTAGTTGTTTTCTCCCCCTATATTCATTCTTCTCAGTATCATTTTTACTTTGTCTGTATAGCCATCTGGGATAGTCATGTAGGAATCCAAATGTAATGATCTTCCAACAAGCCAAGTATTATTGTGCTTGCAGAGGAAAAGAATTATAGACATTTTTCCCAGGTCTTTTCTGACTTTAATCTGCTAATTTTCTTCCAATTTTAATTCTTAAATGCCCTCAGGATGCATTTGCTTATTTAGGTTTTTTTCAATAAGATTTCCTTCAACTAATTGCATTATAATTGTTTACACTCTCTTTTATGAATTGTTACTGGCTTGAATCTGCCACTATTTTTCTCTATGAGATTTCACCATCCAGTTTCATTTTAAATTGGTCTTGCTACTGGCTGCCATACTATCTCTTTCCATTTTACAATTAATTCAAGTATTTGCTAATTAAGGTCTTTAGAGAGACTTTTGTTCTTCTAATTAAGGCATTTGACTTACATTTGTTAAACTTCTGAATGAAATCATTATAATCAATGTTGATGTCCTTTCTTCTAGCTGTATCTCAATTTTCATCATCAATAACTTTTTATAAGGTCAAATTAGAATTGTTTTATTTGCTTGCCATATTTCTCACTCTACCCAACCTCTTCAGACTCTTCTCAGGTGAATCTGAACTCTGTTCCTTGGATCCTGGGTTCTTATAGGTGAAATTGCATCTTGTCTAGTCTGGAAGCAGGTCTTCTTGTCACTTCCTAGATATTTCCAGTCTATGCTGCCATATATGTACTAGCCCATCCTTCTGGTAACTTTTATATGTTTTTTCCCCTTAAAATTCCTTGGTTTCAAGTGCTTAGAACATGACCTATCCCACAAGAAGTAATTAACAAAACCTTTTTATTTCACTTGTTTCTCCCAGTTTTGTATTAACTTTAATCCTTTCAGAAGAAAAAATATATAAATGTGGGAGAAGATGTTGATAAATTGGAACACTATTGCATTGTTGGTGCACTTGTGAACTGAAAGTAGTTCAGAAGTATGTTCCACTCTCACCCTCCAATCCATAAGTCTCTTATCTATAGTCTTTAGTTGGGGACATCATTGCTTATAGTTCTTAGATGAGTGGTAATCACCAATTACAATTTTTCTAGTAAGATGGTAAATGTTTAGGCTTTACCACATGCCTTGTCATTGCTCTCTCATATTTGCTAGGCTTTACCTTCTCCTCTTTCATTATGTTCTCTGTTGCATCAGGCATTGTTATTGGATCTGCCATTCTACTGTTAGCACTCCTAGACTCTGTCACCTACACTGATAATTCATCCTAAGAATCTTGGAATCTTTCCATCTACCCTGAAGCTGAAGCCTCCTGTATGTATTGGCTCCCTGTGATAAAATAATGGAATTTGGCAGACGCTCAGGGGTCCCACCTGATTGATTTAGTATGATTCGAATTGGGTGAGAATGAGAAATTGACTAAGTACCTACTTAAGGATGATTGGATGGGGAACAAACCTGGCTAGCCCTGAGTGACATTGTTCTCAGAGGCGGTGTACTACTGACATCAGCAAGAGACCACTCTCAATCAATCCGCTTGAAGGACCTCCCCTTTGGGGGAGGGAGAGAGGAACTAGGAATTTGATGCTCTCTCACAGAAGCACTCTATTTTTGGTGAGGAATAGGCATGTGGAGGCAGATGGAGAACAGGAGGGCCACTTTTAGTTGTTCACACACCAGCTTGGTGGTGAGAGAGTTCAAGTGGGATGATAGGAAAGAAAAATTTTTTTTGTTCCTCTCTGGTTATACCAAAGTAGATCTAAGCTAGGATTTCCATTCTATAAGGAATCTGTTCTCAATCTCTCTGTCTCTTCACTAACATAATATATCTTAATAAATCTTTAAAAGCCTAAATTCTTGCTGAATTTACCAGTGATTTTAGCCAGCTTCCCCCCAAAAACTAGGGGGAGCAGATTAGAACCCACATTAAGATTTTAAACAACACACTCCCCTAATTTATATGTTGCCTTCTTAGATGCAAGAACTATTTTTTTCCTTTGCTATTTGTATTTTTAGTACTCTGCATGGTACTTGGCAATAGAAACAATAAATATTATTTCATTACTTTAAAAAATATTCATAATACATATAATAGGTACAATAATTAGAAACTTTGACCTTTGTTATTCCTTATTTTTTAAAAGAAATGACATTTTTAGATATGTTAAAATACAATCATTACTTCAGCTCTCAAACACCTTTTATTTTCTGAAACTCACACCTTCTCGGTATACACTGCCTTTTCTCAGTATTTCCCCCTTCTGACAGAAGAGGGTGGAGTGTGATCATTGTAGCATCCATCCTCCAAACTCTAATTTCCCACTACCATAAACATCTTATAATTCCCCACCCAAATGCACTCTTAGATTTCATAATGGTGTCCAGAAATGCATCTTTCTGCAAGATCACATTAACTTGGAAAGGTACAGCTACTCAGTACACTCCCTGCCCTGGAATCCCTCCTTCCCTCTGATTATAGTGGGTGAAAAGTGGCTATCTGTGAACTGCTGCCAGATTTGTCTTTAAAGGAAGGCCCTAGGGCAGCTCTCCATGTAGGAAACTTGGCTACACTCCTCACCAAGCCCCTCCTCCAGCTTATTTTTATGTCCTCTCCCATTTGACTGTGAGCTCCTCAAGCGTAGGAATTTTCCTTTCCTTTCCTTTGTATCCTCAGTGCTTGGCAAAATGTCTTACACATAGTAGGTGGTTAATAAATGTTAATTGTTAACATGTTTATATATGTAGATATAAATATATTGCCATTATATTTTATGTAATGTTATAATTTTATTTATAGTTACATTTAATGCAATGGATTTCCTTCAAAACTCTGGTGAATACCTAGTAAACATTTTCTTGTCTTTACCTGATGTTTATGATTACATGGTTATTGAATAAGATTATCACTGTGAAAATGTTTTAGTAATGCAAGGGAAGTACCTTATTCATAGGCTCTACAGCTGGAAGGGACTTCAGAGATCATCTATTCGAAATGCTTCATCTTACAGAAAATAAAACTGAGATCCCAGGAGGCCATGTACACATACAGACACACAGACTACACACAATAAACACTCACAAAAGTTATTTAAGGAATTGTGTAATCAAAAATTATATCCATTTGAAGGAAAAAGCAGATTTTTGTCTGTAAAAAAGAATTCTTGGTACATGACAGATTTTTTTTTTAATTACCAATAACAAAGAATAAACAAGTACCAAACCATTATGGAATTGAATTAAAATGGAAAGTTCATTAGCACTCTTTTAAATTAACCAGAAAAATTTACATAGCCATTGAAGACCAGAGACTAATAAAAAGATGATGAGAGACTGTTTGTGAGCACTTCTCTTTCTTAGGTTTTAAAAATGTGTGAACGGGGCAGCTAGATGGTGCAGTAGATAGAACACTGGCCCTGGAGTCAGGAATACCTGAGTTCAAATCCGGCCTCAGACACTTAACACTTACTAGCTGTGTGACCCTGGGCAAGTCACTTAACCTCAATTGCCTCACTTAAAAAAATGTGTGATCAATGTTTGTGTCCCTGTGATAAGTTAAGGGTTTACAAAGTGTTCTTTTTTTTCTGAGTTCATTGAAAAGAAGGCCTTTAATCTACTAGATTAAGACTTGGGCCTTCTTGTCTTTTACCTTTCTTTATTCCTGTTCACACTGGATTAAATATCATTGCCATTAAATAGTTTAGAGATTCTTCCCTCATTTCAATTTCTTTAAATTAATCCAATATTGGGGCACTTCTGGGCAAGAGCCGAAAAGGTGGAAGAAAGGCAGTGAGCTCTCAAATTGACTACATGATTGCCTCAAAAAACATCCAAATAATGCAATAGGACAATTCCTGGATCAGCAAAATCTACTGAAGAATGTGCTGAGATCATTTTCCAACCAAGGAGGGCTTGGAAGGTTGGAAGGAGGGAGTTGCTGTGCTGATACAGGAGTGGAGCCCAACCCCACCATCAGCCTGACACAGATCCCATCCCAGGAATGCCTCACCAGAGAAAGAGATCCCCAGAGCCTCTGAATCAACTGGAGTGCCAGTGTCATCTGGAACTAAGTTCATAGTCTGGTGAGAGGGCTGAGCCCTTGTCAGGGTGGAAACTACAGGGGTGTATGCTGGTGCTGAGGCAGAACTTGGGTTTTTCACCCCTGCTGAGAACCAGGAGGTAGGCTTGAGTAGCAGTAGCCCAGGTTGGGGAGGGGCACAGGCTCATTGGAGCTGACAACCACAGCACACAAAGTTGGTTGATTAGCAAGTTAGGCTGGGGTCATCTACAGACCAGGGAACAGACCAGGAGAGTGAAGAACCTGCTCCTCCTTAAATCATACCACCTAGGACCTCCTCAAGCTTGAGATAGTGCAGCCTGGAAACAGTGCCCCACTTTAAGGAGACAAAAGTGAAGTAAAAGAAAGGCAAGATGAGCAGATAGAGAAAGGTGAGGATCATAGAAAGTTTCTTTAGTGACAAGGAAGACTGAGGTGCACTCTCAAAGGAAGATGTCAATGTCATGGCCCCTATATCTAAAGCTTCCAAGAAAAAATATGAATTTGTCTCAGGCCATAGAGGTGCTCAAAAAGGACTTTGAAGATAAAGTTAGAGAGGTACAGGAAAAATGGAAACACAAATGAGGGTGATGCATAAAAGACATGAGAAAAAAAGTCAACAGCTTGAAAAGCCAAATGGAAAAGCTCTCTGATGAAAATAATCATCTAAGAATTAGTATTGGACAAATGGAAGCCAGTGACTTCATAAGAAACTAAGACACAATAAAGCAAATCCAAATGAATAAAAAATAGAGGGCAATGTGAAATATCTTCTTGGAAAAATTGATGACCTGAAAAATAGGTCCAGGAGAGATAATTTGAAAATTATTGGTCTACCTGAAAGTCATGATTAGAGAAAGAGACTAGACTCCATATTCCAGGAAATTATCAAGGAGAACTGCCCTGATATTATAGAATCACAGGATAAAATCATCATTAAAAGAATTCACTGAACACTTCCTGAAAGAGATCCCAAAATGAAAACTTCCAAGAATATTATAGCCAAATTCCAGAGCTCTCAGGTCAAGGAGAAAATATTCCAAGCACCCAAAAAGAAAGAATTCAAGTACTGTGGAGCCCCAGTCAGGATAGCATAAGCTCTAACAACTTCTACATTAAAGGACTGGAGGGCATAGAATATGATATTCCAGAGGGAAAAGGAATTGGGATTACAACCAAGAATCATGTAGCCAACAAAACTGATCTTTCAGACAACAAATCTTTCAGAAGAAAAAAACGGGACTTCTATGAAAAAGAGGACTTTCAGGTATTCCTGATGAAAAGACCTGAACTGTATGGCAAATTTGACTTTCAAATACAAGACCCTAGGTAACCATAAAAAATTGGAGTTGGAAGACATACCTGGGGTCATAGAGTAGGTGATTATCTTGCAACTGAGACAGAGTTTTACCTGGGGTCCCCCAGGTCTGAGGTGGATGCTTTGTCCACTGGATCAACTAGCTGCTCCATGATGACATCATTAGGGTAAAATTGAGGGGTTAGCAGAATGTACTTGGGGAGGGAGAAGGGCAGAGTTAGCATGGAGTGAAATCCTATATGAAAGAAACAGCAATGGGCTTATGGCATGGGGGAAGAGATAGGAGAGGATCAGGGCAGTAAATGAACTTTACACTCATCAGAATAGGCTCAAAGACCTTAATCTCATAAGAGTTGCCTCAAGGAGGGATTAACACACACACCCAGTTGGGTGGAGTAATCAATTTAATCTGGGCAGTAAATGAGTCTAACTCTCAACAGAATTGGCTCAAGGAGGGAATACCATACACACTCAATAGGGTTGAGTAATCTATCTAAACTTCCAGGAAAATAGGAAGGGAAGGGGATAAAAAGAGAGAGTGACAAAAGAAGGGAGAGCTGATTGGAGGAGGGGAAAGACAGAAGCAAATCCCTTTTGAAGAGGGATAGGGTGAAAGAAGATAGATAATAAAGTCAATATCATGGGGAAGGGAATAGGATTGAGGGAAACATTTAACAATAGTAATTGTGAAAAAGAGAAAAGGGAAAAATTGCACAAAAATATTTATAGCAACTCTTTGTGGTGACTAAGAATTGGGAATAAAGGGAATGTCCATCAATTGAGGAATGACTGAAGAAGCTGTGGTGGCATATGATTGTAGTGGAATTGTATTGTGCTGTAGGAAATGACAAACAGGAAGATCTCAGAAAAACCTGGAAAGACTCATGTGAACTGATGTATAGTGAATTATGCAGAACAGGGAGGACATTGTGCATAGTGACAGCAATATTTTTGGTGAGCAATTGTGAATAACTTAACTACTCCCAGCAATACAATGATCCAAGACAATCCCAAGGGACTAATGATGAAGCATACTATCCACTCCCATAGAAATGTAAAGAATTAGTTGTGATTTGAAGTGATTTGAGGTTCTTATTATCACATCTTTTGGCTAGAATTTAAAAAAAAAACAGCTTGTGCACTGCCTGGGGCTCAGGTGCCATGCACCCTACCAACATGGTGCTTCACCTTCTGCCATCACCATGGCACTGGCAGCTCACATCAATCACCACTCGCCAATGCCTACATGGGCCTGGCAAAATTATAATGACTGGAAGCCCAGTGAGGACAGTCATATGACTGTCAGTCAGGGCTGCCAGCCAATCAGCTTGGGGCTGTGTATGGACAGCCCAGGGTCTGCTGGGAAGGAGAAGGGAGGAGATTCTCCATTCTGGCATTGGAGCTGGAACAAGAAGGGACACAGCTGTACATTCTGCTGAGCCCTGGGTGGTGGTGTGATTCATGTTGTATTGTTTTTTTTCTCCCATTCCTTTTTCTTTCCTTTCCTTTAATTCTACTAATCTAATTATGTTTTTAAGTTTGTTCTTGTTAATAAACCCTGTTCTGTTTTTTAAAGAGGCCATTAATCTCCTTCCTTTCCCCAATATTGTAGTGAGCCACCTAACTAACACACCCCAATTAAAATTTGGCCCCTACAGATAGAACTGATAAAAAGATTACTTGTGGATTGAACATATATAACCTATACCAGATTGGTTACTTTCTTGTTGAGGGGGGAGAAAAGGGAGGGAGGGCAAAATAGTTGGAACTCTAAATCTTATGAAAATGAATGTTAAAAACTACTCTTACATGTAACTGGAAAAAATAAAATAAATGTTTGTCACAAAACAAAACAAAAAACAAAAATAAATTAATCCAATATCTATTAAGGATTTACAATGTGTAAAGAAATAGCAAAAACTCTGCTCTAAGAATTGTTAAATCTAGTAATTCATGAAAAGGTACACAGATGATTATAAAGCAAGAAGCCTTCATTTTGTATACATAAGGGCATGAAAACCTTTCTTCCTTACTCATCAATATTTCCCCCTTTTTACAATATCAACTTCAATTGCGGAAAAACAGTATCATTTTGATCAGATGGAAGACACTGCTAATCATTTATCTTAGAGCCTTATAAGTTAGTTGAAATATATAATAACTGTAGTAGGGCAGCCCTTAATAGCCAAGGTCAAACTTATGAATCTATTCTATCACTTGACTTTTTAAAAAAACAGTTCAAATTCCACTTTTTCCAAAAGCTTGTTGCCTGTCCCCCAACAACCATACTTCCACTCACTGCTAATGCCAGCCTTATAATAATGACTCCCATTTAGACTCTATTTATCTTGCATGTTTTTAGATGTTTCATATAGTTTGTTCCATTGATCTACTTCCCTCTTTTTAAAAAAATTATTAAAGAGTTTTGATGATTACTGCTTTATGCTTACTTTAGACTTTAGACTTATTTTATAGTTTGAAATTTAGAAGCATGATTCCTTTGTATTGTTATTTCCTTCATTATTTCTAAAGTGCTCGATTTTTATTCCACCATATGAATTTTGTATTTATTTTGTGCTGTTCTATAATCACTTTAGTAGATTAAAAGTTTTTTCACATAATTATCTCTAAATTAACTTTGGAAATGTCATCATGGTCATCTATGATTACTGAGTAGCCCTCCAATTATTTAAAATTCTTAATTTTCTTGAGGGATGTTTTATTATTGTATCTAAATTGGCATTGAATATGCTTTGGTAGATTGACTCAGATATTTCATGCATTTTGTAGGTGTTATCAATGGGACTTTTGTTTCAGTGAAAATAGGTGGCACAACAGATAAAACATGAGTCCTGGAGTCAAAAACAACATGAGTTCATATCCAGACTCAAATAATTATTAGCTGTGTGGTCTGGGCAAGTAAGTGCCTGGTATATAACAGGAGATATATAAATAATACTTATCAATATTATTATTGTTGTTGTTTCTGTTATAACCTCCTAGATTTCCTTACTGATATTTATTAATGCTAATTATCTCTATACTAATTTACTTGGTGATCTCATCAGTTCCCATGGATTTAATTATCATCTATATGCTGACAATTATCCAATCTAATAATCCTATCCCAACCTCTCTGTTGAGCTCCAGTCCCACATCTCCATATATCAGTTATTTCAAAGTAAATATCTCATAGACATCTTAAGTTCAAGATGACTGCATCTCTCATTCCTCATATCTAATATATTACCAAGGTCTGTTGATTTCACCTTTGCAGCATCTCTCAATATGCCTTTCATCTTTCCCTTTAAAGTGCCACCACCCCAGGACAGCTAGGAGGCACAGTGGATAAAGCACTAGCCTTGGATTCAGGAGGACTTGAGGTCAAATCCAGCCTCAGACACCTGACACTAGCTGTGTGACCCTGGGCAAGTCACTTAACCCTCATTGGCCTGCCAAACAACAAAAAAAAGACAAAAGTGCCACCACCCTGGTGCAGGCTCTCATCCCTTCACACCTAGACTACTGAAAGAGCCTGCTAGTGGATCTGCCTGCCTTAAGTCTTTCCCTACTCCAATTCATCTTTCATTCAGTCATGAAACTGATTTTCCTAAAGTACAGGTATGACAATGTTACTCTTCTAAGAAATTCCAGTGCCTCACAATTGCACCTAAGACTAAATACAAAATATTCTGTTTGGTGATCTAAGACTTTCATAACCTAGAAGCCTCCTCCCTTTCTGGTCTTCTTATTCCTTATTCTGCAGGATTCCCTTCAATCAAGCAAAACTATTTCACAAACAGGACTCTCCATCCCTCAATTCCAAGCATTTTCTCTAAATGTCCAGCATGTCTGAATCAAACTTCCTCTTTATCTGTTTCTTGACTTCCCTGGTTTCATGCAGGTCCCAATTACAATGCATATCTTATATAGAAAACCTTTCCCTTGGGGACAATTAGGTGCTACAGTGGTTAAAGCAAAGGCCCTAGATTCAGGAGCACCTGAGTTCAAATCCAGACTCAGATGTTTGACATGTACTAGCTGTGTGACCCTGGACAAGTCACTTACCCCTCATTATCCTGCAAAAACAAAAACAAAAACAAACAAAAAACTAAAGAAAGAAAAAACAAAGAAAAAGAAAACCTTTCTCAATGCTTCTTAATTATACTGCTTTCTTTTCTCAATTATTTCTTATTTATCCTTTATATAGCATGTTTTGACATATTTGTTTGCTTATTGCTCCCCCCATTATACAGTAAGCTCCTTGAGGGCAGGATCTGCTTTTGCCTCTTTTTTACCCCCAGGGCCTTTCATAATGTTGGCACTATCTTTGCCTAATAAAAGAAATTCAGTGAAGTGTTTTCCTTCTCTAATTCTAGGAATAATGTATGTATCATTATTATGAATTGTTCTTTACAAATTTAATAGAATTTTTCTCCCAGTCCAGCTGGCCTTTGATTTTATTCTTTGGTGGTTATTATATCTCATTCAATTTATTTTTTTCTTAAACAGGATTTTTTAAGATATTGTACTTGTTCTATTAATTCATCTAGTTTATATTTTTGTACAAAAACTTCTATTATTTTAGAATCCTCTATTTTGTTGGACTTATTATGAATTTAGCTTCTTCATTTTAAAATTATGGTTATTTAATGTTGTTTCACTTTCCTTTTTATCAGGTTGGCTAAAGATTTATTGATTTTATAAACCATTTAAGAGAAGCAGTTGTCAATTTTATTTATACATTTTGTAGTCTTTTTGTTTCCAAATCAACTATGTATCTTCAAGTCTTCTAAATTTAGACTTTTAAGTATATTTTTGATTGAATTAAAAATTTGTTGGTTTGATAAATTTTAATTGGGTATTTACTTCATTATTCCTCCTTATATTTTGTAAGGTATATATTTAAAGACATGATTTTCTCTGACGATAGATATAGCTAAATCTCAGATGTTTTGTCATGTTTTCTTGTGATTGTCGTTTACATCCTTACAAATTGCGCCCCCCCCCTTTTTTGGTCTTTGTTCCACTTGTTCAAGATTTCATTATTAAGTTTCTCTTTAGTTATATTTATTTTGCTTGTGCTCTCAGAGTTTATATATACATATATATGTATATGTATGTATATATTTGTGTCTATACACACACACACACACACACACTATAGTCTCTAAAGGATTTGTTTGGTATTTCTGCTTTTTTTATCCTTATCTTGTGTCCTAGTACAAGGTTTATTTTTATAAAGGTGACATATAGTGCTGCAAGATATATTCATATATTGCCATTTAAAAAAAAACAAATTCTGCAGGTTTGTTTATAGTTTATTTTTACAAGCAATCCCCTTTCCAAATTTCCACTTCTAATTGCCTGACATTTCCCTAGTTTGGCTTTTGTTTTTTTTTAATTAAGTAATCTATTTCTTTTCCTTTTCTATCCCACCTCTTTCTTCTGTCAGTTAAGTGGTTATTTTAGAATTTCTCTCTTTTTTCTAATCTTCTGACTCCTTGGTCTTATTAGCTATATTTTCTATACTATTCACTAAGAAGCTGTTATTGTTTTGTTTTGTTTTTTCCTTCTTCCTCTTCCTTTACAGATTCTTTCAAAATTTTATTCTTTATTCATGGAGTACATTTGTATTTACTCCTTCTTTAATTTCTTTGGGCTCCTTATGTCATTAAAGCTTGAAAACCCCAAGTCCTAGCTCCCTCTTCTAACCAAATTCTCTGTTATTGTTTTTATAGTTTTTGCTCCATCTATTTTTTTCCCCCATTGTGTTGGATAGAAGCAGAACCACATGATAGGAATCATCATGTCTCTCAAATCATGGAGTCAAATTTACCTCCCTGTTCTCCCCATAATTGTACTCCTTCCCAAAGACCATACTATCTTTTTCCTGGATCCATGTCTTCCTCTACTTTTCTACATACCAAGTGTCCTTAGAAGCTTACATATATGCTCATGGGACCATAGACCTAGGAACTCAAATCCAAGATACTAGGTTTCCTCACTCTAAATTCAGTGCTCTATCTACTATGTCATGCTGCATCCCTTCACTTGGATCAGGATATGTTTGTGAAAGTACAACACCCTCAGAGAAGATGGCCTTGGAAAGAATCATCTCCTCTGACCTCTCACTTCTTGTTTAAACCTAGGATGACGTCTCTATTATTCAATACAGAGGATTGATTTCTAGTGGACCCTTTTCTCCAGTTGGATTGATATGCCCTGTAGGTATCACACATTTTATTATTCCAGTTCTCCTTTCTCAGTTTCTTGCATATGCATACACACACCCAGGCACACCCCCACCCACACTCACATATATTTCTTTCCCACTCTCAATAAAAAATAGCTTGATAATATATAATTATTATAGATAATATACTATGTAGTAATTATATAATATACAATGAATATAAATATATTATATATTGCATTATAAATATGCATATGTACATGTATTTATATGAATTAATCATTTTTCCTTTCCTGTTCAACCATTGACTTTTTGGAAATGGATTACTCATTTATCTCTTCCCCTTACACCTTCCCACTCCTTTTTATTCACCCTTCTGCTCAACAATTTCATTGAAAGAAACAAATTGTTTTAATTTTTAAAGGGAAAATGGTGTTTAGTCCATGGTACTTTGGTTTTATTCTCCTTGCTTTACTTATTATGGTTCTTTATATTCCATTTATATCTTTACCTCACATTTGACTATTTTATTATTTGATTTTTATTTTTTTATCCTATACATTTGTTTTTCTCCCTTCTCCTCTTCCCACTTTCCCCTTCTCATTTTTCCCCACTCTGACTCTCTACACTTGTCTTTCTGTCTTTTTTTGCCTTGGTGTTTGTCTCTCCATTTCTCTGTGTCTGTCTCTGTCATCCTTTCAAAATAACCTCTAAACAAGGGTAATTTATTCCATCATTTAGTACTTTCTTGATAATTATGTTCATTTACCTGTAATTTTCAGTTGTGTGGGGTATTTGCAGATTGAACATTCTGCTCATGCTTAGTTTCTTTTTTTCAGGGATGCCTCAAATGAAACTCTGGTATTAATTGTCAAACTTTTTATTTTTATTATTAAACACAAGTTGGAAGGCCACATGGTTGGTTCAGCAGCGTACAGGCTTTTGCTTTTTAAATATACTATTCTATTTCCTTCACCTAGTCTCATGGAGGCAGGAAAATCTTGTTATGTGTGTTTCCTTTGCCTTATTGAAACTCTTTATTCTAAATACTTCCATAATTTGTTTGTTGTGGTAATTTAAAAATTTGGCCCCTGTGTGTTTGGAGGGACAAACATTTATTTATTTGTTTGTTTGTTTAATTTATTTATTAATTTATTTTGTCAGGGCAATGAGGGTTAAGTGACTTGCCCAGGGTCACACAACTAGAAATTGTCAAGTGTCTGAGGCTGGGTTTGAACTCATCCTCCTGAATCTAGGGCTGGTGCTTTATCCACAGCACCACCTAGCTGCACTAATTTTTAATCAATTCCAATGCTCTCTTCCTTTTTTATCCTGAGGACTAGGACAAATAATTGTTTGCCACTTTTTGGAGGATTAAGTGTATACAGCAAGCAGAAATGTGCTAGAGTAGTCTCTACAGCCTCAAGGATTCCCTAAAGTATCAGTTTGAAGGTAACATATTTTTAGCCCTTCACTCCTGCTTTCCCTTCCATTTAGTTGAGCAGAATCATTATCTAGTGTTTTTGAGGGGTGGGGGGGAGAGACAGAGAGAGAGAGAGAGAGAGAGAGAGAGAGAGAGAGAGAGAGAGAGAGAGAGAGAGAGAGAGAGAGAATGGACTGTGGCAGCAAATTTTCTGTAGTGGGACAATCCTGAGTATATTACAGGCATAAGCCAGCTTGCTTGCATCCCTGCTAGGAATTTGAAAGCTGGTGTAGGAGAAGTTCTGAGTTAAAACTTTAAGGATTAGAATTCTCCTATAAAAATTCATTAACAAAATTACTTCATTGGAGTTGAAGCTTCTCATCCTGGGGATTTAACAGTCATTGTTCAAACATCTGGTGCATAATTCTTGGTTTTGATGGGTTAGAAAATTAAACCAGTCTATATAGAAAAAAATATTTCATATCGCTAATCATATGACCTCAAAATCTACCCAGTCAGACTTTAAACATTTTTTTTTTCAGGAATGAGACTTTTTTATTTTGCTGTTCCTATTTTAGTTGTACTAAGGACTACTTTCATTATACCATAATTTGGCAAATCCTAAACACTCAAATTGTAGCCTAGAAGATTCATAGTGTGAAGTAGGATGGCATAATGGATGGAGGACTAATGCCAGATTCAGCAGTTTATTGATTGAGGTCTTTCCTTTGACACATACTAGTTGTGTGACCTTGAATATTTTACCTTTATTGATTATAATAACAATAGCATTAGCTAACATTTATAAGTTGCTTACTATGTGAAAGGAACTGTAATGAGTACTTTAACATTATTATCTTCTTTGATGCTCACAACAACCCTGGTAGTTACGTACTATTATGATACTCATTTTATAGATAAAGAAACTGAGGCAAATAGAAATTTAAGTAATTTGCCCAGGGTAACATAGCTAGTAATGTCTGAGACCAGATTCAAGCTCAGGTCTTCCTGACTCCAAACTAGGCTCTTTATCCACTGTGCCACCTAGCTTCTTGTCTAAGGATAATCACTAAGGGTATAAGTTAAAGATGAGTTCCTAATATAATTGAAGGGATTGTCTACTCTGGGAGATCCCCACATTTTGTCATAGGTTATTACAAAATAAACAAGCAACATATTCATAAACCACAGAATGCCATAGGCAAAAAAGATCTCAGAGATGGCATAATTTGACTTTTCATTTTATGGAGGAGGAAACTGAGGGACAGAGAGAATGGGTAAATGCAATACAATCAATTCATGGTAGAGCTGGAATTAGAACTCCAATTTTCTGACTTAATATCTAGGGTTCTTTTCTCTCCACCATAGCTGCTTCTCAATTCAACTGAGATACATTTACCTCAATATACATTTAGTAAGGATCTGTTGAGTGAAAGATGCTACATTTGTTGCTGGAGGTACAAAGGTGAAATAATCTAACACTTTCTCTTATGAAGTTCATACTATTTAAGGAGATAAGGAATATTCATGAATAGCTGGGATACAAGCTAGAATATGATAAATGCAAAAGAAAGTCCTAAACAAACTGCTATTTGAGATTCAATAAGAAAATATTTTCTAACCCAGTAGATCAGGCACAACTTCATGGATGAGGTGAAACCTAAGCTGGGTCTTGAAGGGCAAGATAAATTTAACAGTCAAAATATTCTTTATGAAGTTATAATTTGAATATGTTTCTCCCTTTAGCTTAATTTCATAGTTCCAAAGAGCCATTATTTTTCTCAAAGATACACTTTAAACTTTATCCTCTTGTATTCTTTTCACATATTCTGTTATTCAGATCAAGCTCTCTCTCTCTCTCTCTCTCTCTCTCTCTCTCTCTCTCTCTCTCTCTCTTGCTCTCACTCTCATGCTTGCTCTCGCTCTCTTGCTCTCTCATTATTATTGTGACAGATGACAAAGCTTTATAGGCACTAAACCCATTTAAATTAAGGTGCCAAGGATGACTAAAAAAAGAGCTTTTCCTGCTCCATGAGATTTTCTTAGTCTTGGGATGTTCAGCTATGCTTTCTTAGGATACATACAAGAGTGCCACCTAATGTCACCTTTACATAACACTGAATTGAGCTTTAATTTTACATAATACTGCTAATTCTCTTTGACTATAAAATATCTAATTAAAATGTAATATTATGAACAGAATTCAACTTAAAAATTGAAATATTTCTTATTCTTTTTTCATAGCCCTCTCTCACCTCAATATCACAAAGTGAATACTATATTATTCGTGTTCCAAAGTCATCAATTTTTAGAACATTCAGAAAAACTGAAGTAATAATAATGTGTTTGAACTCTATTTCAGAACTTTTCAAATCCTATTTATTCAAGCATTAAAATGCTTACTTTAAACCATGCAAATTGGTTAAATTTTCTGTCAAATTTCTTAACTGTGAAATATAATCAGTATAAATCTTCATAAAATGTAGTTTTTGAAATTTGGGGCTCATGGTATTTTTCATGGTTACAGAAGAAACTTGTTCCCATGATTTTACATACTACTCATACAATGAATATTCATTTGCTCCAAATACAGTCATCTCTTTTAAAGATTTGAATTGTTCCCATATTACACTATGCAACAAAAGGCAAATGACATATATTTAGGGATAAATTAATTCTCTTATCTATTATAGAATTGTTAAATTTGTAGCATTATGTGTATGGGGTTTAATAGGAAAAAAAGTCTTAGAATGTTTCTGTGAATGGTGTAGATAAGCCTACTGATGACCTTGAAATGATTTGGAAACATCTTCTGTGGCATGCTCAGTAAGATCAAATTGAAAGTGATATCAGGCAGGAAATACTAGATTAACACAGAGGCACCTCCTTTTTATTGAGTTCTTAAAGATTCTTCCTCTAGGACATGTGGCCTTTTACCCTATTTTGAGCACAGCCAAAAATTTGAGAGTAGACTTTAGTCAATGGTGGGAGGGTCAAGAAGGGAGGTCATCAAATATCAGCATAATCCTCTTTGGACCAACTGAAAATATTCACCTCTCCATCCCCCTCAGTCCAAGAGTTGGTGACTGCTAGGGCAATGACTCTAAGTACCTGATGGGGACTTAGTCCCTGTCCTATAGATGCAATATCAGAAATGCACAGGCTCTAAACCACAAGGTAGTCATGGAAAGAGAAATCATGTAGTCTTCATGTTTGGATTTCATGGGCTTTAGGTTTCTGGACAGCAGATCCCGGAGAGCTCAGTATCCAACCTCCTAGAGAGAAAAGGGAAGTTTCAAAGATATGTCAGGCCCAGAGTTTAACAAAAAATTATAATTGTATAGTTAGAAAGTACCATGAGGCCATCTATTGCAAATTTCTCATTTTACTTATGAGGAAACTGAACCTGAGAGAGTTTAAGTAACTTGCCTAGGATGGCAAAATTAGTAAGATTCTAAGAAATTTCTTCAACACCTTATATGCTATGGTCTATTGCTTTTTTAGAAACTCAAAGTTCCAGAATTTGGGCATACACATACACACACACACACACACACACACACACACACACAAATTGTCTCCTTGAATGTCTATAGGGAACATAAGAATACATTTCTTCATGTCTCTGGGAACCTAGACATAGCTATATTTTAAGATTTTTCATAGGGAAACCAAGAGAATGATTTGAAGAAAGGCTCTCCCGAAATAAAAGACAATGCTTTAGTCCATTAGATTGGAATGTTAATTCAGAGTTTATAGCTCATTAAATTGAAATTTATAAGGTTTATTCTGAAATTCACTGTTAGAAAATGTATTACTAAGAAAAATTAAGGTGTATGAAAAACAAGGTATATGTGTATCTTTTAAATGATAAAAGGTGATGTGAAAAATACAAATGATTTTGTGATACATGAGGGAAATAAGCCTACTCAATACTTCAGAATATATGTGTTCTCATTTATATGGTCATCTCCTCCAACAATGAAGATCATAAATCATTCATACCTGATTATCCTATGTAACTTTCATATATACTCCCATTTGTCCATGATAGGTTATCTGTCCAACCAAATTTCTAGAGACTTTCTTATGTTCTTTTGATAATACCTGGATAAGAAAAAAGTATCATTGATTATCATTTACTTTCATCTTATAGCCAGGGTATTTATCTGCATGTGTATGTGTGTATGTGTGTACATGTGTATGTATACTGTACATATATGTGTATATACATGTCTACATACACATATGGTTATGTGCATGTGTGTTAGCACATATATGTATGTGTGCTCTATACATATGTGTATATACATGTCTGTATACACATGTAGTTAGGTACAGGTGTGTTAGCATATGTATATATGTGTATATATACATATATATGTATACACACACACACATATATATATCCAGGTAACGTTTTTTAATAACATATTTTACATCACTTTTGCAAAATTATTTCTTATAAGGTTTTGCATTTAGTACATTTCAAATATATGCTCTCTTTTCTCCATTGCCCTTTGGATGATGCCTAAATAATCAAAGAAATAAAAAGCGGGGGCAGAGCCAAGATGGTGGAGAATAGCCAGCAAATCGTGTGAGCTCTCCTTCTATTCCCTCAAAAAGAATATTAATTCAAGCCTCTATACAAATTCTGAAACTACAGAACCTGCAAAGTGACAGAGAGACACAGTATTCCAACCAGAGATAATTTAGAAGACTTCAGGAAAGGTCGTTTCACTCAGGCAAAAAAGGAGGCTCAGTTCACCACAGCACAACATGTGGGAGAGGGTTGGGGCAAGTCAGCAGAAAGCTGTGGGCCAAAGCCAAGCAACTGAGGCCTGGATTCTGGCAAAACAAGCTGATGGTGCAGCAGAACAGTGGCAAAATGCAACTGCACCAGCAGACAGGGCAAGTTGCTGAGGTACACCCACAAGACAGGCACCAGAAGGCCTACTAATCCAAGAGCACTTAGAAAGGAAGTCCAGTGCAAGGTCTACTGATCCTAGAGTACTCAGACAGGAAGTCCAGGGAAAGGTCTACTGATCCCATTGTGCTCAGACATGAAGTCCAGGGCAGTGAACAATCTACAAGCCATAGAGGCCTCAGGGTAGAGAGCCAGTGACACAGCCCCTATATCCCAGCACAAGAAACTTGAAACAGGGACCCTGGTTCCCCCAGAGGAAACCTGAACTCAAGAGGGAAGATGTATTGGTCTCAAGAACAAAAAGCCTTCTGGGAGGAATTCAAAAAGGATTTTAACAATCAATTCAGAGAAATGACAGCAACACAATAAAATTATGAAAAAAAAGAATAAGCAACTTGGAAAAGGAAGCACAAAGATTGATTGAAGAAAACAACTACTTAAAAAATTCATCTGGCCAAATCAAAAAAAAAAAAAGGTGCTTAATCTTACTGAAGAAAACAATGCCTTAAAAAATTCATCTGGCCAAATGGAAAAAAAAGGTGCATAATCTCATTGAAGAAAACAATGACTTAAAAATTAAAATTGGGCAGTTGGAAGATAATGAATCCATGAGACACCAGGAATCAGTCAAGCAGAATCAAAAGAATGAAAAAATAGAATAAAATGTAAAATACCTCATTGGAAAGACAATTGATCTGGAAAACAGATCCAGGAGAGACAATTTGAGAATCTGCCTGAAAGCCATGATCAGAAAAAGAATCTAGACATCACATTCCAGGAAATTATTAAGGAGAACTACCTTAATATTTAGAATCAGAGGATAAAATTGTCATTGAAAGAATCAACAGAACACCTGAAAGAGACCCCAAAAGGAAAACTCCAAGGAATATTGTAGCCAATTTCCAGAATTATCAGGTGAAGGAGAAAATACTCCAAGCAGCCAGAAAGAAGCAATTTGAATTTCATGGAGCCACGGTCAGGATTGCTCAGGACCTAGCAGCTTCAACATTAAAGGATCGTGAAGGCTTGGAATATGACATTACGGAAGGCAAAGGAGCTTGAACTGCAGCCAAGAATCTATTACCCAGCAAAACTGATCATTCTCTTTCAAGGGAAATGATGGACATTCAATGAAACTGGGGACTTTCAAGGTTTCCTGAGGAAAAGACCAGAACTGAATAGAAAATTCCATCTTAACATACAAGATTCAAGGGAAGTTTAAAAAGGTAAACAGGAGAGAAAAAGTTACTCAATTAGGATAAACTGTTTATATCCCTACATGGGGAGATAATACTTTTAACTCTTGAGATTTGTAAATGTATTTGGGAAGACAGAAGGATTATACACTGAGGGTATAAATGTAAATTATCTTTGATGTGATGACATAAAGGAAATTAAGGGGTAAAAATGGGACTTTATAGGCAGAAGAGGAAAGGGGAGGTGGAATGGGGTGAATTACATCACATGAAAAGGTGAAAAAAAATTTACAATAGAGGGAAAGAAGGGAGGGGTGAACATTGTTTCAGCCCTACTCTCATTAGATTTGATTCAAAGAGGGAATAACATAAATTCATTTGGATGAAGAAACTAAGCTTATACTTTAGGGAAGTAAAAGGGTAAGGAGAAATGGGCAACTGGTGAAAGGGAGGGCAAAAGCAAGGGAGAAAAGAGTAAAGAAAAGGGAGGGGATGACAAAAAGTGAGGGCAGATTGCGGGAAGCAGGGGCAAGAAGCAAAATGATGGTGAGGAGGAATAGGGAGAAAAAAAGGGGGAAGTACAAAGGGAGTACATAGGAAGGAGAGAAATAGAGAGTTAGTAATAATAACTGTGAATGTGAATGGGATGAACTCTGCTACAAAATGGAAGGGAATTTCAGAGTGGATTAAAAGCCAGAATCCTACAACATGCTGTTTAAAAGAAAAACATTTGAAGCAGAGAGATACACACAGAGTAAAGGTAAAACGCTGGAGCAAAGTGTATTGTGCTTCAGCTAAAGTAAAAAAAAAAAAAGCAGGGGTAACAATCCTTATCTCAGACAAAGTGCAGGCAAAAATAGATCTCATTAAAAGAGATAAGGAAGGAAACTACATCTTGCTAAAAGGCACGATAGATAATGAAGCAATATCAATATTAAATATTTATGTGCCAAGTTGTCTAGCATCCAAATTTTTATAGAAGTTAAATGAGTTACAAGAGGAATTAGACAGTAATACTATACTAGTGGGGGATCTGAATCTCCCCCTCTCAGCATTAGATAAATCTAGCCAAAAAATAAATAAGAAAGAAGTGAAAGAGGTGAATAGAATGCTAGAAAAGTTAGACATGATAGATGTCTGGAGAAAATTGAATGGTGATAGAAAGGAATATATTAATTCCAATATTATACAAATTATTTGGAAAAATAGGTGAAGAAGGAGTTCTACCAAATTCATATTATGACACAAATATAGTGGTGATACCAAAACCAGGCAAAGCAAAAACAGAGAAAGAAAATTATAGACCAATTTCCTTAATGAATATTGATGCAAAAATCTTAAATAAGATATTAGCAAGAAGATTACAGTAAATGATCACTAGGACAATGCACTATGACCAGGTGGGATTTATACCAGGAATGCAGGGCTGGTTCACCATTAGGAAAACTATCAATATAATCAACCATATCAATAAGAAAACTAACCAAAATCATATGATTATCCCAATAGATGCAGAGAAAGCTTTTGACAAAATACAGCACCCATTCCTAATAAAAATATTAGAGAGCTTAGGAATAGGTGGAGCTTTCCTTAAAATAGTAAGCAGTATCTACCTAAAACCATCCACAAGCATTATATGTAATGGGGATAAGTTAGAGGCCTTCCCAATAAGATCAGGGGTGTAACAGGGATGTCCATTATCACCTCTATTATCTATTATTCAATATTGTACTAGAAATGTTAGCATTAGCAATCAGAGAAGAAAAGGTAATTAAAGGAATTATAATTGTCAAGGAGGAAACAAGACTATTGCTCTTTGCAGATGATATGATGGCATACTTAGAGAATCCTAGAGAATCAACTCAAAAATTATTTGAAACAATTAACAACTTTAGCAAAGTAGCAGGATATAAATAAATCCACATAAATCATCAGCATTTCTATACATGACCAACAAAGTCCAGCAGCAAGAGATAGAAAGAGAAATTCCATTTAAAGTTTCATTAGACAATATAAAATCCTTGTGAGTCTCCTTGCCAAGACAAACTGGTCAAAGCATATGAACAGGCAGTTTTCTGATGAAGAAATCAAAGCTACCTCACATGAAAAAATGCTCTAATTCACTATTGATTAGAGAGGTGCAAATTAAAACAACTCTGAGGTACCACCTGACACATATCAGATTGGCTAATAAGACAAAAAAGGGACGTAATGAATGTTGGAGAAGCTGTGGAAAAACTGGAACACTGATGCATTGTTGGTGGAGGTGTGAACTGATTCAACCATTCTGGAGAGTGATCTGGACTTATGCCCAAAGGGCAATAAAGCTGTGCATACCCTTTGACCCAGCAATACCACTTTTCAGTAATTTTCCCAAAGAGATCATAAAAAAGGGAAAAGGACCCACATGTACAAAAATATTTCTAGCTGCTCTTTTTGTGGTGGCAAGAAATTTTGAGGGGGGTGCCCCTCAATTGGGGAATGGCTGAACAAATTGTCGTATATGAATGTAATGGAATTGTATTGTGCTGTAAGAAACAATGAGCAGGAGGAGTTCAGAGAAACCTGGAAGGACCTGCATGTACTGATAATGAGTGAGATGAACAGAACCAGAAGAACATTGTACACAGTATCATCAACATTGTGTGTTGATCTACTGTAATGGGGTAGATTCTTCTTACCAATGCAATGGTACAGGTGAATTCCAGGGGAATAATGATGGAAGGGGGTCTCCAAATCCAGGAAAAAAAAGAACTGTGGAGTATAGATGCTAATTGAACCATACTATCCCTAATAGCTGCATATCTAGGTTAAATAAAGGACACACACAGGGGGGCAGCTAGGTGGTGCAGTGGATAAAGCACCAGCCCTGGATTCAGGAGTACCTGAGTTCAAATCCGGTCTTGGACACTTGACACTTACTAGCTGTGTGACCCTGGGCAAGTCACTTAACCCCAATTGCCCCGCAAAACAAAAACAAAAAAACAAAAAAACAAAAAACAAAATAAAGGACACGCACAAAAGAAGTAGGGAAAAATAACATTAGATGATTCTACTAATTAATCAGAAGAATAAAAATTATAGGTTAACCAAAGGGCAATGAAAAAAGTATGATGGCCTTATCCTGGTTCTGTGTATAACATATTAACAAAGACTTGTACAAAACCATTAGTTACATCATCTAGGACTGGCAAAGTTATATGAAGAGGTAGAAGTCAGATCATGTAATGCAGGGCTTCTTAAACTTTTTCCACTCTCAACCCCTTTTCACCCAAAAAACTTTAGTGTGACCCCAGGTTTATAGGTATATAAAATAGGGATACAAAGCAAACACTTATTGACAAATTTTTCACAAACCCCATATGGGATTGCAAGCCACAGTTTCAGAAAGAAGCTTTGATGTAATGAACAATTGAAGTGGTTCCTTTGGCCTTTTAAATACATTTCAGATGTAATCACTACCTAAATATTACTTCATAAACAGGTAGAAAGATATATTTTAAAAGGTTTATGTGTTTAATAGAAAAATAATAATAATGTAGTCCTGCTTGACATTTAGATAAAACACAGCAAGTGAAGTGGAATATGGGTAATTAATTTGGTCACAGTAGACAACAAATATGAACAACTCTGGCTGTTATTATGTACTACAATTCCAGTCCTATAAGGCTCTCTGATACCATCAGTATGAGTACTTCTATTCTCAACTCAATTAAATAATTCAAATTAAATTAATAAACATGTATTAATCAGCAAATATGTTAAAGCACAATGTTGAGAACCAAGTATAGAAAATTTTTTTAAAAATACTTGATTACTCAAGATGTTTTCATTCTACTCCAGTAATATATGTATCATGCAAATAAATACAAAGAAAGTGAATTAATAAGTAGGAAAATCAAGAAACTATAAGAGGTGCACTTGAGGCAATCTTTAAAGGAAGTTAAAGGTATTGAGAAGTGGTGAGGAGGGTTTCCATTTTAGGAATGAGGAAATAGGCTATATACAGTCATGAAAGTGAGAGAAAAACTAAGTTCAGGAAACAATCAGTTTCACTGGAATGTAGATAATATTAATGAGTATTTTTTTTTAATCTAGAAAAGTGTTCTGAAACAAGATCATGATGACTTCAAATGCCAAAGTGAGACTTTGAATGTTGTCCTAGACATAATGAGAAGCCACTGAACAAGAATGGAAAATAATGATGTGGTTATTGCTTAATCTGTGTTTTAGGAAAATTAATTTGGCAGCTTGATTTAGCATGGATTGGAGAAGAGACAGATTTGAAATAGGAAATCTAATTAGATGACTATTGTGTAGGTAAGAGGTAATGGCATCCTGACCTAGGCCTGTGACCATGGGAGTGGACAGAAAGATCCAGATGTAAGAGATGCTTTAGAAGGAATATGAATTCATGACTGTTTGGGTAGGAAGTAGATGGGGAAAAGAGGAGCTGAATATGATTCTTATATTGTAAACCTTTGTGACTAGAAGGATGATAATTATTCTCTGAATCAATTAGGTCAATTATTCCTCCTTGAGCATTCACCTATTCATCTCTTCAATTTATGTTGCTTATTTTAGTCATATAGCAACATACTCATAGGTACTAAAGTCAATATAGAGAGTCCTTTGAAAGGATCAGGCTAACGATATATTACCGCAATAAAGTTAGTGAAAAGTCACTGGCCTTTTGAACCTTTCCTATTCATTCAAATCACTATTACATATAAAGAACTGAGGAGGTGGGCAGCTAGTTGGCACAGTAGATAAAGCCACAGCCGTGGATTCAGGAGGACCTGAGTTCAAATCTGACCTCAGACACTTGACACATACTAGCTGCATGACCCTGGGTAAGTCACTTAACCCTCATTGCCCCCCCCCAAAAAAAAAGAGAACTGAGGAGTATAGAAGTAATATAAAAAGTCCCTCCACCCCACCCAACTCCACCATGCCAAAGTAAAATTCAAACTCCTTTTCAGTTAGTCATGAGGACACTTCATACACAGCAGGTTATAAGGCCTAAGAAGTAAAATGGTTTCCTTGACATAATTTAGTTGACAGTTACAGTGAGAGACTAAATAAAGATAGTATGAAAGAGAGCAGTTAACTAAAGAATTCTTTTCAGAGAAGAGTCTAACAGAAGAGTTATAAGGTAAAAAAATAAATAGCAAGCCTTATCTAACTCTGGGCCTCTGTTAACTTACTTAAAGAGCCCAGATGAGGAGATACAAACAGAGTATTTTTATTTATTATTTACCATTAGATAAAAAGCATTGGACCTGAAGAAAGGCTGTACCCCTCCGCTGATAAGAGGCTTACTGATTAAAGCAGCTCCAGGAGAGGGAAGAAAGAAGGAACAGGTACACATAAAAGTAATAGCTTAGCTAATCAGTCAGTTAGGTGGAACAAATAGAAGACCACCAGGCCTGGAGTCAGGAAGACTTATCTTAGGCCTCAAACTCTCACTTAGCTAGCCAGGCAAGCCCCTTCACCACTCTTTGCCTCAGTTTCCTGAATTGTAAGATAAGAATGATAAAAGCACCTACTTTATAGGGTTGTTGTGATGATTAAATAATATAATATTTGTAAAACAATTAATACATATAGTAAACACTGTACAAATGCTTATTCCTTTCCATTTCTTCCAGATAAGGATAATGCCTAAAGCAAAGTAGATGGCTGAAAGGAGAGAAGGGGTATTGGACAGGATACTGAATCCCTGGTGAGGTGTTGGGCAAGATAATGAATGACTATAAAGGTAGCTGAAGTTAAGTTGGAGCAAAAACATGGTAATTCACTGGAAGCCATTGCAGTTGAAATATAAACTCTGATAAGAAGCAGATTCAGCAAAAATAGCATGATGACATTAATAGAAGATATTAGTAGCTTTGAATGTCAGAGCCAAGATTTATCTCTTGAAAGAAAAATTTTAAAATCTGGTGTTTTCTGTATGTGCCAAGCATTATTCCAAGGACCAGAAATATAAATATAAGCAAGTAAGACAATCCCTAAACTCAAACAGATTATATTCTACTGAAAAGAGTAACCCATAAACTTAGCAAACTAAGGTAAATTAGAGGGCTAAGTATGTCATTTAGAAATAGACAGGAACTGCATGCAGGCCAGGGTATAAGGCAATTTAAGGCAAAAGAATTTTCTTTTGTTTTAGTCATCTGTGGAGTTTTCTAAATGGAGAAAAATAGTTTCCTTTAAGTGTGAGAGTTATCTAGAGAGAACATTAAATTTTGAATATATTTACAGACTTAAAACAGTTCCTAATGGCTTAGAATAATATTATAGCTTCCTTTTGACAGGTTGCATAGTGCTGGAATAATTTGACACTTCAGATTAAATTAAATCCAATCTATTCAAACATGAACACAATGGGTACTTATTATTAATCATCTAGGTGGTAAGGTAGAAAGTATAAACATGATCTGAGTTCAAATCCATTTTCAGAAATTTACTGATTATTTGACTCTAGATAATTCATTTAACTTTTTGTGCCTCAGCTTTTTTATCTGCAAAATGTGGGCAATTATATCACTTGCCTCAGTGTTGTTGGAGATAAAGTGAGATATTTGTAAGGCACTTTTCAAATCTCCAAGTGTTAAATAAATGCAAGAATTATTATTACTTTGTACAAGGCAGTATAGCATCAGGGATAGAGGACCAGTTTTGGAGTCAAGAAGACCTGTACTTGCCACACATCTGATAAATGCTAATTTTGTGACCATGGGAAAGCACTAAGATTCTTGGAACTTCAGGAAATTTTCTAAGACTTTCAGATACAGACAAATTGCTGATTGGTGTTATATTATTACCACACTGAGACCTATCTACACTGTTGCCTTCATTGATGAAATCAAGAAAAAACCATTAAGAACATAATACTGTTTCAAATACAGCTGAATATTTACATACATTTTACATGTGCATTCATATATCCATAGCTTTCTCTATAATTCTATATGTGAGTTACAGACAATGGAGTTAATGTTTCATGCATAAATTTTTGTACGATTTAACTAAAATGAAACAGAGACTATATGAGTAATAACTGAGTAAGCTCCATTTCTAAAGAGGAGAAAACATTAATCAACAAGTTGCTTTATGTAGCGTAAGAATAACATTTGCACTGTTCCTTAATATTCAGTGATAGTAGGTGACATATGCCTGTAAGGTTTTGTCACTGTGTAACTAAGTATCATCAGTCGAATATAAAGGATTCCAGCAAAGAATGCCCATAGAAATGTGACTTCTTATAAATATATCTGTTGTATGAATTTACTTCCTCTTACAGTTAGTTTGCTATGATAGCACACATTTGACCTTGGCTAATGTATAAACAGATATTTATTACCTTAGTTTACAAATTGATGGAGAATATGACCTATGGTATGCATTTACTGGTCAGTGATTATGTAATATACAGAATATTAGTGCATCACTTAGTAAAATCATTATAAATATGGATGAGAATTATTTAGGCATAACTGTAATTGAAGGACATGGTTTCATGGAGGGATTACAAAATAATGAAGAAACAACTGCAAAAATTCTATGCTTCTTCACAGTCTATTATTCTGAAAGCAAGTGGCCTCAGCTCCCTCTGTCCCTAAAGAAACCAACAAGCAAGAACTCAGAAAATAAGTTGCCATGTTTAAAACAACTTTCTATTACCATAAAGTTGTATTATTCTAGGCCTACCTGGCATGTTCATTTTTCTATTTTAGTTGTGATAACCAATCAAGCAATAACTTGGCAAATGCAATAACAATTTGGCAAAAGCACAATGATGTATTGAGGAATATAAATTATTCCTGAGTCCATGGTATTTCCATGTGTTTGGAAAGTTAAAAATGTGTAACCTAACAGTAAGGCTAGCTATAGCTCTGGTCTAATTTGTGCAACAAGACCTTTTATGCAGGAGGAAAAGTAGGTTTATCCTTCTTAGGCATATGCTCAGAATACCTGCCACATTTCCATTTTCATTTTTTTTCACTGAACCTGCAAAAGCAAAAACTCATTTCACAGGAGCTCACATGATCATTTTTTTAAAATCACCTCCATGTTTAGTGCAGCAGGTATAGTAAGCCTTCCAACTGGGCATAATCTAATTCAAATACCCATTAGAAAATCAGCCTTTAGAAAAGAGCAGTGACTTCCATTATCTGCACTCCATTTGCAATTGCAAAGCACATACTTAGGCTGCAGAAAATTCTGCAGGAATGATGCTTGTTATATATGTCGATGAGTAAATCTGGGTTTTGAGTTAAAGGGAAGCCAGGATAAAGTGGGTGGGGGCCAGCAAGGATGAAATGTTGACTTAACCTTGGAGGCCTTTATTTATATATAAACATTATAAAAGAGCTATGAAAACATTGAATCCATATGTTAAGGGCTTTTAGTTTCCACTCTTACAAAGGGATACAGGAGAGTAGCTGTTGATGCTTAGAAAGGCTGCAGTGAACAAATACTCACCACTTCTGCCACCTCCATCATTCAGAAAATAGTTAGTGATTAAATGTCTCACACATGAATAGCCCCTTGTTGGATGATGCTGTGAAAATATTGGCCCAAAAGGCCTTCATTTGCTTCTAAGAAATATGATGTATTTTATATTCAACTCAAGAATTCTCTCTAATTTATTTGATCCAGGTTTGACCTGTCAAGCAAGCATTATTCCCAAATATTATGCCATGTGAGACAGAAAAGGAGAGCTAGTGTGTATCTTCTAAGCTATTTGTAAACCAAAGCCATCCACATGTATAGTCTGGATATCTCCTGTTGCTTCCCATTCTCTTGTATTGGAAGCATACCCTATAACCCAGTTTCCCAGGAAACATCGTCCAATCCTTCTTAGGGAAGTTAATCCATTCCATTTTGAGAATCCTGCAGGAATGAGGCAGAGATGTCCTACTTTGTAGGTGAATACAGACTTATATAACATACTATATCTAGCAGGCTTTAGCTTATTTTTTTCTTTTCATTCATTATCTTTTTACCTGCACTTCCATCTGATATGATGAAAAAATCTGATATAAATTGCATACCAATGGAAAGATCTCTTCAAAGGAATCAGGTGAGATCTTTCCATATCTCTTTCTTGGTGCCAAGTTTCTTCTTTATTGTTTTAAAATTTTCAATTTCGATGACAAGCAGGATGATTTCAGAAAAACCTGGAAATACTTGTATGAACTGATGTATGGTGAAGTGAGTAGAACCAAGGGAACATTGTACACAGAGACAGCACTATTGTTTGATGAAGAACTGTGAAAGACTTAACTTCTCTACAATACAATGATCTAAGACAATCCCAAAGGACTATTGAAACATACCACCCACGTCCAACAAAAGAACTGATATTGATAGAACACAGAGTTAGGCATGCTATTTTTCATTTTTTTCTCTTTTATTCCAGGTTTCATATAAAAAAGGACTAATATGGTAATGTTTTATATAATCATACATGTATAACTAATATCTGATTGGTTCAGAAAAAGACTTGAAGATACACGCTAGCTCTCCTTTTCTGTCTCACACAGCATAGTATTTGGGAGGGGAAGGAGGCAAGGAGGAATAAATATTGGAACCCCAAAGTATAAATAAAAATGTTTATTAATTTAAAAAATTAAGTTTTCAGTTTCTGCTTAATAATGGTGATTGTTCTTTCCATTTGCATTGTCATAATTTTTGTATATTATTTTCCTGGTAGAGAATACTTTATTTTGCATGAGTTCACATAAGCCTTTCCATGCATCTCTGTATTCATAATACCTGTTCCTTCTCAAGGTACAATAATATTCTTTCCCATTAAACATATCATAATTTACTTAATGACTAACATACAAATAGGTATCTACTTTGTTTCTACTCTTATCACCACAAAAAGCTCTCCTATAAATAGTTTGGGGTATATGCCTAGCAGTGTAAGCTCTGTGTTGAAGATATAGAAAGTATAATATAGCTATTTTAAGTAATTTTGTTTGCATAATTCCAAATTGTTTTTAGAAATATTTGACCAATTTTCAGCTTACCCAAAATGCTCTAGTGGACCTGTCATTCCATAAATAAAAACTGAACATTAAATAATCATTTCTTATGTTATCTTTGGAAATTTTCTACATATGAGATTCTGTATATGAGAAACCTCAGAAATTCATTGCTATTGTTTAAATAAGTCCTTTAAATGTCTCTTTGATAGTTTGATTTGTAGAATATTAAATCTATAAAGAAATGTTTGTAATATTGTAATTTTTATTACTGACCTTGCTTTTATTATTGGTGACTTGGAACATTCTTTCATAGGCTTTTTTAATAGTTTGATTTTCTTCTTTTAAAAACTTTTTTATTTATATACTTTGAAGAAATTTCTATTGGGAATGGCTTTTGGTTTTAAATATTTCTATTAGTTGTATATGAATCATTGACAGAAAATATCTACCAGAAATGTTTTTTATAAATGTTTTCCCCCAGTTCAAATCATCCATTCTCATACTAAATATCAATCTTGTTTGTACAAAAACATTTTAATTTCACATAATTAAAATTACCTATTTTATTTCTTGTAATTGCTTCTTTACCTAGCTTAGTTATACCATTTGTATTAACATTTGAATTCCATGAAAACAAAAGGAAAGAACAATCTATCCCAATAGTATACAAAATGTTTACAAAAATAGTAGAAGATGGGATTCTACCTGTTTTTAGATAAGAATTCATCCCTAAACTATACTCAAAGGGGTGTGAAGCTCTGTAAACCCTTTGACCCAAAACTATTTCTAAGTTCCAAAGAGATCAAAGAAAAGGGGAAAGGAAATTTATGTAGAAAAATAGCTATAGAAGTTCTTTTTGTTTTGCAAAGAATTGGAAATTAAGGGCATGCCCATCAGTTGAGGAATAGCTGGGTAAGAAGTCATAAATGATTATAATAGAATACTATTGTGTCATAAGAAATTATGTGGGTGACGGTTTCAGAAAAAACTTAGGAAGACTTATATGAATTGATTCAAAATCAGATGACTAGAACCAGGAGAAAAATGTACCAGTAATAGCAATATGATAAGAATGATCCCTTGTGTAAGACTTAGCTACTCTAATCAATAAAATGGTCTAAGACCATTCCAAAGGACTCATTATGAAATATTCTATTCACCTCAAGAAAGAAAAATTATGAACTCTGAAGACAAATGAAGGTATTATTATTCATATGGAAATAGGTTTTACATAACTTCACATGTATATTGAATATATTGTTTATTTTCTCAACTGATGGGGGGAAAATGAAAGAGATATTTTCATTCAAGTTTTTTATAAAACTTATATGGATGTAACACAGAAAAATAGCATATTAATATAACATAGTAATATACTTAATTTAATTAATATTAATTTAATTAATTAATATAAAATTCATCCCCTAATCAAGCCAGTGAAAAGAATATAATATAGTGCTCTTCTATTTTTTTAATGTTGCAAGTTAAGCATTCAGGTGATTTATTTTTTTTTAATTTGTTGTGGAATATGGCATAAGATGTCAGTCTAGGTCTCATTTCTTGTAGTTCTCAAATAGCTCTTTCTTAGATAATTTATGTTTAAGGGGTTTATGGTTTAATATGTTTTGGTTGATTGATTCTTGCTGCATTCATGATGATCCATAAAAAGTTGTGGTTACTAATGTCCTTGCCAAATGGATAATTGGAAATGAATATGACTTTATCAGTAGAAATGGCATTTAAGAAGTTGGACTACCATCTGCTTTGTCTCTGTATTGTAAGTACCATGTGGTCTTTTGATCTGACTTGCAGATGAAAGCTTCTTTTTCTGTCTTTCCATGTCAGAATGTGAGCTCATTGAGAGCAGTGACTGTGTTATTTTCTCCTCCATATCTCTAGTTCTTAGTATAGTGCTTTCTACATAGTAATCACTTAATTTCTCTTCATTCATTAACCCAACAATCCATTCATTCATTCATAATTCATTATTTCTCATTCTTACTTGTCCAGTTTGTTCCACTGAGCTTTGCTATTATGTAATCAACAGCAAAATATTATGATGTTTATTGCTATGTAGTATAGTTTAAAGCCTGAAAACACTCTCCATCTAATTATTTTTTTATTATTGGTCTTGAAATTCTATATAATTTGTTACTGTAAATGAAATTTGTTATTATTTACTCTAGTTATGTAAGTATCTCTTTGGTAGTTTGACAGACATTACATTAAAACTATAAATAAATGCTGACAGTGTTGCCATTAGTATTATCTTGCCATAACTCTCCCATGAGTACTAAGTATTATTCCATACATTTAGGTCACTGTGTATTTCATTAAGAATAATGTTATTGAATCAATACATTTACTGAATATTTTTTAGTTGATCAACTCCCACCTATTTTTTTCATTCTGTAATTATTTTAGTGAAATTTAAATTTCTATTATTGACTTCTGGATTATGCTATTATATAGAATTGTTGTTGATTTTTATGATTACTTTATTGCTTGTCACTTTCATGAAGCTATTAATCATATCAATTGGGTTTTTTGTTCTTTACATAGGTTTTGCTAAGTAAGTTCTCCTGTAATAAGGAAAGAAGAATATTTTAGCTATTTGTCTATCTTTATGATTTTAATTTATTTCTTATCATTTTTCTATTGTTGGAATTCCTAGAACTATGAAAATACTAGCAAGAAAAGATGCTGTCCTTCCTTTATGCCTGCATTTATTGGGAAAGTTTCCAATATATTTACATTGTGTGTAATACATCTTTTTTTTTTTTGTGGGGCAATGAGGGTTAAGAGGCTTGCTCAAGGTCACACAGTAAATGCCAAGTGTCTGAGGCCATATTTGAACTCAGGTCCTCATGAATACAGGGCTGTTGCTTTATTAACTGTGCCACCTAGCTGCCCCTTAATACACCTTTTTTTTTTAAAGATAGCTATATTTGCTGATATTAAAAACATGTTCTATACCTATATTTTATTGTGCTTTTGCCTAAATAAATATATTTCATCAAGATCCCCCCCATATCTTTTGAGATGTCAAAATAACTCTTAAAAGATTAATTATATTGGCTGTTTTTCTGTGTTTAAATCATCATTGCATTCCTGGTATAAATCCATCTTGTCTATAAAGAATGATTTACTGGACAAATTACTAAAGTATTTTTGTCAGGATTTTTAAAAAGTAATTAACATTCATTAATGACATTATTCAATTATTCTTACCCATTTGAAAAAATTGACCTTTTGCATTTTTTCTTTTCTTTTCTTTTTCTGATAAAAGTATTTCATTCTTTTCCAGCCACATGCAAAAATAGTTCTCAACATTTGCCTATACAAGCTCTCCAATTTCAGACCCCTATCCCCCCCTCCCTCCCCCCTCCCTTAGACAGCAGGCAATCCAACATAGGTCATATACATATATGTATATGTATATATATATACACACATAATAACATTGAACATATCTCTGCACTAGCCATGCTATAAGAGAAGAACCAGAGCAATGAGGAAAAACCTCAAAATAGAAAAGCAACAGCACCAAAAGCAAAAGAGATAGTATGGTTCAATCACCATCTCTACTCCACAGTTCTTTTTTTTCTGGATTTGGAGATCCCCCTCCATCATGAGTCCCCTGGAACTCTTCTGTACCATTGCCTTGGTGAGAGGAATCTAGTCCATCAAAGTAGATCAACACACAATGTTGATGATACTGTGTACAATGTTCTTCTGGTTCTGCTCATCTCACTCATCATCAGTTCATGCAAGTCCCCCTAGGTTTCTCTGAACTCCTCCTGCTCATTGTTTCTTATAGCACAATACAATTCCATTACATTAATATACCACAACTTGTTCAGCCATTCCCTGACTGATGGGCAACCCCTCAATTTCCAATTCCTTGCCACTACAAAAAGAGCAACTATAAATAATTTTGTACATGTGGGTCCTTTTCCCTTTTCTATGATCTCTTTAGGGAAAAGACCCCAAAGTGGTATTGCTGGGTCAAAGGGTATGCACAGCTTTATAGTCCTTTGGGCATAATTCCAGATTGCTCTCCAGAATGGTTGTATCAGTTCACAGCAACAATGAATTAGTGTTCCAATTTTTCCACAGCTTCTCCAACATTCATTATCTTCATTTCTGTCATATTAGCCAATCTAATAGGTGTCAAGTGGTACCTCAGAGCTGTTTTAATTTGCATCTCTCTAATCAATACTGATTTAGAGCATTTTTTCATATAGCAATAGATAGCTTTGATTTCTTCTTCAGAAAAATGCCTGTTCATATCCTTTGAACATTTCTCAATTGGGGAATGACTTGGATTCATATAAATTTGATTTAGTTCCCTATATATTTTAGAAATGAGACCTTTATCAGAAATACTGTCCATAAAAATTGTTTCCCAGCTTTCTGCATCCCTTCTAATTTTGGATGTGTTACTTCTGTTTGTACAAAAACTTTTTAATGTAATGTAATCAAAATCATCCATTTTGCATTTCACAATATTCTCTATCTCTTGTTTGGTCATAAACTGTTCTCCTTTCCAAAGATCTGAAAGGTAGACTATTCCTTCCTCTCCTAATTTATCTACACTATCACTTGTTATATCTAAATCATGTATCCATTTTGACCTTATTTTAGTATAAGGTGTAAGATGTTGATCTATGCCTAATTTCTGCCATACTATCTTCCAGTTTTCTCAGCAGTTTTTGTCAAATACTGAATTCCTATCCCAGAAACTGGAGGCTTTGGGTTTATCAAACATTGCATTACTAGTGTCATTTACTACTGTGTTTCCTGTGCCTAGCCTATTCCATTGATACTGCTCCATGGTATTTAAATTGCTTCTTTCTGGCTGCTTGGAGTATTTTCTCCTTCACCTGATAATTCAGGAAATTGGCTACAATATTCCTTGGAGTTTTCCTTTTGGGGTCTCTTTCAGGAGGTGTTCAGTGGATTCTTTCAATGACAATTTTATCCTCTGATTCTATAATATCAGGGCAGTTCTCCTTAATAATTTCCTGGAATGTGGTGTCTAGATTCTTTTTCTGATCATGGCTTTCAGGCAGCCCAATGATTCTCAAATTGTCTATACTGGATGTATTTTCCAGATCAGTTGTCTTTCCAATGAGGCATTTCAGATTTTCTTCTATTTTTTCATTCTTTTGATTCTGCTTGAATGATTCCTGGTGTCTCATGGTTTCATTATTTTTCAACTGTCCAGTCTTAATTTTTAAGGCATTGTTTTCTTCAGTGAGATTATGCACCTTTTTTTCCATTTGGCCAAATGAATTTTTTAAGGAATTGTTTTCTTCAGTCAATCTTTGTGTTTCCTTTTCCAAGCTGCTGATTCTTTTTTCATAATTTTCTTGTGTTGTTTTCATTTCTCTCAATTGATTTTTTTTAGTGAGGCAATTGGGGTTAAGTAACTTGCCCAGGGTCACACAGCTAGTAAGTGTTAAGTGTCTGAGGCCAGATTTGAACTCAGGTCCTCCTGACTCCAGGGCCAGTGCTCTATCTACTGTGCCACCTAGCCGTCCCTCAATTGATTTTTAAAATCCTTTTTGAGTTCCTCCCAGAAGGCTTTTTGTTCATGAGACCAATTCATCTTCACTCTTGAGGCTTCACATGTAGGTAATTTGGGAGTATTATCCTCATATGAGTTTGTGTTTTCCTCTTCCCTGTCAACACAGAAGCTCTCAATGGTGAGAGTTCTTTTTTTGATTTTTTGCTCATAATGGAGCTTTTTTATTTTTTATTTTTTTTAAGTTGAGGTCTCCTCTGGGGGCACCGGGGTCCCTCTTTCAAGCTTCTTGTGCTGGGATATAGGGCTTGTGTCACTGGGTCTCTCTTCACTGAGGCCTCTATGGCTTGAAGATTTTTACTGTCCTGGACTTCCTGTCTGAGTGTGCTGGGACCAGTAGGCCTTCTGGTGCCTGTCCTGTGGGTATCCCTCCAGCTGGTAACCTGCCCTCTCGGCTGGTGCAGGTGCATTTCACCACTGTTCTGCTGCACCACCAGCTTGTTGTGCCAGGATCCAAGGGCCTCGGTTGCTTGGCTGTGTCCCACAGCTTCCTGCTGACTTGCCTCACCCTCTCCTGCATGCTGTGCTGCAGTCAGCTGAGCTTCCCTTTTGCCTGAGTTTGACTGACCTTTCCTGAAGTTTTCTAAATTATCTCTGGTTTGAAGACTGTGACTCTCTGTCTCTTTGCAGGTTCTATAGTTTCTGAATCCATTTAGAGGCTTGATTTAATGTTCTTTTTGAGGGAACAGAAGGAGAGCTCACACGGTTTGCTGGCTACTCTCTACCATCTTGGCCTCAAGATCACCAACCTTTTGTTTTTACATCTTCAGAATTATTCACCATATATATTTCTTTCCCTCATTATGGAGACCTCATGAATAGTAAATAATTTAGGAGAAAATTAGTAAAACAAATCAAGACATTGAAAATGTCTAAATATATGTGTAATGTTCAACACTCTTAAACCTTTGATGTCTTCAAAGGAGCAGCATGGGAATGTTTTCTAATAGGTATTCTTTTAGCCTATAGGCTATATTTTTATTATTTTGTGATTATTTCCATTTAAATTGTTATATTTATTCTGTATATTGTTTCCTTGTCTCTTCTCATATAACTTTGTATAAAATACTATAAATCATTCTACACTTCTCTGTATTCAAAATATTTGTCATTTTTTTATAGCATAGCATTAATCCATTTTATGTGTAATTTGTTTAGCCATATGCCAATGTATGGCCATCTACTTTGTTTCCAATTATTTGCTATCCCAAATAGTGCTTCAGTATTTTTAATATAAATTAGGAGTTTCTTTTTGAAAATGGTATCCTTGGAAGACTTAATATAAACTCATGGAAAGCAAAATGATCTGAAATAGAGAAATATTGTAAATAATAATGGCAACATTTTAAAGATGAGCAATGGTGAAAGACTCAGCTACTCTGATCAAGACAATGATCAAAAGCAAATCGGGGCAGCTAGGTGGCCCAGTGGATAGAGCACCAGCCCTGGTTTCAGGAGGATCTGAGTTCAAATCTGGCCTCAGACCCTTGATACTTACTAGCTGTATGATCCTGGGCAAGTCACTTAACCCCAATTGCCTCACAAAAAAAGCAAATCAAAAGGACCTATGATGAGGACTGGTGAACTCTGAATACAGATTGAAACTCACTTTTTTTTTTTTACCAGGGTTGATTGAGAAAGAAAAAAATGATGGAGAGATGTGGGAAATTTTGTAGGCAGAATGAAAGAGTGAATGGATAAGAACATATTACAAATTAGGGAAAGATCAATTAGGAAATTATCAAGCAGGCAAAGCCATAAATGAAGTGAAAGGAGATAGAATTAAGGGCACAAAAAAATCAATAAGAAGGAAGATGTCTTTCTCTGAGATTGGAACAGAGGAAATAGGAGTTAGGTAAATTATAGGGACAAAGAAGTAAGGATGAAAAAGGGGAAAGCATCTATTTGTACAAAAATATTCATAGTGGGGGGCAGCTAGGTGGCTCAGTGGATCAAGCACTGGCCCTGGATTCAGGAGTACCTGAGTTCAAATCCAGCCTCAGACACTTGACACTTACTAGCTGTGTGACCCTGGGCAAGTCACTTAACCCCCATTGCCCCACAAAAAATAAAATAAAATAAATAAAAAACAAAAAAAATATTCATAGCAATTCTTTGTGTTGGCAAAGAATTGGAAATTGAGGGGATGCCCATGAATTTGAGAATGGCTGAATAAATTGCAGTATGATTATAGTGGAATACTACTGTGCTATAAGAAATGATGAGTAGGTGGATTTCAGAAAACCTCAAAAGATTTATGTAAACTGATGCAATAAGAAGTGTGCAGAATCAAGAGAAAATTATGTACAGTTACAGCAATACTATGTAATTGTCAGCTTAGCTATTCTAAGCAATAAAATTATCCAGGACAATTCTGAAAGACTGATGATGAACTTATGGAGATTTAAAGCAGATCAAAGTAAACTATTTTTCACTTTCTATATTTTTGTGGGTTTTGTGGATAGAGGGGTCTGTGTTTTCTTTCATGGCATGACTAAGATAGTAACATTTTGCATGATTGAACATATCTAATCACTATCAAATTGCTTACTGGCTTAGGGAGGGGTAATAGAGAGAAATAGAAATTTACACCTCTTTTTTTTCAAATGAGTGTTAAAATGTATCTTTATATGTAATGGGGGAAAATAAAAATATTATTTTTAATAGAGTCATTTTTATGACAGATCTTAATCTCAGTATAATGTGAGCTTAAATATTCTGATAAGAAAAAAGAAGAGGTAGTATAGGAATTAGGAAGAGAAAAGGAAAAGTTTGAAATTGGCACTGGGAAGTGAGATAGGGAGTTAATAGGGAAGAATAAAAGAATTATCTTAAAGCAATGGGCCCAGATGATATCTTATACCATAAACTAATAATGGATTTAGTGTACATGGTTTTGTGACTTATTTCTATGTTCTGGAGCTTATGAATAGGAGCAAAGAAGGCAAATAATGGGTGAATTCAAGAGCCACAGTTTAGAAAGGAAACAATCAGTAATAGCACAAGATGGGTGTTTCACAGCTAGAGGACAGCATACAATTAAACTAGCAGCTATAGCCTTCATAGAAGAAAAAAATTCCTTTTTGTTTATTCTTTCTAGGACTCAAAGAATAGTGGTATTAAATAAAGAAAGAATAGGTGTGACTGTAGTGTTCTGTGAAGAACTAAAAATCTGTGAATATGAGGAGATGAAAGGAAAGTAAGAGTAAGAGACGTCATGCAAAGGAGAATCTGTTAATGATACAAAGGAATTTGTAGAGAGCACAATGTAAATAGAGGGCAAAGTGAAAAAAAGTAACAAAATAAGAGTAGGGATGTGGTTGATAGGAGTGAAAGCACAAAAGAAGTTTTCATTTGGAAGCCTTCAACTCAGAATCACAGGGATTTGGAAGAGAGGCCTTGCTAGCCATAAAACAGAAAATTGTTATATTCTACTCAGTAAAAAATAATAGGTCTGCCTGAGGGTATAGTTCAGATGTTCCTGGCAAAATTCTAGAATGTATTATTGAACGAATTATTACTGAACATCTAGGAAAGGAAGTAGTGGCTATAAAGAGCCAGTATATCTTCATCAGGAAGTCATGCAACACTAGCCTCATTTCCCATTTTTGGCAGGGTTATTAGACTGGTTTCCATAGCCAAAAAAAGAGGAGAATGTTATAGATTGTCTTTGGAAAACTATAAACAAATATTTTAATGATCTGAAGTTTCCCGTGAAATAAAGGAAAGGCCAATCTTTTTGGTACCAACATTCTTTTGGTGTTGTTATGTGATGAAGAAATGCCCAAAAAGGAATTAAAAATTTATATTACAGAGGGAATTGTAGAGGTAGATGAGTATAATTAGGCTGCAATACATATAAAATAAGTAACTTTAAAGAAGAACAAGAATTTTTTTTTAATCAAGAAATTATATGGCAGAAAAAGAAGGATCACATGGTGAGAATGAGGGGGAAAGGTGCACAGCCACAGAAACCCAATAGTTTTATGATGCTGTAAGGAGAAATTGAGGAAATTCCACATGGCCTATGGATATCCTGTGATGAATTTATGGGAGGAAAGGGGCATGAGTAGCACAGGGTGAGTAGGCATAACTGGGTTGCAATTAACAGCATTTGAAAGAATTTTTGATTTGATGAAATAATACATTAATGAATTCTTGACTACGGGACTGGTAGATTGAGAATGCTAGAGATCCAGTTGTCCTAGATTTTAGCAAAGTATTTGACAAAATATTTTATTCTTTGTAAAACATTTTTGTAATGAAACCTGGAAAAAAGTATAGTGATAGGAATTTGGAGCTGGTTGAATGACTGGAATCAAGGAGTAGTCACTAATTATGCAATAGTAATTTAGAAGGACACTTATCACAGTTTAACATATTCATCAATAATTTAGACAAAAATATGAATGGCATTCTTTATCAAACTTGAAAATGACAGAAAATAGAGAGGAGTAGCTAATACTTTGAGGAGAGAATTGGTATCCAAAAAGATGTCAACCTAAAGAGATAGATCTTTAAAAAAACAAATTTAATTCGTGCAAAGACAAGTCTTATAAGTGGGTTCAAAAACAGATCCACAGGGGCAGCTAGGTGGCACAATGGATAAACCACCAGCCTTAGATTCAGGAGGACCTGAGTTCAAATCCAGCCTCAGACACTTGACACTTACTAGCTGTGTGACCCTAGGCAAGTCACTTAACCCCAATTGTCACACACACACACACAAACACACACACACACACACACACACACACACAAAAACAAACCAAAACAAAACAAAACAAAAAAACAGATTCACAAATTCAAGCTAGGCTAGTCAGTAGTTGGGCTCAAAATGAATTCTGGGATTTGATAGACTATAAGTTTCCAGTTAAATATGTGATATGGTATGTAGGAAAAAATAATAATGCATTTGCAACCTATATTAAAGAATCATGGCATTTAGAAAAAGGCAATTAATAGTCATATTGTACTCTACACAGGTATGATCCCATCTGGGATATTGTATTCAATTTTTTAGGTTTGCAGAACATTTTACATGGCAAAATCATGTGATCATCAAGAGAGCTGAATAGTTATATTTATCATAAATTACTAACTTGAATGTAACCAAGGTTTCCAAGCAAAAATGAAACATTTTGTTTGCTACTGCTTAGTGTTAATTCTAGGTTGGTGGAAAGACTGATGATGAAAGGTTGCATACCTCTGGAGGCATAGAGGTTATGTGGAATTAAAGTGAGAGATTTTGGACAAGAGAGACATGTTTTCCTTAAATAGTTATATGTAATTCAAGACTCTCTTTTGGATGTCTTCTAGCCATTTGGAAAGAGGAGAAAGACTTTGGTACTTATACACATGTAGAATAATCCAGTCCAAATATGTCCACACTCTCCAGCTTGTCTCTAAAACAACTTCAGAGAATTTTCTCTTGGATGAAATTGAAGCTATTTGCTTTGGTTTGATTTGAAATTTCATATTCCCTGTGGAAGAGCTCATTTACTCATCTGTATTTTAAAGCATATGATGGGAAGCAGTTAAAGCATTAGCTATAACCTTGAGTCCAACACTATCACCATTACCCTTTCATGGAAAGAAATCAGGAAGTGTTGTTGGTGGTGGTGGTGTTGTTGTTATTGTTGTTTTGAAGCAAATGTGCACATGAAAACATTTTTTGGAAGTGATATCATAGAGTTTTAAAGTCTTGCTTACTTGCCCATCTCCAATCCACCCAAAGTTTCTGGTATAGTTAATGGATAAAACCCTGAAAGATTTATGTTTTAGGATCCAGCTGTAGTGGCCTATACCTGGTTGTGCCATGGCAATGCCTCATTTAACATTCTCCCCACCAACAAATTACCTAAAAGTTGTAACATATTTATCCTACCCACACACATGATTCAGTTTAATTTAATAATATTTCATTCTGCAGCTCATGTGTGCAAGATACTGTGCTAAGTGCTGGTGATACAAATAAGAAAAAGAAAAGCAGTGCATTCCCTCAAGAAACTTATAAACTAATGAAGAAACTGGGAAGATGGAGGATACTAGGGAATACTCAATGTATGTCACTTTGTTTCAGAGTTGAAACAAAGCAGAGGTGCAATGAAAAGTGAAGAATAAAAGTAATATGAATTGTAAAACAGTTTAATAGATTGGATGAGAAAATTGAAGCACTGGATATGTTTAACTGTAGAGTCAACTAGAGGCTGTAACGATTGGAATAACGTCACCTGCTGGATACTTACTGTAGAAGAGTTCTGCCCATGAAGCGAAGGTCTTTGAGGGCAAGACCAGGCATCAGGAAGTGACGCAGACTAGTGGGAGGAGGAAGGAAGAGACTGGCGCTCAGTCTCGTGCTTTTTCCTGAGGACACTGGCGGAGAAGGGAGCTAGAAATGTGCTCTCCCTTTAATAGATAGGAATCTAGGCCTTTCTCTCTCTCTTTACCAAATTCTTATTCTCCTTAATAAATGCTTAAAAGTCTAACTCTTGCTAAAGCTTGTAATTGATTGGCGACCACTCATTAGATATTTTAGACAGTTTAGCTAGAATTTTAGCCCTTAACAGATGGCTGACCACGAAGAGGAAAGCTAAACTTCAGTCTTCTTCTGATCTTCTGGTTGGGTAAGAAATTTCCCCTCCCTTTCCCTTTAACTGCCAAGTACTGGCGTACTGGCTGTGTTTTCCCTTTAAATTTTTTCGAATGGACCTTTTAAACTCCCTAATTACCCTATTTTTGATTTTAGTCTGTTTAACCAGACAAATGGGAGATAAGATCATGTTAATGCTTTGTTTTTGTGGATTTTCTATTTTTCTTTTTATTTTTGTTAAAAGAGCCAGCAACTTACTCACACAAGGAAATATCTCTCCCTCTCCCAACCATGCTTTTTCAGAGAAACCTGAAGAGATTCCCACAGCTTTTCCCAGTTCTAACAGTAATTGTTGCTTTAATTTTGCATGCCTGGAGGCAATGACCCACCCTCTAGAAGCTTTTAATCCCCTAGCACCTGGAGGCAAAGTGGGGGAAGAGGAATCCAGGCCTGAGTTCAAAATCAAGTCTGATTCAAATTGCTCTGGTCCCTCCCCTCCTCTCCAGACCCCACCCTCTACTCCTCCTATGGCCAAGCCCATAGCTTCCCCTGCCTGGGAAGTCCAGAGATCTGATGCGCATGCTCAACTTTTTCTACCTGCATTTGCAGCTTCAGGCTCAGCCCTTCCCCGGCCTGGCTGTGCTTTTGAGACAATCTTAGAAAACCCTTTAAATTCCAGATATGCTCGTTTTGTTCATAATTTTGCTAACCTGCTTTTGTCTTTAATTAGTAATCTTATAAAGCATTTGTATGGTGAAAAGCCTGACAGACAATATAGAGGGGTTAAAGAAGAAAAACTTAAGCTGAATAAGAATGACAATCAACATAGTTCAAGACTCCGCTTCTTTTGCCATGGAAGGGTACATATTTTACAGAAATGTAGAAATAAGCAGCAAGATATTGATATGAGTATTGGGGATTTTAGATATCGGAATCAAAAGTGTTCTAACTTTACTCAGAGTATTAATGTCAGTTCAGAGGTTACATAGGATTTCTATGCCATTACATGTACATTTTGAAATTAATGGTATGGGTTTATTTTCATAGAGATTTTCATGCTTTTGAGATTGTGTCTTATACTTAGTTTCTAAAACAAGGAGAATATTTGTAAAAGTTTTTTATAGTCATGTGATCAAGTTTATATTTTATAATACTCTTATTAATATTAAGTTCATGCTCATTTAGATTTCCTTAGTTTGAATTTCATTGTCTTTTATTGTTCCATGTGTATTTTTTCTATTTATTCATCTCTAATTTTGAAACATTGCAAGATGGTTTTGATTTCATAATACAATGTTAATTCTAGGAGTATTGTGCTCCCATATTCTGAGTTATTTGTTTTTGTTATTTTTCTCAACTGATTATTTGATCAAACTCTTTAAAGCATTTCCCTGGCAAATTGGTTGCCATGGCAAGTGTAAATTAATTCTAGAAGTATTATTTTTGATAAGCATATTCCAAAAAAAAAAAAAAGAGGGGAACATTTGTAAAAGTTTTCTTTTTTAAAAAAAAGTTTTCTTTGAGATTCTGTTGTGCTTTAACTTGTATTTAAATATGTTCTGATTTTTCACAAGAGTAATTGTATACTAAGTAAAAAAAAGGGGTATTATTTGAAATTGTTGCATAATTATATATTGTGTTCTGAGTCAAGATGTATTCACATTTTTTGCAATCATTTATTATCCTCAATTTTTAAATCCATATGAGATTTTAAATTATGGGAATTTATCATTTAAGACATTAATTGCCGTTATTCTGAGTTATCAGATGCCAGTTGGCCAAGATGCCATCCAATCACAAGAGGAATACATGCAAGAGCAGACACTGAACTGTCACATGAGGGGAGACATGCATGAAGTCAAGGTATGGCCGAGGGAACGGCTTTTGACAAATGTTGAGGTTGGATTCTCTTGGTTTAATATTTTATTCTCTTTTTCCCCACAATATTGTACAGATGGCTGGAAGTATTCATCCCACCCATCTCACTTCTACACCTGGCTTCTATGCTCCCTCCTATATGCCTGATGCCATGGACATCTTAATCCCATGGATCTGATTAAGTCTGACTCAGTTTCCTCCAATATGTTCGGTGGCATGGACGTATATTCCATCCACCTATTTTAAGCCTGGCATACTGTATGGGCAGTACATATTGCTCAAGTGTGGGAATGCTCATGTCCCATCATTTCTCTGTTCTTTTATGGTAACCCCCATAATTATCTCAGGTGTCATGATAAATACAGTGTTGAATTTGGCCTTGACATCTGTTACTAATTATATTAGATTTTAAATTTCTCATAATGGCATGAGGATAATTAGGCAGATGATGCAAAAAGTGATGAAACAGAGATAAAAATTATTTAAAAAAATTAATATCACAGCAATTGTCTTCTCAATTACCCTCCATAAGGGGGGACTATAGTAATACTATAATTTTAAAGAATGTTTCAATTTTTGTTTTATTATATGTTTCATGTGTAACAACTAAGATTCTGAATTCCCTTAGACATGTTTTTGAGAACTTTCATTGTTTGATTTGATTATTGACAAAGCTATTTTAAAGTTGTGTTAAGCTCAATTTTGTAGGAAATTTTCCTGGCTGATTACCAGCATCCACACATCAACCCCTGAAAAGACTTCCATTCCAGGACTACACCTAGAGGACATCTGAGAAAAGACTTTCAGAGACTTAAAATGAACAGTTTTGATTTGTTGTTTTTGTTGTTTTTTTTCTCTTTCTGTTATAATATACACCATCTGTAACATGTATTCTCTGCAGAGGCCCTCCCTTTGCAAGACTAATGTCAAAGCGTCGGTTCATGAGGAAAAAAAAAAATCGCCCCTCTGGACAAAACTTTCCTCTCTTCCTTTTCTATATTGTTGTTCACATATTATTAGTTAGCAATAGTTATTATATTCTTTTTACTGTTCCGTCAAGGAAACATTTTGTTTCTTGAGGAACAACAGGGGGGACTGTAACGATTGGAATAACGTCACCTGCTGGATACTTACTGTAGAAGAGTTCTGCCCATGAAGCGAAGGTCTTTGAGGGCAAGACCAGGCATCAGGAAGTGACGCAGACTAGTGGGAGGAGGAAGGAAGAGACTGGCGCTCAGTCTCGCGCTTTTTCCTGAGGACACTGGCGGAGAAGGGAGCTAGAAATGTGCTCTCCCTTTAATAGATAGGAATCTAGGCCTTTCTCTCTCTCTTTACCAAATTCTTATTCTCCTTAATAAATGCTTAAAAGTCTAACTCTTGCTAAAGCTTGTAATTGATTGGCGACCACTCATTAGATATTTTAGACAGTTTAGCTAGAATTTTAGCCCTTAACAAGGCAAAGAGGCGTTTATTACTATGGAAATAAAGAAGAGAATCTTGATTTGAGGACAGTTTTCTCATACAGAGTTTAATTTGTTCAGAGACCTTGCAAGACTCTCACCACATCCTCAAAATTTCAAGAAGAGGAGGATTTCCAGATCTGGGGAATTGAGCAAGAGAAAACAGGTGGGCCTCAGCTTTACCATATGAATTGACTAAATAGTGAGGAAAGCAACCAAAGAAAAGAGCTTCAGTACACAACAAAAAAGACAAAAAGTCCAAGAAAAAAAGCCTGTTTATAAATCTGACTCCAATGCAGATTCCAATATTAAGATTCATAAGGACAAAAGGGAAACTGATTAAGAATTATCTCTAGTACCAAAGCATAATATAAAAATAATATACTTTAAATGAAAGTGAACCTATTTTGAAAGAGAACAATAGATAAAATATAATGGAGACCACAGAAATAACAGAGCATCAGGAAGAAAAAACAAAATGTTTCAGAAAGAAAAAATTACTGAGACCAGAGAAAGTTAAACACCTTGATCGCATGGCAGAAAATCTCACTAAAGTAGTAAGGACTCTGAAAAGGAGAATGAGATATTTAAAACTTGATAATACAGAATTAGAAGAAAAATCCCTGAAGAAAAGCAAAGAGTAGCAATTATCAAAGTACACATCACTTCTATGGAGGCCAAAATGACTGACCTTAATCAGAATGGCAGAATGGAAAAAAAGGGAAAAAATAGCTTCATATAAAAAAAATGCCACATCTAAATATAAAGATCTATGGAGAATAAAAACAGAAGTACAAAACTTATGCCTTCAGTACTTCTGTAAAATGGAAAATGTGATCATGCTATCAGAAAATATTTTTTTAAAAAGTATGAAGCCAAAAGTGAAAACTAGTAAAATTAAATTAAGTTAAAATGAATCTTAGATAATTAAATATACATGTGTATGTATACATACACGAATAATTTTTCCATTCATATGCAATCATATAGACATAAGAAATTCTATAGCACCTAAGATATTGATGATGACAATAATTATAGGGGATTTTAACATTCCTATCTTACATCTGTATAAACAAAAAGGAAAATGTAAATCTCAAAATATTACTGGAGAGAGGTAATGCAGTGTCATAAAATAATGCTGGTTTTGTATTCATTAGAACTAGGTTCAAATACAAGTTCTTCTAAGAAATTATTACCCATGCGACCCTAGGCAAGTCATTTAACCTCTCAGTGCCTAAGTATCCTCATCTATAAAATGAGTTAGACTAGATGACTTTTAATATCTCTCACAGCTTTTAATTTATGACACCATGATCCTATTATGTCATATTGGTATGTTAAAAAAAGCATAAGCATCACAAAGTAGATTTGTTTACAAAAATGCATGGGCTGTGTACAGAAAAATAATAATATATTTAAAAGGTCATAAAAATTAAACATATCTTTTATAGATCATAACATAATATGATAGTAATTAATAATAAAACATAAGCAAAAGATATAGATCAAAATTAAGACTTAATCAGGAGTAGACAAAAATAATCATAGAAACAATTTGAAAGAGAATGACACAAATGGAACAATATGCAATGTTTTTTTTTTTACATGTAGCTAAAATTATCCCCAGAAGAATACATTAAAAATAGAGCATTAATTATCTAAGAATCCAATTGAAAAACATCAACAAATTAACAAACCCCCTATATTACAAAAGAAGAAATTTTGAATATTAGAGAATTAGACAAAATGGAAAATGAAAAAATGGACAATGTTCAAATCTAGCCTTGACAAATACTGGCTATGTGATTCTAGACAAGTCAAGTAATGTATAAGTGCAATTGGTGACTTTATATCACATTCATTATGCAGAATAGTTGCTAATCTGAATTGGTAGAGGAGTCTCATCACCAGGACTTCTCAAGGTTACTAGCACACCAGAGGACTTCAAAAACCTTCAAAATAATTTGATCATTATAATTCAGGCAATCATTAAGGTTAATGTTGCAGAATTGGCTAGAAATAAGAAAAATACAAAAAGAAGAAATCCAAAGGAGACTGTCAAGGAAGAATCCAAGATTGAAAGGGCCTTGATGCATCACAATTAAACCCTGATGCCATACTAATTAGGAAAATAAAATACTACAAATTACCATCACTTGCCAGAAGTAATATTGGGATAACATATTAATTTTCATGTAGGAAACAAGGGGATAGGAATATTTGTAATTTAATATTTGCCAATTTTAGAGGCATGGGTCATCTACTCTTAATTTTCTACTCAGAAAAATTCAGCATGCTTTATTAAAACAAACAATGGATATCTAACAAGCAAATTGACATATAAAGTTTTACTGAGAAATATAACCCCTTCAAAGAGAACTGAACAATAAATTTCCTAGTTAAAGAGGCAAGTACTTAAAACAATCAAGGTAAAAATTCTCCCTAATAAGTAAAAAAATGCTTAAAGCAGTACACCTACCAAATTGCTAAAGGAAAAAGGTGTTTCAGAAAAATAACTTCAGTATTAAGAAGGAATAAACTTGAGGGTGTCTGTGAAGAGGAAACCTTAATTGGATGTTCACTAGTATCTCATTGGCATCTGCTTGTCTCCCTTACAGTGTTGTTTTATGTACTGTCACCACCACTGCAGTAAATACCTGGATATTTTAATCTGTAGTGCCGTCAGTTTCCAGTAAGAAGCCTTTTTCTCTTCAGTTAGTATTTAGCTGATTGGCTCCTGTTCCCCTAATGGCTAACTGGTCATAATTGGAACTTGAAACCTTAAGCAGAAATGGAAATTTGTTTCCAACCCCAAATAAATTCTCTAGTCACACAGTGAGTAGGAATATTATTCTGGTTTCCTAAGATTTATATTCCTCTCATAAAAAGAGCAGAAGTACATATCTTTTCTACTGTTATTATCCCACTAGCTTCCATAATGTCAAGAGTAACACACATGACCATTTCCCTGGCTTTAAATTTGGTTAGTTCATGTTGTTTACATATTATGGAGAAGACAGAATTCTGTGGTTCTCCTGAGTGAGTTATTTCCTGATCACTGGGACAAGATGGCCCACCAAATCCAAGCTCCTCTCACAGAGGCAGCTAAGAAGGTCTCCATTGGAAAGCAGTGTTATGGTAACTGACCAGAAGTTACTCTTAGAGAAACAACTAGAATTTACAATCTTAGGACAGTGGTGGCCAGGTAAACCTTGACAAAATGATTCCATTCTATTGTATCTGAAGGTAAGGAAAGGAATAAATATTTATTAAGTATTTACTATGTGCCAGGCACTGTGATAAGTGATTTACAAATATCAATTTGATCCTCACAACAGTGATGGGAGGTAACTTGAAGAAACTCGGACAGACAGTTGTTAAGTGGTCTTCCCAGCCACATAACTAGTAAGTGTCTAAGTTCAGATGTGAATTCTGGACATCCTGATTCTAGGCCTACTGTACCATCCAGTTGCATAAGGATGGTTGGAATTCCTGAAGAGGCATGTACAAAAAATATTGACTAACCTGAATGAGGTAGCAGAGATAGAACCTCTTAGGGGAACAAAATAGAGAACTATAGAGATTCAGGGTTAATCAACCTGGAATTGAGAGAGAAAAAAAAAGCTTCTGGTTCTGAATCAGAAAAGTTGTACTACTTATCTTACTGGTAGTAATTCTATATTTTATAAATATATAAACATATTCTATATTTTTAAGTCCCCACTAATATGTTAAGGGTAGTGGATACATATTCATATACACATTAATGTTGGGAGGTCTGATCAGGATATCTTTTTACAGCACACAATATATCCCAAGCAACTGACAGTTCTTTTTTTACTTGGGAATTTCATGGTAACAGAGCTGGAATACATATCTAAATTTAGATTTAGAATATATAGGTTTATAAAGATCATACATTTTGAGCTGGAAATTATCTTCTAATTAAACCCTCTCAATTTACAGATGAGGCTACTGAAGTCCAAAAGAGGTAGCTTGCTTTAGTGAGGTCATACCACTTGTCCATAACAGAACCTAGAAATGAAGGAATTATGACTGCTAATCTTCATTTCTTTCCATCTCTGCTGTTCCCAGACACCATTTCAGTCACTTTCACCTAGAACCATGCATTTTTACTTTAAGTTCTAGACTCATGGGTAAACCACTTAGGCTATCCCAAAGATACTTTTGGCTTGTCTATGGTATTTAACCCCTTAATACCCTTACAAGGAAATCATTACTGTATTGTCTAGTAGCCCCAGACATTGCTATGACTTGGAAAAAATAGAGGAAGGCAGCATAAGTATTTCCCACTTGGTCAGTGATATGTTTTCTCCATTTAGTTCAAATTAGAGCTAATAATGCTAATGTTTCAATGGTCCCAAATGGAATTTGGACTGGGCCCATCTGCCCAAGAGCAGATTTCCCCAAATGAGCTTTAACATAAACACACAAGCACGTGTGCGCGCGCGCGCACACACACACACACACACACACACACACACACACACTCTACTGTGAATTGTGTGAGTTATATATGCTGTTTATGGCAACAGCTGTCAGCTGGAGGCTGATTTCACATCTGCTGGTGGATTCAAAGGCAGCGTCAACTTCTATGAGATCATTGCCACCACTAGAGGGCAATCATGTGTGCCTTAAAAACAAATTCTACTTAAATACAGTTTTAAATAAATTCCCTGGGGGAAAATCGCTGACTTCATATTGCCCTCAGGATGAAGTCAAAGCTCCTTTGATTGGCATTCAATTTTTTTTTTTTGCTGGGCAATGGGGGTTAAGTGACTTGCCCAGGGTCACACAGCTAGTAAGTCAAGTGTCTGAGGCCGGATTTGAACTCAGGTACTCCTGAATCCAAGGCCGGTTCTTTATCCACTGCACCACCTAGCCGCCCCGATTGGCATTCAATTCTATTATTTGACCCAACTTAAACTAAAGTTATCTCCTATGGCTCTCCTATAGAAACTATTGTCTCAAATCAAAATGGAAAAGTTCATTTTATATTGTTTACTTGGAAAACTCTTTGTTGTGTTGTGTTTTGTTGTGTTTCATTTGTAGAAACTTTTATAAGTGGCCCAAAAAGTCCACAAAAATCTACATAGCCTCCAAGGTAGATTAAATTAAATTATACTGGGAGAAGTGAAGTGGTATATTGGAGACAGAATGGCATCTGGAATCTTTGGAAGAAATGAATTTGACTCCTGCCTTAGAAACTTAGTGTTTGAATTTAGGGAAGCCACTCAATCTAGCTCAATGTCAATTTTCTCATCTGTAAAATGGGGATAATAGTAGCATCTATTTTACAGAATTGCTGTGAGATCAAATGAGATACTATATACCTATATGCATATATAATGTATATTACATATGTATATACATCCCTTTGCAACCTTAAAATATTATAGAATTGTTAGCTATCTAATTATATTATTGCTTATTATTCTTATTACTCTTATTTTCACTATATTTCTGCTCGGAGTTGAGGTATTTAATATTAGAGACACAGAGGGCTTTTTCTCTATTTTTTCACCCCCTTGACTTACACCTGCAGAATTTCTACTATACTATGGGTTTTGAAGGTTAATATGAGTATCTAATCACCATTTAAGACATTTTTTCCTCTGGAAAAAAAATATGATAAGGTGGAAAGTCAAAGTATTAGGGAATGCTTCTGCCCCCTATTTTAGATTTTAATAGTCATTGCCCACCCAGCTCTCAGTTTGGGAAATGCTATGCCCAAACTTACAACTGTGCCAAATGCCCATCAACTGAAATGTGGCAAGAAGGGAATGTTGTCCTGCAAGCAGCACCTCTCTCCCACCACAGCTGCAGTGATCATTAATTATCCTGAAAAAAGAGAATGCAGTTAAGAGGGAAAATCTACTTGTCCTGCTCTAGAACTTTACCACAGCATAGCATAGGCCAAATGCTTGAGGCATAGATCCTAGTATAAAGGAAATAATAGTCCTAATGTCACCTACCATCTACCCCCTCCAGATGCCTCTATATTCTAGTCATATAACATTTAAATTATTGTATTTAATTATGGATACCACATTTTGAGAAGCAAATCAATAAATGGAAGAACATTCGAAAGAGGATAAATAAAAAGGAAAGGGGCATTAAGACCATTCCTTTCAAAGAACAGTTGAAGAAGCTTGGAATGTTAATTTGGAGAAGACATAAAATAGGTACAGCAAAGACCTACTTATTCTGGCTGTGTAGTTCATGGATGTAATGCCCTACATATTTCTCATATATCCTTCTCTTTTTCTGGAACTACTAACCTGTAGTCAAGCTAGAAGGTTGGAGGCAAGAGATACTCAGAATGGGGGTTCAGTCATCGACAGAACAATGCTGATTTAAATCACTCTCATTATTCTGGGAATAATCCTGGTATGGGGAGAAATATACTCCTAGTACCAATCCCTGTACAGCCTAAAACCCAGGTGAGGCGTTTCACTTGAACACAATCACAATGATATCATTGATCATTAAATGTCAAATATTTACTAAATTAGTAGACAAAAGTAATATTAACCATAACATTTACTAAATAGAAGGCAAATTCAGGAATAGTCAAAATATAATTGTTAGCAAAAAAGTTGGGTCACACTTTACTATGAATCTACAAATAGTCTGTGGTACAGAATGGGCATAAACTTAGAGAAATCAAGCGGTGAAGCACATGACAACCCATGTGCCAGGGGTAATTCATAACTGTGGATTTCAAGCCTGATTGTAATGACCAGTATGTACCATCAGTCCCCTACTCCTTTTCTGATCTTCTCTTATATCTCTGCTACTCTTCAGCCCCTGGTGCAGTATTAAAATATTTGAATAAAATGGTGACATTACACTTTCTCAGTAAAATAGTGCTCCTGGTCTTGGAGCCTTCTATTTTCTAGGTCTATTCCTCTTCCTGGGTGCTGAAGAATTATTAAGTTATTTTGAGGACAAGAAGTTCCATTAAACTGAAGAACTGTCAAACCCTGACATCTATTCTATGTGACGTGAAAACTTTTCTCCATCTCAAGTGAGTAAGGGCAGTAGAGGGCAACTCATGAAGGCCTTGAAGAATTTTGACTCTTTCAGGTTGTAGATGATGATAAAGAGTAATACACAGTAGCCCAGCTTACTCTTCATAAAATAGATTCCTTTTTTTCTCCAATGAATTCCTAGCAGCCACAGGCTTCTCCTCCAATCATAACAGTTCCTAGATTAGCTTTAAAACCATCTACTTTCATTTAGCTCCCAAACTGTAAATTGCATTAAAGAATAATACAGACAAATCAGCTCTCCTCAAAGTAGGATGGGGTTTTCCCAAATGAGCTCTTCATTCCTACTGAGCTCTACTTCTGTCTACCAAAGGGCAGTCTTTCTCTGTTGTAAGATTCTTAATTGACTTAATTTTAGCATCTTCCCTCTGTTAATTATTCCTCTTTTATTTTAAACATGTAAGCATGTATGTGTGTATATACACACACATACATAAATATGTATGTGTGTGTATATCTATATATCATCCATCCATGCATCATCCACCTATCTATCTATCTATCTATCTATCTATCTATCTATCTATCTATCTATCTATCTATCTATTGCTTTGTATATATTTATTTGCATTCTCCTCCCATTACATTGTAAGCTCCTTGAGGACAGGGACTGCCTTTTTTACATCCTCAGTGCATAGTGCTTGGCAAAGAGTAGGTGCTTAATACATGTTTATTGATCAGTTGATTATTGATTGATTATTTCTGCAAGTAACTACTGTTTTCTCATTCTTCTGATTTTTGACTTCTTATCTTGTCGGTCACTTCTCATGCCTTAAATCATGGTTCTTGAGTAGTGACCCCTCTCTAACTCAGATTGAGAAATGCAAAATTCACAGGTCTATCATGTCTAACAAAACAATAGACAATTTTCCCAGAGTGATCAGATAGTTCTTTGATTTATAGTTTATCAGTTCTTTGCTTCAAAACACTACAAAACATAATATGCAAATAAGATGATACATAACAATGTGTACCAACCACTTTTAGTCACCATTGTTCTTCTTTCTAGATGCATGAAACATTTAGATGAGGGGCTATTTTCTCCCAGGTTTTCTGAGTTGTTTCAAGGTTCTTTTTCTCAAAAATGCCCTCTTCCTGCATCTTTGAAGTTATAATGTCTAGTTAAAATATAGTAACTTAGAATTAGTTGATGGAGATGATGGAGAGTGAATGGAAGGTGGGACTGGTAACTGCCTTCAAGTAAATGAAGAGCTATTATGCTAGGAGGGATTTTTTTTTGCTTGAGCTAAAAAATAGTTGAATTAGGAACAATTAATAGAATTTGGAAAGACATGCTTTTATATAAAAATAAATTCCTAAAATCTAAAACCAGAACTAGAATTTGGACTTCTGGGCCAACTGTAGCTTAGCTATGATTTCAGATTGGGGGGGGGGTGTTATGAGGGGGTAAACAGAGGAATGGGAGTTTAAAATATTGAGGAATTGAAAATATTGGTTTGGAGAAGATTATTAGCCAAGTAATTTAGTAAGGAAGAGAAAGACTAACTTAGAATTCCAGAGATAACAGCAACAAGTATCTGGAGACTATGTAGTTTTAAAGGCTGAGAAGTAGCTGCTAAGTGATGCTAGCAGAGACAGGGTCTGAAAATGCCAGTGGGAAGCAATGTGTATGCCAGATCCTCCTCTTTTTCCTATGTGTAAAGGATGTGAGAGATCACTGAATTTTAGAGCTAGAAAATGACTCAGGAGCCACTCAATCAGACCTATAACCCAAATATAATTCTCCTTTTAACTGCACATTTGATAAGTAATAATCAAGCTTCTGTTTAAAAAAACAATATGGGGGACATATATTTGTGTGTGTGTATATATATATATATATGTATATATACATATATATATACATACACACACATATATATACACATACATATATTTCTAAATACTGTTTTTCATATATATAACCTCAAAAAGCATTTCTTCCATTTTAGTTAGCTCTAAATTAAATTATACAAAGTACATAATTATATATTATTATTATTAAAATATATTATATTATATATTGAATTATATAAATTTTCAGCCAGTTCTAGAAAAGGTACTAAGAACTTCCAGGTAAAGCTCGGTTTTGGTAAGTATCAGAAGATAGAAAGAAAAGAAAATATGTGATGAAAAATAATCACTTTAGAACTGGAAGGAATTTTGACAATTAGTTCAATCCTATCTTATGAAGATGAGGAAATTGTGGCCCAAAACTGTGAGGCAACTTCTCTAAGGTCCTATAGGTATTAAATAGAAGAGCCAGGATTTCAGGTTAGGATATTGGATTATTTTCTAAATCCAGCTATTTTTCCAATGCACCACCACAGCACAATATTCTCAGAGAGAGTAAACAGGGAGATCAAATGTGGATACTGACTTATGACAACTAGATTATCTGTGAACGATGGCAGCAACTGCAGCCCATAAAGCAAATGAACTCTGGTGATTCCCTAATCAGTGCCCCAATTACACCTGGAATCCTATATGTCATGAATCCCTAAGATGGGAAGTTCATCTGGAATGGCTGGAGAGTAGTTCTCCATGCCTGGAAAGGAAGAAACCTTGGGAAAGGAGAATATCAGCCAAGAAACTCTATATTACAGGAAGGTTGCAGCCCACACCAGAGAGAAGAAGAAAGGTAAGATGGCCAATAGTTGGAGGGGACAGGAAGCACAGCCATGATGGAAAGAGGAATCTAACCCCAAAGATGTCAGCAACAGAAACATCAGTGGACCAAAGCTAGTTCTCCATCAGTGGGGTATGTTGAAAGTTGTTGGATTCCTCTCATTTAAAGGTCTGAAATGTCTTTTTTTTCAGGATTTAAAGGTCATTTTTGTTCAAGTATTGTTTGAAGTTGTCTCAAGCCTCTAAGACAATTTCCAATCTGTGAGTCTATGATTCTGAATGTGTAAGTGTTCATGAGCCAGTTTGGAGAACTCAGAGAGTAGGTGCCTGAACTACTGAAGATTATTTATAGGCATTTCGTCTTGTCTCCTCAACTATGTTGTGAGCTTCTTGAGAGCAGAGACCATGTCTAATTCTTCTTTTTATTGCTTTCAACAAATAGAATAGTGCTTGGAAATAATGGTTTCTTAAGAAATATTGATGGGCCACAACTCTTATCATTAGATAGAAGACACTACAATCCAAAACAATGTATTAAGTATTGCATTCACAGGTAGCCTAACTTTTAGAGAATGAGTTCTTAATTTTTGATGTATGTCCAGGAACCTCTTGGTCATCTGGAGACAAGTGGATCCCTTTTTATAATGCTTTGAAATTAATAAAATATAATACATAATCTTACAAATGAAACTAATCTTATTAAAATACAGTTATTAAAATCTTAAAGGGAGGGATCATCGGTCCAAGGTTACAAACCTCTTTTTAGGTATTGAAATACATCACATTAATGTGTAATTTCATCAGTGAGAGTACTTTTTTCAATATGCATAAAAATCTCGCTAAAACTTAGTAACTTCTATACACGGTTCTTCAAAAAATGCTTTTGCTGGATGAAAAAAAAATCATCTGTGACTAACGTGATGATAAGACTTTTCAAAATGATATAGGTTGGTCCTATGGCAACATTTTTTCAGATAAACTCACATTTATACATAAAGCCATTCTAGTATCATAGGACCTTGCAAATTGGTGATGCAACATTTAAGAAAACATAGCCAATTTCATGGTGCATAAAAAGAGAAATAAACAGAATAGAGAGGCATAGTAAGCACTGAATTAGGCATTGGAACACCTGGGTTCAAATTCTACTCATCACTATTTTTCTTAAACTGTAAAATGAAGGGGTTGATCTACATGACCTCTAAAGTCTTTTCTAGCTTTAAATCTATAATTCTATGCCATGGAAAATAATTTGAGGACTGAATTAGATTCCCATGCTTTTGCAATTGAGAAATAAGTAGCATCATAGTAATCTAACACCCTTATTTAGTATATGAGGGACACTAAGGTCTCAGAAGATTAAGTGACTTGTCTGATGCAGTAAAGATGATAAGTAGTAGAGTTGATATTCAAATTCAAGTCGTAATTTCTTTCTTTCTTTTTTTTTTTTTGGTGAGACAATTGGGGTTAAGTAATTTACCTAGGGTCTCACTTGAAATCAGGTCCTCCCAAATCCAGGACCGGTGCTCTATCCACTGCGCCACCTAGCTGCCCCACAAGTCCTAATTTCAAGTGCCATACTTTTTCTATTTCAATACAAGCTTGCTCCTTGCACCTCAAGCACAAACTAAGATTCTGGCTTGGTGAGCCTGAAAGGACATAGAGCTGCTCAAATCATCTAAATATCAGGGAAAGCAAAATGTTCTTGGCCAGTAAATGGTGTAAATGAATCTGATCTATTAGGGACTTCTGTTGTTTATTGGCTCACCACTGGCTTTAAAACTCCCTAGCATACTTCCTTGAATCACAGAAATTTGGATTTCCTTTGGGTATCTGCACTCTAAATTAGGAGGCCTATTTTTTTAAAAGAAATAGAATTATTCTATTAAAAATAATACCCCTGCAAAAGAGAGAAAAACAACTAAAAAGAAAAAAATACCCACCACATCCTCTAACATTAATGACATTCCTTCCAAGTTGATTTTAGCAGCCAACAGGAACACAGCAGAAGACAGTGTGAAAATTAACAGAAGCACATTAGGCACATTTGCACACACCCACACATTGAAAGTGTAATAATGTTAATTTTGTAAAATTACAAAAATCGAAGTGAGATTGCATTTTAAAAGTGCTTGTTTGAAAAAAATAACAGACTATGTTCTTAAAAAATGATGATCCATTCTTCAAGTGTTTTGTTATTGGTTTTTTATTTTATTTTTTTATGACTGACTAAATGAGTAACTAACTGTATGTGTGTATGTGTGTATATGTGTGTGTGTGTGTGTGTGTGTTTCATCAGGGAGATAAGGATTCAGTGAAATTGATTTTTTTTTGTCAGAAAAATGGAAGAATATGTGATTTTAGATCTGGACTGAGTTTTGTCATTTAAGTGACAGAATGTTGTGAACAAGGTGTAAGTGATCCTTGGAATTTAATTATTGTTTTGGTCCCTTTTTTGGATGATCAAGAAATAGAGAGTCAGCCAATGTATCTATGTTAAGAAACAGAATCTTACAGAATTGAATATGCACACAACGTCTTCTTTATTTAAGAGATGGTAGGAAATAGAGGAATCCTGCAAATGAAAATATAAACTTGTTATATACCTTTTCCTTGAGAATAAACATGTACCATTTCCTTCCTTCCTTCCTTCCAAAGCAATTTTCTCTGCCATCAATGTGCAAAGCACTGTGTTAGATAATGTTGGGTAAAACAAAGAGAACATAGGATGAGGTGCTTTTAATTTATTAGGTAAAACATACCCATAAATAATTAGAATTAAAAAGTTGAATGAAATGTACATACCTATTATGCTCTTCTTCTTTTTTTTTTTTTTAGTGAGGCAATTGGGGTTAAGTGACTTGCCCAGGGTCACACAGCTAGTAAGTGTTAAGTGTCTGAGGACGGATTTGATTTTAGCAGCCAGCAGGAACACAGCAGGTACTCCTGACTCCAGGGCTGTTGCTCTATCCACTGTGCCACCTAGGTGCCCCTATTATGTTCTTCTTAATAGTAAACACATTTTTTCTTTTGGGTTTTTTTTTAATTTCCCCACACCAATCTGGGTTTCATTTATCAATTTGTTGATTGTCTATACTTTTAAAAAGTGTCCATAATGTCTATTAAACTGAAAAGTATATGTACGCACATTTCACCCTCCTCAGAGAGCCTGCTGCTACATAAACATTCATTGAGCTCTATGGGGATATAGTAGACAATTCAGAGAGTGAAGCCATCACCAGATTGGAAGCTCATAGCGATAACAGCAGCAGCAGCAGCAGCAACAACAACAACAACAATATTTAGCATTTCAAAATCATTTTAAGGCTTTCAATGTGCTTTCCTTCCATCATTTGACTGCCTGTCACCCCTACAAACTCTTTCCTTCTGATGCCTAATAAAAGGTAGATCTGCTGAACAGATATTTCATTACCTATGTAACGATTGGAATAACGCCACCTGCTGGATACTTACTGTAGAGGAGTTCTGCCCATGAAGCGAAGGTCTTTGAGGGCAAGACCAGGCATCAGGAAGTGACGCGGACGAGTGGGAGGAGGAAGGAAGAGACTGGCGCTCGGTCTCACTCTCTTTTCCTCTGGACTCTGGCGGAGAGCGGAGCTAGAAATGTGCTCTCCCTTTAATAGATAGGAATCTAGGCCTTTCTCTTTCTCTTTACCAAATTCTTATTCTCCTTAATAAATGCTTAAAAGTCTAACTCTTGCTAAAGCTTATAGTTTATTGGCGACCACTCATTAGATATTTTAGACAGACTAGCTAGAATTTTAGCCCTTAACAGATGGCTGACCACGAAGAGGAAAGCTGAACCTCACTTCTGATCTTTCGGTTGGGTAAGAAATTTCCCCTACCCTAACCCTTTAAATCTTGAGTACTGCTGAATTGCCTGGTGTTTTCCCTTTAAATTTTTTCAAATGGACCTTTCAAACTCCCTAATTACCCTATTTTTGAGTTTAGTCTGTTTAACCAGACAAATGGGAGATAAGATCATGTTAATGCTTTGTTTTTGTGGATTTTCTATTTTTCTTTTTATTTTTGTTAAAAGAGCCAGCAACATACTCACACAAGGAAATATCTCTCCCTCTCCCAACCATGCTTTTTCAGAGAAACCTGAAGAGATTCCTGCAGTTTTTCCCAGTTCTAACACTAATTGTTGCTCTAATTTTGCATTCCTGGAGGCAATGACCCACCCTCTAGAAGCTTTTAATCCCCTAGCACCTGGAGGCAAAGTGGGGGAAGAGGAATCCAGGCCTGAGTTCAAAATCAAGTCTGATTCAAATTGCTCTGGTCCCTCCCCTCCTCTCCAGACCCCACCCTCTACTCCTCCTATGGCCAAGCCCATAGCTTCCCCTGCCTGGGAAGTCCAGAGATCTGGTGCGCATGCTCAACTTTTTCTACCTGCATTTGCAGCTTCAGGCTCAGCCCTTCCCCGGCCTGGCTGTGCTTTTGAGACAATCTTAGAAAGCTCTTTAAATTCCAGATATGCTCGTTTTGTTCATAATTTTGCTAACCTGCTTTTGTCTTTAATTAGTAATCTTATAAAGCATTTGTATGGTGAAAAGCCCGACAGACAATATAGAGGGGTTAAAGAAGAAAAACTTAAGCTGAATAAGAATGACAATCAACATAGTTCAAGACTCTGCTTCTTTTGCCATGGAAGGGTATATATTTTACAGAAATGTAGAAGTAAGCAGCAAGGTATTGATATGAGTATTGGGGATTTTAGATACCGAAATCAGAAGTGTTCTGAATTCACTCAGAGTATTAATGTCAGTTCAGAGGTTACATAGAATTTCTATGCTATTACACCTACATTTTGAAATTAATGGTATGGGTTTATTTTCATAGAGATTTTCATGCTTTTGAGATTGTGTTTTATACTTAGTTTTTAAAACAAGGAGAGTATTTGTAAAAGCTTTTTATAGTCATATGATCAAGTTTATATTTTATAATACTCTTATTAATATTAAGTTCATATTCATTTAGATTTCCCTAGTTTGAATTTCATTGTCTTTTATTGTTCCATGTGTATTTTTTTCTATTTATTCATCTCTAATTTTGAAACATTGCAAGATGGTTTTGATTTCATAATACAATGTTAATTCTAGGAGTATTGTGCTCCCATATTCTGAGTTGTTTGTGTTTGTTATTTTTTCTCAACTGATTATTTGATCAAACTCTTTAAAGCATTTCCTTGGCAAATTGGTTGCCATGGCAAGTGTAAATTGATTCTAGAAGTATTATTTTTGATAAGCATATTTTAAAAAAAAAAGAGGGGAACATTTGTAGAAGTTTTCTTTGAGATTGTGTTGTGATTTAACTTATATTTAAATGTTATGATTTTTCAAAAAAGAAATTGTATACTAAGTAAAAAAAAGGGGGTATTATTTGAAATTGTTGCATAATTATATATTATATTCTGAGTCAAGATGTATTCACATTTTTTGCAATCATTTATTATCCTCAATTTTTAAATCCATATGAGACTTGGATTATGGGAACTTATCATTTAAGACATTAATTGCCTTTATTCTGAGTTATCAGATGCCAGTTGGCCAAGATGCCATCCAATCACAAGAGGAATACATGCAAGAGCAGACACTGAACTGTCACATGAGGGGAGACATGCATGAAGTCAAGGTATGGCCGAGGGAACGGCTTTTGACAAATGTTGAGGTTGGATTCTCTTGGTTTAATATTTTATTTTATTTTTCCCCACAATATTGTACAGATGGCTGGAAGTATTGATCCCACCCATCTCACTTCTACACCTGGCTTCTATGCTCCCTCCTATATGCCTGATGCCATGGACATCTCGATCCCATGCATCTGATTAAGTCTGACTCAGTTTCTTCCAATATGTTCGGTGGCATGGACATATATTCCATCCACCTATTTTAAGCCTGGCATACTGTATGGGCAGTACATATTGCTCAAGTGTGGGAATGCTCATATCCCATCATTTCTCTGTTCTTTTATGGTAACCCCCATAATTATCTCAGGTGTCATGATAAATAACAGTGTTGAATTTGGCCTTGACACCTGTTACCAATTATATTAGATTTTCTAATTTCTCATAATGGCATGAGGATAATTAGGCAGATGATGCAAAAAGTGATGAAACAAAGATAAAAATTATTTTTAAAAAATTAATATCGCAGCAATTGTCTTCTCAAATACCCTCCATAAGGGGGGACTATAGTAATATTATAATTTTAAAGAATGGTTCAATTTTTGTTTTATTATATGTTTCATGTGTAACAACTAAGATTCTGAATTCCCTTAGACATGTTTTTGAGAACTTTCATTGTTTGATTTGATTATTGACAAAGCTATTTTAAAGTTGTGTTAAGCTCAATTTTGTAGGAAATTTTCCTGGCTGATTACCAGCATCCACACATCAACCCCTGAAAAGACTTCCATTCCACGACTACACCTAGAGGACATCTGAGAAAAGACTTTCAGAGACTTTAAATGAACAGTTTTGATTTGTTGTTTTTGTTGTTTTTTTTTTCTTTCTGTTATAATATACACCATCTGTAATATGTATTCTCTGCAGAGGCCCTCCCTTTGCAAGACTAATGTCAAAGCGTCAGTTCATGAGGACAAAAAAAAATCGCCCCTCTGGACAAAACTTTCCTCTCTTCCTTTTCTATATTGTTGTTCACATATTATTAGTTAGCAATAGTTATTATATTCTTTTTATTGTTCCGTCAAGGAAACATTTTCTTTCTTGAGGAACAACAGGGGGGACTGTAACGATTGGAATAACGCCACCTGCTGGATACTTACTGTAGAGGAGTTCTGCCCATGAAGCGAAGGTCTTTGAGGGCAAGACCAGGCATCAGGAAGTGACGTGGACGAGTGGGAGGAGGAAGGAAGAGACTGGCGCTCGGTCTCACTCTCTTTTCCTCTGGACTCTGGCGGAGAGCGGAGCTAGAAATGTGCTCTCCCTTTAATAGATAGGAATCTAGGCCTTTCTCTTTCTCTTTACCAAATTCTTATTCTCCTTAATAAATGCTTAAAAGTCTAACTCTTGCTAAAGCTTATAATTTATTGGCGACCACTCATTAGATATTTTAGACAGACTAGCTAGAATTTTAACCCTTAACACCTAAGAGTTCTGTCTGAGCAACTCACAGAATCCAGATCATCTATTCATTCAAGTATAGGTTGAGCTTTCATAGTCTTTTCAAATGAAACTTCCTGGGGGAAGCTAAGTGGTGCAGTGGATAAAGCACTGGCCTTGGATTCAGGAGTACCTGAGTTCCAATCTGGCCTCAGACACTTACTAGCTGTGTGACCCTGGGCAAGTCATTTAACCCTCATTGCCCCACCCAAAAAAAAAGTTCATGGCTTTATCCTTACTGCTTTTAGGTACCTTATATATAGGTTGTTTTCACAAGAAAAAAAGATGAGAATGTTTCCACAATCTTTCATTTCAAATTTAAGAAGCCTGGGTCATTCATTAAGTGAAGTGGTTTTGTGAATGTCCATTTCATGGTGCCACCAAAAACTCCAAATTATCCTTAGCAACACTGATGAACAGATTCATAAAAATGACTTTCTGATGCCTTTGACCTTCATAATTATACTCTCGCTTAGCAAAGACAAGAAATAACTGATTATTTCAGTAGTTCCCATTCATTTTCTATCATGGCCTAGTAACAAAGAAGGGAAGTAAGAGAGCCTTAAATTGGTCTTAGAAAGTCATCAAGTTTGAGCCTTATCTGAAGCATGACTTTCTCCAGATAACACAAAAACAATAGAAAAGTACTTGGAGCTAATCTCAATGAACTGGAGAAATCACTTTTCAGGAGCAAAATGCCTTGGACCTACATTAGGGGCATAAACCATACCCTTAGAATACTTATATAGTTCCCAACATAACTAATACCTAGTTGTTAAGTAAAGATTATGGCTTTGTGATTTGATTACTTTTTCCATTTTCAGTATTTTAAGGTATATTGTGTATTAAATTAATTTCTCATTGGGTTTCTCATAAAAAATAGTAAACTATACTGAAACTGTAGCATTATCACAGACAAAATTGTTTTCCACAATTCCCCAGGCATATTACTGATCCAAAGAAAAAATGTTTAAATAGAAGTTGTCATGTGAAATACTCCCTAATTCCAAATTGTTTAGAATAAAACCTTTTCAAAATACAGGGACCTGATGGGAAAAAAATCAAAATTATTGTGGAGCATTCTGAGATATATAACATCCTTCTTTTCCTCTCTCTTAGTGGAATTGTCTCAAAGATGATTTCAGTGACCCTACAAAAAACAATATTAAATCTTAATATTTTTATTGAATTTCAAAAAAGTCAGGTATTTTATCCATTTGTATTATCAGTCCATGGATATTAGATGTAAAAGATTAATAGCAGGACAGAACAAAGATAATGGAGTAGAGAAAACACTTAGCTGATCTCTCCCAGTGTTCCCTTCCAAACAACTTTAAAACAATGCCAAAAATATAATTCTAGAACAACATAGCCAACAAAAACCTAAAGTGAGACATTCTTCCAGTCCAACATAACTTAGGGGGTTAGAACTCTCTCTCTCTCTCTCTCTCTCTCTCTCTCTCTCTCACACACACACACACACACACACACACACACACAAGATGAGCTATGAATGACTTGGCTATTCTCAGCAGTACAATAATCCAGGACAACTCTAAAGGACTTATGATGAAAAATGTTCTTCATACCCAGAGAAAAAACTGATAGCATCTGAATACAGATTGAAATATATTCTAACTATATTGTTCTTGAGGTATTTTGGGTCTATATTTTCTTTCACAACATGAGTAATATGGAAATATTTTGAATGATTGCACATGTATAATATATATCAAATTGCTTGCCTTCTCGATGGAAGGGGGAGGAGGGAAGGGAGAGAATTTGGAATTCAAATTTTTAAAAAATGAATGTTAAAAATTGGTTTTACATGCATGTAATTAGGGGGAAATGAAATATTAAATGGATTCAAAGATAAAAAGAAAGATATTTGACACAAAAATAAAGGCTGGCTTAGAGATCATGTGGATGACACACTAGTCGTGGAACTTGGTGGTGGTGACAAAATCAATAGCAGTTTTGAAAGCTTTCAAGCCAGAGATAGCAAGAGAACCTGTAACATAGCCAGAAAGAGATGATAGGAGACTCCTATGCTTTCATCCACTGTAGGGTCAGATATTATTTGGCAAATCCATTGCATATAACTACTTCTGGGTTCATAGTTTAAGGGCAAAGAGGAGCACTTTTGGTCATGAGGTATGCATCCTTCAGATGCAAAATCAGTTCTGGGCCTAAGAAATCAGTGATAATAAGGAAAAATATCATATGGTCCCAAGGAAACAGGGGTATTGGGAAGCAACGGATCAAAAGCAGTTGGCAAGGAACAGAATGCAGATGTAGCCAGTAATGACCACACCTCTCTCCAGATCACACTGTGCTGGGAATCACCAATAAACATCTCAACTCCCAGAACTAGCTCTGAAAACAGCAGTGCATAAAAATCTGAAGCTTGAGACAGTGACCCACATCCTCTTAGCTGACAACAGAGCCTGAGTTTAACATAAAATATGCAATCAAGAAACAGGATAGAAAAATTAGCAAACAATAATAGCTAGTATATTGACAGGAAAGGCTAAGACACAAACTCAGAAGTAGACAATAAAGTCAAAATAGCTACAAGCAAAGTCACAAAGAACAAAAAGATAATTGGATACAACAACAAGAATTCTTGGAAGATCTAAAAAATGGGTCTCAAAATAAAATTAAAATGACAAAGAAAAATTAGGAAAGATACAAAAGGAAAAGGAGAAAAACAAAACAATTAATAGATTGGTGACAGAGACAAAAATACCTTATTAAAGACAATTGGCAAAATGGAAAAATATATAAAAGTTCACTGATGAAAATAACTCCCTAAAAAAGTGGAATTGGCCAAATGCAAAAAGAAGTAAATAAGTTCACTGAGGGAAATAAATCCTTGAAAATTAGAATTGGGAAGTGAAAACCAATGATTCTAGGAGACATCAAGAAACAATAAAACTAAGTCTTTTTTTTTCTTAATTGAAGAACATATGAACTATCTCAGGAAAAAAAAAATTAACCCAGTGTGATGTTTAAAATCTATATTATGTGATCGCCTTAAATTAGAAGCTTCAGCACCAGTCTTTGGGCATTAAACATTTATTAAAGCATACAGGTATTCACATGGAGTTCAGAAAGTTAAGAAAAGGTCTATCTAGACGAGAGTTCCAGCCTGGTTTGGTTCTTCCTCAAGTCGTCCTCCAGGAGCCTGCTTTAATCAGGAATTCTCCAGCAAGCTGATTGTGGAAGCTTTTTATAGGTCTGAAACAGAGGCAGTCCTTACACACTGCTTCAAGCTGATTGGGTGGTGTCATTCAAATCCATTGGTTTTGAAGGTGTTCTTCAAGTTGAGTTTACAGTCTAGCTTCTGAGAATAATACCTTCTTAAGGGATAGCCAGTTGTGATTACAATCCAGTTAACTTGAAGTAGCCTAATCAGCAGTCAATCACTCTCATTTGATTCAATCAGTCTAGATTAATCTCCAGGTGGGTCTTTGAGTATCTGCAAAATCCCATTATTTCATCACACCAGGAAACAGATAGAAGACAGATAGTTTAAGAATTATTAGACTACCTGAAAGGCATAATCAAAATGAAGAGGCTAGTCATCAAATTTGAAGACATTATCAAGAAAAACTGTCCTTGAGGCAGTGAGGTGGCACAGTGGATAAAGCACTAGCCCTGGATTCAGGAGGACCTGAGTTCAAATCTGGCCTTAGACACTTGGCATTTTCTAGTTGTGTGACCCGGGGCAAGTCACTTAGCTCTCATTGCACCCCAGCACACACACAAAACTGTCCTCATATACCATAATGAGAAGGTAAAATAGAAGTGGAAAGAATCCACTAATAACCACCTGAGAGATCCATAAATTAAAACTAGCAGAAATATTATAGCTACATTCCAGAGCTTTGAGGTCAAAGAGAAAATATTTCAAGCAGCCAGAAAGAAACCATTCAAACACTGTGGAGTGAGAGTCAGCATCACACAAGATTTAATTGCTAACAAAGAGCTTGGAATAGGATAAGACAGAAGACAAAAGAGTTGAGATTGCAACCAAGAATAAAGTACCCAGAAAAATTAAGATATTCCTTGAAGAGGAAAAATTGATATTTAATTAAATAAAGAACTTTCAAGAATTCCTAATAAAAATAACATAGATGAATAGAAAATTTGAAGCTCAAATAAAACACTCAAAAGAATCATAAAAAGCCAAATATGAAACAAATCATATAGTACTCAATAAAGTTAAATCCTTAAACCTTTTTACATGGGAAGATAATACATGTAACTTTCTAAGGACTTTATAATTTTTAGAGCAGTTAGCAGTTTTCTACATAGAAGATGTGTAACTGAATGTATTATGTTGGGACAATGTATAAAAAATATAGATGGGTGTGAAAGACAGGTGCCCCGGGAGAAGGGGGATGTGAAAGGAAGAATGGAGTAAATCATTTCACATAAAAGAGACACTCAAGGAAGAATTTGGGGAAGTGGAGGTAGAATGGTGTAGGAGTAGGAAATGCTTGAACCATCCTCATTTCCAAATTCATCAGAGGGAAAATTTTATACACACACATACATATAGTATATATGTATATACACATTATATATGTGTATACACACATACTCAATTGGTAAAAGAAATATATCTTACTCAATAGGAGAGTAAGAGGGGAAGGGATAAGGAATAGGAGGGGTAGTGGTAAAATGAAGAGCAGATAAAAGAAAGCAGAGGTCAGAAGCAAAACAGACTGGAAGAAAGCTAGGATAAAAAGAAAAAAGGATTAAAAAACCAAAGAATAGCTTTGAGGGAAATACAAAGTTAACAATTAGAACTGAATATAAATAGAATAAACTCACCCCCCAAACAAAAATGGATTAGAAACTAAAATCTAGCAATGTATTACATATGAGAAATACACTTCAAATGCACAGAAAATTAAAATTATGGGCTGGGGCAGAATTACTTTGTAAATGTTTTGTAAATAGTATTTTATTTTTTTCCAATTACATGTACAAATAGTTTTTAACATTTACTTTCCATAAGATTTTGAGTTCCAAAATTTTTGCCCTCTGTCCCTAAGTTGGCAAAAAATCTGTTAGGTTATTCATGTGCAACCTATCTATAGGTTATTTACATGTAATCATGTAAACATATTTTCATATTAGTCATGTTGTAAAAGAGGAAACAAAACAAAAGGGAAAAACCACCAAAAAAAGGCAAGGGAAAAAAGCATGCTTCAATCTGCATTCAGATTCAATAGTTTTTTTGTTGTTTTTATTCTGGATGTGGACAGCATTTCCCATTATGAATCTTTTTGGAATTTTCTTGGATCATTGTATTGCTAAGAAGCTAAGTCTATCATAGTTGATCATGGCACATTGTTCTGTTACTACAGTGTCCTCTTGGTTCTGCTCACTTCACTCACCATCAGTTCATGTAAGTCTTCCCAGGTTTTTCTAAAATCCTCCTGTGCATCATTTCTTATATCACTTTAGAATTCCATTTCATTCAAATATCATCATTTATTAAGCCATTCCTCATTTTTTTGGCATTCCCTCAGCACAAAATAAATTGGTTGAATCAATTCATAACTCTACTAACAGTGAGTGCAGTAGTGTCTCAATTTCCCCACATCCCTTCCAATAATTGTCATTTCCTTTTCTGTCACATTAGTCAGTCGGCTAAGTGTGGAGTTGTATCTTAGTCTATCTGATTTGCATCTCTCCAAACAATAGTGAATTGGAGCATTTTTTGTATGACTATAGAGCGTTTTTATTATTTCATCAGAAAACTGTTTATAACTTTTGACCATTTATCAATTGGGGAATGGCTCTTATTTTTATAAAATTCCCTATATATTTGAGAAATGAGGCTTTTATTGGATGAACTTCCTTCAAATTTTTTTTCACAGTTATTATTACTAGCTTTATTTCCCTCTATCCTATCCTGCCCCCATTTATCATATTCACTCTCCCCTTTCACCCTGTCCCTCCTCAAGACTTCTGTGCTTTTGACTACACACTTCCCCAATCTGCCCTCCCTTATATCATATACACATATACCCTTCTCTTATCCCCTTCCCTGTCTTACTTTCCTGCAGGGTTAGATAAATTTCTATACCCAAATGAATGTGTATGTTATTTTCTCTTTTAACCAGTTCTGATTAGAGTAGGGTACACTCACTATCCCTCACCTTCTCCATCTTCCCCTCCACTGCAAAAGCCTTTTTTTGTGAGATAATTTACCCCATTCCACCTCCCCTTTCCTTCTCTCCCAGTGCATTCCTCTCTCACCTGTTAATTTTATTTTTAGATATCATCCCTTCATATTCAACTCACATCCATCCATCCATGCATCCATAGATACATACATCCATACATCCATCCATGCATACCATCTGTACCATCCACCCATTTATCTATTGTTCTATCCTGCTATTAACAACCTAATAATGAGAAAGTTCTTATGAGTTACAAATTTCATCTTCCCATGTTGGAATGTAAACAGTTTTAAACTTATTAAATCACTTATGACTTACTTTTCCTACTTACCTTGTTATGATACTCTTGAGTCTTATATTTGAAAGTTGGATTTTCTATTCAGCTCTGGTCTTTTCATCAAGAATACCTGAGGGGCAGCTAGGTGCTACAGTGAATAGAGCACTAGCCCTGGATTCAAGAGGGCCTGAGTTCAAATCTGGCCTCAGACACAACACTTACTAACTGTGTGACCCTGGGCAAGTCACTTAACCCTCATTGCCCTGCACAAAAAAAAAAGAATGACTGAATGTCCTTTCTTCCACTGAATGACTCCCCCCCCTCCACCCATCCACCCAAAAGAACTATACTAAGTTTTGCTGGGTAGCTGACTCTTGGTTGTAATCCCAGATTCTTTGCCTACAAGAGTATCATTCCAAGCCCTATGAGCCTTAAATGTAGAACCTGCTAAATCATGTGTTATCTTGACTGTGGCTCCATGATACTTGAATTGTTTCATTCTGGCTGCTTGCAATATTTTTTCCTTGACCTGGGAAAACTGAAATTTGGTTATAATATTCCTGACATTTTTTTCATTTTAGGATAACTTTCAGGAGGTGATTGGTGGACTATTTTACTCTCTGGTTCTAGGACATCAGGGCTATTTTCCTTATTAATTTCTTTCTTTTTTTAAATTTTTTTATTTAATTTTTTCTCAATTACATGTAAATATATTTTTTTGAGTTCCAACTTTTTCTCACTCCCCCTTCCCTTTGTCTTCCTGAGTCCAGCAAGCACTTAAATATATTTCCACATTAATCAGGACAAAAGGAAAAAAATGCAAGAAAGAATAAACAAGAACAATAACATAAAAGCAACAACAAAAGTGAAAATAGTATGCTTCAGTGTGCATTCAGACTCCATACTTCTTTTTCTGAACGTAGGTAGCACATTCCACCATAAGTCTTTTAGCATTGTCTTGGATCATTGTATTGCTGAGAAGAGTTAAGTCTATCACAGTTGATCACCAAAAAATCTTGTTGATACTGTGAACAGTGTTCTCTTGGTTCTGCTCTTTTCACTCTGCTTCAATTCATGTAAATCTTTCCAGGTTTTTCTGAAATCCATCTGCTTATCATTTCTTAGAAGCACAAAATTATTCCATCACATTCATATGCCCCAACTTGTTTAGCCATTCCTCAATTGATGGGCATCACCTCATTTTCTAATTCTTTGCTGCCTCAAAAAAGAGCAGCTCTGAATGCTTTTGTACATGTGGGTCCTTTTCCCTTTTTTATAATATCTTTGGGATTGTTGGGGCCAACTTTAATATGGGGAGAGTTAATTGGGTGGCTCACCAAAATATTGGGGTCCCTAAAATAATGAGGGACCTCTAGGTCCAAAGCTCCCTCCCCTCCAAACTGCCTTTAGATATTTCTCCCAGGCCAATAAGAAAGGAGCCTAACAGCCTCTTTTCCACAAACAAATCAGATATTACTAATGGGAATAAAATACACAGTAAAGATGAAATTAATAAAGTCAAAGACAAGGGAATAGGGAAAAAGAAAAATGGATAATCCCCCTAAATCTAACCTAAGCCTATACAATTTCCAAACTCACTTCCAGTTCAGCTAATTCATAAGAGCAGGTCTCATTTGTTAACTCACCACCTGGGGTTCATAGCTTCAATAGGAAACAGCCATGCAGGGCCCAGAGGGCAAACTGCCAAGAAAAAAAACTCTCTCTCATCTGCTATTGCCAGAAAGAAGCTGACACCTGAAAGAGATGGAGCTCCCCTCAGGGAGCATTTACTCTCCCTCCCCCAAAAGGGGAGGTCCTCCAAACTGCCTGTGTAGAGTGGTTTCTCCTGCTGACATCAGCCGCATATGTCACTAAGGACAGGCCAGATGTGGCCCATCACAATCATTCTGCCAAGTTCCATTATTTTCCCACAGGATATAGACCTAGTAATGGTCTTGCTGGGTCAAAGGGTATGCACAGTTTTAAAGCCTTTTGGTCATGGTTCCAAATTTCTTTCCAGAATGGTTATATCTATTCACATATCCACTAACAGTTCATTGGTGTGCCAATTTCCCTATGTCTTCTCAAATAGTATAATTTCCCTTTCTTGTCATATTAGCCAATTGGATAGGTGTGATATGGTGCCTGAGGGTATTTTTAATTTGCATTTCTCTAATAAGTAGTGATTGAGAACATTTTTTTTTCCATATGGCTGTAGATAGTTTTAATTTCATATCTGAAAATTGCCTGTTCATATCCTTTGACCATTTATCATTTGAGGAATGACTTGTATTCTTGTATATTTGATTCAGTTCTCTATATATTTTAGATATGAGCACTTTATCAGAAACCCTGTTTGTAAATTTTTTTTCCAAGCTTTCTGCTTTCCTTCTAATCTTGTTTGAATTGGTTTTGTTTGTGCAAAATCTTTTTAAATTTTTTTTAATTTGATAAAAATAACTTGATGATTTCTTAACAGATGATGGCTAGGCTCTCTTTATGATCAGGGCTTTCAAGTAGTCCAATAAATTCTAAATTATCTCTCCTGGATCTATTTTCCAAGTCAGTTGCTTTTCCATTGACGTATTCCACATTGTCTCTTATTGTTTCATTTGTTTATTGTTTCTTGATTTCTCATAAAGGCATTAGATTCCATTTAATTAATTCTATTTTTCCAGTGTATATTTTAATTTTATTTTAAATAGTATTTTTCCAACTCTGCGTAAAATAGTTTTCAAAATTTATTTTTGTAAGATTTTGAGTTCTTAATTTTTCTTCCTGCCTCCTTTCCCTCCCCCCTTCTCAAAACAGCTAGCAATCTGATATAGGTTGTATATGTAAATCAAGTTAAACATATTTCCATATTAGTCATGTGAAAGAACAATCAAAACAAAAGAAGACCACATACACACACAAACAACAAATATTGTAAAAATAGTGTATTTCAATCTGCATTCATATTCCATAGTTCTTTTTCTGGATGTGGAGAGCATTTTCCTTCATAAGTCTTTTGGAATTGCCTAGGATCATTGTATTGATGAAAAAAGCTAAATCTATCACAGTTGACCACCACACAATGTTACTGTTACTGTGTACAATGTTCTCCTGGTTCTGTTCAGTTCACTCAGCATAAGTTCATGTAAGTCTTTTCAGTTTTTTTGAAATCTCCTGCTTTGCTGGGGTCTGGTCTGTTATACAGCCTCTGCTAGACTGTGTTCAACTCTCACCTCAGTGAGACAGACCTTTCCTCCCATTCCTCTGAGTTGATTTGGCTGGAAAATTATTGTACCTCATACTTTTGTGGATTCTGAAGCTACAGAGATTTTTCTATTATATTATTTAAAGCTATTTGGAGGGTTTGGGAAGATAGCTCATGTGAGTCAGAGCCTTTTCTCCACCATCATGGCTCCACCTCACCTTCCCTCCCATCTTTTTTAATCTCATTGGGATACAGACCTTGTTGTTGTATTGTTGGATCAATAGGTAAGAACCATGTTGTAGACCTTTGGGCATAGTTCCAAATTGCTCTGTAGAATTGTTGGATGAGTTCACAACTCCACCAACAATGCAGTCTTCTGATTTCCACATCTTCAATATTTATAATTTTGCTTTTCTCTCTCTCTCTTTTTTTTGTGCTAATCTGATAAGTGTGAGGTAGTACCTCAGAGTTGTTTTAATTTGCATTTCTCTAATCAATAGTTATTTAAAGCATTTTTTTTCTTAAGAATATAGATAGATTTTATTTCTTCACCTAAAAACTGCCTGTCCTTTGACCATTTATCCACTGGGGAATGGCTTGTATTCTTATAAAATTTACTCAGTTATCCACATATTTGAAAAATGAGAACTTTATCATAAACAGCTAAAGCAAAATAGATTCTGCTCCAAATAAGAGTGAATAAAGAAATAGAAGGAATTTGCATGTGACATGATGACATACTTAGAGTATAATAGAGAATCAACTAAAAATGTACTTGAAATAATTAACAATTTTTGAAACGTTGCAGGATATGAAATAAAATTTTGCTGTAAAAATGTCTTTCCTCTTTCTCCTTTACTTCTAATTTTGTTTGCCTTGTTTTTTTGTTTCAGCAAACCCTTTTAAATTTGATGTAATTAAAATGATCCATTTTGGATTTTTTTAATGTTCATTATCTCTTTTTTGATCATAAAATTTTCCATTCTCCATAGATATGACAGGTAAACTATTCCTTGCTCTCCTAATTTGCCTTGGGTATCACCCTTTATGTCTACATCATGTACCAATTTTGGTCTTATCTTGGTATATGGTATGAAATGTTGGTATATGCCTAGTTTCTGCCATGCTATTTTCTAGCTTTCCCAGCAGTTTTTGTCAAATAGTGAGCTCTTATCCCATGTAACGGCCAAATTTAGTATGGGAAGAGTTAAGTGGGTGACTTGCCATAGTATTGTGGTAAGAAAGGAAACAGCGTCTTTCAAAAAACAAAACAGTTTTATTAATGGGAATAAGTTCAAAACACAAGTGAGGTTAATAGAGCCAGGGAATGTAAATTTCTGGGGTAAAAATGCCCTAGGCACCCCGAACCTGCCTCCAGCCCAGCTAGCTCCAAAGAGCTAGTTTTGCCTCAAAAACACAAGCTCACTACCACCTGGAATCTGTAGCTCTAAGGAGAATTAGCTTTCAGTCTCTTCTGTTTTGGTCTGAGGGTCAAACACCAATAGCTCCTCTAGCTGTCTACCTTGCTTCCCTGTTTCCCTCAGAACACTCTCTAACTGCCTCTCCAAAAACTCCCCTCACCCTCTTCCTCCAACTACCTCTAACCGACTTTCTCAGCAGAAGGGAAGGGGCTGTTCTTAGACATGCTGAGTCTTCATTTGGCTCAGCACACACACATGGGCTATCTCCATTATAATCTGGACAGACCCATGTCGGGGTGGGGAAGCTATTAGGGGAGGCTTAGTTACTTAGTTTCAATAAATGTTCCCTGTGGTCAGAGTTCCTCTTGTTTGTTCAATTATCTCCCAAAGTACACACCCATCTTCTCTTAGGATTTTCAAGCTTACATTTTTTTTTCATTCTGACCATAATGAAGCAAAGATACAGTTATGAAAACAAATACCAAGTCATAATTAATTCCTTACACCCAGAAACTGGTATCTTTGGTTTTATCAAACAGTAGATTACTTTAGCCATTCACTACTGTGTTTTGTGTACTTAATCTATTCCACTGATCCACTATTCTATTTCTTAGCCTGTAACAAATAGTTTTGATGATTGTGTCTTTATAATATAGTTTTAGATCTGGTATGCCTAGGTCAATTTCCTTTTCATTTTTCATTAAATAACTTGATATCCTTGACCTCTTGTTCTTTCATATAATTTTTAATTATATTTCTAGCTCTATAAAACAAGTTTTGTTCATTTAATTGCTATGCCACTGAATAAATAAATAAATTTAGGTATAATTGTAATTTTATATTTGTTCAGGTTACCCATGAGCAACTGAAATTTCTGAAACTGTTAAGATCTGAATTTATTTGGGTAAAAAATGTTTCATAATTGTGCTCATATAGGCCCTGGAATTGTCTGGGCAAGTAGGCTCCCAAATATTTTATGTTGTCTACAGTTATTTAAATGGAATATCTGTTTGCTTCTGAGCTTTGTTGGTAATATGCAGAAATGCTAAAGATGTATGTGGCTTTATTTTATATCCTGCAACTTTCCTAAAATCATTAATTATTTCAAGTGGTATTTTAGTTGATTTTCTATGATACACTAAGTATGTCATAATATCATATGAAAATTCCTTCTATTACTTTTTTCTCTTATTTGGGGAAGAATCTATTTTGCTTTAGCTAAAATTGTTCAAAAAGGCAAAGGTGACAGCTATGACCTCAGAAAAAGCAAAAGTAAAAATATACCAAATAAAAAGTCAATAAGTGGGGAATGGTTTCTTGATAAATGGCAACATAAGTAATCAACTAATATCAATAGAAAAAACCTGATATTATATGTGTGTATGTATAAATATAGGTATAGGTATATAGGAATAAGTATAGGTGTTGGTGTAGGTGTGGATGTGGATTTGAATCTAGCTATAGACATAGATAGAGATAGAGATAAATATAGACATAGAGAGATCTCAAATGTCAGAGCATCTAATTTTGGGGGGGTCAGGGCAATGAGGGTTAAGTGACTTGCCCAGGGTCACATAGCTAGTAAGTGTCAAGTGTCTGAGGCCAGATTTGATCTCAGGTACCCTGAATCTAGGGCCAATGCTTTATCCACTATGCCACCTAGCTGCACCCAGTTCAAATTTTTAAAGATTTCTTCTCTTCCATTGATCTTTGTGTTTCATGTACCATTTAGTCTATTCTGTTTTTTTAAGATGCTAAGTTTAGGTGCCATGTATAGCTAAGAAAAGGCACATTTTTTTCTATTCCCATTTAAATTTCTCCAGAGGCCTATGGTATAATAAGATTTCTAAGATTGTATTTATCTCCTTAACTTCTTTCTTCTTTGTTTTATATTTAGGTTTATCTAGCTCTGAGAGGAGAAAGTTGAGGTCCCTGGCTAGTAAAATTTTGCTATCTATTTCCTCCTGTGTTTAGTTTAACTTTTCCATTAAAGCTAGGTGGTGCAGTGGATAAAGTACTGGCCCTGAATTCAGGAGGACCTGAGTACAAATCTGACTTCAGACACTTGACACTTACTAGCTGTGTGACCCTGGGCAAGTCACTTGACCCTTATTGCCTGACCCCCCCCAAAAAAAAAACAATTTGAACTGGCCAAACAGAAAAGGAGATACAATTGCTCAATAAAGAAAAAAATCATTAAAATTACAATCAGACAAGAGGAAACTCTGCATACCCTTTGATTCAGCAATACTGCTACTACGTCAAATTGGGTATGCAAATAAAAAACCTATAAAAATAATTATAAAATCCCCCATTTAACACTGAAAAAAATCCTGAGAATCAAAGAATAAATTAATGTAAAATTTAAAGCTAAAAAACTATTGAACTAATAAATAAATTTAAGATTAAAAAATGAAAAACAATGGTTAATTTGATTAAAAAAAGAAAATCCAATTACTGGTATCAAAAAAGAAAATGGTAAATGTACCACTAATGAGGAAATGAAAACAATTATTAGGAGCTATTTTGGCCAGTTACATGTCAATAAACCTGATAATTTAAGAGAAATGAATAGTTATAGAAATATCAACTGACCAAAAGAGTTAACAGACTCCTTACAAAACCTTATTAAAAATAAATTGAGGGGCGGAGCCAAGATGGCGGAGGAGAGGCTGTGACTCCCACAAGCTCCAGATAAACCCGTCCATTCAGGCCCAAATAATGCGGTAAAAATCAAAACCCAGAACAGCCTAATGCACATAAGAACAGAGTGAGACTGTTTCTCCGCAAAAGAGGGCAATTCTGATCACCTACTGATCAGGCTGAACAGCTCAGTGCGCGGTCCGGACCCAGCCAGGGACAGTGCTTCCAACACATGTCAGAGTCTTCAGCACCAGCAGCTTCTGAGGCTCCGATCACGGACTGGTGAGGGGGTTCGGAGGTAGGCCGGGGTGAAGTGGAGGCAGTATCTGCTGGAGTTGGGGCAAAGCGCCCTGGGTCTGAACCAGTGGGCTGAATCGAGTGGTGGTGGCCCAGTGGGGGAGGGGTAAAAGCACGCCAAGCTTCCGACCATAGAGAATCAGAGCTCAATTAAACTTCTGTTTCCAGGTCAAAGAGAAAGCGGCTGTGATTACTCACAAGCCAGGCAGGCTGAGAAGAAGCCCAATCACCCCCTGGGCCACGCTGTAGCACGAACAGTGTGTCCGGGAAGCAGCACTACACTTTAAGGAGTAAAAAGCCAAGAAACAGTAAGCCAGGATGAGTAGGCAGAGAAAGCAGAAGACCATCGAAAACTTCTTTGGGGAAAAGATAGACCACAATACATCCTCAAAAGAAGAAGAAAATAATAGGGTCAAAGCTCCAACATCCAAAGCTTCCAAGAAAAATATGAACTGGTCTCAGGCCATGGAAGCTCTCAAAAGGGACTTTGAAGAGAAAATAGGAGAGATAGAATGAAGATGTAGAGAAAGAGAGGAAGGAATGGAAAGAGAAATGAGAGCAATGCAGGAGAGTCATGAGAAAAAAGTCAACAGTTTGAAAAGCCAAATGGAAAAGGAGATTAAAAAACTGTCTGCTGAAAATAATTGCCTAAGAATTAGGATTGAACAAATGGAAACTAGTGAGCTTATGAGAAACCAAGACACAGTAAAGCAAATCCAATTGAATGAAAAAATAGAGGGCAATGTGAAAGATCTCCTTGGGAAAACAGCTGACCTAGAAAATAAATCTAGGAGAGATAATTTGAAAATCATTGGACTACCTGAAAACCATGACCAAAACAAGAGTTTAGACACCATCCTCCAAGAGATTGTGAGGGAAAATTGCCCTGATATTCTAGAAGCAGAAGCTAAAATAGAAATTGAAAGACTCCACCGATCACCTCCTGAAAGAGATCCCAAAAGGAAAACCTCCAGGAATATTATAGCCAAATTCCAGAACTCCCAGGTCAAGGAGAAAATATTGCAAGCAGCTAGCAAAAAGGAATTCAAATACTGTGGAGCTCCAATAAGGATAAAGCAAGATCTAGCAGCTTCTACATTAAAGGACCGGAGGGCATGGAATATGATATTCCAGAGGGCAAAGGAACTGGGACTACAGCCAAAAATCACATACCCAGCAAAACTAAGCATCATCTTTCAGAGGCAAACATGGAACTTCAAGGAGAAAGAAGACTTTCAGGCATTTGTTATGAAAAGACCTGAACTGAATAGAAAATTTGACCTTCAAATACAACACCCTGGAGAAGCATAAAAAGATAAACAGGAAAAAGACTTCATGAGGGATATTAAAAGATCAAACTGTTAACATTCCTATATGGGAAGATAATACAGAGGACACAGGTCTGAACTGAATACGAAGGGAAGTTATGTTTTATTCTTTGTGGGGTCTCTTATGTATGGGGCCGGATTTGGGCTTGGGGCCTCCTGGGTCCAGGGCTGGTGCGTTGTCCACTGTGCCACCTAACTAACCCATAATGACATCCTTAAAATAGGGTTGAGGTGTAGAAGAAATAGACTGGGGGAGGGGGAAGGGAGAGATGGTCTGGGGAGAGGTTGTTCATATGAAGGAAACAAGAAAAAAGCTTATAGAGGGGAGGGGAAGAGGGGGAAGGAATTGGGGAGTGATTGAACCTTAATATCATCAGAATTGACTCAGAGAAGGACTAACACACATACTCAAGTGGATATAGTAATATATTTTGCCCTGAGGGAGGGGAGGGAGATAAGGGGGGGGAGGGGAAGGAGGGAAGGGCAGATTCTGGGAGAGAGTAGTAAAAAGCAAAATACTTTCAAGGAAGATGAAGACGTTCTGCATAACGGCACAAGTATGAAATATTGAATTGCTTGATTTCATAGGGAGGGTTGAGGAGAGAGGGAGGAAGAAAATTTGAAACATAGAATTAGCTCAAAGACCTTAAACTCATCAGAGTTGGCTCATGGAGGGAATAATATTCACACCCAGTTGGGAGGAGTAATCTATTTAACCTTACAGGAAAGTATGAGGGGAAGAGGATAAGGAAGGAAGGGTGAAAAAAAAGGGAGTGCAGAGTAGGGGAGGGGACAGTCAGAAGTAAAATACTTTTGAGGAGGAATAGTTTAAAAGAAGATGGAAAATAGAGTAAATATCATGGGAAGGGAATAGGATTGAGGGAAATAATTATGATGACTTTGCTGGGCTAATACAAAGAAAATTCTTTGTCAAGTTTAAGGTACATTATTTAGGGTATGATGATCAGGATACTATTAGAAAAACCTGGAAAGACCTACATGAACTGAAGCAGAGTGAAATGCACTGTATACAAAATAACAGCAATAGTGTAAAATGATCTGCTGGGAAGCATGTGGTTATTTTCAGCAAGGCAATGGTCCAATATAACCCTGAAGGACTATGAAAATGGCAACCCATCTACAGAGAAAGAAGTGATAGTATCTGAAATAGATGGAAACACATTTTTTTTTCTTTTCTTTTTTTTTTTCTTTTTTGGTGAGGCAATTGGGGTTGGGTAGCTTGCCCGGGGTCATGTGGCTGGTGGGTGTTGGGTGTGTGGGGCCGGATTTGGGCTCGGGTGCTCCTGGTTCCAGGGCCGGTGCTCTGTCTGCTGCACCACCTAGCTGCCCATGGAAACACATTTTTTAAAAAAAATGTTTTTTCTCTTTGACAATTCCTCAGTCTGAAGTTTTGGGAGTTTTTTGACTGTTTTTTTCTCACAACCTAGCTAATGTGGGAATGTTTTCCATGACTAGTCATGTATAATTTATTTTGAAATGCTTGAGTTCTAGAGGGTGGGGGTGGGAATAGAGGAGGAAGAGAAGTTGGAACAATTGTTTTTTAAAAATTGATGTTAAAATTTGTTTTTACATATATTTTGGAAAATAAAATTCTATTCTAAGAGTGAACAAAAATTTAAAAAAAAATGCAGTACTAGTGCATTTAAGAGGTTGGATTAAAACTATGCTTCAGCTCCAGTGCTAAAAAAAATCAATGTGATATGCTGAATCAAGGACAATTTATCACAATTAATGGAAATAATAAAGTAAGTGAAAGCAATATGTTGTAAATGTAAGTACTTATTACATCTCAATTATGTTCATCCTTTCCCTAACATCTATAAGACAAATGTATTAATATTATAAGTATTAGGAATATATTCTTCCATGGACTAAAATGTCACAAAAGAATAAACACTTAAATGTTTTCACACACACAAAAAAAAAATAAATAAATAAATAAATTGAATATGTTACTAAGAAACTCACTCAGAAAATTCAAAAGATCAGATAGATTTACTTGTAAATTCTATTAAACATTTAAGGAACAATTAATTCCAATACTACACATATTATTTAAAATAATACATAAAAAGAATCCCTTCCAAATTTATTTTTTCAAAGTAACAAACATTTTTATTTATAGTTTTTGTTTGTTATATATGTATAATTATGGAAAACATTACCATATTAATCATTTTGTATAAGTAAACTGTAATAAAAGAAAAAATAAAAGAAAGTGAAAAATAGCATGTTTCAATCTGTGTTCCATCATTATCAGTTATTTCTTTGGAAGTGGATAGTGTGTTTTATCAATAGTCCTTTGGGTGTGTCTTGGATCATTGTATTGTTGAAAATAGTGAAGTCATTCACAGTTTTTCATCACACAATATTGCTGTCTCTGTGCACAATGTTCTCTTGGTTCTGCTCACGTCACTATACATCAGTTCAAACAAATCTGTCCAGGCATTTCTGAAATCATCATGCTTGTCATTTATTAAAACGCAATAACATTCCAATATCATCATATACCACAGCTTGTTTAGCCATTCCCCAATTGATGGGTATTCCTTTGATTTTCAATCCTTAGCCACCACAAAAAGAGCTGCTATAAATATCTTTGTACAAATAGGTATTTTCCTCTTTTGGGGGATATCTTTGGGATATAAACCTAGCAATTGTATTGCTGGATCAAAGTGTATGCACAATTCCTGGGCATTATTGAACATAATTGGGCGCAATTCCAAATTGCTCTCCAGAATGGTAGGATCTTTTCACAACTCCATCAACAATGGATTAGCATCCCAGCTTTCCCACATCCCCTCTAACATCCAATATTTTCTTTTTTTGTTATATTTGCCACTGTGATAGTTGTGAAGTGATACCTAAGAGTTATTTTAATTTCCATATTTCTGATCAATAATGATATAGAGCATTTTTTTCATAAGATTATAGATAGCTTTGATTTCTTTGTCTGAAAACTACCTGTTCATATCCTTTGACCATTTATCAATTGTGGAATGATTTGTAATTTTTTAATTTGACTCATTACTGAGACATGAGGCCTTTGCCAGAGATATTTGTTTCAAAAATTTGTTCCCAGTTTTCTGGTTGCCTTGTAATCTTGTTTACATTAGTTTTGTTCATGCAAAAAGTTTTTAATTTTATATAATTCAAATGATCTATTTTGCATTTTGTTTTGCTATCTTCTTTGATCCTAAATTCTTTCTCTGCCCATAAATCTGACAGATAAACAACCCCATATCATCTTAATTTCTTTTTGGTATCATGTTTTATGTGTATATCATGTAACCATGAATTCATTTTATGGTACACCTAGGATTTTTATACCTAAACAAAACAAAACGACAAAAGAAAACTGTAGAGCCCTTGATGAATATCAATATAAAAATATCCATTAAGTAAAATTCTAACAAGATTACAACTATATGTCACAAAGATAATTTCTTATGACCAGGTAGGATTTATACCAGAAATTTAGGGTTGCATCAATATTAGGAAAACTATTAGCATAACTGAACATATCAATAACAAAAACAATAATCCTATGATTTTTCTCAAAATACAGACAAAGCCTTTTTACAAAATGCAATACCTATTCCTATTAAAAGCTCTAGAAAGCAAAGGTATGAATGGAGACTTTCTTAAAATTATAGGCAGTATCTATCTAAAACCAGTAACAATTATTATCTATAATGGAGATAAAATTGAAGTTTTACCAATAAGATCAGGGGATAAGCAAGGATGTCCATTATATCCACTATTATGCAATATTATACTAGAAAAACTAGCTATAACAGTGAGAAGGAAAAAAAAATTGGATTAATAAAAACAGGCAAAAAGGAAACACATTTATAATTCTTTTGAGCTGATATAATGGTATTTTGGAAAAAACTCTAGAAAATCAACTCCCCCCAATGTTTTGAAACAATAACTTTAGAAAAGTAGCATAATATAAAATAAACCCACATAAATCATTGGCAATTTTGTGTTCTACCAATAAAAGTCACCAGGGAGAGATAAAAAGAGAAATTCAATTTAAAGCCACTGCAGATAATATATCCTTAGGAGTTTACCTGCCAAGACAAACCTAAGAACTATATGAACACAGTCACAAAACACTTTTCACACAAATAAAGACAGATATAATCAATTGGAAAAATATTAATTGCTCATGGGTAAGCTGAGCCAATACAATAAAAACATCAATTCTACCTAATTAATTTACGTTAGTGTCAAGTCATTCAAACTACCAGAGTTTTTTATAGATATGAAAAAAATAACTAAATTCAACTTGAAAAACAAAAGAAAAAGAATTTCAAATGGGTGTATATATAGATATATAGATAAAGATATAGATGCATATGTATATAAAAGTGAAGTAATGTGGCTTAGCAGTTTTAAATTTCAAATTATTTTACAGAATAGTCATCAAAATAGTCTAGTACTGGCTAAGAAATTCAGTGGCAGATTAGTAGAATAAATTAGGTACACAACACACAGTGGTGAAAGACCACAGTAATCTAGACTTTGATAAACCCAAAGATCCAAACTTTTGGTATAAGAAATTACCACAGATAAAAATTGCTGAGAAAACTGTACATCAGTTTGAAAGAAACTAGACATTGAAAAATGTTTCACTTTATGTAACAACAAAGGTTAAAATGGATAAATGATTTAGATATAAAGGGAGATATAACTAGACTAGAAAACCATAAAAATTTGTAACATCAAATCTATGTATTATGAAAAAGTTTACGTCCAAACACAAGATAGAAAACCTCATGGGAAGTAAAATACATAATTTTGATAGCATGCAATTTAAAAGGTTTTGCACAAATAAAAATAATCTAGTAGAAATTAGAATAAGATGGGAAACTGGCAAAAAATGTTTTTTCCTGATAAAGACATCATTTCTCAAATATATTAGGAATGGATAGAGGATGTATCAGATATTAAACTGATAAGAACAGATACTACACTTTATCTTAGCCAAAAGGCCGAGAAGTGATGGAGTCAAGTTTATAAGAATGGTAGCCATTCCCTAGTTGATAAATGCTCAAAGGATATAAACAGGCAATTTTTCAGAAAAAACAGATCAAAGCTATATACACTCACTTGAAAAAAAAAATTTATCTAAATGACTACTGTTTAGTGAAATACAAATTGAAACAATGACAATACCATGACAGAAAAGTACAATTATAAAATTGCAAGCGAAGATGTGGCGGAAATGGGACACTGATGCACTTTTGGTAGAATTATAAATTGGTCAATCCATTTTGCAGAACAATTTGAAACTACATGCAAAGGACTATCAGACTGTGGGTTCCCTTTGTCTTATCAATATCATTACTCATATTTATAGCAGTGTTGTTGTGGCAAAACTTGGAAAAAGAGTGAATGTGTGGAAATGGGAGACAAGCTGTGGTATATGATTGTGTGGAATAATATTGTGCCACAAAAATGACAGAGGAACATTTCAGAAAAAAAGCCTGGAAAGAAATATGAATGTATATAAAAAGAAGTGAACTGAACCAGGGCAACATTCTATACAACAGCAATATAACAAGGATTGCCATCTATGAAAGACTAAGTTACTGTGATAGAGACAATATTCCAAGACAATTTCAAATGACCTATTATAAAAAAAAAGGCTATCCACCTCTGGAGAGAGAGAGAACTGATGAACTTTGAAGATAGATTGAAACATTCTTTTTTCTTTATTTTTTCTCTTGCAAAATGACTAATATGAAAATGTTTTGTATGACTTCACATGTAAATTTGTTACAATAATGTATTGTTTGTCTTTTTATAGAGTAGCAGTTAATTGTGGAGAGGAAGGAATTGAATTTGAAACATTTTTGAAAATCATTGTTGATTTTTTGGGGGGTGGGGCAATGAGGGTTAAGTGACTTGCCCAGGGTCACACAGCTAGTAAGTGTCAACTGTCTGAGGCCGGATTTGAACTCAGATCCTCCTGACTCCAGGAGTGGTGCTTTATCCACTGCACCACCTAGCTGCCCCTGATTGTTGATTTTTACATGTAATTGGGAAATATTTAATGAAATAAGTAAGTATTTTTAAAAACAGGATACTAGCAGGCTAATGACTTATTCTAGGACCATATTTCTCAGATTTTTGTCAAAAGGATACCACAAAATAAATAATTTTATGCATCTGCTTTGTATCAGACACTGTGATTTGCAGTTTACAAATATCTCATTTGATGGTCACAACTCTGTGACATAGGTGCTATTATATTCATTTTATAGTTGAGGAAATTGAGCCAAACTTAGTTTAAGGGGCTTTCCCAATATTACATAGCTAGTGTTTGAAGGAAGATTTTAAATTAATCCTGATTCCAAATCCAGTGTTCTATCCTAGTTTGTGAGTGGGAAAAGGGAGAGAAAAGAATGAGATAAAGGAAAAAAAAATAACAACTTCAAAGCCAAATTTCATATGCCTCAAATTTTTCAAAGTCTTTTACACATAAAACGTCATTTTAAGTGGATAGAGCACCGGCCCTGGATTCAGGAGTACCTGAGTTCAAATCTGGCCTCAGACACTTAACATTCACTAGCTGTGTGATCCTGGGCAAGTCACTTAACCCCAATTGCCTCACAAAAAAAACCAAAACAAACAAAGAAACAAAAAGTCATTTTAGCTTTCAAAAAGTCCTGTGAAGTACACACTACAAATGTTGTTTCCCCTTTATTGAAGAGAAGAGTGAGGCTCCAAAATTTTAAGTGACTTACCCTTGATTACTCAACATTTAAAGGTTCAAAACAATATTAGAGCCTAGGTCTTTCTGACTCAAACTTCAATATTCTTATGAATATTTTGGGCTTCCTGAAGACCTAACCATCATATGTATAATTTCATACGTTTTTGTGATAAAATTCCTTCCAAACAACCCTGCCCCAAAAGAGCCGAACTATGAACTTTGATAAGGTATCTCATTTGTTGTTGGAGGCTTCCTGGGTGCATTAACCATCAGACACAAAATTAATATGTAACACTTGATATTTAATATGAGCTTTTTTTTTTTTACTATTGAAAGTACTTAGTGCATAAACTTGACTTCAAATATTGACCTGCTGGTTGGCTAGGTTGATGTAAATTTACATATATTCTAGTCATAAATTATTCAATCACCCAACACTCTTTGATGTGGTTACAATTATCAGTCCCTCAATTCAGAAGACTGCATCATATTTTCTCTGAGAATGCTTGTGATTCTTTAATCTGTATGACCCTAAATCTCTGAATAATATTTAAAATATCAAAATGAACTTTTTGGTAAAATAATTAACTACACAGAACAGCAGTTTATAGGTAAGCCCACCCATAACATTTAAGAAATATTAAGTCTAGAGAATAGATGAGAGTACATGTAATTCATTCCTTTTTTATAACAAAAAGTCAATCATTGAATATAATAAAAAAGATCATGGTAAAGTAATTTTAAACTAATACTACTGCTGAAAGTTGTGTTGACTCAGCATCCCATTATTCTCAGCCCTTCTTTTCAATCAGTTTGGGGGAAGGCTCTGATGATGAATGATACTCCAAGTCTGTAGCATTTTGTATCACTTGCTCGTTGTCATGTCGCCCTATGTGCAAATTATCACATTCTTACTACCTTGTGGAGAAACAGAGATCCAAGGGCCCAAATCATTCATTCATTCATTCATTCATTCATTCATTCATTCATTCATTCATTCATTCATATGTTTGTTTGTTTGTTGTGCTAAGGTAGACCCATCTTGTTTGGCTTAAAGTTTCTTATAAAATTTGCCTCACCTTGAAGCTATTCCTCATCTTCAGTGGTCCTCAAACATATTGCTACCTTGACATATTTATAATAAAATTATTTTTAATGCTCTTTGTCATGACTTTTGCCTCATTAATCAGGGTGAGAACCTAAATGGAGAATTTTTCCTTTCAATACTACCTTGAAACAAGTGTTAAACTAAGATCAATTTCAATATTTTTTCGAACTCTTACCCTTAACCACTTTCAGTAAAGGGATATTTCTATAGTTTAGCCAAGAGGTGATGAGAGCTTACACTAGGGTAGTGGCAACATGAGAAGGGAAAGGAGTGACATGAAGGTAGAATTGGTGAGACTTGAATATTGATTTCTGTGGGTGGGAAGTGAAAAAATAGAACTGTGAAAGATTACTTTTAGGGAGGAAATCTAGGCAAATAAGAGAATTACATGCTTCTGAAGAGAAATAGAATATTTTAGTAAATAGAATCTATTAACAGAATCTATTTTAGAAATAGAATGTTGTAGGGAAAAATGGGTTTGGGACTTGGGGGGAAAGATCATTCATGCTTGGGACATGTTGAATTTGAGGTATTTTTTGGACGTTACCATATTACAGTTGATAATGTAAGGTTCAGGAAAGGGATTATGGATGAATTTAGATATTTGAGCACTTGAGTTGTCAATTGGCTGAGTACAAAGAACTGAAAAACCTCAGCCAGGATGATTGTCTAGGTCTTGTTGTCCTTTTTCCCCTTGTGCTAGAGAGATAAACAATGGAGTATCCAAGGTCTTTATGTGGCCCATAAATTTGGACCTCATTTCCTTCATCTAATTGTGTTTGTTTTGTCCTTTTTTAAGTGAATGAGAATAAGAGTAGCTACAATATTGTGAATTTTCAAATGAGGAAAAAAAGGCATCAAGAGATATGGAAGTGGAATATATTCTAATTTTTTACCAGGAGCCGTATGATGAGGAGCAAAGTGCCTAGAGGCTACACCATGCCAACAGTACCAGAGATGCAGACTCAGCCATCCATTAGACATGACACATTTGGAAGTGAACATAGTAGGGGCAAATGTTATATAGAAACTGTTAAATCTGAAATCATCCTCCTCAGTGACCATAAAAAATAATATATCTACACATTTTATTTGGAAATACTTGTACTTTTGTTCTTACTATATGTTAGAAGAATAGAGGACAGCTAGGTGGCACAGTGGATAAAGCACTGGGTCCAGATTCAGGAGGAACTGAGTTCAAATCTGGACTCAGACACTTGACACTTATTAGTTGTGTGACCCTGAGCATGTCACATAACCTTCATTGCCCTGCAAAAAAAAGTATATATTCTTTTGCAAAGATAACTGATGCTACCTAGGTCTACTTCATACGTAGCCAGCCTTTGATCTGAAAAGGCTTGTGTTCTATGGTGTAGTAAGATGGCTTCTACTTCATGGGGATATTGTATTGTAAGAGGATTACCTAGGACCAAGTAAGAGGCATTTTCTATGAAAAGGGATGTAGCCACCACTGCCCTGAGGCAGGGTGACACCCCAGAGGCCACAGAATCTAGTTGCCTGGAATAATAAGCTATTGGATGCTGGACAGGTCCTACTGATTGAGTCAGGACCCCAGAAGCCACTCCCTTCTGTTCATGCACAAAAAGAATAAAAGGCTTGCTGTAATCTGGGAGTCCTAGTGCAGGTAGTGATAACAATGCCCATTTCAATTATGTTATAGCTGAGAGATGCTGGAAATCCAGCTGTAAAGGTTCTGGGACAGAATTTTTGGTTAGAGCTATAAGAGGCTTAGTAATTTCACCAAAATGGGGTATCCATTGTCTGTAATACCCAGCTGCTCCCAGAATGGCCCTCAACTGCTTCTTAGTAGATGCGGCAGCAAGCTGTTGAATAGCCTGGACTCACTTAGGAGAGACAGAGCAAGTTCCAGCAGTCAGAATAAAGCCCAAATATTCTACCTGAGATAAGCACCATTGCACCTTTGACTTAGAGGCCTTGTGGCCTCTCTTGTATAGTTCTAATAATAAATGGCAGCTGTCTTCCTGACAGGTGTCAGCATCAGGGAAGGCTAAAAGTAAATCATGAACATACTGTACTAAAGTGGAACCTTTAAAAGTAATAGAGGCCAGGTCCTGTTGTAAAATTTAAGAAAATAATGTAGGAGTGTCCACAAATCCCTGTGGGAGTCTAGTCTAGGTCCACTGTGTATTTTTCCAGGTAAAGGCAAATAAATACTGGAAGTCCTTATGCACTGGTATAGAGAAAAAAGAAGAGCAGAGGTCTCCCACTGTGAAGCATGTAGCCTCACATGGAATTGAAGAAACTATAGTGGCAGGATTAGGGACTATAGCATGTCTAGGAATAACATAATTGTTAATCACTCTAAGATCTTGTACAAAATGATAAACAGGTTTCCCATCTGGGCCAGGCTTGGGTTTTTTAACTGGCAAAATGGGAGTATTACATTGAGAATGATGGCATGGGACAATAATACCCTGACTTTTCAGAGCCTCAATTATAGGGGTGATCCCTTCTATAGCTTCTTTAGACAATGGATATTATGGAATGGATGTAGGTGGTCCCCCTTTAACATTAATAGTAACAAGGGGTCAGCTAGGTGGTGCAGTGGATAGAGCATCAGCTCGGGATTCAGGAAGACCTGAGTTCAAATCCAGCCTCAGACACTTGACACTTACTAGTTGTGTGACCCTGGTCAAGTCACTTAACCCCAATTGCTTCACAAAAAAACCAAACTTTAATAGTAACAGGCATGGCAGATTTAAGGAGCCCCACTTCAGTAGAGGATGAGACCCATAAGGACTCAGGAATGTCACAGGGGATTTTGGATGTATCCCCTACTGCTCCTTGAGCATCTGCAATCAAAATTGGTAATAAATGAACTGTAACCTCTGGCAACCAAAGAGAGATAACCCCATCTGGAGCACAAGATATAGTTGATCACAACTTAATAAATTTACAGGGGCATCAGGCATAAGTGAAAATGAATGTTCTACATTTAAAGGCCCCATTGATACCATGCAGGGGTTAATTCTGCCACTCTTTGGGCCTTACCTGAGACTCATACCACATTTAAAGGGCCAATAGCATTGCATCCAGGGTCTGGTTTACACACTAAAACTGATTTAGAGGCTCCTGTATCTAACAGACAATCGTAATACGTGTCCCCAACTTGGAGGGTTACATGGGGTTTGTTACTCTGGAGAGGTGAATGGATTGGTACAAGAGGGTTCAAAAATTCAGGATCTGGAAAAGTAAAGCTTTCTGTATTCATTTTCCACTCCTCCCCTGGACACTGTCAGTCCTGTGTCTCTCTCTGAGGGAGATACCCAGATTCTGATTCTGTCCTTCTGTACCTCCCTGATACGGTCTATGATTATACTGATTCTGGTTGTAATAAGGTCTGTAATTGTCTTGGTTGTTTCCTTTCTGGTAAAAATTTCCATAATTATTCTGTTTTCTCCTGAAAAAATATTCCAGACCCTCAGTTACTACCCACACGAGTTCTTGCTTTCTAATTCTACATTCTCTCAATGGGTGTCCTTGTTTTTCACAGTACTACATACCTTAGGGGTTTTGTCCTGACCTTTAAATGCCTGACCTGAAGGTGCTCATGCTAGAATGCTTTGCTTAGCCATATTGTCTTCATTTGCCTCAAGGAGACAATTTCTTTAAGCCTGTCTACAGCCATATCTTTCCAGCCTGGACACTGTGTCATAAAAAATTTACATGTTTCTGGCAATGATTGATATACAAATATATTACATATAATATAGGAGTCTTTTGAGTCTAGTGGGTCCAGTCTTGTAAATTGCCTAGCAGATTCACAAAATCTCTCATAAAATCTGTTAGGTTGTTCATTAGGCTCCTGAGTGAGTTTTAAAAATTTTTGCCAGTTGTCAGATTTCTTAGAACAGGATTCCATTTTTTCAGTAGCATTTCCCTAGCATTTTTTAATTCTTATAATTGCTGTGGATCATTATAATCCCAGTTTGGCTCCTGGAAGGGCTATTCTGTTAAAGCTTCCCCAGAAGCCACTAAAGAATTTACTGCTGTGACAATATCTGTAATTTCACTTGGGGATAGTATAATTTCCATAAGACAAGTGACATCAGCCCAAGTGGGTTGATATGTATTAAATATAGACCTTACCTTTAAAATTACTGACTTTCAGATTCTGAGCAAACCTAGGTATAAATTTCTTCCATGCATTCAGATCCTTTGGACTGAATGGGTTATATGTTTTATGCTGTGCTCCTCTGCAGGCTGTAACATCCTGTAGGGGGAGCAGTTTCTCTTGATCTGATTCTAAAGACTGGTCTAAATCTATTTCTGAACTCAGGTCATTTCCAGTAGAGAGACCTTTTCTGGTATCCCTCTGAACACGTGATCTACTATGGTCATATCCCTTCCTCTCTTTACAGCTTTTTTGGAAAAAATACCATATTGCAATAACAATAGCAAGAATAAAATTTATAGCCATTTGAGCTATAGTTATAGTAGTATAGTAAAGTTTGAATTTATTTGTAATGCTTCCAGTAATATTGGATATGTGCTCAGTGGGAAAGATAAACTCTCCCATACCTTTGTTCCAAAGATTTTTTACTGTGTTTGTGAGGAGGAAACCAGCAATGCCATGAATAAGTATTGAGCAGGTCAATAGTTTAAATCAGAACAATATGTTGTCCCAAAATATGCTAATTAGAATATACAAGGGGGGAGCCAAATATTCAATCATGGTGCAGTTCAAAATGGACCTGCTTTTCTCTGACCAGCAAGATAAACACTAAGGTTTTTTAAGAGCAAGGGAGATTGCCTAAGGGGGCAGTGGGGGAGGGGCAAGGAGGTCCACCAGGTTAGTTGGCTTGTGGTCAAATAAGGGGGAGGCGGGGTGGGTTAAAGAAATTCGCTAGGTTAATCAACTCATGGCTGATTTGCCAAAAACTGTGGGGACCAGTTTTTAATTGGGGAGTGTTAGCTAAGTGGCTCGCCACAATATTGGAGCAAGGAAGGAGAGAGGCAGCCTCCCTCAAACCAGAACATGATTTATTTTAACAAGAACAAACTTAAAAAACAACAACAGCACAAATAGGATCAGTAGGATCAAGGGAAAGGAAATAAGATGGGGAAAGGGAAATCATACAACCTGAAAAACACCACCACCCAGGAATCAGCTGAGAATACACAACAGTGCTCCTGTCGCCTTCCAGCTTCCAGCTAGAATGCCGGAAAAAACTCCTTTTTTCCCAGCACACCCCACACAGCCCCCTGCCAATTGGCTGGCTGCTCTGACAGTCATATGACTGCCCTCACTAGGCTTCCAATCATTATAATTTTGCCAGGCCCATGTAGGCATAGGCGCGTAGTGATGATGTGATTTGCCAGCCCCATGGCAAGGGCTACAACCAGTGAGTGGAGCACAGTGTGTTTGTGGAGCCCCAGGCCAATGCAGTCAAGGTTTTGGGTTTTTTTTTAATTCTAGCCAAAAGATGGGGTCATAAAAACCTCAAATAACAATTAATTCTTTACATTTGTAAAATGAAACTAGAGTGATAACCTGTGGCTTACCTTAGGGTTACACATTAAAATAGGGGCTTAAACTGAAATAATTAAAGAAAGATTTCTTCAAGCCCTTGGAATACTCTTAGGACCCCTTTGAGGTAAAAGTAGGGGAAATGAACAAGGATTTCCTTAGCACCCATTGTGTTCTATGTATTAATTATTGCCAATAACTAATTAGATCCAAATAATAACTCTATCAGGTAGGTATTACTATAACCCTCATTTTATAGTTGAGAAAACTGAAGTAGACTATGCTTATTTGACTCAATGGGGCCACACAGCCAGTAAGTATCTGAGATTAGGTTCAAGACTGGGTCTTCTTGACTCTAGGTACAGAACTCTATCCATTCTACCACCTAGTCCATAATCCTGCTACAAGTTTTCCTAAGTACTGGGGCTTTAAAGAATGACAGGGAGGGAACACCTTGGTGGCACAGTGGATAAAACACCAGCCCTGGATTCAGGAGGAAATGAGTTCAAATCCAGCCTCAGACACTTGACACTTACTAGCTGTGTGACCATGGGCAAATCACGCAACACTCGTTGCCCCCCCCAAATACTATATATATATATATATATATATATATATATATATATATATATATATATATATATATATATATATATATATATATATAGATCTTAAAAATGGAAGAATGACAGGGAGATGGACTCTGCCTTTAAGGACCTCATGCTCTAATTTCAGACAACATATGCTATGAACATAGAAGACACAATCAGTGTAAATGGTGGGTAATCTCAGAGGAAAGGCACTGAGTGTAAGGGGTAGAAGTAAAGGCAAATAATTCAGAAAGGCCTTCTGTAGTAAGTAGAATTTTAGCTGCATTTTGAAAGAAGCTAAGAAAATTTAGAGGCAGAAAGAAAATCCAAGAAAGAACAGAATCACAAAAGCCAAGGGAGAAGAGAAGGAAGGTGTAATGTCAAAATTTCCAAGAAATTAAGTACGATAAAGACTGAAAACAGATCAAATGATTTAACAGTTAAGCAACTTTGGTAAATTTGAGCAAGAGTTTTAATTTAGTTGTAGGAAAAGAAGCGAGATTTTCAGGAGTTGAGAAAATAATGGTAGGTGAAAAAATGGAGGCAGTAAGTCTTGAAAGTGTGTTTAATCTCCTTTGTCTATTTGGTTTGGGCAAAGCCTTAGTTTTTATCCAGGACACATTTTATGCATACCAGCTATCCTTCAAAGGATAAGTGTTAATTACTTAATTAGCTCTTTTCTCTATTTTTAAAAAAATTTCCTGGGAGGAAACAGCAGTTCATTAACCCCCCTCTCCCCCCCACCAACCTGCCCTTACTTCACTTTGTCCAGAGCCCTTATTTAGTCTTGTGTCTTCTTAAGATCTTTCCTTGGCAGAACTTGTTCATGGGATTCAGGCACATTCTTTTCTTCTACTTGTAATTCTTACATCTACAACATCATTCCAGTCCCATTTTATTTTATTTTTTTACCAGTGCTTCTAGAAATAGTTTGGTAATCTTCAAAAGGACGGGAAGAAATGAAGAGTATAGGAAAAGAAGTGTAAAGAATGGAAAATTGATTAAAAACAAAGATTTGAAGGAGCTGTTAAGTGTAAGAGAAAAATAATGTGTGAGAGAAGAAAGCAGAGAGCATAGAGAAGTTCAAAATAAGTCCTTGACCTACCCCCCTAGTCACCACCAATAACTTCATGTTACCTGTCTTACATTTCTATTCTCCTACTCTGTCAGGTTTTCTTTTCTTGCATGTCCTTGCAATGCTCAGTAAAGGGCACACAACTTTCCATTTTCTATTTTTTCTTAATATACACCAAACAGACCTGTTTTGAAAAGAAATATATAATTAAGCTATATGTCTATCTGAGGTATTAGAATATAACATAAGAGTTCTTCAATGACGTCTTGGCTTTACAAGTTATTCATGCTGCTTCTGAATATGAAACTTTTTAATATGAAGCCTTGTCACTGGGCATTTGTTAAATACAATTATTTATTAGAATTTCCTTTTTTCTAGAGGAACTTTATGAAAACTTGGCCTAACATATCAAAAGACTTTTGTAGTGACAGTTATCTACCTGGATATGCAACTTGTCAGATATTCCTGATGAAAATAAAAGCACAAATCAAGCATGTTTCTCCCAAAACATTTGCTTAAATACTCTCCTTCCTCAAGTCTGTTCAGAACCTCTTGAGAAGTTTCCCATGCTGTATAGGACTGTCTTGCTGAAAATAAATGGGTGGTTTTCTTTATAACTGTGCTTCACTCTGTTTTTGTTTTTGTGGTTTTGAGACCTCTCTATAAAGAAGATTGAGTACAGTCAGGTCAGGTCAGGAAAGATAGCTACCATGTGTATATTGTTATGGGGGCAAAGAACTTTCAGTCATCTTCTACCCTGTATATTTACCCTTTCACCAAAGATTCAACAGGGGAAGGGGTGGGAAGGGAATGACTAAAGATCTATGTCCCATTTCTTTTCCAGCAGAGCAAGAAAACCAACCTGCACACCTTAAAGGATATGATGTATAGGTTTTTCTCCACACAAATGAAGGGGATTTTTTCATGTTGAATCTTAATATCATTGGATGTATCTTCTGTGAGGGAAGCTCAGCTCTCTCCTGTCTGCTATTCCCAGCAGAAGCAGCATTCAGGGACTGAGGTGTTGGATTTCACATTGGACTTGAAGTGATAATAGATAGGAATTGATAGATATGAAATATCTGTCAAATAATAGATAAGAAATAAATAGGAAAAAATAGAATAAAATTTCCTGATATGTAGAAAAATGAAAGGTATTAAAGGGTTAAGTCTTGACCTTTTCCTTAAGCTCTCTGTAGTTTCTACTTTCTTATCTAGTCATGGTCTTTTTCTTACTCTTTCCATGTCCTTCATCAACTTTATATATTTCTACTCCATTCCTATTCTTTCTATTTTTCCTTTTATCTCTTTCATTGCTCCTTTTCATTTTTCAATTCTAATTCCCTTCCCATTGAATCAAAGACACTCATATTTGGAAGGAAACTCAAAATTCATTTAGTCCAACTCAAAGGTAACTGAAAACCTCATCTACAATGTCCTTGACAAGTAGTCTTTTAGTCTATTTGGGGGGAGACTTCCATTGATGAAGAACTCACTCTTTGTTAAGGTTGTCCATTATACTTTTGGAACATTGAATTTTGTTAGAAGTGCATCTACTCCATATTATGGTGAATCGCATACATTTGTGGGAAAAAGTGCCTCATTTGGTCATCAAATCTCTAATTTAGATAGAAATTGTTGTTTCCACTATAGTTAAATGGAAAAAAATCATTGTTTTTGTTTTATGCCTGGCACATAATAGACATTTAATAAATGCTAATTGAAAAGGAAATTAGCTATTTTTTATTACCTTGATTTATTTTAGTTTGATAATAGGATTAAGCTTCTTTCTTTAGGAAAAAGCTAGACCGAGAGGAGAGGCTGGGAATGCCACAAACTCCCAATAAACCTGTCCACTAACTCCTAAATAATGCCATTAAAAAAACAAAACAAAACCAGAGCAACCTAACACACATAAGAACAGAGTGAGACTATTTTCCAGTCAAAGACAGCAACTGGGATGACCTACTGATTGGACTGAAAGATGAGCTCAGCACATGGCCCCAGACCCAGCCAGGAAGAAACCCCACTTCCAGCACCTCAAAGTCTTTGGAGCCAGTAGCTTTTTCTGAGGCTTGGCTCGTGGACCAGTGAAAGGATTCCACAGTTGGCTGGGGTGAAGTAGCTGCAGTCTCTGCTGGGGCAAAGTGCTCTGGTTCTGTAGCATTGGGCCAAATTGAGTGGTGGTGGTCCAATGGATGAGGGACATCAGAGAAAGCAACATACAATCAAAAACTTCTTTGGGGGCAAAGTAGACCAGAAAACACCCTCAGAAGAAGATAATAACAAAATCAAAGCTCCAACATCCAAAGCTTCCAATAAAAATATGAATTGGTCTCAGGCCTCAGAAGCACTCAAAAGGGATTTTGAAGAAAAAGTAGGAGAGGTAAAAGGTAAATTTAGAGAGATAGAGGAAAGAATGGGAAGAGAAATGAAAGCAATGCAGGAAAAAAAGTCAACAGCTTGAAAAGCCAAATGGGAAAGGAGCTAATGACTTTATGAGAAACCAAGACACAATAAAGCAAATCCAACTGAATAAAAAAATAGAGGATGATATGAAATATCTCCTTGGAAAAATATGTGACATGGAAAATAGATCCAGGAGAGATCATTTGAAAAATCACTGGACTACATGAAAGCCATGATCAAAAAAAGAGCCTATACATCATCTTCCAAGAAATTATCAAGGAAAATTGCCCTGATATTAAAGAAGCAGAAAGTTAAATAGAAATTGAAAGAATCCACTGATTACCTCCTGAAAAAGATCCCAAAAGGAAAAACTTCAGGAATATTATAGCCAAATTCCAGAGATCCCATATCAAGGAGAAAATATTGCAAGCAATGGCAGCTAGGTAGCACAATGGATTGAGCACCAGCCCTGGATTCAGGAGGACCTGAGTTCAAATCCAGCCTCAGGCACTTGATACTTACTAGCTGTGTGACCCTGGGCAAGTCACTTGACCCTCATTGCCCTGGGAAAAAAAAGGTTAACAAAAATATTGCAACTAGCTCAAAAAAAGGAATTCAAATACTGTGGGGCTAAAGTAAGGACAAAACAAAATCCAGTAGCATCTACATGAAAGGACAAAAGGGCATGGAATATGATATTCCAGAGGGCAAAGGAACTTGTACCACAGCCAAGAATAATGTACTGAGCAAGACTGTGTATAATCTTTCAGGGGAAAGAATGGGAAAATTGGGACTTCAATGAAAAAGTGGACTTTAAGGCTTTCATGATGAAAAGACCTGAATTGAATAGAAAATTTGACTTTCAAAGACAAAACCCTAGAGAAGCATAAAAAAGGTAAACAAGAAATACATATCATGAGGGATATTAAAAGATTAAATTCTTTACATTTCTACATGGGTAGATAATACTTCTAATTCATAATTATTTCTCAGTATTAGGGCAGCTGAAAGGAATACACTTAGTTGGAAGGCAGAGGTATTAATTGAATATGAAGGGATGATATCTATAAAGCATTCATTTTCTTGTTTATCCTTGGTTTGGGGGTGGGGGCAGGCAGGGTGGGGTGGCTTATGTATGGGGATGGATTTGGACTCGGGGCCTCCTGGGTCCAGGGCAGGTTCTTTGTCCACTGTGTCACCTAGCTGACCCATGATGACATCTTCAAAATAAAGTTAAGGGGTAAGAGCAATACACTGGAAGAAAGGTAAAGGAAGAGGTAGACTGGGGAAAAGCAGCTTACATAAAGGAAACATGAAAAAGCTTATGGAAGAGAGGGGAAAATGGGGAAGGAGTGGGGGAGTGAGTGAACCTTACTCTCATTAGAATTGGCTCAAAGAAGGAATAACATACACACTCAAGTGGGTATAGTAATACATTGTGCCCGGAGAGAAAGTGGGAGGGGAAGGAGATAAGAGTGGGGGGAGGCAAAGGAAGGAAGGACAGATTGGGAGAAGGGGCAGTAGAAAGCAAAACACTTTTGAGGAGGGATAAGGTGAAGGAAGATAGAAAATAGAGTAAATATTAAAGGGAGGGAATGAGATGGATTGTAATACAGTTAGCAATAGTAACTGTGAAAGAAATGATAAACAGGATGCTATCAGAATGAAAAATGCAAGCCATCAGCAGAGAAAGAACTGATGGTATCTGAATACAGATTGAAGTATAATTTTATTTGTTAGCTCTTTTTTCTAATGGTATTTTGTCTATTTTGTTCCACAACCTGACTAATGAGAAGATTTTTTGCATAACTGCACATGTATGACATATTGAATTGCTGGATTTCATAGGGAGGGATGAGGAGGGAGGGAAGAAGAAAATTTAGAAGACAAAATGTTTTAAAAAAAAATGTGAAAAGTAATGATGAGCAGGAGGAATTCAGAGAAGCCTGGAAGGACCTACATGATACTGATGCTGACTGAGAGGAGCAGAAGCAGGAGAACATTGTACACAGTAATAACAACATTGTGTGATTAACAATGTAGATAGACTGGGCTCTTTATAGCAATACAATGGTCCAAAATAATTTCAAAGAACTTCATGATTGAAAATGTTCTCAACATCCAGAAAAAAATTGTGGTTTATGAATGTAGATTGAACCATACTGTTTCTACTTTTGGGCTGTTTTTTTTTTCTCTTTGTTGAGGTTTTCCCTTGGTCTCTCAGTTTTCTTTCACAATATTACTAATGCAGAAATATACTTAAGATGATTGCACATATATAACCTATATTAGATTGCTTTCTCTCTTGGGGAGGAGGGAGGGAAGGAAGGGTGGGAGAAAAATTTGGAACTACAAATCCTATGAAAACAAGTGTTGAAAACCATCCTTATATGTAATTGGAAAATAATAAAATACTGAAATGTTTAAAAAGGAAAAGCTAGTCCCAATAGCTAAACCAGACTAACTAATGGTCTCTGAAGTCTAGATTACCTGTAGATTTAGTGAATAGACAGATTGAGAAGGCATTATCAATTGTAGCAGATAATTTAGAGAAAGATATAATAAAATAATCAGGATTACTCTTTTGAAAAGCTAGATTTTTCTTTTTGTCAGAAAGGGGTGGGGTTAACCAAATACTAAGTTCCCTTTTCTGGCACCTGGAGAAGGTTTAGCCAGATGTTATGTTCCTCTTTCCAGTCTAGTTGTAGTCTAAGTTGAATAATGGACTCCACTAAGGAACATGTGGGGTGGGGATGTGAGTGCTAACTACTAGCTCCTTTTCTCATATATTTTCTGGTTACAAAATGCACTATCCACAGGAGAGGATTTCTGGCATAGGATTAAGAAAGTCTGGGACAATGTAACTCATCCAATAGAATTATGTTCAAAACAAGTTTCTATTTTTTAAATTTTATTTATTTATTTATTTTCATTTTCAACATTTGATTAGATAAGATTTCAAATTTCAAATTTTTTGCCCTTGCTCCCCTCCCTACCCCCTCCCCTAGACAGCAGGTAATCTGATATAGGTTATATATCTATATATCTATATCTATCTTTATCTATATAGTAACATTAAACATATTTCTGCATTAGTCATATTATACGAGAAGAATCAGAGCATAAAGGAAAATCCTCAAAAAAGAAAAACAACAGCACCAAAAAAAAAAAAAAGAAAAAAAGAAATAGTATGGTTGAATGAGCGTCCATATTCCACAGTTCTTTTTTTCTGGATTTGGAGAGCCTTTTCCATCATGAGTCCTTTGGAACTTTCTTGTACCATTGGATTGGTGAGAAAAATCTAGTTTATCACAGTTGATCAACACACAATGTTGATGATACTGTGCACAGTGTTCTCCTGGTTCTCATCTCACTCATCATCAGTCCATGCAAGTCCCTCCAGTTTTCTCTGAACTCCTCCTGCTCATTGTTTCTTACAGCACAATAGTATTCCATTATATTAATATACCACAACTTGTCCAGCCATTTCCCAATCAATGGGCGTCCCCTCAAACTCCAATTCTTTGCCACCACAAAAAGAGCAGCTATAAATATGTTTGTACATGTGGGTCCTTTTCCCTTTTCGATGATCTCTTTGGGAAAAAAGGCCCAAAAGTGGTATTGCTGGGTCAAAGGGTATGCACAACTTTATAGCCCATTGGGTATAATTACAAATTGCTCTCCAGAATGTTTGGATCAGTTCACAGCATCAGTGTTCCAATTTTTCCATAGCTTCTCCAACATTTATTATTTACTTTTTTTGTCATATTAGCCAATATGATAGGTATAAGGTGGTACCTCAGAGTTGTTTTAATTTGCATCTCTCTAATCAATAGTGATTTAGAGCATTTTTTCATATGTGAATAGGTAGCTTTGATTTCTTCATCAGAAAAATGCCTGTTCATATCCTTTGACGATTTCTCAATTGGGGAATGATTTGGATTCATATAAATTTGAATTAGTTCCCTATATATTTTAGAAATGAGGCCTTGGGGGCAGCTAGGTGGTGAAGTGAATAAAGCACTGTCCCTGGATTCAGGAGGACCTGAGTTCAAATCCGGCCTCAGACACTTGGCATGTACTAGCTGTGTGACCCTGGGCAAGTCACTTAACCTTCATTGCCTTAAAAAAAAAAAAAAAGAAATGAGGCCTTTATCAGAAGGACTAGCCATAAAAATTGTTTCCCAGCTTTCTGCATCCCTTCTAATTTTGGATGCATTGCTTCTCTTTGTACAAAACCTTTTTAATTTAATGTAATCAAAATCATCCATTTTGCAATTCATAATATTGTCTATCTCTTGTTTGGTCATAAACCGTTCTCCTTTCCAAAGATCTGAAAGGTAAACTATTCCTTCTTCTCTCAATTAGCCTATGGTATCACCTCATGTCTAAATCATGTATCCATTTTGACCTTATTTAGTATAAGGTGTAAGATGTTGGTCTATGCCTAATTTCTCCCATACTATCTTCCAGTGTTCCAGTAGTTTTTATCAAATACTGAATTCCTATGCCATTAACTGGAATCTTTGGGTTTATCAAATAGTATATTACTAATGTCATTTACTACTGTGGCTCCTGTGCCTAGCTTATTCCATTGATCCTCCACTCTATTTCTTAGTCAGTACCAGATAGTTTTGATGACTGCCGCTTTATAGTAAAGCTCCAGATTTGTTACAGCTAGCCCACCTTCCTGTGCATTTTTTTTCATTATTTCCCTTGATATTGTTGACTTTTTCTTTTTCCAGATGAATTTTGTTGTTATTTTTTCTAGCTCTATAAAATAATTTTCAGGTAGTCTGATTGGTATGGCACTGAATAAGTAAACTAATTTAGGTAGGATTGTCATATTTATTATATTAGCTCGGCCTATCCATGAGAAATTGATATGTTTTCAATTATTTATATCTAATTTGATTTTTGTGAAAAGTGTTTTGTAATTGTGTTCATAGAGTTCCTGGTCCTGCTAACTGTGCTCTGGGGTTGGTACGCCTGGTCGCGCCTGTCTTATGGGTGGCTGTCCAGCTGGCAACCTGCCTTCCCATTTGGTGCTGGTGGGTTTCACCACTGTCCTGCTGTGCCACCTGCTTTTTGAGCTGGGATCCAGGGACCTCAGTTGCTTCGCTGTGGCCTACAGCTTCCTGCTGACTTGCCCTGGCCCCCTCTGTGCTGTGTCACTCCTCCCTTTTGCCCCAATGAAACAAAACTTTCCTGAAGTCTTCTAAATTATCTCTGGTTGGAAGACTGTGTCTCTCTGTCTCTTTGCAGGTTCTGTAGTTTCAGAATCTGTGTAGAGGCTTGATTTAAAGTTCTTTTTGTGGGAACAGAAGGAGAGCTTAAGCGATTTGCTGGCTACTCTCCACCATCTTGGCTCTGCCCCTATTCTATTTTTTAAAAGAAGTTCAAAAATAAGGATTTTTAAATTTCTTTTTTTTCTTATAAAAATCATCTTTGAAAACTTCTCCTTTTCTCTCACCTCTGAATAGTCAGGTGACCTGATTTGGTATGCAAATGCTATTTTGCTAATTAAATCATAGATGGCTCATTAACTTTGTCTTCAGTTTCCTTTTTATTCTGGAGAAACAATTTTAATAAAATATTATTGATTAACCAGAATCTTAGTACTTGATTTCATTTCCTTCCTTTGATGTTTCCTATTTTTGATCATGTAGGAAAAACACAAACTTTCCATGGACCTCAGTTTACAAGATCACCTATGAGGCTTTATCCTCCTTTATATTCTAAAGGAATATTATAGCTAATAATAGATAATAGATAAATTTCAATCATTCTTTAAGTTTTACAAAGAATTATATATATGTATATGTATGTGTATATGCATGTATGTATATATATATATAATATCATCTGACCCATCCAACAATCGTTTGATGTAGGTGCCACAATTATTTCCATTTTATAGATGTAAAGTCAGATTGAAAGGGGTTGTAATTTATCCTGTCACAATGCTAAGAAGTGTCTGAAGCAGGATTCAGAGTCATGTTTTTCTGACTCCAATTGCTTTATTCTATCCACTATGCCAACTAATTGTTATAGGATCTATGATTCTATTAATACTCAAAACCAAATATCCTTTTATAATAGCATATTCAAGTATGAGATTAAAACACTAGCTTTTCTTTAAGTCCTCCAAGATACCATATAATACAAAGTTCTAAAGTAATAGTATTGGTCCTGATCATTCTATATTTTCTATCAGCATCTTACTATATATCACTCAGCAGAGTACTTTTTTTTTTTTGGCAGAGCAATGAGGATTAAGTGATTTACCAATTGCCACACAGCTAGTAAGTGTCAAGTATTTGAGATCAGATTTGAACTGAGGTCCCCCTGAATCCAGGACTGGTGCTTTACACATTGTGCAACCTAGCTGCCCCATCATATATTTTAAATAGGTGGAGATATAGTATTATATATTTGTTGAATGAAATTGTAAAAAGACATATTTTTGTTGTCATCAAACATTATTTCGTCACAGCTTTAAAGATTATGGATACAAAACAGACTATTGGCTTGTAAATCACAACCTACCCAGTTCTGCTTGAAGATCATTTACCCCACTCTAGTTTTTTTTTGCATTAGCAAGAGAACTTAAGGAAGGTACTTAGGATGTTGGGTAAATTGATACACTTGTAATCCAGATACTTTTGTTGACTTGCAGATTTACTGGAGAATATTGATAAAAATTGCACAGAATCAAAAGATTTAAAGATTTTTTCTCAGAATAAAGGTAGCAGCCACCAACTCTTTCTAGCTCTGATGCATTGCTGTATAGAAGGATGTGATTGCCTCTTTATCTGGAGTCAATTTTTACTTCACTTCAGTATTGTAGTTGAAAATCAAATTTTCTATTCACACCTAGTCTTTTTACCAGGAATGCTTAAAAGTCTTCTATTTCATTAAAAATCCATTCCCCCCCCCCATGGGACAATGCATACCCTTTGACCCAGTAATACCACTACTATGTATCTCAAAGAAATCATAAAAAAGGGGAAAAGACCCACATGAACAAACATATTTATAGTAGCTCTCTTTGTGGTGGCAATGAATTTGAAATCAAGGGAATGCCAATCAATTGGATAATGGCTAAACAAGTTATGGCATGTGAATGTAATAAAATAGTATTGTGCTGTAACAAACAAGGAGCAGGAGGATTTCAGAGAAGCCTGGTAGGACTTAGATGACATATTGCTGAGTGAGATGAGCAGAACCAGGAGAACATTGTACACAGTAACAGCAACATTGTGTGATGATCAAATGTGTTAGACTTGGTTCTTCTCAGCAGTGCAATGATCAAAGACTCATGATAGAAAATGTTCTTCATATCCAGAAAAAAGAACTGTGCATTCTGAATGCTGATTGAACCATACAGTTTCTCCTTTTGGACTGTTTATTTTCTTTTTTTCAGATTTTTCCATTGTGTTCAGATTCTTTTTTCACAATATGACTAATGCATAAATATGTTTAACGTGATTGTACATAGATAACCTATATCAGATTGCCTTTCATCTTTGGGAGGAGGAGGGAAGGGAGAGTGGGAGAAAAATTTTGGAACTAAAAATCCTATGAAAACAAATGTTGAAAACTATCTTTATATGTAACTGGAAATAATAAAATCATTTAATTTTTTTTCACTGAAGGATTATATTTAGTTATTCCTGATTGTAATCTTACCTCTTTCACCTTGGGGAATATCATATTAGAAGCTGTCTGCTCCTTTATTGTGATAGCTGTTAAATATTGTGTCATTCTGACTGTGGCTCCACAGTATATGAAAGATTTTTTTTCTGAGTTGTCTTTTTTATTACTGAATAGATTTTTATTTTCCAAAATATATGTAGAAACAAAATTTTAACAACAATTGTTTTTAGTGAGGCAATTGGGGTTAAGTGACTTGCCCAGGGTCACACAAATAGTAAGTGTTAAGTGTCTGAAGCCGGATTTGAACTCAGGTACTCCTGACTCCAGGGCCAGTGCTCTATCCACTGTGCCACCTAGCTGCCCCCAACATCAATTTTTTAAAACTTTGTGTTCCAACTTCTCTTCCCCGCTCCCTTCCCACCCCCCACCCACAAGAACTCGAACAATTCAAAATAAGTTATACATGAGTAGTCATGGAAAAATTCCCATATTAGCTAGTTGTAAGAGAAAAAAGTCAAAAAAAACAACAAAACTTCAGATTAAGGAACTGTCAAAGAGGAAAAGAAAAAAAATTTAAATGTGTTTCCATCTGTTTTCAGATACTATCAGTTCTCTCTCTGCAGATGGGCTGCAATCTTCATACGTCCTTCAGGGTTATATTGGATCATTGCCTTGCTGAAAATACCCACATGCTTCCCACCAGATCATCCCCCACCATTGCTGTTATTTTGTATACAGTACATTTCGCTCTGCTTCAGTTCATGTAGGTCTTTCCAGGTTTTTCTGATAGTATCCTTAAGCTTGACAGAGAGTTTTCTTCATAAAACCAGCAAAGTAGGTAACATACGTTTTACATTATACTCAAACATTATAACTATTTCCCTCCATCCCACTCCCTTCCCATGACATTTACTCAATATTCTTTTTACCTATTATTCCTCAAAAGTATTTTACTTCTGACTATCCTCTCCCTTGCTCTGCACTCCCTTTTCTTCACCCTTCCTTCTGTATCCTCTTCCTCTCCTACTTTCCTACAGGGTTAAATAGATTAGTCCTCCCAATTTGGTATGAAAGCTATTCCCTCCATGAGTCCAATCCAATGAGATCAGGGTCCCTGAGCTAATTGTGTGTTCCAAACTTTTCTTCCTCCCTCCTTCCTCAACCCTCTCTATGAGTTCAACCAATTCAATGTCATACTTGTGCAGTAATGAAGAACATCTTCATCTTCCTTGAAAGTGTTTTGCTTTTTACTGCTCTCTCCCCAAATCTGCTCTTTCCTCCTTCCCTTCTGCCCCCTCCCCTTTTCTTCCTCTCCTCCCTCAGTGCAAAAAATATTACTATGCCTACTTGAGAATGTATGTTAGTCCTTCTTTGAGCCAATTCTGATGATATTAAGGTTCATTCACTCCCCAACTCCTTGCCCCTATTCTACTCTCCTCCATAAGCTTTTTTCTTGTTTCCTTCATGTGAACTACCTCTCCCCAGACAACTCTCCCCTTCTCCCACCCCCAGTTTATTCCTCCTACACCTCAACCCTATTTTAATGATGTCATCATGGATTATGTAGGTGGCACAGTGGACAAAGCACCAACCCTGGATCCAGGAGGCCCCAAGTCCAAATCCAGCCTCAGACATAAGACGCTCCACCCTATCTGCCCCTCAAACAACAAAACATAAATGCTTTACAGATATCTTCCCTTCATATTCAATTCAGATCTGTGTCTTCTGTGAATTCCTTACTGAGATAATTCTTATGATTTCAAAGTATTATCTTCCCATGTAGGAATGTAAACAGTTTGATCTATTAACATCCCTCATGAAGTCTTTTTCCTGTTTACCTTTTTATGCTACTCCAGGGTCTTGTATTTGAAAGTCACATTTTCTATTCAGTTCAGGTATTTTCATCACACATGCTTGAAAGACCTCTTTCTCATTGAAATCCCATTTTTGCCTCTGAAAGATTATACTCAGTTTTGCTGGGTATGTGATTTTTTTGGCTGTAGTCCCAGTTCCTTTGCCCTCTGGAATATCATATTCTATGCCCTTCGGTCCTTTAATGTAGAAGCTGCCAGATCTTGCTTTATCCTTATTGGAGCTCCACAGTATTTGAATTCCTTTTTGCTAGCTGCTTGCAATATTTTCTCCTTAACCTGGGAAACCTGGAATTTGGCTATAATATTCCTAGAGTGTTCCTTTTGGGATCTCTTTTAGGAGGTGATAGATGGATTCTTTCAATTTCTGTTTTAGCTTCTGCTTCTAGATTATCAGGGCAATTTTCCCTCACAATCTCTTGGAGGATGGTGTCTAAACTTTTGTTTTGGTCATGATTTTCAGGTAGTCCAATGATTTTCAAATTACCTCTCCTAGATTAATTTTCCAGGTCAGCTGTTTTCCCAAGGAGATCTTTCTCATTGCCCTCTATTTTTTCATTCAATTGGATTTGCTTTACTGTGTCTTGGTTTCTCATAAGGTCACTAGCTTCCATTTGTTCAATCCTAATTCTTAGGCAGTTATTTTCCTCATACAGTTTTTTAATCTCCTTTTCCATTTGGATTTTCAAACTGTTGACTTTTTTCTCATGACCCTCCTACATCACTCTCATTTCCCTTTCCATTCTTTCCTCCCTTTCTCTACATCTTCTTTCTATTTCTCCTACCTTCTCTTCAAAGTCCCTTTTGAGAGCTTCCATGGCCTAAGACCAGTTCATATTTTTCTTGGAAGCTTTGTATGTTGGAGCTTTGACCCTGTTATTATCTTCTTCTGAGGTTGTGTTGTGGTCTACCTTACCCCCAAAGAAGTTTTCGATGGTCTTCTGCTTTCTCTTTTTTTTTCCATTTGGCCAAATGAATTTTTTAAGGCATTGTTTTCTTCAGTGAGATTATGAACCTTTTTTTCCATTTGGCCAGATAAATTTTTTAAGGAATTGTTTTCTTCAGTCAATCTTTGTGCTTCCTTTTCCAAACTGCTGATTCTTTTTTTCATAATTTTCTTGTGTTGCTTTCATTTCTCACAATCGATTTTTACAATCCTTTTTGATCTCCTTCCAGGAGGCTTTTTGTTCTTGAGACCAATTAATCTTCCCCCTTGAGGCCTCACATGTAGGCAATTTGGAAGTATTGTCCTCATCTGAATTTGTGTTTGCCTCTTTCCTGTCAACACAGAAACTCTCAATGGTGAGAGTTCTTTTTTTGTTTTTTACTCATAATGCAGCTTATTTTTGTTTATTTTTTTCAAGTTGAGGTCTCCTCTGTGGGCGCTAGCGTCCCTGTTTCAAGCTTCTTGTGCTCGGTTATAGGGGCTGTGTCACTGCCCTGGACTTCCTGTCAGAGTGCACTGGGATCAGTGGACGTGGCCCTTGGCTTCCTGTTGGAGCATGCTGGGATCAGTAGGCCTTCTGGTGCCTGTCCTGTGGGTATCCCTCCAGCTGGCAACCTGCCCTCTCAGCTGGTTCAGGTGGGTTTCGCCACTGTTCTGCTGCACCACTGGCTTGTTGTGCCAGGACCCAAGGGCCTTGGTTGCTCGGCTGTGTCCCACAGCTTCCTGCTGACTTGCCCTACCGTCTCCTGCATGCTGCGCTGCAGTGACCTGAGCCTCCCTTTTGCCCAAGTGAGACCAACCTTTCCTGAAGTCTTCTAAATTATTTCTGGTTTGAAGACTGTGTCTCTCTGTCTCTTTGCAGGTTCTGTAGTTTAAAATCCATTTAGAAGTTTTATTTAATGTTCTTTCTGAGGGAACAGAAGGAGAGCTCACCCAATTTGCTGACTACTCTCCCACATCTTGGCTCTGCCCCTCAGTTTAGTAATTCTTAAATTGTCTCTCCTTGATTTTTTTCCAGTACATTTGTGTTTTTTTTTCCTGTTATATGTCATATTTTTTTCTATTTTTTTTATTTGTTTGTCTTAGTTTTATTGTTACTTGATACCTCATGGAGACATCATTAGCTTCCATTTGACCAATTTTAATTTTTAAGGGACTTTTTTAGTAGGCTATTATATATTCTTTCCATTTCATTAATTAAGCTTTTTAATAAATTAGTTTCATCAATGAAGTTTTGTAATCCTTTTATCATCTGGTTATTTCCGTCTTTCAAAATATTATTTTCTCTATTTTATCAAGCTGTCAATTGTATTTTCAGAATTTTCTCTAATTATTCTCATTTCTTTCCCCAATTTTCCTCTACCACAGTGATTTGATTTGTAAAATATTTTTTTAGTTCTTTTAAGCCCTCTTTTTTACTTATATCCAGTTCACATTTTGCTTTGAAGCTTTGCTTCTAGATGTTTTAACTTCATTATCTTCTTCTGATATTATGTCTTAATCTTCCCTGTAAGTATAATGGCCTTTAATGATGAGGGTTGTTGTTGCTGCTGCTATTGCTATGTGCTTGTTGTTTATTCATTTATTTTTCCAGACTATTTCTTAGCTTTAAACTTTATGGACTTTGTACCTGAGTATTGGCCAGGGACATAATATCCAATGCTTCAGTCTTTTTTACACTACTGTTTGCAGAGCTATTTCAGAGTTGGAACTTTTACATGCTTCCAAGGTGGACTGATCTGAGGAGAGGTGTGGTTACTGCTCTCTTGTTCAGAGCTCTGGTACTTACCCAGGAAAGTTTCCTGATCCCTTGCAGTCAGAAGTGATATTGTTCCTCAGGGACACTAATTCAAGGCCTTGTGAATATAAGCACTCCTCTTCATCCAGGAATTGTGACCCAGAAGTGGATATAGACAATAAAGTTGCCAAATAACTCATTGTATTCCATTCATACCTATCAGAGTACCCCTCTGTAATCTTCTTATGACTGGTTGACAAATTCACTTATCATCTCTGGGTTGAGATCTCTCAGAGCTGCTGCTGTAATAGTTTCTAAGTCCCATAGCTAGTGTTGCCACCATGTGGACACTGGAGCACTCCCCACCCCATTTTCATAGACATCTCCTTCCAATCTCCTAAGCTGCCTCTGGTCCTTTATGATAGGTTATAACAGAAGATATAGTGATTTTTCTCAATATGATTATAGTAATGACCAATTCTCTCTAGTTCTTATGTAACTGCTACTTAGATAGATGTTATTGACCTTCATCTGGAGTCAATTTAAAATTCTCCTGAACATCGTATTTGAAAGTGAAATTTTCTCACTCCAACCTTTTCTTGGATATCTGAATCTAAAATTAGATTTGAGGTATTATTTTAAAGTTGTTTGAAAGTCATTGTTCAGAGAGATTGGTTGCTTCCTCTACAATGCCATCTTGTCTTTGGCCCTGGAATTTTTAGGGGTAAGTAAATAAATTTTATGAATATACACATATACAGACATTCAGGCATATATACATGTATATATGTGTGTATATATATATATATATATATAATATTTTTACTTTCATATGGTTTCTTTTTGTGATGTAAGGAAGGAGTGCAGCTAATAGTCTCCATATATTCCAGTAGTCAGGTCTAAAAAAACCCAGCTATTGTGTTATAGAAGTTTGGAAAATTTATTTTTAGAAATGTTAGAAACTTTAGGTAAAGAAATCAAAGCAAAATAAATCCAATCATGCACAAATTGACATGTACCCAAACCTAAGTGAAATTAAACTGGCCCAAAGGAAGGCAAATAATGTACCCAAAAGAAAAAATAATCCTCTCCTTTCTTATTACACTTTGGGAAATTTTCCATTGTAAACTGTATCCTACTAACTCTACCATGTGGGAACAAACAAACAAAAAACAACTTGGATATAGTTGAGGATAAAATCCTTAGAGATGATGGACTACAAAAATCATCCAAAGTAAATGGGGATATTTAGTCTGAAGAAGAAGAGATTTAAGTGTAATATGCCAGCTGTCTTTGAGTATTTGAAAAATATGTTGAGACTGAAAAGGGGATTAGATATTTTCAGTTTGGCTGAAAAGGGTAGATCTATCAAAAAGTTGTAGATAAGCCAAGCTCTATTTCATGTCTGGAAAAATTTCCTGACAAGTTGAGTTCTCTAAAAGTGGAAAGGATTGTGTCAGAACATAAATGAATCTCTTTGACTAGATGTTTTCAGTTCAAGACTGAACAAATCCTGGGGTGGTTGTAAAGGGGTTTTTTAGACAAAGTATAAGCTTGGAATCAATTGATTCCAAGGCCTTGCCAGGTGTGAGATTCCCTAGTGTCATAGAATAAATAAGTATGATAGCATCTAACCTATTTAAAAAAAAAAGCAATGAAGATAAGACTTGATTGGCCTAGGAGAAGACTTAAGTTATTCCTCCCTTCACTCACCTTTCTGGACCCCTTTGGCTATAGAAGCAGCTAGGTGGCTCAGTGACATCAGCTCGGCCTGGTGTCAAGAAGACAGCTTCCTGAATTCAATCCAGCCTCAGGCACTTACTAGCTATGTTACCTTAAACAAAGACCTTAGCCCTGTTTGCCTCAGTTTCCTTGAAGGTAGAAATGAGCTAGAAAAGGAAATGGCAATCTACTCTAATATCTTTGTCAAGAAAACCAAAATCATGTCATAAAGAGTGAGATACAATTGAAACAACTGAACAACAAAGATCTAGAAAAAGTAACACTCACTGGGTATATATTTGAAGATATAGCAAGTCATTCCACCCTAAACTGCATGCCAGGCAAATTACTACATGGAGGCAAGGATGGTTATGTGAGAAAATAATGGGGTTCTGGGGAACCCAGAGGGCCCCCACTCAAGGGAGCCTGACCTCTTTTAGAGCCAGTCCAAAGTCAGTAAAGTTAGAGCCAGGACTCTTAATAGACACAATAGAGATTAAAACCACACCTACCTGAAAGCCTTTTCCCTCAGATGGTCTGTCCTTTGGACTCTGACCTCAGCACATACTGCTTATTTTAATATGGACCACACTCAAATCCAGTAAACCAACAGATTTGAATGATCTTTGCCAATTACCTTTGAGCAGGGTGTAAGAGCCACATGTCTTCTGGAACACAGGCATCTTACACTCTTACCTCTCTTGGCTGAGATGCTGGAGAAGGCAGTCACTAGGCCCATTTCATCCTGTCTATCCTAGGTAATGTAGGGCTTCTCAACTTTCAGAGCCAGGTGTTCTCTTTTTTTACTAACATTTAATATGATTTAATAAATGCTTAATGCCAAATACTGGTGCAGTAACCTCTAATTTATAAGTAGCAATATATTAGAAATCCCAGCTAAGTTCCCTAAAACTTAGGACAGAGATATGCACACCCATATATTTCCTGTATTGTATAGAATTTTTTTTCTAAAATATATGTAAAAACAAATTTTAACATCAATTTTTTTAAAACTTTGTGTTCCAAGTTCTCTTCCTCCCTCCCTTCCCACCCCCCACCCACAAGAACTGAAGTAATTAAAAATAAGTTTTACATTGAGTAGTCATGGAAAACATTCCCACATTAGTTAGGTTTTGAGAGAAAACAGTCAAAAAAAGACAAACAAAATTTCAGATTAATGAATGGTCAAAGAGGAAAAAAAAGTTTAAAATGTATTTCCATCTGTTTTCAGATACTATCAGTTCTTTCTCTGTAGATAGGTTGCAATTTTCATAAGTCCTTCAGGAATATATTGGATCATTGCCTTGATGAAAATAACCACATGCTTCCCAGCAGATCATCTTCCACTATTGCTGTTATTTTGTATACAGTACATTTCACTCTGCTTCAGTTCATATAAGTCTTTCCAGGTTTTTCTGATAGTATTCTGTTCATCATAACCTGTATATAGTACCTTAAACTTGACAGAGAATTTTCTTCATAATAGCCTAGAAAAGTAGTTACTATATGTTTTCCAATTATAATCAATCATCATAACAATTTCCCTCTATCCTATTCCCTTCCTATGATATTTACTCTATTTTCTATCTTCTTCTAACCCATTCCTCCTCAAAAGTGTTTTACTTCTGAGTGTCCCCTCCCCCACTCTGCAGTCCCTTTTTTTACCCTTCCTTCCTTATTCTCTTCCCCTCCTACTTTCCTGTAGGGTTAAATAGATTATTCCTCCCAACTGGGTGTGAATGCTATTCCCTCCATGAACCCACTGTGATGAGATTAAGGTCTTTGAGCTAATTCTGTGTTCTAAATTTTTCTTCTTCCCGCCCTCCTTAAGCTTCCCTATGAAATCAAGCAATTCAATATGTCATACTTGTTCAGTAATACAGAACATCTTCACCTTCCTCAACAGTGTTTTGTTTTTTACTATTCTCTCCCCCAATCTGCCCTTCCCTCCTTCCTCTCTTCCTGCCCCCCTTATCTCCCTCCCCTCCCTGAGTGCAAAAATATATTACTATACCTACTTGAGTATGCATGTTAGACCTTCTTTGAGCCAATTCTGATGATATTAAGATGCACTCACTCCCCCTTCCCTCTCCCTATTCCCCTCCCCTCCGTAAGCTTTTTTCTTGTTTCCTTCACGTGAACTACTTCTCCCCATACTATCTCTCCCCTTCCTCCTTCCCCAGTCTATTCCTCCTATACCTCAACCCTATTTTAATGATGTCATCATGGATTACTTAGGTGGCACAGTGGACAGAGCACCAACCCTGGACCCAGGTGGCCCCAAGCCCAAATCCAGCTCCAGACATGACACCCCACCCTGTCTGCCCCACAAAGAACAAAACATAATTGCTTTACAGATATCATCCCTTCATATTCAGTTCAGACCTGTGTCTTCTGTGAATTCCTTACTGAAATAGTTCTTATGAGTTTGAAGTATTGTCATCCCATGTAGGAATATAAACAGTTTGATCTTTTAATATCCCTCATGAAGTCTTTTACCTGTTTACCTTTTTATTCTACTCCAGGGTCTTGTATTTGAAAGTCACATTTTCTATTCAGTTCAGGTATTTTCATCACACATGCTTGAAAGACCTCTTTCTCATTGAAACTCCATTTTTGCCTCTGAAAGATTATACTCAGTTTTGCTGGGTATGTGATTTTTGGCTATAGTCCCAGTTCCTTTGCCCTCTGAAATATCATATTCCATGCCCTTCGATCCTTTAATATAGAAGCTGCTAGATCTTGCTTTATCCTTATTGGAGCTCCACAGTATTTGAATTCCTTTTTGCTAGCTGCTTGCAATATTTTCTCCTTGACCTGGGAGTTCTGGAATTTGGCTACAATATTCCTGGAGGTTTTCCTTTGGGGATCTCTTTCAGGAGGTGATGGGTGGATTCTTTCAATTCTTATTTTAGCTTCTGCTTCTAGAATATCGGGGCAATTTTCCCTTACAATCTCTTGGAGGATGGTGTCTAAGCTTTTGTTTTGGTCATGGTTTTCAGATAGTCCAATGATTTTCAAATTATCTCTCCTGGATTTATTTTCCAGATCAGCTGTTTTCCCAAGGAGATCTTTCACATTGCCCTCTATTTTTTCATTCAATTGGATTTGCTTTGCTGTGTCGTGGTTTTTCATAAGATCACTAGCTTCCATTTGTTCAATCCCAATTCTTAGGCAGTTATTTTCATCAGACAGCTTTTTAAATCTCCTTTTCCATTTGGTTTTCCAAGCTGTTGACTTTTTTCTCATGACCCTCCTTCATCGCTCTCATTTCTCTTTCCATTCTTTCCTCCTTCTCTCTATATCTTCCTTCTATCTTTCCTACTTTCTCTTCAAATTCCCTTTTGAGAGCTTCCATGGCCTGAGGCAAGTTCATATTTTTTCTTGGAAGCTTTGGATGTTGGAACTTGGACCCTGTTATTATCTTCTTCTTCTGAGGGTGCATTGTGGTCTACCTTTTCCCCAAGTAAGTTTTCAGTGGTCTTCTGCTTTCTCTGTCTACTTATCCTGGCTTCCTATTTCTTGATTTTTACTCCTTCTTAAAGTGTAGTGCTGCTTCCAGGAGACACTGTTTGAGCTACAGCATGGCCTGGGGGGAGATTGGGCTTCTTCTCAGCCTGCCTGGCCTGAGACTATCCACAGCCACTTTCTCTTTGACCCAGAAACAGAAGTCTGATTGAAATCTGATTCTCTATGGTTGGAAGCTTGGCATGCCTATGCCCCTTCCCCACTTGGTCACCACCACTGGATTCAGACCACTGGTTCAAACCCAGGGTGCTCTGCCCCAACTCCAGTAGAAACTGCCTCCACTTCACCCTGGCCTACCCTGAACCCGCTCACCAATCCATGATCAGAGCCTAACAAGCTCCTGGTGCTGAAGATTCTGAAAGGTGCTGGAAGCATTGTCCCTCGCTGGTTCCAGATTGTGCAGAGCTGTTCAGCCTGATCCACAGGTGATTGGAATTGCCCTCTTTTGTTGAGAAAAATTCTCACTCTGTTCTTATGTGCACTGGGCTGCTCTGGGTCTCTCTCTCTTTTTTTATTTTTAACCACATTATTTGGGTGTGAGTGTATGTGTTTATCTTGAGCTTTTGGGAGTCACAGCCTCTCCTCCACCATCTAACAGCCTCCCCATATATTTTCATATGACACAGTTCCATACAGAGAAACTAAATAGCCCTCTATCCTTTTGTCATATCCTTGTTATATCAGGGCTAAGTGTGTCTCCTTTTGTTAAATATTCAATAAAGTACATGTGCCTCATCCCAACTCCAAACCTGACAACATGGCACCAGATCAGGCCTACCTCTAATAACTTGTAGATACATTGATAAATGCTGGAGTGGCCAAGGAATATTTAGTGATCTGAATTTAATCTTTGAAAGTAAATATTCTAATATTCTAAAGATATATGACAGAAGAGGCTATGTAAAACCAGCTAGGTCATCCCTTCACACAATACTTCCTATAAGTTATATTAAATTATCCTGTTTTCAAAAGCCTCCAGGAAAGAGTTCACAGACTTGTTTCTATAATGAATTTGAATGTCCTAAAATATTCACCATAAAGAATTTATACTAAACAATATGTATCTGAATTTTCCTGGCACCTAGCATAGTGCCTGACAAATAATAGAAAGGGTTGTTGGATTTAATTAAATAGAATAGATTCAATACTCAAATGGATTGGAATTCCCTCCAAGTTGCAGATAGCAATGTAGCATTGATGTTGTTTTTATCCTGTATAATTCATGTCCATTTCCTTTCAAAAGTTCATCATTGTGGGTCCCCTTAACATTGTAGCAATGTTTCTCCTAATTTTTCAAGGATATTTTGAAGCTCTCTGTATGTCCAGTCCCTCACTCTTGTTATATAACTATACAATTTTCTCTTTCTTGATGAAATCTGTTCCTACTTTTATTTGGTGGCTGTATATGCCACCAAATGTGGCGTATATCCATAATGTAACTCTCCATTTTTTTAACAATACACATTTTTAGTTTTTTGTTCCTTAAAGTCCTGCTGTGGTGCTTCATTTTAGTGATGAGATGACCCCCAATTTTTTTTGACAACAACAATTTCTTAATTAAATTGTGGGTGGTACAATTTGAAACCAATATCTTTTGTTTGATCCTCATTAGAAATACAGAACAACTGTCCACTCTTTTTTTTTAATTTGAAGATGACCCAAAATTGAGGCAAACTAATACATTAGAAAATAGGATCAGGATTTACAATGATCTTCCTAGGCTGAAACAATCATTCCAGGATCACAGATTTTTGTTTTTCCTTATTTAGCTGGTTATGATTTTACTTTGTTTCTTTCTTTAAATTATAAAAGTATTTTATTATATTCCAGGTACATGTAGAGATAGTTTTCAACATTTGTTTTTGTAAGATTTCTAGTTTCAAATTTTTCTCCCTCTCTTCCCTCCCCACCCCTTTCCCCAAGACAGCAAGTAATATGATATAAGTTACATATGTACAATCACATTAAAAATAGTTCTTCATTAGTCTTGCTGTGAAAGAAGAATGAGTACAAAAAGGAAAAACCTCAAAAACAAAAAACAACAGCACCAAAACCAAAAGAAATAGTGTGGTTCAATCTGCATCCATATTCCACAGTCCTTTTTTTTCTGGATTGGAGAGCATTTTCCATTATGACTCCTTTGGAACTAGCTTGTACCATTATGTTGCTGAGAAGAATCAAGTCTATCACAGTTGATCAACACACAAGGTTGTTGATACTCTATACAATGTTGTCCTGGTTCTGCTCATCTCCCTTATCACCAGTCCATGCAAGTCCTTCCATGTTTCTCCGAAATCCATATCCTCTTCATTTCTTACAGAAAAATAGTATTCCATTACATTCATATACCACAACTTGTTCAGCCATTCCCCAATTGATGGGCAACCCCTCAATTTCTCATTCCTTGTCACCACAAAAGAATAGCTATGAATATCTTTTTTTTTTTTGTACATGTGGGTCCTTTTCCCTTTTCCATAATCTCTTTGGGAAAAAAAGACCCAAAAGTGATATTGCTGGGTCAAAGGTTATGCACAACTTTTTAGCCCTTTGGGCATAATTCCAAATTGCTCTCCAGAATGGTTGGATCAGTTCACAGCTCCACCAACAATGCATTAGTGTTCCAATTTTTCCACAGCTTCTCCAGCATTTATAATTTTCCCTTTTTTTGTCATATTAGCCAATCTGATAGGTGTCAGGTGGTACCTCAGAGTTGTTTTAATTTGAATTTCTCTAATCACTAGTTATTTAGAAGATTTTTTTATATGGCAATAGACAGCTTTGATTTCTTCATCAGAAAACTGCCTGTTCATATCCTTTGACCATTTCTCAATTGGAGAATGACTTGGATTCTTATAAATTTGATTTAGTTCCCTATATATTTTAGAAATGAGGCCTTTATTGGATGTACTGACCATAAAAATTGTTTCCCAGATTTCTACCTCCCTTCTAATTTTAGATGCATTGCTTCAGTTTATATAAAAACTTTTTAATTTAATGTAATCAAAATCACCCATTTTGTATTTCATAATATCCTCTATCTCTTGTTTGGTCATAAACTGTTCTCCTTTCCAAAGATCTGTGAGGTAAACTATTCCTTCCTCTCCTAATTTACCTATGGTATCACCTTTTATGTCTAAATCATGTAGCCATTTTTACCTTATTTAGTATAAGGCGTAAGATTATGGTCTATGCTTAGTTTCTGCCATTCTATCTTCCAGTTTTCATAGCAGTTTTTGTCAAATACTGAATTCCTATCCCAGAAGCTGGAGTCTTTGGGTTTATCAAATAGTACATGACTAAAGTAATTTACTACTGTGTCTCCTTTGCCTAACCTATTCCACTGATCCTCCATTCGATTTCTTAGCAAGTACCAAACAGTCTTGATGACTGCTGCTTTAAAGTAAAGCTTCAGATTTGGTACCACTAGCCCACCTTCCTGTGCATTTTTTTCATTAGTTCCCTTGATATTCTTGACCTTTTGTTTTTCCAGATGAATTTTGTTATTATTTTTTCTAGCTCTATAAAATAATTTTTAGGTAATCTGCTTGGTGTGGCACTGGATAAGTACATTAATTTAGGTAGAATTGTCATTGTTATTATATTAGCTCAGCCTATCCATGAACAATTGATATTTTTCCACTTAATTTAGATCTGATTTGATTTGTGTGAAAAGTATTTTGTAATTGTGTTCATAGAGTTCCTGGATTAGTCTTGGCAAGTAGACTCCCAAGTATTTTATATTTTAAACCATTGCTTTTTTTTTTTTCAGGGCAATTAGGGTTAAGTGACTTGCCCTGGGTCAGAGAGTTAGTAAGTGTCAAGGGTCTGAGGCAGGATTTGAACTCAGGTCCTCCTGAATCCAGGCACAATACTTTATCCACTGCACCACCTAGCTGCCCCATCAACAATTACTTTAAATGGAATTTCTCTTTCTGTTTCTTGCTACAGGACTTTGTTGGTCATGTATAGAAATACTGATGATCTATGTGGATTTATTTTATATCTTGCTACTTTGCTAAAGTTGTTAAATGTCTCAAGTAATTTTTGAGTTGATTCTCTAGTTTTCTCTAAGTATACCATCATATCATGTGCAAAGAGTGATAGTTTTGTTTCTTCCTTGCCTATTCTAATTTCTTTAATTCATTTTTCTTCTATGATTGCTAAAGCTAACATTTTTAGTACAATATTAAATAATAGAGGTGATGATAGACATCCCTGTTTCACCCTGATCTTACTGTGAAGGCCTCTAATTTATCTCCATTACATATAATGCTTGCTGATGGTTTTAGGTAGATACTGCTTATTATTTTAAGGAAAGTTTCACCTATTCCTAAGTATTTTCACCTATTTCTAGTGTTTTTATTAGGAATGGGTGCTACGTTTTGTCAAAAGCTTTCTCTGCATGTGTTGAGCTAATCATATGATTTTGGTTAGTTTTCTTATTGATGTGGTTGATTATGTTGATATTTTTTCCTAATGTTGAACCAGCCCTGCATTCCTGGTATAAATCCCACCTGGTCATAGTGTATTTTCCTGATGCTCACTTGCTGTAATCTCCTTCCTAATATTTTATTTATGATTTTTTGCATTGATATTCTTTAAGGAAATTGGTCTGTAATTTTCTTTGTCTGTTTTGCCTCTAACTGGTTTTGGTATCATCACTATATTTGAGTCATAAAAGGAATTTGGTAGCCCTCCTTCACCTATTTGTCTAAATGATCTGAATAATAATGGAATTAATTGTTATTTAAATGTTTGGGTAATTCACATCAAACCCATCTGGCCCTGGGGATTTTTTTTCTTAGGGAGTTCATTAATGGCTTGTTCAATTTCTTTTTCTAATATGGGTTTATTTAAGGATTTTATTTCATCTTCAGTTAACCTGAGCAATTTGTATTTTTGTAAATATTTATCCATTTCATTTAGATTGTTGAATTTATTGAGATATAGTTGAGCAAAATAAATCCTATTTAGTACTTTAATTTCCATTTCATTGGTGGTGAAATCACCTCTTTCATTTTTTATACTTGTAATTTCATTTTCTTTCTTTTTTCAATCAAATTAACCAAAGGATTATGTATTTTATTGTTTTTTTATAAAACCTCTTAATTTCTTTGATTTATTCTATAGTTTTCTTGCTTTCAGTTTTACTACTTTCTCTTTTAATTTTCAGAATTTTTAATTTAGTATTTAATTGGGGATTTTTAATTTGTTCTTTGTCTAACTTTTTTAGTTGCATGCCCAATTCATTCACCTCCTCTTTCTCTTTTTTATTGATTTAGAGATATCAAAAGAAATACATTTAAAGCAAAGAGTACACAGAGTAAAGGTAAAAGGTTGGAGCAGAATATATTATGCTTCAACTGAAGTAAAAAAAGCAGGGGTAGCAATTCTTATCTCAGACAAAGGAAAGGCAAAAATAGATCTGTAGCATATTGTAGGATTCTGGTTTTTAATCCACTCTGCTATTCGCTTCCTTTTTATGGCCGAGTTTGCCCCATTGACATTCACAGTTATTATTACTAGCTGTCTATTTCCCTCTATTCTATTTACCCCATTTGTACTTTCCCCCCATTCTCTCACCCTATTCCTCCTCACCAGTTTTGCTTCTTACCCCTGCCTTCCCCAATCTGCCCTCCCTTTTACCTCTCTTTTCCTTACCCTTTTGTCCTCTTTCTCTGCCCTCCCTTCTATCAGTGTCCCCCCCTTTTCCCCTTATCCTTTTACTTCCCTAAAGAATAAGTTAAATTTCTTTATCCAAATGCATGTATATGTTATTCCCTCTTTGAACAAAATCTGGTGAGAGTAAGGTTGGAACAATGCTCACCCCTACCTTCTTTCCCTCCATTGTAATAGTTTTTTTGCACCTCTTCATATGATGTAATTAAACCCATTCCACCTCCCCTTTCCTCTTCTCCCCATAAACTCCTTTTTACACCCCTCAATTTTCGTTATATAATCACATCAAAGGCAATTTATATTTATATCTTCTATGTAAACTTCTTCTGTCTGTTGAAATAAAGATACTTTCCTCAAGACTTATAAGTATTATCTTCCCATGTAGAAATGTAAACAGTTTAACCATATTGAATGACTGAATAACTTTTTCCCCTTGTTTACCTTTTTAAATTTCTCTTGAGTCTTGTATGTTAAGATTTAATTTTCTATTCAGTTCTGGTCTTTTCATCAGGAAACCTTGAAAGTCCCCTATTTCATTGAATGTCCATCTTTTCCCCTGAAAGAGAATGTTCAGTTTTGCTGGGTAGTTCATCCTTGGTTGAGATACTTTAATGTTGAAACTGCCAGTTCCTGAAAAATCATGACTGTGCCTTTATGATATTTAAATTGTTTCTTTTTGGCTGCTTGGAATGTTTTCTCCTTCATCTGATACTTCTGTAATTTGGCTACAATATTCCTTGGAGTTTTCCTTTTGGGGTCTCTTTCAGGAGGTGATCAGTAGATTCTTTCAATGAAGATTTTATCCTCTGATTCTATACTATCAGGTCAGTTCTCCTTGATAATTTCCTGGAATATGATTTCTAGACTCTTTTTGATCATGGCTTTCAGGTAGTCCAATAATTCTCAAATTGTCTCTCCTGGACCCATTTTCCTGTTCAACTGTCTTTCCAATGAGGTATTTCATGTTTTCTTCTATTTTTTCATTCTTTTGATTCTCTTTGACTGATTCCTGGTGTTTCTCGGAGTCATTAGCTTCCATCTGTCCAATTCAAAATTTTAAGGCTTTTTTTCTTCAGTAAGTTTTTGCACTTCCTTTTCCATTTGGCCAAATTAATTTTTTAAGGAATGTGCTTCCTATTCCATGCTGCTAATCCTGTTTTTTCATAATTTTCTTGTGTTGCTTTCATTTCTCTCCCCATTTTTTCTTCTACCCCTCTCAGTTGATTTTGAAAATCCTTTTGGTCTCTTCCAAGATGGCCTTTTGGTTGTGAGACCAAGTCATTTTCCCTCTTGAGAATTCACATGTAGGTGATTTGAGAGTATTGTCCTCATCTGGGTTTCTGTTTTGCTCTTCCCTATCCACACAGAAGCTCTCAATGGTAAGAGCTCTCTTCTGTTTCTTACTCATATTACACCTTATTTTTTAAAAATTGAGATCTGTTCCTGAGCACAAAGGTGACTGTTTCAGGCTTCTTGTGCTAGGGTGTAGGGCTGTGCCACTGGCTTTCTACTCTGAGACCTCTATGGCTTGTGGATTTCTCACCGCCCTGGGCTTGCTCCCTGCACTTGCTTTCAGTGTACTGGGATGGCCAGACCTGGTCACGCCCATCCTGTGCATGTATGTATCCATCTGGCAGCCTGCCCTCTCAGTTGGTGCTGGTGGATCTCACCACTGACCTGCTGAGTCACCAGCTTGCTGAGCCAGGATCAAGGGGCCTCTGTTGCTTCACTGTCATCAAGAGCTTTCTGCTGACTTGTCCAGATCCCCTCATTGCAGAGCTGCTCTCTGAGCTGCATTACACGTCCCTCTTGCCCGAGTAATACCGACCTTTTCTGAAGTCTTCCAAATTATCTCAAGTTAGAATATTGTGTGTCTCTGGTTTTTGTAGGTTCTATAGTTTTAGAATCTGTTTAGAGGCTTAATTAAATGTTATTTTTGAGGGAAACTTGGGAGAGCTCAGGCAACTTCCTGGCTTCTCTCAGCCATATTTTCCCAATATTTTTAAGGCTATGCCAGTGAAGTAGAAGATCAAACAAGTCTTGTCATGTTGAAGATATTTTCAATTAATTTTGTAATAAAAAGAAAGTCAGATGTTTACTTTAAAAGGAACTCAAATTATATTTAGTATATCAAATTACTTACTTTTGTGACTGCAATAGACCTTGTTTATTTTCTGAGTATTATTCTACCTAATGACAGAGTAGTACATCACCAATATATGGATCAACTGTTAGTTTTTTGTTTGGTTTTGGGTTTTGGTCATGGTAAACCTTGGTTTTAATATATGAAATCAAAATCTATCTTACTATAAAATCTACCCCATTGTTTCTAGGAATAAACCCTAGAATCAAGCAGAACAAATCTCTCTTTCCTTATGCTATCTATTAAAATGCTTGCAGATCATAATATAAAATATTTAAATGGTTATTATATCTTAGTTTCTTATTCTTTCAGCTAAATATCCCAGATCCCTTCAATTTATCCCAGCATAGTTTAAACCCTTAATCCTTCCCCTTAAGTAATCTTAGAGAACATAAGTACTCTCTTGTATGTATGTATTCATGCATGTGTGTAATGTGTACATACACATATATGTATGCATATATATGTATATATATATACATATATCCAAGGTGTGTATGTATGTGTGTGTATGTATATATCTGTGTATTTGGAAATGACGTTTGCCTAGAGATGATAGGCCCTTAACTTCCTCTCTACTGTTAGCTTGGTTTAGGATAGAACCCCCTTCAAATAATCTTGGTGAAAAATATTCAAACTTCCTCAAAAGAAATTATAGCATACTTCTTTTGTGTTTTTAGGGAAAGTAAAAAATAGATTTCCACCAATGAGCCTATAGTGGGCAAGTATAGTGGGTGTTTTGTTTTTTTTATTGAATGGTATCCAAAGAAATAAACTTGTTACTAAGCTGGCCAAGACAAAGAAATATAAGTATCTAAAATGTTATAATCTCCCCGTTAAAGGGTAATCTTGATTCTTTGCAGGCATATGAATGGCAGACACAGGGTCATGATTTATTTTCCCCATAAGGCTATTGAAACTCTGACAAGACACTATTTGTTTATAGTGATGAAAAATTTTCAGAATAGCTATTTCTTCAGTATATAGAATACATTTCAATTGTGTCTTTGTGACTTTACAGGAAAATATCTAAGTGGTTCATGTTATATGGTATGCAGTATAAAAAGCTAAGAATCCAAATCCCTGCATTTGAATTCTGGCTCTGCCCCTAAAGATTTTAGGAAAATCACTTTATGTTTCTGGGAATCAGTTTGCCCACCTATATAACAAGGTGAAGATAGATAACTTAAGTTGCTTCCAATTCTAATTCTATACTTTATGAGCTTAGAGTCAACAAAGCATTTGTTTAAGGCTCACCACAAATGTACCAGGTACTGTCCTAAGAATTGGGGATAAAAAGATTGGTTAAAAACAAATAAACAAGGTCTAGGTAGTGAAGGGCTTTACGTACCAAACAGAAAATATTATATTTAATTCTGGAGATTATTGAGAGTCACTGGAGTTTAAGTGGTGAAAATAATAGCTATCATTTATATAATTCTTTAATGTTTCCAAAGCACTTTATTAATATTATTTTTTTATCCTCATGAAAACCATGTGAGATTGACATTATTATTATCCACAATTTACAAATGAGGAAACTGAGAAAGAGTTTAATGACTTAACAGTCATGCCACTAAGTAACTAATGACAATATGGTTAACCTTGTGCTTTGGGAATATTGCTTAGACAGGGAAACCAATGAGACTATTATAAATGTATACAAATCTGTTTATTGCTAAAAGTTAGAACATGGAAGAAGCTAAGATGATCAAATCTACCACTAATCTGCCATTTTATAGAAAGAGAAATTGAAGCATTGAGTATTTAAGTGTTTCACCCAAAGATGGTTGGCAGAATTAGAAAAATGATCCCAGTCCCCTAACTTGTATTTCAGCACTCTCTCCATAAATTTAAAGCCTGTTTTTTTTTATTACCAAAAAAAAAAAAGACTATATAAACAACACATGGATTTTTTTTTCATTTTTTCTTTTTATTATGAATTGGTTACACATTAACAAGTATTTGTATATTTATGTGTGTATATTATATATACACAGACATGTACATATATGCATAGAACAATTAAAGGATTATATATGAAATTATGAATCTCTATTATGTATAATTTTTTAAATGTATATAAGATTTAAGAAAACAATATCAATACTACGACTTTTCTAAACTTCCTTCTACTTTCTTCTTTTATTTTTATTGTTGTAATTGTTCTTTTGTTGTTCTTGTTTTTTGTATTTTGAAACTTGATTTCAGTCTTTCAAAGAGCTGGAAATACAGCTATCAAAGACTGATCTCATTGCTAATTGGTAAAGAGCTTTGATGTCCATTTTTCTGACCTGGGGGATTTTGTCCAAACCTGGTGGCCTCTCTTAGTGGAAACAGAGGAAGTTGTGAAGATCAAATGAGATAATCTTTGAAAAGTGCTTTACACAGTGCCAGACACATAATCAATACTTAGTAAATGCTTATTCTATTCCCCCTCTTCTTGGAACAACTACTCCCCCACCCCCGCAAAAAAAAAAATGAAGTCCTTTCTTTTAGCAAATAAGTATAGTCCAGGGGAAAAAAAAAAATTTAAACAACCTAATTAACATATTGGTAATGACTAACAATGTCTCATTCTGCTTTTACAGTCTATCACCTCTCTGCCAGAGTACCACATGAATGTTAATGGTAGACTTTTCAATGAACTATTCTGTACCTGACATTGTAACGATTGGAATAACGCCACCTGCTGGATACTTACTTTAGAAGAGTTCTGCCCATGAAGCGAAGGTCTTTGAGGGCAAGACCAGGAGTCTTTTCTTTGGCATCAGGAAGTGATGCAGACTAATGGGAGGAGGAAGGAAGAGACTGGCGCTCAGTCTCGCGCTCTTTCCTTTGGACTCTGGTGGAGAGCGGAGCTAGAAATGTGCTCTCCCTTTAATAGATAGGAATCTAGGCCTTTCTCTCTCTCTTTACCAAATTCTTGTTTTCCTTAATAAACGCTTAAAAGTCTAACTCTTGCTAAAGCTTATAATTTATTGGCAACCACTCATTAGATATTTTAGACAGACTAGCTAGAATTTTAGCCCTTAACAGATGGCTGACCACGAAGAGGAAAGCTAAACCTCAGTCTTCTTCTGATCTTCTGGTTGGGTAAGACATTTTCTCTACCCTCTCCCTTTAACTGCTAAGTACTGGCATACTGGCTGCGTTTTCCTTTAAATTTTTTCAAATGGACCTTTTAAACTCCCTAATTACCCTATTTTTGATTTTAGTCTGTTTAACCAGACAAATGGGAGATAAGATCATGTTAATGCTTTGTTTTTGTGGATTTTCTATTTTTCTTTTTATTTTTGTTAGAAGAGCCAGCAATGTACTCCCACAAAGAAATATCTCCCCCTCTCCCAACCATGCTTTTTCAGAGAAACCTGAAGAGATTCCTGCAGCTTTTCCCAGTTCTAACACTAATTGTTGCTCTAATTTTGCATGCCTGGAGGCAATGACCCACCCTCTAGAAGCTTTTAATCCCCTAGCACCTTGAGGCAAAGTGAGGGAAGAGGAATCCAGGCCTGAGTTCAAAATCAAGTATGATTCAAATTGCCCTGGTCCCTCCCCTCCTCTCCAAACCCCACCCTCTACTCCTCCCATGGCCAAGCCCATAGCTTCCCCTGCCTGGGATCTGATGTGCATGCTCAACTTTCTCTAACTACATTTGCAGCTTCAGGCTCAGCCCTTCCCCAGCCTGGATGTACTTCTGAGACAACCTTAGAAAGCCCTTTAAATTCCACATATGCCCATTTTGTTCATAATTTTGCTAACCTGCTTTTGTCTTTAATTAGTAATCTTATAAAGCATTTGTATGGTGAAAAGACTGAAAGACAATATAGAGGGGTTAAAGAAGAAAAACTTAAGCTGAATAAGAATGACAATCACCATAGTTCAAGACTCCGCTTCTTTTGCCATGGAAGGGTATATATTTTACAGAAATGTGGAAGTAAGCAGCAAGGTATTGATATGAGTATTGGGGATTTTAGATATCAGAATCAAAAGTGTTCTAACTTTACTCAGAGTATTAATGTCAGTTCAGAAGTTACATAGGATTTCTATGCCATTACATATACATTTTGAAATTAATGGTATGGGTTTATTTTCATAGAGATTTTCAGGTTTTTGAGATTGTGTCTTATACTTAGTTTCTAAAACAAGGAGAATATTTGTAAAAGCTTTTTATAGTCATGTGATCAAGTTTATATTTTATAATACTGTTATTGATATTAAGTTCATATTCATTTAGATTTCCTTAGTTTGAATTTCATTGTCTTTTATTGTTCCATGTTTCTTCTATTCTTTTGTCTATCTAATTTTGAAACATTGCAAGATGGTTTTGATTTCATAATACAATGTTAATTCTAGGAGTATTGTGCTCCCATATACTGAGTTGTTTGTTTTTGTTATTTTTTCTCAACTGATTATTTGATCAAACTCTTTAAAGCATTTCCTTTGCAAATTGGTTGCCAAGGCAAGTGTAAATTGATTCTAGAAGTATTATTTTTAATAAGCATATTCCAAAAAAAAAAAAAGAGGGGAACGTTTGTAAAAGTTTTCTTGTTTCAAAAAAAAAAGTTTTCTTTGATATTCTGTTGTGCTTTAACTTGTATTTAAATATGTTCTGATTTTTCACAAAAGTAATTGTATACTAAGTGCAAAAAAGGAGTATTATTTGAAATTGTTGCATAATTATATATTGTGTTCTGGGTCAAGATGTATTCACATTTTTTGCAATCATTTATTATCCTCAATTTTTAAATCCATATGAGACTTGGATTATGGGAACTTATCATTTAAGACACTAATTACCTTTATTCTGAGTTATCAGATGCCAGTTGGCCAAGATGCCATCCAATCACAAGAGGAATACATGCAAGAGCAGACACTGAACTGTCACATGAGGGGAGACATGCATGAAGTCAAGGTATGGCCAAGGGAACAGCTTTTGACAAATGTTGAGGTTGGATTCTCTTGGTTTAATATTTTATTTTATTTTTGCCCACAATATTGTACAGATGGCTGGAAGTATTGATCCCACCCATCTCACTTCTACACCTGGCTTCTATGCTCCTTCCTATATGCCTGATGCCATGGACCATTTCAATCCCATGCATCTGATTAAGTCTGACTCAGTTTCCTCCAATATGTTCGGTGGCATGGACATATATTCCATCCACCTATTTTAAGCCTGGCATACTGCATGGGCAGTATATATTGCTCAAGTGTGGGAATGCTCATATCCCATCATTTCTCTGTTCTTTTATGATAACCCCCATAATTATCTCAGGTGTCATGATAAATACACTGTTGAATTTGGCCTTGACATCTGTTACCAATTATATAAGATTTTAAAATTTCTCATAATGGCATGAGGATAATTAGGCAGATGATGCAAAAAGTGATGAAACAAAGACAAAAATTATTTTTAAAAATTAATATCGCAGCAATTGTCTTCTCAATTACCCTCCATAAAGGGGGACTATAATAATATTATAATTTTAAAGAATGGTTCAATTTTTGTTTTATTATATGTTTCATGTGTAACAACTAAGATTCTGAATTCCCTTAGACATGTTTTTGAGAACTTTCATTGTTTGATTTGATTATTGACAAAGCTATTTTAAAGTTGTGTTAAGCTCAATTTTGTAGGAAATTTTCCTGGCTGATTACCAGCATCCACACATCAACCCCTGAAAAGACTTCCATTCCATGACTACACCTAGAGGACATCTGAAAAAAGACTTTCAGAGACTTTAAATGAGCAGTTTTGTTTTGTTTTTGTTGTTTTTTTTTTCTCTTTTCTCTTTCTGTTATAATATACACTATCTGTAACATGTATTCTCTGCAAAGGCCCTCCCTTTGCAAGACCAATGTCAAAGCGTTGGTTCATGAGGACAAAAAGATCACCCCTCTGGACAAAACTTTCCTCTCTCCCTTTTCTATATTGTTATTAACATATTGTTAGTTAGCATAGGTTATTATATTCTGTTATTTTTGACTGTTTCATCAAGGAAACATACCGTTTCTTGAGGAAACAAAGCGGGGAACTGTAACGATTGGAATGATGCCACCTGCTGGAGACTTAATGTAGAAGAGTTCCGCCCATGAAGGGAAGGTCTTTGAGGACAAGACCAGGAGTCTTTTCTTTGGCATGAGGAAGTGACGCAGGTGAGTGGGAGGAGGAAGGAAGAGACTGGCGCTGACTCTGGCTCTCTTTCCTTTGGACTCTGGTGGAGAGCGGAGCTAGAAATGTGCTCTCCCTTTAATAGATAGGAATCTAGGCCTTTCTCTCTCTCTCTTTACCAAATTCTTGTTTTCCTTAATAAACGCTTAAAAGTCTAACTCTTGCTAAAGCTTATAATTTATTGGCGACCACTCATTAGATATTTTAGACAGACTAGCTAGAATTTTAGCCCTTAACAACATGCTGGTGACCACAGCTTTTTTGCATTTGTTTTTCCTTTAAAAAATACTATTTTTTAAAGCTGTCATCAGTAATACAAAACAGAATTTTCAAAGACTGGGAACTTAAAAAGGTTACTTCAAACAACTTAGAAAGCAGAAATGATTGTACCTTTACATTTTTAAAAGTGCTCAACACTTTTATGAATATGATGCCTTCTCAACATTTAATGTAATAAATTCAGTGGGAAGCCTCTAATAATAATAGATGAATTGAAATACTGGGGGGGGGGATGTAGGAAATAAAAAGAAAAAAACAAAACAAAAATGTTCCAATTAAAAGTTATATAAAAACTGAAGTGACCCCATTGAGCTTGGGAATTGTTTTCAAGACAAAAAAGAATCAATCCAAAGAGTTTGCAAGTGTCCTAAAAAGTGGTGACCACAATTTCTTATTTCCCTTTTGGAATTTTGAATTATTTTTCTTACAGTGAAAGCATTCTTTTCTCATTCTGAGGAAAAAATGACATTCAAGGTTTTGGGGTTTTTGTTTTCTTTTTTTTGTAATGGATTTTCAAATTAGTCATATGCAAAGCTGCCATAAGAACACAAAGAACTTTTTTTTTTCCTTTTTCAGTTGTGAGGTAAAATCATATAATGCCAAAAAGTATGAGGTACTTGGGCCAGATTTAGATGAGATTTTACTGAGAAAATAATTTTATATACCAAATGCATAATGTTGAAGATAGGGGAATGAATTAAATGTGCTTTCTTGGTTTTGTCTGTTTGAAACAAGCTAGACTGGGCAGATTAATCATTTAGTTGCTAGATTTTTGCACTTCAATTTACTTGTTTAGGCTGAATCTAACATCCGGATTTTCTCTATGCATTTTAAGGGGAGATGTCTCTGTAATCACTCAAAGAGGTTATGAAAGGATGCTTGACTTTGCCCTTCTAGCCCTTACCATTAGGAATTTTTTTATAGATCAAACACCATGAATTGTGCTTTCTCCCCCCTTCTGATTTCTAACTTTGTGGGCTTTCAATAACTTTTCCAAAGAGAATCAACTCCAGAGTAAATTATGAAAGTACTTATCTTCCCACCCTTCTACTTCCCTATACCTATTGCCTGAAACTAAGAAGATGAACTTTATTAGGGATAATATAAAATCTTACATTTGGTTTTAAAGAATTGGTTTTGGGAACATAAAATAGGGAAGATGTGTCCACACCACACATTATTTAAAAATATGAGACATTTTGTGAACTTCAAATATGCTATGGTAGTCAAAAAAAAAGTAATAAGACTTTACTGTATATTGAGAAACATAGTGTCAAAGCCATGGGGAGTGTTAGTTCTGTTGTTCTTTGGCCATGCCACATCTGGAGTTCAGTATTCTATTCTAGATATCACATTTTAGAAAGGATGAAGCTGGAAAGTATTCATAGGAAGATGATCAGCATGGTGGAGGTTATAAGGATTAGGCCTCATTAGGAATTGTTGTTGGATCAAGGGATGTTTAGATTGAAGAGAGTGGACTTAAGGGGTAAATGTTGCTATCTCTGTACTTTGAGGTCTATAATACTAAAGGAGAATTCGACTTGGCCCCAGAGAAAAGAATCTTAATAGTTGAAGTTACAGTGGTAAGTTTCAGTTCAATAAGAGCAATTTAAAAGTAGAATTGTTTACCTCCAGAAGTAGTGAGTCCTCCTTGTCTAACTGTTAAAGTGTTCAGGCAAAACTGAGATGGGCAGTATCCTGAAGAGGGAGTTTTTATTTACATGCATTGTTCTAGAGTTAGAAAGGATATCCAGACTTTGTGGTTTGAACCCATATTTGTATAGAAGAGGAAAGTAAAACAATGAAATTAAATGATTTATCCAAATGTTCACACAAGTATTACCTGCCAGATCTAGAATTTGAACTTAGGGTCTCTGGCTTCTCCACTCTACCATTTCTCATAGAAGTTAAGAGTATCAGGTATCTATAGCTTTCTCCAACTCAGATATTCTCCGATTCTTCCTTTTTCCTGATATTTTGGTCTCTTTTCTCTATCTTTCCTACTCCTAGCTTCCCCTATTCCCTGCCACCCACTTTGCTTTGACAAATTCAATTAACCTTGAGTTAGAATGAGCCTGATTAAATTTCCCAAAACATTTCAACTCCCAGCCAACATTTTCTCAGGACAGACAGAGCTATCCTACCTTTTAAAGAAAGTAAGCAGTTCCTGACATGTCAACCTAACTTATTTCTCCCTGATGTGTCAACTTAACTTATAAATGTCCCTTACCTTAAAAATTCATAGACAATTTACCTGCCATTAGAGCTGCAAGTGCCTGTAGACATTACAACAGCCAATACCCTATATTGAGAAAGAAAGATAACTTGTCACTTTAGACTAGCTATTCTACCTTGGTAAACCTGTGAATATAGATAATTTCTTTGTCTTTCCCTTAATCACTACCTAGAACTGAGAATTCTCTCTCCATTTTTTTTTGGTTCAGTTACTGCTTAGAAATCACACACACACACACACACACACACACACACACACACACACATACACACATATGTATATTCTGTCTTGAATCTCCTCTTGGCCCTAGTTGCTGTCAGGGAAGGGACTGAGATAGCAGCACTGCCAATAACAAAGGAGAGGGTGGAGAAAGGATAAACTACTTAGATTACCTTCCATCAACTAATTCCCTCAACCCTAGGATTGATCTCACCTATTGCCTCCCCATGTCCCATGTTTTCATCAGAGATCTATTCCTAATCTTTTTTTAGAGCCCCCCACCAAAGTCTTTCATGATGAAATCTTTAAAACATAATGAACCTAAAATATTGATGAAACATTTTTGAGAGGAAGGGAAGATGGAAGGAAGGAAATGGCTGTGGAAAGCTCAATAACTGGGGTTGGGTAGCTGGTGAGTCCAAAAAGAAAAAGACTTTAGGGGATAGGGAATTGTTTCTGGACATTTTAGTTGCAAAGGGCCCCCTGGAGCCCCGGTCTCACCCCAACTGCTCCTGCCGTCAGTGTCTCCTATCTTAATCTTCACTTTTGTACCAGACCTGGGAACTTGCAGCTCCCACAAACTTTATTATCCTTCTTGAACTCAGGCATACCTAAGATAACTATTTCCAAGGCATTTCTGAGTATTCATTCCTGACTTATTCAGCAAAAGAGCTCTGCTGGTTTCATAGCATTATAGGTCTGAGATATACATTTAGAAGCATTTCTGTTGTGTGCAAAGATGACAGAAGACTCCTTTTCTCCTTGCTTTGATATTTAGCATCCAAGAACAACCTATGCAAGATGATACATAGTTGAAATATGGTATGGGACTTGGGAGAGAGAGAGAAAAAAAAACCCTGCCACCCACATAGGTAGATTTTTAAGAGATGTTGCCATAAGAGATAACAATTTATTCCACTCTAAAGGTTTCATATGGAATCATAAGAAAAGTTTTGTAGCAAAACAAGTATAGGGACCTTAGTTTGATTTCCTGTAAAATGTCTCCAGATTGCAAAGAAAGCTATCCATTAACATCCCTGCATTATGAAACAAAATGTTCCTTCTGCAGAGCACAAAAATATTCAGCAATGACATATTCTCCCGAGATAAATGCTAAAGACACCAGGAGCCAGTGGGCAGGATAAAAGTGACTCGATCTAACAAAAGCTGTTCCCATTGAGTGTATTTTCCCACCACATCTCCCTTATTTGGTTCTCTATTTTTTTATTTGTTTATTTCCCCACCCACTCTACAGACAGTGTTTTCTGTCATTGCAAGCAATTTATTTTGTATATTCCATCAATGGCCCTGTTTGTGAGTAGCTCCTTCTCAAAGCTAAGTAGTTGACTCCATTCTAAGACGCCTCTTAATTTCTCAATTTCAATGATGTCACTCTGGTTTGTAATGTGCTTACAATGATATACTTATCAAACTTGACATTGCAGGGTGCTATTATTGGCTTAAATTACCTTTATTTTTTATAATAATAAAATTACCCATAAATCTCAAAATCTTCCTGATCCTTTCAAAAATAAAAGAAGATACTGAATTTTTAAAAAGCAAACAAACAAACCGAAGTGAGAGAATACAGCAAGCCAAAAAGGAGCTAGTCAGAGAAGCAGGCACATCTTTTAATTCTTTATTTAGTTCTCTCTCTAGTTACTTTTTAGGAGTCTCTTTGATTTTCTTAATTATATAGTACACAGAAATATGGAGAATTTTCATATCAACAAGTTGTCCAAAGTCATCCAGGTAGAAAGTAAGGGAGCTAGCATCCAAACCTAGATCTTCTATTGTTTTTACTACATCACTGTGCCTCCTCTGATGATCTAACTAATCATTCTTAATAATGTTTTGATTATAATAATAAAGATGTTGCATAACAAAATTCACTAAAAATAGAATGAATTCCCTTGTCAGTCAGAGACATGATTGGATTATATTATTACCAATTGATGGAAGATAGATGATTCTTTAAATTGGTCATTATGGATATGACCATTTGTTAATTTATTTGAAAAGCAATTCAAAAATAAGATTTAAAATAGTATTAAACAACCTATATGCAAGTTGTCTCTCTGGTACTTACTGCCTATGTAAGATAACATGATTTTTTTTTAAGTGAGGCAATTGGGGTTAAATGACTTGCTCAGAGTCACACAGCTAGTAAGTATTAAGTGTCTGAGGCTGGATTTGAACTAAGGTACTCCTGACTCCAGGGCCGGTGCTCTATCCACTGTGCCACCTAGCCGCCCCGATAACATGATATTTTAAAGTAGTGCCTGGCATGTAGTAGGTCCTTAATTCTCTGCTTATTCTATTCCTGTTCTATCCCCCTCCTCCACCCCCATGTTTCCTTGAACAAGTCACTTACCCTCTCTGAATCTGAGTTTACTTATCTGTAAACTGAGGTAGTTAGAAAATCACCCCTAAAGTTCCTGCCAGTAACAAGTCTATGATTCTAGTAAATAGAATTGTTAGACAAATGACATAGGGCAATTCTTAAAAGTCTTTTCTAGATATTATTGTAATTTTGTTTAATTCCTAATTATCTTCCATACAGCTCAATTGACTACTAACTTAACATGGTTCTCTTGGGTATTGATTTTTTAAAAACAGTTAATCACCAAAGTGTCCTAACTTTCAAGCATTCCAAAATTAGCTAATAAAAATGATCGAGGCATAATGAAGGATATAACTTGAGATGATATTTAAACTCTTTCTAGGACAATGACTTTTAATAAGTATCATTCATATAGACATATATACATGCATATATCCATATCCACATACACATATACATCATACATATATACACATATACATTTTCTGAGCTCTGATAAGTCTTTTTAATGCATTCTTAGCTTCATCCATTTCAGAACCTTTATCTGAATTAAACACTATCAAATCAACATTACATTTTAATCAAGTGTTCAAACAATTCAATTAGTAGAGCCTCAGAGAAATGCTTAGAAATAAGTATTCCCATTTCATAGAACAGCCTTTGATTTCACTCCCATACTTACTTAATTTATCAGTCTTTCTGAAGCTAACAATAGGGTCTTTTCCTTAAGCACATAGTTTCTTATGAATACTTTACTTTGTAATTAATACTTTGATTAAATTTCCATTAGCAAGCAGAAAACAAGCTTACAAATATAATACATGATTTAATAACAAGAATAGTCCTTTTTAAGCAAAAGTAAAAGGCTGGTCTAAAATGAACTCCTTTAAGGAAAAAAAAATGAGAAGACACATCAGAGAATGTAAAATGTATTGGTTGATCATTAAATCAGAGGAAGAGACACACTCCAACTATACTCAGGATACTGATATTATGGTAGATGACCAGGAAGCACATTGTTCATTACCAAACTAGAAAAAAGATGATGACAGATTAATTTTTAATTGAAATTATATTAAAAATGATAAAATGGCCTTTTGGGCTCTGTAGACCTATTTTTGAAAATCCATTAGCTAATCTGCCTGGGGCTAGCAACAGGGTCACCCCTAGGCAACCAGTGTAATGAGATAAACTTTAGCATTGGCTTTCCAGGGTTCAGAGTGTTCACTGCAGCCCCTCAAAACTCTCCATTTTGATTTCTATCCATAATTAATTTGTGCCTATTTGTTAGTGGAGCTAATGTTCTACTATTCCCAAGTAGCATATTTGTATTTTAATATGTCTTCTGGAGACAGAATACTCTACCCCAAAGAGATGACTCTGCTATTGGGGATTTTAAGACTCAGTGAAAGGGCAGTGAGTTAGTTATATAGGTCTTTCAGTTATCTTCCACTACATTCCTGTTCAGTTATTTCATAGGGCTTGTCACATATGGTAGCAATTCATGTTGGAAGAGTGAGCATTGTCTAGGAGTAGGAAAGTACAAGATTAGGAGTCAGGAGGTTTGAGTTCCAGTCCCAGCTCTGCTACAGAAGAGGTCTGTGAAGTTGGGGAAATCACTCCTCCTTTATGGACCTCATTTCTCTCCATTCCATTGATTGAAAGATGATTTAAAAAAATATTGGGGTGGAGCCAAGATGGCAGAGGAAAGACATTAAACACACAGAGCTCCTGATACAATCACCCCAAAAACAGCAATAAAAGAACCCCTGGAGCAGAAAAACACACAAAACCATGGGCTGAGATTATTCTTGAGCTATAGATATATTTCAGGGGGCCATGCTGGACCATGAGTAAAGTCTAACCCTGCAATCATGCTGACAGACTCACTAGACATGCTGCCAGAGAAATTTACCCCAGAGCCTCTGAATAAGCTACAGCATTAGTGTCTTTTGTAGCTTAGAATGTGGTCGGGTGAGAGGGCTGATTGGCTAGACATGGGGGGGGGCAGACAAAACTGCAGGGTTATCAGCAGGACAGGGGAAGAATTTGGCTGTCCCACCCCAGTGGGGAACCAGGAAGAAATCCTGAGTGGTGGGAGGCTCAAGGGGGGAGTTGTGCAGGCTCCTCGAAGCTAAGAACCACACCACAGAAAGCTTAGCTGGTTGGATGTTTAGTAAGTAGGCTTGAGGTTTTCTCCAGACCAGAGAACAGGCCAGGTGAGAGAAAAACCTGACCTCCCACAAACCAAAACACCTAGAACACTCTGAAACTGACAACAGAAGTGGAGCTGAGAAGCAGGCCCCCCACCAGCCCCATTGGAGAGTTTAAAATCAATTAAGAGATGAGCAAGCAAAGAAAGTTCAGAATTATAGAAAGAGTTTTCAGCAACAAGGAAGATCAAGGTGTAGCCTTAGATGAGAAAATCAACCACAGGGCCCCTACATCCAAAGCTTCCAAGAAAAATATGAACTGGTCTTAGGACATGGAAGCTCTCAAAAGGGACTTTGAAGAGAAAGTAGGAGAGATAGAAAGAAGATGTAGAGGGAAGGAGGAAAGAATGGAAAGAGAAATGAGAGCAAAGCAGCAGTCATGAGAAAAAAGTCAACAGCTTGGAAAACCCAATGGAAAAGGAGATTAAAAAACTGTCTGATGAAAATAATTGCCTAAGAATTAGAACTGAAGAAATGGAAGCTAGTGACCTTATGAGAAACCAAGACACAGTAAAGCAAATCCAATTCAATGAAAAAATAGAGGACAATGTGAAAGATCTCCTTGGGGAAACAGCTGACCTGGAAAATTAATTTAGGAGAGATAATTTGAAAATCATTGGACTACCTGAAAACCATGACCAAACCAAGAGCTTAGTTAGACACCATCCTCCAAGGGATTGTGAGGGAAAATTGCCCTGATATTCTAGAAGCAGAAGCTACAATAGAAATTGAAAGAATCCACTCATCACCTCCTGAAAGAGATCCCAAAAGGAAAACCTCCAGGAATATTATAGCCAAATTCCAGAACTCCCAGGTCAAGGAGAAAATACTGCAAGCAGCTAGCAAAAAGGAATTAAAATAATGTGGAGCTCCAATAAGGATAAAGCAAGATCTAGCAGCATCAACATTAAAGGACCAGAGGGCATGGAGTATGATATTCCAGAAGGCAAAAGAACTAGGATTGCAGCCAAAAATCATGTACCCAGCAAAACTGACTATAATCTTTCAGAGGAAATATTGGGATTTCAGTGAAAAAGAGGACTTTTAGGCATTTATGATGAAAAAACCTAAACTGGATAGAAAATGTGACTTTCAAATACAAGACCCTAGAGTAGAATAAAAAGATAAACAGGAAAAAGAAATCATGAGGGACATTAAAAGATTAAACTGTTTACAGTCATATATGAGAAAATAATACTTACAATTCATAAGAATGTTTTCAGCAAGGAAAACATAGAGGATATAGGTCTTAAATGAATATGAAGGGATAGTATTTGCAAAGCATTTATTTTTTTGTGTATCCTTGTTCTTTGTGGAGCAAACAAGTTGGGTTGTCTGGTGTCTGGGGCCAGATTTGGGCTCTGGGCCTCCTGGGCCCAGGGCTGGTGTTTTGTCCACTGTGCCACCTAGCTAACCGATAATGACATCTTTAAAATAGGGGTGAGGGTAAGAGGAATAGACTGGGGGAGGGGGAAGGGGGGAGGGGAGAACTGTAATGAGAAGGAAACAAGAAAAAAGCCTATGGAAGGGAGGGGAAGAGGGGGAGTGAGTGAAGTTCACTATCATCAGAATTGGCTCAAAGAGGGAATAACATACATGCTCAATTGGGCATAGTAATATATTTTTGCCCTGATGAAAAGTGGGAGGAGAAGGAGATGGGGGGTGGGGAGAAGAGGGGAAGGAGGGAAGGGAAGTTTGGGGGAGGGAGCTGTAAAAAGCAAAACACTTTAGAGGAAGGTGAATATGTTTGGCATAACACCACATGTATGACATATATTGAATTGCTTGATTTCATAGGGAGTGTTGAGGAGGGAGGGAGGGAGGAAGAAAAATTTAGAAAACAGAATTAGCTCAAAGACCATAACGTCATCAGAGTGGGCTCAAGGAGGGAATAACTCACACATCCAATGGGGAAGAATAATCTGTTTAACCCTACAGGAAAGTAGGAAGGGAAGAGGATAAGGAGGGAAGGTTGAATGAAGGGAGGGTGGAGCTGGGGAGGGGGTAGTCAGTAACAAAACACTTATGAAGAGGATTAGGGCAAAATAAGGTTGACAATAGAATAAATATCATTGGAAGGGAATGGGATGGAGGGAAATAGTTATGTTGATTGACTACAATGTCAAAATGTATGCTACCTACTCTGCTGGGCTATTGTGAAGAAAATTTTCTGTCAAGTTCAAGGTATTATATAAAAATTATGATGAACAGGATGCTATTAGAAAAACCTGGAAAGACCCACATGCACAGAAGCAGAGAGAAATGTACTGTATACAAAATAACAGCATTAGTGTAAGATGATCTGCTGGGAATCAAGTGGTTATTTTCAGCAAGGCAATGATCCAATATAACTCTGAAGAACTTATGAAAATTGCAGTCCATCTACCGAGAAAGAACTGATGGTATCTGAAAAAAGACTAAAACACATTTTTTTTTTGGCAATTCCTTAATCTGAAGTTTTGTTTATATCTATTTTCTCTCACAACCTAGATAAGGCAGAATTATTTGCCATAACTACTCATGTATAATTTATGTTGAATTGTTTGAGTTCTTAGGGTGGGGATGTGAGGGGAGGGAGGAAGAGAAGTTGGAACACATTTTTTTTTTTTAATTTGATATCAAAATTTGCTTTTGGGCAGCTAGGTGGAGTAGTGGATAAAGCACGGGTCCTGGATTCAGGAGGACCTGAGTTCCAATCTCACCTCAGACACTTGACACTTGATAGCTGTGTGACCCTGGGCAAGTCACTTAACCCTCATTGACCCCCCCCCCACCCAAATCCTTTTACATGTAATTTGGAAAAAAAGAAAAAATAAATAAAATTTTAAAAGCAAGAAAAATAGAGTGAGAAAATTATACTTTAATTTTCACTCAAAGTTGATCAGTTCTCTTTGTGTAGGTGGGTACCAGTTTTTTATTGTGGGGTTTTTTAGAATTTTCTAAGGTCATTGTATTGATGATAATAGCTAAGTCACTCAGAGCCAATCATTGTAAAATTTTGTTATTGCTAAGTACAATGTTCTCTTGGTTTTTCTCACTTCACTTTGCAACAGTCCTGTAAATCTTTCCAGTTCTTCTAAAAGCTCTTTGTTCATAATTTCTTATAGCACAATTACATTATGCCACAACATCTCATGACTTTTTCAGCCATTCTCCAATTGATGGATATCTCCTTTCCAATTATTTCACATTGCAAAAAGAGGTATGATAAATAGAGTTGTGCAAATATTCCCTCCCCCTTTTTTATCTCTTTGGGATATAGACATAGTAGTGTTATTGCTGGGTCAAAGGGTATACATAGTTTTATAGCCCTTTGTCCATAGTTCCAAATTACTATCCAGGATGGTTGGATCAGTTCACAACTCTACCCATAGTGCATTATTGTCCCACTTTTTTCACATAAGTTCCAACATTGTTCATTTTCCTTTTCTGATTTTCAGCTGATCTGGTATGTGTGAGGTGGTACCTCAGAGTTTCTGTAATTTGCTTTTCTCCAATCATTAGTGATTTAGAGTATTTTTATATAATTGTAGATAACTTTGATATCTGAAAATGGTATATTCCTATCATTTGACCATTTATCTATTTGGGGATGACTTGTATAATTAATTATAAATTTAAACAAATTCTCTTTATATTTAAGAAATGAGGTTTACATCAGAGAAACTTACTGAAAATATTTCCATTTTCTGTTTTCCTTTTAATCTTGGATGCATTGCTATTGTTTCTGCAAAAAAAAATAATAATAAGTTAACGTAAGCAAAATGAACCATTTTTAAATCCTTTAATGTTTTCTATCTCTGACTTGGTCATAAATTCTTCTTCTATCCATGGGTTTATATTATATCCTGCAACTATGCTGAAATTGTTAATTATTCCAACTATTTTTAGCTGATTCTCTAGGTTTTTAAAATATACCTTAGTATCATTTTGAAAAAGTGATAATTCTGTTTCCTCATTGCCTATACTGATTTCTTCAATTTATCTTTCTTCATTTTTTTTGCTATTGTAAGCAATTCTAATACAATAATGAATAATAGAGGTAATAATGGGCTTTTTTCTTCATTCATGACATTCTTGGGAAGACTTCAAATAGTCCCCATTACAGATAATTCTTCCTCTTGGTTTTAGATAGATATTACTTATAATTTTAAGAAAGACTCCATTTGTTCCTATGCTTTCCACTTCTGTGGTTGTTGTTGTCTTATATATAGGATTGACTGTTGCCTTTTGTCAAAAGCTTTTTTATGTATGTATTGATATGGTTAATTATGCTAATGGTTTTCCTACATTTTTGTTAATAAATTCCACTTGCTCATTGTATCTGATTATTGTGATTTATTGCTATAATCTCCTTGTGGGTTTTTTATCTATTTTTTTTGCATCAATATTCATTAGGGAAATATGTAAATAGTTTTGTTTCTCTGCTTTTGTTCTTTGCTTAGGTAAGAGAACCATATTTGTGTCACAAAAGGAATTTAGCAATCCTTTGCCTATTTTTCCCAAGTAGTTTATATAGAATTGGAATTAATTGGTTTTTGTTTGTTTTTAATCTTTGTTAGGGTTCCTGGGGATTTTTTTCTTAGGGAGCTAATTGATGGTTTATTAAATTGTTTCTTCTAAGATAGGGTTATTTTAATACTCAATTTCCTGTTAATCTTTGTAATTTTTATTTTTGTAAATATTCATCCATTTAACTTAGATTGTTAGATTTATTGGCAAATAGTTGAACAAAGTTGCTCCTAATAATCACATTAATTTTGTCTTCATTGATGGTGAATTCACCCTTATAACTTTTTGTGTGTGTGGGACAATGAGGATTAAGTGACTTGCCCAAGGTCACACAGGTAGTCAGTGTCATGTGTCTGAGGTCGGATTTGAACTCAGGTCCTCCTGAATGCAGGGGTCAGTGATTTATCCAATATGCCACCTAGCTGCCCCACTCCCTTATCACTTTTGATTGTGGTAATTTGGTTTTCTTTTTTTTTTTTAATCAAACTATGGGTTTATATATTTTATTGCTTTTTTCATAAAGCCAGGTTCTAATTCTTTTTATTAGTTCAATGCTCTTATTTTATACTTTATTATTTTTTATTTTCAACATTTCAAATTTGGTGTTTAATTTGTTATTTTTAATTTTTTTTCTTTTTCTAGTTTTGTTTTTTTTTTTAGTTGCCACATCTGCTCTTTCTCCATTTTATTGATGTAAGAATTTAGAGATATAAAGTTCCCCCTAAGTATTGTGTTGGCTACATCTCAAAATTGTGGTATGTTTTCTCCCTTTTGTCATTCTCTTTACAATATTATTTCTATAATTTGTTCTTTTACACCTTCATTTTTTAGGGTTAGTTTATTTTCTTATTAATTTTTAATTTACATTTCCATGGCCTTTTATCAAATAGGATCTTTATTGTTACGGCCTAAGAAGGATGCATTTAATATTTTTACTACTCTTCATTTGGTTGTGAAACTTTTGTTCCCTAATACATGGTTAAATTTTGTTTAGGTGCAATGTAAAGTTGAGAAAAAGGTATATCCCCTTCTATTCTCATTCATTTTTTTTTCAGAGGTATATCACATCTAACTTTCCTAAGATTCTCTCCATCTCCTTAATACCTTTCTTATTTATATTTTGTTTAGATTTATCATGTTCCTAGAGGGGAAAGTTAAAGTAAACCATTAATATAGTTTTGCTTTCTATTTCTTCTTGTAATTCATTTAACTTTTCCTTTAAGAATATGGATGCTATGTAATTTGGCACATATATGTTTAGTATTAATATCACTTCATTGTCTGTGCTACTTTTTAGCAAAATATAGTTTCTCTGCTTATCTCTTTAAATTAGATCTACTTTTGCTTTTATTTTGTCTGAGATCATGATTGCTAACTCTGTTTTTGTTTTGTTTTGTTTTGTTTTTTTTTTTGCAGGGCAGTGGGGGTTAAGTAAATTGCCCAGGGTCACATAGGTAGTAAGTGTCAAGTGTCTGAGGCCGGATTTGAACTCAGGTTCTACTGAATTCAGAGCCAGTGCTTTATCCACTGCACCACCTAGCTGCCCCTGTAATCTCTTTCTGACAAGTCTTCTGTCCCCTTTATTGTCTCTGGAAGCCACCACCCAAAAGACTGTTGCTGGCTTGCTGATATGTGGTCTGTACTGCACTTGAATTTCAGTGAAACAGACCTTTCCTGAAAGCTTTCTAAATTATCTTAGGGTAGAAAATTGTTCACCTTGAACTTTTGTTGGTTCTGCTGTTCCAGAATTAATTTTGTGATAGTATTTTAAAGTTGTTTGGAGAAGAATTTGGGAGAGCTCACATTGCCTTTACTCTGTCATATCAATAGATATTTTAAAGAAATAAAAATTGCAAGATTTAGCAATCAATTAGATCTGTGGAAACAGTCTGAGAGAGGAATAAAAAATGATCCTAAAATTGTGAATTTGGGTGACTGGAAGGTTAGAAATGCACTAGATGGTCAAATTGGCAGGCCTTCAACCTTCTTCAGGCATGAAAGAATATAAATTATTGGACTGGGGGTGGTGACACAAAATTTTAGCATTGTACCCATAGGGACAGTGGGAACAGGCGAATGAGAGAAAAATTTCTTCTTTCCCTAAAAATCCTGTACACGTTCCAAGTTACCATAGGAACCTTAATCTGATGCTGTACTTCCTACTGCACTGTTAATTAGTTATCTAATATTAATTATAGTAATTACATACACACCTAGCAGTAGCAGTATTAAATAGCTGACTTTAAAAAAAAGAAGGAATCAAGATGTTTTTGATGTGCCACCACTAATCAGCTAACAGCTGTTGATGGCCACAAAGCCGCTGGTTAACACTTGAAATACTCTGCAAGTTAAAGGGTTTAAAATCGAGCTAATGAGAGTGCCTTATAAGATGAATATTAAGTGAATTCTGTGTTTGTTCTTCTTTCTTTAATCAGTGAACAAAATGAAATGACCTAGTAGAAAAACTCAGAATGTGTTGAATACAAGGGGAAACTGGAAAAAGAATAAGGAAAATTCTATTCTTCCCCAAATAATGTAAAGAATATATATGTACTCCATGTCACCTAATGGCCTATCAAATAATGACATTAGCTAGCACTTATATAATAGTATTTTAAAGTTTGCAAGGTACTTTAGAAAAGGTATCTTATTTATTTCTCACAATAACCCTGTAAGGTAGGTGCTATTATTTTAATTGTCTTTATTTAAAAGTTAAAGATACTGAAACAGATGGAGGTTAAGTGACTTACCTGTGGTCACACAGCTAGTCAGTGTGTGAGATTAGATTTGAACCCTGGTCTTCCTGACTCCAGATCAAGCACGTTATCCACTGTGCCACCTAAATAACAAATATAACTCAGGGATAGTTCACCCTAGTCAGGCTATTTAATGAGTTCCCTTGTTTGAATCTTAAAAAACCCCAAGTCTTAATATGGTCACACATGAAAAATAGAATATTAACTTCTTGAATGCCAGTCCTCTTACATTTTCTTTGGTTTCTTCATTGACTATATTATAGTAGACACAATAAATATTTTTTGAATGCTTGTTTGATTCATTCCTTAAAAAATATTATATTTCAGTAACTTCAAGCATGTGAAAGGTAGAGGGAGTTATCTGAGGCACATAGAGGTTAAATAAATTCCTGAGGTTCACAAAGTGGCTATAAGAATCAGAACCTAAATTCATGTCTTGTTGGCTTAGAGCCACTTGGCACTGAGTCTACAAGGCCCTACCTCTCTTACTTAGTGTTCACTGAGTTTGTTAAATGTATGGGCATCTGGATCTGGATCTTTCAGACTGTCTAGTTTCTAAATCCTAAAAAAATTAATTTCTAAGATGAAATCAAGCATCAGAAGATTTCATAACATATTGAATTTTTCAGGCTTTAAATATGTAGGCGGCTATTATTTCTAGATGCTGCTTCTATTGCTTTTTTTTTTTAATTTGTCTCTATTATTTTCCTTTCTTTGCACTCCAGAACGAATACAAATGTTGCCACCTACAGGCAGACAGTGCGTTACCTGTGCTTCCCTGTATCACAAATAAGAAACAATATAAAAAGAAAACAAAGACATTTTAAATCACAGAAGGAATCTCAGAGACCCCTTAGGCCATCCTATTCTACTTTATATGTGAGGAGCATGGGATCCTGAGATTAAATAAGTTGTTCAAAGTAACACTGCAAGATAGTGTCATAATAATATCTAGTATCAGTCTCCTAAAAGAATCATTTCTGATAAGTACCCAACAACTTTCATCATCCAAACTAAATAGCCTAATATTTACTTGTTATTTCAAAGTATCCTTAAGGGGTCAGAGATACTCATTTACAGGGAACACCGTGAGGAAAATCAATTAAATAATTTTATCTAGGTAGATAATTGCAATCTGACAAATTGCTATCTTTAAAAAATGTTTTTGTTGATATCCTTTGTTTATACATTGCTTTCTTTTCTTAATATATCTATACCCCCTTAACTTCCTGGTGAACTATGCCTTCTAATAAAGTGGATAGGGGGAGAAAGAGGAGAGTGGAAAGTAGTTAGGAATAATAATAAACACATCTATTTTTCATTTCTGAAAATATATACAATATTCTTCACTCATACTGCCCCACTTCTATGAAGTTGGGGTCTGGAGAACAGTTACTCAACTGTTTACCATGAACTAGCTTGGTCAATATAAGCAAAGCAATATTCCTTCCTTCCTTCCTTCCTCTTTCCCTACTTCTCTCTCTTTCTTTCTCTCTTTCTGTCTCTCTCTCTTCCAATTTACATTATGGAGTAATTGTGTATGTTTTCTGATTCTTATTACTTTAGTTGGAATTAATTCATATGTTTGCCCATGCTGCTCTGAATTGATCATATTTAACATTTGTGATGGCTTATGTCATAACATTTCATTGCATCCATGAATCAAATTTGGTTATCCATTACCTAATCAATTAATATCATACCTTTAATACCAATATTCTTCTAATTATTTATATGGTTACAAATCATGATCTTTGAATAATCAAGTTTGCAAAGATCTATATTGTAATGGAAAGATGCATGATGGTGAGTGGGGGTGAAATGAGCAGGGATAGTGATAGTCATAAATTTGTATCTCCTTAAGGGAAAGTAAGATTCCATTTATCATCTTTGTATTCACAGCACCAAGTACCATGAATTTCAAAGAATATACTTAATAAATTCTTGTTTGTGATTTTATTTTATTTGTTCAAATGATCTATAACTATTTCTGAGGTGCAGTTCTAATACAAGCTCTCTTTTAATTCAGTTTCAGTATTGGGATGTTGTGGTTGTTGTTCATCTAATGAATAACATACAAGATGATGTCTTGACTTGCACAAGACTGGCAGGACAAAGGTCACAATGACTGGTAATAGGCTGGGATGTAGTAGTTGATTCTGGCATCTCTGATGCCTGACCAAGCTCCAAGTGCTTCACAACATGTGCTTGAGGTGCCTTCACAGCCTTTGGAATAAATAGTTCTCATCTACCCATTCTACCAGGGAAAGTTTTCACATGCTTGCAATAGACATCTTCCTAACTCACCAGGTCACTCAGGTCTGAGACCTATTGGTTACCCTCAGTATGGTTTTAGGCATCTGCTGAGATGGTTTCCAGGATATGGCTGCTATTTATGCACCAGCTTCTTGGAGCCACAAGCAAGAGAGTCAGTTGAATGTAGATATCAATGGTGGTTGAAGAGCCCTGAAAAGGGTTTAACAAGCCATCACAGTGGAGGTGCTATTCCTCTCTCAATAGCCCATAAATCCTGTGTTGGGATGTAATGAGACATTCACAAAATACTTAATACTTAGTAATGAATTTTGGTTTTTTCTCAAATACAGAAAGGATATATAGGTAGATAGATAGATAGATAGATAGATAGATAGATAGATAGATAGATAGATAGATAGATAGATGGAAAAAATAAAGATAAAGAAACAAATGAATGAATGAAAGGCTATGGAGCAGTGTCCCAGTGGCAGCAGTTCACATTGAAGTATCCATTTATAGTTGACAAATTGCAATCCATTTATAGTTGACAATAGTCCTGTGAGACTCGTACTGTGGCTCTCATTAACCTCCCTTTACAGATAAATAAACTATAGTTCAGAGACATCAGAGGACTTGCCCATGGTAATACAATCAGGGTGTGTCAAGTGATTATATTAAAGACTAAAGCTCTTCTTACTCCAAGTCCAGTTTTTTAAATGATATTAAGAATGTTTAAAAGACTGTTCAGCTTATTTGGAAAATTCTTCTACATGGGCATGGTGATGCATATCTGTAATACCTTATATGGGGAGACTAAGACTGAAAAATTGCTTGAATTCAGAAGTTCTGAGCTGCAGTGGGACTAAAGCTAATCAGAGAACCATACTAAGCCCAGCATCAATATGGTAAGCACCTTTATCTTTAAGAAGGGATCAACTAGTTCAAGTTAGAAGAAGAACCAGTTAAATCTTCCATGACTATCAGCAGTGGGATCAGACCCATAAATGGCTGCTATATTTCCAGTTAAATTCATATAGGAAGACTAAACAAAACCAAACAACCAAGCAAAAAAGAGTGAAAGAAATTCCTTCTGAGAGATATCCTGACATTCTTCAATAGATTGTTGTGGTTTTCAGGCACAAAAAAACCCCACCCATTATTTTTAGATAAGGAAGAGGGTAGGGTGCAAAGGAGATTGAAATAGAGACAAATAGATGGACAGATATAGCTAGCTAGCTAGCTATCTAGATGGATGGATGGAGCAATGGACAAATTGGTAGATTGATAGATAGATTGTAGATAGAGATATGTGTGTGTGTTCATGCCACTCTTCAGAAAGGGGACTCAATGATGCAGGGAGAATCAGAAACATCATGTCCTTGAATTCATCTTCCTTTGGCCTCAGGAGACTACATGTATGTATGACAATTAAATTCTCTAACCCAATATTAAATCATGGCCTAATTGGTTGCTGAAATAATATATGCTATTTGCCTGTGACACTACTTGTGAGGGCTTGAACACATGTCAACGTTTGGGGATCTCATTTTTCTTATCTGTAAAGTGATGGCATTGGCCTAGATGGTATCCAAGTTGCCTCTCTAATTTTATGGTAGTCTGATGATAAGCAATGAGTGAAAGAATAGGTGGTGAGCATGTAGTTAGCATCACAAATTTGAAGCAGCAGTATGAGAGACCCGATCACTGGGGCTATAAAGCAGGACAAAATTCCTTTTAAATCCTTAGATTTTAAAGAATAAAGGTAATTTTATAGATCATATAAATATATACTATTAGATATATCTATATCTATATATACATATATGTATATAATATTTAAAATTTTATAGCCTTTACAAATAATCAAATTATAATACTAGTTGTAGCTGTGTGTTTTTTAAAGTGGATTTGTCCTGAAGAGTTCTGGTCTAAGTATATAAAATGCATCTTTTTTTTTTCCCCTTAAAGCATAATGTCTGTGGCTTGGGATGAAGAACCTGAGAACTTGGTCTTACCTGTTCCATCAGCCATTCCCAATCCAGTCATCTTTAAACCATTTCCTATTGAAGCAAGAGCTCCTTCTCCAGTGCATACACCAAGTTCTGAACAGATGACACAGGAAAGCAGTTCAAGCTACATCACCACCACCAAGACAGAGACCCTTGAGAGACCCTGGAATTCAAGTTTGTCAGTAACACTTAACAACTAGCTCTCCATGAGGATAAATGGAAACACAGAACATTTTAAAGTCGAATCTACATTATTAACATTTTCTCCAGCACTTTATCTCTTATAAATAATTGAAAAAATAGTAAATCGAGTGCTGATTGGTAGCATTTGTCGATTTCTGAAATGTAATTGCTCACACTGAAAGTATAACAATTAGTGATCCAGAGGCTTTTTGATCTGCCTGCAGCATATCACTCTTGGGGAAATTGGTAAGACCATGTCATGAGTTCAGTCTGAAAGAATTTACAGTTGAGGAAGAGTCTCAGGGAAAGATGTAGGTATGGAAGGAAGGGGAAAAAATGTGAAAATGGCTCAGTACATGGGTCCATCTGGACTAGAAACAGGTAGAGATAAGACAAAATTTGAGTTACTAAAATCAGTGTACAGGATCAGAGGGGGGGCTACAATGCCAAAGGCAATGCTTATCTATCCATTGCAGGGATACACAGATTCTTATCTGTCCTTTGGTTAGGAGGTCAGGCAACTATAAAGAATGCAAATGGGGCTTAAGTAGATCCAGCTGGGTCAATGAGGTTACAGCAAATCAAGCCCATCATTTAGTCAACAGACTAATTTGTTATTCAATTATTATTATAATCAGCCTAGGAAATCATATTTGAAATATTCTTTGGATATATTTAACTTCATCTAACATTTATTAAGCAGTTACTATGTACGAGTCATTGTATTAGGCTCTGGAGACACAAAAATGAAAATCAACATATTTTCTGCTCTTAAGTACTTCACAGTCCACTAGAGGAGATAATATATGTACCCAGAAAGTTTGCTGCAGTGGAAAGTATAGTATTGACAGAGGATGATTTCAAATAAAGTGTTCTAGGGAAATTGGAGGAGAAAGGGAATATTTCTGTTCCCCACTCCACCCCCGCAAAAAAAAAAAAAATCAGGGTAGCCTTCATGGAAAACTTGTACTTGATCTGCACATTGAATGGAAGAAATTTTGAGAGATGGAAATGAAGAGGGAGAGAATTCTAGGCAAGGTGAAAGATTTGCAGAAATGTAGGGTGGACAGAGCTGAAATATGAAGTCAGAGAAGAGTCAGAAGCCCTATGCACTGAAATATAGAACACGTGAAGGAGAGTAGTGAGAAATAAGGCTTTAAAGGAAGGCAGAAACAAGATCATGGGGAGCCTTTAGTGTCCAGCTAAGATGTTTGTATTTTACACTATAGGCAGGAAGGAGCCAGTGGAGGTTTTTGCGTGTGGGCATGACTTAATAAGACCTACAGATTCAGAAAGCTTATTTTATTGTTTCAGAAGGTACCTGTTTAAGCATAGGGTAAGCAAGGAATAAGCAGAATGCTAGTTATTGAGCCCCAAACCCCTTATTTCAAGGGATGTTGCCCCTGCCATATTCATTGCATGACCATCAACAAATCACTTCATTTCTCAGGGGTCCATGCAATTTTCTAAGATGAGTTATTTTTATGCATTAGTAGAGGGGGGGGTTCCACATTGGAAGTTCTCCACATTAATTATATTTTAATTCTGGGCAAAAAATAAACCTAACAATTACATCAACATTCTCTCCCACTGGAATGGGTGGATAAGTATAATTTGTTCCAATGATCATGAAGAAAGCTTATTCCAGGTGTTGTTGAGTTTGGTCAGTCATAGAAGATACCAAGATCATCCACTGCATGCTGGGCCATTGACAGTTATGTTTATTATGTCATGCCATTGAGCTACAGTAACTGGAAGAGAGAGTGAGGCTGAAAATTTTGTGCAACTCTACCTCATTTAAATCTAATTCATGCACGTTAAGATATAATTTGTGATATCATTTGTCCTTTTCAAAACCAATGAACAAATAACATCAAGTTCTTATAGAATACCTTAGGCAATGGCTTCCCTTTTTAATTTACTTGAAATTTCTAGGATATACACAGTTAAATTCCATTGTCCATGTGTCTATTTACAGGAAACATTTTAAAAAATATTTATCCAAAACTCTTTTGCTTTTCCTTTCTTAATATATGCTATCATCCCTAATTTTCCAACTACTCTTTTTTATAATTATAGAAGTATTTTATTATTTTCCAGTTACATGTAGAGATAGTTTTCAACGCTTGTTTTTATAAGATTTCTAGATTCAAATTTATTTCCCCTCCATCCTCTCCCTCCCTGCCTTGCCTAGACAGCAAGTAATCTGATATAGGTTATATATGTACAATAACATTAAACATATTTCTGCATTAGTCATGTTATGAGAGTAATCAGAGCAAAAAGAAAAACCTCAAAAAAGAAAAACAACAGCACCAAAAACAAAAGAAATAGTATGGTTCAATCAGTGTCCACATTCCACAGTTCTCTCTCTCTCTCTCTCTCTCTCTCTCTCTCTCTCTCTCTCTCTCTCTCTCTCTCTCTCTCTCTCTCTCTCTCTTTTGGATTTGGAGAGCCTTCTCCACCATGAGTCCTTTGGAACTATCTTGTACCATTGTATTTCTGAGAAGAAACAAGTCTATAACAGTTGATCAACACATAATGTTGATGGTACTGTGTACAATGTTCTCATGGTTCTGCTCATCTCACTCTTCGTCAGTTCATACAAGACCTTCCAGGTTTCTCTGAACTCCTCTTGCTCATCATTTCTTACAGCACAATAGAATTCTATTACATTCATATACCACAAAATGTTCAGCCATTCCCCAATTGATGGGCAGCCCCTCAATTTACAATTCCTTGCCACCACAAAAAGAGAAGCTATAAATATTTTTGTACCTGTGGGTCTTTTTCCCTTTTTATGATCTAGTTGGGAAAAAAGACCCAATAGTGGTATTGCTGATCAAAGGGTATCCACAGGTTTATAGCCCTTTGGGCATAATTCCAAATTGCTCTCCAGAATGGTTGGATCAGTTCACAGCTCCTCCAATAATGACACAGTGTTCCAATTTTTCCATAGCTTCTCCAACATTTATTATTTTCCTTTTTTGTCATATTAGCCAATCAGATAGGTGTCAGGTGGTACCTCAGAGTTGTTTTAATTTGCATCTATCTAATCAATAGTGATTTAGAAGATTTTTTTCATATGGCAATAAATAGCTTTGATTTCTTCATCAGAAAACTGCCTGTTCATATCCTTTGAGCATTGCTCAATTGGGGAATGACTTGGATTCTTATAAATTTGATTTAGTTCCCTATATATTAAATAAGTCCTTTATCAGAAGAACTGGGTATAAAAATTGTTTCCCAGCTTTCTTCCTCCCTTCTAATTTTGGATACATTGCTTCTGTTTATACAAAAACTTTTTAAATTAATGTAGTCAAAATCATCCATTTTGCATTTCATAATATTCTCCATCCATTGTTTGGTCATACATGGTTCTCCTTTCCAAAGATCTGAAAGGTAAACTATTCTTTCCTCTCCTAATTTGCCCATGGTATCACCTTTTATGTCTAAATCATGTACCCATTTTGACCTTACTTTAGTATAAGGTGTAAGATGTTGGTCTATGCCTAATTTCTGCCAAACTATCTTCCAGTTTTCCCAGCAGTTTTTTGTCAAATACTTAGTTCCTATCCCAGAAGCTGGAGTCTTTGGGTTTATCAAACAGTACATTACTAAAGTCATTTACTACTGTCTCCTGTGCCTAGTATATTCCATTGATGCTCCACTCTATTTCTTAGCCAGTATCAAATAGTTTTGATGATTGCCGCTTTATAGTAAAGGTTCAGATTTTGTACAGCTAGTCCATCTTCCTGTGCATTCTTTTCCATTATTTCCATTGATATTCTTGACCTTTTGTTTTTCCAGATTAATGTTGTTATTATTTTTTCAAGCTCTTTAAATTAATTTTTAGGTAGTATGATAGATATGACACTGAATAATAAATTAATTGAGGTAGAATTGTCATTTTTATTATATTAGCTCAACCTATCCTTGGGTAGTTGATATTTTTTCAATTATTTAGATCTGATTTGATTTGTTTAAAAAATGTTTGGTAATTGTGTTCATAGAGTGCCTGGGCTTGTCTTGGCAAGTAGACTCCCAATGATTTTATATTGTCTACCATTGCTTTAAATTGAATTTCTCCTACCTCTTGCTGCTGGACTTTGTTGGTCATGTATAGAAATGCAGATGATTTATGTGGATTTATTTTATACCCTGCTACTTTGCTAAAGTTGTTAATTGTTTCAAGTAATTTTTGAGTTGATTCTCTAAGTATACCATCATATCATCTGCAAAGAGTGATAGTTTTGTTTCCTCCTTGCCTATTCTAATTCCTTTAATTCCTTTTTCTTCTCTGATTGCTAAAGCTAACATTTCTAGTACAATATTAAATAATAGAGGTGAGAATAGACATCCCTCTTGCACCCCTGATCTTACTGGGAAGGCCTCTAACTTATCTCCATTACATATAATGCTTGCTGATAGTTTTAGGTAGATACTGCTTACTATTTTAAGGAAAGCTCCACCTATTCCTAAGCTCTCTAGTGTTTTTATTAGGAATGGGTGCTGGATTTTTTTCAAAAGCTTTCTCTGCATCTATTGAGATAATCATATGATTTTGGTTAGTTTTCTTATTGATGTGGTTGATTACATTAATAGTTTTGCTAATGCTGAACCAACCCTGCATTCCAGGTATAACTTCCACCTGGTCATCATGTGCTGTAATCAATCTCCTTGCTAATATCTTATTTAAGATTTTAGCATCAATATTCATTAGGGACATTGGTCTATAATTTTCTTTCTCTGTTTTTGCTCTGCCTGGTTTTGGTATCAACACCACATTTGTGTCATAAAAGGAATTTGGTAGAACTCTTTCTTCACCTATTTTTCCAAATAATTTGAATAACATTGGAATTAATTGTTCTTTAAATATTTGGTAGAATTCACCTGTAAAACCAATTGGCCCTGGGGATTTTTTCTTAGGAATTTCATTAATGGCATGTTCTTTTTTTTTTTTTCTGATATGGGCTTATTAAAAGATTTTATTTCCTCTTCAGTTAATCTAGGCAGTTTGTATTTTTGTAAATATTTATCTGTTTCATTTAGATTGTCAAATTTATTGGCATACAGTTGGGCAAAATCCTTACTAATTATTGCTTTCATTTCCACTTCATTGTTGGTGAAATCACCCCTTTCGTTTTTGATACTGGTAATTTTATTTTCTTCTTTCTTTTTTAAATCAAATTAACCCATGGTTTATCTATTTTATTGGTTTTATCATGAAACCAGCTCTTAGTTCTATTCCTTAATTCTATAGTTTTCTTGCTTTCAGTTTTATTAATTTCTCCTTTAATTTGGGAATTTTTAATTTAGTATTTAACTGGGGATATTTAATTTGTTCTTTTTCTAGCTTTTTAACTTGCATGCCCAATTCATTGATTTCCTCTTTCTCTTTTTTTATTCATGTAAGCAGTTAGAGCTTTAAATTTTCCCCTAAGCACTGCTTTGGCTACATCCCATAGATTTTGGTATGTTGCATCACTATTGTCATTGTCTTGGATGAAGTTATCGATTATTTCTATAATTTGTTGTTTGACCCACTCATTCTTTAGAATGAAATTATTTAGTGTCCAATTAAGTTTCAGTATACCTTTCCATGGCTCTTTATTACATGTAATTTTTATTGTATCATGGTCTGAGAAGGATGCGTTTACTATTTCTGTCTTTCTACATTTGACTATTTGGTTTCTGTGCCCTAATACATGGTCAATTTTTGAATATTTGCCATGGACTGCTGAGAAAAAGTTATATTTCTTTCTATCCCCAATCAGTTCTCTCCAGTCATCTATAATATCTAAATTTTCTAACATTCTATTCACATCCTTAACTTCTTTCTTATTTATTTTGTGGCTAGATTTATTTAATTCTGAGAGGGGAAGATTCAGATCCCCCAGTAGTGTAGTTTTGCTATCTATTTCCTCTTGTAAATCATTTAACTTCTCCTCTAAGAATGTGGATAATATACCACTTGGCACATACATTTTTAGTATTGATTTAACTTCATTATCTATAGTATCTTTCAGCAAGATGTAGTTTCCTTCCTTATCTCTTTTAATTACATCTATCTGTTGCCTTTGCTTTGTCTGAGATAAGGATTGCTTCCCCTGATTTTTTTAACTTTAGCTGAAGCATAATATATTCTGCTCCAACCTTTTACCTTTACATTGTGTGCATCTCTTTGGTTCAGATGTTAATCTTGTAAACAGAATATTGTACAATTCTGTTTTTTTAATCCATTCTTTATTTGCTTCAATTTTATGGCAGAGTTCATCCCATTCACATTCACAGTTATTATTACTACCTGTCTATTTCCCTCCATTCTTTTTACCCCCTTTTTACTTCCCTCCTACTTTCACCCTATTCCTCTTCATCAATGTTTTGCTACTTACCCCTGCCTCCCCCAATGTGTCCTCCCTTTTATCAGCCCCCCTCCCTTTTCTTTACACTTTTCTTTCCTATTTATGCCCTCCCTTCTATTAGCCCCCACCTTTTCCACTTTCCCTTTTACTTCCCTCGAAAATATGCTAAGTTTCTTTATGCAAATGAACATATATGTCATCCCTTCTTGGAATCAAATCTAGTGAGAGCAAGGTTGAATCAATGTTTCCCCCCTCCCTTACTTTCCTCTATTGTAATAGGTTTTTTGCACCTCTTCATATGATGTAATTCACCCCATTCCTCTTCCCCGTTCCACTTCTCCCCATAAAATCCATTTTAACTCCTTAATTTTCTTTATGCCATCACATCAAAAATAATTTATATTTATACCTTCTGTGTATAATCCTTCTGTCTACATATATATATATATATATATATATATATATATATAGTTCTTGAGCGTTATAGGTATTATTTTCCTGCAGAGGAATGTAAATCATTCACCCTTATTGAGTAACTTTTTCCCCCTGTTTACCTTTTTAAACTTATCTTGAGTCTTGTATGTTAAGATCAAATTTTCTAATCAGTTCTGGTCTTTTCATCAGGAAACCTTAAAAGTCCCCAATTTCATTGAATGTCCATCTTTTTCCATGAAAGAGAATGATAAGTTTTGCTGGGTAATAGATTCTTGGCTGCAGTCCAAGCTCCTTTGCCTTCTGGAATATCATATTCTAAGCCTTGTGATCTTTTAATGTTGAAGCTGCCAGGTCCTGAGCAATCCTGACTGTGGCTCCATGACATTTAAATTGCTTCTTTTTGCCTGCTTGGAGTATTTTTTCCTTGTCCTGGTAATTTTGGAATTTGACTACAATACTCCTTGGAGTTTTCCTTTTGGAGTCTCTTTCAGGAGGTGATTGGTGGATTCTTTCAATTATGTTTTAATCTCTGATTCTATAATATCAGTGCAGTTCTCCTTAACAATTTCCTGGAATTTGGTGTCTAGACTTTTTTTTAAATTAATAAAGTATTTTATTTTTTTCCGTTACATGTAAAGATAGTTCTCAACTTTTGTTTATACAAGCTTTACAATTTCAGAGTTTTCTCCCTCCCTCCCCTCCCTCCCCCCTCCCCTAGACAGCAGGTAATCTGATATAGGTTATATATATACACATAATAACATTAAACATATTTCTGCATTAGTCATGTTATAAGAGAAAAAATCAGAGCAATGATGAAAAACCTCAAAATAGAAAAAAACAACAGCATCAAAAACAAAAGAAATAGTATGGTTCATTCAGCATCTATACTCCGCAGTTCTTTTTTTTTTTTTTTTTTCGTGGATTTGGAGATCCTCTTCTATCATGAGTTCCCTGGAACTCTTCTGTACCATTGCATTGGTGAGAAGAATATAGTCCATCACAGTAGGTCAACACTCAATGTTGATGATACTGTGTACAATGTTCTTCTGGTTCTGCTCATCTCACCCATCATCAGCTCATGCAAGACCCTCCACGTTTCTCTGATCTCCTCCTGCCCATCATTTCTTACAGCACAATAGTATTCCATTATATTCATATACCACAACTTGTTCAGCCATCCCCAATTGATGGGCACCCCTCAACTTCCAATTCCTTGCCACCACATAAAGAGCAGCTATAAATATTTTTGTACATGTGGGTCCCTTTCCCCTTTCCATGATTTCTTTGGGAAAAAGACCCAAAAGTGGTATTGCTGGGTCAAAGTGTATGCACAGCTTTATCGCCCTTTGGGCATAATTTCAAATTGCTCTCCAGAATGATTGGATCAGTTCACAGCTCCACCAACAATGGATTAGTGTTCCAATTTCCCACAGCTTCTCCAACATTTATTATTTTCCTTTTTTGTCATTTTAGCCAATCTGATAGGTGTCAACTGGTACCTCAGAGTTGTTTTTATTTGCATCTCTCTAATCAGTAGAGATTTAGAGCATTTTTTCATATTGGAATAGATAGCTTTGGTTTCTTCATCAGAAAACTGCCTGTTCATATCCTTTGACCATTTCTAGACTCTTTTCAGGATCATGGCTTTCAGACATTCAAATGATTTTCAAATTATCTCTCCTGGATCTCTTTCCCAGGTCAGTTGTCTTTCCAATGAGGTGTTTAACATTTTCTTCTATTTTTTCATTCTTTTCATTTTGTTTGAATGATTCTTGGTGTCTCATGGAGTCCTTAGCTTCCAACTGGTCAATTTGAATTTTTAAGGCATTGTTTTCTTCAGTCAGATTATGTACTTCCTTTTCCATTTGGCCAAATTAATTTTTTAAAGAATTGTTTTTGGGACAGCTAGGTGGCACAGTGGATAAAGCACTGGCCCTGCATTCAGGAGGATCTGAGTTCAAACCCAGCCTCAGACACTTAACTACCTGTGTGACCCTGGGCAAGTCACTTACCCCTCATTGCCCTGAAAAAACAACAACAACAAAAATCCCAAAACAGCAAGAAAAAACTCCAAACAAATAAAGAATTGTTTTCTTCAGTCAATCTTTGTGCTTCCTTTTCCAAGCTGCTGATTCTTTTTTCATAATTTTCTTGTGTTGCTTTCATTTTTTCTTCTACTTTCTCAATTGATTTTTTTTCTTTAATGAGATACTTTATTTTTTCTGTCACATGCAAAGATAGTTCTCAACTCTTGTCCATACACGCTTTACAATTTCAGATTTTTCTCCCTCCCTCCCCTCCCTCCCCCCTCCCCTAGACAGCAGGTAATCTGATATAGGTTATATCTATATATCTCTATACCTATACATATAGATATATATGTATATACATACACATATATATACACATAATAACATTAATCCTATTTCTGCATTAATCCTGTTACAAGAGAAAGAATCAGAGCAGTGATGCAAAACCTCAAAATAGAAAAAAAAACCAACAGCACCCAAAACAAAAGAAATAATATGGTTCAATCTGCATCTATACTCCACAGTTCTTTCTTTCTTTTTTTTTCTTGGATTTGGAGATCCTCTTCTATCATGAGTTCCCTGGAACTCTTCTGTACCATTGCATTGGTGAGAAGAATATAGTCCATCACAGTAGGTCAACACTCAATGTTGATGATACTGTGTACAATGTTCTTCTGGTTCTGCTCATCTCACTCATCATCAGCTCACGTAAGACCCTCCAGGTTTCTCTGAACTCTTCCTGCTCATCATTTCTTACAGCACAATAGTATTCCATTGTATTCATATACCACAACTTGTCCAGCCATTCCCCAATTGATGGGCACCCCCTCAACTTCCAATTCCTTGCTACCACGTAAAGAGCAGCTATAAATATTTTTGTACATGTGGGTCCCTTTCCCCCTTCCATGATTTCTTTGGGCAAAAGACCTAAAAGTGGGATTGCTGGGTCAAAGGGTATGCACAGCTTTATCGCCCTTTGAGCATAATTCCAAATTGCTCTCCAGAATGGTTGGATCAGCTCACAGCTCCACCAACAATGCATTAGTGTTCCAATTTTCCCACAGCCTCTCCAACATTTATCATCTTCCTTTTTTGTCATCTTAGCCAATCTGATAGGTGTCAGGTGGTACCTCAGAGTTGTTTTAATTTGCATCTCTCTAATCACTAGAGATTTAGAGCATTTTTTCATATGGGAATAGATAGCTTTGGTTTCTTCATCAGAAAACTGCCTGTTCATATCCTTTGACCATTTCTCAATTGGGGAATGACTTGGATTCTTATAAATTTGATTTAATTCCCTATATATTTTAGAGATGAGGCCTTTATCAGAAGCACTGGCCTCAAAAATTGTTTCCCAGCTTTCTGCCTCCCTTCCAATTTTGGATGCATTGCTTCTGTTTGTACAAAAATTTTTTAATTTAATATAATCAAAATCATCCACTTTGCATTTTATAATATACTCTATCTCATGTTTGGTCAAAAACTGTTCTCCTTTCCAAAGATCTGATAGGTACACTATTCCTTTCTCTCCTAATTTACCTATGGTATCACCTCTTATGTCTAAATCATGTATCCATTTTGACCTTATTTTAGTATAAGGTGTAAGATGTTGGTCTAAGCCTAATTTCTGCCATACTATCTTCCAGTTTTCCCAGCAGTTTTTATCAAATACTGAGTTCCTATCCCAGAAGCTGGAGTCTTTGGGTTTATCAAACACTACATTACTAGTGTCATTTACTACTGCATTTCCTGAGCCTAGCCTATTCCATTGATCTACCACTCAATTTTTTAGCCAGTACCAGATAGTTTTGATGACTGCCGCTTTATAGTAAAGCTCCAGGTTTGGTACCGCTAACCCACCTTCCTGTGAATTTTTTTTCATTATTTCCCTGGATATTCTTGATTTTTTGTTTTTCCAGATGAATTTTGTTATTATTTTTTCTAGCTGTATAAAATAATTTTTAGGTAGCCTGATTGGTATGGCACTGAATAAGTAAATTAATTTAGGCAGTATTGTCATTTTTACTATATTAGCTCTGCCTATCCATGAGCAATTGATATCTTTCCAATTATTTAGATCTGATTTGATTTGTGTGAAGAGTGTTTGGTAGTTGTGTTCATAGAGTTCCTGGGTTTGTCTTGGCAAGTAGACTCCCAAGTATTTTATATTACCTACCGTTACTTTAAATGGAATTTCTCTTTCTATCTCTTGCTGCTGGACTTTGTTGGTCATGTATAGAAATGCTGATGATTTATGTGGATTTATTTTATATCCTGCTACTTTGCTAAAGTTGTTAATTGTTTCAAGTAATTTTTGACTTGATTCTCGAGGATTCCTTAAGTATACCATCATATCATCTGCAAAGAGTGATAGTTTTGTTTCCTTCTTGCCTATTCTAATTCCTTTAATTCCCTTCTCTTCTCTGATTGCTAAAGCTAATATTTCTAGAACAATATTAAATAATAGGGGTGATAATGGACATCTCTGTTTCACCCCTGATCTTATTGGGAAGGCCTCTAATTTATCTCCATTGCATATAATACTTGCTGATGGCTTTAGGTAGATACTGTTTATTATTCTAAGGAAAGCTCCCCCTATTCCTAAACTCTCTAGTGTTTTTATTAGGAATGGGTGCTGTACTTTGTCAAAAGCTTTCTCTGCATCTATTGAGATAATCATATGATTTTGGTTGGTTTTCTTATTGATGTGGTGGATTATGTTAATAGTTTTCCTAATGTTGAACCAGCCCTGCATTCCTGGTATAAATCCCACCTGGTCATAGTGTATTATCCTGGTGATCACTTGCTGTAATCTCCTTGCTAATATCTTATTTAAGATTTTAGCATCAATATTCATTAGGGAGATTGGTCTATAATTTTCTTTCTCTGTTTTTGCTTTGCCTGGTTTTGGTATCAACACCACATTTGTGTCATAAAACGAATTTGGTAGAACTCCTTCTTCACCTATTTTTCCAAATAATTTATATAATATTGGAATTAATTGTTCTTTAAATGTTTGGTAAAATTCACCCGTAAACCCATCTGGCCCTGGGGATTTTTTCTTAGGGAGTTCATTAATAGCTTGTTCAATTTCTTTTTCTAATATGGGTTTATTTAAGGATTTTATTTCCTCTTCAGTTAACCTGGGCAGTTTGTATTTTTGTAAATATTCATCCATTTCATTTAGATTGTCAAATTTATTGGCATACAGTTGGGCAAAATATTTCCTAATTATTGCTTTAATTTCCACTTCATTGGTGGTAACATCACCCTTTTCATTTTTGATACTGGTAATTTGGTTTTCTTCTTTCTTTTTTTTAATCAAATTAACCAATATTTTATCTATTTTATTGGTTTTTTCATAAAAACAGCTCAGTTTTATTGATTAATTCTATAGTTTTTTTGCTTTCAATATTATTGATTTCTCCTTTAATTTTCAGGATCTCTAATTTAGTGTCTAATTGGGGATTTCTAATTTGTTCTTTTTCTAGCTTTTTAAATTGCATGCCCAATTCATTAATCTCCTCTTTCTCTTTCTTATTCATGTAAGCATTTAGAGCTATAAATTTTCCCCTAAGCACTGCTTTGGCTGCATCCCATAGATTTTGGTATGTTGTCTCATTATTGTCATTCTCTTGGATAAAGTTATTGATTGTTTCTCTGATTTCTTGTTTGGCCCATTCATTCTTTAGAATGAAATTATTTAGTTTCCAATTGATTTTCAGTCTACTTTTCCCTGGCTCTTTCTTACATGTAATTTTTATTGCATCATGATCTGAGAAGGATGCATTTACTATTTCTGCCTTTCTACATTTGACTATGATGTTTTTGTGCCCTAATACACGGTCAATTTTTGAAAATGTGCCATGTACTGCTGAGAAAAAGGTATATTCCTTTCTATCCCCATTCAATTTTCTCCAGACATCTATCATGTCTAACATTTCTAGCATTCTCTTCACCTCTTTCACTTCTTTCTTATTTATTTTTTGGCTAGATTTATCTAATTCTGAGAGGGGGAGATTCAGATCCCCCACTAGTATAGTATTACTATCTAATTCCTCTTGTAACTCATTTAACTTCTCCTCTAAGAACTTGGATGCTATACCACTTGGCGAATACATATTCAATATTGATATTACTTCATTATCTATAGTACCTTTAAGTAAGATGTAATTTCCTTCCTTATCTCTTTTAATGAGATCTATTTTTGCCTGCACTTTGTCTGAGATAAGGATTGCTACCCCTGCCTTTTTTACTTTAGCTGAAGCATAATATATTCTACTCCAGCCTTTTACCTTTACTCTGTGTGTATCTCTCTGCTTCAAATGTGTTTCTTGTAAACAGCATATTGTAGGGTTCTGGTTTCTAATCCACTCTGCAATTCGCTTCCGTTTTATAGCAGAGTTCATCCCATTCACATTCACAGTTATTATTACTGACTGTCTATTCCCCTCCATTCTATTTACCCCCTTTGTACTTTTCCCCCCTTCTTTCACCCTATTCCTCCTCACCGACGTTTTACTTCTTACCCCTGCCTCCCCCAATCTGCCCTCCCTTTTTATCACCCCCCTCTCTTTTCTTTACCCTTTTCTCCCTTGCTTTTGTCCTCCCTTCTATCAGTCCCCCCCTTTCCCTTCCCCTTTTATTTCCCTAAAGAATGAGTTAAGTTTCTTTATCCCAATGAACGTATATGTTATTCCCTCTTTGAGTCAAATCTAATGAGAATAGGGTTGAAACCATGTTCCCCCCTCCTTTCTTTCCCTCTATTATAATAGGTTTTTTTCCACCTCTTCATATGATATAATTCATCCCATTCCACCTCCCCTTTCCTCTCCTCCCCATAGACTCCCTTTTTATCCCCTTAATTCTTTTGTATCATCACATCAAAGACAATTTATATTTATACCCTCTATATAAAGTCCTTCTCTCTGCCCAAATACATTTACAGTTCTTAAGAGTTATGAGTATTATCTTCCTGTGTAGGGATATAAACAGTTTAACCTAATAGGGTAACTTTTTTTTTCCCCTCTGTTTACCTTTTTAAACTTCTCTTGAGTCTTGTATGTTGAGATCAAATTTTCTATTCAGTTCTGGTCTTTTCAACAGGAAAGATTGAAAGTCCCCAATGTCATTAAATGTCCATCTTTTCCCCTGAAAGAAAATGCACATTTTTGCTGGGTAATAGATTCTTCGCTGCAATCCAAGCTCCTTTGCTTTCCGGAATATCATATTCCAAGCCTTGCGGTCCTTTAATGTTGAAGCTGCCAGGTCCTGAGCAATCCTGACTGTGGCTCCATGATATTTAAATTGCTTCTTTCTGGCTGCTTGGAGTATTTTCTCCTTCATTTGATAATTCTGGAATTTGGCTACAATATTCCTTGGAGTTTTCCTTTTGGGGTCTCTTTCAGGAGGTGACCGATGGATTCTTTCAATGATGATTTTATCCTCTGATTCTATGATATCAGGGCAGTTCTCCTTAATAATTTCCTGGAATATGGTATCTAGATTCTTTTTCTGGTCATGGCTTTCAGGCAGTCCAATGATTCTCAAATTGTCTCTCCTCGATCTGTTTTCCAGATCAGTTGTCTTTCCAATGAGGTATTTCACATTTTCTTCTATTTTTTAATTTTTTTTATTCTGCTTGACTGATTCTTGGTGTCTCATGGATTCCTTATCTTCCAACTGGCCCACTTTAATTTTTAAGGCTTTGTTTTCTTCAGTGAGATTATGCACCTTTTTTTCCATTTGGTTAAGTGAATTTTTTAAGGTATTGTTTTCTTCAGTGAGATTATGCACCTTTTTTTCCATTTGGCTAAGTGAATTTTTTAAGGTATTGTTTTCTTCAGTGAGATTATGCACCTTTTTTTCCATTTGGCCAAATGAATTTTTTAAGGCTTTGTTTTCTTCAGCTTCCTTTTCCAAGCTGCTGATTCTTTTTTCATAGTGTTTTTTGTTTTGCTTTCATTTCTCTCCCCATTTTTTCTTCTACTTCTTGCAATTGATTTTTAAAATCCTTTTTGAGCTCTTCCAGGAAGGCTTTTTGTTCTTGAGACCAATTCACCTTCCCTTGTGAGGCTTCAGATGTAGACAATTTGAGGCTATTGTCCTCATCTGAGTTTGTGTTGGCTTCTTCCCTATTGATACAGAAGCTCTCAATGGAGAGGGCTCTTTTTTGCTTCTTACTCATTATTGCAGCTTTTTTATTTATTCTTTAAGTTGAGGTCTGCTCTGGGGGCACCAGGGTCCCTGTTTTGGGCTTCTTGTGCAGGTGTATAGGTGCTGTGTGACCGGGCTTTTACTCTGAGGCCTTTATGGTGTGTGGAGATGCCCCGCCCTGCACTTCTTGTATGATTGTGCTCAGCCAGCCAGGCGCCAGACCCCGGCGTCTGATCCCACAGTTCGTGGCCCTCTTGGCCGGTGCAGGTAAGTTTTTCCACTGTCCTTCTTGGCCACCAGATTTTTGAACTAGGTTCCGGGAGCCTCAGTTGTTCGGCTGTGTTCCACAGCTTCTGCTGACTTGCCCCGACCCCCTCGGCGCTGGGTTGCTGCCCTGCGCTGGGCCTCCCTTTTGCCCAAGTCAGACCGACCTTTTCCTGAAGTCTTCTAAATTATCTCTGGTTGGAGGACTGTGTCTCTCTGTCTCTTTGCAGGTTCTGTAGTTTCAGAATCCATCCAGAGGCTTGATTTAATGTTCGTTTTGAGGGAACAGAAAGAGAGCTCAGGCAGCTTGCTGCTTCCTCTCCGCCATCTTGGCTCCGCCCCCTCAATTGATTTTTAAAATACTTTCTGAGCTCTTTCAAATAGGCTTTTCATTCTTGAGACCAATTCATCTTCCCTCTTGAGGCTTCATATGTAGGCAATTTGAGAGTATTGTCCTCATCTAAGTTTGTGTTTGCCTCTTCCCTTTTGATACAGAAGGTCTCAACGGTGAGAGCTATTTTTTGTTTCTTGCTCATATTGTAGCTTATTATTATTATTATTATTATTATTATTATTATATTTTTAAGGTTGAGGTCTATTCCTCGGGCACCAGGGTCACTGTTTCAAACTTCTTGTGATGGGAGATATGATGTTTTGCTGGCTTTCTGCTCTGAGGCCCCTATGGCTTGTGGATTTCTCACCACCTTGTGCTTGCTTCTGGTGCATGCTCTGGGACAGACAGGCCTGGTTGCACCCATCCTGTGGGTGGCCCCCTAGCTGGCATCCTGCCCTTTCAGCTGGTTCTGGTGGATCTCACCACTGGCATGCTGCAACACCAGCTTGTTGAGCCAGGATCAAGGGCCAGGTTCAAGAGCCAGGATCAGTTGCTTCCTGCTGATTTGCCCCGACCCCATCTAAGCTATGCTGTGCTGAGGTGCAGTGTGCTACTCCCCTGCCCAAATGAGACTTAATTTTCCTGAATTCCTTTAAATTATTTCCATTTGGAAGATCGTGATCCTCTTTCTTTTTCTAGGTTCTGTAGTTTCAGAATCCGTTTAGAGACTTGATTTAATGTTATTTTTAAGGGACATTTGGGAGAGCTCAGGCCACTTACTGGCTTCTCTCTGCCACCTTTGCTCTGCCTCCAACTACTCTTAAGAAATAACAAATGAGGGCTGAGATAAGATGGCAGGGAGTGGTTGGCAAATTGTGTGAGCTCTCCTTCTGTTCCCTCAAAAAGAACATTAAATCAAGTCTCTAAACGGATTCTAAAACTACAGAACCTGCAAAAAAGACAGAGAGACACAGTCTTACAACCAGAGATAATTTAGAAGACTTCAGGAAAGGGCGGTCTCAATTAGGCAAAAGGGAGGTTCAGCTCACTGCAGCGCAGCTTGTGGGAGAGGGTATGGCAAGTCATCAGGAAGCTGTGGGACATAGCTGAGCAACTGAGGTGCTTGGATTCTGGCACAACAAGCTGGTGGCACAGCAGAAGAGTGGAAAAACCCACCTGTACCAGCTGAGAGGGCAGGTTGCCAGCTGGAGGCATACCCACAGGACAGGTGCCAGAAGGCCTACTGATCCCAGCACACTCAGACAGGAAGTCCACAGCCACATCCACTGATCCCAGCATGTTCTGACAGGAAGTCCAGGGCGGTAAAAAATCTACAAGCCATAGAGGCCTCAGTGTAGAAAACCAGTGACATAGCCCCTATATCCCAGCACAAGAAGCTTGAAACATGGACCCTAGTGCCCCCAGAGGAGACCTCAACTTTAAAAAAATTAAAATAAAAAATAAAATAAGCTACATTATGAGTAAAAATCAAAAAAAGAACTCTCACCATCGAGATCATCTGTGTTGACAGGGAAGAGGCAAACACAAATTCAAATGAGTACAATACTCCCAAATTGCCTACATGTGAAGCCTCAAGAGGGAAGATGAATTGCTCTTGAGAACAAAAAGTCTTCTGGCAGGAGCTCAAAAATGATTTTAAAAATCAACTGAGAGAAATAAAAGCAACACAAGAAAATTATGAAAAAAAGAATCAGCAGCTTGGAAAAGGAAGCACAAAGATTGACTGAAGAAAACAGTTCCTTAAAAAATTCATCTGGCCAAATGGAAAAAAAGGTGAATAATCTCACTGAAGAAAACAATGCCTTAAAAAATACAGTTGGCCAAATGAAAAAAAAAGTGCATAATCTCATTGAAGAAAAAAATGCCTTAAAAATTAAAATTGGACAGTTGCAAGGTAAGGAAAACATGAGACTACAGGAATCAGTCAAACAGAATCAAAAGAATGAAAAAATAGTAGAAAATGTGAAATACCTCATTGGAAAAACAACTGATCTGGAAAACAGATCCAGGAGAGACAATTTGAGAATCATTGGACTACCTGAAAGCCATGATCAGAAAAAAGAGTCTAGACACCATATTCCAGGAAATTATTAAGGAGAACTGCCCTGATATTATAAAATCAGAGGCTAAAATAATCATGGAAAAAACCTACCAACCACCTCCTGAAAGAGACCCCAAAAGGAAAACTCCAAAGAATATTGTAGGAAATTCGAGAATTATCAGGTGAAGGAGAAAATACTCCAAGCAGGCAAAAAGAAGAAATTTAAATATCATGGAGCCACATGGTCAGGATTGCTCAGGACCTAGAAGCTTCAATATTAAAGGATCACAAGACTTGGAATATGATATTCCAGAAGGCAAAGGAGCTTGGACTGCAGCCAAGAACCAATTACCCAGAAAAACTGAGCGTTCTCTTTCAGGGGTAAAGATGAACATTCAATGAGACTGGGGACTTTCAAGGTTTCCTGAGGAAAAGACCAGAACTGAATAGAAAATTCAATCTTAACATATCAGACTCAAGAGAATATAAAAAGGTAAACAGGGGGAAAAAAGTTACTCAATTAGGTTAAACTGTTTACATCCCTGCACAGGAAGATAATACTTATAACTCTTTAGAATTGTAAATGTATTTGGGCAGACTGAGGCATTATACACAGAGGGTATAAATATAAATTGTCTTTGATATGATGACATCAAGGAAATTAAGAGGCTAAAAAGGGAGCTTATAGAGAGAAGAGGAAAGGGGTGGTGGAATGGGGTGGATTATATCATATGAAGAGGTGGAAAATAACCTATTACAATAGAGGGAAAGAAGGGAGGGGTGAACTTTGTTTCAACCCTACTCTCATTAGATTTGATTCAAAGAGGAAATAACATATACATTCATTTGGATGAAGAAAATTAGTTTATTCTTTAGGGAAATAAAAGGTGAAGGGAAAGGGAAAGGGGGTGCTGATAAAAGGGAGGGCAAAAGCATGGGAGAAAAGAGTAAAGAAAAGGGAGGGGGTAGAAAAAGGGAGGGCAGATTGGGGGAGGAAGGGGTAAGAGGCAAAACGTTGGTGAGGAGGAATGGGGTAAAAGAAGGTGGGTGGGAAGTACAAAGGGGGTTAATAGAATGGAGAGGAATAGACAGTTAGTAATAATAACTGTGAATGTGAATGGGATCAATTCTGCTACAAAAACAGAAGGGAATTGCAGAGTGGATTGACAGCCAGAATCCCACAATATGCTGTTTAAAAAAACACATTTGAAGTAGAGAGATACACACAGAATAAAGTTAAAAGGCTGGAGCAGAATATATTATGCTTCAGCTAAAGTTAAAAAAAAGCAGGGATAGCGATGATTATCTCAGAAAAAGCACAGGCAAAAATAGATCTCTTTAAAAGAGATAAGAAAGGAAACTACATCTTGCTAAAAGGCACAATAGATAATGAAGCAATATCAATATTAAATATGTATGTGCCTAGTGGTATAGCATCCAAATTCTTAGAGGAGAAGTTAAATGAGTTACAAGAGGAATTAGACAGTAATACTATACTAGTGGGGGATCTGAATCTTCCCCTCTCAGAATTAGATAAATCTAGACACAAAATAAATAAGAAAGAAGTAAAAGAGGTGAATAGAATGCTAGAAATGTTAGACATGATAGATGTCTGGAAAAAATTGAATGGGGATAGAAAGTAATATACCTTTTTCTCAGCAGTACACGGCACATTTTCAAAAATTGACCATATATTAGGGCACAAAAACATCATATTCAAATGTAGAAAGGCAGAAATAGTAAATGCATCCTTCACAGATCATGATGCAGTAAAATTTACATGTAAGAAAGAGCCATGGAAAAGTAGACTGAAAATCAATTGGAAACTAAATAATTTCATTCTAAAGAATGAATGAATCAAGCAACAAATCATAGAAACAATCAATAACTTTATCCAAGAGAATGACAATAATAAGACAACATAGCAAAATATATGGGATGCAGCCAAAGCAGTGCTTAGGGGAAAACTTATAGCTCTAACTACTTAGATGAATAAAAAAGAGAAAGAGGAGATTAATGAATTGGGCATGCAAGTTAAAAAGCTAGAAAAAGAACAAACTAGAAATCCCCAATTAGATACTAAACTAGAAATACTGAAAATTAAAGGAGAAATTAATAAAATTGAAAGCAAGAAAACTATAAAATTAATCAATAAAAATAAGAGCTGGTTTTATGAAAAAAACAACAAAATAGATAAAATATTGGTTAATTTGATTAAAAAAAAAGAAGAAAGAAAACCAAATTACCAGTATCAAAAATGAAAGGAATAATGTTACCACCAATGAAGGGGAAATTAAATCAATAATTAGGAATTATTTTGCCCAACAGTATCCCAATAAATTTGACAATCTAAATGAAATGGATAAATATTTATAAAATACAAACTTCCCAGGTTAACTGAAGAGGAAAGAAAAATCCTTAAATAAGCCCATATTAGAAAAAGAAATTCAACAAGCCATTAATGAACTACCTAAGAAAAAATCCCCAGGGCCAAATGGGTTTACAGGTGAATTCTACCAAACATTTAAAGAAAAATCAATTCCAATATTATATAAATTATTTGGAAAAATAGGTGAAGAAGGCGTTCTACCAAATTCGTTTTATGACACAAATATGGTGGTGATACCAAAACCAGGCAGAGCAAAAACAGAGAAAGAAAATTATAGACCAATTTCCCCAATGAATATTGATGCAAAAATCTCAAACACGATATTTGCAAGGAGATTACAGCAAGTGATCACCAGGATAATACACTATGACCAGGTAGGATTTATACCAGGAATGCAGGGCTGGTTCAACATTAGGAAAACTATTAACATAATCAACCACATCAATAAGAAAACTAAAGAAAAACATTATTATCTCAATAGATGCAAAGAAAGCTTTTTACAAAATACAGCACCCATTCCTAATAAAAACACTAGAGAGCTTAGGAATAGGTGGAGCTTTCTTTAAAATAGTAAGCAGTATCTACCTAAAACCATCAGCACTCATTGTATGTAATGGAGATAAGTTAGAGGCCTTCTGAATAAGATCAGGGATGAACCAGGGATGTCCATTTTGACCCCTATTATTTAATATTGTACTAGAAATGTTAGTGTTAGCAGTCAGAGAACAAAAAAGGAATTAAAGGAATTATTATAGGCAAGGAAGAAACAAAGCTATCACTCTTTGCAGATGATATGATGGTATACTTAGAGAATCTTAGAGAATCAACTCAAAAATTACTTGAAACAATTTAGCAAAGTAGCAACTTTAGGAAAGTAGCAGGATATAAAATAAATCCACATAAATCATCAGCATTTCTGTACATAACCAACAAAGTCCAGCAGCAAGAGATAGAAAGAGAAATTCCATTTAAAGTAATCGGAAATGGGGCAGCTAGGTGGCACAGTGGATAAAGCACTGGCCCTGGATTCAGGAAGACCTGAATTCAAATCTGGCCTCAGAAATTTGACACTTACTAGCTGTGTGACACTGGGCAAGTCACTTAACCCCAATTAGCTCACCAAAATTAAATAAGTAAATAGATAATATAAAATATCTGGGAGTCTACTTGCCAAGACAAACACAGGAACTCTATGAACACAATTACCAAACACTTTTCGCAGAAATCAAATCAGATCTTAATAATTGGAAAGATATCAATAGCTCATGAAAATGCAGAGCTAGTATAGTAAAAATGACAATGCTACCTAAATTAATTTACCTTTTCAGCACCATACCAATCAGACTACATATAATTTATTTTATAGAGCTACAAAAATAATAACAAAATTCATCTGTAAAAACAGTCAACAACATCAAGGGAAATAATGACAAAAAAATGCACAGGAAGGTGGATTAGCTGTACCAAATCTGGAGCTTTACTATAAAGTGGCAGTCATCAAAACTATTTGGTACTGACTAAGAAATAGAGTGGAGAATCAATGGAATAGGCTAGGCACAGGAGACACAGTAATAAATGACATTAGTAATGCAGTGTTTGATAAAGCCAAAGACTCCAGCTTCTGGGATAGGAATTCATTATTTGACAAAAACTGCTGAGAAAACTGGAAGATAGTATGGCAGAAATTAGGCATAGACCAACGTCTTACACCTTATACTGAAATAAGGTCAAAATGGATTCATGATTTAGACATAAGAGGTGATACCATAGGTAAATTAAGAGAGAAAGGAATAGTTTACCTTTCAGATCTTTGGAAAGGAGAACCATGTATGACCAAACAAGAGATAGAGAATATTATGAAATGCAAAATGGATGATTTTGATTACATTAAATTAAAAGGTTTTTCTACAAACAGAAGCAATGCATCTACAATTAGAAGTGAGGCAGAAAGCTGTGAAACAATTTTTATGGCAAATACCTCTGATAAAGGTCTAATTTCTAAAATATATAGGGAACTAAATCGAATTTATATGAATCCAAGCAATTCCCCAGTTGAGAAATGGTCAAAGGCTATAAACAGGCAGTTTTCTGAAGAAGAAATCAAAGCTATCCATTCCCATATTTAAAAATGCTCTAAATGCCTATTGATTAGATAGATATAAATTAAAACAACTCTGAGATAGCACTTGACACCTATCAGATTGCCTAATATTACAAAAAAGGAAAATAATGAATGTAGGTGAAGCTGTGGGAAAATCAGAACACTGATGCATTGTTGGTGGAGCTGTGAACTGATCCAAACATTCTGGAGAGCAGTCTGGAATTAAGCCCAAATGGCTATAAAGCTCTGCATACCCTTTCGCCCAGCAATACCATTTTTGGGTCTTTCCCCCAAAGAGATCATAAAAAAGGGAAAACGACCCACATGTATATAAATATTTCTATCTGCTCTTTTTGTGGTGGCAAGGAATTGGAAATTGAGGCGTTGTCCATCAGTCAGGGAATGGCTGAACAAGTTGTGGTATATGAATGTAATGGAATTCTATTGTGCTTTAAGAAACAATGAGCAGATGGAGTTCAGAGAAACCTGGAAGGACTTGCATGAACTGATGATGAGTGAGATGAACAGAACCAGAAGAACATTGTACACAGTATCATCAACATTGTGTGTTGATCTATTGTGATGGACTGGATACTTTTCACCAATGCAATGGTACAGAAGAGTTCCAGGGGACTCATAATGGAAGGGATCTCCAAATCCAGAAAAAAAAAAAAAACAAAACTGTGGAATAGAGATGTTGATTGAACCATACTCCTTCTTTTGCTTTTGGTGTTGTTGTTTTTCTATTTTGAGGTTTTTTGTTATTGCTCTGATTCTTCTCTTATAACATGACTGATGCAGAAATATGTTTAACGTTATGTGTGTGTGTGTGTATATATATATATATATATATATATATATATATATGTATAACTTATGTCAGATTACCTGCTCTCTGGGGGAGGGGACAGGGAGGGGAGGGAGAAAAATCTGAAATTGGAAAGCGTGTATAAGCAAATGTTGAGAACTGTTTTTGCATGGAACTGGAAAAAAATAAAATACTTTTATCAGAAAAAAAAAAAGAATGACTGAGCAAATAACTAATTTTGACTATTATAAAAACCCAAATTATAAAGGACATATGAAGAAAGATACTATGTCCAGAGAAAGAACTGATAAATAGAATTATGTATTGAATAATTTTACACATGTCTGTCTAATGTTAGCTATCTCTTAGGTGGGGGGCAGAGACGAAAAAGGGGGAAAAGGAAATTTACATGATAACTTTGTGTATTTAAAAGGAATAGCAAGTTGTACATAATAGATTTACAGTTTCTTGTGCAAAAAACCCCAAACAAACAAACAAAAAAGAAATAACAAATGAGACTAGAGTTTGCTAAAATAAGGCTGTGTTTCTTTTTATCTTTCTGGACTAGTTATAAATATATACTTCATTCCTTACCCTGAACATATTCCATTAATTGAAAAATAATTTTACCAAATTCTGTTTTCTATGGTTATATAAGATGCTAAACACTTGTGCTATCATGGGTAAATTCACAGTAAGACATATTTCAAGATCCTGAATTGCCAGAAACACTTAAACTATCACAATTCACCTTTATAAAGTGTTTAACACATTTCCTGGCATATATCAGACATTTAATAATTACTTTTTCCTTTCCTCTTCCCCTCCCTCCATTCTCTTGTCTCAGAAACATAAACATTCTTTTCTCCTAAGAAGTGAAATACATGTTTTGGAGATCTTAACAGATGCTAAATAATAATAATTCTAACAGTATATGGATGATTTTTAAGATCATTGTCATAGAAACTGCCTTATGGTCTACATTAAACTTATTGGATTGAAGGAATTCTGAGATTTACTTCATTGCCAGGAGGAGATAGATGAATAGATAAATAGACAAACAGACAAATAGATTAGATAAATAGATAGAGTGAGAGAAAGAGAGACAAAGAGAGACAGAGATAGAGAGACAGAGAGATGGGAGAGAGAGAGACACAGACAGTGATAGACAAGACAGGCAGAAACGCAGAGAAATCATAATCATCAAGTAATCAAAATGGCACAAATTCTAATTCTTATTTTTTGTATGCTATTCCTAAAACCTATCCTTGCTCCAAATTTCCCTAGTTTTATTTATCACTCCACTATCCTTCTAGTCAGTCATGTTCACTACCCTGGATTTTTTATTCTCCCTCATTCTCCACATCTAATCAGTTTCCAAGGCTTACTGATCCTATCACCAAGATAAATCTCCTATTACCTCATGAACCATGTCATATTGTTTTCAAAATGATTCTGAGTTTGAGCTATTATCCACTGCCTTAATTCAGGCTTCTATCACCTCTCATATGGTCTAATGCAATAGCCCACTAATTAGTATCCTTACTTCCAGTCTTTACCACTCCCCAATTCATCCTCCGTATAGCTACCAAGTTGATAAATATAAAATACAAATTTAACCATTGTTTCCTTACTCAGGAATCTTAAATAGTAGCCTATTTCCTTCAGACTATAATGGAATTTATTCTACTTAACATTAAAAGCAATCAATAAACAATGATTTCTCCACCAGCCTTTCCAGTCTTATTTGATTTTCTGTTTCAGTTAAACTGACTGCCCAGAAGCATCCTGTATGTTTTATTCTATGTCTCACCTCTGTGCTTTTGCTTAAGTACACTTTATGTCCAGAATGTGCTCCACATCCTTCATAGAATCCTTCAAATTTTCCCTAAGTCGATACCTCTATGTCCCCTTTTTTGATCCCCCAATTACATTTTATTTTATGTATACTTTTATATATATTTACTTGAGTATGGTATGTCTCCCAGTAGTATGCAAGCCTCTTGAGGGCAAGAATAGTTTCATTTTTGCCTTATTGTCTCCACCACCTACTATAGTGCCTTGCCCAAATACTTAATGAATATTGAATTTAATTTTCCACAAGAAACCAGAAAATTCAGTAAGCCCAACAAAGGGAGTAATGGAATAACATGGAAGGAATATCCTTAAACAGCTTTATTATGTAAATATACTTAAATAATGATTCTTGTCCTCAAAGTGAATTGTGAAACTTAAAAAGCTTACATATGGGACACAGTTATTCAGTATGTTAATAACTGCCATATCAGCAAGATGAAAAGACAAGGAATGCTATCACTCCAAATTGCAAGTGTGAGAACACCAAAGGACAGACTTGAAGGCTCTAGTCATACTTTAAACCTGACTATCATCCTCTCTGCAGTTGTCATCTGGCAATGCCTCCACTTGTTAGTTTCAAGTATATAAACTATTCTGAAGTTTTCATGCAGTGATCATTTCTAAAATGTTTCAACAGTTTACATGTAGCACATTTGAATTCTGGGTTTTTTTCTCCTAAACCTCATATGCACTCTAATTTGAGTTCACAGAGCAAGGCTATAATATATATCCTCTTGGGAGTTTAGGAGTGACAAAGGAAGAACTCAAAGCTCATTGAGAAATGTTTCCCACTCCCCCTTATATATGGTATAATTTTTTTTTTCTGTTGGGTTCATTTTAGGTCCCTGAATCTACTTTTTTCATTTCTTTCAGACTGCCCTTGTCTCCTGTAAGGGGCTAAAATTCTAGCTATAATGTCTAAAATTTAATGAGTGATTGCCTTAAAATAGAAAATGTAGAGCACCAATCTTTGGGCATTCGGTATTTAGTAAAGTATATTAGGGGTTAGTAAAGAGAAACACATGGATTAAGTATGAAATTTTCTTGCTCTCTCTATCCTGGCTGTCTCTTACTTCCCAGTCAAAGTCTCCAACCGAAAGGCCTGCTTGATCCTCAGCTTCTCCCAGAAGCCTTATGAAAAACTGGAAACAGGGCTGTCCACACACACATCTCCAAGCTAATTGGCTGGTAGCTCTGATTGACAGGTCCCACAGGTGGTTCTATAGATGTAACTTCCGGATGCTGAAGTCACATGGTTTCTAAATCACATGCTTTCTCCTCATGGCAGAGCTTCCCTGCAATATCTCTCCCAGCAGGGGGTGTCATTCCAATTCTCACACTCCCAGTGTAGGTAGTGCCAGAATAATGATGGAAAATCCAAAATCCTTTGAATGCCTTGAAATTTACAAGGTATACTCTAGTCACATAGGACAGATGATCTCTGAGCCCAAAGCACTATTTCGCTCCCATTTCTCAAATGGTTTCTTATCATGGCTTTGGATAGTGTGTCCTTTCCTAGCTCTCTGCTTTAATATTAACTCAATGATTTTATACAGTCCCCAGAGAATGTAACCAATTGCCTTGACCAATCCAAGCACTCTGCCACACTTGCATATGTGTCAAGGCCTTTTTTATACTCACTGATCAACTGAAATATATTCTCACTTCATAAGCATATCAAGAATAAGTCAAGTGGAGTAATTTCAACCCTAGCCTTATATAAACTCAATCTATTTTTGGTATAGTGGAGAGATTATTATTCAGGTCATAAGACCTGAATTGTGACCTTAAATAAGTACTTAATGCTACTAGATGGACATCAGTTTCTTCATCTTAAAAAAAAGATGAGACTACAGGGCCACTGTGATCTCTTCTAGCTCTCTCTCTCTCTCTCTCTCTCTCTCTCTCTCTCTCTCTCTCTCTCTCCCTCTGACCCTCTCCAGCTCTCTGTCTCTCTGTCTCTCATCTTATGGTGCTATTTCTAGTTTAGACTTGGTGTTAAAGCTCATTCCGCATCCCCACTTCATTTTTCCTCAAGTGGGAAATGAGCCACAAAATATAAAACTAAGGGATTTCAAAGTTCCCTGTGCTAGGAAAAAAATTGGCATTCCTTTTTTTCCCCTCTGTGTGGTCATTACTAACACTGAAAATCTGGGACAGTTATTTAGCACATATCTTATGAGAGTTTATATTGTTAAATTTATAAAGATTATCAAGATAAAGAAAAGTTTATTTAAACCCAACAAAAGTGTTTTATCTTTGACAAGTTCAGGATAACTTAATAGAAATATTTTTAAGATACTATTCATAAATGGGTCAGTAAGGGAATGAATAAATGAAAACTACATGCCTTCTAGAAATCAGGCATTTTTGTAAAATTCACTATTTTTAATGATTTTAAGACCACTGGTAAAGAGACAGTGAGTGTCCTGACCTGAATTTTGGGAAGATAATTTCCTATCATCATTCCAATGATCCTTCATAGCAATCCATTCTTTTCCATTTTATCCAATGAAACCAGGAATGGGCCTCTTTAAGCCAAAGCACACAAAGAGACTATTAACTGATGCTGCAGAATAGCATCTAATTTAATAGGGAAGTGACAATCTGTTTGAATAAAAGAGGAAGCAACCCAGAAAGGGAATCAAAATGAATTTTTCCCCAAGTAAGTTTCTGACAATCATTTGTGATTTTCATTCTGACTCAACATTTTCAGGTTTAACACTTAACATGGAAAAGCAACATTGACAGCTACTCATACATGTGCACACACAGAGACATATAGCAAAATAATTTATAATTATTGGGATGTATGGAAATTACAGAAAAAATTATCTCACCAAGTTTACTACCTACCTACTTCTTCAGGGTTTTTTTAAAACTCATTTAAGACATCAAATAGATTTAGAAAATCTTATAAAGTTTACCAAGCTTACCTGATATGAACTTTCAACCTTTTTGAGATTCTCTCAAACACAGCTATTACTGTGTCACCCACTGTAAAAAGATAATATACTTTAAGAAGTTTTATTGATTCACTACTAGCTGTCAAAAAGTTCATTAATCATTTTATATAACTCTTTTGTGGACTTCTTTTCTTTCATTCTGCATTGGGGACCCCCTGGTGTTATGTGGTCAAACAGAAGAATCTTGTACGTTGTTTCCCTGGACTGAGAACTTGAATCAATTTCCAATTACTAGAAATCATAATCTCTTAAAAATCTTCTCCCCAAATCCTTTACTCTCTTACTACCAAAAATATAAAGCCCTGCTCCTCTTCAATTACACTAGGGAATGAGAGAATGTCATCTACTCAATACTTGCAATACTGGAAAAACAAATATTAAGCAATAACTTTGGAAAGCCCAAGTCTCTTTTGAAACAGAACTTTTTAAAAGAATTGTTTGATCATAAATTTATAGCTAGAAAAGATCATTGAGGTTGTCTTTCCATTTCCTTCCTTTTATAGTTGAAGATGTTGAGGCCCAAGTATATTAAATGATAACTCTCTAAGACCTTCACATAGATTCAAGTTCACATAGGTCATAAGTGACAGAACCAAGATTTGAATTCAGGACTTTTGTCTCTAAATACAACACTCCTTCTTTGCTACAAAACAAAACAAAATAAAAACAAAGAAACCAATTCTTTAGAAAAGCAAGCATTGTTATAGTAATAAAATATCATTTAAAAATCAGCATAAAACACATCAAACCAAATTACTATATCAAAGCTCCTCTCCCTGTGATCCTGATTCCCAATTCCTATGAACTAGAACTATAAGCTCTGATTCATTGCCCAGCAATACAACTAAGGAACAGAAAGGGCACACAACTTGGCCATGGATGAATAAGTCACCAAAATATATGCAATGTATTCTCCTTTTCAGCAAGTATTATATCATGTATTGTATTTGTATTCTTAGCACCTAGCACAGTACATATAGGAACATATGTTGACTGTATCTGAGACTTTATTGACATAGAGTTAATGTTATTCATAAAGAAGGTCTTAGAGAGTTATCTTTAACACTGACAAGTTAAATGACTTCTCCAGGGTCACAGAACAAGTAATATCTCAGACAAGACTTGAAATTATGGCTTCTGGGCTTTGAGGCCAGCTAGCTATATACTATGGTAGGCTGACAAAACTTATCAGCTTCCCCCCCCCAAAAAAAAAATCCAAATATCCTCTCTTTTCTATTTCAAGGAACAACTGTCATATCACTGTTACATAAACTGTCAAGGGCACCACTTCTTTCCCAGTCATCTAGGCCACCGGATGTCATCCTTACTGATATACACCTCACATATCTAATCTGTTGATAAGTCTTATCCTTTCTATCTCCACAACATCTCCATATATGGACCATCCTTCCCACTCACATAGCTGCTACCACTTTGGTTTAGGATATCATCACCTCATACTTGAACTATTGCAATAAGTTTCTGGTCAGTTTCACTGCTTCAAATTTATCCCTATTGTAGGCCATCCTTTTCTCTGCTGCCAAAATAATTAGGTTTTATTAAGCTACATTTAAAACACAGGTAACTCCCTAATAAATTAACTACAGTAACTCCCTATTAACTGTAAAATCAAATGGAAAACCATTTGTTTGGATTTTTATTTCTTTTATAAAAAGATTTTATTTTTCCCCAATTATGTGTTAATATTTTCAAAACTTTTTTTTAAAGTTTTGCGTTCCACATTTTAACCCTCCCTCTCCCACCCTCCACGGGAAAATAAGCAATCTGATATAGATTATACATGTGAAAAAATGCAAAACACTTCCCATTATTAATTTAATTTTGTAGAAGACAAACAAAAGAGAAAGGAAGAAAAATAAAGCCAAAAGTAGTATTCTCTGGTCTGTATTCCGGCAATTTCAATTCTTTCTTTGGAGGCAGAAGGCATGTTTCATCATGAGTCTTGTGGAATTGTCTTAGATCATTGTATTTACTGAGAATAGCCAAGTATTCACAGGTCTTCATTGTACAATATTGCTGTTACTGTGTACAGTGTTCTAAGGTTCTGTTCAGTTTACTTTGTATCAGTTCATGTAAGTCTTTCCAGATTTTTTCTGAAATCATCTTGCCTGTTATTTCTTATTGAACAATACTATTCCATCACAATCATACACCCCAACTTGTTTGGTCATTCCTCAATTGATGGGCTGTTTGCATTTTTAGAGATTTCACAACCTGGTCCTTTCCTACTCTAATAGTCATCATCAACTTTACTCCCCTCCATTTATTCTATGATGTAGCAACACTGGCCTTCTCTTTTCCATTTACGACCACATTCCAACTCCTTACTGTGACTTTTCACTGTTTCCACATGCCTGGAAGGCTCTCTCACCTCACTTCCCCTACGTGGCTTCCTTGGCATCCTTCAAAAATCAACTTAAATTCCATTTTTTTACAAGAGGTCCTTCACTTCTAGCCCTTTTCCTCTGAAATTATGTACCATTAAAATGTTAAATATCTTGTATATACACAGTTGTTTACCTATTGTATCTCCCAGAAGATTAGGATCTCAAGAGCAGGGACCATATTTTTGCTATTGTTTAAGCATTGCTTGGTAAAGTTCCAGGATTATAGGAAGTGTTTATCAGATGCTTTCTGAATGTCTGCTTTTCATGGTAAGTGATTTATACATGATTGTTTGATTAACATCTCCAGAGTGCCACAGTTACAATAGTTCACAAACCCTTATGTCTGAGTTGCCACATCAAACCCAAAGTTTTTCTATAACAGGAAGGAGGACAAAATGCAATAACTGTACCAAAGAATAATATTGCCCAAGATGATGGCCACATCATTCAAATCCTCAGGCTTGAATAGAATGTAGTCAGGGGGTTTTCATGCCCTTATGCCATTTTTCTTTCTCCTCAACTTCCATCTTCCCTTCATGATCTGTCTTGATTCTAAAAAAATTTCCATGGTCCATATCATATCCTTTTACCAAACGTCACACTCTTTCCCAGAGATGCTCTAGAGAAGGACAAAGTATATAGTTTGAAAGTAATAAAAATGGGATTTATGAATACTTCTTAATGGAGTTAAAGGCAGTGAGGTGGTGCAATGATTAGAGAGCTGCACTTGGAATTAGGAAGAACTGAGTTCAAATCTGGACTCACACTTATTAGTTATGTGATGCTGGCCAAATCATTTAAGCCCTGTCTGCTCCAGTTTTCTTGACTGTAAAATGGGAATAAAAATGGTACCTTCTTCTAAGGGTTGTTGTGAAGGTCAAATGGGATGACATTTGTAAAGTACTTATCAGGAGCAGCTAGGTGGCACAGTGGATAAAGCACTGTCCCTGTATTCAGGAGGACCTGGGTTCAAATCTGGCATCAGGCATTTGTCACTTACTAGCTATGTGAAGGTGGGCAAATCACTTAGCCCTCATTTTCCTGTGCCCCTCCTCCCCTAAAAAATGCTTATCACAGCATCTGGCACTGTGTAGTGTACATAATAGGTGCATGATAAATGCTTGTTTTTTCCTTCCATAGATGGCAATTAGATAAGAGAAGGCTGAGAAGTAATTCAATAACCACATTCACTTATAGGAAGCATTATCAAAGGGAAGAGAATAATAATAATAATCTAAAACACAAATAAACAGGTATGGGCCCACTTTTTGCTGGTCTTCCTTTCTTGCTCTAACTTTCCCTCATCTCTCTTAAAATGCAGTGTTCCGGGGCAGCTAGGTGGCACAGTGGATAGAGCACTGGACCTGGATTCAGGAGGACCTGAGTTCAAATCCAGCCTCAGACACTTAACACTTACTAGCTGTATGACCCTGGGCAAGTCACTTAACCCCAATTGCCTCACCAAAAACAAAATGCAGTGTTCCTAAACAAGACACCATAGTAAGGGTTTAACAAGCTCTGAAGTCTTTCTTGCAGAGCCTTAACAAATGGACCAAGTATGTAGTTCACCATGGGATGCACAGGAAGAGTATTTTGAGGCCTTCTCCAGCTGTACATATTTCTAAACCCTTTCCTCCATATAAAACAATGCTAATGAAATGGTATGATCATCAAAGAGATGCTGCATAAAACATATGATTATAATTTTTCTGGGTTCAAAAAAGTCTCCAAATTCTTAATATCATAGTTCATAAAAAGGTATAAAGATGGCATTTGAGGCTTATCCAAGAAAATAAGCTATATAGATTGAGCTGCACTTGAGAATTATTTATTTATATCAAGATTTTTTTTTTAATCTTGAAAATAAATCATGGACCTCAAAGGATACTGAACAGCTGGTATCTTCTCTGAGAAATGGCCATGTTTCTAAAAGTTATAGTTGAAGAGACCTCAAATAAAATATGGCCCAAGGGATCATTTCTGTTACTGGGACGATGGATAATGCATAGTCAGTGTACAGGCCTGACACAAAAGATTAGAAATAAAGTACGACCTGCTTAAATCTGAACCTTTCTCAATATATCTGGAGACACTGCAACCTTGTTCATCTATAATTTAGAAAAATGCCCCCAAATTATTTTTGTGATATGTTTGACAGACCAGAAAATAAGCAAAGAGGAAGGCTATGTGTCCAGATGCTCAGAGAAATAGAATGAACCTAAAAATGATATAAAATACTGTTTATATCTCTGGTGACCTCTTCTTCAGATTTTAAAGACATTGGCTCATAGAACACGCAGAGAGATTGCAGCATTCAGGCACTTGTCTTCTCTCAGGGAAGGGGAAGGGAATACAAATATAGTACCTAATATAAGCCAGGCACTGTGCTAAGCACTTTACTAATATTTTATCTAATCTTTCAGATTCTCTCTACTTTGTGACAGAAAAAATGAATGGATAAGGGAACTCTGAGGTCATCTAATGATCAGATGCATAAATACTTCATTTCACATTTGGGGAACCTCAGAGCCAAGGAGGTTAAGTGATCTGTACAAGGTCACACAGCTAAGTGATGGAGAGAGGACTTGGAAACATATCTTCTCAAACACACATGACATCTCCACAACCAAATTATTATATTTTTAATATGTTATATTGATTGAAGTGATTTTAAAACTGAAATGATTAGTTTCTAAAATATGTTGGTTGGTTATTATGTCCTAATTTTGCTTCAGGAGCTGAAGTAAAGGCATAGAAACAAGGCGCTTCCTTGTAGAAAAGTAATTCATATCTTTTGTGGTGTCATCTATTCCTCTAGCAGTCCCCTGTAGCTTATAGAATATTCATATTTGATGGAGATACTAAATTTCCATTAGAGGTTAGTGAACAGAGCAGCTTGGTGGCGCAGTGGATAAAGCACCAGCCCTGGATTCAGGAGGACCTGAGTTAAAAACCAGCCTGAGACACTTGACACTTACCAGCTGTGTGACCCCGAGCAAGTCACTTAACCCTCATTGCCCCACAAAAAAAAAAAGAAGTTAGTGAATAGGGGCATCTAGGTGGCCCAGTGGATAAAGTACCAGCCTAGGATTTAGTAGTACCTGAGTTCAAATCTGGCCTCAGGCACTTGAACCTTACTACCCATGTGACTCAAGGTAAGTCACTTAACCTCCATTACCCTGTCAAAAAAAAGAAGTTAGTGAATACACACACAAACATATATGCATGTAGGTAGGTAGATAGGTAGGTAGGTATGTAATTGTAGGTTGGTAGGTAGGTAAGTATATTTTGCTGTCCAAGTTTATTGTCCTCCTAAAATGAACCCATAAACCACAAATTAAGAACCTCGGTCTAAATTTAGTTCATGTCTTCATGGCTTACAAGTGAATGATGGACAAAAGCCATCAGATATAGTAGAATGTCATTATAATATATTCCATCATAATATGGTCCCAAGTAGAAAATGACTTCTAGCTCATCCCCTCTGCTGTGAACTTCTGAATCTGTGGTTTGGAAACAAAGTTTCTGATTGCCATGGAATTCTGTAGTGGCTATTGGACACCATGTTGTCAGTGAGACCATCAATCTAGGATACTCACTATTCTTAATTAGCTCCAATTACTCTGTGCCAGTCAGTTCCTTCTGTCTTTTTGTCTCTTGGGGATTAGGGGCAAACCACAATTAAGGCTCTCCTTAAACATACAAACCACAAAACTAACACATGCATTTTATACTTTGCGTTTGGTGAAAATTGTGCTATCAGTCATTCACCATCAGTTTCTCACACTTACATGAAGTAGTGAATTTCTTTTCACTAGAAATCTTTTTATAATTCATTTTTTTAAAAAATCTAAATGGTTTCTCACCTCCTCCCAACATTGAGAAAGCAAGAAAAAGATAATTCATTATAAACATAGAGTTAAGCAAAATAACTTCTCACATTACCTGTGTCAAATATATTTAGATACATATATACACATATATGTATATGTTTATGTATACATATGCACACATGCCTCAATCCACACGTTAGGCCAACCACCAGGCTATCTGGGAATGGATAACAATGCTTTACCATAATTCCCATGAAGTTGTGGTTGGCTGTTGCTTCACTGGAATTCTTCTAACAAAATCTATATTCACTTGGTAGAAATGGTATATACATCATGTTGAATTAGTAAATCTTCAATCTGAAGCATTGTTCAATGAAATGTATACTGACCTCAGAAGAACTAACTTCATATTCTATATTTACTTCTTACAAGATGATTTTGGGTCAAGTACTTAATATTTCTGGAAGCAGATCACAAATAACAATAATACCTCCCATTTTTACATAGTCCTAAGGTTTGTATGATACTTTCTTCCATGAATGTAAAGTTGATAGTACAAGTATTATTTTTTCTAATTTATACATTTAAGAAAACTGAAGTTGCAGAAAGTGATATTTATAGAGATTGTTATATGACTTTTCCTCAGTCACAGAGATGCTACTTTCTATAGATGGGGATTCCTTACTTTTTTTTTTTTGTCTTGAGACCATTTCATATAATCAAAGATGTAGAAATGAAAGGGCTTACAAGAAGCCAACGAGTCCAGTCTCCTCACTTTACAAATAATCTGATATTCAAGAAAATTAAATGACTTTTTGAAAGTCATACAGTTAATTAGAGTAAAATAATAAGGGGAAGTGAAATCTTTTTATAATGTCCTGGTTGTTTTATGATTGCATGCCTTTCCCAACTTCCTCTTTTCTAGGGAATTGAAATATGTGACTTTTGGATGGTCACTTGGTCATCACCACCAGAAAGAAGGATTCTTGGATTGGGGGATTGGGGTAGAGGAGATATCCTTTCTAAAACAAGCCAAGAAATGTTGTTGAGAAGTACACCCTAGTGGGGCAGCTAGGTGGCACTGGCCTTGGAGTCAGGACGACCTCTTTCAAATCCGGCCTCTGACATTTGACAATTACTAGCTGTGTAACCCTGTGCAAATCACTTAACCCCAATTGCCTCACAAAAAAAGAAGTACACCCTGTTAAGGAATGTTGAGGTCCCATATTTGGGATTCAAGACAGGTACCAGGCAGTCCACCCCAAATTGAGAAACTGCTTGTACAGTAAGGGCACTTGTAGATAAGCAGACCCTCCTATCTTCATGCTATAGCTGTTCCCAAGGGAAAAGAATGCTGCTTTTGCCATTGCCTTCCTCCTCCCCTTTGGGAACAGTTTTTCCCAATTCCTAACTTTATTGTACCCTTCTCATGCCACTCCCCTTTGGGAGGAGATTTCTTCTCCCCTCTTTGGTTTTTTTTTTCTCTTTTACTTTTTTTTTTCTTTGCCTTTTGTGGGGTGTGGTAAAAAGTTTTTTAACAGTCAGTTAGTGAATACGGAAAGACGCCAGTTTTTTTAAGGACCACCCTTTCGGGGAGGAGACCGACGGCCATGCATGGGCTACACACGCCAGCCCAGATGCTGAGCACTCCACTTCCGGGGTGCGATCTTAAAAGGCAAGGAGAGAATGGAAGTGGGATCTCTTGCCTGCTCTCCTGGTCAGATGACTGGCGCGACACACAGACAGACGAGGACTGGAGTTGGACGCAGCCCGGCTCGCTGTTAGCAGCACATGCTTGACTCAGTCTCTCTCTCTCTACTCAAAGGTGGACTTGGGCTTTTGGTGAGTTTTATACAGAATATAGACTAAGCTTAGACTTAAGACTATTTGTTTTGTATTTCTACTTTCCTATCCCTATAATCAACATCACCTGGTAACTACCACACAATAAAAGCTCTAACTATAGACCAGAAGTTTCTTCCATTTACTAGTCTGGGAGATAAATTAAGGGAAAGAGTAAAGAGGGGAAATTAATGCTCTAGTATCCAATTTTAAATCTTACAGGGGCAACAAGGGTCAAGTCACTTGTCCAAGGTCACACAGCTAGTAAGTGTAAAGTGGCTGAGGCAGTACCTGAACTCAGGTACTCCTGAATCCAGGGCAGGTGCTTTATCCACTTCATCACCTAGCTGCCCCTCTCCTCCCCTCTTTGTTGTACTGTTATAAATATGCAAACTTCTGTATGGATTGTGAGCTTTGCTCTGGCTTTGGGTTTCAAAATGCATGTTCATTTCTCTACTAATAAATCTAGTTTCAACTCAATGTCTCATGGACTTGTGATATGGTTTGTGGTTAACAGCTCCAATTATAAGTGATACCAGAAAATCTGAATTTCATATTTATCAGGCTCTTTGAGGTTTCTGAAATAAATTGCCATAGCAAGGGCAATAATCCAATTCTTATTCTAGCCTTTTTGTGACTGTTGTTGCTAGTTCTATGTCAGAGTAGGGCTTTTAGAAAATCCACTATTGCTTCAAGGAAATGGTCCTTGTGGTGTCCTTAAACTCAGCGGAGGTGGGTAGGCAGGATGAGGTCCTCTGATGGTATTTCAATTGGTGCCTAATTCTGTTGTATTGCATTTCCAAAAGTTTATTGTTAAGTTTCCATTTAGGTCTTTGTCTTTTGCTTTTGGTCCCTGAACCAGTTACTATTTTTTACTGCATTATGATCTATAAAGTGTGTATTGACAATTTCTTGCTTTTTTCATTTGTCTAAAATATATCTATGCCCTAGTATGTGGCCATTTTTTGTACAATTGGGTGGTACTGAAATATCTGTATATTCTTTTGCTATGCCATTTAGAAGATTCCATGAGTTTTTAACTCTAGTTTCTCAAGCAATATATTGTTTCATATTTTCCCGTTTTGTTTTTCTTTCTGTTAAATTTATCCAAAAAGGAGAGAGACATACTGAAGTCTCCTATCACTTGTGTTTTCCTGTCTATGTCATCTTGAGGCTCATATGATATTTTCTTTATGAATTTGGTTTCTGAGGCATTTAGAGCATATAAGTTTATTATTCATATTGGTTTGTTGTTTATGGTTCCTTTCAGTATAATATAATTTTACTCATTTATCCCTTTTTTATTTTTGAATGTTTATTTTTGTCCTGTCCAGATTGCAAATCCTCCTTTTATATGTTCACTTGATACATAGTAATGTGTTATCCCCTGTTTTATTTTGTATATGTCTTTGCTTTTTAAAAATACATTTCTTATAAACACATTAAATGGTTTTGTTTTCTTATACAATCTGTTACATTTTTAAATTTTAATTTTTAAATTTTTAAATTTTTAAATTTTTAAATTTTTAAATTTTTAAATTTTTAAATTTTATTTGATCACTTAATCCATTTACACATAAAATCATGATAATTATGTTTATATTTTCTTCCATCTGTCTCTAATATTGGGTGCTTTTTTCAAGTTTGATTTTCCCTGCTATAAACATAGTATTGTTACTTTAATTACTTTACCTTAATCTTTTTTTTTTAATGGGGACCTTGTTCCCACCTTCTTTCCCTCACCTTTTATCCCTTTATCCTATTGATCCCATTTGGATTTTACTTATTAGTTCTTTTTTCTCACTTGATTTTATCTGATCATATGGCTTCTTTTTATTCTCAGTTCAGTTCCTCCTTCCTGTATTTCCCTCCAACTAATTCTGTTCCTTAATTTTTAAAAATTATTTTACCCCTTTCCAAAAAGGATTTATGTTTTTTCATTACACACCTTCTCTTTGCTGACTACAATATACTTTAATTATTTTAATCATTACTCCCATAATCATCTGCTTTCTCTCTTTACTCTGTATTCCGTATGCATCAAAGTTTCCTAGATCCTACCTTCTAGGCAGTTATTGCTGCTGCCTTATATAAGTCATCATGTCTTGCTGTGCAGGACATGAATTCTGCTCCAGTCATTCTCAGTTCTCTTTTAAACCACTGAGTAATAGTGTGTTATGGTTCCATATTTTCCTCAAATTTCACAGGGTCATCTTATCAAATATTTAATAATTTTCCATTGTTTTGAAGAATTTATTAAGATACCTGAGCTCACTTACTAGATCTGGAGCCCACATTTCTTTCTGTTATTACTGTTTTTCCAATTCATTTATCTGTTTATATTCAAGGTCTTTGAATTCTTATTCATACTGAAATCCTTCATATTTTCAGTCCTTTACAACACTCCCCCCTTATTTTCCCTATTACTCACTTTATGACTCCCTCCCCTCTGATGGTAAATTTCTTGAAATTAAATATTAAAGCATCGCAGTCTTCTTCTATGATGGGCAAGTCATTGCATCAGCCTAAGTCTTTGTTGTAACTGATTTTGGGGTGATCAAAACTTACTGCGACTGGATGCTGTGCTTTTTATTTTAGTGGAATATGGCTCAATCTCTCACCTGCTGTATTTCTTGTCCAGGTGAAGTGTCCCATTCCCTCTATTCCTTAGTTCTCTTGTTTAGTATTAGGTCAGAGAACTGCTCCAACCATACTAGCGAATTATGTACTCTGACACCAGAATTTTCAAGTTTTGCAGATTTCATTCTACAGTGTTAGAGCCCCTGGCTGCCCTGCAGCCTCAAGCAGAGAACTGTGTAGCACTGAAAAGATAAAGTACGGATTGGGCTGTAGGGGTGACTTTTGACTTAAGCCCATGCAAGGTCCTTGATTCTGCTAGTATAAAATCACTACCAGGATCATGGGAATTTAGGGAGGGATGCCAAATGAACACAGGGTTAGGGAGTGTCAGGTCATGGGTTTTGAGGGTTTTTTGTTTTTGTTTTTTTCATCTGATCCTGGGAGTTCTAGATCATGGAGACAAATGAAGTAATTTTATCTTTGGTACATAATTTCTGTTTCAGAGAGATTTGAGACATTACAGGGATCCAAGAAAATATCTAGTCCTCTGTCATGTTGTTCATGTGGCCCAGAAGTCTTTGATAATTCACTTTTACAAGTTTGAGAATTGTAGTGTGGCATGTCCAAAAAAAAGATAATATGATTTTATACTCTATTAATAGTAGTATACTATCTAACTGAATGAGGTTATAATATATATGGATTATGTCCTGTTCTTCAGGAAGCATTTTAAGAAAGACTTTGACAATCTGAAATATGTCTAGAAGAGGGCAATCAGGAAGGTTAAAGGCTTTCAAATCAAATATGTTGTGTCAAAGGGGTATGTTCAAAATGACATGTTTTCCCCACCAGTAAGTCCAAGTCGCCTAAACTGAAACTACCCATGGAGTGCAGCCCATATCCTCAGTAGATCCTACTTCTTGCTTCACCTTTAGGTAGAACCAGAAAGGATACTGAGGGTGAGTTAGGAGCCCCTCCTTAATAGACATCTTCAAGCAGAACCTGGATGATCATTTGTCTTGAATGTTGTTGAAGATATTTTTCTTGAGAATGTTTGAACTATATAAACTGTGAGGTTCCACCCAATTTCAAAATTATGTGATTCCATGAATGGAATAATTAGCCTGAGGTCAGTTATTTGGGAAAATGGCTAAGTATTTATGTCACATCTTTATGTCACAGAAAGAAAGTGATATTCAACTTCGGTCTATTGGACCAAAGGAGACCATCTATGTGATGAACTTAGATTACAAGTTGTTAACTACAATCCAGTGTAATATATCTGATGTTGGACCAGAGGAGGAAATAGTGTCATTTAAGGGGTTCTTCAGTGATATTGTGAAACATAAAGATAGATGCAGTCCCAACCGATATCAATTAAATCACTGGTCCTTAACTTTCTTAGGTATTATTATCACTTCCCTTTCTTCCCTAACACAACTGCCTTGGGTTTTCTTCCCCATCTTTAGAAGTTATAGAGAATGTATATTATTACAGATATCACTGGTATATAGCATTTCGCTTCAAGTCCCCATTGGTTTCCTTTCTACATTCATTTCTGTAGAACTAGAAAGATACGTATATTTTTTTCTATTTACTCTATTATCTCTCTTCTTTCACCATATCCCTCTTCAAAAGGGATTTGCTTCTATCTGTCCCTTCCCCAAATCTTCCCTTCCTTTTTTTGCCCCTCTCTTTTGATCCCCTTCCCCATCTATTTTCCTGCAGGGTTAGATAGATTATTCCACCCAATTGAATGCTTATATTATTCCCTCCTTGAGCCAATTCAGATGAGATTGAGATCTTTGAGCCAATTCTGATGAGTGTTAGGCTCATTTGCTGCACAGATTAAATAGATTACTCCACCCAATTGGGTGTTTGTGTGTTAATCCCTCCTTGAGGCAACTATGATGACATTAAAGACTTTCAGCCTATTAAGATGAGTGTAAAATTCATTTACTTCCTGCTCCTCCCCCATTTCTTTCCCTACTCCACAAGCCCTTTCCTGTTTCTTTCATGTGGGATTTCACCCCATGCTACCTCTGCCCTTTCCCCTCCCCAGTGCATTCCCCTCATCCCTCAATTTATTCCTAAAGAAATCATCTTGGGGCAGCTAGGTGACACAGTGGACAAAGCATCCACCCTGCACTAAGGGGATCCCAGCCACAACCCAGCCTCAGACACAAGACAGTTACCTACTGCATGACCCCATGTATGTCCCCCAATTCCAATTTTTTTATGATCTCTAGGATCTTGTATTTGAAAGTCAAATTTGCCATTCAGTTCAGGTCTTTTCATCACAAATACTTTAAAGTCCTCTTTTTCAATGAAGTCCCATTTTTTCCTCTGAAAGATTACATTCAGTTTTGCTGCATACATGATTCTTCGTTGTAATCCCAATTCCTTAGCACTAAGGAATATCATATTCCATGCCCTCTAGTCCTTTAACGTAGAAGCTGCTAGATCTTGTGCTATCCTAACTCAGGCTCCAGAGTACATGAATTCTTTCATTTTGGCAACTTGCAATATTTTCTCCTTCACATGAGAAATCTGGAATTTGGCTATAATATTCCTAGGAGTTTTAGAAAGATATTCTTGACATTTTACTAGAGTAAGTGATTGAACCTCATAAAGAATTTAGAAACACATTTGTATCAGCTTAATTATTAGGTTAATGAATATTTATTAATATGGAAACTCTCAGACTGGATGACAGAGGACACCAAGTAGCACTTTCATTTTTCAAATGAAATTCCGGTATGGTTTGACTATTTAATCTCTCTTTCCAGCTATGTAATTCTTTCTGACTCTTGCATCCCTACAGTAATCACCTCACTTCTGTGGCTGTGTGATGCACCAAATCCTATGTAGTCATTGAGAACTTCCCTTAATAAGAGAGAGAACAAAGATCATATGAATTAATTGTCCATTTGACTAACTTCCTGCTGGGGTTATGTAAGAGATTAAATGCAAATTGACTGTACATTTACAAAGGTAGAATGATCCTTGAAGTGGATATTAAGATTGTTAAGTGTGATATTTTTATTACACTTTAGTCTTTTTCCCTCTGCCATGGAATATATCTCTGAAATTAGAATAGAATTCAATGAAAAATGTGATTTTCCTGAACATAGTCATTCTAAACACAATCACTCAGCAACACATTATACATAAAGTGAGGTCAATTCTAATGGTTTCAGTTCTCTGCTTCAAGAGTAAAGACCTGGTTTGATCTAGATAATTCTATGCAGCTTAAATAGCCTCCAAAGAAGAAATTGATGTTTCTCCCACATTACTGTACACTGAAGGTTTGTGGTAGAGAAGACTCTCCACTACATGAAATGTTGGCAATTCTGAGGGTTGAATGCTTATTTTCTTTCCCTTGTTCACTATTGTGGATCTAATTTGTTTAGGACTTTTTAAATGCAAATAACCCTTTCCAAATCCATCAAGCTCCCAAAGAAGTCATAGAACATTTTGTTGGAAAAGAAAGCTGACTTTGAATTGAAAAAATTCCAGGAAGTACCATGCTGATTTGGCTTGACAGCTCAATGATCGTTCTAAACCCAAGCTTAAAATGGCCGAGACAAAGGCTAGAACTGAACTGTTTTTCTTGAGAAGTTCGCTACTTCCATCTGGTGGAAGAGAATGTTTCAGAGGCTTAAAATGTAAAGATGGTAATAAAATAAGTTTTGCTTCCTAGATTTAACCTTCAACAGATCCCTACATGAAGCATTTGATAGCCAAATAACTGAATTTCATAAGGAAAAAGTACTTTTGAAATCATTCATCTCATTTGAATTGTTTTCTTTGTCTAATTGCAGTAGAATTTTACACAATATTTTATTTTCCCCAATTAACTGTAAAAATCATTTTAAACATTCATTGTGTGTGTTTTTCTAAATTTTGAGTTCCAAACTCTATCCTGCCTTCCCTCCTCTCTCTCCTGTGAAACAGTAAGTAATCTAGTATAGGTACCACAAAAGTACAACAGATTTTAGGAGAAAATAGGAAATATTCATTGTTTTCCATAATACATTTTTTTTAGTGAGGCAATTGGGGTTAAGTGACTTGCCCAGGGTCACACAGCTAGTAAGTGTGAAGTGTCTGAGGCCGGATTTGAACTGAGGTACTCCTGACTCCAGCGCCGGTGCTCTATCCACTGCGCCACCTAGCTGCCCTTATACATTTTTGATAAAAGAAATATTACACCTTAAAATTGTTGCATGGTTTTGAGGATCTTTGCCAAGTAACCTCCTTTTTTTCTGAACCTTACTTTTCTCATCTGTAAAATGGGTGAGTTTAATTAAATGATCTTTCACATCTTCTCTAATTTATGGAATAGGTTTGGGGAGAGAGAAATCAGAGGATGTAGGTTTAAATCCCAGGTCTGACTCATACTAACCCTCTGACCTTAAACAAGTTATTTAAACTTGTGCCTCAGTTAGCTGATCTATAAAATGCAGAGGCTGGTTAAATTGGCATCTCTGGTCCTTTTCAACTCTAGAGCCCTGATCCTATGATTCTGTCTCTTAAATCTCTTTTAAAACATAAAGGGAATAGGGAGCCAAGATGGCGGAGAGGAAGGAGCAAGCTGCCTGAGCTCTCCTTCTGTTCCCTCAAAAAGAACATTAAATCAAGCCTCTGGAAGGATTCTGAAACTACAGAACCTGCAAAGAGACAGAGAGACACAGTCTTCCAACCAGAGATAATTTAGAAGACTTCAGGAAAAGGTCACTCTGACTCGGGCGAAAGGGAGGCCCAGCGCAGGGCAGTAACCCAGCGCCGAGGCGGTCAGGGCAAGTCAGCAGGAGCTGCGGGCCACAGCCGAACAACTGAGGCCCCAGGAACCTGGCTCAAAAACCTGGTGGCCAAGAAAGACAGTGGAAAAACCTACCTGCACCAGCCAGGAGGGCAGGCTGCCAACTGTAGGGCCATGGACGGGACAGACAGGATTGGGCACCTGGCCGAGCACACTCAGACAGGAAGTGCAGGGGGGTGAACTGCACACACTATAAAGGCCTCAGAGTAAAAAGTCGGTCACAAAGCACCTATAACCCTGCACAAGTAGCCCCAAACAGGGACCCTGGTGCCCCCAGAGCAGACCTCAACTTAAAAAATAAATAAATAAGTTGCAATAACGAGTAAGAAGCAAAAAAGAACCCTCTCCATTGAGAGCTTCTGTATCAATGGGGAAGAAGCCAACACAAACTCAGATAAGGACAATACCCTCTAATTGCCTACATCTGAAGCCTCACGAGGGAAGGTGAATTGGTCTCAAGAAAAAAAAAAAAAGCCTCCCTGGAGGAGCTCAAAAAGGATTTTAAAAATCAACTGAGAGAGGTAGAAGAAAAAATGGGGAGAGAAATGAAAGCAAAAGAAGAAAACTATGAAAAAAGAATCAGCAGCTTGGAAAAGGAAGCACAAAGAATGACTGGCCAAATGGGAAAAAAGTGCATAATTTCAGTGAAGAAAACAATGCCTTAAAAAATTCATTTGGCCAAATGGAAAAAAAGGTGCATAATTCCATTGAAGAAAATAATGCCTTAAAAAATTCATCTGGCCAAATGGAAAAAAAAAAGGTGCATACTCTCATTGAAGAAAACAATGCCTTAAAAATTAAATTGGACAGTTGAAAGATAAGCAATCTATGAGACACCAGGAATCAGTCAAGCAGAATCAAAAGAATGAAAAAATAGAAGAAAATGTGAAATACCTCATTGGAAAGACAACTAATCTGGAAAACAGATCCAGGAGAGACAATTTGAGAATCTTTGGACAGCCTGAAAGCCATGACCAGAAAAAGAATCTAGACACCTATTCCAGAAAATTATTAAGGAGAACTACCCTGATATAGAATCAGAGGATAAAATCATCATTGAAAGAATCCACCGATCACCTCCTGAAAGAGACCCCAAAAGGAAAACCCCAAGGAATATTGTAGCCAAATTCCAGAATTATCAAATGAAGGAGAAAATACTCCAAGCAGCCAGAAAGAAGCAATTTAAATATCATGGAGCCACAGTCAGGATTGCTCAGGACTGGCAGCTTCAACATTAAAGGACCGCAAGGCTTGGAATATGATATTCCGGAAGGCAAAGGAGATTGGATTGCAGCCAAGAATCTATTACCCAGCAAAAATGTGCATTCTCTTTCAGGGGAAAAGAAGGACATTTAATGACATTGGGGACTTTCAATCTTTCCTGGTGAAAAGACCAGAACTGAATAGAAAATTCAATATTAACATACAAGACTCAAGAGAAGTTTAAAAGGGTAGAGGGAAAAAAAAATTTTTTTACCCAATTAGGTTAAACTGTTTATATCCCTACACGGGTAGATAATACTCATAATTCTTAAGAATTGTAAATGTATTTGAGCAGAGAGAAGGATTTTACACAGAGGGTATAAATATAAATTGTCTTTGATGTGATCATACAAAAAAAAATTAAGGGGTTAAAAAAGGAGTCTATGGTGAGGAGAGGAAAAGAGAAGTGGATTGGGATGAATTATATCATATGAAAAGGTGGGGGAAAAAAGCTATTACAATAGAGGGAGGGGCAGCTCAGTGGTGCAGTGGATAGAGCACCAGCCCTGGAGTCAGGAGGACCTGAGTTCAAATCCAGCCTCAGACACTTAACACTTCCTAGCTGTGTGACCCTGGGCAAGTCACTTAACCCCAATTGCCTCACTAAAAAAAAAAAAAAACCAAAAAAACAAACCCAAAAAACAAACAAACAAAAAAAACAATAGAGGGAAAAAAGGAGGGGTGAACATTTTTTCAACACTACTCTCATTAGATTTGATCCAAAGAGGGAACAACATATACATTCATTGGGATAAAGAAACATTGCTCATTCTTTAGGGAAGCAAAAGGGGAAGGGAAAAGGGGGGACTGATAGAAGGGAGGACAAAAGCAAGGGAGAAAAGGGTAAAGAATAGAAAGGGGGGTGATAAAAAGGGAGAGCAGATTGGGGGAGGCTGGGGTAAGAAGTAAAATGTTGGTGAGGAGGAATAGGGTGAAAGAAGGTGGGTGGGAAGTACAAAGGGGGTTAATAGAATGGAGAGGAATAGACAGTTAGTAATAATAACTGTGAATGTGAATGGGATCAATTCTGCTATAAAACGGAAACAAATTGCACAGTGGATTAAAAACCAGAATCCTACCATATGTTGTTTACAAAAAAACACAGTTGAAGCAGAGAGATACACACAGAGTAAAGGTAAAAGGCTGGAGCAGAATATATTATACTTCAGCTAAAGTATAAAAAAGCAGGGGTAGCAATAATTATCTCAGACAAAGCGCAGGCAAAAATAGATCTCATTAAAAGAGATAAGGAACAAAATTATATGTTACTTAAAGGTAATATAGATAATGAAGTAATATCAATATTAAATATGTATACACCAAGTGGTATAGTATCGAAGTTCTTAGAGGAAAAGTTAAATGAGCTACAAGAGGAATTAGACAGTAATACTATACTAGTGGGGGATCTGAATCTCCCCCTCTCAGAATTAGATAAATCTAGCCAAAAAATAAATAAGAAAGGAGTGAAAGAGGTGAAGAGAATAATGGAAAAGTTAGACATGATAGATGTCTGGAGAAAACTTAATGGGGATAGAGAGGAATATACCTTTTTCTCAGAAGTACATGGAACATTTTCAAAAATTGACCATGTATTAGGGCACAAAACATCATACTCAAATGTAGAAAGGCAGAAATAGTAAATGCATCCATCTCTGATCATGATGCAATAAAAATTACATGTAAGAAAGAGTCAGGGAAAAGTAGAATGAAAATCAATTGGAAACTAAATAATATCATTCTAAAGAATGAATGGGCCAAACAACAAATCATAGAAACAATCAATAACTATATCCAAGAGAATGACAATAATGAGACAACATACCAATATCTATGGGATGTAGCCAAAGCAATGCCTAGGGGAAAATTTATAGCTCTAAATGCTTACAGGAATACAAAAGAGAAAGAGGAGATTAATGAATTGGGCATGCAACTTAAAAAGCTAGAAAAAGAACAAATTAGAAATCCCCAATTAGATACTAAACTAGAGATCCTGAAAATAAAAGGAGAAATTAATATGATTGAAAGCAAAAACCCCTATAGAATTAATCAATAAAACTAAGAGCTGGTTTTGTGAAAAAAAAGCAATAAAACAGATAAAATATTGGTTAATTTGATTTAAAAAAAGAAAGAAGAAAACCAAATTACCAGTACCAAAAATGAAAAGGGTGATGTTACCACCACTGAAGTGGAAATTAAATCAATAATTAGGAATTATTTTGCCCAACTGGAGGCCAATAAATTTGACAATCTAAATGAAATGGATGAGTATTTACAAAAATACAAACTGCCCAGGTTAACTAAAGAGGAAATAAAATCCTTAAATAAACCCATATTAGAAAAAGAAATCTGACAAGCCATTAATGAACTCCCTAAGAAAAAATCCCCAGGGCCAGATGGGTTTACGGGTGAATTTTACCAAACATTTAAAGAACAATTTATTCCAATATTATACAAATTATTTGGAAAAATAGGTGAAGAAGGAGTTCTACCAAATTTATTTTATGACACAAATATGGTGGTGATACCAAAACCAGGCAAAGCAAAAACAGAGGAAGAAAATTATAGACCAATTTCCCTAATGAATATTGATGCTAAAATCTGAAATAAGATATTACCAAGGAGATTACAGCAAGTGATCACCAGGATGATACACTATGACCAGGTGGGATTTATACCAGGAATGCAGGGCTGGTGCAACATTAAGAAAACTATAAAAATAATCAACCACATTAATAATAAAACCAACCAAAATCATGTGATTTTCTCTTTAGATGCAGAGAAAGCTTTTGACAAAATACGGCACCCTTTCCTAATAAAAACACTAGAGAGTTTAGGAATAGGGGGAGCTTTCCTTAAAATAATAAACAATATCTACCTAAAACCATCAGCAAGCATTATATGCAATAGAGATAAATTAGAGGCCTTCCCAATAAGATCAGGGGTGAAATAGGGCTGTCCATTATTACCCCCATTATTTAATATTATACTAGAAAAGTTAGCTTTAGAAATAAGAGAAGAAAAAGGAATTAAAGGAATTAGAATAGGCAAGGAGGAAACAAAACTATCACTCTTTGTAGATGATATGATAGTATACTTAGAGAATCCTAGAGAATCAACTCAAAAATTACTTGAAACAATTAACAACTTTGGCCAAGTAGCAGGATATAAAAGAAATCCACATAAATCATCAGCATTTCTATCCATGACCAACAAAGTTCAGCAGCAAGAGATAGAAAGAGAAATTCCATTTAAATAATGTTAGATAATATGAAATACTTGGGAGTCTTCTTGCTAAGACAAACCTAGGAACCCTATGAACATAACTACCAAACACTCTTCACACAAATCTAATCAGATCTAAATAATTGGAAAGATATTAATTGCTCATAATTAGGCCGAGCTAATATAGTAAAAATGACAATTCTACCTAAATTAATTTACTTATTCAGTGCCATACCAATCAGACTACCTAAAAATTATTTTATAGAGCTAGAAAAAATAATAACAAAATTCATCTGGAAAAACAAAAAGTCAAGAATATCAAGGGAAATAATGAAAAAATTGCACAGGAAGATGGGTTAGCTGTACCAAATCTGGAGCTTTACTAAAGAGTGGCAGTCATCAAAACTGTCTGGTACTGGCTAAGAAATAGAGTGGAGGATCAATGGAATAGGCTAGGCACAGGAAACACAGTCATAAATAACACTATTAATGTAGTGTTTGATAAACCCAAAGACTCCAGCTTCTGGAATAGGAATTCAGTATTTGACAAAAACTGCTGGGAAAACTGGAAGATAGTATGGCAGAAATTAGGCATAGACCAACATCTTACAACGTATACTAAAATAAGGTCAAAATGGATACATGATTTAGACATAAGGGGTAATACCATAGGTAAATTTGGAGTGAAAAGAATAGTCTATCTTTGAGATCTTTGGAAAGGAGAACAGTTTATGACCAAACAAGAGATAGAGAATATTATGAAATGCAAAATGGATGATTTTGATTAAATTAAATTTAAAAGTTTTTGTACAAAAAGAAGCAATGCATTCAAAATTAGACGAGATGCAGAAAGCTGGGAAACAATTTTTATGGTCAGCACTTCTGATAAAAGCCTTATTTCTAAAATATATAGGGAACCAAATCAAATTTATAAGAATCCAAGTCATTCCCCAATTGAGAAATGGTCAAAGGATATGAACAGGCAGTTTTCTGATTAAGAAATCAAAGCTACCTATTCCCATATGAAAAAAATGCTCTAAATCACTATTGATTAGAGAAATGCAAATTAAAACAATTCTGAGGTACCACCTGACACCTATCAGATTGCCTAATATGAAAAGAAGAAAAATAATAAATGTTAGAGAAGCTGTCGAAAAATTGGAACATTGATGCATTGTTGGTGGATCTGTGAACTGATCCAAACATTCTGGAGAGCAATTTAGAATTATGACCAACGTGCTATAAAGCTGTGCATATCCTTTGACCCAGCAACAACACTTGTGGGTCTTTTTCCCAAAGAGATCATGGAAAAGGGAAAAGGACCCACATGTACAGAAATATTTATAGCTGCTCTTTATGTGTTGGCAAGGAATTGGAAGTTGAGGGGATGCCCATCTATTAGGAAATGGCTGGACAAATTGTGGTGTATGAATGTAATGGAATACTATTGTGCTGTAAGAAACAATGAATAGGAGGAGTTCAGAGAAACCCGGAGGGTTCTTCCATGCGCTGATGATGAGTGAGATGAGCAGGACCAGAAGAACATTGTACACAGTATCCTCAACATTGTGTGTTGATCTACTGTGATGGACTAGATCCTTCTCACCAATGCAATGGTACAGAAGATTTCCAGGGGACTCATGATGGGAGAGGATCTCCAAATCCAGAAAAAAAAAAGAATTGTGGAGTATAGATGCTGATGGACAAATACTATTTCTTTTGTTTTTGATCCTGTTGTTTTTCTATTTTGAGGTTTTTCCTCATTGCTCTGATTTTTCTCTTATAACAGGACTAATACAGAAATATGTTTAATGTTATATATATGTATGTGAATATATATCTGTATGTATATACATATATATATGTATATATGTGTATATGTATATGGCAACCATATATGGCAAGCAGGAATTAGATGTTTTGATTTGAAATACATATCTCCATACTCCATAGTCAAATCTAGAAGAAATGCCAATGGATATAAGGCTAAGCATAATTAAAGTTAGTTTAGATTCTCTCTGAAAATTTCACATTAAATGAATTTCTTGACATTATTGCCCTGGTGGCTATGCTGGTGTCTGTTTCAAGACTTCTCACCTGAAGTCTGAGTAAAATGTTTTGTCACAATCAGCCAAGATAGTTACTCTTTACATTCCTGGGAATTATTCTTTTTTATTCCTCAGTGGAAGCATTTTGTTTCTTGTAAAGGTTTATAGAATTTTTAAGTGATACAAGATTTGAATGTTTTCTAAAAACCCTAAATATATAATTGTCTTCTATTGTGAGGAATTCCTGGTGTTCTCATGCTTGTATAATGGATATATGATGACTTCTATTAAGAAAAATGGGATCAGGCTTCACTCTGATTAGAATCTGATAAAGTACCTTGCTACCAGTTGATATACCACTCTGAAGCATTTCAGGGAAAAATATGGATTTAATGTAGTTCTATCACTTTCCAATTTTGAAGAGTCTAAGTTTAAGTTACTTTTCTATTAATGATTCCAAAGATTTCTATTTCTCTTTTGATCCAACATGTGTTTTCATTGTGTTAGACTTTTTCAAGTGAATGAGTGACCAGAAATCTTCCACATCCTTTTTTAAAAAATTCTGTCTTGTCTTTAATTTCATTGTTTTCTTAAGTCCCTGTAGTAAGGTTTGTAACTAAAAGTGAGTTTTGTTACTTTTGTTACTTTGACTCCTTGTATGGATTTAATATTGGAACTTTCATTTTAATTTACTGATTACTAGAAACTATAATTTCTGAAATGATTTGGTTTTCCAGATTTCTTGTTGCTGTTGTCTTTAAATGAGATCATCTATACAATTATATCATGTACTAAATTGTGATGAAGTCTTGCAGAACTTTTCCACAGACCTCCAACATCTCTATGAAGTCACTTCTGCCATGTTGATATCTGATGCCTGTCTCTTGGTGTATTCCTTGAAAGTTCCACCATTCTTCTTATGGACAATGACTGTAACATTTGCTATATTGTTTTGTTATCTTGAAATCTTTTTACACTTTTGGTCAAGTGTTATGGGGAAATGTGTTCATTTATGATGATTACTTTATCTACCAGCTTTTTCAGAATTCTACTCTAAGTATCTCCTTTTCAATATAATTTGAAATTTTGGTGGTATTTGGTAATCTGTTTGATCACTAGGTATAACTTCTAGAATTTAAAATTAATGAAGATTTCTCAAGGACTCAGAATCTTTAATTTTCCCATCTTAAGATTTTAGTAACTCTTCAAATTTATATCTCATTTCTCTGAAACTAGGATTTGGATACAATCCTTTTTATTAGCACCCTCTTGAGGTAATATGATTTGGAGCTGAGAGCATTATGGACAAAAGGGCATATAAAGCTATTGCATATGAGTGGCATTTTTCTAATATTATTAAAATAAGATATTAGTACATAATGAAAATGTTCATGTCTTTAGCCCATTTCATGTGTCCTCATTGTATGCCCAGTTTATAGTCCAGAGCATCTACAAATTTCCAGGAAATAAGGGATAAGTATCATAAATTGGTCTACATGTATTTCAGAATACCAGAACACAAAAGAATGTGGTTTTTCCTGCTAACCTAAGAAAGCAGGTAATTTTGACAGTTACAAGTACAACAATCCTTCAGTCTATGTCACACCTTTCTTTTTCATAGGAGAAGTTTCATTGCATGGCCTGGGCTGCTTACCCACTCATTGTTATCACCAGAGCCTACTGCCAAGCATTACAGGATGCCTTTCTGGCCTTCACAGTAGTCTCTGGGAACACAAAGTCCCCACTGATATCAACTTATCTATTATACTGTTATGCTGTTGCCTCATCCCCCAAAATTAAGAATTTATTACTTTAGTTATCATCATCATCATCCTCATTTTCTCCTTATCCTTTTACACTCCATTTTTGCTATTAATTGCTTTTATATAGCAATTAAGGTTTGTAGAGGACTTTTCCTTTTTTTAATAATAAAATTATTTTATTATTTTCCAGTTACAAGTAGAGATAGTTTTCAACATTTGTTTTATAAGATTTATAGTTTCAAAATTTTCTCACTCCTCCCTCCCTCCCTCCTCCCCTCCCCAAGACAGCAAGTAATCTGATATAGGTTGTATATCTACAATAACATTAAATATATTTCTGCATTAGTCATGTTATAAGAGAAGAATCAGAGGAAAAAGAGGAAAAACCTCAAAAAGAAAATAGCACCAAAAAAAATAAACAGTAAGTTTCAATATGCTATCATATTCCACAATTCTTTTTTTTTTCTGGATTTGCAGAACATTTTCCATTATGAATCATTTGAAACTATCTTGTACTGTTGTATAGATGAGAAGAATCAAGTCTATCACAGTTGATCAACAGATAATGTTGATCATACTGTGTACAATGTTTTCCTGGTTCTGGTCATCTCACTCTTCATCAGTTCATGAAAGTCCTTCCAGGTTTCTCTGAACTCCTCCTACTCATTGTTTCTTGCAGCACAATAGAATTCCATTACATTCATATACCACAACATGTTCAGACATTCCCCAATTGATGGGCAGCCCCTCAATTTCCAATTCCTTGCCACCAGAAAAAGAGCAGCTATAAATATTTATATACATGTGGGTCCTTTTCCCTTTTTTATGATCTTTTTTTGGGAAAAAAAGATGAAATAGTATTATTGCTGTGTCAAAGGGTATGTAGAGCTTTATAGCCCTTTGGGCTATAAAGTTGCTCTCCAGAATGGTTGGATCAGTTCATAGCTCCACCAACAATGCATTAGTGTTCCAATTTTTCCACAGCTTCTCCAACATTTGTAATTTTCCTTTTTTGTCATTTTAGCCAATCTGATAGGTGTCAGGTGGTACCTCAGAGTATTTTTAATTTGCATTTCTCTAACCAATAGTGCTTTAGAACATTTTATCATATGGGAATAGATAGCTTTAATTTCTTCATCAGAAAATTGCCTGTTCATATGCTTTGACCATTTCTCAGTTGGGGAATGACTTGGATTCTTATAAATTTGATTTATTTCCCTATATATATTAGAAATGAGGACTTTATTGGAAGTACTGGCTATAAAAATTGTTTTCCTAGCTTTCTACATCCCTTTTAATTATGGATGCATTGCTTCCATTTGTACAGAACCTTTTTAATTTAATGTAACCAAAATCATCCCTTTTGCATTTCATAATATTCTCTATCCATTGTTTGGTTATAAAATGTTCTTCTTTCCATAAATCTGGCAGGTAAGCTAGTCCCTCCTCTCCTAATTCACCTATACTATCAGCTTTTATGTCTAAATCATGTACCCATTTTGACCTTACTTTAGTATAAGGTATAAGATGTTGGTCTATTCCTAATTTCTTCCATACTATCTTCCAGTTTTCCCAGCAGGTTTTGTCAAATACTGAGTTCCTATACCAGAAGCTGGAGTCTTTGGGTTTATCAAACAGCACATTACTAATGTCATTTATTACTGTGTCTCCTGTGCCTAGCCTATTCCATTGATCCTCCATTCCATTTCTTAGCCAGTAACAAATAGTTTTGATAACTGGCACTTTATAGTAGAGCTTCAGATTTGATACAGCTAACCCACCTTCCTGTGCATTTTTTTCATTAGTTCCCTTGATATTCTTAAACTTTTGTTTTTCCAGATGAATTTTGTTATTATTTTTTCTAACTCTATAAAATAATTTTAGGTACTCTGATTGGTATGGCACTGAATAAGTAAATTAATTTAGGTAGAACTGTCATTTTATTATATTAGCTTAGCCTATCCAAGAGCAAGTTATATCTTTCCAATTATTTGGATCTGATTTGATTTGTGTGAAAAGTGTTTTGTTATGATGTTCATAGAGTTCCTGGGATTTTCTTGGCAAGTAGACTCCTAAGTATTTTATATTGTCTGCCACTACTTTAAATGAAATTTCTCTTTCTATCTCTTGCTGCTGGACTTTGTTGGTCTTGTATAAAAATTCTGATGATTTCTGTGGATTTATTTTATATCTTGCTACTTTGCTAAAGTTGTTAATTGTTTGAAGTAATTTTTGAGTTGATTCTCTAGGATTTTCTAAGTATACCATCATATCATATTCAAAGAGTGATAGTTTTGATTCTTCCTTGCCTATTCTAATTCCTTTAATTTATTTTTCTTCTCTGATTGCTAAAGCTGACATTTCTAGGACAATATTAAATAATAGAGGTGATGATGGAAATCCCTGCTTTACCCCTGATCTTATTGGCAAGCCCTCTAACTTATCTCTACTACATATAATGCTTGCTGATGGTCTTAGGTAGATACTGATTATTAATTTAAGGAAAGCTCCACCTATTCCTAAGCTCTCTAGTGTTTTTATTAGGAATGGGTGCTGTATTTTGTCAAAAGCTTTCTCTGCATCTAAAGAGATAATCATATGATTTTGGTTAATTTTCTTATTGATGAGGTTGATTATGTTAATAGTTTTGCTAATGTTGAAGCAGCCCTGCATTCCTAATATAAATCCCACCTGATCATACTGTATTGTCTTGGTGATCATTTACTGTAATCTCCTTGCTAATATATTATTTAAGATTTTTGGATAAATATTCCTTAGGGAAATTGGTTTATTATTTTATTTCTCTGTTTTGCCTCTGCCTGGTTTTTGTAGCAACACCATATTTGTTTCATTAAAGGAATTTGGTAGACCCCTTCTTCACCTTTTTTTCCAAATAATTTGAATTATATTGGAATTAATTGTTCTTTAAATGTTTCATAGAATTCACTTGTAAACCCATCTGGCCCTGGGGATTTTTTCTTAGGGAGTTCATTAAGGGCTTGTCGAATTTCTTTTTCTAATATGGGTTTATTTAAGGATTTTATTTCTTCTTCAGTTAATGTTGGCAGTTTGTATTTTTGTAAATATTTATCTATTTTATTTAGATTGTCAAATTTATTGGCATACAGTTGGGCAAAATAATTCCTAATTATTGCTTCAATTTCCACTTCATTGGTGGTAAAATTACACCTTTCATTTTTGATACTGGTAATTTGGTTTTCTCCTTTCTTTTTTCCAATCAAATTAAGCAATGGTGGGGGCAGCTAGGTGGTGCAGTGGATAAAACACTGGCTCTGGATTCAGGAGGACCTGAGTTCAAATCCAGCCTCAGACCCTTGACACTTACTAGCTGTGTGACCCTGGGCAAGTCACATAACCCCCATTGCCCTGCAAAACAAAAAACAAAACAAACAAAAAAAAATAAGCAATGGTTTATCTATTTTATTTTTTTCATAAAACTAGCTCTTAGTTTTATTGATTAATTCACTTGTTTTTTTTTGCTTTCAGATTTATTAATTTCTCCTTTAATTGTTAGGATTCCTAACTTATTATTTAATTGGAGATTTTTAATTTGTTCTTTTTCTAGCTTTTTAAATTGTATGCCCAATTCACTGATCTTCTCTTTCTCTTTTTTATTGATGTAAGCAGTTAGAGATATAAAATTTCCCCTAAGCACTGCTTTGACTGCATCCCATAGATTTTAGTTTATTGTCTCATTATTGTCATTCTCTTGGATGAAGTTATTGATTGTTTTTATGATTTTTTGTTTGACCCATTCATTTTTTTAACCATTTTTTTCTTTTGTTGATTTTGCTTTTGTATCTTAGTGCCTATCCATTGCTTCTTTCTTTTTCTTTCTTTTTTTTTTGGGCGTGAGGGCAGGGCAATGGGGGTTAAGTGACTTGCCCAAGGTCACACAGCTAGTGAGTGTCAAGTGTCTGAGGCTGGATTTGAACTCAGGTCCTTCTGAATCCAGGGCCAGAGCTTTATCCACTGTGCCACCTAGCTGCCACCCCACTCATTCTTTAGAATGAAATTATTTAATGTCCAATTAATTTTCAATCTACCTTTCCATGGCTCTTTATTACATGTAACTTTTATTGCATCATGATCTGAGAAGGATGCATTTACTATTTTCTGCCTTTCTATACTTGACTATGAAGGATTTGTGCCCTAATACATGTTCAATTTTTGAAAATGTGCCATGTACTGCTGGGAAAAAGGTACATTCCTTTCTATCTCCATTCAGTCGTCCCCAGACATCTATCATGTCTAACTTTTCTAACATTCTATTCACCTCTTTAACTTCATTCTTATTTATTTTGTGGCTAGATTTATCTAATTCTGAGAGGGGAAGATTCAGATCCCCCACTAGTATATGTTTGCTGACTATTTCCTCCTGTAAGTCATTTAAATTTTACTCTAAGAATGTGAATGTTATATCATTTGGCACATACATGTTTAGTATTGATATTACTTCATTATCTATAGTACCTTTTAGCAAGATGTAGTTTCCTTCCTTTTCTCTTTTCATTACATCTATTTGTTATCTTTGCTTTGTCTGAGATAAGGATTGCTACCTCTGCCTTTTTTACTTTAGCTGAAACATAATATATTCTGCTCCAACCTTTTACCTTTACTCTTCTCTTTTTGTATCTCTCTGCTTCAATTGCTTTTTTTTTAAACAGCATATTGTAGGATTCTGTTTTTTTTTTAATTTGCTCTGCTATTTTGCTTCTGTTCAGTTATTATTACTAGCTGTCTTTTCCCCTCTATTCTATTTACCTGCTTTGTACTTCCCCCCTTCTTTCACCCTATTCCTCCTCACCAATGTTTTGCTTCTTATCCCTTCTTCCCCCAATGTGCCTTCCCTTTTATCACTCCCTTTTTCTTTACCTTTTTATCCCTTATTTCTGCTCTCCCTTCTATCAGTCCCCCCTTTCCGCTTAACCTTTTACTTCCCTAAATAATAAGCTAAGTTTTTTTTTATCCAAATGAACATATATATTATTATAAGTATTATTTTCCTGTGTAGAGATATAAACAGTTTAACCGTACTTAGTAAATTTCCCCTCCCCACCCCATACCGTTTTAAGTTTCTCTTCAGTTTTCTATTCAGTTCTTCTATTTTCATCAGGAAAACTTGACAGTCCCCAATGTCATTGAATGTCCATCTTTTCCCCTGAACGAGAATGATCAGTTTTGCTGGGTAATAAATTCTTGGCTGCAATCCAAGCTCCTTTGCCATCTGGAATATCTTGTTGCTCCATGATAATTAAATTGCTTCTTTCTAGCTCCTTGGAGTGTTTTCTCCTGATAATTCTGGAGCAACTTATTGGAGGAATCTTTCTTCCCACTAGAGATTTTCAAGCAAATATTGGATAATCAGCTTTTTCTGATGTTATAGAAAGGATTCTTCATCTGGTAGAAGTTCAAATAGATGGCATTTGGGCTCTTGAGATGCTCTGAATAAGTTTTTTGGATGAAATAATGGATAGAGAACATTACAGTATAAACTGATTTTGTATACTTTCTCACATTAAAAATACACACTCCTATTCAATATAGGATTTTTATTTAAGAATTTCAAAATACTTTAGCTGTAGTGACAGAAATTTCCATATAACATAGGTCTTCTGTCTTTATATCAATTGGTTTAACCACAGAACATTCCCTACACTTTAAATAGAACTTAAAAAAAACAATCTTTATAATGTTTTCTATATTGTGTACCAAATATTAGCTTATAAGTAATTATTTATATTTATTCATATAAATAGAAATAACACATTTTTTCACATCTTTGTAGGACCATTATATTATTATGTATATACATGCAAATCAGCTGAGGTAAAGGGCTACTAATTTACCAGTTGGCATTCTAAGAGTTATATCTACATTCTAGAACCATGTTTTATACCTCTATATATTTCATTCTTTTTAAATCACTGTGTAAAGATGATACTTCAAAACAAAAACATAACATCAATTATTGATTGAAATTTATTATACCAATGGCATTTAGAGATGCTGAAATCATTGCTTGATACACATTTAATGTTGCATAATAAACTGCCTGAGAAAGGTCAAGTTAAGGAATATTACAATGGTAGGAAATAAACCTTTTCCATTAAACATGTAAAGACATCTGCTCCCCCTTAGTCATGTATAAATTTCAGTTTATTAGGTACAGGGTGACTTTATAAATACAGAACATTGCAATAAAATACATGGCTGCATTTCATTTCACATGCCAAAGCACCAGGACATATGGTCTGGCACAATTCAAGGCTCATTTCTTCTCCTAGCACATTAATGTCATTGTGATTTTACATTGTTGCCCCCTCTCTTTAGCAGTATTAGGTTGCATTTGACAATTTAAAATGCCACTCTTCCTTAGTATAACTCTATCAATTAAGGATACAAACTATCACAGAAGAGAAGACCTAATGGGAGAATGAAATATTCTTTACTTATTTGTCTCATCCCCTATTGCCTAGAGGTGTTTTTGGGCACTGAGGGGATAGGACAGAGCTACTGTCTTTAGGAATTTAAGTATGATAACTTATCTTGGGTTTAAAAATCACAAAATAAATCTACAAAATATAATAGCAATCTAGAGAGCCAAACTGAACATTTTATGTCCAAAATACACATAGAAGGAAAAAAGAGACATTTCATCTACCAATTTGCTATTACAAGGATTTTAAAACACTTGTATTTCAAAAAAAAAAGTATACACAGAGTTATTCTGATGGTGATGGAAAAAAGAATAATTGCTTTATTTTAGTGAACATGTTAAAGGGAGGTGGGGAAGGATTCAAACTTGTGTTTTAGTCTGTATGAATGTATAGGGAATTCTAGGTATGGAACTTCCCTCCACAGATGAATTTAACAGCTAATCTATAGTATGCAAAGTGTCTTAACATATTTTCCTTGGCTATTGGGAAAGTAGATGAATTGCCTATGGTCACTTAGCTGGGTGTCTAAGAGTTAAGATAAGAAATAAAACCATATTTTACTGGTTTCAAGGCTGGCTCTAGAGTTACTATGCCATGCCACCTCACAGAATCATCAACATCATTTTGTTATTATGTATGAATAACTATCCCACTCATATACTTATCACTATGATATTTATAGACTTATATGATCTATATTTTTTTATTTAATCCAAAATAAGTGAATTTTTCTTCATGAAGTAAAAATGGAACAGAGGGTGCTAACTAATCACCTATAAACAGTAATGCTATTTTTGGTGCTCAAGATATAAAATTCTTATTGATTAACCAGTGACTTGACCTACTGCTGTATGAACTGAAAATATCAATATAGATATTCTGGCTATAAAATAATTCAAAGCTGAGACAGAATGAAGTTGCAGCCAAGTGAAGGGATTAGGTTCTTCTGAGATAGGCATGAAAGAGTTAGTTTCATTTTGCACCCAGCAGCAACAAGAACTATCATTTTTTAAGATATTTGTCCATCTTGCCTTGCAGTGCCTATGATAAGTGTGAGGAAAAGATTTGGAAAATTGTAGTTTGTGTACCATAAGAAGATGCAGCAATGCTGAAATTCTGTGAAAAACTTGACAATTTCTTCCAGACCAAGACAACAGATGTGTAAGTTAAGTAGTTTTACTGCAAAGACAAGCAGAAAACAATTAAAAAAAAAACTGCTGAAAAATGTGATTCTGGATTAATACATGAAAAAGGCCATTGACTTGTGATCAACAGAGATATATCATTCCTATATATCATCCCCCTCCCTTAAGAATAGAGTCACAATGTGTTGGACAAGGTAAAGACTAAACAAGACTACATACACTCATGCACACGCATACACACGCAAATTAACTGCCTTTAAAAATAGGATATGTCTGATTAGAGATGTAGGAATCATTTCTAAATCACCTCTCTGTGTACTATCAGATCATCATGTTGTTAAAGCAAAAGTCAAAAGAAATACTAATTATAACGAAGGGCAAATAGGAAAAGGCACCAACCCATGAGGAAACATAACATCTCTGATATGACAGTAATTTTAGAAGTAAGGAAATGAATAAAATACAATATATCAATAGATATTTTCTACAAAATTTTAAACCAATATTTTTTATTTTATTTTATTTTTTTTAGTGAGGCAATTGGGGTTAAGTGACTTGCCCAGGGTCACACAGCTAGTAAGTGTTAAGTGTCTGAGGCCGGATTTGAACTCAGGTACTCCTGACTCCAGGGCCGGTGCTCTATCCACTGTGCCACCTAGCTGCCCCGAAACCAATATTTTTTAAAGCTGCAAGAGAGCCAAGACACACCAGAAGGAGCTTCAACTAGCAAACACTCTTTGCAAGTGGATGTGCCCTCTTCTCCAATTGTACAGTCACCATTTAGTTTAGGACCTCTTTTTCTCTTACCTGAACTATTGCAATAACCTTCCTATTTCATCTATATAACTCAAAATTTTGCTCACTCCAATCCATCCTTCACAAAACCACCAAAAGCTTTTTTCCCCCAGAGATCTACTCATGTGACCCTAATCAGCACACTCCAGTATCTGCCTATTAACTAAAAAGAATCAAATATAAAAGACTTTTGTTTAACATGGAAATCTCAGCAAATGGTTTCAATATTTTCAGTGAAGTATGAGGCAAGATTTTTTGCAAGTAGAGTAGGGAAATCAGGTACCATGGAAGGATTGAGAAGGGTATTGGATGAAATAAGATATGTAAAAGGATTTCCTTGCTGCATTGAGTGTCCAGTTAGGGGTATGTAACATAAATATATAATGGACCAAATAAATATGTGGTATGGTGCTGATCATTTTATTTATTTTTTTTTTTTGCGGGGCAATGGGGGTTAAGTGACTTGCCCAGGGTCACACAGCTGGTAAGTGTCAAGTGTCTGAGGCCAGATTTGAACTCAGGTACTCCTGAATCCAGGACTGGTGCTTTATCCACTGCACCACCTAGCCGCCCCCTAGATCATTTCATTTATGTCCAACTAGGTTGGAAAACCACTTGGGGTTTTCTTAATGAAGAAACTGGAGAATTTTGTCATTTTCTTCTCCTGCTTATTTTATAAGTAGTGAAATTGAGTCAACAGGATTAAGTGACTTGCACACAGTCACACAACTAGTAAGTGTCTGAGGCCATGTTTGAACTCAGGTCTTCCTGACTCCAAGCCTATCACTTTATTCACTGTGTTACCTAGATGCCTGGTTTTCCTCCAGCTCTATTCAGATGCACAGGAAAAGGAATGACAGAAGTAGATCTTAAGTATGAGATAAGGTTAGGTTTGGAAAGACAGTGGAATAGGATAAAAGAGAAAGGGATTCTAGTGTAGAAGATACTGTAGAGTTGAACTGCAAGATCCTTTGGATCCAGTGATTATTCCATTGATCACATTTAATAAATCTTTCAAATATTGTTTTCTTTATAGTGTTATTTCATAAATTGTTCTCCTGTTTCTAATTTAGCTTCAGTTTGTAAAAGTCCCTCAGGTTTCTCTGAAAATGTCTCCATTATTTCCTGTATCAATATTAACTTCAATTACATTGATAAATCATAATTGGTTCAGTCATTTCCCCACTGAGGGTTTTCCTTTAATTTCAAGTTCTTTGATCTAACAAAAAAAACTACTATTAAAGTTTTTGTACAAAGGTGTCTTTTTTCTCTTTCTTCAATCACTTGAGGATATAGGGTTAGTGTTGGTATTAATGGTGCAAAGGCATGCATAATTTAATGACCTTTTGATCCTAGTTCTGAATTGCTTTCTACAACGGTTGTATCAATTCACGAGTGTGCCAATGGTGCAGTATTATGTGGCGGCATACTTTCTCTCTTCTCCAGAATCGTAATTGTAACCATGTTGTACAAAAGCTTTTCACCTTTCTGGTATCATGGACCCCTTTGGCAATCTGGAAGTCTGTGACCCTCTTTTAAGAATATAGTTTTAAGTGATGAAATACATGAAATAACAAAAGGCAACAGATATTGAAATAGTTATCCGAATATTTTCTAAAAAGTTGTCTTTTTAAAGACATAAAATATGTCTTTTGTTGTGTCATTTTAGTCCTGTCTTACTCTTCATGACCCCATTTGGGGTTTCCTTGGTGAAGATAATAAAGTGGTTTACCATTTTACAGATAAAAACATGGAGGCAAACATGATTAAGTGACTTGAGCAGAATTGTACAGCTAATGAGAGTCTGAGGCTGAATTTAAACTCATGTAGATGAGTCTTACTTATTATAAGTCCAGTGAAATTGTATTCTCTATAAATAATTAATAACAATGATAGTAATAACTTCTAACATTTTCATAAAATTTAAGGTTTGCAAAGTGCTTTACAAGTGTTATCTCATTTTCTACTCACAAGAACCCTGGGGTTAGGTGTCATTATTATACATATATATGAGAAGTGGAAAAAAAAGGCCTTTACAAATGATTTTTAAAGCAAAGTACATATTCACAGTTACATGATTTACTCAAAAGGTAGAAAAATCACAAGAACTTAGATTGTTTTGTAGTTTATGAATTGTAAACAAAAATTTCGAACAAAGATAGGCTTTAAAGGCTCTTCTGGAACAAGATCCAAATCATGTATGTGTTAAGATCATGCAAGATTCCTTGATAATTGTAAACCTAGAAACCAGATTGCTATAACCTCCATTACAAGCTCTGATTTTCAGTATCAAGTGAAGGAAAAAGCAGGTACATGTTTCCCAAAAAATGTTTGTCACTATCATTGTATGTATGTGACTTGTCAGCTCCTTTTGAGCAGAGATTTGTTTTGTTGTCGTTATTTTTTTGTTGATTTTCTTTTGGATTCCCAGCATGTAATCCAGTGCCTTTCACAGAATAGGTACTGAATAAATATTTGCTGAATGTACTGTTTCGAGTCTAAAGGGACATCAGAATTATAGGTGGTGAGACCTTCTATAAGGTCTTGCTTACAGGTGACTGTGAAGATTGAATTACTTCACAATATGCTAACAAACCTCTTCAAGGAGATAACAAGTACTTGAAAAGTACTGCTTACCAATCTACTTGGGAAAAAAATCTAAAGGTATGAAAAATTGCTATTTTCCAGATATAACTAGATGAACCAATCATTGGATTAATACACTTCTGTAGATGGCTTGGATGGGTTACTATATGCAAAATAAGCTATAAACAGGATTAAAGAGAAAGAAGAGAATAAACTGTATTGAAACTGAGAGGCTATATAATGATTTGTGATCCCTGATGCAAAATCCATTCTAAAAAAATTTAATGTTAAGCACTTATTATATGCTAAATAGCAGTTTTCTCCTAATTATGTTGCAGGGTGAGAACAGACCTCAGAACACCAAAACCTCTAAATATATTAAAATTAGCCCAAAATACAATGAGAAACACTGGGTAGGCATTAGTAGGAAGTGGTCTTTTCTTTAACATGTGACATTAAGGGGCAGCTAGGTGGCGCAGCGGATAGAGCACCGGCCCTGGAGTCAGGAGTACCTGAGTTCAAATCCGGCCTCAGACACTTAACAATTACTAGCTGTGTGACCCTGGGCAAGTCACTTAACCCCAATTGCCTCACTTAAAAAAAAAAACAAACAACATGTGACATTAAAGAAATCATTGAGGAATTGTATAATCTTATCAGAAAGTGGGGTTGTCCTTTAACAAGAACAAGGTGTCAGACTTGGGAAATTACAGTGATGTACTTCACCACATCCAAAGTTTAAAGACCTAAAGCAAAGCCTTTAACATGTTGGGTAAACCTTGCATCTAGAATTTATGGGACATCAAGAATCTCACTGCTTTGAAAAGAGGTTAATGTGTTGTGATATGCACTGCTGGAGAAAGTGAACACATTGATGAAATCACAGACCCCTTGAAGGATTGCAATATGTTGCTTTTTGTCCCAGTGATCAGATCATGTGTCAAATTCCCTCAGTTGTTGGAAGTTATAATTTGCCTTCAAGTGGAACAGAAGAGCCATCTAGTGGACCAAATGACAACTGCACAAACCTTTTTAATGTCATGACCCTGCAAATGGGCTTCAACCATGGTGCACTAAGGGAAATGATTTGTATTTTTTGTTCTACTTTATGCCTTGGTTTCCAGGAATAATACCTTGTCCTGAAAAGCAGGACAAACTTGGAAAATGTCATCAGGTCATTGGTACAAAAAAATAGTGTTAATGAGCTTCTCATAATGCAGTAACTGTTTCACAGATTTTTCTTACTGCAGTTCCCTCAATGTTGAAATCACATAGAAGGAATGGGCTATAGCTAAAATCTCTAATACCATGTATAAATATTAATTAATTTGCTTTTGTAAGTAATTGCCCCAAATTGCAAGGTGACAGTGACTCAGTATTTTAATTGGATGAAATATTTTGGTTTTTGATAATATATTTGAATATTATTTAGATTGAGTTGTGTAATGTGAATTTTGCTCGGATCTTTCTCATTCCTTTTTTTCCCTATGGCAAGTTGCAATTACTTATTCATCCTAATACAAATAGAATATGTTCCTTTCTCTTCTAGTGCCACTTCCCTTCCTACTATCAACAAAACAAAACAAAAACCAATGTCTCCCTCATTTTTTTCTATGACTGAGCTCTGGGAATTTAGACTTTCAGCTACCTGCAACAGTTGCCTGTTCCTGTGAGAATGATTACTTTCTCTTATTGACAGATTAAGAACCAGAACTTCCTCCACCATCCTCCTTAACTAATGTCAACTTTATAACCCAAAGATTTCTTAACTGAGCTATCACTGTAAAATTTATTTGAAATTCAGTCATTTCTTTTATTATTTTTTTGTTTTGTTTTGTTTTGGGGTCATTTCTTTTAAGAAATTAATAAGTGGGTCAGCTAGATGGCACAGTGGATAGAGCACCGGCCCTGGAGTCAGGAGTACCTGAGTTCAAATCCGGCCTCAGGCACTTAACACTTAATAGCTGTGTGACCCTGGGCAAGTCACTTAACCCCAATTGCCTCACTAAAAAAAAAATTAAAAAAAATTAATAAGCAAAAATCTTTCTTCTCTCCCTCCCAAAACCTCCACCCCAACCCCACTGAGAATAAAAGAAAAACAAAACTATTCAAGCTAAACACATCTCCACCTTGATTCTGTGCATGTGTGTGTGTGTGGGGGGTCTCATTCTGCACTCTTAGTCATACACCTTTATCAGGAGGTGAGTAACTCATTTCATTATTAGTCCTCTAGAATCATGATTATTGATTACACTGATTAATCTTGAATTCCTTCAAAGTTATTTGCCTTTACCATATTGTTGTCAATGTACAAATTTTTCTCCTGATTTTATTCATTTCACACTATTACTTCATATATGTCTACATAATTTCTTTAAAACCACCCCTTTCATAAACTCTGACAGTACAATACTGTCCCATCATATCTATAAACCATAATGTGTTCAGGTATTTCCCCACTCCTATAGTTTCTCAAGTTTTGTTACCTCAAAAAGTATAAATATATTTTGTACATTTTTAGAGTTTGTTTTCTGAGGGTCAATCCTTTTCTTAGCCTACTCTCCCTATAATTCTTCCTTCTCCCCTTTTCCTTATACTCCCTAGTTGAGTGAAATGTATCTCTGTAGCCAAATCTTTCTGTGTGTGTGTGTGTAAGCATGCATGCATGTATATATGTATGAATGTATTCTTCCCCTCTTGAGCACTTCAATTGAGTGACGTTCAAGTGTCAGCTGCTTCACCCCATCATATTCTCCTAGTTTGTATGGATGTAATGTATGTATGGATGTAAGTATGCATGCATGCATGCATGTATATTTGCACATCCTGATAATTTGAGAATTTTCCCTAACCTTCCTCCCCCACACTCCTCATCTAATGTATTTTTCTCTTCTCTTAAGATCTTATTTTACTGTTAAGATCAAGATGTAGCAAAACCACTTCCTGCCTGTGTCCAATTAAACTGCCTCTATGGAATCTGATGTTGTTAAGAGAAGAAGCATATATAATCACTGTCCATTTGGATGTAAGCAATTTATCCTTGTTTAATCCTTATTATTTTTGATTTGTATCTTCCCTTTTGAGGTTTCCTCTTGCCTCCTCTATTTGAACTGCAAAGATCATATATATCTCTGGCCTTTTTATTCAGGAATGTTTGGAAGTTCTCTTTTTTGTTAAAGGTCCAGTTTTCTCATGTTTTATCATAATCAATTTTGCTTGGAAAGTTATTATTGGGTGTAAAAAAAGTTGCATCCTTTGCTTTCTGGAATATCTTAATCTAAGTGCTCAATTTCTTTAAAGCAGTAGCTGCTCAATTGCACATAATAATAACTGTGGTTCTTTGATACTTTTTTCCCCCTCCTAGCTTCATGGTGTATGAGAGTTAATTAACTTAAACAGTAAATTTTCTTCCAAAGAGTTAAATTTAAAAACAATGTGGGATTTAAAATTCCAGATTGCTGATGTTTTGCTATTAAATTTCATTATTTCCTTTGCCTGATATTTGAGGGCAAGGAACTGTTTTGTTTTCATATTTGTATCCCTGCAAAAGTGCCTGGAATAAGTAGACAATTAACAAATACTTGGTTATTGATTGAGTAACTCCTATTTACTAAAATATTACTGCTAAACATGTCTTTTATCTTGGGTAATTATTTTTTGTTTATTTGTTTTGTTTTTTTGACAGGGCAATGAGGGTTAACTGACTTGCCCAGAGTTACACTGTAAGTGTCAAGTGTCTGAGGCAGAATTTGAACTCAGGTCCTCCTGAATCCACTGTGCCACCTAGCTGCTCTCCCCCCAGCTTGGGTAATTATTGTGCAATTTAATTCAATTCAACAAGCACTTATTTAACACCTACCATTTGCAAGGCACTCTGTTAGGCAAGGTGATGCAGAGATCCTTTATGGGATTTATAGTCTGTCTTCTGGTGCAGGCCAATCTTATTCTGGGTTTTGGGAAAGTTTTATAAGCATAACAATTATGCATTTCCAATTTGCTTTTCAGATGGTTTACCTTTTAAAATATTAATTTCCCCCTTTCTTGGAGAATACAACAATAACATCAACAAAGCACAGTTCTCAACCTGATGATAGTTAATCAAGGAGTCAGAATTGGCAAGGAATTCAAACTTATTTTTTCCAATGTGTAATGAAAGAATTTGCTCTATAACTATCTGGGCAATCTCTATTGAAAGACCTCCAATGAAGGAGAACCCACACCCCACCTATTGGGCAACCCAATTCATATTGGATTATTTTTAACTGCTAAAATGTTTGTTAAGCCTGACAGGGAGATTTGGATGACCAGATAACAGGACAGACATATCAAGGAGTCAAGGGACTAGTAAAATTTAAACTGGTCAGCTGGATATCAGGAGAGACACACCTAAGAAGTAAGGGGAGATAAAATTCTATAGCAGGAAAAGTCAGTTGGGAGTGGCTACTACCTCAGATTGGAACTATACTCAAAGTGCTATAAATCTTTGCATACCCTTTGACCCAGCAATACCATTATTAGGTCTTTTTCCCAAAGAGATCATAAAAAAGGGAAAGGGACCCACAAGTAAAAAAAAATATTTATAGCTGCTCTTTTTGAGGTGGCAAGGAATTGGAAATTGATGGGTTGCCCATCAATTGGGGAATGGCTGGACAAGTTGTGGTATATGAATGTAATGGAATAATATTGTGCTGTAAGAAATGATGAGCAGGCAGATTTCAGAGAAACTTGGAAGGACTTGCATGGATTGATGATGAGTGAGATGAGCAGAACCAGGAGAACATTGTACAAAGTATCAACAACATTGTCAGTTGATCAACTGTGATAGACTTGATTTTTCTCAGCAATACAACATTCCAAGTTAGTTCCAAAGGACTCATGATGGAAAATGCTCTCCAAATCCAGAAAAAAAAAGAAAAAAAAAGGACTGTTGAATCTGGATGCAGATCAAGCCATAATATTTCTATTGTTTTTGTTGTTATTTTTTGAGGTTTTTCCTTTTTGCTCTGATTCTTCTCTCATATCATGTCTAACGCAGAAATATTTTTATTGTAATTGTATATATATAACCTATATCAGATTACTTGATGTGTTGGGGAGGGAGTAGGGAGGCAAGGGAGCGAGAAAAATTTGAAACAAGAAATATTATAAAAACAAATATTGAATACTATCTATAAATGTAATTGGAAAATAATAAAATATTTATATGGAGGAGTGGCTATTACCTGACTGGAGCCAGGATAGAAATAACTCTAGAGGACACAACCATTACTCATAAAACATAATCCCTCTCTTAGGAATGACAAGTGTCCAAGCTCCCCATCAATCCACAAAAGTAACTTTGTGTTTTCAGCTGATCACCCCATCTATCCTCTATAAAAGGTTTTGCTTTCCTTCTCTTCTGAAAGAAAGATGTTTCTAACCCATCTCCTTCCCAGGGGTGAAGTCTTTGACTTACCCCTTGATCACCTTCTCTAGTGCCAAATAAATGACCACTTTTATTCTAATTGGACTGTTTGTGAGAGTATAATTCATTATAGAGCCTACATTACCTAAGCAACTCTACCACAATTTTGCCCATGAGAAGTCTAAATTTGCCTTTTTCCAATTGGTTCAGCCTTCTGTGACCTAACTGAATATTCAATTCTCTTTTCCATATAACAACCCAAAAAATCCTTGAATACAACTCTAATGACCCTTCACTCCCAATTTCTTCCTCCCCTTAAATCTCTTTTCCTGGCTAAATATTATGAAGCTCTCCAAATGATCCTGATATGACAAGATCTTGATATTTTTCACCATCCTGGTTACCCTATGAAATATACTTTTCAGCTTTTGTCTTTCCTAAAAAGTGGCATCTAGAATGGAATACAATATTGCAGATATAGTCTGAACAGGACAACCTAGAAGAGAGCTACTAGCACCCTCATAATTGATACCCTACCTATCTTCATTCAGCATAAGGTCATATCAGATTTCTTGGTTGCCAGATCACACTTTTAACTATAATATAACTTGTTCATTTAAAAGCCCAAGATTTTTTTTTCATATGAACTGCCTTCTATTCTTTAAAATGCTATCTAATCTTTTAACTTAAATGAATTCAATCAATCATTTCATTCATTTAAATTGAAAGATCTAGTTTTAACGGAGTCAAAGTTGCAGAGATATTCCTTGTAGGGGTAATTTGGTGACTATTAACAGCAACTAGAAATTTATAATGTTAAGAAAAGGAGATAAGGAGAGGAGACTGTAGATCTTACCCATTTTTTAAAAATTAAGTATTTTTTTTCATTACATATAAAGAGAGTTCTCAACATTTGTTTATACAAGCTTTCCAATTTCAGATTTTTCTCCCTCCCTCCCCTCCCTCCGCCCTCTTCTAGACAGCAGTTAATCTGATATAGGTTATATGTATATACATATGTGTGTGTGTGTATATATATATATACATATATATATGTATATATATATAATATATTTCCACATATACACATAATAACATTAAACATATTTCTGCATTAGTCATGTTATAAGAGAAAAATCAGAACAATGGCGAAAAACCTCAAAATAGAAAAACAACAGCACCAAAAACAAAAGAAATAGTATGGTTCATTCAGCATCTTTACTCCACAGTTCTTTTTTTTTTTCTCCTGGATTTGGAGATGCTCTTCTATCATGAGTTCCCTGGAACTCTTCTGTACCATTGCATTGGTGAGAAGAATATAGTCCATCACAGTAGATTAACACAGAATGTTGATGATACTGTGTACACTGTTCTTCTGGTTCTCACTCATCATCAGTTCACGCAAGACCCTCCAGGTTTCTGTGAACTCCTGCTGCTCATCATTTATTACAGCACAATAGTATTCCTTTGTATTCATATACCACAACTTGTTCAGCCATTCCCCAATTGATGGGCATCCCCTCAACTTCTAATTCCTTGCCACCACATAAAGAGCAGCTATAAATATTTTTGTACATGTGGGTCCCCCTCCCCTTTCCCTGATCTTTTCGGGAAAAAGACCCAAAAGTGGTATTGCTAGATAAAAGGGTAGGCATAGCTTTATAGCCCTTTGGGGATAATTCCAAACTGCTCTCCAGAATGGTTGGATCAGTTCACAGCTCCACCAACAATGCATTAGTGTTCCAATTTTTCCACAGCTTCTCCAACATTTATAATTTTCCTTTTTTGTCATTTTAGCCAATCTAACAGGTGTCAGGTGGTACCTCAGAGTCATTTTAATTTGCATCTCTCTAATCATTAGAGATTTAGAGCATTTTTTATATGGGAATAGATAGCTTTGGTTTCCTCATCAGAAAACTGCCTGTTCATATCCTTTGACCATTTCTCAATTGGGGAATGACTTGGATTCTCATAAATTTGATTTATGTCCACATATATTTTAGAAATGAGGCATTTATCAGAAGTACTGGCCATAAAAATTGTTTACTAGCTTTCTGTCTCCCGTCTAATTTGGGGTGCATTGCTTCTGTCTGTACAATTTTTTTTTAATTTAATGTAATCAAAATCATCCATTTTGCATTTTATAATATTCTCTATCTCTTGTTTGGTTATAAACTGTTTTCCTTTCCAAAGACCTAAAAGGTAGACTATTCATTTTTCTCCTCATTTTCCTATAGTATCACCTCTAATGTCTAAATCATGTACCCATTTTTACCTTATTTTAGTATAAAGTGTAAGATGTCTATGCCTAATTTCTGTCAAACTATCTTCCAGTTTTCCCAACAGTATTTTTCAAATACTGAGTTCCTATCCCAGAAGCTGGAGTCTTTGGGTTTATCAAACATTACATTATTAGTGTCATTTATTACTGTGTTTCCTGTGCCTAGCCTATTCTATTGATCCTCCACTCTATTTCTTAGCCAGTACCAGATAGTTTTGATGACTGCCACTTTTTAGTAAATTTCCAGGTTTGGTACTACTAACCAACCTTGCTGTGAATTTTTTTTCATTATTTCCTTGGATATTCTTGATTTTTTGTTTTTCCAGATGGATTTTGCTATTATTTTTTCTAGCTCTATAAAATAATTTTTAGGTAGTCTGATTGGTATGGCACTGAATAAGTAAATTAATTTAGGTAGAATTGTCATTTTTACTATATTAGCTCTGCCTATCCATGAGCAATTGATATCTTTCCAATTATTTAGATCTGATTTGATTTGTGTGAAGAGTGTTTGGTAGTTGTATTCATAGAGTTCCTGGGTTTGTCTTGGTGAGTAGACTCCCAAGTATTTTACATTATCTACCATTATTTAAATGGAATTTCTCTTTCTATCTCTTGCTGCTGAACTTTGTTGTTTATGGATAGAAATGCTGAAGATTTATGTGGATTTATTTGATATCCTGCTACTTTGCTAAAGTTGTTAATTGTTTCAAGTAATTTTTGAGTTTATTCTCAAGGACTCTTTAAGTATTCCATTATATCCTCTGCAAAGACTGATTTTTTGTTCCTCCTTGCCTATTCTAATTCCTTTAATTCCTTTCTCTTCTCTGATTGCTAAAGCTAACATTTCTAGTACAATATTAAATAATAGGGGTAATAAGGGACATCCCTGTTTCACCCCTGATCTTATTGGGAAGGCCTCTAATTTATCTCCATTGCACATAATACTTGCTGATGGCTTTAGGTAGATACTGTTTATTATTTTAAGGAAAGCTCCCCCTATTCCTAAACTCTCTAGTGGTTTTATTAAGAATGGGTGCTGTATTTTGTCAAAAGCTTTCTCTGCATCTATTGAGATAATCATATGATTTTGGTTGGTTTTATTATTAATGTGGTTGATTATTTTTATAGTTTTCCTAATGTTGCACCAGCCCTGCATTCCTGGTATAAATCCCACCTGGTCATAGTGTATTATCCTGGTGATCACTTGATGTAATCTCCTTGGTAATATCTTATTTCAGATTTTAGCATCAATATTCATTAGGGAAATTGGTCTATAATTTTCTTTCTCTGTTTTTGCTTTGCCTGGTTTTGGTATCACCACCATATTTGTGTCATAAAATGAATTTGGTAGAATGCCTTCTTTACCTATTTTTCCAAATAATATGTATAATATTGGAATAAATTGTTCTTTAAATGTTTGGTAAAATTCACCCATAAACCCATCTGGCCCTGGGGATTTTTTTCTTAGAGAGTTCATTAATGGCTTGTTCGATTTCTTTTTCTAATATGGGCTTATTTAAGGATTTTATTTCCTCTTCAGTTAACCTGGGCAGTTTGTATTTTTGTAAATATTCATCCATTTCATTTAGATTGTCAAATTTATTGGCCTCCAGTTGGGCAAAATAATTCCTAATTGTTGATTTAATTTCCCCTTCAGTGGTGGTAACATCACCCTTTTTATTTTTGATACTGGTAATTTGATTTTCTTCTGTCTTTTTAAAAATCAAATTAGCCAATATTTTATCTATTTTATTGGTTTTTTCATAACACCAGCTCTTAGTTTTATTGATTAATTCTATAGTTTTCTTGCTTTCAATCTTCTTCATTTCTCCTTTAATTTTCAGGATCTCTAGTTTAGTATCTAATTGGGGATGTCTAATTTGTTCTTTTCCTACCTTTTTAAGTTGCATGCCAAATTCATTAATCTCCTCTTTCTCTTTTGTATTCCTGTAAGCATTTAGAGCTATAAATTTTCCCCTAGGTATTGCTTTGGCTGCATCCCATAGATTTTGATACTTTTTCTCATTATTATCATTCTCTTCGATATAGTTATTGGTTGTTTCTATGATTTGTTGTTTGACCCACTCATTATTTAGAATGAAATTATTTAGTTTCCAATTCATTTTCAGTCTACTTTTCCAGGGCTCTTTCTTACATGTAATTTTTACTGCATCATGATCTGAGAAGGATGCATTTACTATTTTTGCCTTTTTACATGTAACTATGATGTTTTTGTGCCCTAATGTACGGTAAATTTTTGACAATGTGCTATGTACTGCTGAAAAAAAGGTATATTCCTTTCTATCCCCATTCAATTTTCTCCAGACATCTATCATGTCTAACTTTTCCAGTATTCTCTTCACCTCTTTCACTTCTTTCTTATTTATTTTGTGTCTAGGTTTATCTAATTCTGAGAGGGGAAGATTCAGATCCCCCACTAGTATAGTATTACTATCTGATTCCTCTTGTAACTCATTTAACTTCTCCTCTAAGAATCTGGATGCTATACCACTTGGCACATACATATTTAATATTGATATTACTTCATTATATATAGTATATTTGAGCAAGATGTAGTTTCCTTTCTTATCTCTTTTAATGAGATCTATTTTTGCCTGTGCTTTGTCTGAGATAAGGATTTCTACCCCTGCTTTTTTTACTTTAGCTGAAGCATAATATGTTTTGCTATATCCTTTTACATTTACTCTGTGTGTATCTCTCTGCTTCAAATGAGTTTCTTGTAAGCAGCATATTGTAGTATTCTGGTTTTGTTTTTTTTTGTTGTTGTTGTTGTTTTTTTTTGTTTGTTTTTTTTTGCGGGGCAATGGGGGTTAAGTGACTTGCCCAGGGTCACACAGCTAGTAAGTGTCAAGTGTCAGAGGCCGGATTTGAACTCAGGTACTCCTGAATCCAGGGCCGGTGCTTTATCCACTGCGCCACCTAGCCGCCCCAATATTCTGGTTTTTAATGCATTCTGCAATTCACTTCTGTTTTATAGCAGAGTTCATTCCATTCACATTCACAATTATTATTACTAACTGTCTATTCCCATGCATTCTATTTACCCCTGTTGTACTTTTTCCCCTTCTTTCATCCTATTCTTCCTCACCAACATTTTACTTCTTACCCCTGCCTCCCCCAATCTGCCTTCCCTCTTTATCAACCCCCTCCCTTTTCTTTACGCTTTTCTCCCTTGCTTTTGTCCTCCCTTCTATCAGTCCCCCCCTTTTCCCTTACCCCTTTACTTCCCTAAAGAATGAGCTAAGTTTCTTTATCCCAATGAGGTATATGTTATTCTGTCTTTGAATCAAATCTAATGAGAGTAGGGTTGATACAATGTTCACCCCTCCTTTCTTTCCCCCTATTGTAATAGGTTTTTTAACCTCTTCATATAATTCACCCCATTCCACCTCCCCTTTCTTATCCTCCCCATAGACTCCCTTTTTAACCTCTTAATTTTTTTTGTATCATCACATCAAAGACAATTTATATTTATACCCTCTGGGTAAACTCCTTCTCTCTGCCCAAGTACATTTACAGTTCTTAAGAGTTATGAGTATTATCTTCCCGTGTAGGGATGTAAACTGTTTAATCTAATTGAGTAACTTTTTTTCCCTCTGTTTACCTTTTTAAACTTCTCTTGAGTCTTGTATGTTAAGATCAAATCTTCTATTCAGTTCTGGTCTTTTCACCAGGAAACATTGAAAGTCCCCAATGTCATTAAATGTCCTTCTTTTACCCTGAAAGAGAATGCACATTTTTGCTGGGTAATAGATTCTTGGCTGCAGTCCAAGCTCCTTTGCCTTCTGGAATATCATATTCCAAGCCTTGAAGTACTTTAATGTTGAAGCTGCCAGGGCCTGAGCAATCCTGACTGTAGCTCCATGATATTTAAATTGCTTCTTTCTGGCTGCTTGGAGTATTTTCTCCTTCATTTGATAATTCTGGAATTTGGTTACAAAATTCCTTGGGGTTTTCCTTTTGGGGTCTCTTTCAGGAGTTGATCGGTGGATTCTTTCAATGATGATTTTATCCTCTGATTTCATAATATCAGGACAGGTCTTCTTAATAATTTCCTGGAATGTGGTGTCTAGATTCTTTTTCTGATCATGGCTTTCGGGCAGTCCATTGATTCTCAAATTGTCTCTCCTGGATCTGTTTTCCAGATCAGTTGTCTTTCCAATGAGGTATTTTACATTTTCTTCTATTTTTTCATTCTTTTGATTCTGCTTGACTGATTCCTGGTGTCTCATGGATTCCTTATCTTCCAACTGTCCAATTTTAATTTTTAAGGGGTTGTTTTCTTCAGTGAGATTATGCAACTTTTTTCCATTTGGCCAAATGAATTTTTTAAGGCATTGTTTTCTGCAGTGAGATTATGCACCTTTTTTTTTCATTTGGCCAGATGAATTTTTTAAGAAATTGTTTTCTGCAGTCAATCTTTGTGCTTCCTTTTCCAAGCTGCTGATTCTTTTTTCAGAGTTTTCTTATTTTGCTTTCATTCCTCTCCCCATTTTTTCTTCTACCTCTCTCACCTCAGTTTTAAAATCCTCTTTGAGCTCTTTCAGGAAGGCTTTTTTTTTTCTTGAGACCAATTCACCTTCCCTCTTGAGGCTTCACATGTAGGCAATTTGAGGGTATTGTCCTCATCTAAGTTTGTGTTTGCTTCTTCCCTGTTGATACAGAAACTCTCAGTGGAAAGGGCTCTTTTTTGCTTCTTACTCATTATTTTAGCTTATTTATTTATTTTTTATGTTGAGGTCTACTCTGGGGGCACCAGGGTCCCTGTTTTGGGCTTCTTGTGCAGGAGTATAGGTGCTGTTTCACCAGCTTTTTACACTGAGGACTTTAAGTGTGTGCAGTTCCCCCCCCCCCACACACACACACACACTTCATGTCTGAGCATGCTAGGATCAGTGGGCCTCGTCGTGCCTTATCTATTCATGGCCCTTCAGCTGGCAACTTGCTTTCTCAGCTGGTGCAGGTAGGTTTTTCCACTGTCCTGCTGAGCCACCAGATTTTTGAGCCAGGATCCAGGGGCCTCAGTTATTTTGCTGTGGCCTGCAGCTTCCTGCTGACTTGCCCTGTTCCCCCTCGGTACTGGGCTGCTGCTCTGTGCTGCGCCTCCCTTTTACCCAAGTCAGACCGACCTTTTCCTAAAGTCTTCTAAATTATCTCTGGTTGGAAGACTGTGTCTCTCTATCTCTTTGCAGGTTCTGTAGTTTCAGAATATGTCCAGAGGTTTGATTTAATATTCTTTTTGAGGGAACAGAAGGAGAGCTCAGGCAGCTTGCTCCTTCCTCTCTGCCATCTTGGCTCTGCTGATCTGACTCATTTTTAAATTAATTCTCACTTCAAGGAAAGGGAAAAGACTTGTTAATATCCAGAAATGCTTTCTCATCACTTTCCAGGCTCGACCCCCACCATCCAAGATATTGGACACTAGAGTGTGTTGAGTAGAGCAGGTCATTATAACGTGAGCCATTATCTTGCCTTTGTTCAGATCCTATTAAAGAACTTGAGAGGAAAAACAAAACAAATACTTTGAATGTTTTTCCTTCCCAAATTATCATCTGCTCAGATTTTATCAGTATCTCTTCTTTCCCACCCCAGCCCCCAAGTTTCATTCAGATATTCCCTTCCCTTTTCTTCTTTGAGGAGGAAAATAATCAGATAATTTTCCTTTAACTAACCTCTTAAGAGAGAGCCTAGTGCATTTATTCCATTCTATAACTCAGATCTATTCCCCTTTTGCTGAAGGTTTTGGGTAAATGACTAAATAGGTAGTCCCTCATATGAGTAACTGACTGAGACTAGAATTTTCTGGATAAGCATGAAGTTATCAACCACAATATTTCCAGTATAATAGTGGACAATGGGGCCTTACCATCTATTTAGCTGCTGTGCTCCATGAATCCCCACTCTTATCATCAGCCTTGATGAATCATCCTAAAAATTAGCAGGCTTTTTCATCAGCTAAAAACCTATTGCATGTATTCTACTGCCCAATTAGAACATGTGTGTCTTGAGAGTAGGGACTGCTTTGCTTTTCTGTTTATATCCTCAGTACTTATCTCAATGCTTGACATTAAATAAATAAATTCATTTGTTCATCCTAGTTCATTTAGAAGATGATGTCTATTGCAGGAGAATTTAAAAGGAAAAAAAAGTTTTTGTATATTTTAAAGCAGTCATAGGAACAGTACCTATGATTTCAATGGTATAAAGAACTAGCAGGTGAGGAAATTCCCTCTACAAATTCAGGCTGGCACTTTCTCTGAACGTTATCATTTTAGATAGTTGCCTAGAGCAATTAGGGGTTAAGTGATTTGCCCAGTATTGCATAGCTACCATGCAGTTGTGGCAGGATTTGAACCTATATCTTCTTGGCCAGTTCTATGTTCGGTAACAAGTCATCACTTAATATTTTTTTCAAAGTATGTCTATATAGATACATATATATATATGTATGTATGCATGTGACACATTTAAATATTATTTAAAGATTCATTTATATCTGTTTCTCTTTCTATCCATCTCTCAGTTTCTTTGTCACTATATCTATATATATAGTGGAAAGGTGGGAGTGACCTCAGGGATTAACCAATACACTCTCCTTATTTTGCAAAAGAGGCAGTTGAGGAATAGGAAGGTTTAGTGGTCTGCTAAAGACTGGTGACTATTCTGTCAGTTTATCTGGAAAGAGTAAACTTTGATTCTTAACAAAGTCCTTATGCAAAACTGACATTTTCCCAAAGATCATGGAAAACAATGAGTCAAATTTAAAGCAAACTGAAATTTAGGGAGAAATATTTATGTATCAACATTTTATTAATAAACAATGAGGCAAGATATCTCCTAGGAAGATACATTTAGAATAGGAAGGGACCATAGTCATCACCTCTCCCCACACCTTTTTTTACATGTTAAAAGATACTCAGGGGCAGCTAGGTGGGGCAGTGGATAAAGCACTGGCCCTGGATCCAGGAGGACCTGAGTTCAAATATGGCCTTAGACATTTGATGCTTACTAGCTATGTGACCCTGGGCAAGTAACTTGACCCTCATTGCCCCACCCCACTGAGAGAGAGAGAGAGAGAGAGAGAGAGAGAGAGAGAGAGAGAGAAAGAGACTCAGAGACATTAAGTGGCTTTCCCATGGGTAATATACATCTGATTTAGACCTTGAACCCAGGTCTTCCTGATTCCAAATATCCCTGATTCCTCTTTCCAGTACATTGCACTGACTCTTTATAAGCTACATAGCAAAATAATATTTTTGAATAAATGATCAGGAAGCAAGCGACACAAACACCTTTTGCCAACACAAAAAATAATTGATCTGGTAGATTTATTCAATTTGATCCCAGGAGGCCCTGCTCTTTCTTTGCCTCACCAAAAGACTCTAGCTCTAAATAAAAAAGAAATACTATGCAGCACTATTCACTTTATCATCTAAGAACTGATAAAACAATTGTGAAAACATTCTTCTGTTAAATCCCAGATGCCACCTATGCTAATCAAACATTAACTTCTTTTATTCCCCGTATTATGGAAAGTACTAGTCTGTATCCATTGTTGGAAACCAAATAGACCAAGTTTATTCCAATGAAATAAACTGAAATGGAAATAAAATGAAGATTTTTATTTTGGTGCAATGATTTTTGATGACAAAACATACTACAGCCAATGATCAAAGAAGCAAAGAATATTTGTCCTATAACAAAAAATGTTCTAAATCATACTGTTCTCAGTGGCAACAAAAGTCAGATTTCTAAGATTTCTTAATTTGTGGGTTGCTTTTGCACTATTGCTCAATAACCTGGCTAACCAAACACAAAAATATTTCCTTTGCAAAAGAAAGGTAACAAAAACTCATTGATTTGTGAGATTTTTATGGAAAGACAGGGATGAATTGAATGTTGTAGAAGTGTTCTTGGAGATATTAAGGATCCATACATCCTTTGGAAAATTCTTTAATAATCTCATGCAGCTACTGTTCAATTTCATGGTAACTTTCTTTACATTTTTAATGACAAAACATCTTTATTAATGCAACAATGATTTATTAAACACCTATTATGTGCCAAGTAATATAATAGGTGCTATATAAAATATATAAATATAAATGTAAAAAATATAAATAAATGGGGGCAGCTAGATGGTGCAGTGGATAAAGCACTGGCCTTGGATTCAGGAGGACCTGTGTTCGAATCTGGCCTCAGTCACTTGACACTTACTAGCTGTATGACCCTGTGCAAGTCACTTAACCCCAATTGCCCCACAAATATATATATAAATTTATAAAAATAAAAAGTGCAAAATATAAAATAACTCTTATAATGTTTACATCTTTTTTTAAATGGAAATTTTATTTAAACTTTTCCATTCCAAGTTCTATCCCTCCCTTCCTTCTACAACCATCAGAAAAATGTTACTTATATACAATTATGTAAAACATTTTCATATTAGTCATTTTGTACAAGAAGACAAATAAAAGACAACAAAAATAAAGAAAAGGAGAAATGTCATACTTTAGTCTATATTCAATCAATATAAGTTCTTTCTCTGTAGATGGATAGTATGCTTCATCATTAATCTTTTGGATTGAACATCTCTTTGATTTCTAATTCTTTGTCACCAGAGAATGAGCTGCTATGAATATTCTTGTACAAATAGTTTCTTCACCTCTTTTTGAATGTCTTTGGGGTATAGACCTATCAGTGGTATTGCTGTATCAAAGGGTTCTATAGCCCTTTGGGCATAGTTCCAAATTGTTCTCCAGAAAGGATGGATCAATTCCAACTCCACCAGCAGTGGATTAGCCTCCCAGTTTTCCCAAATCTCCTCCAACATCCAACATTTTCCTTTTTTGTTATATTTACCACTCTGATAGGCGTGAAGTGATATCTCAGAGTTGTTTTAATTTGCATTTCCCTGATCAGTGATCTAGAGCATTTTTTCCCTATGATTATAGATAGCTTTGATTTCTCTATCTAAAAACTGCCTGTTCATACATATCCTTTGACCATTTAGCCATTGTGGAATGAAATTTTTTAAAAAATAAATTTGATTCACTACTCTATATATTTGAGAAATGAGGACTTTGTCAGAGATATTTGTAGCAGAAAAAAAATTCCCCAGTTTTCTTCTTTCCTTATAATTTTGGTAACATTGGTCTTGTTTATACAAAAACTTTTTTATTTTATATAATCAAAATTATCTATTTCACATTTTGTAATGCTCTTTATATCTTCTCTGATCCTGAATTCTACCCTTATCCATCAATCTGATAGATAAACTATTCCATGTTCTCTTAATTTACTTATGGTATACCCTTTATGTGTAAATCATGTACCCATTTAAAAAATTAATTTATTTTTTTAAATAATAAACATTTTTATTTAGAATTTTGAATACCAAATTCTGTCCTTCCTTCTCTCCCTCCCCTTTCACCTCCATTTTCAAATGCATTATCCTCACCATTACTCACATGTCCTAAGATATTTCACTGTCTTATTATTATGCCTTTCTTATCTCCTTAAATCCAAAGAACTCTGGTACTCATTGACTGGCCATCAATAGGCCCCTTTCCAGGCTCAGGGTGGATATGACTGGAAATTGTTTCTCTCTTGGCCAGAATCTCTGAGGGCCTTCACCACCTTCACTAAATGTGTCTTGCCTTAGGCACACTGAGACGTTTGAAAGGTTTTAGCTTAAAAAGCCAAAGATCTCAATGCATCAGGGGCCATCTAAAGTCACCTTGATGATTTTTCTTGCCGCTGGACTCAGATGGCTCTGGAAGAGAGAGTGAGGCTGGTGACTTTGTACAGCTCTGCCTCACTTAAATACAATTCATTGCAAGTCATGACATCACATCCCCAATGTCATGGTCCTCTTTGAGAATGAAAGAGAAACAATGACATCATATTCAATATTACCAAATATATTCCACTTTTTATCCCACCTAAATAGATATCCCTTATAACAAAGAATAAGAAAGGAAGAAAAAAATAAACAGTTCATCAGATCTAGTGAGCATTGAAAATGTCCAACATTATTATACAACCCACATGCATCATTTCTCACATTTATAAAGAAATAGAGTGAAGTACCTTTTCTCCATTCTCCTTCTAAAGTCAGGAAATCTTCACACACTAGATCCAAATATCTGCTCCTAAAACATTTCAGGTTAAGAGTTCAAAATGGCAGTACTATATGCTTGCAACACCCTTAATGCAACTCTTAATTCTTTACACATCAGCTGTTACATGGGGCCAGTTGAAAATATCCTATAGCAGGTCCTGAGGTTTTTTGTTTGTTTGGTTTTTGTTTGGTTTTTTTTTTTGTTTTTTTTTTACTGAGCTAGGTATTCTATCATCATGTGGAGGGATTTCCTTTTTTTCTTTTTTTTAGAATTTCATCTTCCAAATTACATATAAAAGCAAATTTTGACATCATTTTTTTTTGTGGGGCAGTGAGGGTTAAGCAACTTGCCCAGAGTCACATAGCTAGATAGAAAGTAAATGTCTAGTGTCTGGGGTCGATTTGAACTCAGGTCCTCCTGAATCCAGGGCCAGTGATTCCACTGTGCCACCTAGCTGCCCCAATATCATTTTTTTAAACTTTGTGTTCCAACTTCTCTTCCTCCCTCCCTTCACATCCCCACCCCAAGAACTCAAGCAATTCAATATAAATTATACATGATTAGTCATGGAAAATAACTCCATATTAGCTAGGTTGTGAGAGAATACCAACAAAAATAAAATTTCAGATTAAGGAATTTTCAAAAAAATGTGTTTCAGTCTGTTTTCAGATGATACCATCAGTTCTTTCTCTGTAGGTGTATTTCAATTTTCATAAGTTCTTCAGAGATATATTGGATCATTGCCTTGCTGAAAATAACCCTGTGCTTCCCAGAAGGTCATCTTATACTAATGCTGTTATTTTGTATACAATACATTTCTCTCTGCTTCAGTTAATGTGGGTCTTTCCAGGTTTTTCTGATAGCATCCTGTTCATCATAACCTATACATGATACCTTAAGCTTGACAGAGAATTTTCTTCATAAAAACCCAGCAAAGTAGGTACCATACCTTTTGCCATTATAATCAATCATCCTAACTATTTCCCTCTATCCAACTCCCTTCCAATGATATTTACTCTATTTTCTATCTTATTTTGCCCTATTCCTCCTCAAAAGTGTTTTGCTACTGATTGCCCCCTCACCTGCTCTACCCTTCCTTCATTCACCCTTCCCTCCTTATCTTCTTCCCTGCTACTTTCCTGTAGGGTTAAATAGATTACTCCTCCCAATTGGATGTGTGTGTTATTCCCTCCTTGAGTCCACTCTGATGAGGCTAAGGTCTTTGAGCTAATTCTGTTTTCTAAATTTTTCTTCCTCCCTCCCTTCTCAACTCTCCCTATGAAATCAAGCAATTCAATATATGTCACACATGTGCTGTTATGCAGAACATTTTCACCTTCCTCAAAAGTCTTTTGCTTTTTGCAGCTCCCTCCCTGAAACTTCCCTTTCCTCCTTTCCCTCTCCCCCCCATCTCCTTCCCCTCCCACTTTTCCTCAGGGCAAAAATATATTACTATACCTGCTTGAGTATGTATGTTATTCCCTCTTTGAGCAGATTCTGATGATAGTAAGGTTCACTCACTCCCCAACTTCTTCCCCCTCTTCTTCTCCCCTCCATAAGCTTTTTTTTTGTTTCCTTCATTTGAGCTACCTCTCCCCTTCCCCCTCCTCCAGTCTACTCCTCCTACCCCTCAAAACCTATTTTAAATATGTCATCATGGCGGGGCAGAGCCAAGATGGCGGAGGAAAGACTGTGACTCCCACAAGCTCCAGATAAACCCATCCATTCACGCCCAAATAATGCGGTAAAAATCAAAACCCAGAACAGCCTAATGCACGTAAGAACAGAGTGAGACTGTTTCTCTGCAAAAGAGGGCAATTCTGATCACCTACTGATCAGGCTGAACAGCTCAGCGAGTGGTACGGACCCAGCCGGGGACACTGCTTCCAGCGCATGTCGGGGTCTTGGGCGCCAGCAGCTTCTGAGGCTCCAATTGCAGACTGGTGAGGGGGTTCGGTGGTAGGCCAGGGTGAAGTGGAGGCAGTGTCTACTGGAGTTGGAGCGAGTCACCCTGGGTCTGAACCAGTGGGCTGAATCGGGTGGTGGTGGCCCAGTGGGGGAGGGGTAAAAGCATGCCAAGCTTCCGAACATAGAGAATCAGAGTTCAATCAGACTTCTGTTTCCGGGTCAAAGAGAAAGCGGCTGTGATTACTCACAAGGCAGGCAGGCTGAGAAGAAGCCCAATCACCCCCTGGGCCACACTGTAGCATTAACAGTGTGTCCTGGAAGCAGCCCTACACTTTAAGGAGTAAAAAGCCAAGAAACAGTGAGCCAGGATGAGTAGGCAGAGAAAGCAGAAGACCCTCGAAAACTTCTTTGGGGGAAAGGTAGACCACAATACATACTCAGAAAAAGAAGATAATAATAGGGTCAAAGCTCCAACATCCAAAGCTTCCAAGAAAAATATGAACTGGTCTCAGGCCATGGAAGTTCTCCAAAGGGACTTTGAAGAAAAAGTAGGAGAGATAGAAGGAAGTTGTAGAGAGAGGGAGGAAAGAATGGAAAGAGAAATGAGAGTGATGCAGGAGAGTCATGAGAAAAAAGTCAACAGTTTGAAACTCCAAATGGCAAAGGAGATTAAAAAACTGTCTGCTGAAAATAATTGCCTAAGAATTAGGATTGAATGAATGGAAGCTAGTGACCTTATGAGAAACCAAGACACAGTAAAGCAAATCCAATTGAATGAAAAAATAGAGGGCAATGTGAAATATCTCCTTGGAAAAACAGCTGACCTAGAAAATGAATCTAGGAGAGATCATTTGAAAATCATTGGACTACCTGAAAACCATGACCAAAACAAGAGCTTAGACACCATCCTCCAAGAGATTGTGAGGGAAAATTGCCCTGATATTCTAGAAGCAGAAGCTAAAATAGAAATTGAAAGAATCCACCGATCACCTCCGGAAAGAGATCCCAAAAGGAAAACCTCCAGGAATATTATAGCCAAATTCTAGAACTCCCAGGTCAAGGAGAAAATATTGCAAGCAGCTAGAAAAAAGGAATTTAAATACTGTGGAGCTCCAATAAGGATAAAGCAAGATCTAGCAGCTTCTACATTAAAGGACTGGAGGGCATGGAATATGATATTCCAGAGGGCAAAGGAACTGGGACTACAGCCAAAAATCACATACCCAGCAAAACTAAGCATCATCTTTCAGAGGCAAACATGGAATTTCAAGGAGAAAGAAGACTTTCAGGCATTTGTTATGAAAAGACCTGAACTGAATAGAAAATTTGACTTTCAAATACAAGACACTGGAGAAGCATAAAATGATAAACAGGAAAAAGACTTCATGAGGGATATTAAAAGATTAAACTATTTATATTCCTACATGGGGAGATAATACTTCAAACTCATAAGAACTATCTCAGTAAGGATTTAACAGAGGACACAGGTCTGAAGTGAATATGAAGGGATGTTATGTTTTGTTCTTTGTGGGGTGTCTTATGTCGGGGCCAGATTTGGGCTTGGGGCCTCCTGGGTCCAGGGCTGGTGCATTGTCCACTGTGCCACCTAACTAACCCATAATGACATCCTTAAAATAGGGTTGAGGTGTAGGAGAAATAGACTGGGGGAGGGGGAAGGGGAGAGATGGTCTGGGGAGAGGTTGTTCACATGAAGGAAATAAGAAAAAAGCTTATGGAGGGGAGGGAAAGAGGGGGAAGGAATTGGGGAGTGAGTGAACCTTAATATCATCAGAATTGACTCAAAGAAGGACTAACATACATACCCAAGTGGGTATAGTAATATATTTTTGCCCTGAGGGAGGGGAGGGAGATAAGGGGGGGGGGAAGGGAAGGGCAGATTCGGGGAGAGAGTAGTAAAAAGCAAAATACTTTCAAGCAAGGTAAAGATGTTCTGCATAACAGCACAAGTGTGACATATTGAATTGCTTGATTTTATAGGGAGGGTTGAGGAGAGAGGGAGGAAGAAAATTTGGAACATAGAATTAGCTCAAAGACCTTAAACTCATCAGAGTTGGCTCATGGAGGGAATAACATTCATACCCAGTTGGGAGGAGTAATCTATTTAACCCTACAGGAAAGTATGAGGGGAAGAGGATAAGGAAGGAAGAGTGAAAAAAAAGGGAGTGCAGAGTAGGGGAGGGGACAGTCAGAAGTAAAACACTTTTGAGGAGGAATAGTTTAAAAGAGGATAGAAAATAGAGTAAATATAATGGGAAGGGAATAGGATTGAGGGAAATAGTTATGATGACTTTGCTGGGCTAATATGAAGAAAATTCTTTGTCAAGTTTAAGGTACTTTATTTAGGTTATGATGAACAGGATACTCTTAGAAAAATCTGGAAAGACCTACATGAACTGAAGCAGAGTGAAATGCACTATATACAAAATAACAGCAATAGTGTAAGATGATCTGCTGGGAAGCATGTGGTTATTTTCAGCAAGGCAATGGTCCAATACAACCCTGAAGGACTTATGAAAATGGCAACCCATCTACAGAGAAAGAAGTGATAGTATCTGAAAATAGATGGAAACACATTTTTTTTTCTTTTTTTCTCTTTTTTTTTTGGGTGAGGCAATTGGGGTTGGGTGGCTTGCCCAGGGTCATGCGGCTGGTGGGTGTTGGGTGTCTGGGGCCAGATTTGGGCTCGGGTGCTCCTGGTTCCAGGGCTGGTGCTCTGTCCACCGCACCCCCTAGCTGCCCCTGGAAACACATTTAAAAAAAAAATTTCTCTTTGATAATTCCTCAGTCTGAAGTTTTGGGAGTTTTTTTGACTGTTTTCTCTCACAACCTAGCTAATGTGGAAATGTTTTCCATGACTACTCATGTATAACTTATTTTGAAATGCTTGAGTTCTAGTGGGGGGGTGGGAATGGAGGAGGAAGAGAAGTTGGAACAATTTTTTTTTTTAATTGATGTTAAAATTTGTTTTTACATATATTTTGAAAAATAAAATTCTATTAAAAAAAACATAATAAATATGTCATCATGGGTTAGCCAAGTGGCACAGTAGACAAAGCACCAGCCCTGGGCCCAGGAGGCCCAGAGCCAAAATCTGATCCACACATAAGACAACCCACCCTGTTTGCTCCACAAAGAACAAGGATACACAAAAAGAATGTTTTACAAATACCATTCCTTAATAATCACTTCAGACCTATGTACTATTCCTTACTGAAAAAGTTCTTATGAGTAAGAAGTATTATTTTCTTATGTATGAATGTAAACAGATTAACCTTTTAATATCCCTCATGAATTCTTTTCCCTGTTTACCTTTTTATGATTTTCCATGGTCTTGTATTTAAAAGTCAAATTTTCTATTCAGTTCAGGTCTTTTCATCACAAATGCCTGAAAGTCCTATTTTTCATTGAAGTCTCATTTTTTCCTCTGAAAGATTATACACAGTTTTCCTGAGTAGGGATTCTTGGCTGTAGTCGCAGTTCCTTTGCCCTCTGGAATATCATATTCCATGACCTCTGGTCCTTTAATGTAGATGCTGTTAGATCTTGTTTTATCCTTATTGGAACTCCACAGTATTTGATTTCCCTTATTCTAGCTGCTTACAATATTTTCTCCTTGACCTGGGAATTCTGGAATTTGGCTATAATATTCCTGGAGGTTTTCCTTTTGGGATCTCTTTCTGGAGGTGATCGGTGGATTCTTTCAATTTCTATTTTAGCTTCTGCTTCTAGAATATCAGGGCAATTTTCCCTCACAATCTCTTGGAGGATGGTGTCTAAGCTCTTGTTTTGGTCATGGTTTTCAGGTAGTCCAATGATTTTCAAATTATCTCTCCTGGATTTATTTTCCAGGTCAGCTGTTTTTCCAAGGAGATATTTCACATTGCCCTCTATTTTTTCATTCAACTGGATTTGCTTTACTGTGTCTTGGTTTCTCATAAGGTCACTAGCTTCCATTTTTTCAATCCTAATTCTTAGGCAATTATTTTAATCGGATAGTTTTTTTTTTTAATCTCCTTTTCCATTTGGCTTTTGAACCTGTTCAATTTTTTCTTATGACTCTGCTGCATCACTCTCATTTCTCTTTCCATTCTTTCCTCCCTCTCTCTACAACTTCCTTCTATCTCTCCTACTTTCTCTTCAAAGTCACTTTTGAGAGCTTCCATGGCCTGAAGCCAAATCATCTTTTTCTTGGAAGCTTTGGATATAGGTGCCCTAAGGTTGTTTTCCTCTTCTGAGGGTGCAACTTGATCTTCCTTGTAGCTGAAGAAACTTTCTGTAATTCTGAACTTCCTTTACTTGATCATCTTTTACTTGACTTTTAGCTCCCCACTGGAGGGGCCTGCTTCTAGGCTATACTACTGTCCCCAGCTTCAGAGGGTCTGAGGTGTTTTCGTTTGAGGGAGGGCAGGTTTTTCTCTCACATGGCCTGTTCTCTGGTCTGAAGGTAACCTCAAGCCAACTAGCTAGTTAACCAGCCAGTAGAGCACTGTGGTGGCTTTTAGCTTCAACAAGCCTGTGCCCCTCCCCCATCAGGGCCTCCTGCTGCTTAGGATAGCCAAATTCCTCCCTAGGTCCTGCTGATAGATACCCCTGAAGTTTCCCCTCCAGACAGCCGTTCAGCCCTCTCACTCCACCTCAAGTTCTGTTCCAGAATATACTGGTGCTGCAGGTGATTCAGAGGCTCAGGGGTTAAATTTCTCTGGTATGGTGTGCGCGGGTTGGACTTTACTCACAGGTTTACTCATGGGGTTGGACTTTATTTGATGCCCAGCATAGCCCCTTTTAATCTATCTGGAAAATGATCTCTGTTGGTACTTTTGTGGGGTTTTCTGCTCCATTTTATTGCTGTTTTGGGGTTGATTGTATCAGGAGCTCTGTGTGTTTAATGTCTTTCCTTTGCCATCTTCCATGTTGAGGGATTTCATGAGTATAGATAGCTAGTCTTTAGATACCAGTAATTGATTTTGTAAATCTCACGAGATGACTCATTTTCTGGTGTGGTGTCCCAATAAGTTCTGATTCAGAAATGCGTAGTGTCAATAACTAAGGCCATAGTTAACCATTGTCCTTTGCCTTAGTGTTCAATTCTAGCTTTCACATTTTCTGAATAACAGCAGTAACCTGGAGTATATACAGAGATGGGCAAGTAGAATGGTGAAGAGTCTTGAAATCATGACACATTAGGATCATTTTTAAAAACTGAGAAAATTTAGCCTGGAGAAGAAATGAAGGAGAAATGAAAGCTATTTTCAAGTATTTAAAGGGATCCGACATGGAAGAAGAGTTAGATTTTGGGTTTTTTGTTTTTTTGTTTTGTTTTGTTTTGTTTTGTTTTTTACATCACAGGGCAAAACCAGGAGTAGAAATGCAGAGAATCAGATTTAGTCTTGATTTTTAATATATAGCATTATTCAGAAGAAAAATGGGTTCCCTCAAGGGGTATTGAGCTGCATTCTTGTTATCTTCAAATAGAAAATGTAAGTTCACATGTCGGTTTGGTTGTAGAAGGAGTACCAACCAAATTAGTTATCTGGCTATTACTTATACATGACATTCCCTCTCCTGTTTAAGAGTATACCTCCATACCTAGAACATACTCCATAATTAGGTGCTTGAAAACACCCTCCTCAGCTTTGATTCCTATACCACCTAGTTTCCTTTGAGACTGAGCTCAAATGTGACCTCTCATATGATGTTTCCCCAATCCCTACTCATTCCTCATGTCTACCTCTGAAATTAAATTGTACTATTTGTATACCTTTTATTTATTTGCTCCCCCCCACCCTATAGAATGTAAGCTCATTGGAGGCAGATGCTGTTCATTTTTGTCTTTCTATAGTTATCCATCCATCCATTCACCTACCCATCAATCAACTATCATCCATCATCTATCATCTATCATCTATCATCCATCTATCTATCTATCTATCTATCTATCTATCTATCTATCTATCTACCTATCTATCTACCTATCTGTCTATCTGTCTACCTACCTATGTATAGAAACAAATCTATACATATATGTATAAATATAAATGTATATGTGTATGTTTATACATATCTATTTGGATACACACACATATATACATATTTGTTATATGATATGTCATATTTATGAAATGCATACATATATAACACATATAAATGTGTGTGTATATATATTTGTTTACATATATATTGTTTACATATATATACATATACATGTTTACATATATATTGCCTTAACAAAATATAAACTCCTTGAAGGCAGATAGTATTACATATTTGTCTTGGTATCTCCATAACTTAGAACAAGGTCTGGCAAATAATAAACATTTAATAAATACTTTGTTGATTTCTGCTTGCTGATTCTTGACCAGAAAGAGATTGAGGTAGATGATCCCTGAGGCCCCTGCCACATTGAAATTTTGTGATTCTCTAAAAATCACAACTTCTGCTATCACCATGATTGTAGTTTGCTTTCAAGTTGTGCATGCACAATTCTTTGTTGAGCATTACCTTTGCATTTTGGAACATCAAAACGCATAACATTATTACAGACTGAGTCTGCAACCAGTTAATTTTACTCTAACTTATATAGAATATTGGAAACCAACTGGGAATTCTTTTATTAAGTAATAAGTAACAAAAATGTTTACTTATAGGTTTGAGTTCCAATTTTTATCCCTCCTTCCATCCCCTCTCCCTGAGGTGGTAATAAATCAGATATTGATTATATACACATGATTATGTAAAACATTGCCATATTACTCATTTCAAGGTAACTTGAATAAAAGAAAAAAAATGAAAGAGTGAAAAATAGCATGCTTCAGTCTGTGTTCACTCAATATCAGTTCTTTCTTTGGAGGTAGGTAGTATGTTTAATCAATAGTACTTTGGAATTATCTTAGATCATTTGGGGGTTTCTTTGAATGTGTCAGTGAGTTGTTATTCATTCACATTCATAACTTTGCTCCATACACATAGTTTATTATGATTTTTCATTGACAGACCATCTAAGGATATGAACAAATGAACAGGATATGTCTTCACACTCTCTATTAGTCTCCAATTGGTGAGCTTCTTGTGTTCCAAATGCAAGATAGTTCCAGAGTCATCCAGACTGGAATCTATGTTTAAGAAAATTGTCTCTCTTTTATCAGCACCAGGATTCTATTGATGCATGTATGAAATAGCTAATTCATTGCACTTGAATGCTAGTTCACATTTCTCATTCCAGCAATCACAAGTGGATACTGGGAGATTCAATTCCTACTTGCCTTGTGATTGTGATGCCATTTTCAAGCTACTCTTCTTTCTCTCATTCTATGAGAATGAGAAGTCCATTTCTAAGCTCTTTAAGAATGATATGAGGGGCAGCTAGGTGGCGCAGTGGATAGAGCACCGGCCCTGGAGTCAGGAGTACCTGAGTTCAGATCCAGCCTCAGACACTTAACACACACTTACTAGCTGTGTGACCCTGGGCAAGTCACTTAACCCCAATTGCCTCACCAAAAAAAAAAAAAAAAAAAGAATGATATGATTTTTCATAAATCTAATTTATAAAAAAACACTGAGCTCCAGAATATTTTATTTTTATAATTCATTGGAGGCAGCCAAGTGATGCATATTTTTATCTCCTCAGTGTAAATACCATAAAGTTGTCTTCTCATTGAAACAGCAGTGGGTTTTGGCAGCCTCCTGTTTGGCTAAACCACTTTTTTTTTGGTGAGACAATTGGGGTTAAGTGACTTGCCCAGCATCACACAGCTAGTAAGTGTCAAGTGTCTGAGGCTGGATTTGAACTCAGGCCTTCCTGACTCCAGGGCCAGTGCTCCATCCACTACACCACCTAGTTGCCCCTGTCTAAACCACTTTTAAGGTCTGCAGTGCTCACCTCCTAGTGTGCAGAAAGTGCTAGAAAAGGTGCCTTAAAAATTGTTTCACTTATCCCTAGCCTGCTTCACATGACAGGCATGGATCCTATAGTTTAAACACATGCAAAAAAAATGCACAATTTTTTTTTTTGCAAGGACGATTCCATTTACCATAAGTAAATGAAATGTACAAATGTTGAAAACTATCTCTACATGTAACTGGAAAATAATAAAATAATTTTATAATGAAATAAACCTATACAAATCATCATCATTTCTATATATTATCAACAAATCTAATTTATTTATTCAGTGCCATATTAATCAAACCACCAAAAATATTTTACAGGGCAAAAAGGAAAAGAAAAAAATTAACTTGGTAGAACAAAAAAAAAATCAGTAAAAGCCAGTGTGGCTTCAGAAAGGGCCAAAGAAGAGTTCATAAGAGTTTGCTGTCTGACATCTCCAACATAAATTCCAGCAGCAGAATGAGGGTTTGTATACAACATTCATCTGTCTGACTAAGGCCTTTGATACTGTCGGTCATATTTGCCCAGATTCTGGATAATGGATGATGCTCTCATATTTTCCCAGTCACCAATAGAGTGAAGTAGGGCTATATGCTTGCTCCTATGCTTTTTAGAATGATTTTATTTTGTTTTGCTTTTTTGTTTGTTTTTTGGAGTTTTTTATTCTTTTTTTTTAAGTTTTCAACATTTGTTTTTATAAGATTTCTACTTTCAAATTTTTCTCCTTCCCTCTCCTCCCTGCCCTTCTCCCCAAGACAGCCATATATTCTGATATAGCTTATATATGTACAATCACATTAAACATATTTCTGCATTAGTCATGCTGGGAAAGAAGGATCAGAGCAAAAAATAAAAACCTCAAAAAGGATAAACAACAACAAAAACAAAAATAATATGGTTCAATCTGCATGAAGATTCAACAATTCTTTTTTTTTCTGAATTTGGAGAGGATTTTACATCATGAGTCCTTTGGAACTATCTTGCACCATTGTATTATTGAGAAGAATCAAGCCAATCACAGTTGATCAACACATAATTTTGTTGATACTGTGTACAAAGTTCTCCTGGTTCTGCTCATCTAACTCATCATCAGTTCATGTAAGTCCTTCCAGGTTTCTCTGAAATCTGCCTGCTTATCATTTCTTACAGCACAATAGTATTCCAGGACATTCATATACCACAACTTGATTAGCCATAGAATGATATTTTAATCAAAGTTTTCAGAAGCCTTTAACAAAGATGAAAATGGAATCAAGGTCAGCCACTGCACTAATGGTGAAATATTTAACTTGAAAAAGCTACAAGCCAAGACTAAAGTGGAAGAAGAGTTGGCACATTGTTTATTGTTCACATATGACTGTGCACTTAATTCAGCCTCTGAAAATGAGATGCAACAAAGTATGGATTGATTCTCTACAGCTTATTCTAATTTTGACCTAACAATTAGCATGAAAAACCAAACCAAAACAAGCCAAACCAAAAAATCAAACCTCAAAACCAAAACAAACCAAAACAAACCAACAAAAAACACAAGTTCTCCACCAACCAGCATCACACCCTCCATACATGGGACAATTGGTTACAGCAAATGGACAAATTTTGAATACTGTAGATAAATTAACTTACCTTGGCAATATACCTTTCAGGGAATTACACATAGATGATGAGGTTGACACACACATTGCCAGAGCTCACTCAGAGTTTGTGAGACTGATGAAAAGCAAGAGCAACAAGAGGTATTAGACTGCCTACCCAACTGAAGGTCTATAGAACGATTGTGCTGAACTCATTGTTATACGTCTGTGAAACCTGGACACTATACCAATGCCATTCCAGGAAACTGAATCACTTCCATTTGCATTGTCTTATAAGGATACTGAAGAACACCTGGCAAGGTAAGGTACCTAACAGTGAAGTCCTTTCTCAAACTAAACTGCCAGGCATTCAAACACTTCTTTTTAGATTAGCCAATGCAAATGCTTAATACTGAGCACTATACATTGACCAGTAGAAAAGTCATGGCATTTTAATCTTGTAATAAGGCATGCTGATCCTCCATAGATCCTTTCAGGTTTTCTGTGATTATCTGAACATGTTAAATTCTCATTCTCATTTTATTTCATACCATTACCATGGCTGATGGAGGAAAACAGTATAACAAATTTTGAGAGAATTCCAATAGCCATCAGAAAACTGGGCTTCATATATCATCTCTGATATTTGTTAAGGGCTAAAATTCTAGCAAAACTGTCTAAAATATCTAATGAGTGGTCGCCAATAAATTATAAGCTTTAGTAAGAGTTAGACTTTTAAGCATTTATTAAGGAGAATAGGAATTTGATAAAGAGAGAAAGAAAGGCCTAGATTCCTATCTATTAAAGGGAGAACGCATTTCTAGCTCCCTTCTCTGCCGGAGTCCTCAGGAAAGAGAGCGAGTCAGAGCACCTGGCTCTTCCTTCTTCCTCCCACTAGCCCACGTCACTTCCTGACGCCAAAGAAAAGACTCCTGGTCTTGCCCTCAAAGACATGGCAGAACTCTTCTACAGTAAGTCTCCAGCAGGTGGCATCATTCCATTCGTTACATATTTATTAGCTATATGAACATGGATAAGATAATCACTTGACTATTTATAAGGCAACCCTCTGAGCCCATTAGCTATTCAAGGCACAAGGGAATTCTCATACTATTAAGCAATTATATATGATGCATAAGGACTATAGTACTCTGCCACTGACTAACATTCCATTTAAAGTCCTCCCTAACAAGGAGGAGAGTTTTGTGGGGTTCCTCCATTTCAGAGAGTAATTTTCAGGAAACTGTTATCATAACAGAAAAAGGTCATAAAGATAAACTCAAACTTCCTTTTGTCCACCTTATCCCCCCACACATGCCTTCCAAAATACCTTCCAAAACTAATGGGTTTATTTCTTAGAAAAACATCCATCTGGTATTGAAAGACTCCAGAATAAATCTCTAAGTATTCACATTAAGTGACTGATCACTTAAGGAGGAGCATTTTGGTAAATAAGCTGACCACCACCTCTGTGTGTCTTGCCAAAATTGCCTTCTATCTTTTTCATAAAGTTTTACAGTCCTGATTATTTACTTTACTTGTCTCTGTCCATTTCTATCTTTCCCCATCAACCTCCCATCCTTCCCTGGCTTCTGGGATTGATGACTGCAAATGACTGTATTGATTCTTTCCTTTCTGCCTTCCTTGCTTTGAATAACTACCATTGCAAGCCCAGCTTAACTCTCCTATGTAGATACACATCCAAATTAACATTAGAACATAAATTTTGAAACATTACTCAACAGAAAACTTAGCAAGATTTTAAAACAATGATTTAAAATTATTTCATCATGTTTGTATCAAGAGTGAGCCTTACCTTGTACAAATCTGTCTTACACAATAAAAACCAAGCATTTTTTTTAGTTTTGCCATAAATTAGTGATGACAGGCTTCATTATTTCTCCATCCCTTCCTGTTCTTCAGTACATAGGAAAAAAACAAAAAACAAAAAATCCTAGTAAATCAAGGAGATAAGGCAGATAAAATCGGGTTTGAACATAAAGAACCATAATTGCATTCCTTGCCATAAAATGTATTTTTAAGTAGACAAATTTCCCATTATGTACTGAGGAAGATCTTTTTCATTATCTTAAGATAACTAATGCAGTTTGCCACTAGTAGTTGCCATGGGGAATGCACATCAGTATTAAATAACATACTAAGGTTTTTGCTAAAAGAGTCACCAATAAAAATGCAATTAAGGATGATTTGGTCTTTACCATGTAAAAAGAACTGTCAGAATCAATTTATATTTTTGTTCTTTTTGACCGTTTGAAAATTTAATTATTATTTTTTTAAATGGAATTTAAAATATTGGAACCTTTTTCACTTTTCCCTAATACACCTAAGGGAGAATTGATTCTGAAATCCTTACAAGGCAAATCATACTTGATTCCTTTAACCTATGTCAACCTCTGTTAACTTATTCAACACAGTTGAACTGCATGCTTATTTTTCCTTCCTGACCTTTGTTCATCTCATCTTTTTATTTCTAAAGAGTTAGTTTTGTTTCATTATGATAATACTGAATATTTTTAAAGGGAAGACAGAAATAATTTTTCCCCACCCTCACCCTTTTCTAATAGAAGAAGGGAAATGAATAGAACAATGGAAAATAAACCAGCCTTGGAGTCAGGAGGTCATAGAATTAAAAATCTAGAGGTGGAAAAGACCAACTAATCATAGGATCACATATTTAGAGCTAGAATGGACCCCAGAGGTCATCAAATCCAACCCTGTGGAAACTGAGGTCCAGGGAGTTTAAGTGACTTTCCCAGGTTAACATAGGCAGTAAGTAGTAAAGTCAGGGTATTAACCCAGGTCCTCTCACTCTGAAGCTAATACTTTTTTCTACTGTAGCATATTACTTATTGGCTGTGCAGCCCTATGTTCATGACAAAGTCTATTAGTTTTAGTTTCCTTATTTTAAAAGAATAACCACACACTTTCAGAATAGGAAGTAATCTCTTTCACCATCTATGTCCAAAGACATAACTTCAAAACCTTCTGCTTTATGACATATCTTGTAAATGTTCATCCAATCTTTGATTAAGAACTACTATGGTGAAACCCACTCCCTCTGAAGGCAGGCCACAGTCCACTGTGGGCTACCTTTATTTGTTAGGAATCAGACTTTGTGCTGTCTACCTCATAGGCATTGTATCAACCAAATTAAATAATATATGTAAAATATTATGGAATAAAAAGTGTATTATATATAGCACTTTGAGTTAAAATTACACTGCTCCCCAGGCACTGGAGCCTGAATTTATATCCATTGCCCTTGTACAGCACAACTGAGCCCTGCTTCTTTGACTATTATCACATGGCAAGGACCTCTGGAGTCCATTTTTATTCTTGCTTCTCCAAACCATTGAGACTGGGGTCTATATCTTTGTTGCTCACTCTGCCAGAATTAACTGCTACTACTTGTGCAAAGCCAGGACAACTGCCCCTAATAACATATGAGTTTTTCTGCCCAAAGGTGGAACAAAGGAATACAGTTAATAATTCATAATTTGGAGGATTAGAGTGGAAACCTTTGGGATGTTCTTAAAGAATAAGTTAAATGAGTTACAGTAAGAAATATAGAGCAAAACTATATGAGTAGGGGACCCCAACCTTCCCCTCTCAGAACTAAATCTAACCAGAAAATTAATGAGAAAGAAATTAAGGAGGTGATTAAAATTTTAGAAAAATAAAAATAGACCTCTGGAAAAACCTGAATGCATGTAGAAAAGAATATACCATTTTCTCAGTGGCACATGGCATGTACACAAAAATTGACCATGCATTAGAGCATAAAAACCTCACAGTCAAATGTAGAAAAACACAAAAAGTAAAAGCATCCTTTTCATATCATGATGTAATAAAATTATGTTTACTAAATGGCCATGGAAAGATAAACAAAAAATTAATTGGAAATTAAATATTCTCATCCTAAAGAATGAGTGGATCAAACACCAAATCATAGAAACAATAAGTTCATTCAAGAGAATGACAATAATGAGACAACATATTAAAACTTATGGGATGCAGCCATCTCTAAATGTCTACATGAATAAAATAAAGAAAGAGGAGGTCAATGAATTGGACATGCAACTAAAAAAGCTAGAAAAAGAACAAATTTAAAACCCCCAATTAAATACCAAATTACAAATTCTGAAAATTAAAGGAGAGATTAATAAAATTGAAAGTAAGAAAACTGTAGATGTTCTATAAAAAGCAATAAAATAGATGAACCTTTGGTTAATTTGATTCAAAGAAAAGAAAAAAAGAAAACCAGATCACCAGCATCAAAAATAAAAATTGTAAATTCACCACCAATGAAGAGGAAATTAAAGCAATAATTAGGAGGTATTTTGTCCAACTATATGACAATAAATGTGACAATCTAAATTAAATGGATGATTATTTACAAAAATATAAACTTCCCAGATTAACAGAAAAGGAAATAAAATATATAAATAAACCCATTCTAGAATAAAACAACACAATTGAGCAAGTGACCAATGAACTCCCAAAGACAAAATCTCCAGGGCCTGATGGGTTTACAAGTAAATTCTACCAAACATTTAAAAAACAATTAATTATAATACTATACAAATTATTTAGAAAAATATGTGGAGTCCTAGGAAATTCCTTTTTTGAGACAAATATGGTGCTAAACCAGGAAGATCCAAAATAGAGAAAGAAAATTATAGACCAATTTCCCTAATGAATATTGACACAAAATTTCAAAATTAGCAAAGAGATTACAGAAATTTATCACCAGGATAATACACTGTGACCAGTTGGGATTTATACTAGGAATACAGGACTGTCTCAATATTAGGAAAACTATAAACATAGTTGACCACATCAATAACAAAACTAATCAAAATCATATGATTATCTCAACAGATGCTGAGAAAGCTTTTGACAAAGTACAGCACCCATTCCTATTAAAAACACTAGAGAGCATAGGAATAAATGGCACTTTCCTTAAGATGATAAAAAAGTACCTATCTTAAACCAGCAGTAAGCATTATACCCAATGGGGACAAGTTAGAGGCATTCCCAATAAGGGTGAAACAAACAAGGATGTCCATTATTAACACCATTATTCAATATTGTACTAGAAATTTTAGTCTTAGCAATAAGTGAAGAAACAGAAATTGAAGGAATTAGAAGAGGCAAGGAAGAAACAAAACTATCACTTTTTGCAAATGATATGATGCCATTCTTAGAGAATCCTAAAGAATAAACTAAAAATCTGCTTGAAACAATGTATAACTTTTGCAAAGTTGCAGATTATAAAATAAACCCACATAAACCATCAGCATTTTTATATGACTAGCATAGTCCATTAGGAAGAGATAGAAAGAGAAATTCCACTTAAATTAAGCGTAGACAATATGAAATAATTGGGAATCTACCGACAAAGGCAAACCCAAGAACTATAAGAACACAATTACAAAATAAATAATATCAAATCTAAACAAATGAAAAAATATAAATTGATTATGGGTAGGCTGTGCTAATATAATAGAAATTACAATTCTACCTAAAGTAATTTACTTATTCAATGCCGTGCCAATCAAAGTATAAAAACTATTTTATAGAGCTAGAAAAATCAATAACACAATTTATATGAAAGAACAAAAGGTCAAGAATATAAAGACATTTAATGAAAAAAATGCAAAGGAACGTGACCTCACTGTACCAGCCCTAAAACTGTATTATAAAGTGGAAACCATCAAAACTATTTGGTATTGGCTAAGAAATAGAGTGGTGGATCAGTGGAATAGGTTGGGCACACAAAACAGCAGTAAATTAATATATCAATTTCCTGTTTGATAAACCCAAAGACTCCATCTTCTGTGATAAGAACTCACTATTTAAAAAAAAACTGCTGGGAGAACTGGAAAATATGGTATAAACCAGGCCTAGACCAACATTTTACATGATACACCAAAATAAAGCCAAAATGCATACAAGATCTTGACATAAAGGGTGAAACCGTAGGCAAATTAGAAAAGGAAGGAATAGTTTACTTGGCAGATCTATGGTTAGGGGAAGAATTTATGACCAAAGGAGAGATAGAGAAGATTATGAAATGCAGTGTGGATAATTTTGACTATATTAAATTAAAAAAGGTTTTGCACAAAGAAAATCAATGCAAACAAGATTAAAAGGAAAGCAGAAAGCTGGGAAACCAGTTTTACAGGCAGTGTTTCTGATAAAGGACTCATATCTAAAATATGTAGAGAACTCAATCAAATATATAAGCGTACAAGTCATTCCCCAACTGAGAAATGGTTAAAAGATATGAACAGGCATGTTTAAGATAACAAAATTAAAGCTATCTACAGCCATATGAATAAAAAATATTCTCAATCACTAATGGTTAGAAAAATGCAAACTAAAAATACTCTCAGGTACCACCTCACACTGATCCAATTGGTTAATATGACAAAAAAGGAAAATCATAAATGTTGTAGAAGATGTGGGAAAATTGCAACACTGATTCATTATTGGTGGTGCTGTGAACTGATCCAGTCATTTGGGAGAGCAATTTGGCCATGCACAAAAGGCTATAAAACTGTGCATACTTTTTGACCCAGCAATACCATTAGTAGGTCTATATCCCAAAGACTTCATAAGAAAGGGAAAGGACCCACATGAACAAAAATATTAATAGGTTCTCTTTTTGTGGTAGCAAAGAATTGGAAATTGAGAGGATACCCATAAATTGAGGAATGGCTATCAAGTTGTGGTATATGAATGTAATAGAATACTATTGTGCTGTAAGTAATGATGAGCAGGCAGATTTCAGAAAAACCTGGAAAGACCTGCATGAATTGATCCGAGTAAAATGAGCAGAACCAAGAGAATATTGTACATAATATCAACAACATTGTATGATAATCAACTATGATAGACTTAATTCTTCTTAGCAATATAATGATCTAATACAATACCAAAAGACTTATGGTGGGAAATACTCTCCCCATTCAGAAAAAGAACTATGGAGTCTGAATACAGATTCAAGCATACTATTTTCACCTTTGTTGTTGCTTTTTTGTTGTTCTTATTTATTTTTCTTGTTTTTTTTTGCTTTTGTTCTAATTCTTCTCTTACAACATGACTAATGTGAAAATATGTTTATCATAATTGTAATGTATAACCATATCAAATCGCTTGCTGTCCTTGGGAGAGGGGAGGGAATGAAAGGTGGGAAAAATTTAAGTCCAAAAAAATATCTTTACATGTATTTGAAAAAACAAAACTTTAAAAATTAAAAAAAAAACAACATAACATATCCCTAACATAAATAGTTCTGAACTAGCTTGCAAAATGTTTTGTTGTATAGTCCTCTCAGGGAACTGAATTATCCTATAATGCTTCAGTCCTAATTTTCTTGTATTCTTTTGAGCTATATAGTTAGCCCTCTTCCCTAAACCAAACTTATACAGGGATATATGCAAATATGTTTTGATCTGGAATGGTGATAAGTTTCTCTGGGCCTAAATATTTGTCCATTTAGGGATTCAGAAGGTCATAATGATGCTTGACTTTTGTTTGGGTTGTTAATCACTTTTAGAAGCATTATCTCCTTTTTTTAGGAAAATCTTTTGGGGTAGGTCTTCTTCTGTTTATGGTATTATTCACATTTACAGATGAGAAAATTGAAGCTCATGAAAGCAACATCATTTATCCAAGGACATAGAAAGGGTGTACAAAAATAGAAAATAGACTCGAAATTTTATCAAATTTCCACACTATAATTTAAAATCTAGGATTCAGAGATCTATGACTGACTCACAAATGAAAACCTTATATTGTCACTATATGAATACTTAAAATATATATGTAATGTTCTCTCTGACCTCTTATAAATAAAGGGCGAGGGAAGAACAAGTTTGCTGAGACTGAAACCTTGATGATTCTGGAAGGTTGTAAGAGCTAGAAAGAATGAAAAAACCTTTGATTTCATTTATGTTTGTCAAAAATAAAATAAAAACAACCCACTGCCTTAGTTGAAAAGTACTAATGAGCAAGGAACAAAAGTTCGCATTAACATCAAACACAGTGATTCTGACAAAGCAGTATTTTGATGCCTTAGATATAAATGAAAGAAAAACAGATGGCACACATTGCCCTAGAAATACAAATGAGCTGAAACACCAAAGGGAGAAATATTAATTAAAGTGACTTTGAGATGTAAATTCAAGACCACAACTTTTGCAGCAGTGGATAGAGTTCAATGAAAACAACAAAGAGCCCATCAGGCATCAGGTGGTCTTCAAGGCTTATCTTTGCCCATTATCTCAGATAATTTGGGAATGTGAGTCATGTGCTTCGAGACAGGGCACAAGAATGTGGAGGAAATAATTTTGGGTTCTGAGTTAGAAGACCTGTCATCAGATTCCTGCTCTGACAAATGACTTGTTATGTGAACTTAAGTAACTAATTATCCTTCGCTGGACTTTAGTAAAGATGAGGAAGATGGACTCTAGTTCAGTCTCAAAAGTCCCTTTCAGCTTTAAACATATGATAGCATGTACTTATTTTAGGTAAATTTTCAATGACTACTCTAACATACAGAAATATGGTTACAGTTAGATCTGAAGGAGTTACTTTAGACTGTTTTCCCCCCACCAATTCTCCCATTTCCCTTATGACTATATCCTCAAGGAAATGTACAAACTTGGGAGTTTGGGATAAAATATTCTTCTAGACCCAATGGCCATCCATATCCTTAAATCTTTCCATCCCTCAAGGCTTATATCCAGTCCTAACTCCTTGAAGCCTGACTACTCCAGTTCACAATAAATGCTGTTTCTTTTTTGAAGTCTCTTTGAAGCTAGGCTATGTGGAAGAGTGGATAGAGTTCTCTAATCAAGAAGACACATCTTTCTGAGTTTAAATCTATCCCCAGACACTTACTATCTGTGTGATCCTAGTCAAGTTACTTAATCATGTCTGCCTCAATTTCCTCATCTGCAAAATGACCTAGAGCAGAAAATAATAAACCATTCCAGTATCCTTTCCAAGAAAACACTGAATGGGGTCATGAAGAGTTGGACACAACTAAAGTGAATCAACAACAACAACAGAAGCTAGGCAGAGTAATAGATAGAGCAGTGGGTCTGAAGTCAGAAAGAAGTGATTTCAAATATTACTCCAGATGCTGGCTGTGTGACCCTGAGCAAGTCACTTAACCCCTACCTTCCTCAGTTTCCTCAATTGTAAAATGTTGAAAATAATTGCACCTGCCTTACAAGGTTGTTGTGATAATCAAATGACCCAATACTTGTAAAAGATTTATCACAGAACTTGACATTATATAAATGATTATTCCTTCCCTGTTATTACTTGCTATTGCAAGCAATTTAGCACTTGATAAGAGCCATATATTTTTTTTCACCTTTTCCCCAGAAAACAGTTGGGAAAGAGAAATGGCTGAGAGGAATTGATATGATGATTAATTACTTGTTCGGGGGGGATGGAGGTTTGGTAAAGGAAAGGCAACCTGTGTGAGGGACCCAATAACAACTAATCTGAGAATAATTGTTTATGTAGAGATATAGTGATGGAGGTATTGGATGAACAAGTCAGAGGTACCCCCTCCTATTTCCCAAGGCAATGTCATACACTAGTATTAGTCAATGGCTATGAAGTTGATTATATACTATCTTCTATTATTCCTATTATTTCATGTGTTTTAGTCTCCCCCAATAGATGATAATCTTCTTGAGAAAGAAAGTCGTGTCATATATAATATATCTGCTAAGCCCCCACAGGGCCTAAAAGGGAGTTGTATGTATAGAAATTCTCAATGAATTCTTAATTGACTGGATCTATCCTAGTTTTCAATCTATGACCCTATGATTGAAAATAACTAGTTTAACTGTTATCTGGGCATAGAGTTCTTCATTGATACTCATCTTGGCTCCCCATTCTTGACCATTTGCTAGCTCCGCCTCTTTTGTAATTCTCCAGAATCTCATGACATTGCCTACTAAGAGGGTGAAATAGCTGGTTTTGTTACATCCCTTTGCCCTTCTAGGAGTGAAAAATCTGTATCTGAGACATGGCAGCCCACTATTTCCACAAGAATATGAGGTATAAACAGTAAAAAAGCCTCAAATGTTACAGAGCATTGATGTCTTGAAATAATCTTTTGATTCTCTCTCACTAGTCACAACTCAACTGCCAAGAAATAAGACAGTATGCTTTGAGAAGAGAAGCCAAAGCAATTGAATAGCTGTGGATATAACCAGCCTCTGATGAGTTGTCTGGGAGAAAAAGAAAATGATGAAAGTTGCTCCTCTGAGCCTTGAAAGTACAAGGACAGCTCAAATCCCTACAGATACACATCAAGAAAAGACAGCTAGCTCCAAGAAATGTTCCCAAGAAACAGAATAACTATTGGCAGAGCAAGAAAGAATCTGCTAGTGGGAATAGTTGGATTTAAAAACATACCATGGTTAGAAAGTCTCTGGCTAGGCCCCAATTCCTCTTTTGATAAAGTACTGATACAAGTGTCTTCTCATCAGTTAGAAAATGAAGCTTTTATCATTTGGGCACCATTAATTTTCTAGAGTTGTTTTTGCTGGTCTGTACCCTTGTTACTGGTACCACAGTTCAATTTTTTATTTCAAAAGAATTTATTAAGTACCTACTATGTGCCACACACTGGAGAATGCTGAAGTGAAAAATTTGAGTTGAAATAGGAACCAATGGAAGTTCTATGCATCTATGATATTTTCATTTCTTTCTTTTTGTGGCTTTCTTTCTTTCTTTTTGTGGCTTTCTTTCTTTCTTTCTTTCTTTTTCATTTTGTTCTTTCTTTGTCTAGGCCTAGAAACTTCTGCTATCACTCACTGGCAGATCAATAACTGTACCACAACTTAAAATATTAGAGTATTAGAGGTAATACAACCAGGATTGGGAATTGAACCCAAATCATCTAGACTTTCAGATATGCTCTTTATTGACTAGGCCTTGCTGTCTCTCCTTGCAAGATAATATTATTATCCAATCCAAGGCCTTATTTTTTTTTAATGTAAAGAAACTGAGGCCCAGGTAGGCTAAGTAAATTTGCCCAAGATTCTGCCTGTATCCAGTCATGGAACCTGGATTTAAATCCTGGACCTTTGACTCTAAATTCCACCCTCTTGTTACTTCAACACATTGCTTTCATGCTGTTAAAAAAGGGCACTCAAGAAAGTCAGTGGAAGAGCTGAATAAATTTACTTAGATATCTTAGGTAGAGTGAAGTATTTCCTAAGTTGCAACAATACAGACACTTATTTGGAATATCTCCTCAAAATTCTGACACACTCTCCTCAAGTACATAAAAAGTCCAGGGAGAAGTAGGCTCAAGCTTAGTGATCACAAGTGACAAATGATTAACTCACTCCTGAGTACTTGACAACTTTTGTTTGCTAATTATGGGTTGCTCGAGGCTTTCATTGAAGCACAAGAAATCTACAGCTTAGTCTGTCCTTAAATTCCAAAGCCATCATTATTATTGGCTGATCCAGGAATAGTTTTAAAATGCCAGTGAGAATATGGTGAGCTTAAAATACTTCAAACCCTTAGAAACTCATAAATTCCTTCTCCAGCTAAAGAACGGAAGGGAAGGAAGGGAAGGGAAGGGAAGGGAAGGGAAGGGAAGGGAAGGGAAGGGAAGGGATAATCCTTGAGGATGGTAATATCTGATTACCCTCAAGATTTGGTTGTGAGGAAAAATATTTGTAAACTCCAATTCACTGGGGCAGCTAGATGGCTCAGTGGATAGAGCACCGGCCCTGGAGTCAGGAGTACCTGAGTTCAAATTTGGCCTCAGATACTTAAGACTTACTAGCTGTGTGACCCTGGGCAAGTCACTTAACCCCAATTGGCTCACTAAAAAATAAAAAACAAAACAAAACTCTAATTCATGTGCTTGCTCTTTTAATCATTCATTCATTCATTCATTCATTCATTCATTCATTCATTCATTCATTCATCTATTCATTTATCCATTTATTTATCTATTTATTTATTTATCCATTCATGCACCCACTCATTTATTTATTTATTAATTCATTTATTTATTTTACTTAATTTATTCATTTATCTATTTGTTTGTCCATGTATTTAGTTATTTATTTGTTCATTCATTTAATTATTTATTTTTTGTTTATCTATTCACAAACCCATTCATTTATCCATTTATTTATTTATTCATTCAGTCATCCATTCATCCATTTATTTATTTAGTCATTCATTGATTCATTTGCATGTATGTTTATTCATCTTATTATTTATTCATTCATTAATCCATTTATTTGTTTGTTTATCCCTGTCTCATCCAAGATAATTTATATAAAATTACTGTGTAAATTACTATATAACTATAAGATATTATTTCATAAATATAACCACTATGGATAAAAATGATTATGCTTCTTTATAACAAAATAATTTGTAAGTTTTTTTTAGAATCCATTTCTCCCTGAGGAAGACCTGGCTTATCAGATTTAATTTCATTGTACCCCAGGGAGATCAAGGGCCAGAAGTAGTGGATATGATCAAATTCCAGCATCCACAATCCATATCGTAATGTGCCTATCCTCACTAAACCATATTATCTTAGTCTTACTATTTCCATGTTTTTGTTCTGATGGCATCTGAATATAATAGATACAAAGTGCTAATCTTTTCATGTCATATCTTTAAACTTTTGACTACTTGCCTATTTCCAAAGCAACTGAAAGCAAGACCTTCTCTTAGTAAGAAATCATTCTGAGGGGAAGTAAATGATGAAGATGGTAATGAGATGCCCCACCTGTGAATAAACCTCTGAAATTTCCATTTCCATTCACGTTCTTATTTATGCTAAACTTTAAAAAGCTGATTTACGATTAAAAAAGAATAAAGTTACTGGTATTGCACAAGGAGATGGTATCTAGAACACTGATAGCCCAGTGTAAGAGAACAATAAATATTTGCTAATATTTTGATTTACTTGAACATGAAGAATTATGGGAAAATTTTCTATTAGGAATATGGTGGTATCAGCCATTCATTTTCATTGATAATATATGAGTTGGCCTAGGATTCAAGAATTCCTGCGTTCAAGTTTTGCCTTTGGTACATACTAGCTATATGAACCTAAACAAGTGACTTAATTTCTCAGTACCCATAACAGTTATCTAAAACATGAAGTTTCACTCAAAATATAGATCATAATTGCTAATCTTCACTGGGATAGAGAGTTTCTTCATGGGGATTTACTCATATCAATTAAACCACAGCTAGAAACAGAATGAAGGAAATCACATAAAAAGATATAAATAGTTACAAAGCCCTTAAGGAGAAGGAGTAAGTCTATGAATGTATATATCCCTCTGACATCCACACTTTACTTTGTACACATTAGGTGCTTACCCTCACCATTTCAAATCCCACCCCCACCCCTACATCATTATCATCCCCATCGTTGTCATCATCATTAACAACATCATCATCATCAGTACTAATAATAATAACATTAAGCTGTAAGCTTCTTTTTTTTTCTTTTTCTTTTCTTTTCTTTTTTTTTTTTGGTGAGGCAATTGGGGTTAAGTGACTTGCCCAGGGTCACACAGCTAGTAAGTGTTAAGTGTCTGAGGCCGGATTTGAACTCAGGTACTCCTGAATCCAGGGCTGGTGTTCTATCTACTGCACCATCTAGCTGCCCCAAGCTGTAAGCTTCTTAATAGAATATAAGCTCTTTGAAAGCAGAGATGTTTTATATTTCTTTGTAACCCTAGTCCGTAACACCACTGCCTGGCACATAATAAAAATTGAATAAAGGTAAGTTGATTTGACTTGAATGAATACTCATTGACTTATGAAGAAGATTAAAAAAATAAATAAGTAGGGGGCAGCTAGGTGGTGCAGTGGATAAAACATCAGCCTTGGATTCAGGAGGATCTGAGTTCAAATCCAGCCTCAGACACTTGACACTTACTACCTGTGTGGCCCTGGCAAATCACTTAACCCTCATTGCCCTGAAAAACCAAAACCAAAACCAAAACAATAAAAATTAAAAAATAAAAAAGATATACCAGAAGCTTTAGAAAGAAAGTATATTTGGTAGTAGCAAGGGTAGAGACTTAAAATCTTCCTTTCAGGATGAATCATGAAATAGTAATGAAAAAATAGAATCCAATGTTGCAAGCAAATGTGTAGTAAGATTTCCTAGCTGTTCACTAACTTGCTTTGTGTATGATAGAATAAGTATCTAGATTAGCAGACATGTAAGGTCAAGAACTAGGCATTTTTATTTGTATGTCTTGGACTGGAAAAAAATCAGAAATAGTCAAGAGAGTATGGACACCCTCTCGGATGATCTTATTTGTTGAGAAAGGAATTTTGGACAAGAAGACACAATGGACCAGAACATCCAATTCTTGGATGAATTGGGGGGGGTGAAAATTTCTTCATATACCAAATTGAAACCAATATGTGATAGACCTGCAAATCCTACACACTCTTCCCCTCTCCCCCTGAAGCTATACACTATTTAATTTTAATTTTTTTTCATGGAGCAGTGAGGGTTAAGTGACTTGCCCAGGGTCACCCAGCCAGTAAGTGTCAAGTGTCTGAGCCTGGATTTGAATTCAGGTCCTCTTGAATCGAGGGCCAGTGCTTTATCCACTGTGCCACCTAGTTGCCCCCAACAACACACTTTTTTTGTGAGGCAATCGGGGTTAAGTGACTTGCCCAGGGTCACACAGCTAGTAAGTGTCAAGGGTCTAAGGCTGGATTTGAAGTCAGGTCCTCCTGAATCGAGGGCCAGTGCTTTATCCACTGTGCCACCTAGTTGCCCCCAACAACATACTTTTTTTGTGAGGCAATCGGGGTTAAATGACTTGCCCAGGGTCACACAGCTAGTAAGTGTCAAGGGTCTAAGGCTGGATTTGAAGTCAGGTCCTCCTGAATCAAGGGCCAGTGCTCTATCCACTGTGTCACCTAGCTGCCCCTCATATACTTTTGTAAAGCCTAGTTTCCATTGTTTAGACTAGATCCCCAAGCCAAGAAATGAAGTTATAGGTTTCTATATATAAATGTATATAACTTAAGTTCTATCATCTGATTTCCTGATACAGTCTATTAAATGAACTACTAACAAAAAATTCCTTTGGGAGGAAATATGTCACTGGGACTCCTGATTCCTATAAATTTCTGACCACCAGCAATTCAGTGAAATTCCATTAGAAACTCTGATTTTTCTGTGTCAATAGAGGAGGTTTTTATAGAAATATTGAATTATTCAGGTCCTTTTCTAAGGATATATAATTTTCTTGAATTAGCCTCATGGAAAAGCTCAGATTCTACTTTGTTTACTTTAATCAATTCTACACTGACAATAGGTCAATTATTAAAATTGCATTGGATTAGTTTAAATATTTTCTTTTGTCTGAAGGAGAAATCTAATGCACAACATTTCTCAAAGTATCTTCAAGAGATCCCTGGAGGTACCTGAGACCCTTTAAGGGGATCTGAGATAAAGTTCTTTTAAAAATAATAATACTAAAATGTCTTAATTGCTGATATGCTAAATATCAATAGAATCCACATAAAACACTTTGGCAGGTTCTCAAATTTTTCACAATTAAAGATTTTATTGTTTCTACTTATATGTAAAAACAAAATATTTTTTTAAAAAATGTTGAGTTCCAAATTATCTTGCTCTCACTGTCTCTTTGGCCTTCATTGAAAAGGCAAGCTATTTGATAGAGGTTATAAATATGCAGTCACAAAAAACTTGTTTCTATATTAGTCAAACCATAATGGGAAACAGAACAACAACAAAAGAAGAAAAATAAAGTCTGTACTTTGATCTGAATTCAGACTCCACCAGTTCTTTCCCTGAAGGTAAATATCATTTTTCATTATAAGTCCAGAATTGTTTGGAATGTTGTTCTGTTGAGAATAACTGTTATTTGATTTCAGAAAGGTGTGGAAAGATTTATATGAACTGATGTATAGTGAAGTGAGCAGAACAAGTAGAATGTTGTGTACAGTGACAGAAATATTTTTTGATGAGGAACTGTGAATGACTTAACTATTCTCAGCAATAAAATCATCCAAGATAATCGCAAAGGACTAATGATAAAGCATACTATCCACCTCCAAAAAAAGAATTGATATTTATTGAACACAGACTGAAGCATGCTATTTTTCACTTTCTTTCATTGTTTTTCTTTTATTCAATTTTTCTTGTAGAAAATGACTAATATGGTTATGATTTACATAATTTAACATGCTTAACCCATAAGTCCTTGCCATTTCAGAGAGTGGAGAAGGGAGGGAGGGAAGGAGAGATAGAATTTGGAACTCAAAACTATAAATGAAATTGTTGTTTATTATTAAGAAAGAATAGCTGTCATTCACAGCTAATTAACATATGATATTGCTAATACTGTGTACATTCTTCTATTTCTGCTTAAATCATTTTGCATCAGTTAATGTAAGTCTTTCCAGGCCCTTCAGAAAACATCCCAATCATGCCTGACAATATCATACTATTCCATTACAATCATATACTACAATTTGTTCAGCCATTCCCCAATTGATGGCATCCCCTCAGTTTCCAATTGTTTCATACCAATAAATGTGTTACTATAAGTATTTATATATATATATATATATATGTGTGTGTGTGTGTGTGTGTGTATATATATATATATATATATATATATATATATATATATATATATATATATATATGTGCACTTTTTCTTTTTAAAAAATCTCTTTGGGATATAGACCTTGTAGCAGTATTGATGGTTTGATGATTCAAAAGTTATTTATGGCTTTAAAGCTCTTTGGGCATAGTTCCAAATTATGTTTTTAGAATGCGTGATCAGCTAATAACTCCACCAGTGGTTCTTTACTGTCCAAAATTACCCACATGGCCTCCAACATTGTCGTTTTCCTTCTCTGTCATATCAGCCAATATGATAGGTATGAAGTGATACCTCAGAGCTGTTTTAGTTTGCGTTTCTCTAGTCAGTAGTGATAGAAAACAATTTTTCATTTGAGTATAGATAGCATTGATTTCTTCAGTTGAAAATTACTTTTCATATTCTTTAACAATTTATCAATTGGAGAATGGTTTTATTATAAATTTACCTCATTTTTTCATATATTGGAGAAATGAGGCATTTATCAGAGAAACTTCCTGTAAAATTTTTTCTGCACTCATGATTATTCTCTTTCCATTTATTCTATTTCCATTTATCCTTCTTTTTCTCTCTCCTTTCACTCTGTCCTTTCTCAAAAGTATTTTGCTTCTTAACACCATATCCTTCAATCTACCCACCCTTCTATCAGCACCCCTCTTCTGTTATCCCATTTCCCTCCTACTTACCTGTAGTGTAAGATAAGTTTCTTAACCCAACTAAGTGTGTATGTTATTCTCATTGAGGCAGTTTTGATGGGAGTAATGTTCAAATGTTGCCTTCCACCTTCCTCCATATTCCCCTCCACTGCAAAAGCTCTTTCATGCCTCATTTATGTGAAATAATTTACCCCCATTTTACCTCTCTCTTTTGCATTCCTCTTTCTCACTCATTAATTTAATTTAATTTTTTTAGATACCATCTCATCATAGTAAACTCACATCAATTCCATTTATGTATACTGCTTCTTAGAGCTTTTATAGCTCCTTTTCCATTTAACCAGTACTACTTTTTAAGGAGTTCTTTCTTTCAGTGAATTTTTGTCCAAATTTTTTCTGTTTGGTCAATTCTGCTTTTTAACGAGCTTTTCTCTTATGTGAATTTCTATCCAACTTTTTTCATTTGGAAAATTCTGATTTTTAAAATGTAATATTTTATTTTTCCCAATTACATGTAAAATTATTGTCACATTTCTTACTTGAAACTTTGAGTTCCAAATATTATTCCTTCCTCTATACTATCCCTGCATTTGTGAAGGCAAGCCATTTGACATAGGTTATTAATGTGCAGTCATGTAAAACATAATTCCATTGTAGTCCTACAGTGAAAGAAAACACAGACCCCATCCACCCAAAAGAAGAAAAAATATTAAAAATCCTTTTTAAAAATATGTTTTGATCTACATTTAGACTCAATTAATACTTTCTCTTGAGATGGATATCATTTTCATCATAAGTTGTTAGGAATGTCTTAGATCATTGTATCACTGAGAATAGCTCTCATTCACAGTTGATTATCATACAATACAGATTTTACTGTGTACATTCTTCTATACATTCTCCTCACTTCACTTTTCATCAATTACTATGAGGTTCTCTAGGTTTTTCTGAAATCATCCTGTTCATCATTTCTTTTCCTTTTTTTTCCTTCTGAGTTTGTGTTTTAATCTTCCCTGTCACCATAGTTACTTTCTATGGTCAGATTCTTCTTCTTCTTCTTCTTCTTCTTCTTCTTCTTCTTCTTCTTCTTCTTCTTCTTCTTCTTCTTCTTCTCCTTCTCCTTCTTCTTCTCCTCCTCCTCCTCCTCCTCCTCCTTCTTCTTTGTATAATTTCTCTAGACTATATCTTGACTTTTAGTTTTATGTAAAAGTTGAGCTATGCCCCCTGAGGAGACTGGGGGCACTGTCCACTGCCTCAGGGCTTTCTAGTTTTTCCAAAGCTAGATCTGGGTTTCTATAAGTTATCAGATCTCCCAAGGTAGTATGATCAAAAGAGAGCTGTGTTCACTGCTCTCCTAACCCATGCTCTGCTCTGTGAGTAAGCACAAGCACTCTCCTTTGCCCTATAACTGTGACTAAGTTCCCTATACAGCTATATGTTCTACTGTTTTAGTGCTCCTTCTCATCCTGGGACTAAGACTTAAAACCATGTGTGGACAATGCAATAGAATACTGCACCTAGTGACAGCAAAAGATTCCCTGTAACCTTTTATTTTGAGGGGAATTGAGGGTTAAGTGACTTGCCCAGGGTCACACAGCTAGTAACTGTCAAGTGTCTGAGGCTGGATTTAAATTCATGTACTCCTCAATCCAAGGCCAGTGCTTTATCCACTGTGCCACCTAGCTGCCCCCCTCCAACCTTTTTGTGACCAATTGTACAATCTCCTTATTATCTATGGACTAAGAACTCTGAAAGCCATAGCTACTGACTCAGTCATAGATGCTTATTCAATAATCCCCAAGATCAGTTGTTATCTTAATGGGGTGTGGTATGTGCTATCCTGGGCTATACTAAACTCCCCTTCACACTCAACCAAGTAAGACAGACATTTTCCACTGAACTACATTGTCTCATTGGAAAACCGTTTCACTGCATCCTTCTCTTGGTTCTACCACTTCAGAATTATTTTGAGGCATTATTTTAAAGTTTTTAGAGGAGAATTTGGGAAGACTCAGGTAAATCCCTGCCTTTATTTTGCCATCATGACTCTTCATCAACAATTTTTAAGAGTATGATTGTCCTGAGATGAAATAGTTTGAGAACAGTTACTCCTAAAATAGTACATTTTTCTGGGGCTATGCTGTCATAACACATTCTGAAAATCAGGGGTCACATTTATTTTCTCCTATTTTCTATTCCCAGAAAAAAGTGGGGCAGTGATTAGTAAGAAAGGAAAGTAAGACTTAGCATAACATGTTCCTCTTTATTTGTATTTGGGGGAATTAACCTCAGTGACCAGCAGATGTCTCTGCTGCTCTGTGTAAATGAAAAACCAGAATAAATCAAGATAATTGTAAATAAAATGGAAATTAGCCCTTCTACATGAAAAGACTGAGAAAGAAATATGGAAATGAATGGACAATTTCCAAGCCAGAAGTGAAAAAAGAGTCTTAACCACCTGCATATCTAGTTGTTTTGACATCTTTACAAAGAATGGACCAAGCTATATCTCTAAGTTGGCAAGAACAATGAGTGAAAAGAAAAAAAATGGGGTACTCTATTAATTAGCAATTTCAATTACCTCAGTTTTTTTCCTCTGTCTACTCATTTACATAGGCAAATGGTAGACACAGATAGTTTTAAAAATGGGAAAACTTACCAACTCAAGGCATTATATTTGAAGTAACCTATTCTTAGGAGTGCTTCAGAGTCCAGAAAAGGTTGAAGTACAAGTAGGTTGTAGGAAGGTATTTATTTCTTCTCTCCCTTTCTCTGAATCAGAAATTATCCTGCATCAAAAGTACATGACTGGGGGCAGCTAGGTGGTGCAGTGGATAAAGCACTGGCCCTGGATTCAGGAGGACCTGAGTTCAAATCCAGTCTTAAACACTTGACATTTATTAGCTGTGTGACACTGGGCAAGTCACTTAACCCTCATTACCCTGCGAAAAACAAAACAAAACAAAACAAAAAAAGTACATGACTATGAGAGACATGTGTTGGCATGTAGCTTGAAAGGGAAATTCAAGGTTATTGCTACCTGAAAACCAACATCCTATATAGAATGGGGGACACATAGACATATCCTCTCTCTCTCTCTCTCTCTCTCTCTCTCACACACACACACACACACACACACACACACACACACACACACACACACACACACATGCACACAGAGTCACTAACAAAGGAAACATATGGAGACGGAAACAGAGAGATGAAGTTCAGACGTTCTCCAACCTCTAGAATTCAGATTCTTTCCCTTCAAGCCCTGTGCTCTAGTTGGTGGGCTTTCTTATCCAGCCTAGTCCAGGCATACCACACATTTTTAGCCATCTCCAAGTCATGTAACTGTTTCTCATAACCTCTAGTGTAACCCCCCCTACCCACCAACAAATCCTATTTTATCACTTCTTGTTTCCTCTTTAGGAGTTGTCTTCTCTTGACAAAAACTGCTTAGAAAACTGGAAAACAGTATGAAAGAAATAGATATAGAACAACATCTTACACCATATACTAAAATAAGGTGAAAATGGGTACATGATTTGCACATAAAGGGTGATATCATAAGCAAATTAAGATAGCATGGAATAGGGGCAGCTAGGTGGCACAGTGGATAGAGCACCGACCCTGGATTCAGGAGGATCTGAGTTCAAATCTGGACTCAGATACCTTATAGTTACTAGCTGTGTGACCCTAGGCAAGTCACTTAACCCCAAATACCTCACTTAAAACACACACACACACACATACACAATGATAGCATTGAATAGTTTATCTGTCCAATTTTTGGATAGGGAAAGAATTTAGGACCAAAGAAGATATAAAGAGTATTACAAAATATAAAATAGATCATTTTGATTATATAAAATTAAAAGACTTTTGCACAAACAAAAGCCATGTAACAAAAATGAGAAGGAAAGCAGAAAACTGGGAAATATTTTTACAAGTACCACTGATAAATATATATATATATATATATATATATATATATATATATATATATATATATATATAGAGAGAGAGAGAGAGAGAGAGAGAGAGAGAGAGAGAGAGAGAGAGAGAGAGAGAGAGAGAACTGAGTCAAATTTATAAAATTTCAGGTTATTTCTCAATTGATAAATAGTCAAAGAAACAGGCGATTTTCAGACACAGAAATCAAAGCTATCTATAGTCATATAGAAATATCCTAAATGGCTATTTATTAGAGAAATTCAAATTAAACCAACTCTAAGGTACCACTTCACAACTATCAAAGTGGCAAATGTTACAAAAAAGGAAAATGTTGGATGTTAAAGGGGATGTGGCAAAAATGAGATTATCTGGAGAGCAATCTAGAACTATGCCCAAAGGCCTATAAAACTGGGCATACACTTTGACTCAGCAATACCACTGCTACCCAAAGAAATCCCCAAATAGTGAAAAAAAATCTATTTGTCCTAAAATATTTATAACAGCTTTTTGTGGTGGACAAGAAATGGGAAAGAAAGGAATGCCCATCAATTGTGCAATGGCTAAACAAGCTGTGGTATATGATGGTGTTGGAATATTATTGTGCTATAAGAAATGACAAGCAGGATGATTTCAGAAAACCTAGAAAAACTTGTATGAACTGATGTATAGTGAAGTGATCAGAGCCAGTAAAACATTGTGCACAGAGACAGCAATATTGTTTGATGAAGAACTGCAAATGACTTCATTATTCTCAGCAATACAATGATGCAAGAAAAACCAAAAGGACTAATGATGAAGCATCCTTTCCACATCCAAAGAAAAAATTGATATTGATTTAATACAGACTGAAGTGTGCTAATTTTCACTTTATTTCTTTCATTTTTTTCTTTTATTCAAATTTTCATATACAAAATGAGTAATATGGTAATGTTTTATATAATCGCACATATATAACCTGTATCTGATTGTTTACTTCCTTGGGGAGGTAGGGAGGGGAAAGAGGGAAGGAGCAGTAGAATTTTGAACTCAAAAATTCAACTAACAATAGTTATTAAAATAAAAAAAGAAGTTGTCTTCTCCTATGGAATATAAACTTTTTGAGGGCCAGGAATGTTTTGTTTTGTTTTGTTTTGTTTTGTTTTGTTTTGTTTTGTTTTGTTTTGTTAATCCCTGATGCTAAGCATAGTGACTAGCAGAAAGTAGGCATTTAATAAATTCTTTTTATTCATTTATTCTTTTTTTTGACTGATAAAACTATACATTTAAAATTGAAACTAGTCTCAAAGGTAGATAAATGCAAAGCATTAACATTTTAAATATACATTCTAATAGAATTCTACTTAGAGGAATGTAATTTTTAAAATATTCAGATTGAGTACTAAAATATCAAATATATAAATAATACAAACCAAGCTTATGCTGAGGTCTTATCTTAATTAAAGAAGTCATACTTAGAGCTTGGGGATACCTGTAGTTCAAAGAAGAGCAGGTCTCACATGGTAATGGATATGATGCATGATGCTAGAAAATTGTGCTTCGAAATAAGAAAGAATAGGAACAGAATAGGAACTAAAAGTTCAGTGTAAGGGTTCAAGGAAAAGTGACAGGTATTCTTCCCTGTCCAATACTCTCATAATCCTAAAAAAATGGCTGGAAAGGAGGGGCAATATTTAATTTAGTCTGCATGAATTCTGTGATATTGTAAAAGGAGGATTTGTTCTAGATTTGGAGGGTGTGTGTATCTATATAAATACAAATATATGTATGTATGTATATATATATATATATGTTGTGTGAATGTGTGTATGTTTGTATGTGTATATACCCACATACTTATATATACACATACATACTCACATATACACATTCACACTATATACATGCCTATACATATACACGCATGTGTGCATGCATACGCACATACGTGCATACATGTGTGTGTATACACTCAATATAATCACCAGGATACTCAGAGGACTGGGTCTTTTGGGTCTTTGAGGAGGAAGGTAGTCATAATTATTGATGGTCCCCGAGAGGGACCACCCTTGGTCTTGAAACAACCAGTTCTACTGAGCTCTTTGTCACTTCTAATCAATAAAGAATGCTTGCATCCCAATTCCTCTGGTTGTTGACATCCCAGAGAGGTTCACTGAGGCATCATTGGTTTTATAGCGTTGAGGTGATTCCTCATTCAAGTGCATCTGTTTGGTTTTCCATCTCTTGTGTTACATTAAATGAAACAAATGAGGAAACCAAGCATCAGGTATGGAAACTTCCAGAAAATAGCACCTACTATCTACCAGACAGTGTGTTAAGGGCTTTATAAATAGTATTTCATTTGGTCTTCATAATAATCCAGTGATTATTTCCCCCATTTTATAGATGAGAAAACTGGAGCAGAGAAACTAAGCCTCAAAGAGATTAATAGGTTTCATAGGTAGTTAGTCTCAAAGCTAGAAGTAGAGGCAAGTTCTCCTAACTTCAAGTTCAATGATTTTCATAAAATAAATATCATATTTACATTCTTTAATATTTTGATTATTAGAATGTTAGTAGAGAAGCTAAATAATAAATTTGGAGTTAAGGTAATAGGTTTTGAGTCTTGCCTCTGAAACAAGTTGTATGCCTCTCAGCAATTTGTTGAATCTTTCTGACCTTCGCTTTCTTCATCTGTAAAACAGGGATAATTATACTTGCAATATTTATTTGGCAGATTTGTAAGATTTGTGATTCATAAAGTATAAGCATTATGTATGTTATGGGTTACCTAGCTTTTAATGGGCTTACTCGAGGCTTTAATCATATCATGTAATTTTTTTCTATGGGAAAATGCATTCTGAATTGTAAATAAAATAATGTCTTCCCAAGAAAATTAGAACAGAATTGGTTCATGAAGTTATTTGTGATTCTCTGAAAGTTTCAATTCATAAGTTTCAATGCCACAAGATGGCACTGTTCTCCACAAATTCTTTCTTACTGCTAATGCTTGGGTTTGCTTTATTTATTTGTTTGTTTTTACAGTGCTCCCACCTTGGACATTATGAGTCCTAGTTCAGTGATAAATAGAATTATGCATTTCTAGAAGCAAACTCCTTTGTAATAATTCCAGTGCTAGATGAAATCCTTTATGTAGTATGAAGATTTCAAAGTCTCTTGAAATCCAAAAGAGACCAAGATGATCTGTTATTTTTATGATATACTATTCTTAACAAGCATGTTTGAAAAAAGGCCAAGAAAGTTTTAAACCAGAAAATTAAAATATTTGAATCATGATGAAATAGCTGATTATGAAGAGTATATCCTTGAGTTTGAGGATATATATATACACACACACATATACATACACATATATGTATATATACACACATATTTGTGTATATGTGTGTGTATATATATGTGTGTGTATTCATGTCTTTGTCGGTATGTAAAAATGCAAACATGTATGTATATTTATGTGTATATGTATATATGTGCATGTGTGTATATATATATATATATATATATATAAATATAAGGCATATATGTATCTCTCTATATATATTTACAAGTCAATTTTTACTTTATTCTGAAAGACATTAGTCTTGGTTTATAGCTTTTCTGTGTCTCAGTAACAAGAAGTGACCAAAAAAATAAAGAAACAAACAAACAAAAAATAAGAAACAGTATGACAGTGCATTGAGACCTATATTTGCAGTCAGAAAGATTTGCATTCAAATTCTTATTCAGATACTAGCCATTTTAAATAGGGAAAGTCAATAAATTCTCTGTGCCTTAAGTTCCTCAATTCTAAACAACGACAACAATAACAAAAGAGGGGGTTGTATATTCTGGGCTCTAAGGAAATTTCCAATTCTTAATCTATGATCCTGTGAAATTAGATAAGCAATATCTTTTTGGTCTTCTAAACACAACAGAACCTATGTGACATCTTATGTTCTCAATCCCTTGGAAGAGATTGAAATGATTGTGTTTACTTTTTCCCGGCATTACCTGGTCTTTGTTTTCTGTTGAAGATGTAAACCCAGCATCAATATCTCTGCCCACTGTGACTGGAGAATCTATTGAAGTTTAGGTTACAAATATGACATCCTTTATTTACTGTGTAAAGAATGGATAATTTAATTCTTTTTTGCCCTATTTCTGACACCAGAACTGATTTGTTCTCTGTATTTTGATTTAAAAAGGTGAATAATGGAGACAGTTTATTTGACATCTTGCAACTTTGTTAAATCTCACTATCTACCTGTTAGGCAAATTGCCACAAGGCAGTTCTGTCTTCAACAAGAGACACATTTGATTTGTTAATAAGGTAATAAAAACAATTTTATTTTAAGAAGGTTGCATTTAGCTCCATAACAAAGGCCCTAAGATAACTTGTCATAACACTCCTGTATATTTTATCGTTTTTTATAGAGATACCTTCAACTAAGTTTTAAACGTATTTGTAAATAAAACATAGTTTCTAGAATGAAAATGATTCACAAATTTATTGGCATCCTTGTCAGCATGACTAGATGCTAGAAAAGTATATTTGAGAAGTATGTGGAAAATTGGTAAACAAATATACCAATCACATTTTAAAATCTTCCCATTCAAACTATACTGTAATATTCTTTCAGACCACTGGATGTCAGGCTTCACTATGAAATCCCGGAAATATTCAAATTCTTCATTTACTTGAGAAATCATTCTCTCCTGTAGCTCTTTGGAGAAAAGGGGCAAGGGAGAGAGGAAGAAATGAATTATTCTAGCTCCTTTTTGAGCCTACAGATTATGCATCTGTGTAGATAATTGATCAGTGAACATGTACCAAGATAGATAGGAAAGGCTACACACCTTTGAAAGACTTGCTAGTTTTTATCCATATGTACTTTCCTGTTTGCTTTGAAGGTAACCATGCTATAGTTGTTGTTACTGTAGTGAGTGATGATGGAGAAGAATAACTACCCCATTCATACTTTCCACAGGTGATGGGTTATTTTTGACTTTTGCCCCACAAAACTCTGACTAGCAGTTGGCATTCTAAGCAGCAACCTAGCACACAGCATAAAGTGCAACAAAACATATTTTCTAAATGTAACTTTATTTCAATGATGTGCAATTTTATTGCTAAATATTCTAGTTTACATATTGTGCAGCTATTTTTTTGTGTGTGATAAATCAAATGGAATGAATTGCACTATAGTTTTAAAGCATTGGTTGGGGGAAGCAGAGAGAAATAAGAATAATTGACATTTGTATAGTGCTTTAAATTTATAGCACGTCCTATCTACATTATTTATTTAAATTTGATAGCATATAAATGCTACAGATATTTTTTTCTCTATTTTACAGATGAGAAAATTGAAGCTGAGGAAGCCTAATTGAGTTACCCAGGGCCAAAGAGCTATTAAGTGTCCAAGGCATAATTGGAAATCAGGTCTTAACAATGTCAAACCATACTGCCTACTATTAAACAAAAGAACCTCTTTTTGAACCTCATTTTTGCACATTATCAAAGGTATAGAAGTATGTTTCCCATGCCCTCTTACTAGGCACAAAGTATGATCCCAATAAATACTTAGTCATTAATGATTGACTATATTCTTTAGTTTCAGAACCTATCCCTCTACTAGTAGTTCAGCCCTCTTCACTTCAAAACAAATTCTCTTGGCCATACTTTACCTCATTGTTGTGTGCCAGATATGTTTGTCCCTAACTTTGTTAGTTGTCATGACATCGCTATTTAACACTTTCTTTCATTTTTCTTTTTTCTTTTTGTTTTTGGTGGGGCAATGGGGGTTAAGTGACTTGCCCAGGGTCACAATAGCTATTTAACATCCCTTTAAACTACAGTTCTCATTTTCCTTAGTTTATCCTACATACCTCATTTTGGCTAACTACAAGACAGTTTTCTAGGTATTATTCTGTCACCCAATGGTCAGCCATCAAAGGTCTTCATAGCAATACCGATATCAGCAGCAAGGGCTAAAGTTATCTGTGACCTCTGGAGTCAAATGTTTCACCTCTTTCATTTCACATGTGAGGAAACTATAGCACAATGAGATTAATTTATTTAAGGTTGTTCCAATGAACAGAATATTATCATTAGTCAACAAAACATTCATATTGCTTATTTTTTTGTGGGGCAATGAGGGTTAAGTGACTTTCTCAGGGTAAATGTCATGTGTTGGAGGCCAGATTTGAACTCAAGTCCTCCTGAATCCAGGACCAGTGCTTTATCCACTGCACCACCAGCTGCCCCCCCCCATTCATGGTGCTTTTAAAGGGATATAAAATTATGAAAAAAAGAAGTAATACATTTAATAGTCTGCTGCAAGACATGTAAAAACTAAACATTACCATTAACTTCCAGACCTGCAGTTTGATAGCCAGTTTTAGGTGCCATTGGCAGTAAGCTCTATCAGTCTATCTCCTTCACGAAATGCTGGCTCTACCGATTCAGTGTCAATCAACACATATTTGTACAATGTACTACTGAGGCAACAGAAGGTGATTATGCCTTTTAGATATACTAGTCATGAAAGTCTTTGAATTGGTGCAGAGTTTCCCCAGTATTAGCTACTATATGACCATTGTCCTCTTCATCTTCATTCATAAGACATAAAACTGAAAGGAAAAAAAAAGCTTTCTTTCTTAGAGGAATCCTTTAAATATAGCATGTACCAGATTCTGTCAATTTGCCTTTAGGATCTCTGAAATGGTTTCTCAGGGGACCAGAAGTATAGCCTTAACAAGAACCTTTAGGAGACATTTTACATTCTCATAGAATAACAATCTCAAAGTTGGAAGAAGCATTAGATATCAGCCAGTTAATTTTTTAATTTTTTTTTAAATTTTCTCTGCATATGTTTTTTCACCCTGGTATAATGTAAATTCCTTGAGGTGAGGACTATTTTTTGTGGGTGGGGAAATGGGGGTTAAGTGACTTGCCCAGGGTCACACAGCTAATAAGTGCCAAGTGTCTGAGCCCAGATTTGAACACGTCCTTCTGAATCGAGGGCTGGTGCTTTATCCACTGTGCCACCTAGCTGCCCCAGTCAGTCAATGCAACACACATTTATTGAATGTCTAGTAGGTGCAAGACCCTTTTTAAGATCTGGGGAAACAAAGAAAATAAAAAAGACAATCTGTGTCTATAAGGCATTTTCATTCTATTGGGAGTCTACAACATGTAAATAGATAAGTAAATACACAATTTTTTTCAAATACCCTTTAACATTTAACTAACATTTTAGGATGTCCATTAGAATTTTCATTAATTTTAGGTATCCGTTAGGAATCAGAGTGGTCCCCAAAAAAGGATTTTGTAAGAGATGACACTTGAGCTAAGATTTGAGAAGAGTTAGGGAGGGGTTCCAAGAGGTAAAGTTTAGGAGAGAAAACATTCCATCAATGTAGATCATACTGGCCCATAGCACCAAGGTAGAAGATGGAATTCCACAATGGAATAACAAGCAGGCTAAATTGATCATAGCTTGGAGTGTAGGTGGGTGGAAAATGAATAATCAACCTAGAAAGGTAGACAGAAGTCAGACTGTAAAAGTAGTCAGATACAAAAAGGAGAGTTTCTAATTTAACCTTAAGATAATGGGGAAAAACTGAAACTTCATTAGCAGGTAATGAGTAATCTAGTCATATCTTCACCTTAGGAATGTCAATTTGGCAACTGTATGGAGGAGGAATCGAAGAGGGGAGAGATGGTAAGCAAGGAAATTCATTAAGAATGTAAGGCATTGCGGCTGCTAGGTGGCGCAGTGGTTAGAGCACCAGCCCTGGAGTCAGGAGTACCTGAGTTCAAATCCAGTCTCAGACGCTTAACACTTACTAGCTGTGTGACCCTGGGCAAGTCACTTAACCCCAATTGCCTCACTAAAAAAACAAAAAAAACAAAAACAAAAACAAGAATGTAAGGCATTGGGGCAACTAGGTGGTGCAGTGGATAGAGCACCGGCCTTGGAGTCAGGAGTACCTGAGTTCAAATCCAGCCTCAGACACTTAACACTTGCTAGTTGTGTGACCCTGGGCAAGTCACTTAACCCCAATTGCCTCACTAAAAAAAAAGAAAAGAAAAGAAAAGAAAAAAAGAATGTAAGACATATGTGTTTCCCATATAGTTTATGTGTATGAGTACATGAGTTTGACTAAATGTGACTCACAAGAAGGCATGAGTCATGCTCCTACCTATCCCTGTATAAGGTAAACTTTGATATTTGGCTATAGGGGATCATGAGATTGAGGCAACAAGGTGGGACACTGCAGAGAATGGATACCAGATATGAAATATATCTATTTCAATTTATATTAATAGCCTAGGAGAAACATCTAATCTTTACAGTTAAGCTGCTTTTGTGGTTACTCTCTTTTAAACAGGAAAGAGTGCCCCCAAGTTTCTAAAGGAAGACCACCAAGTTTTATAAGTAACCAAATGTCACTTACACAAAAGACCAACACAAATAATGAATAAATTCATGTATCCAAGTAGAAGCAAATAGAAAAAGAAACATTAAATATACAAGTTAGATATATGAGACAACCCACAAAGTAAATTAGTTGTCCCACTGGGAGAAATGTATTTCTTTTCAGCCAAGAAATTCCCTGATATCAAACAACCAGATATTCTTTTTTTTTACAAGCAGATATTCTTGATAGTTTCTATGGATTCAACTTGAAAACTAGGAATATGTAAAGCACCGGCTTCTCTACATGTCTGTTGTTTCCCAGAGTCCATTCTTTTTTTCTCTTTCCAGGGACCTCTTCCTGAGGAGATCCTAGAATTGCATATGGCATCTCTTGAAGTCTAATTTTCTTCTTTCCCAAGTTCTCAAAAATTCCATCCATCACCCAAAGAGGGAACATTGAGTGAGCATGCTCTTCACAAATGAGGATATGCCTATATAAATATACAAGGTTGAATCCCTGATTTAAAAGAGACTATTAAAGTACCTCAAGATGAAGATGGTAAGGGCATGAATAAGGATTGCTTTTAGTATAATTAGAGAAGCATATAGATTTGAAAGTTGTTACATAGGTAAAATTAACAAGATTTGACAACTAATTGGTATAAGAGTTCAAATTCCTACATGATTTCATGGCTCCTATTCCAACCCAGAGCATCCAGTCAATCAGCAAGCATTTCCTAAGCACCCATGTGTCAGATTTTGTGCTAAGTGCTTGGGAAACAAAGAAAGGTAAAAATAGTCCTTGTTCACACCACTGCTAGGTCTATATCCCAAAGAGAACATTAGAAAAGGGAAATGGGACCACATATACAAAAATATGTATAGCTGTTCTTTTTGTGGTGGCAAAGAACCGGAAATTGTGGGCCTCACTAAAAAATTTCCCATTAATCGGGAAATGTCTAAAGAAATTGTGGTATATGAATGTAAGGGAATATTATTGTGCTGTAAGAAGTTATGAGCAGGCAGATTTCAGAAAAACCTGGAAAGAATAACAGGAATTGATGGTGAGTGAAATGAGCCAAGAGAACATTGTACACAGTATCAACAACATCGTAGGATGATCAACTGTGATAGAACTAGCTCTTCTTCACAATATGATGATCTAAGACAATGCCAAAAGACTCACAATGGAAAATGCTCTCCACATCCAGAAAAAGAACCATGGAATCTGAATGCAGATTGAAGTATACTCTTTTCACTTATATTGGTTTTTTTAGGTGTTATTTCTTCTTTCTTGTTTTAGTTTGTTGTGATTCTTCTCTCACAACATGACTAATGTGGAAATATCTTTAACATGAATGTAATGTATAACCTATGTCAGATTGCTTGCTGGTTTTGGGGTGGGGAGGGAAGGAAAGTGGGAGAAAAAATTTGGAACTCAAAATCTTATAAAAATGAATGTTGAGGGAACATCTAGGTGGTGCAATGAATAAAGCATTGGCCCTGAAATTAAGAGGACCTGAGTTCAAATCCAGACTAAGATACTTGACACTTAACTAACCTGTGTGGCCCTGGGCAAGTCACTTAACCCTCTTTGTCCTGTGAAAAACAAAACCAAAATCAAAACCAAAATCAAAACAAAAAATTAATGTTGAAAACTATCTTTGCATTGTGTCATTTAAAATCTAAATGTGTGGTCGCCTTAAATTAGAAGCATTAGTACCAGTCTTTGGGCATTAAGCTTTTATTAAAGCATACCAAGTATTAGAAAAAAGAGAACACATGGAGTTAAGAAAAGGCCTATCTAGCCTAGAGTTCCAGTGTGGTTTGGTTCTTCAAGTTCTCCTCCACAAACCTGCTTCAATCATAATAACTCCCCAGCAAACTGACTGTGCAAGCTTTTCACAGGTCCGGAGCATGGGCAGTCCCCACACACTGCCTCAAGCTGTCATCTAAATCTATTGGTCACTGCACTCAAAGGTGGTCTCAAGTTAAGTTCAAAGTCTAGCTTCTGAGAACAGTACCCTCTTAAGGGCCAGCCAGGTGTAATTACAATCCAGGTAACTTGAAGTAGGCTAATCAGCAGTCAATCACTCTCACTTAACTCATCCAGTCCACATCAATTTCCAGGTGAGCCCTTGAATATCTGCCAAATCCCATTACCTTATCACAACATGTAATTAGAAAAAATAAACTAAAATAATAAGAAAAAATATTCCTTGCTCAAAAAAAAGTTTACAATATAATGGATGACACATAAAAAGCAATGCATATATGAGATATATACAGGATAATTTGGAGATGATAAACTGAAGTAAGCCACAGTACTAAGCAGTATCAATTAAGGATTCTTGCAGAATTCCAGGGAGGCATAAAGGTCCACACAAAGAGGGGAATGCAAAACAGCCAGTGAAAATGCGTGGAGTTGGAAGATGAAGTGTCCTTTGCAAGGATCAGCAAGAAGGACAGTACTACTGGATCTTAGATGATAAGGAATTGAGTAAGATGTGTGGACTGGAAACATAGGAAGTGGGTACTGCAGTGGGTTTTGAAGAATAAATAGAGGATTTTCTGTTTAAACCAGAAGTCAGATCCCTTCTAAAACATACCCAAGTGGTGACCAAATTTTTGATTAAAGGCATGAAGTAAAGGCCAAACCCTGTCTCTCCAATCATCTCATTACACTTTGGATGAACTAATTAGGAAGATTTTTTTTTCCTACTTCAGGTATATTTGCCCTTTTGTAGCTTCTACCACCTACTCTTAATTCTGCCCTCTGGTGCTAAGCAAAACAAGTCTAATCTATCTTCCATATAACAACACCTCAATACTGGAAAATAGCTAAAATGTACCCTCAAGTTTTCTTTATCACCTATTCTTTTCACCATTTATCATTCCCTCTCTTGGACACTCTCTAGATTATCAACGTGCTTAATAAAATGTGGTACTTAAACCACAACACAAGACCCAAAATGTGATCAGACCAGAGTGGAATCTAGCTCTTAGGTCTTATTGAGCTTAAAATCCACTAAAAACAGGAGATCTTTCTTCAGATAAGCTACTACCTAGCCATACCATCTCCTTTAACTTGTAAAGTTGACTTTTTTCATCATTGGTGTAGTTTAAAATTTTCATTTTATTATCAAAGCCCAATGGTCTACCATTTTAAAATCATTTATTTCTTTTTTATGTTTAAATTACACATATTTTCCAAGACATTCCTACTCTTCTCAAGAAACCATTCCATATAACAAATAATTTTAAAACAGGAACAATATCTTATCAAATCTAAGCAATATATTAAAGTCTGACATTATATGTCATTTTCCACATCCATAGTTCTTTGCATCTCCAAAGAAAGGAGAGAAATGCATTTTATATATCTCTTGTGGGGTCAAGCTTATGCATTATAATTTCATAGCATTTCCTTTTGACTGTTTTCCTATTGTACTTTCCATCAGTATTATTATACTCATATATATGTGTATATATGTATATGTATATATATGTTTTTTTTTCAAGTACTCCTACCTTCTAACTTTGTCTAGATCATTTCAATCATGGTTGCATAGACTATTCTTGATGTCTTAAACGTGGAAGAGACCATTAACTGACAATTGTGGACCAAATATAATAGAGAAACTCTAGACCATAGTGATATTTTCTAAGGCTATAAATTTGTGCAACTGCCACAACCCATGTCTAGCAAACCCCATCTTTCTAATTTCCCTGCAAGTGTAACAAAGTTGTTTCATCTTTATAGCGTTAGCACAACAAGAAAGGCAGCACAAATGGGAAGGAAGCATAGCAACTTTGTAACTGGAGAAGCTGCTGGGGAGTAGATATGGTCATTTCAGTGGGGTAGTACATGAACATTTCTAATTTTATGAAAACATATAGGCTCCCTAAAGCATTGTGCGTTTGAATGGCAAAGGCAAGGGGGTATTGTTTATGTGAAACTGTCAGGATAAAAAAGTGAAGAAGAGTGAAAAAAAAATCAGGTGGGAATCTAGGGTAAGAAAGCAATGGATTTACTGGAGTTCAAGATCCTGGGTGAATCTTTCCAAATGTGTGTAGGAGATAATTATAGTACTTTGGCAAGACTCTTTCCATCTACAAAAAGGAATCAGTAAGGCATGTATCATCTCTGTTTCATTGGAAAGTCTTTAGTATTGTCAAAGATACTTTGAGATTTAGGCCTGTTTGTGCAGTGCCACCAAAGAATTGCTTTAGTATGAATCCATGCTACAGTGTCAGAGTCAACTCTGCTTCTGTGACTCTTTCTTTTCTCTTAGGGCATGTCTCTGCCAGAGGTCAGGTACTACTGAAATATCTGAAAATGCCATTTCTCTGCTGCTCTTCCCTTTTCCCTGGACAGGTGGCATAAACTGCAGCATCTGTGTCAAGTATGTGGGGGAACTCACTAGATAAATGGAGCATGTCAGGTGGTCAGAAGTACAGCTCAGACAGGAGTTTGCAGGTACTGGCACAAGATGTAATGATATGAAAGGCACTGACAGATTTCACCACCTCTGTCCATTAATTAATAATTTACAGGCTGATCAGTGTGTAGACAGAACAAAATAGAAAGCAAGATGGGGGAAAGCAAAACAACTCACTGATTTTAATAAATATTAATTAGTTTTATAGACTGCAATTATACCTGCACAATAAAGCAGAACAGCATGATTCCTTTAGTACAAAAGAATGAAATATTCTATTGGAAGGATATAGGTTAATTGTTATATGTGGGGACATGGAACATAAGAACCTTTGCTTTCTATCTCAGATTGGCTGTTTCCCATCATGTATACATGTGCTCTCTGCTAAGACTGGGATTAAATGATTGGTTTGGATTTCCAGGATAGTTTAGCATATGTCACTTCCTTACTTGTTGGGCTAATGATCCACAGGGCATAAGGAAATTTTTTTTAAATGCAAAGGTAAACATTCATAAAGAAAATATCAGTTCAAGAATCTCTCTCTTTCTCTATTATAAATTCTTCCAATGCAATGTTTACCCATCCGCTTGGGAATAGGTCACCAGCAGTCTATTGTTTTATACTTTGCTGTGTCTCCTTACCAGCAATAGATTCTACCTAAGGTATTTTTATTTGTCTGATGGTAAAAAGAAATGGTGTTCAATTAATTCACTTGCATAATATAACCAAGACATGAAATAAACAAATGTCTAATTCAGTTCAAAACTCAACCCCAAACCTTTAGTTTATGAATTATTCATTTTTATGAAAACAGATACAGAAAGACAAGCAAATTATATTTAGCTAGAAAGAATTGACTATAGCATTTCAGCTAAAAAATTGAGCAAGAACCCAATTTACAAGCTGTACAACTTTATTGCCATTTTTTAGATATGAAATAAACAGTACAACTAATGAAACATAAAGTCAAGCTGACTTCTGTAAAAGATTGTAAGGCCACATCTTTAGTTCAGGAAATGTAACTAACCACCAATTTACCTCCACACATCTAGTACATGATTATTTAATCAGTTCATCATCTCTTGCTGGTAAAACTCCCATCCCCTTCTTCTCCCCCAGTTTTACCTGAGTAGTCATTGCAGGACATAGTCATTTAATAGTCTGCAACAAAATAAGAATAAACTTCTTTTTTCCCAAGAAGAGCAAATTATGACTGTAAGAATCAAATTCCTGATACAGTAAAATAGTAGCCTCATTGAGGATCAAAGTCATGCTTTTTTATCCAGCATTTCTTTGTGACAAACACATTATGTCAGCTCTACTAGCTCATTTGTCTGCTGCAGTTCCACTTTATCAGGCTGGAGTAAAAAGAATTGATGTGTCTGGATAGATAAAGTAAATGGAAACTCAGGACTCATTCCAATATGCTGTACTTTGATATATTTTGCAAACCTGAGAGCAGCTGGTGTAACACTAGTTACTGTTTGCATTTAAATATTGCACATTAGAAGACCTTTGAAAGGGGTGTTTTTAATGCTCATTTTTCCTTGCAATTATCTATTGGTTTCCATATTGTTTCCCCCCCTTTCATTTCCAGTTTTCATTTGCTAATGATACCAGAGAAAGCTCCCCACCAGACAAGTCTGTGTTTGTTGCTTAGTCAATGAAACTTAAGATATTTTTCCCAAAGAGTTGCATGTTAATAGAAACAGAGCTTTAAAAATTGTAATGGGCTATTTTTTGAGGGTGAATTATGCAATATTCTTTTACAATGGAACTTTGGAATAGTCACAAAGAAAATGAATTTTATTTTATAAAGACTCATGAACTTTTCAATCTCTACCCTCTATTCAAGGGTGAATTTTAAGGATGCCAATCCATTTTAGAATAATAAATATATATGTCATATATGTACATATACTATATCTATGTACATATATACATACATATGCATATATTATATATATATACAAAATACACACACATATATATGTATACATATAAATTTTCAAATCAGTTAATACATCTGTGTATGCTTTTGAATTATTTTTCTTTTCTTAAAGAAAGACCCTTGAAAACAGAATTAAAGGATCATAAGTTACTTAAAATATTATAATAGTACTTTTGATAGAATAATTATATACTGTCTGTTCAGACACTAGTAACTGGTAGTAGGATGTGAGTCTAAGGCACTATAAGGTGTAGGACTAAATTCATCTTGAGAAAAAAATGGTTGGGATGAATGCAACATTTCCTTAGTTTGTTCTTTCCCTGTATTAAGGCTGTTCCTGTGTACATGCACACACACACACACACACACACACACACACACACACACATTATTTGGAGAATTAAGAAAACTTAAGGAAAACAAACAATTAAACAAAATAACCCTTATTGCTTCATTATTTAAACATTTCAAGGAAATGAATTTTTGATTGAGTTTTGATGGCAATTATCCAGATAATTTTCCTAGTTCACCCTTTTCCTGTCTTAATTTCAGTTGCAAAGCAACAAATGCTACTTAAATGTATTAAACAGAATAGGTTATTAGGACTGCATCTTGAGAAAGCTAAGATGATGCTGAATCTCTGTCTACCTGTATAAATTGTTGATTTTCTTGAAGAGGGGTGGTAAATAGGTATAAAGAAGGGGAGTGAGAAAGTGGGAGTGACCTCATAACATTACATTTAAAAGAAACAAATCAGCTTCTGTTGCTCTGTAATTAGGGGTTTTCTTAAGCTGCAGTCATGAAATGGAGGCAGATACCTTGATAAGCAATGATCTGTGAAGAGGAACTTGATCCCAATGGAAATGTCCTAATGGAAAATGTGGTATAGGGAGGAGTGAATGGAATGGAATGGCCACTTGGCCACACTGTAAGTCACTCAATATCTCTTACTTACATTTGGACTTCAAATTTTCAAAAAGATTTTAATAAAAGGTAGGTGAGGAACAGATAAATACATACAAGTCGCTCCATAGATACTTAGTCCCAAACTGCCCAAATAAGCATGGGTATATAATTAATTATATTTTGAAATGATTATGATATCTCAAAATCATAGATGGGGAAGATACAGGTGAAATTTTTCTTCCAAATCTTCACCTAGGTCCTTTTGATGATTCAGCACATAGTAAAGAAGAAAGGAAATTAAAGGAAAATAATCAAAATTGCATTTATACACTTTTAAATCAAACTGAAGGGCTCATATGTTTATAGCAGTCAAGCAAAAATAATGAGGGCCTCAATCAGTGGATAGCTTAAGTGGACAAAATTTGTATTTTTATGGCAAAATAATATATTTCTTAAAAATTGAGAAATAAAACCTAGAATATGAATAATTTACTTCTTATGGATGTTTGCAGTTATTCTCATATAGATATTGATATATATCTAGAAATAGATGTATATCAATATGGTGATATATAAGTATATAGGTATGGATATATCAATGCACATGCCCATTTTACACATATACATGAAGCCAGGTTAGCACTTTAGAAGGCCACCATTTTTCTTAAGTAATGATGAAAGTAGCACAAACTAAATGCTATTTCAATCAACACTACTTAGATACATACAATCTCCAGTCTATAGTCCTTACCTGTCTATATTTAGAGATACATTTTCATAAGATCATAGATATAGAGCTTAAGAGGTCTTATGTGCCATCTAGTACAACCATCTACTTTACAGATGAGGAAACAGGGCCAAGGGGTTAAGCTGATTTGCCCAAAGTCATACAGATAGCTTCTATCAGAAGCAGGATTAGAACCCAGGTGTTTTGATGCTGGAGCAAGTTTCCTTTCCACTCTACCACACTACCTTCATGAAAGTGTTTAATTATTCTACATGAAGCCTTTTCTGATTCTCAAATGTCATAGTACCCTCCCCGAAGGATATGTATTTCCCTTATATTCTGTTAATGTTTATTTCTTTACATACTGCCACCTCCAATAGAATGTAAACTCCTTTAGAGTAGGGACTTTTAAAACTATTGCCTTTTTAATCTCATTTTAATCTTTGAGCACAATACCGGGGCATTTAACAAATTCTAATTGATTATTAAGGCCTTCCTTAAACACTGAATTGAGCATTCTCTCACCCAATCAGGAGTCACCTTTTCCTCTGCTTAGGCACTAGGCACCATAGGACATTTCCTCTTCAAAACCATCCTAGGTTTGGGGAAAAGCTGGGTTATACTTATTTCTGGAAACCTTCAAGGAAAAGTCAGATAATTACTTTTTTAGGGATATTTAATAAAGGATTTGTACTTTAATCAGGGATTGAACTAGGTGACTTCTATGTTCCTTCATAATTTTTAGATGTTATGATGATAATCAAAACAACAACACTGTCTCATTCTCAGTTGAAATTTGTCTGTTAAATGATAGTTGTGTAAGTGGAACATTTGATCATGGACAAAGATGCCTGAGAGTCAAAACACAAGGCAAAGGGAAAAGAGAGAATATGTTTTTTTTGGCTTTCATTGTTAGGACCCAAAACACTAATGCTATGTATTTATTCAGTTTGCACAAAAATATGGGGGGGTGGAGCACTGTTTCAAGGAAAGGGAACTCATGAAGTAGATGTTAGCTCAGAACCACCAATGTCAGAGGAGCAGGCACACATTGACTGTCCTCTGGTTATGATCTAAGAAATTGTCAAGAGTTTTAGGGAAACTAATGTCTATAGCTACATCACAAAATTTAGAAGATCTCCTGTACTTTGTGTGAATCCTCTAGCAAATTAACAGGAGGATGTGAATAAGAGTTTAATAGAAGAAAAAATATAGATCTGTATTACTGGGGGGAGTAACTGCATAGATGAAATCATAAATATAATGAAGTTTAGAAGTAAGACTGAGTTGGTTGGAGTTTCTACCATTCAAGGTCCTGTGATAATGGAGCATAGCATGGAAGTATTTTTCCTTATACAATCTAAGAAACTTGGGAAGGTATGGTAGCAGAGGGTACACACAGGATGTCTGAATCTCCAGGAAGTGCACTTTAGTCATATGACACTTGTTTAATTGTTATATCCTAAGATGGTGTGGAATGTCATCCTTCCAGAAGATATCTAATTGATGAAATATGTAGTTGGCTCCATTATCAAGCCTTGTCTTTAAGGCCTTGGTCTTTTTTGCCATTGAACCTGGTATCTGACTTCCAAATCTAAGTAACACTATGATTCTACTCTTTCCAGTACTTCCTCTTTATTTTATTTCTTTGTCTGAAGTGGTACTGCTTTTGATTATAGGCATGTAGTTTGAGGAGAGTTATCATTGCAAAATTAGGTTTATGACTAGTATCCTAGTATTTCTTGCTCTAGAAAAGGTATCCAAAGACTACTTGGGGCAGTGCTAGAGCTTCGCCTGAGATCATAAGCTTTCCAACTACTTAGAAGGCATCCAAACCTGGCCTGTCATAACTGAAAGCAAAAATAATGAAATAAGCTTAATTTTATGTGCAATGCTTTATGTACACTGCCTGGTTTCAGTTCTCACAGAAGCTCCATGAATACAGTTGCATAAGCATCAATATTATCACTTTACAATTGAGGGAAAAGACTCAAGGAATTTAAGTGACTATCTGAAGTTCTCACTTAAAAATGGCACAGCTTCTTATTAACTCAAAACCAGATCTGTAACGAATCCAGGTCTTTTCTCTCCACCATACTGCTTATTATTTAGGCAGATGAATCAATGATCAAGCATTTGTTGAGTTCTTGCTATATATCTATCACTGTACTGGGGCCCCAAAGCAAAAAATATATAAATTCATTTTCATATTTGGTAGTAACATCCATGTGAAAGAAATAGCTAATATGTTGGATGCAAGGAATTGCATACAAGAAGACTTTTGACTAGCTCAAAAGAAAGTAATAAGATAAAATTAAATAGATATCAAGGTAAAGTCTTATATGTAGGATCAAAAGAAAAAAAAGCAATTCTATTTCTCAAGTACAAAATGGGGAAGACATAGATATCAAAGGTCATGGGGTAAAAACTTGGGTGTATTGATGGAACTCTAGCTTAGTATGAATAAAATAGTTGGCACCGTAATCTAGAAAGTCAACAAGATTATAAACTTCATTATTGGAAACACATAATAGTTCTGCTCTTCTCTGTCGTGGTCAAGTTCTTGTTGTATTCTGCTCTTGACACCAAATCTTAGGAAATACATTGACAAATTGGAGCATGTCCAGAGGAGATTGATCATGATTATGATGTGACAAGGGGTGGCTGAGGAGGAGGAAGAAGAGAAGGATATACACACATATGTGTATGTTTATATGTAAAATCTCACTTAATCTTAAAAACAAACCTGAGAGGTGGGTACAGTTAAATCCATTTTACAAATGATAATAAAACTGAGCCATGTAACAATTAAATGATGTCCCCAATGTCACACAGCTAGTAAATATCTGGTGCTGGATCTGAACTCAGGTTTTCCTGACTAAAGTCCAATATCATCCACTGTACCACCTAAGTGTCTATTTAGACAAGATATTAATCTTGATTTGGTTTTCTTTTGAGGTAAAACTAATTAGTTATAGCTCAGTGTACAGGAAATCAAAGAAAATTCTAGTTAGAATTGTCCCAAAGTGTATTGCACCACATTGAGGCATTGGGCTCACCCATCATTGGACAGCTTCAATCAAAAGCTGATTGGTCAGTTAGGTGGTATGTTACAGTAGCTTTGGTCCTAGAGTCAGTAAGACCCAAGTTCAAATTTAACCTGCAACATTTACAAGCTGTGTATCCCTAGGTACGTCTCTTCAATTTTATCTGCCTCATTTCCTCAACCATAAAGTGGAGATAATAATAGGATCTATTTCAGGGGTAAAGAAGAAGAATGTGCATTTATATATTGTCTGCTACATCACTAGGCTAAGTAATTCACCAATATTTCATTTGATCCTCATAACAACTTTATAGAGTAGGTGCTGCCATCTCTATTTATTGTTGAAAAAGCCAAGGCAAACTGAGGTTAAGTGACTTGCCCAGGGTCACACAGCTAGTAAGTGTCTGAGGCTGGATTTGACCTCAGGTTTTCCTTACTCCAGGCCCAGCACTGTCCCACCTAGCTTCTTCTTAATATGATGACAATCAAATAAGATAATATCTTTAAAAGCTTAGCACAATGTCAAGCACATAATAGGTACTTAATTTATGTTTGTTTCCTTTCTTCCTTGTTGGTGATATTTAAGAAAGGATTCCTATTCTGTTAAAGGTTGGGCTAGATGCACTGCTATAGAGTAGAAAGAGGAGCACTGATCTTAAAATAAGGAAAAAAAAAGACCTGAGATCTATTATTAATTTTGATATAGAGGGAGTAAATATGTATCAATCTGTACCTGTTTCCTCATCTGTCAAATGAGTGGAATAATATTTGCACCATCTGCAGCATGGAAATTGTAGGGAAATCATTTTACAAAGTCCAAAATTTGTTATGAATATGAGTTGTCCCTTTATACTACAGGCTTCTCAGTGCTATTCTCATATTATTTAAGTATTAGTGGAGACATGGGTTCTTAACCAAAAGTAATGGTTGACAGAATTTCTGGCACCATAATAGGTTGATGACAAGAGATATTTTTGGTCCTTCAAATCACACTATAGTAGTGTGTGTGTGTGTGTGTGTGTGTGTGTGTGTGTGTGTGTGTGTGTGTACAAACTTATCCAAACACTGAGAGACTTTGGAGGTACCAACAATGAATACCATCTGATGTCTACAGGAGGTAAATGTCTGTAATCAAAAGACTTCTTCAATGGTTTGCTGCCCTGTTTTAGTAATGTGGGCATATGCAGAGACATAAATGATGTAATAATTATGTCTGGCTTGTAGACTGAATAGTAATGAATCAAAGGGCAACTGGTCCTTATGGAAAGAAATAGAAAGAAACCTCATTTCTATATAAAAGTAATAATCTTTCGTACCATCTGGCTAAGTCTTTAAATTGACAGAGTTCTTTCCAAGTCCAAAAGGGATTCAAAACAGAGAAGGCTATAGCTGATACAATATTTGCTTTGGGGGCAAATGTAGTTTAAGCCAGGAGAAAAAAATATGGAAGAGAGAAACTCAACTGGCTCTTTGAATCTTCCTGACCTGGATGTTGGACACAGGCTATTGACCTGGGCTTCAGAAAACTCCAGCAAACTCTGAATGATGTTCACAAAAGTATTTCTGATAACAAGCTGGATGGAGTAACGACTGTGGATCACACAAAACAACTTTTCAGGGTGACCAATGGGATGAAACAGGATGTGCCCTGGCACAATTTCATTTGGCCCCTTTTTCCCTGAAGCCTAATTTACACCTAGTTTTAAACAAGAGATATATTTCTGGTTTTGCAAAGATAGTAGACTGTTTAGTCATGGATGAGGGAAAAAATGTATGGCAGAAAGCCCTTCCAGGATTCAGGTCAAGAATATCTCTTGGAAGTTGGGCATACCAGTTATTCTCTGATTCAAAGAGTTCAATGTCAGTTGATGTACTTCTGAAGTCCAGAATTAGAATAATTATGATTATAACAATCATAATAATAGTGGGAAGAGGAGTGGCAGCAGCTAACCATTATGTAGCAATTTAAGGATATCAATATGCTTTAAATGTATTATCATATTTGATAATCGCAGTAACACTGTGAGGTCTATGCTGTTATTATCTCTTTTTACCAAATGAAGAAACTGAGACATGGAGACATTAAATGACTTTCCTATAATCACACAGTTACTAAGTGTTTGAGGCAGGATCTGAACTCTTTTCTACACTCTATCCACTATAACCTCTAACTAATAACAATTGTATAACAAACAAGCAATCTTGAGAAAATGGAAGACTTCTTCATTTTTGTCTAGGTTTCTTGGTGGTACCTTTAGCAATGTAGAAAAGAGGGATTTGATGTGTTTTGCTTGAACCCACAAGGCAGAATTAGAAGAATTAAGCAAAGAGTGAAGAGAGGAAATTTCTGCTTGGTAGACCAAAAAAAAAAAAAAAAAAGCACCTTCACAAACAAGTGGTGCTGTCCAAAAAAGGGCAAATGGTCTGCTGGTGGAGGGTAGTGGTGCATTAAATGATCTGTGATTAAAGCTAATGAGTGGAGGCCAGATAACCACTTCTTAGAGGTGTTGTGGAGCGACTGGTCTCCTGTCCTGGTATGGATTGGATGAATGGCTTCTGAAATTGTTTCCAGCCCTGAAATTATGTGATTCTATGAAGAAAATTTAGAAATGTGTTTTTCTATCTTAAAAAATAATGCCATATTTCAAATCGTTTATAATATTTAATATCTACTAATTATTCCTCTACTTGCAAAGATAGATTTTATATATCAGAACCATGGCTCATGAAATATATGAGTTACCTGATTTAGGAATATCCTGTATTTAGCCCCTAGGAAACAACTTCCCCCAACTCAATAGCCTGGATTCATATTCTTTCAGATTCAAATTCTTCAGATTTAAAAGAAAAACTGTCCCAACATTGCAAATGCTTGAGGCAATGAAAAATCAAGAGTTGATCATCATAAAATCCAATACTGTTTTAAGAGAAAATTTTCTAAACCAAGGTTGTGTACAAATTTTAAATATATCTATAATTTATTTTTCAAGATATCTTCCCCCACCACACTTCCAGGTATAATAATCAAGTTGAGTCCTTACACATTGGATCTTCCTCTCCTCAGTCATCACTATCCTCCATCCTCAAGAATGAATAGAACAGGGGCAGCTAGGTGGCCCAGTGGATAGAGCACCGGCCCTGGAGTCAGGAGTACCTGAGTTCAAATCTGGCCTCAGACACTTAACACTTACTAGCTGTGTGACCCTGGGCAAGTCACTTAACCCCAATTGCCTCACTAAAAAAAAAGGGGGGAAAAAAAGAATGAATAGAACACTAAATCCTCTCAGATACCAGCTACATTGGTATAACTAACTAGCAAACAAAAGATAACTCATTCAATCTTTGGAATTAAATGATTAGAAAATCTCAGAAAATATCTCCTATAGTGTCACTATTGATTATATATATTGAAGATTATAGAAAAAAATCATTGCATTTCTTTAGCTACTCATTGAGATAAATCCTGCATTGCATTATCTCCCACCTGTTTCAATTATCATTGAAAAAATTATCAATGAAAATTTTTTTGGTAAATTCATGGATACACCATTGGTAATACAGAAATAATTGATTTGTGTAGCCATCAAATATATGAAATAACATACAAATTGGTATATAAATGGCTATCAAAAAGTGGCAAAATATTTAACATCCAAAAAAAATGTTCCTGACTTTATTGGGGGGATCATATTTGCAGTGCTTTTGGTTACTTCCTATAAATATGTCTAGTGTATCCCCATTTCTACATCTTCTTTTTTAATATGATTTGCTCTACTTGGATAGCTTCCCAATCCCGTTCTATTGCCCAAATTAAAAAAAATGCAATCCAATCTACTCATTTTGCTCAACTCAAATGTCACCCTTTCATGACATATTCTTGGATTGCTCTCAATAGAACAGATCTCTTCCTCTTCTGAATTCCTGTAGCACTATCCTGTGAGTCTCTCTTCACCTAATCCTGTTGATGTAGTGGAAAGAAGCTTGGATTTGCTGCTAGGACACTGGATTTGAATCTTGACTCCAATATTTGACATCTTTAGGTCCACATATATATAACTAAACTGAATCTTGCTTCCCTCATTGGGAAAATAATAAAAACTTAATAGAACAATATTTTGGGAAATGTTCTACATCTGTTATTTCAAGGTATATGGAACTACCTAATGAGGAAAATACCTCTAAGCAGGCAGATCAGCACCTCACTGAAATGTACCAACCTGGAGTATTGTCTAAGAATATATCCTTAAGTTAAGTGACTTGCCCAGAATCATACTGCCAATATGTGTCAAAGACTGAACTTGAATCCAGGTCATCATAACTCTGAGACTGGCTCTCTGTGCCAGCTACCTCTCATGTGTGGACATAAAACTGAATATTATTGTAGATAGTTAGGTTCCATTTATAAAGTTGCAGACTTGGTTTCAGCAGAATTTTGTTTGAATCTTCCCATAGATACTTAGTAGTTTACTGGCATTGTGACCATAGGCAAAAAACTATAAGAAAAACAAATGTCACAAATTTTCTGAGTTTCAATTTCCTTTTCTGTAAAATGAGCATAATAAGCTTACATTTATTTTACATGTTTGTCATAAGGAAAACCTTTTTAATGTTTGGGGCAACATGAAGGAATGGAAATAGTGTTGAACTTGAAGAAAAAGACCTGACTTCCACATAAAGACTTAGTCCTTCACATTGCTGAACTTCATTTTACTTCTCTGTAGGTCTCCATAGGCCATTAGAATATATTACTTCTAAGGTCTTTCTTTCTTTAACTCTAAAAAAATCATAAAGTTTTACTTAAAGGTGAAGTGTTTTTTTAAATTATAACTACTTATAATATGATATAGATATACAATTATTGCAAATAGCATGTCACATCATATGTAATTTTCTATGGAAACATTGTTCAATGGCCTGTAAAGGGATATGAGAAACATCCTCCATTTCTATTTGAACTAGGGATGAAATCAGAGACTCTGACTTCTCAACAACCCAAATAGTTTGAATCTCCTAGATCCAAACCAGTGGTGGTGACTCTTGTGTCCTGAAAATGGAACTCAGTAAAATATGGTCTTTGTTATCATAGTTGGGGAGATGAAGGATATGAACTACTGCATGTATAAACCCCATTTGTTGATTCTTCTAGGCTTGTAGTCAACATGTAGTATGAAAAGAGGATGGGACTTAGGTTCAGAGGAACTGAAATTCAAACCTTATTTTGTTGTCTAGTACCTCTGAGTCCACAGGCAAATCCTTTGATCTTACTAGAACTTAGTTATTCATAAATGTGCCTATGATCAATTTTCTTTTCTGTAGGCTTACCAGCTCTCATTCTCTGAGGTTTTCCTCCCAGAGTTCTAGCCATTGGCCCTTTTATTTCCTTTTTATAAGCTATCACCTGCTGCTTCTCAGCATCATTCTTCTTCTACCTTACCCTCTGCACTTCAAGTAAGTGCATCTCTGTCTCTGTCTCTGAATCTTTGTCTCTGTCCTCTGTCTCTGTCTCTGTCCTCTGTCTGTCTGCCTCTTCCTCTTTCTCTTCAACTTGGATACCTAGGAAAAGTTGAACGTACGATGAGGTGTTTAAGGATAAGGATAATGATGATGACAGAGGGTCTTTGAACAAGCAAAAGAGTAATGTAAATACATGTAATACATTTTAAAGGAATTATGAATAGCTTACGAAACCTACCTATGTGGTTGAGAGGAAAGTTCTCTGTAAATCATAAAAAAAATCATCTCATTTATAGAAAAAATTAAGGTTTATAGTTTACTTTAAAAATATTATCTCATTTCATCCTTATATCTCTTGGGGGTAGGTTCTGTTTTTATCCCCATTTTAAAGATGTGAAAACTGAGGTAATGAGAGATTAAGTGACTTGCTTTCTTAATAAAGTTAGTGTCTGAGACAAAATTTGAATTTGTCTTCCCCCCCCCAACTCCAATAACAACACTATGCCTCCTAGCTGCTTCTAAGGTTGAAACAATGTGAGCTTTATGATTTACAAAGAACTTTCCTCTCAATAATCCATTTTAGGTAAATAATATGAGTGGAAGTGCATCTGTATTTCTTTTCTTTGCATGGATGAAATGACAGAATGTGAGTAAAGTGATTTTCAAGTCTTTAATGCTATGTATGGAGTAGCTAGGTAGCGGCACTACATAGAGTGCTGGGCCTGGAGTCAGGAAGATATCTTTATGAGTTCAAATCTGACCTTAGACCTTTACAAGCTATGTAACAATGGGCAAGTCACTTAACTCTGTTTGCCTCAGTTTTTTCATATATAAAATAAGCTGGAGAAGGAAATGACAAACCACTCTAGTATCTTTGCCATGAAAACTCCAAATGCAGTCATGAAGAGCTGCACATGACTGAAAGACACAATAACAAAACTGCTATGTTCATTTCAGCTATTGTTATTACTTATAAATTGTAATCTACATGAGAATAAGGCATGTGTACTTGCATAAAACATGACTCCTTATAGAGGACCGTGTACTTAAGTCACAGTCACAATAATAAATGAGTCACAATATTTTTCTGTGCAGTTTGCCATTGTGACACCCAACAGCAATTCTAAAATCTCTCTCTTGGGTATGAAGAATGCACTGAAATCCATAAGCTTCAAAGTGTTTATTTAAAATTAATCATTTTGTTAAGCATATGTGAAATATTCTCTTGGTCTTAGGTGTCAGATGTCGATGGATGCAGTCAGTGCCTCACCTAGAGTAAGTACTCAAGAAATCTTTGTTGAATGAGTGAATTAGGAACGACTAGATTTTTATTTCTTTGGTTCTTCTTTGGCATGTTGTTGGGCTATATACATGTATGCTCTCAGGTGTCTTTGGCAATTGGACTAGCCTTAAAATTGCTAAAATTAAACTGAGTAATTTGTTTACCCCTTGAATTAATCCCTTGGCAAATGGTGTACCTTAAGCATTTAAAACTTATATAAACACACTATACAGTATTTGCCTACTGAGCTAATCCTTTTTAATAAAAACTTCCTTCCCTCATACTTTTGCTCATATGATACTTGGGGGAAAATTTACAAGGAGAAATGCTACCTTTGTACCACTCATGATCATGATATAGCATCTAATATTTACACAGAGCTTAACCATTATTTTACAAGTTCTTACTCCAGTACCCCAGGGTAGAGTGATACTATCAACCTCTTTTAATGGTAAAGGACAAAGAGGAAAATTATGTAGCACTGGTTGCCTTGCCCAGGGTCTTATTTTTGTATGGAACAGTAAGAGTATTAGAACTCTCAGTTCATTACTATACCATATGGCACACTTCTTTTAGAGAAGGCTTAAGTGGGTGTCCATGGACCTGAGAACATTTTGCCAAGAGAAAAGGTGGCCATGAAGGAATCTTTGGTATATTTATTATATCAGGAACCAATTGGAATATTTGATTGGAGCCAAAAAGGGATTTATACAAAGCAAGATTATGGGCTGCCTTGTTGGCAGTCAAATGATTCTGCTATGCGGTTGGGGGGGAATAGAAAGTCATTGCAGGACTTTGGGAATACATACCTAGAGGGTTCCTGTTGTGAATACAATTACTCTATACCCTCAGGGTCAATAAATCCCATTTATGAGATCTTGTAGGTAAGGGTTGGTGGAAATTGTGCCTAATCAAGCTCCCAGAAATCAGCATGCTGGGGCCCTGAGCTCACTTGTCCCTGATTTGCCTGACAAGGTGACAGTTAAACCAGAAAATCAAGGCTGGAAAAAAATAATCAGTCCAGCACAAACATAGAAGGCAACTAGACTTTTTTTTTAATGGAAAGAAGAGAAAGAAAAATAAAACATAAGCTTTTGTTCTGCATATATCAGGTTGGATTTTTGATGTTTGTCACTCTAGTCTTTAAGAAGGGGTATTCCTTGCCATGACTGAGCAATACTTATTTTGATCTTTATTCCATTTACTACCATCACCTTGTTCACCAAGAATTAGAAAGTGGCTTAAAGCAAAGGTTTGGAAGCAACTAAGACTCAGGGAGTTTTGATTTATGGTAGTTCTTACAGAATCTCATAAATGGCAAATGTAAAATCTCATTTCTGTTATCTGAGTCTTGATTGAGCCTCTGGGGTTGTGTTAGATTTGAAGTGGGGGTTGTACTCTGTGCTATTCTAAGGGCTGGTGAAAGTAGGGACTGGGACCCAAGCAAACTTCATTTGTAGTTCAATCCAGCTGCTCCTTTTAAAGAGAGCCTTATTTTTATTTGTTCTTAAGTGTGGATCATCCTTTGTCCATGCTTAAGACATGGTAGTCATCTGCTTTAAAATTAATTTCTGAGAATTTTATAATATAAGGGTCTAACCTACAATTAGGCAACTTGATACACCTAAGCTCATTTTTACCTTGAAAAAATGCACTTGCAACCTGATTGTACACCTTAAGAAAAATGAATGCTCTCATCTCTATACATCAATGGAGATATCCACTATGTATTATGCCCACATTCTGAAGCTAGGATTTTTTCAACTAATTCATATGCATCTTACTTTATTATTCAGGTGGCAAATTTTAATTTATATTTATTTATTTATTCTCAATGTTTTATTCTGTTTATACTTAGCTGATCTAGTTTAGGGTGATGATTGTTATACAGTAGTTTACTTTGAAAAGAAATAGGGCTTCTCGAGCAGCCTAATACAGGAAGATGTATCACCAGCCTGAATAATTGTGACAACCATAGACCGTATCAGTGCCTGTTTGTTTGCACAATACCCTACTGCATTAAGAAAGCCGTCCCAGCTGTCTTAGGCTCTGGAGTCACCCATTTCATCACTTGACACTGCAGCAGATGTTATGGATTGATAACAGACTTCACTTCATTCACTCCACATCTAAGATTACCTCTGGAAAAAAAATCAAATACATTATAACCCTCCCAGCCATTTGTTAAAAAAAAAAAGGACCAGCAATTTATTCCCCTTTTTAGCATTAAATGGCCTTTTATCATCTTTGAATGTACATACTATTTTTAAATGGTTATTTAACATACTCAAAGCAATGGTCAGCTCTGTGACTAAGAATTTAGCAAAGACAGGGCTATAATGATTTAATTAAATTAGAACTAGGTCAGATTTAGGGTTGATGACTTACATTTCCATTATTTTCCAAAACTACTGCTTGCCTTTCATGACAGCAAAGAAATGTAGCATGTTCCCATGTTCTGAATGGAAATAAAGCCTTTTTCTCCTTCTGAAACATGTTGAAAGAACAATTCTTGGTCCAGGTTTTAATCTATAGCTATGCAACTTGTATTGAAGTCTAATAAGTTACTTAAATAATAAAATGTGCCACTATATTTTGAAAATTCTAACAACTTCAGTGTTTTTATTTTCATTGTTCAATACTGAAACACTATTCAGGAGGCAGCACTGTGTAGATAAAAATTTATGCATGTGTTTTTCTGTGTATATGCTGATTTGTTTAAAAATATACAGCTAAAAATACCCTGGACTTGTTTTTTATAATATCAATATGGTGCATGTAAAATTATTATAAGTTGCTTTTTCAAATTGTAAATTAGATATATTCCCCCAAATTGAGGAAAAACTTTGTATACCCTTTGGCTCCCAGTATCAATTTGATTGATCGAGTCCTGAACTAGCATAGATTAGTGTGCCTCCTGAGTTAGACAATCTCACCATTTTACACAAGGCTTTCTAACTCAGGGAATAAATTGTCTCTTAAAAAGACAATTGTAGTTATGTAAAAGCAGAAAAAAATATATAAGAAGTGTCCTAGGACTTAATAACCATCTGCATAATGATCCATATATAACATTATTGGTTTCTAAAGTGGATGTAACTGATAATGCAGGGGCCAGGCCAGGCTAGGAGGAGATAGAAGATAGGATTGGAGAAGTAATTCAGTTCAATTACACAGTTAATTAACAACTACAAAAAAAAGTTTTTTGGTTTTTTGGTTTTTTAATTAGGTATATAGGTGAAGAGAAAATGGTCCCTGGAATCAATAAGAGCATAACATGGTGAGGGATATGACAGATACACAAATAATTATAGTAAGAATTAGAATATGATAAATGGATAACAGAGGTACAAACAAAGTGCTTCAAGAGATCAGAAGGGGGTGAGATTACTATCAGCAAAGCTACAGGGAAAAGTTGGCACTTGCCCTGGGCCTTAAAGGATAAATAGCCTTTAAACAGGTGGCATTTGAGTGGAGGATAGGAAGTGACACATTGTATTCTAGATCTAAAGAATGGCATGAATATAGGCATAAAAGTTATTCTTTGATGCCTGTAGTACTGAGCACATGGTTTTGCTTTTGTTTTTGTTTTTGCTTTTTAGACTTTTATTTTCCAAATACATGTAAAGGCAAATTTTGACATCATTTTTTTAAAAAAACTTTGTGTTCTAACTTCTCTTCCTCCCTCCCCTCCCACCCCCACGCAAAGAACTCAAATAATTCAACATAAATTATACATGGATAGTCATGGGAAAAGATTCTACATTATCTAGGTTGTGAGGAAAAAAAAAACAGATAAAAACAAAACTTCAGATTAAAAAATGTGTTTCAGTCTGTTTTCAGATACCATCAGTTCTTTCTCTGTAGATGGACTGCAATTTTCATAAGTTCTTCAGTTATATTGGATCATTGCCTTGCTGAAAATAACCACGTGCTTCCCAGCAGATCATCTTACACTAATGCTGTTATTTTGTATACATTACATTTCTCTCCACTTCAGTTCATGTGGGTCTTTCCAGGTTTTACTGATAGCATCCTGTTCATCCCAATTTTTATATAGTACCTTGAACTCGACAGAGAATTTTCTTCACAATAGCCCAGCAGAGTAGGTACCATACCTTTTGACATTGTAGTCAATCATCATAACTATTTCCCTCCATCCCATTCCCTTCCAATGATATTTACTCTATTGTCTATCTTATTTTGCCCTAATACTACTCAAAAGTGTTTTACTACTGACTTCCCCCTCCCCTGCTTTACCCTCCCTTCATTTACCCTTCCCTCCTTATCCTCTTCCCCTCCTACTTTCCTGTAGGGTTAAATAGATTACTCTTCCCAATTGTGTGTGTGTGTGTGTATGGACACATGGTTTTGCATTGTCAAAAGGACATATAACTACAAGAATTGTTTAATTTATTTTTAATTTCCCTATTAATTCCTTTAACCATTTATAGCAAAATCATTTCTTGAGGTACTTTTTCCTTCCTCCCTATATCCCCCTTTGAGGGAAACCTCTTTCCTTAGTGACAAAGAAAAGCAGTCAAACAAAAGCAATTGCCAAAATAGCCTGATCTGGCAGCATATGAAACATTCCCCACCTAAAATACAGTTCCTGGCACATAGTAGGTACTTAAATATTTGTTGATTGGTAGTTGTCTAGCATTTGAATGAGTAGTGGTGTAAGGGGGTAAAATTCTAGCTAGTCTGTCTAAAATATCTAATGAGTGGTCACTAATAAATTATAAGCTTTAGCAAGAATTTAGACTTTTAAGCATTTATTAAGGAGAATAAGAATTTGGTGAAAAGAGAGAGAAAGTCCTAGATTCATCTATCTATCTTGGGGAGCTACAATTCTCCTACTCTGCTCTTCAGGAGAGTCCTGGTGAAAAGAGAGCAAGAGAGCCAGCCTCACCCCTTCTTCCTCCCACAAGCAAACGTCACTCCAAAGAAAAGCCACATGTCTTGCCCTCAGGTGCCTTCTCCTCATGGTGGAACTTTCCTATGGTAAGTTTCCAGCAGGTGGCATAATTTCAATCATTACAGTGGGAAGTGTAGTTTCCCATTCATTCTCCGGGAACAACATTTATCATTGCAATTAATTAATCTGAATTAAGCTGCCTTCTAATAATTGTACTCTTGTGTGTGTGTGTGTGTGTAGCAATGAGGGTTAAATGACTTGGCCAAGGTCACACAGCTAGTAAGTGTCAAGTGTCTGAGGCCAGATTTGAACTCAGGTCCTCCTGAATCCAGGGCCATTGCTTTATCCACTGTGCCACCTCACTGCTCCCAATTGCATTCTTTCTGAGGGATGAATTTGAACCCAAAAACCTCAGACCTAATCATTTGGAATTTTTAGACATTCACATTTGGCAACAAAGTCCAATTTTTATAGAAGTATAATGGAGGTTAACTGGCATATCCTTCTCTTCCCCACTATGCCCCATATGTGAGATCCTAAGTCATTTCTTTTTTTTTTTAGGGAAATGAGGGTTAAGCGACTTGCCCAGGGTCACACAGCTAGTAAGTGTCAAGTGTCTGAGGTCAGATTTGAACTCAGGTCCTCCTGAATCCAGGACTGGTGCTTTATCCACTGCACCACCTAGCTTCCCCCTCCTAAGTTACTTCTGATAAGTCACGAGCTCTGGCTTACTGATTAAGGTCTTTTGTATTATAAGATGAGGAAGTGGTATACTTAACATTATATAAAGTAACAGGAATATGGTTTTAAAAACAACTTTGAGAGAATGTTATTTTGACCATTATAAATACCTAAATGAACTATAAAGGACATATGTAGAAAGATGCTATCTATATACAGAGAAAGAACTGATAAATAGATGTATAGATCTATCATCTATCTATCTATATCTGTCTGTCTATCTATCTACCTATATATAAAAGAAACTATATAGGAATAGGTGAGGATCTAAAATTATAGTATAGATACTCATATGATATTATTTACACAATTGGCAATAATGAGAATGAGAACTATGTCATAGTGAATAGAGGGCCAAGCTCACATTCAGGAAGATGTGGGTTCAACTCTCACCTCAGACACTTTCTATATGTATGACTCTAGGAAAGTCATTTAATTTCAGAGGGCCTCATGAAGCAATCTAAGTCATTGCAGAATAGTTACCAATATGCATTAGAGGAAGGTGTTGTTTCACTGTGAGTTCCTTAAAACCAGTGGAATCATAGACACAAATAAAATAGAAAGTGATGCTAAATCAACAACACCAATTAACCCTAGTCATGTACTCAGCCTTATATGCAATATCTGCAAAGCTAAAACCCTGGCCTCATGGAGTTTACTTTGTAAAAAGAGATTATATGTAAATAGGATTTGCCCTCGCAAGGTATCAGGTCTGACACATCTTGGAGAATGTACTGGAAAGCAGTTTCTCAGTTGACATAACAAGGACATTCTCTCTCTGATTGCCTAGGTCAGAAAATAGGCAAAGATATATGGTCATACAGGAATGATGTGTGCACCAAACTTTCTAAATTCAAGGAATTTTGATTTAAAGGTAGGTTTGAGTCTGGTGTAAGGGAAGATAGAGCCATTAGTAGAAATAGTCCCATCATTTAATTTTGCCATAGGACATTGTCATAGGAAAGTTTTCAGGATAACTTACATGAAGGAATAGCTAGCTGTCTTTTACCCCCTCCATTCAGATATGTTTAGGATAGCTAAAAAGAGAAATATGAGAACTGTTTGCAAAAGCAATGCTAACATTTGAAAGAACACTTTGAAAACATGGGTGAGATGACAGCCACAGCTACAAAAACAATTCCAAAATCTTGGTAGGGCAGAAAATGGGTATGCAATTTATAATGTTTATCATTTCTTCATGCATCTGCTAACTCTCTTTCTCCAAAATCTTTAGAGCATGACCACTGAATAATACCTTTTAGAAAGAATGTGTTGATTTTTTTAATGTACACTCAAGAAACAGAAAAAAGCAACAACATGGTAGGTGATAAGGCCAGGAGAGTGTGTGGTTTTTACCCCAAATCATACTTTGGCTCAACTTGTTGACAGCTGTTGTTGAAGGACACCACCAAAGAAAACTGCTCCACCTGTTTGGATCTGCTGCAGTGTCTTATTTGACATAACCACACTGGAAACTCATTGTCACGCCTGATAAGAGGCGGGTATTGGAACAAAAAAAAATGTATTTTTTCTCTCCTGTGTAATATGTAATGAAACTTTTCTATGAAGTCTCAATGAACTCCCTCAATTGAGAAAAATACAGACAATTTTCATTATAAGTGAATGTCTCCAATTCATTCCTTTTCTATGGAGTGAAGACATGCAACAGTAACTTACTGTAGGCCACATTTCATAAGATATTATCTATTCCATTATTCTTGTGTATGTTTCATAGGGGAAAAATGTTATGAAGTTCCATCTCCCCCAACAAATACATATTCCTCTATCTCATTAACTCTCTATCTTGGTCACACACCCACTCACATACTGACACCTTCCAATGCCTCAATAGATTGTCTACTCATCCCAGGAGCAAAATGGAAAAAAAAAAAAAGTGTGCTCAATTCACACATAGTCAGTCTACTGATTCAATTTAAAATCCAAGGTAAAGAAAAACACTCATATTGACTCAATGCTGTGGATAAAATGAACACATGGAATTTTAAAAAAAGGATTTGGAAAAAACTTGGTTTGATTTGTGCATGCATGGATGGCATTACAACTAGTCTTATTATATATAGAATGCATAATATATCTCCATAGCACACTGCTTTAATACTTCATAGTGATAAAATATTTGTAAGGTATTTTTCAAGCATTAAAGTCCTATATACATTATATACTGTAAGTAAATTATTTGAAAATTTAAAATACTATTGAAATATATGGCATTTCTAAAAGGAATTGAGATACAGCATCATTAGAAACTCTAATTCAGTAGTTTGGTGGTGGTAGTGGTAATATGTTATTCTTTTTTTGTCATTTTTTTTTGTTTACTTGTTTCAGTCATGTCTGACTCTTCATGACCTCATTTGGGGTTTTCTTGGCAAAGAAAGTGGTTTGTCGTTTCCTTCTCCAGCTCATTCTGCAGATGAGGAAACAGAAACAAAGTAGGTTGAGTGACTTGCCCAGGGCGAAACAGCTAATCAGTGTCTCAGGTTGAATTTGCACTCAGGTCTTCCTGACTCTAGGCATAGCACTCTATCCTCTGTACCACCTAGCTGCCCTTCTTTTTGTGAGGAATTACTTGTCAATTAAGCTTCCATTTCAATCATAATCACTTCTAACCCTTCTGTTTTGACTTCTTTTATTAATAGATACCAAAAGACAATCTCGAGGCTGATGACAAACTAATGGATTAGAGAGCTTCCTTCCCCTTCTCTGAAATGCAACAAACTATCACAAGAACAGTTGTGAACTCAGTATCACTCTGTGTTTTCTCTATTCTTTAAGTACCTATGTTGTTTTTTATTGTCATTTTCTAAAGTATATCAAAGGCATCATTGGGTGCTGTCTTGACTTGTACATGAATTGGATTTAAATGAGGCAGTGTTGCCCAAAGTCATCAGCCTCACTCTCACTTCCAGAGTAATCAAAGTCTAGTAACTTGACAAAAGTCAAGATGACTGGCAATGGCCTGGGAAGCAGTGGATGGCCTTGACAGCTTGGACTATTGACCAAGTTCTATACCTGTCACTCCCTGCATGATTTTGGACAATTTGCTCCATCTCTTTGGGAAATAGTTTATATTCAGAAGCTCAATCACTCAATAGATATACATTTTTCTATGTTCCATCTGCTTGTTCTCTCTGCCTTGGTGGGTAACATATGAATCAACAAGGCCTTGTATTCAAAATTTTAATTATCCCCAAAATACTAGAACCAGGATCAAAACTAATTCTTAATATTGGAGAATAATTTTGTTCTTTGGACTCAAATTACTCTTCCAGCCACACATTATCTGGTAGCATGTCAAACACCACATTCACCATAGCAAAAGTAAAATGCAGTTGGTTTAATTATTAACAACAAAATAGTAGCTATTCTTTAATTATCTTCATTTTGCTTTTACTAATCAACTCATCTATTTAGAGTAGTGTGATTTTGGCTATAATATCTATCTGCTGGCTATTATCTTTCTACTGTGACTCTTTTGTGTGGTAAAACATCACAAATATTTGCTTTTGGTAACAAATAACAATAAACAGAGATAGTTTATAGCTGAATCAATCATTTTTAGCACAACTAATTAAAAAAACTGTAATGTTTAATATGTGTACATTTTAGTGAAAGTAGTTCTATAGATGGATAGATCAATCATTTATTAAGCACTTACTATGTGCCACTGTACTAAGTAATGAGCATATACATGCCTGCTGTAAAGATAGTCCCTGCCCTCAAGGCACTTGCATGCTAATTGGGTGAAGAAAACAAAGGGAAACTGGAAAGAGGAAAAGGATCAGGGCATTTCCTGTGGAGATGTTAGCAAACAAGTGGGGAAACCTGGTCCAGAACAAGACAATTCCAACGATCACCCATTAGATGAGGGGATACCAATGGGAAGAATCCAAATCCAAAGTTGGGGTTTGGGGCAGTTGTGGTGCTAATGCACCTGATCTGGAAGCTAAGCAGTGTGAGGCCTGGTTAGTGCTTAGATGGGAGACTGACTGGGAATACCAGGAGCTGTAGGATTTTAGCCTAACAATTAATACCAAGAAAACACACGTGTTCCATAAGCCAGAACCACACCATTCATACGTGGAAGCATCAGGTACAGCAAATAGAGAAGTTTTAAATATTGTGGATAACCTCACTAACCTTGACAGTATACTTTCCTGGAATGTAGACGCTGCTAACGAGGTTGATGCATGCATTGCCAGAGCCAGCTCAGCATTTAGGAGTTTCTGAAGGAAAATGTGGGAGAGAAGAAGTGTTAGACTAACTAGCAAACTGAAGGTCTACAGACATGTTGTGCTGACCTTATTGTTCTATGCCTGTGAAACTGGTACAGTATACTAGAGCCATGCTAGGAAACTGAATTTTCTTCCATTTCAATGACTTAGGAAGATCTGAAGATCACCTGGCACATAAGATACCTAGACCTTGAGGTCCTTTCTTAAGTCAACCATCAAGCATTCAATTCTATTGCAGAGAGTTCAACTCTATGGGCTGGCCACACTGTTCAAATACGAAAATGTGCCTTGCCTAAAAGACAATATATAGAGAGAACTCACAGAAGGAAAGTGCTCACATGCTGGTCAGAAAAAGCAGTATAAGGAAGCTCTCAAGGTCTCTTTTTAGAACTTTGGAATTGGGGCAGCTAGGTGGCACAGTGGATAAAGCACTGGCCCTAGATTCAGGAGGACCTGAGTTCAAATCCTGCCTCAGACATTTGACACTTACTAGCTGTGTGACCCTGGGCAAGTCAATTGACCCTCATTGCCCCACCAAAAAAAAAAAAAGAACTTTGGAATTGATTGAATGACATGGGAGACACTGGGCCCACCCAGCATAGCATGCTTTAACCAGAGAAGATGCTGTGCTCTATGAACAAAGTAGAATTGAAGTAGCTCAAAAGAAGTATAAGATGAGCAAATTTAGAGAATCAAAGCCAAATGTTCACATGTATTATTTGTACCTGAGTTCTGGTAGAGAATTTTGAACTCATATCTGTCTGATCAGCCATAGTCCAGACCACTTTAACTTGTCTCTAACATAGTGATGCCATTTTGGTCTTCTTTGAGAATGAAGAACAGAAGGAGAAGCAATGCAACCAAAATTAGAAGGGAGGCAGAAAACTAGGAAACAATTTCTATAGCCATGATTTTTGATAAAGGCCTCATTTCTAAGATATATAGGGAACAAAATCAAATTTATAAGAATCTAACTCAGTTTCCAATTGAGAAATAATCAAAGGAACTGAACAGGCAGTTTTCTAATGAAGTAAAAACTTTCTATTGCAATATGAAAAAATGCTCTAAATCACTATTGATTAGAGAAATGCAAATTAAAACAATGCTGAGGTACCACCTGACACCTATCAGAATGGCTAATATGACAAAAAGGAAAATAATAAATGTTGGAGAATTTGTGAAATAATCGGAACACAAATGCATTGTTGGTGAAGCTGTCAACTGATCCAACTATTCTGGAGAGCAATTTGGAACTATGCCCAAAGGGTATTGTTCATACCCTTTGACTCAGTGGTACCACTCCTAGGTCTGTATCACAAAGATATCATAGAGGAGGGAAAAGGACCCAAATGTACAAAAATATTGATAGCTGCTCTCTTTTGTGGTGGTAAAGAATTGGAAATTAAGGAATGCCCATCAATAGAGGAAGGACTGAACAAGTTGTGGAAATAAAGGTAATGGAATACTATTTGCTGTAAGAAATGATGAGCAGGAGAAGTTCAGAGAAACCTGGAAGGACTTACATGAACTGATACTGACTGAGAGGAGCAGAACCAGAAGAACATTGCACACAGTAACCAGCAACGTTGTGTGATGAACAATGGTGATAAATTTGGCTCTTCTTAGCAATGCAATGATCCAAAACAGTTTCAAAGAAGTCATGATTGAAAATGTTCTCAAAATCCAGAAAAAAAGAACTGTGAATTATGAATGCAGAATGAGCCATACTGTTTCTACTTTTGTACTTTTTTTTTCCTTCTTTTTGAGATTTTTCCCTTGTGCTCTGAATCTTCTTTTGCAAGATGACTAATGAAGAAATATGTGATTGTGCATATACAACCTATATCAGACTGCTTTCTGTCTTGGGAAGGAGGGAAGGAAGGGAGGGTGGGAGAAAAATTTGGAAATAAAAATCCTGTGAAAACAAATGTTGAAAACTATCTTTATATGTAACTGTAAAATAATAAAATACTTAAAAAAAGAGAATGAAGTACAACAACCAATTGGGGAGGATGGAGGTGTTGACATAAGTATAGGCAGCATGAGAAAAAGATGTTTGTATAGTAGATTTGAGTGGTATATATCCAAAAAAAGAGGCTATGATAGAAAAACCAAAACTATTAAGAAAATCTTAAAAAGAAAGAAATAAAAAGTATCTTTGCTTGTAAAGCATGATACATTAATATGACTTTGAGTTATATCAATACCAGTGCTTAGAATACTTCATGAATACCTAATTTAGAATCAGTAGAGATATTAAAATTCTTGCTCTATTACTTGCTACTAGTATTATCTTGAGAAAATAACTTAAACCTTCTGTGCCTCAGTTTCCTTATCTATAAAACGAAGTGTTTGGTAAGCAGCAACTGAGAACTAAATGGGAATTCAGAGGCCAGCCAGATTAATCTGTACTTGAAAATGAAGGCTATATACCCAACGAGTGGACCTCTTAAAATATAGGTAATTTACTACCTCACCTATTTCATTTTTGTGTTCTTTTTTCTTTGACCTTAAGACTATATTGCGGGGCAGCTAGGTGGCACAGTGGATAGAGCACCGGCACTGGATTCAGGAGGACCTGAGTTCAAATCCAGCATCAGACACTTGACACTTACTAGCTGTGTGACCCTGGGCAAGTCACTTAACCCCAATTGCCTCACCAAAACCAAAACAAAATAAAAAAACCTTAATTAAAAATTTTTTTAAAAGACTATATTGCTTCTTTGCAATTTAAACGTGGTGCTCCTAATTCTGACATCTCAGGCCAAGCAAAATCAGTTTAATCTCTCATACATGGCATCCTCTAATATACTTAAATTATAAATGGGTGAAGTCTACTTAGGAATCAATATACTTCATTTGAATGGAGAGACAAAATTACTCAGATACTTGACAGTACCCTAATCCAGAAAAATACACAGAAGACTATTGGTCCAGAAAGAAATATAGAAACCATTTTTTTTGCTATCTTGTTAATTGTTTTTCTTCTTGGAATGTCAAATTGTGTTGATGGTTATTTGATGCTTACTAAGTATAAGAGCAAAAATATATAATTTCAATTACAAAAATATAAAATATCTGAATTCTCTATTTCCTTTGCATTGCAAAATAATTCATGGACTTGCTAATCTTTATGACAAGACAATGTCACACTTTTATTTCTAAATCAAATTTCAATCTCTCATGTTTCTAGTTTTATTTATTCTATAGTAAAGCCTATTTCCTTGGTAGACTATAACCTTCTTGAGGCCAGGGATTGAGGCTTATTTATGTTTATATCTCTCCCCTACCCCATATCTAACACAGTGCATTACATAGTTATACATATGAGTATAATTGTTAGCAAGATATGCATGCATAAAAGGAAAAGGACAGTGGAGTGGCATATTTAGAGGATATGTCTTTTTGCCAATTGGCTTCATTATCTTAATAAAAAAAAGAAAATTCAGCAGATTGAACAATTCCATTGTATAGTCATAAATGAAGACATTTTGAATTGGGAATAATTATGGGGAATATGACGGGCTAATCGAACTTCCATTTATTGTCAGCCAATTAACCAATTCACCAATTATTTTAATTTGTTCCTATCACTGGGAGCCTGATGTGGATAATAGCCCAGACAATCAATGTCATGAGTGTGGGAACCTGGAGAGGTTTGAGCCATCCTTCTTTATCTCATGATGTTTAAAGATAATAAGGTCCCAGGCTTTAGGTGAGGGATGTTGCCCATAATTCTTCAATTGCTACTGTATGAGCTGTCTCACAACCTTGTAGAGTTTTAGGGTTGAGGGTCTGGAGTCTTCCAATTGACATTGAGTCGCCCCAGAGTGGACAATGTCTCCTAATTCCCTATTGTGGTTACAAATCTAAACCGACGAGTTGTCTCAAAATCAGATCACTTGAAGGTCATGAATAGGTGAGAAGGCATTCCGGAGATAGAAGGAGGAATGATTTGGGATACGTTAAAAACTATTAACTGATAAATATGTTCTGTCAAGGGCCTGGAGAGAAAATATATGTAATTGTATATGGGGAAGTAAGCGAACCAACAGAGCACTGGCCCACACTGACAGCACTGAGTGTTTGATGAAGATCGGGGAATGTCTTGTATAGTCTCGGACATGCATAGATCCATGACAATCCAAATAGAAGAATTGCAGGATAGATTCTAGCCACCTCCAAATGACAAAATCCATATTGAGGAACTGACGGTAACATGCTTTGGGTCACTTGCTTTCTTTGTTTTTCTGTTAATCAAGATTTCTTATACAAAATGACAGATATGGTAATGTTTTACATAATCATCCATGTATAACCCATGTCTGATTTTTTGCCACCTCAGGGAGGGGGGGAGGAAGGGAGGGAAAGAGGGATAAAAATTGGAACCCAAAACTGTAAATAAAAATATTTATAATAAAGAAAAAATAAAAGAATACAAGGAGAGCAGTGTCACTGTATCTCCTAGTGATGGAGCAAAGGGAAACCACTGGATCACTCTCTACTCCTGAATCTAGCAAAGTGCTTGATGTTCACTTGATTCAAGCCTGTCTCATGTTTGATTTGGGGTCCCTACAAGAGTCTAATAAATTGTGTAGCAAAGCAAATGGTGCTTATAATGAGTTGAAAAAATGTTCTGTATGTAATAGAGTAGTTTGTCACCTAAGTAAAATTATACTTTCTTTTAAATAACTTAATTTGAAAATATGGAAACATGGATATTCATTTAATAGCCTGTTGACAATTTTAATGAAGGCCACTTTGAGGAATGTATATAGGATTTCAAAAGGCTATATATAGAATGGAAAGAAAAAATTTAAAAGAAGAGGTAAGAATAAGTATTAGTTTAATTCAGATGGGTAGGAAACCCTACACAAGACCTAAAGAAACCCTGACATAAGGATGAAATGGAGGTTTCAGAATAGAAATTACTTACTTTGAAGTTTCTCTTGGGAGGGCCAACATTTGATATATGGAACAGTTATTTGGGGGACTCACCTTATATTGGGGGTCCCGGACATATGAGGGACCGTTTAGATTCACCCTCTGCTCTGATTGCCCTTTGTAGATAGTTCTCCCAAGCCAATAAGAAGGAGCCTCTAAGCTTTAGTTTCACAAAAGGATCAGATTTATTACTTGGGAATTAATTAAACAACAAAGGGTGAAACTAATAAAAAATCATAGATAAGGAAATAGGAAAATAGAAATACAGAAAGATATTCTTAACTCTAAGCGTTATCTATTCGCTGCCCAGATCGGTTCCCAATTAAGCGAGTTCAAGGGAGTTTAGGGGTTTTCCATCATTAACTCACCCAACACCTGAAACAGCCCGGCCAGTCTAAGGTTGCTCACTCACCACCAGGACCACAGTTGCTACACCAAGTGCATGAACTCGTGCCACCAAATAGCAATATCCCAAGACAGAGCACGAATACGTGCCGCTAGCCCAAGGGCCCAGAAGGAAAAAGGGAAAGTTCCGGAAGATGCCTAGCAGTCGGGAGAACCAGCCGGGCCGCCCTTCAGGGAGCATTCAAGCTCTCCTCCTCCAAATGGGGAGGTCCTTCAAAAGCTGCCTTTCTGAGCTGAGTAGCATACATATACTTGGGGTGGGCCATGTGTGGCCCCTGCCCAAATGGAGTTAACTAAAAATGGGAATTATTAATCTTTACCACAAATCATTTGTACCACACTCTCAAATAATTCCTTTTAAGGGATCTTTATTTTCATTAGCTGATAAATGCCTAAAGGAAAAAAAAAAAACAATATGTCCAGTTTATATGTATATTGTCATTACATTTTTGTTTCCCTCTTTAGAATTTGAGTTCCTAAAGAATAGACATCATGAGGGTGGATCCAGGATGGTGGAGGAGAGGCTGTTACTCTGGCAAGCTCCATATGAACCTGTCCACGCTTTCCCAAATATGCTACAAAAAACAACAGAATAACAAACAAAGAAACAAACAAACAAAAAACCCAGAGGCAGCCTAATGCACAAAGAACAGAGTGAGACTATTTGTCAGCTAAAGATGGCAATTGTGATCACAGTGCTGATTGGGGCGGAGCAGCTCAGTGCTTGGGTCTGGACCCAGCCAGGAGCAGACAGTGCTTCCAGCACCTCTGAGTCTTTAGCACCAGTGGCTTCTTCTGACACTACGCTTGCAGATCAGTGAGGGGATTCAGCGGTAGGTCAGGGTAATAGGTAGCCACAGTCTCTGCTGGACTGGGGGTGGAAGCTCTCTGGTTCTGAACCAGTGGGCTGAATTGAGTGGTGGTGGCCCAGTGGGGAGGGGCACAGGCATGCCAAGCTTCTGATCATAGAGAATTAGATTTCAATCAGACTTCTGTTCCTGGGTCAAAGAGAAAGCAGCTTGAGGCTATTCACAGGTCAAGGCAGGCTGAGAAGAAACCATTTACCCCCTGGGCCATGCTGTAGCTCAGAACAGTGTGTTCTGGAAGCAGTGCTACACTTTAAAAAGGAGTTAAAAGCCAAGAATTAGGCAGCCAAGATGAGCAGGCAGAGAAAGCAACAGACCAGTCGAAAACTTCTTTGGGGGCAAGCTAGACCAGAATAAACTCTCAGAAGAAGATAATAACAAAGTCAATGCTCCAACATTCAAAGCTGTCCAACAAAAATATGAATAGGTCTCAGGCAATGGAAACACTCAAAAGGGACTTTGAAGAGAAAGTAGGAGAGATAGAAGGAAAATTTAGAGAGATACAGGATAGAATGGAAAAAGAATGAAAGCAATGCAAGAAAGTCATGAGAAAAAAAGTTAACTAGCTTGATAATCCAAATGAAAAGGAGATTAGAACAGCTCTGTGAAAAAATTAATGTGCCTAAAGATTAGGATTGAACAAATGGAGGCTAGTGACTTTATAGAGAACCAAGAGAAAGTATAGCAAATCCAACTGAATAAAAAAAAAATAGAGGGCAATATGAAAATCTCCTGAAAAACATCTGAGCAGGAAAATAAATCCAGGAGAGATATATTTGAAATCACTGGACTACCTGAAAGCCAGATCTAATAAAGAGCCTAGACTTCATCTTCCAAGAAATTATCAGGGAAATTGCCCAGTTATTCAAGAAGTAGAAGGTAAAATAGAAATTGAAAGAATCCCTGATTACTTCCTGAAAGAGATCCCAAAATGAAAGCCTCCAGGAATATTATAGCCAAATTTCCAGAGATCCATGTCAAGGAAAAATATTAGAAAGAGGGACATCTAGGTAGCACAATGGATAGAGCACTGACCCTAGATTCAAGAGGACCTGAGTCAATATGGTCCTCAGAAACTAACACTTACTAGTTGGGTGACGCGGGGCAAATCACTTAACCCCAACTGCCTCACCAAAAATAATGATTAAATATATTAAATAATAAATATTGCAAGCAGCTAGAAAAAAGGATTCAAATACTCTGGAGCTCCGGATAAGTATAAAGAAGATCTAGCAGCATCTACATTAAAGGACCGGAGGGCATGGAATATGATAGTCCATAGGGAAAAGGTACTGGGACCACAGCCCAGAAGCACATACCCAACAAAACTGTGTATAATCTTTCAGGGAAAAATGGGACTTCAATGAAAAAGAGGTACTTTCCATCTTTCATGATGAAAAGACCTGAACTGAATAGAAAATTTGACTTTCAATACAAGACCCTATAGAAGCATAAAAAGGTAAACAGGAAACAGTAATCTATGGGATATAAAAATAAATAAGATAAAGCTTATGAGGGTAGCTAGGTGACACAGTGGATATAGGCAGTGGCCCTGGAGTTCATGAGGATCTCAGTTCAAATCTGACCTCAGAAACTTGACACTTCCTAGCTCTGTGTGACCCTGGGCAAGTCACTTAACCCTCAGTGGCCACCTCCCCCCCTCCAAAAAAAAAAAGCTTATGGAGTAGAGAGGAAGATGGGAAGGAGTGGGGGAGTAAAGTGAGCCCTACTCTCATCAGAATTGGCTCAAGAGGGAGAATAACATACACACTCAAGAGGGGATAGTAATATATCATGCCCTGCAGGAAAGTGGGAGGAGATAGGAGAAGGGGTGTGGGGAGAGGCAGTGGAAGGAAGAGTAGATTGTGGAGGAGTCAGCAAAAAGGAGTAAACACTGTCAAAGAAGGATAGGGTGAAGGAAGATAATAGAGTAAATATAAAGGGGTTGAATTAAGATGGAGGGTAATACAGTTAAGGATAGTAACTGTGAAAGAAATGATGAGCAGGATGCTATCAGAAGGATGTATGAAAAATGGAAACCATCAATAGAGATAGAACTGGTGGTATCTGAATACAGATTTAAGTATAATTTTATTTGTTAGCTCCTCTTTCTAAAGGTATTTTGTCTATTTTCTTTCACAACCTGACTAATGAGATGTACACTGTATGATTTACACTGAATTGCAGGATTTTCATGGAAGGGATAAGGGGGAAGGGAAGAAGGAAATTTCAAACACAAAGTTTTAAAAACTCAGTGTGAAAAGTAGTGATGAGCCGGAGGAGTTCAGAGAAACATTGAAGGACTTATATGAACTGATGCTGACTGAGAGGAGCAGAACCAGGAGAACATAGTATACAGTAACAACAGCATTGTGTGATGAACAATGGTGATAGACTTGGATCTTTTTAGCAATGCAATGGTCCAAAACTATTTCAAAGAACTTCATAATAGAAAATATTCTCAATATCTGGAGAAAGAACTGTGGTTTATGAATGCAGATTGAACCATACTGTTTCTACTTTGGGGCAGTTTTGTTTTTTCTTTTTTGAGATTTTTCCCTTGTGCTCTGACTCTTCTGTCACAATATGACTAATACAGAAATATGTTTGGTGTGATTGCACATATATAACCTATATTGCTTTCCGTCTTGGGGAGGAGGGAGGGAAGAGAGGGTGGGAGAAATTTTTGAAACTGAAAATTCTATGAAAACAAATGTTATAGGGGACAGCTAGGTGGTGCAGTGGATAGAGCGATTCAGGAGGACCTGAGTTCAATTCTGGCCTCCAACACATGACACTTACTACCTGTGTGACCCTGAGCAAGTCATCTAACCCTTATTGCATGCAAAAAACCAAAGCAAAACAAACAAACAAACAAACAAAAACCTAAATGTTGTAAACCACCCTTATATGTAATGTAAGTGGAAAATAATAAAATACTGAACAAGATAAAAAAGAAGAGAAATCATTTGTAGCACTGGTGCTTAGCACTGTGCCTGATGCTTAATACATGTTTTTTTGATTCATTGATTGATTTCTTCATGTGTATTAAATAAAGTAATCCCTAATTAGATTTCAACGTGCCTAGGGACAGAGCCCAATGGAAAGCTCATTATTAGAGGAATACCCTATATAATTAATTATAGGATGCTTTTAAATGCTCTTTGCACCTAGGCATAGGCACACACTGAGACTATTATTGGTTCATCATCTTTACTATTATTAATTTGTGAACAATCTTCACAACATAAGAGGAATTAACCAAACTTAATTAAGAAGCTTCTTTGTTACAACTACTTTGCTATTTCAGGGGACACAAAAGAAGCACCTTGAGGCAGCTAAATGTTATAGTGAATAAAGCATCCAGCTGGGGTCAGGAAGATATGAGACAAATCCAGTTTCAGACTGTTAGTAGCTGTGTGACCTCGGGCAAATCACCTAACTCGCATTTGTCTCAGTTTATTCAGCCATAAAATGAAAATAATGGTAGCACTTATGTCTGAGGATTGTTGTGTGGATCAAATATGATACTTGTAAACTGCTTAGCATAGTGACTACCATATATTACTTGTATATAAATGTGAACTATGTGTTCTTGTTGTTGTTAATTTATAAGATAAAACAGATAGAATGAAATGTCTAGAGATTATGTGAATAACAAAGCATGTGTTGCTGAAGGTAAAATAGTATATGAGTTCAGACTGATGAGAAATAAGAGGACTGAAGTCTAAACTAGGCTTCATGGAAGGTATAATCTGAACTTAACTTAGAAGTTGGAATCAAGGCATGAGGAGCAGATTAGTGAAGGAAATTTATATTATGCTATATTATTTAATAATCAGTATAACTCTGTTATTTATAATTTTTCTTATTTCCTAACATCATACTTTGAGAAGGGCAGAAGCTTTCTGAAGGACATGGTCAAGTAATTTGATCACTCCCAGTCCCCAAGGAATCTGCTTGTTAATCAGCTTGGGCTAAGCCCCTCCCAAGTGAGACCCTGTTTACTCCCTATACAGAAAATCAGCTTGAGTTAAGCCCTTATCTGGGTCCCATAAAGCAACTAGCATTCCATATCAGAAAGAAGCAGGATCATCCACACCTGAGCCCACCCACCACACAGCCCATCTACCAATCAGGATTGCTTTACATTTGCCAGGGGAGGTCAAAATGATGTGCTGCCAGGCCAACCCAAAGAAATAACCATCATGTATCACACCTGTTGGCCCTCACACTGGGTCTTTGGTCACTGAGAGTGGCCAATGGGTTATTTCTAGCTTGCTTAGTAAACTGATTATTTTATCAATTGACCAGAAGTTTGTCTCTCAGAATTTCTACCAAGACACCCATCCCTTATTATCCGGTAGTATGCCCCTGTTAATGATTGATATTGTGCTTGAAGAATTTTTCAGTTTACCCTTTAAATTTCATTCATAATAGTGAGAAAATCGTTACTGCCAAGTACTTTTCCATAGATTTTTACTTACCTCTCTTTATGTATGACTTCCAAAGCTACACTTATTTTTTTGTGTCTTTCTAATTGTCCAGTATACCATTCCCATGTCACAATAGCAATTCCATAATTCCATTTCAACATATCTTAAGACAAATCCATCTTCTTTCTGCTCAGATTTTCTGTTTGATCTCTCTCCTTTTTTCACAGTCAATGGGATCACAATTATTCCAGGTAATGAAACTTTTTTTGGTTGTTTTTGTGAGGCAATGGGGGTTTAGTGACTTGCCCAGGGTCACACAGCTATTAAGTGTCAAGTGTCTGAGGCCAGCTTTGAACTCAGGTACTACTGAATTCAGGGCCAGTGCTTTATCCACTGCACCACCTAGCTGCCCTTCCCACCCCCCCAGGTAATGACACTTTAAAGACTAAAAGTCAGTTTTCAAAAATTCCTCCCTCACACTTATACCCTTCTCTCCTATGTTAAAAACCACAGTCCCAGTACTACCTTCTCCAAAGGGACAGAGAGTTGGCCCAGTGGATAGAGCACTGTGCTTGGAATCAGAATACTCACCTTTCTGAGTTAAAATCTGACCTCAGGCACTTACTACCTATGTAGCCCTGGGCAAATTACTTAACCTGTTTCCCTCAGTTTCTTATTTGTAAAATGAGCTGGAGAAGGAAATGGAAAACCACTCCAGTAACTTTGCTAAGAGTCCCAAATGACTGAAAACCACTAAGCAACACCACCTCCAAAACTTGGTGACATTTTGTTTTATAACTTTCCAATAGTACTCCTAATAGGGCATGCTGGTAAATGTTTAACAACTGACTAGAAAAGCATACAGGTGATAATTTTTTTTTTAAAGTTTAATCTGCATTATTAATATATTTCATTCACTTTCTTTAGTCTTGATGGTCAAAAACAGTACAGCAAGTCCTTATTTGTAATATTTGCCAATGTTCTGAAAGGCAAATACTCACACTAAAATTTAATATTTGGCTTGTCTGCACCAGTTAGAATTGCCTCCAGCTCCTTTAGATTGTAAACTCTATGAGAGAACTGATTGTGTTTTGCCCATTTCTGAATCCCCCAAATCTGTATACCTAAAACTATGTCTAAACATGATGGGGGTTCATTAAGTGTTTCTTAAAATGAAAACAAATTTTCAAAAGAATGGAAATGATTAAGATTAAGTGAGTCATAATAGGTGATTTGCCCAATATCACATAAGGTAATGCAATAGTTGTCAAACTATTTGTTCTCACAATCCATTTATATTATTATAAATTATTGAGGACTTCAAAGATCTTTTATTCATGTGGGTTATATCTATTGATATTTACCATATTATAAATTAAAACAGCTTAATATTACATAAAAATAGTTTTAACTTGGTGAATCCCTGGAAAAAATACTCTAGGGATCCCTCAGGGGTCCTTGAACCACACTTTTAAAACTGCCGAGTTAGTGAATGGCAAAATAGGTAAAGACTCTAGATGTCAGACTATTTAGTTCTCTCTCCCTCCCCACCACCATCACCTAATGTGTACTTTTTTCCTTTCCAAAGTGCCTCAATGAAAATAAAAGAAATAGTAATGGTAATTGAAAATAAAAGCCCCCTTGCCTTCCTCTGCATCCAGAAGTTAGAAAGAGAAGGAAAGCAAGCCTGTGGTCCTGTCCTCTTGATTAGTTGCTCTGATTCTCTGACACACTTCATTTTAATGAATCCCCATCAACCTTAGCATTTCCCTTGTCAATTGATGCTCTCATATTTTCCCAGTGCTGTGCACAGTCCATATATCTTTTGAGGTTAGTCCATAACTCTTTTGCTCTTCTCTCCTCTCTTGGTCTAAAAATAAATTGCACTCACAAGTTCACATATCCTAGGAAACAATTACACTCAAGGTCAAGATCAAGTGAAATCACTTACATGTCTCTCTTTTTTCCTTTTCTGGATTGTAGTAGGAAAACTTTTGGACCATTCAACTGTTCTGGTCAAAACTAAATGATGTGGTTTCTTATATCTTATTATTTTAATGTATACTTTGACAAAGCAAACAAACATTTCAATCTGTACCACTGACCTTAAATTGATATAGTCAATATAAGAGGAATTTCCAGACTGAATTTTTGTCTACCATTGAAAAATTAAGTATTCAATTGAAAACAGATCCATGATAGCTCAAGGGTCCCCTCTGCCCTCCACCTCCACAGTCAAAAGAGATTGCTAAGTCACTGTGGGGAAAAATGAGGAGGAAAAAATGGACCAACTGCAGATTCTCCTCTAGTGGAGATTTTTAGATATAACAAAAACATTCTTTTGTCTTTAATGGTTTAGAGTCAGTCCAATGCAATGGAAAGAAAGAAAAGAAAAAAGAAATGAAGAAAAGAGAGAGGAAGAGATAGGAATACAGACTGCATGTTCTTCTCCCTTTGGTTTTCAATAAAATACAATTTTTAATATATTCAATAGCTCCAAAAATGGCACTTTCAATCCAAAAGATTCTCTTATACTAGGGATATCAGGAAAGATTTATAGGCATCCATTTTAATTATGCTTAGTACTTTTAAATCTTATGCAAAGACAAATTCTATTTGTTTCTTAATGATTAATGTGGCACCCAGAACAAATAATTTAACTATAGAATCTAGGAAGATGAACAAAAAGAATTGATCAGCTATATACAGTCCAAGCACAAAGCAATCTAGCATTTTGAATAAGTGTTTGCAGAATTTTAGTAAATTTTCTATTTATGGCCAAGCATTCAGATGATTCATCAACAGGGAAGACTTGTTTAATATAATATTCAATACTTAGCATTATGTTGTTGTCTCCCTAACAAGCCTAATTTTGCCATATAATTCTCCAGTTTAATTTCAGTGAGAACTGTAGTAAAGACTCACTGTATTTATGTATACAAGTATGTAAGTATATGTGCATGTATGTATGTATATATATATATATATATATATATATATATATATATATATATACACACACACAATACATATACACACATTCTCCAGTGAAAATAAAATTCAATGATTGCCAGACACAAGCCCACATACACCACTTTCTCTGGAAAAGCTCTTCTGTGCCTCTTTTATGTGAGATGTTTTACCCCCTTTTGTTTCTGTTCTACCTTCTCCCAGTGCATACCTCTTTCTCACAGCTTAATTTTATTTCTTCTTCTTCTTCTTCTTCTTCTTCTTCTTCTTCTTCTTCTTCTTCTTCTTCCTCTTCTTCTTCTGTGGGGCAATAAGGGTTAAGTGACTTGCCCAAGGTCACACAGTTATTAAATGACAAGAGTCTTAGGCTGGATTTGAACTCAGGTCTTCCTGAAACTAGGACTGGTGCTTTATCCACTGCATAACCTAGCTGCCCCCATAGTCAACTCTTTCTATGTATACTCCTAACTTCCCTAATAATGATAAAATTCTTAGGAGTTACAAGTTTCATCTCCCCATGTAAGAATGTAAACATTTTAAAGTTATTCAATTCCTTATGATTTCTCCTTCTTGTTTACCTTTTTATATTTCTCTTTAGCCTTAAATTTAAAAGTTAAATTTTCTATTCTTCTCTGGTCTTCTTAGCAGAAATGCTTTAAAAACCTCTATTTCATTAAATAATTTTCCCCTGAAGGACTGTATTCAATTTTTCTAGGTAAAGATTTTCTTGGTTGTAACTCTAATTCCTTTTATGTATGCAATAGCATATTCAAAGAAAGTGCAAGCTGCTAACTCCTGTGTGATACTGATTATGGCTTCACATTTAAATTGTTTTCTTTCTGGTATCTTCAAATATTTCCTTCTTGACCTGGGAGCTCTGGAATTTGGCTATAATATTTCTGGGAATTTCCATTTTGGGATCTCTTGTTGGATTTCTTTCCATATCTATTTTACTCTATAATTCTAGAATATTAGAAGTCTTCCTTGACAATTTTTTGAAATGTTTTCTAGCCTCTTTTTTGTCAAGAATTTCAGGTAGTCCAATAATTCTTAAATCTCTTTATGGTTAGGTTCTTGTTTCTTTATCTGCTCATTTTTACTTGTCTTTTAACTTTATGTAAAAGTTGGGCTCTGCTTCTAGAGTGGAGGGAAGGTACTATTCCAACCTTCAGGTGTTTTGTACTGTTGTGTTCAGAATAGTTATATTAGTGTATGCACATCTTCTTATCTCTCCTCCCCAAACAAACAAATTGTTCTTACAGCATTTGTTATTTTTTCCCCTCAGTATTGTGTATAGAATGGGAGCTCAATAAATGGATTAGCTTGTCACTGATTATAATTGATTTTTGTTTATTTACTTGGAAATCATCCAGGTATTTAATGAATACAAAAATATCCTGATGATGAAATTCCTTTATCATGAAGAATATAAACTTTTAAGCAATTTATAGTCTTAGAAAATTTCATAAGGTATCAAGGAACTGAGTGACTTACCCAAGGTCACACAGCCAGTATATATCAAAAGTATCACTTGAACATAGGTCTTTCTGACTCTTAGACAAACTCTTTATGTGAGACCCTTTTTCTACAACCTATGTGTGTTTTTCTATAAAGACATGCATGTCTGCATACGGATATGGATACATATAAAATATCATTTTTATATCATAAACATTGTGTCAGACATATTTTAATATAGTTCTTTCATTTTACAGATGAGTATCCTAAGGTTTAGAAAAAGAGGTCACTTGCTCCTTGCAAATCAGTTAGGAAAGCAAAGATATGAATTCAGGACATAGAATCGTCGATTTAGAATTAGAAGGAATCTTAGAAGTCATCTGTTCAACCTTTTCTTTTTACATACAAGGGAACAAAGATCCAGAGAAAATAAATAACCTTGCAGCTCATGTAGGGATTAAATTACAGAAGCAGGATTTGAACCAGAGACTCCAAATCTGATATTCTTTCCTGGTGATAGACTTACTTAGTATAGTGGAAAGATCTAGCCATCCTTTCCCCCATTTTCAGATTTTATCCTGACAATTCTTCAAACTAAGTTTGCTTTGCCTATTCCTCAAAATTGTCCATGGGGAAGTTGAAGGAGTAAGGTTGAAATAAACTATCTCTATGAGATGAGTCAGGGGAAAAGATTTGACAGAAAGAAGATGAATAAATTTGAACCATTAAGTAATAGTCTTTCAGGGGGTCACTGTAAAGAAATGGCACTTTGTTTACTTGAACTGATACTGATAGAATTCAACCCTCTTTGAAGGATGCGTCTACCTCTCATAGATTCTTCTGGGAAATGATAACATGGAACATGGAATGAATAAATTAACCCAATGTTAATGGACTGATACAGATTAAGAAGATTAGCAAAGAAAACAATTACTATTAAAAAAACCTCAAAGTAATTGTACAGTTGCATAGTTAATCAAACCACTAGCAGAGACAGAGAGAGAGAGAGAGAGAGAGAGAGAGAGAGAGATGGAGAGAGGATGAGAGAGAGAGAGATCATTCCATAAAAGTCAGAAATTAATTCTAAAATAATTGTCCCAAAGGAAGAACCTCACAAGTAATTTAGTGTCATATGGAGAAATTTTAGCTATGTACTAAGTTTTACATACTTATATAAGTACAAATAGGATAAGTGTTAATAATAATAATAATAGCTCTTTCCCTATCTTGTAGGATCAGAAAAGAATGTTTTCATCAAAACAAGTAAATTTGATTCTGACCATGTTAAATTAGGTCATTGCATAAAACAAACCTGAAGAATGTTATGTATATTTGAATACTTCATTTCTTAAACACTTCAATTATTCTGAATGAAGATTTGTTTTATTTTATATAAAATGGTCCTTTTACATAAATAACCATACATATTAATAACTAGACAATTAGAAGTCTGTGGGGGGGAAATAGTGGGTAAAGGCTACCTCAGGGTCCAGAGACCTGAGTTCAAGCTATGTCATTTGAAATATTGGGGGAAATCTGTCTCTGTTCTAAGTACCTGGGGACTTAGCTGGGATTTCTAACATATTGCTACTTATAAATTATGCTATTGCCCAGTTTTTGACATTAAGCATTTATTAAATCATATTAAATGTTAGTAATGCATTGACTGCATTTAAACACAAGTGATTAAGCAGAAAATATTTATATTAATGAATTACAGGTTCTATATTTAAAGAACACATATTAAGACAATTGTCATATGTATAAGATCAGCTTACAGTGAAGTAGAAGGGTACAAGAAATAAAAAGAAGAGTGAAGTTGATAGAAGGAGGAGCAGATGGTCAGACCTGTGCTATTGGAAGGTCATTTTGGAATGTGAGTGGAGCATGGACAAGAGTGTCAAGGAAAACAACCAATAGGCTATTTGTAATAGTGCAGGTTTGAGGTGAGAGTGACCAGAAGTGTACCTGGTGTGAGTGGAGAAAAGAGGAAATACATGACAGATCTGGGAATGTAGAAATGCTAAGATTTAGTAACATAACAGTTATGTGGAATGAGTGTAGAGAATAGTCAAAGGGAAAACCTGAAATTTTAAGCCTGGTTATGGGAGAATAGTATAGTGTTGCCCTTCATAGCACTAAGGAAGTTCAAAAGAGAGGAAGGCTTTGGGGTTGGGGGAAGATACTGGCATCTTTTTCAGATATTTTGAGTTTGAGATGCTTATCAGAAATCCAATTGTGGATGTCTGAGACAAAGTGAGAGGCTGGAGATCAGAAGAAAGATCTGAGCTGGTTATATAAATCTAGGAATCATCTGCAGAGAGATAATAATTGAATCCATAGGAATTGATGACATCAAAAGAATTAGTATGGAGGGAGAAGAGAAGAGTACATGCCCTTTAGGGATATCCATTCTTAATGAGTTTGACCTGGATGAAGGATAAGGAGAGAAAACTGAGAAGGAGTCATATTGGAGAATAAGAACAGGAGAAAGAAGTTTCTTGAAAATCTAGAGAGAAAAGTATGTCCAGGAGAACAGAGTGATCAGTAGTGTCAAAAAGCAGCAGAAAGGTCAAGACACATGAAGATTGAGAAAAGGACATTAAATTTGACAATGAAGAGGTCATTGTTATTTTTCTTTCATTTTATCAGACCAGATAGTTTTCAACATTCACTTTAGTAGGAATTTGAGTTCCCAATTGTTCCCACCCTCTCTTCACTCCCCCCTCCCAATACCAGCTAAAAATTTGATATAGGTTATGCATTACAATCATGTTAAACATATCTCCACATTAGTCATGTTGTAGAGAAGAGGATTTCAAAGAACCTCAAGATCAGGCCTATAGTATTCAAAGCACTGAACCTGTTTAGCCTGGAGAAGGGAAGACTTTGAAAACACAGAATAATATCTACACATATTTTAAAGAGCTGCCAAATGGAAGAGGGATCATTATGTTCATTCTGTTTGGCCCTAGAGGACAGAACTTAGAACTATTTGTGAAACTTGAGGCTTAAGCTTGAAAGTAAGGGAAAAATTCCCCTACAAATAGATAGAACTAGCCCAAAAATGAATGGGTAGGTAACTTTGAGAGGTAGTGTCCCTCCAGGTTTTAAGGAAAGGTTACAACATCACTCATGGGAGTTTTTGTAAGAAAGGATTCTTATGAACCTATTGGCTAGAGTGCCTGAGCTCTCTGATTTCTTCCAACATTGCTTCTGTTTAATATTGTATAGAACAATGATTCACATTTATATAGTATTTTGAGGTTTAAAAAGTATATTTCTCACAACAATGGCAGGAGGTATGTATTATGAATAGTATGGAACACATTTATAAGGAAATAAGCCTCAGACCTGGACTCAAATACATGCTTCTTTATTCTATTTCCAATGCTCATTGAACTACATATACCACCCTGGAATAGTGGAAAGAATGCCCATCCTTTGGAGAATGGCCTAAACAAGTTTACGCTATATAATTTGTGATGGAAGACTACTGTGCTATAAGAAATGATGAGCTGGTTGATATTAAGGAAAAAACATGGGAGGATGCATGAAATAATGAAAAATGAATGATCAGAACCAAGAGGACATTGCATCCAGTAACAGTAATATTGGTTCAAAGAATAATTGTGTACAACCAAGTTATTCTGAGTATTTTAAATACTCAAATCAATTACAAAGGACCTATGAAGGAAGATGCTATACACCTCCAGAGAAATAAACTGATAAATAGAAGTATGAATAGTACTGTTTTACATATAATTATAAAATTTGTGAACTGGTGGCCTTCTCTAGTATGTGTTGGAGAGGGAAGGATGGAGGGAGAAAGTTTGAAACTTGAAGTATAACAAATAATTTTTTAAAAAAAAGTATTTTATACTATGAATCAAATATACTCTTGTCTTGATGTGATAATTGATGAAACCTGTGACTTTTGACTCTTAAAAATGGTTGATATAAATACTTGTACAACCAACCTCCCTGGGCTAGCTCTGAGGAAGACCTTTTTAAACCATAGATTCCTAAGTAAATGTGAGCCATGATGATGCTTACTTTGACATGACCAATATGTAGAATAGCACCTTCTGCATGCCGTCCTCAGCAGACACATGAGGGTCATAAGAACAATGGACTTCATCTTTTGGCCTAGTCTTAGGTTGTGGAGTCTGCGGTGTATTTTGTACCACACTGACCAAACAACATTGGTACACAAAGTTAAATAGGGTGTTAGGTCAAACCTCAAATAGTTGTTATGCATACCAGAAGCTTATCTAATTTGTCCAACCTCTTTAACCCACAAGTTAGAGGGGAAATCTTGATAGATCAGGTTTTCTAGGAGATTTTTATTCCTGTACAAGTTAGCCTGAGCACAATATACTGTGAGAATGACCTTTTACATAGTATTCTGGTACAGCTACATCTGAAAATAGGAAATGAATATCACAGAGAAGAATTTTATGCAAGCTGTATGTTTGAATCACACACAGTTCATTGCAAGGTCTGAGCAAAGGCCCCCAGTGAGCCTGCTAATTCTATATTGGTACTTTTTTAAAAAATAGTATTGAAATTCTACCTAATAACCAGTATTTTGTAGTGTACTGATATTTGCTCCCATATAGCATAAAGAAGAGTAGGAAATGAATCATCATCGCTCATTTAATAACAAAGAATTTCAAATGACTCCGTTAGGGTCATATTTGGAGACACTGACCACTGACAATGAGGAAATCCAAGAAGTCTGGAAGTGGATCAAAGGATAAGACATTACTTTGATGATTCCATTACATTGTAAGTTCCTTGAAGACAGAGACTATCTTTTGTCTTTTTTCATGCTTTTTCATCATGCTTAGTGCAGTGCCTGGCACATAGGACACTTTTAAATATTTATTGATTAATTGATTGATAAGCACAAATTATTTTTTTTGATACAATAGCTTTCTGTTGTACATATTTCTTGTTTTACAATTTGTTTTTACCACTTTAAATCCCCATTTTTGTCTTTGAATTCCCATATTATGTCTTTCCTTTCCCACTGTACCTCTCTGCCTTCACACAAATAATGATATAATTTGTGTCATCCTCTCTTCAAGGACCAAAGTAAAGGCCACTATAGGTAATTCCTTTCTGTGCATTGTTTCTGCTTTCTCTGACAATTGGTCCATTCAGTGCTATGCTGTGGAAGAAATACACTGTTCACCAATTAGAATACAAGTCAGTAAAAGGATTTATTTCACACATTGTTATAAGCTAAGTCAGGAAGAATCATCAGTTGGCACAATAAGAACTCTATCTTCATGGGGCAAGTTAGTTTCTAAATATAAGTTATTCTTCTCATGTACTTTTAGAATACATGAATCACAGGGTCGTGCTGTGTTCTCACTGGCTGTGGATGTAATTTGCTATGTTTTAAGGGTGAGAAAAGGGATTTTTCTAATCTCTGCAAGTCTGTCATTGGGGCCTTGGATATCTGAGACAGAATAGACCCTGCCTTTTTGCAGTTCTTTGAACAGGAACTTGGGTAAAGAAAGGTAAAACGTAGATATCCAATGTGATTGTCCATTTAGCACTGCAATGAAGCTTCATTCTCAGATGGAGTTACTCATATTAAGAGAGGGGAGAGTATTCCTTTTTCTCTACCACCATATAGGCAAAACCCAAAGATGTACTTACAGTTCTTACAGACCATAGATTTAATATCCATTTGGTTTAGTGAAGGAGTCGCCAAATCAGTCTTGAAGGTGGGCATCCCAAGGAAATGAAAGGTGAAGTGATTAGGAAGAAATCACTAAATCAAAGGGTCAGTTTCTTGAGTTGAAACCAAGATCTCAATCCTCTGATTGAAACAATGAACAGCAGTCACTGCAAATTTCCAAGCCTCCTCCCTTGTCAATTGTACTCCCTTCTTCCCCACATACATTTGAATCAGGATTTTACTCTAATACGAGTTTTACTGGGGTTATAACCTCTTGTATATTTCCCTTGAATGATCTCTGGAGCTGACAAATGCCTAACATTATGATTTTACTCATTTAATATATTTGTGTAGGTCTAACACACCTTTCCACAGTTAAAGAGATAAGAGAACTAGAGAAGCTGACACACAGTCTTAGAATGATCTTTATCTCTCCCGTGGTAATATAATTCTGCTGGGTGATCAAGATTCTGGGAACCTTACCTCAAACCCACATATCAACAAGATACTGGATCTTGAATAACAAATTAGGGGAATGGGAATAAAAAGCAGAGAAAGTGTTCTCTTCAATAATAGAAGTACATACCCATATGGAGCCTTGCCCTCTATGAGCACAGGGATTCCTATTGGCTGGGGACTATTTAATTTAGTGACACATTTTTAATTCACTGACTATCACCTTCAGGCAGCAAGGTTATTTCAGGTAGAGGCTTGACTGTCTTGCCCTTATTCATTTGCCTGCATTTTTTCCTGTATTCCTTTTCTGACCTCAGAATATGGTGTTATGTAGGAAAAGAAGCATCAATTTTCTACAGCTTTCCTATTCTCATGTCCTCTCTTCAATTGTCACCTCAGAGATTTGAGTCAATGACCTCCCTGCTCAGAACCTCTCTTTATCATTAGGCATAATGATACCTAAACTTCTTATAAAAATATATATTGGATAATTGTATTTCAATATAATTGGTTTACTTTGTAACCCTACATATTTCATGGATTTAAATTCTGAAATCAGTCCATAGACTCCTTCACTCATACTGGGGTCCCAGCAACCAAAAACAAAACAAAAACACAAAACAAATAAACGACTTTTGGTCCACTTTAAAAAGAGAAAGAAAATTCTACTGTGATTCTTCTTCTCCTTCTTCTTCTGAGTTATGTTGGCTTAGCTTTATAGAAATAGACAAAAGGGGTTATATGCATTCATACCACAATTTTTCAATAGGATCTCTCAAGCCTAGGAAGGAAATAGCCAAAGACACATTTCTCCAATTGCATTGACTCCTTAAACCTAATCTAAGTGCATCAAAATGCCTTCTAATGGGACATGTGTAGACCTCTTTAGTTATTAGCCTGTCAAGATATAATTAAATGTGTCTGCATCTCTTTACTAATCTCCTTAGTTTTTTCATTTAAATAGTTAGTGGGGAATAAAATTGATATATCTGTAGAACAATGAAATGGCTAAGGTGCAGTTCAAAACATGAATAGTTTTTGATTTCCCCCAATGGATCATGCTCCACAAACCTTGTATATTTATTGCTGTTATCTAGCATTACATTGTCAAATAATGTCCACACAGGCAAGTCTTCCTGTAGAAGTAATTTCCAAATCATAGCCATCCCTGGGCATAATAGCAATAAGCTAAAATAAATCACTTAGCAAACCAAACTAACCAAAGAGAATAATCTGCATTACTACAGATCACCTCTGTAAATTCTCATGCTCTATAGGCTGAAATTGTAATAAGAAGAGATCTTTTCCCTATAGTTTTCTTTCTTGCCTGAAGCACAGAAATTCTAAAAAGATAAATAGAATGAATTCTCTAAAGGAACTATGTAGGTGTGAGACAGAGACTATTAAATAATAACTGTTTGGTCCTAGGTCCTGAGAAAATGCCTTAAAATTTTAGAGAGGGGAATTAAGGAAAATATCTGATCTAAAGGCCAAGCCAACATTTTTTTTTTTCATATTCTGAGCTTATTCAGTAGAAAAGACTCCTTTGCAGCTGTCCATTCCTCTACAGTAGTGTCAAAAGTTATAGGAGGGGGCGGCTAGGTGGCACAGTGGATAAAGCACTGGCCCTGGATTCAGGAGTACCTGAGTTCAAATCCAGTCTCAGACACTTGACACTTACTAGCTGTGTGACCCTGGGCAAGTCACTTAACCCCCATTGCCCCACAAAAAAAAAAAAGTGATAGGAGTCTTCTAATTGTCAGACCTGCTGGTGGAGAGAGATTTCCTCCCAGGAGTAAAGTTTGTTTGCTTATTTATTTTTTTAATAGATTGGAAGGTTTTATGGACAAAGGTCAACCACAGGATGAGGAGCATTGTGCTGGCAAATGAGAAGCAGCATCGTTTATGGAAATAAACATTCAATGTGGAGTCAGAAAACTTGGGTTCAGGTCCCTATTCTGGCCCTTATTAGCTCTTTGATTGTTAGTAATTCTTTGAGTTAGTTTCTTTATTTGTAAAGTAGATATAATAATACTTTGGTTCTCTATGTCACAGTGCTATCACACTCCAAGTACATAGTGAATTCTACTGTTATGGGGCCAGGAATTTGGGACTATTAAAGTTTAAATTGATCAGCTAAACTCAAGGATGGACCCACCTCGAGAAACAAAAGAAATAAATAAGCCCATTATGCATGGCTGCTGCCTGAGTGGTGCCAAGGGGACAGAGATAACTCCAGCTGCCCCTCACCTGACTTCTCCCAACCCACCCCCAATAAGGGACTTTCCCCTCAAGTGATCACCCCCATCTAGTATCTATAAAAGCTTTTGTATTTTTCCTCTTCAAGGAAATAGGTATCTCAGAGAATGTCACTGAACCATCTCACCTTGAGAGAAGTCCAAGGACTTCTCCCTTGGTTCCTCTTCTCCAGCACCTAAATAAAAGATTATTTTATTCTAACTGGATTTGTGTGTGAGAGGGTATAATTATTTAAAGAGGAATACCTAAGGGGGCAGCTAGGTAGCACAGTAGATAAAGCATTGGCCCTGGATTCAAGAAGACCTGAGTTCAAATTTGTCCTCAGACACTTGACACTTATTAGCTTTGTGACCCTGGGCAAGTCACTTATCACACATTGCCCTGGCAAAAAAGAGGAATACCTATGAACCCACACCACCAATTTCTCCAGTGACACTAAATAAATGTGTAGCTAGTTGGCTCAGAACACTGGACCAGGAGACAAGAAAACTGGAGTTCAAATTCAGCTTTAGACACAGGCTATGTGACCCCAGGCAAGTAACTTAACCTTGTTTGCCTTATTCCACTGGAAGAGTAAATGGCAATCCACTACAGTATCTTTGCTGAGAAAAACTTATACAGGGTCAGGAAAAGTGTGATTTAATGGAGTAACAATTGTTGACCTGTAAATTAATGAAAAAATTATTATAGGAGAAAATAAGGTCTTTAATCAGGGCAGAGGTTCCTCTGCTCATGATATCACAAAAGCAAGAAGCTAGGAATACCCAAAGATGGGAACCAAGGACAGGGTTTTTATGGAGTAACAGAACAAAAGGGAACCAAAAGAGGCCTCTAGAAGTCACCTACAGAAACTACTAACTTCTTAATGTAAATGAACCTTTAACAAAGGAAACCATAGCACTGCTCCTGAGTTAAGGATAACACAACTCTAAATAGAAACTACTTAATGTGGGTGAACCCTTTTAGATAATAACATAAAGTCCAGGGAGTAAGGTAGGGGAAGGTCCATAAATTAATCAAGAGTCTGGAATTGAAAAAGACCCATTAGCCCCATTCATTGGCCTGAGAAGGGATCAGTCAGTTCTCAGTAAATTTTTAGTTATCACAATATCAACATGAACTTTTTCAAATAAACAAAAATATTTTTTTCTTTAAGAAATAAGCTGCTAATAGAGATTCCTAGAAGAGTGGAAGGACCTGGCTACTGAAGGCAGAAGGACATCTAGTTATAATTCTACCCTTAGGGAAAAATACCTTGAGAAGCAAGGTAAACATAGGTGAACCAGAGAAAGTTCATACATAACCCACAGGTATATGGTAATTGGGTCAGAGAATATTCAATATGTGTGCATATATATGTATATATATGCATATAAACACATATATTTATATGCACACATATACATATATGCATGCATATCTATGTATCTATCTATGTATCTATCTCTCTAAACCCATTTCCCTAAAATACCTAACACCTGTGCAAACATTGTGTGTCTCCTACTTCTTGCCAAAAGCAGCATTTATTATAGGGATTCCCATCCAAATTCCTTTCGATAATGACAAATTCAAATCCCCTTTTCATATTCATGACTTGTTTGGGACAGGGGAGGGAGGGAAGGGAAGCACATTTGGAAACAATGCCATGGCCATTTTAGAGCCTTACTTTAGACAATGAGGTTTCCATTGGAGTGGAAATATACCTGAAACATGTGGCTTAAGTTTCTCTTCAAAACAAATTTAAATTCTAAGGGGCAACTTGCTAGTGGCAAAATGCCTTTTGGGTTTGGCCAGACTACATCAACTGGATTAAGATGTTTGTGAAACCCTATGGGCACCTAGAACATACTATTACAAACCCCTTAAGTAAGAACACCCAGAAAAGGATGCTCCCTGGTTAAATTGTGAAAAACAGAAAGCCAAGAGGTTCTGCACATAAGTGAAAGTCTGCCTCTCTCCTATTCATGGTCCACAAGAATTTTCAGGATGTTAAATCTAGTAAGGTGCTGCCTTAGTTATCAGGGAACACCTAAGGAGTAAATAGGATGTGTATTTTTGTGTATTACTGTCTTTACCATTCCAAAAAGGGCTAGTAGCACTCTCTACTCTCCAATTGCCCAGATGCTTGAGATTTCTCTGCTTTGATCCATTACTTAATCTTTGTCCCTTATTAAGAAGCAAATAGTCCTGGGAGAAATAAAATGCCAAAGCACATCAGTCACTTAGACTTTAATGAAATTTAATTTATCTTATCGTGTGTTTATGCAGGTTTCAATGATGACAAGAGAAGGTTGGAAAGATCATGGACCCCTTGGATACTGCATATGGATTGTCATAGAGAGTATACGAAAAGAGTTGCAGAATACTTCTTGTTCCCACATTTGTATTTGCAAAGCCTGGCTCAAAAGTCTGCTGTAGAACTAGACTTCCCCCAAGTCTATCAGTCTCACAGCCTAAGAGTCATCCAAGATTCCTCACTTTCTCTTACCCCCCATATCCAAGTTGCTTCCAAAGACTGTTGTTTTCACCGTTGCAACATCTTTTGAATAGGCCCCCTTTTTTTCCTCTCTGACACTGCCCACATTCTGGTACAGGCTTTCATCACCTCATTCCCAACCTATTGTAATAACATATTGGTGGATCTGTCTGACTTTAGTCTTTCCCCACTAATCCATTTTCTAGTCAGCCATAAAGTGATTTTCCTAAAATGCAGGTCTTGTTTCTCTCTCTCTCCCTCCCTCCACTCCCCCCCCCCTCTCTCTCTCTCTCATATACACACACACACACACACACACACACACACACACCCCACACACACACACACAATCAACTCCAGTGGCTTCCTATTGCCTTGAGGAGCAAATAAAAAATAGTCTATTTGGCATCCAAAGCTCTTCATAACATACTCTTCTTACCTTTCTGGTCTTTTTGCACCTTCCTCCCCAACATGTATTTATAAATCTGCTGACTTTGGCCTCCTGTATGTTGCACTAACAAAACACTCCATTTCTCATCTCTAAACACTTTCTTTGGATGTCACCTCTTGCCTAGAATGTTCTCTATCCTCCTCTCTGAGGCCAACTTCCTTTAACTAAAGTCTACCTTCTACAGGAAGCCTTCCCTTCTAATTCCAGTACTTTTACTCTTTTATTTCCTACTTATCTAATATATAGCTTACTCTGTATATATCTTTTTGTGTGTTGTTTCTCCCTTTTGGTTGCTAGCTCCTTGAGGTCAAGGACTGTCTTTCACCTCTTTTTGTATCCCTGGTACTTAGCAAAATGCCTTATTATGTGGGGACTTAATAAATATGTATTGAATTGAAAATGCAGGTCAGTCCTTCTGTGAAGTGCCTTAATTCAGCTGGTGATTTGAAAAAAATAAAATGATAAAGTTAAAAGGGTTCTTTACTAACTGAACTTCTGTTCAACAATCAATGAACATTTATTAAAAACAATGAGTTTACTGAATCCTTTATATCCCACAAAACCTTCACACTATGTCAGGAATGGTTAGAACAAAAAGAGAGGAAGTATGAGAGATAGAAAGAGATACAGTCAGATGTAGACAATTAGAAGAAGAAAAAGAACAAGAAGAACATGAACAAGAACAAGAACAAAAATAAGAAGAATGAAAAATAATGAAGAATGGAGGAGTAGGAAGAAGAAATGACGAAAGACATTTATCAAAAGTAGCTAAGACATCAACCAAGTCTAGTAATTTATGCAATAATCAGTACTCTTAGTGTCCCACCCCTCAAAAGAAGGGAGGGAAGTACAATTTCTTTGTTTTTTTTTTCCTTTGGGGCTAAGCTTAAACAGTATTCAATTTATTTCTTCATATTTTGTTTGTATTTATATTATTTTACTCATTATGCATATTTTTGTGATTATGCTAACTTCATCCTGTATCAGTTCATGTAGTCTTCCTGTGCTTTAATTGAGATTCTTATTCATATTTTTCAATGAATCCTTGTAAAAAGATTTTCCTACAGCAAATACCAACAAAATCTCCTCCTCATAGTCTATTTATATTTTCAAGGCTGAATTTAATTCCTATTTCTGTATGAAATGTTTACCAATCATTCTAAACTAGATGGGATCTCTATGTCTCTTGTGTGAACTGATAACTCTTACTAACTGCACCAGTAATATTAAATATTTCTTAGGGTCCCTGGAGAAGCAATTTAATAAATGTTGTATAATAAGCTAAAAGAGATATTACCTATAAAAGTATATCATTTCGGGGCAGCTAGATGGCACAGTGGATAGAGCACTGGCCCTGGAGCCAGGAGTACCTGAGTGCAAATCCGGCCTCAGACACTTAACACTTACTAGCTGTGTGACTCTGGACAAGTCATTTAACCCCAATTGCCTCACTAAAAAACAAAACAAAACAAAAGTTTATCATTTCAGCCTGAGAGGAGGGCAGAGCCAAGATGGCGGAGAGGAATCAGCAAGCTGCCTGAGTTCTCCTTCTGTTCCCTCAAAAAGAACATTAAATCAAGCCTCTCAACAGATTCTGAAACTACAGAACCTGCAAAGAGACAGAGAGACACAGTTTTCCAACCAGAGATAATTTAGAAGACTTCAGGAAAAGGTCGGTCTGACTCATGCAGAAGGGAAGCACAGGGCAGGGAAGCAGCCCAGTGCAGAGGGGGTGGGGCAAGTCAGTAGGAAGCTGCAGGCCACAGCCAAACAACTGAGGATCCTGGATCCTGGCTCAAAAATCTGGTGGCCGAGCAGGACAGTGGAAAAATCTACCTGCACCAGCTGAGAGGGCAAGTTGCCAGCTGGAGGACCATGAACAGAATAGGTGTTACTAGGCCCACTGATCCTAGCATGCTCAGACAGGAAGTGCTTGGTGGAAGAACTGCACATACCATAAAGACCTCAGTGTGTAAAAAGCCGGTGACACAGGCCCTATACTCCTTCACAAGAAGCTCAAAACAGGAACCCTCGTGCCCCCAGAGCAGACCTCAACTTAAAAAATAAATAAGCAAGCTGCAATAGTAAGTAAGAAGCAAAAAAGGGCCCTCTCCATTGAGACCTTCTATATCAACAGGGAAGAGGCAAACACAAACTCAGATGAGGAATACCCTCACATTGCCTACATGTGAAGCCTCACGAGGGAAGGTGAATTGGTCTCAAGAACAAAAAGCCTTCCTGGAAGAGCTCAAAAAGGACTTTAAAAATCAATGGAGAGAGGCGGAGCCAAAATGGTGGAGAGGAAGCAGCAAGCTGCCTGAGCTCTCCTTCTGTTCCCTCAAAAAGAACATTAAATCAAGCCTCTGGAAGGATTCTGAAACTACAGAACCTGCAAAGGGACAGAGAGACACAGTCCTCCAACCAGAGATAATTTAGAAGACTTCAGGAAAAGGTCGGTTTGACTCAGGCAAAAGGGAGGCCCAGTGCAGGGCAGCAACCCAGTGCCAAGGGAGTCAGGGCAAGTCAGCAGGAGCTGTGGGCCACAGTCAAACAAGTGAGGCCCCTGGAACCTGGTTCAAAAATCTAGTGGCCAAGAAGGAGAGTGGAAAAACCTACCTGCACCAGCCGGGAGGGCGATGAACGGGTCAGCCCGGAACGGACCCCAGGCGCGGGTGCCTGGCTGGCCGAGTGCACCCAGACAGGAAGTGCAGGGCGGGGGATCTCCACACACCATTAAGGCCTCAGAGTAAAAGCCCTGTCACACAGCACCTATACACCTGCATAAGAAGCCCAAAACAGGGACTCTGGTGCCCCTAGAGCAGACCTCAACTTAAAAAATAAATAAATAAGCTGCTATAATGAGTAAGAAGCAAAAAAGAGCCCTCTCCATTAAGAGCTTCTATATCAATAGGGAAGAAGCCAACGCAAACTCAGATGAGGACAATAGCCTCAAATTGCCTACATCTGAAGCCTCATGAGGGAAGGTGAATTGGTCTCAGGAACAAAAACCCTCCCTGGAAGAGCTCAGAAAAGATTTTAAAAATCAATTCAGAGAGGTAGAAGAAAAAAATGGGGAGAGAAATGAAAGCAAAACAAGAAAACTATGAAAAAAGAATCAGCAGCTTGGAAAAGGAAGCACAACCATTGACTGGCCAAATGGAAAAAAAAGTACATAATTTCACTGAAGAAAACAATGCCTTAAAAAATTCAGTTGGCCAAATGGAAAAAAAGGTGCATAATCTCATTGAAGAAAACAATGCCTTAAAAAATTCATTTGGCCAAATGGAAAAAAAGGTGCATAATCTCATTGAAGAAAACAGTATCTTAAAAAATTCACGTGGCCAAATGGAAAAAAAGGTGCATAATCTTACTGAAGAAAACAATGCTTTAAAAATTAAAATTGGACAGTTGGAAGATAAGGAATCCATGAGACACCAGGAATCAGTCAAGCAAAATCAAAAGAATGAAAATATAGAAGAAAATGTGAAATACCTCATTGGAAAGACAACTGATCTGGAAAACAGATCCAGGAGAGACAATTTGAGCATCATTGGACTGGACTGCCTGAAAGCCATGACCAGAAAAAGAATCCAGACACCATATTCCAGGAAATTATTAAGGAGAACTGCCCTGAAATCATAGAATCAGAGGATAAAATCATCATTGAAAGAATCCATCGATCACCTCCTGAAAGAGACCCCAAAAGGAAAACTCCAAGGAATATTGTAGCCAAATTCCAGAATTATCAGGGGAAGGAGAAAATACTCCAAGCAGCCAGAAAGAAGCAATTTAAATATCATGGAGTCACAGTCAGGATTGCTCAGGACCTGGCAGCTTCAACATTAAAGAACCGCAAGGCTTGGAATATGATATTCCGGAAGGCAAAGGAGCTTGGATTGCAGCCGAGAATCTATTACCCAGCAAAAATGTGCATTTTCTTTCAGGGGAAAAGATGGACATTTAATTACATTGGGGACTTTCAATCTTTCCTGGTGAAAAGACCAGAACTGAATAGAAAATTTGATCTCAACATACAAGACTCAAGAGAAGTTTAAAAAGGTAAACAGAGGGGAAGAAAAAAAAGCTTACCCTATTAGGTTAAACTGTTTATATCCCTACATGGGAAGATAATACTCATAACTCTTAAGAACTGTAAATGTATTTGGGCAGAGAGAAGGACTTTACACAGAGGGTATAAATATAAATTGTCTTTGATGTGATGATACAAAAAAAAAATTTTAAGGGGTTAAAAAGGGAGTCTATGGGGAGGAAAGGGGAGGTGAAAGGGGATGAATTATATCATATGAAGAGGTGAAAAAAAACTTATTACAATAGAGGGAAAGAAAGGAGGGGGGAACATGGTTTCAACCCTATTCTCATTAGATTTGATTCAAAGAGGGAATATACGTTCATTGGGATAAAGAAACTTAACTCATTCTTTAGGGAATCAAAAGGGGAAGGGAAAGGGGGGGACTGATAGAAGTGAGGAAAAAAGCAAGGGAGAAAAGGGTAAAGAAAAGAGAGGGGGGTGATAAAAAAGGGAGGGCAGATTGGGGGAGGCAGGGGTAAGAAGTAAAACATCGGTGAGGAGGAATAGGGTGAAAGAAGGGGGGAAAGTACAAGGGGGTAAATAGAATGGAGGGAAATAGACAGTCAGTAATAATAACTGTGAATGTGAATGGGATGAACTCTGCTATAAAACGGAAGCAAATTGCAGAGTGGATTAAAAACCAGAATCCGACAATATGCTGTTTACAAGAAACACATTTGAATCAGAGAGATACACACAGAGTAAAGGTAAAAGGCTGGAGTAGAATATATTATGCTTCAGCTAAAGTAAAAAAAAGCAGGGGTAGCAATCCTTATCTCAGACAAAGTGCAGGCAAAAATAGATCTCATTAAAAGAGATAAGGAAGGAAATTACATCTTACTTAAAGGTACTATAGATAATGAAGTAATATCAATATTGAATATGTATGCGCCAAGTGGTATAGAGTCCAAGTTCTTAAAGGAAAAGTTAAATGAGTTACAAGAGGAATCAGACAGTAATACTATACTAGTGGGGGATCTGAATCTCCCCTCTCAGAATTAGATAAATCTAGCCAAAAAATAAATAAGAAAGAAGTGAAAGAGGTGAATAGATTACTAGAAAAGTTAGACAAGATAGATGTCTGGAGAAAATTGAATGGGGATAGAAAGGAATATACCTTTTTCTCAGCAGTACATGGCACGTTTTCAAAAATTGACCATGTATTAGGGCACAATACATCATAGTCAAATGTAGAAAGGCAGAAATAGTAAATGCATCCATCTCTAATCATGATACAATAAAAATTATATGTAAGAAAGAGCCAGGGAAAAGTAGAATGAAAATCAATGGGAAACTAAATAATTTCATTCTAAAGAATGAATGGGCCAAACAAGAAATCATAGAAAAAATCAATAACTTTATCCAAGAGAATGACAATAATGAGACAACATACCAAAATCTATGGGATGCAGCCAAAGCAGTGCTTAGGGGAAAATTTATAGCTCTAAATGCTTACATGAATATAAAAGAGAAAGAGGAGATTAATAAATTGGGCATGCAACTTAAAAAGCTAGAAAAAGAACAAATTAGAAATCCCCAATTAGATACTAAATTAGAGAGCCTGAAAATCAAAGGAGAAATTAATGAGATTGAAAGCCAAAAAAACTATAGAATTAATCAATAAAACTAAGAGCTGGTTTTATGAAAAAACCAATAAAATAGATAAAATACTGGTTAATTTGATTAAAAAAAAGAAAGAAGAAAACCAAATTACCAGTATCAAAAATGAAAAAGGGGATGTTACCACCAATGAAGTGGAAATTAAATCAATAATTAGGAATTATTTTGCCCAACTGTATGCCAATACATTTGACAATCTAAATGAAATGGATGAATATTTACAAAAATACAAACTGCCCAGGTTAACTGAAGAGGAAATAAAATCCTTAAATAAACCCATATTAGAAAAAGAAATTGAACAAGCCATTAATGAACTCCATAAGAAAAAATCCCCAGGGCCAGATGGGTTTACGGGTGAATTTTAACAAACATTTAAAGAACAATTTATTCCAATATTATACAAATTATTTGGAAAAATAGGTGAAGAAGGAGTTCTACCAAATTCATTTTATGACACAAATATGGTGGTGATACCAAAACCAGGCAAAGCAAAAACAGAGAAAGAAAATTATAGACCAATTTCCCTAATGAATATTGATGCTAAAATCTTAAATAAGATATTAGCAAGGAGATTACAGCAAGTGACCACCAGGATAATACACTATGACCAGGTGGGATTTATACCAGGAATGCAGGGCTGGTTCAACATTAGGAAAACTATTAACATAATCAACCACATCAATAAGAAAACCAACCAAAATCATATGATTATCTCAATACATGCAGAGAAAGCTTTTGACAAAGTACAGCACCCATTCCTAATAAAAACACTAGAGAGTTTAGGAATAGGGGAAGCTTTCCTTAAAATAATAAACAGTATCTACCTAAAGCCATCAGCAAGTATTATATGCAATGGAGATAAATTAGAGGCCTTCCCAATAAGATCAGGGGTGAAACAGGGATGTCCATTATCACCCCTATCATTTAATATTGTACTAGAAATGTTAGTTTTAGCAATCAGAGAAGAGAAAGGAATTAAAGGAATTAGAATAGGCAAGGAGGAAACAAAACTATCACTCTTTGCAGATGATATGATGGTATACTTAAGTAATCCTAGAGAATCAACTCAAAAATTACTTGAAACAATTAACAACTTTAGCAAAGTAGCAGGATATCAAATAAATCCACATAAATCATCAGCATTTCTATACATGACCAGCAAAGTCCAGCAGCAAGAGATAGAAAGAGAAATTCCATTTAAAGTAACAGTAGATAATATAAAATACTTGGGAGTCTACTTGCCAAGGCAAACCCAGGAACTCTATGAACACAACTACCAAACACTCTTCACACAAATCAAATCAGATCTAAATAATTGGAAAGATATCAATTGCTCATGGATAGGCAGAGCTAATATAGTAAAAATGACAATACTGCCTAAATTAATTCATTTATTCAGTGCCATACCAATCAGACTACCTAAAAATTATTTTATAGAGCTAGAAAAAATAATAATAAAATTCATCTGGAAAAACAAAAAATCAAGAATATCCAGGGAAATCATGAAAAAAAATTCACAGGAAGGTGGGTTAGCAGTACCAAACCTGGAGCTCTACTATAAAGCGGCAGTCATCAAAACTATCTGGTACTGGCTAAAAAATAGATCAATGCAATAGGCTAGGCTCAGGAAATGCAGTAGTAAATGACACTAGTAATGTAGTGTTTGATAAACCCAAAGACTCCAGCTTCTGGGATAGGAACTCAGTATTTGACAGAAACTGCTGGGAAAACTGGAAGATAGTATGGCAGAAATTAGACATAGACCAACATCTTACACCTTATACTAAAATAAGGTCAAAATGGATACATGATTTAGACATAAGAGGTGATACCATAGGTAAATTAGGAGAGAAAGGAATAGTCTACCTATCAGATCTTTGGAAAGGAAAACAGTTTTTGACCAAACAAGAGATAGAGTATATTATAAAATGCAAAGTGGATGATTTTGATTACATTAAATTAAAAATTTTTTGTACAAACAGAAGCAATGCATCCAAAATTAGAAGGGAGGCAGAAAGCTGGGAAACAATTTTTGAGGCCAGTGCTTCTGATAAAGGCCTCATCTCTAAAATATATAGGGAACTAAATCAAATTTATAAGAACCCAAGTCATTCCCCAATTTAGAAATGGTCAAAGTATATGAACAGGCAGTTTTCTGATGAAGAAGCCAAAGCTATCTATTCCCATATGAAAAAATGCTCTAAATCTCTAATGATTAGAGAGATGCAAATAAGAACAACTCTGTGGTACCACCTGACACCTATCAGATTGGCTAAAATGACAAAAAAGGAAAATAATAAATGTTGGAGAAGCTGTGGGAAAATTGAAACACTCATCCATTGTTGGTGGAGCTGTGAACTGATCTAACCATTGTGGAGAGCAATTTGGAATTGTGCCCAAAGGGCGATAAAGCTGTTCATACCCTTTGACCCAGCAATACCACTTTTGGGTCTTTTTACCAAAGAGATCATGGAAGGGAGAAAGGGACACACATGTACAAAAATATTTATAGCTGCTCTTTATGTGGTGGCAAGGAATTGGAAGTTGAGGTGGTGCCCATCACTTGGGGAATGGCTGGACAAGTTGTGGTACATGAATACAATGGAATACTATTGTGCTATAAGAAATGATGAGCAGGAGGAGTTCAGAGAAACCTGGAGGGTCTTGCGTGGGCTGATGATGAGTGAGATGAGCAGAACTAGAAGAACATTGTACACAGTAACATCAACATTGTGTGTTGATCTACTGTGATGGACTATATTCTTCTCACCAATGCAATGGCACAGAAGAGTTCCAGGGAACTCGTGATGGAAGAGGATCTCCAAATCCAGGAAAATGAAAAAAAAAAAACAACTGCAGAGTATAGATGCTAAATGAACCATACTATTTCTTTTGTTTTTGATGCTGTTGTTTTTTTTTTCTATTTTGAGATTTTCCATCATTGCTCTGATTTTTTTCTCTTATAACATGACTAATGCAGAAATAGGATTAATGTTATTATGTGTATATATATATATATATATATATATATATTTAACCTATATCAAATTACCTGCTATCTAGGGAAGGGTGGAGGGGAGGGAGGGAGAAAAATCTGAAATTGGAAAGCTTGTATGAACAAAAGTTGAGAACTATCTTTACATGTAATGGGAAAAATAAATAAAAATATATACATATATATGTTCTATTTTAAAAAAAAGTATATCATTTCATTCGAAGGCCCATGTTAGGTATTTAGTAGTATAGCTAGGATAAAACCCTGGGATCCTAGTTAGGGAAAAAAATGCTCTAAATAACTATTGATTAGAAAAATGCAAATTAAAACAACTCTGAGGTACTACCTTATACCTATCAGATTTACTGAGATGACAAAAAAGGAAAATAATAAATGTTGGAGTAGCTGTGGAAAAAATGGAAAACTAATACATTGTTGGTAGAGTGATGAACTGATCCAATCATTCTGGAGAACAATTTGGAACTATGCCCAAAAGTTTAGGGGACTCTCCATACCCTTTGACCCAGTAATACCCACTACTAGGTCTGAATTCCCAAGAGATCATAGAAAAGGGAAAATTACCCACATGTACAAAATGATTTATAGCAGCTCTCTTTGTGGTGACAAAGAATTGGAAATTGAGGGAATGCCCATCAATTGGGGAATGACTGAACAAATTGTGGTACATAAATGTAATGGAATATTATTGTGCTGTAAGAAATGATGAGCAGGGGTGGCTAGGTGGTGGAGTGGATAAAGCACCGGCCCTGGATTCAGGAGTACCTGAGTTCAAATCCGGCCTCAGACACTTCACACTTACTAGCTGTGTGACCCTGGGCAAGTCACTTAACCCCCATTGCCCTGCAAAAAAAAAAAAAAGAAAGAAAGAAAGAAAGAAAGAAAGAAATGATGAGCAAGCAGATTTCAGAAAAACCTGGAAAGACTTAAATGGACTAATGCTGAGTGAAATGAGCAGAAACAGGAGAACATTGCACACAGTAACAGAAACATTGTGTGATGATCAGTTCTGATAGACTTGGCTCTTCTCTGGAGTGCAATGATCCAAGCCAATTCCAATTTCATGATAGAAAATGTTCTACACATCCAGAAAAAAGAACTGTGGATTCTGAATGCAGATTGACCCATAGCATTTCTACTTTTTTCCTATTTTTTTCTTTTTTTTGTGATTTTTCCCTAGTTTTATGATTCTTCCTTCACTATGTGACTAATGCAGAAATATGTTTAATGTGATTGTACATATATAATCTTTATCAGATTGCTTTCTGTTTTTGGGAGGGGGTAAGGAATAGAGGGAGGGACAAAAATTTGGAACTAAAAATCTTATGAAAACAAATGTTGAAAACTACCTTTACATACAACTGGAAAATAATAAAATACTTTTATGATAAAAAATTAAGTATATTATAGTGTAAGTGTGATAGAATAATATACCCCTGAAGAAGACCAAGAAGTTTTAGTGGACTATAAACTCAATGTAAATGAACTAAGTGATATGGTATGCAACAGAATCCCAAGCTATATTGAAAGAAAAAAATAATAAACACTGGTATTCCCATTTTACTGTGCTGTCTTGGTCAGACCAAATCTTGACTATTATGTACAATTTGGGGGTTTGCATGATACAAAGGATTTTAACAAAGTGGATTTTATTCATAGGAGGGCAGCCAAAATATCTGGAGGCCTAGAGTCCATGCATGTTGTATAAAGAACAGGTAGAGCAACTAGGGATGCTTAACCTAAAATCACGGAGAAGAAAGGATGGGTCTGGGAATTATTGTCTTCAAATACTCAAGGAGCAATCAGATGTTAGAAGAATTAGATTTGTTTTGCTTGCTTCTGAAGACAACAACTAAGAGCAATTGCTAAGTGATACAGAAAGGGAGATTTTGGCTTGACATATGGAATAATTTTCCAACAAGGAGAGATATCAAAAAATGGATTATTAGGTAGTTCTCTATTACATGAGTCCTTCAAATGGAGGGAGGTTAGATAGGCTAGAGAATATTTTTTTTTTTTGGGCAGGGCTTTGGGGGTTAAGTGACTTGCCCAGGGTCACACAGCTAGTAAGTGTCAAGTATCTGAGGATGGATTTGAACTCAGGTATGCCTCAATCCAGGGCCAGTGCTTTATCCACTGTGTCATCTAGCTGCCCCCTAGAGAATATTTCTTATCAGCAACAAGTTGGATTAGATGACTTTCCATCTCTGGGACTAGAAGACCTTATGTTGTAAGTGAAAATATTGAGCTATTTATTGAAATTAATTTCCCTAAAGGTATAGAAAATACCACTCAACTCTAGGTACATTTTATAAATTCCTTTCCTAACTAGTTCCAAGTCAACTATTTTAAATAACTCAAATCTGTGTAGTCCCAAAATATAAAGTGACATGCTTTACATCCTCCCCCCCCCCAAGGTAGCATGATGGCTAGGGGTTCTGGACTCCCAGTCTGTAGGACCCAACTTCAAATCCTGCCTCCGACACTTACTAGTAGGATCCTGGGTAAGTCATATAATGAGGAAACTGAGGTTACCTTATTTTTAAAATAGGAATAATAAGGCCTATCCTACATGATTGTCATGAGGTTCAAATGAGATAACATATGTAATACACTTTGGAAGATAGTTTGTTTTTTTTTTAATGAGATATTTTATTTTTTCCATTACATGTAAAGATAGTTCTCAACTTTTGTTTATACATGCTTTACAATTTCAGATTTTTCTCCCTCCCTCCCCTCCCTCCCCCCTCCCCTAGACAGCAGGTAATCTGGTATAGGTTATATCTATATATCTCTATACGTATACATATAGATATATATATATATACACACACATATATATATACACATAATAACATTAATCCTATTTCTGCATTAATCCTGTTACAAGAGAAAGAATCAGAGCAGTGATGCGAAACCTCAAAATAGAGAAAAAAAAAAAAAACAGCACCCAAAACAAAAGAAATAATATGGTTCAATCAGCATCTATACTCCACAGTTCTTTCTTTCTTTTTTTTTTCTTGGATTTGGAGATCCTCTTCTATCATGAGTTCCCTGGAACTCTTCTGTACCATTGCATTGGTGAGAAGAATATAGTCCTTCACAGTAGGTCAACACTCAATGTTGATGATACTGTGTACAATGTTCTTCTGGTTCTGCTCATCTCACTCATCATCAGCTCACGTAAGACCCTCCAGGTTTCTCTGAACTCTTCCTGCTCATCATTTCTTACAGCACAATAGTATTCCATTGTATTCATATACCACAACTTGTCCAGCCATTCCCCAATTGATGGGCACCCCCTCAACTTCCAATTCCTTGCTACCACGTAAAGAGCAGCTATAAATATTTTTGTACATGTGGGTCCCTTTCCCCCTTCCATGATTTCTTTGGGCAAAAGACCTAAAAGTGGGGTTGCTGTGTCAAAGGGTATGCACAGCTTTATCGCCCTTTGGGCATAATTCCAAATTGCTCTCCAGAATGGTTGGATCAGCTCACAGGTCCACCAACAATGGATGAGTGTTCCAATTTTCCCACAGCCTCTCCAACATTTATCATCTTCCTTTTTTGTCATCTTAGCCAATCTGATAGGTGTCAGGTGGTACCTCAGAGTTGTTTTAATTTGCATCTCTCTAATCACTAGAGATTTAGAGCATTTTTTTCATATGGGAATAGATAGCTTTGGTTTCTTCATCAGAAAACTGCCTGTTCATATCCTTTGACCATTTCTCAATTGGGGAATGACTTGGATTCTTATAAATTTGATTTAATTCCCTATATATTTTAGAGATGAGGCCTTTATCAGAAGCACTGGCCTCAAAAATTGTTTCCCAGCTTTCTGCCTCCCTTCCAATTTTGGATGCATTGCTTCTGTTTGTACAAAAATTTTTTAATTTAATATAATCAAAATCATCCACTTTGCATTTTATAATATACTCTATCTCATGTTTGGTCAAAAACTGTTCTCCTTTCCAAAGATCTGATAGGTACACTATTCCTTTCTCTCCTAATTTACCTATGGTATCACCTCTTATGTCTAAATCATGTATCCATTTTGACCTTATTTTAGTATAAGGTGTAAGTTGTTGGTCTAAGCCTAATTTCTGCCATACTATCTTCCAGTTTTCCCAGCAGTTTTTGTCAAATACTGAGTTCCTATCCCAGAAGCTGGAGTCTTTGGGTTTATCAAACACTACATTACTAGTGTCATTTACTACTGCATTTCCTGAGCCTAGCCTATTCCATTGATCTACCACTCTATTTTTTAGCCAGTACCAGATAGTTTTGATGACTGCCGCTTTATAGTAAAGCTCCAGGTTTGGTACCGCTAACCCACCTTCCTGTGAATTTTTTTTCATTATTTCCCTGGATATTCTTGATTTTTTGTTTTTCCAGATGAATTTTATTATTATTTTTACTAGCTGTATAAAATAATTTTTAGGTAGCCTGATTGGTATGGCACTGAATAAGTAAATTAATTTAGGCAGTATTGTCATTTTTACTATATTAGCTCTGCCTATCCATGAGCAATTGATATCTTTCCAATTATTTAGATCTGATTTGATTTGTGTGAAGAGTGTTTGGTAGTTGTGTTCATAGAGTTCCTGGGTTTGCCTTGGCAAGTAGACTCCCAGGTATTTTATATTACCTACCGTTACTTTAAATGGAATTTCTCTTTCTATCTCTTGCTGCTGGACTTTGCTGGTCATTTATAGAAATGCTGATGATTTATGTGGATTTATTTGATATCCTGCTACTTTGCTAAAGTTGTTAATTGTTTCAAGTAATTTTTGAGTTGATTCTCTAGGATTCCTTAAGTATACCATCATATCATCTGCAAAGAGTGATAGTTTTGTTTCCTCCTTGCCTATTCTAATTCCTTTAATTCCTTTCTCTTCTCTGATTGCTAAAACTAACATTTCTAGTACAATATTAAATGATAGGGGTGATAATGGACATCCCTGTTTCACCCCTGATCTTATTGGGAAGGCCTCTAATTTATCTCCATTGCATATAATACTTGCTGATGGCTTTAGGTAGATACTGTTTATTATTTTAAGGAAAGCTTCCCCTATTCCTAAACTCTCTAGTGTTTTTATTAGGAATGGGTGCTGTACTTTGTCAAAAGCTTTCTCTGCATGTATTGAGATAATCATATGATTTTGGTTGGTTTTCTTATTGATGTGGTTGATTATGTTAATAGTTTTCCTAATGTTGAACCAGCCCTGCATTCCTGGTATAAATCCCACCTGGTCATAGTGTATTATCCTGGTGGTCACTTGCTGTAATCTCCTTGCTAATATCTTATTTAAGATTTTAGCATCAATATTCATTAGGGAAATTGGTCTATAATTTTCTTTCTCTGTTTTTGCTTTGCCTGGTTTTGGTATCACCACCATATTTGTGTCATAAAACGAATTTGGTAGAACTCCTTCTTCACCTATTTTTCCAAATAATTTGTATAATATTAGAATTAATTGTTCTTTAAATGTTTGTTAAAATTCACCCGTAAACCCATCTGGCCCTGGGGATTTTTTCTTATGGAGTTCATTAATAGCTTGTTCAATTTCTTTTTCTAATATGGGTTTATTTAAGGATTTTATTTCCTCTTCAGTTAACCTGGGCAGTTTGTATTTTTGTAAATATTCATCCATTTCATTTAGATTGTCAAATTTATTGGCATACAGTTGGGCAAAATATTTCCTAATTATTGCTTTAATTTCCACTTCATTGGTGGTAACATCACCCTTTTCATTTTTGGTACTGGTAATTTGGTTTTCTTCTTTCTTTTTTTTAATCAAATTAACCAATATTTTATCTATTTTATTGGTTTTTTCATAAAACCAGCTCTTAGTTTTATTGATTAATTCTATAGTTTTTTTTGCTTTCAATCTTATTGATTTCTCCTTTAATTTTCAGGATCTCTAATTTAGTGTCTAATTGGGGATTTCTAATTTGTTCTCTTTCTAGCTTTTTAAGTTGCATGCCCAATTCATTAATCTCCTCTTTCTCTTTCTTATTCATGTAAGCATTTAGAGCTATAAATTTTCCCCTAAGCACTGCTTTGGCTGCATCCCATAGATTTTGGTATGTTGTCTCATTATTGTCATTCTCTTGGATAAAGTTATTGATTTTTTCTATGATTTCTTGTTTGGCCCATTCATTCTTTAGAATGAAATTATTTAGTTTCCAATTGATTTTCATTCTACTTTTCCCTGGCTCTTTCTTACATGTAATTTTTATTGCATCATGATCTGAGAAGGATGCATTTACTATTTCTGCCTTTCTACATTTGACTAGGATGTTTTTGTGCCCTAATACATGGTCAATTTTTGAAAATGTGCCACATACTGCTGAGAAAAAGGTATATTCCTTTCTATCCCCATTCAATTTTCTCCAGACATCTATCATGTCTAAATTTCTAGTAATCTATTCACCTCTTTCACTTCTTTCTTATTTATTTTTTGGCTAGATTTATCTAATTCTGAGAGGGGGAGATTCAGATCCCCCACTAGTATAGTATTACTATCTAATTCCTCTTGTAACTCATTTAACTTCTCCTCTAAGAACTTGGATGCTATACCACTTGGCGAATACATATTCAATATTGATATTACTTCATTATCTATAGTACCTTTAAGTAAGATGTAATTTCCTTCCTTATCTCTTTTAATGAGATCTATTTTTGCCTGCACTTTGTCTGAGATAAGGATTGCTACCCCTGCCTTTTTTACTTTAGCTGAGGCATAATATATTCTGCTCCAGCCTTTTACCTTTACTCTGTGTGTATCTCTCTGCTTCAAATGTGTTTCTTATAAACAGCATATTGTAGGGTTCTGGTTTTTAATCCACTCTGCAATTTGCTTCCGTTTTATAGCAGAGTTCATCCCATTCACATTTACAGTTATTATTACTGACTGTCTATTCCCCTCCATTCTATTTACCCCCTTTGTACATTTCCCCCCTTCTTTCACCCTATTCTTCCTCACCGACGTTTTACTTCTTACCCCTGCCTCCCCCAATCTGCCCTCCCTTTTTATCACCCCCCTCTCTTTTCTTTACCCTTTTCTCCCTTGCTTTTGTCCTCCCTTCTATCAGTCCCCCCCTTTCCCTTCCCCTTTTGTTTCCCTAAAGAATGAGTTAAGTTTCTTTATCCCAATGAACGTATATGTTATTCCCTCTTTGAGTCAAATCTAATGAGAATAGGGTTGAAACCATGTTCCCCCCTCCTTTCTTTCCCTCTGTTATAATAGGTTTTTTTCCACCTCTTCATATGATATAATTCATCCCATTCCACCTCCCCTTTCCTCTCCTCCCCATAGACTCCCTTTTTATCCCCTTAATTCTTTTTTATCATCACATCAAAGACAATTTATATTTATACCCTCTATATAAAGTCCTTCTCTCTGCCCAAATACATTTACAGTTCTTAAGAGTTATGAGTATTATCTTCCTGTGTAGGGATATAAACAGTTTAACCTAATAGGGTAACTTTTTTTTCCCCCTCTGTTTACCTTTTTAAACTTCTCTTGAGTCTTGTATGTTGAGATCAAATTTTCTATTTAGTTTTGGTCTTTTCACCAGGAAAGATTGAAAGTCCCCAATGTCATTAAATGTCCATCTTTTCCCCTGAAAGAAAATGCACATTTTTGCTGGGTAATAGATTCTCGGCTGCAATCCAAGCTCCTTTGCCTTCCGGAATATCATATTCCAAGCTTTGCGGTCCTTTAATGTTGAAGCTGCCAGGTCCTGAGCAATCCTGACTGTGGCTCCATGATATTTAAATTGCTTCTTTCTGGCTGCTTGGAGTATTTTCTCCTTCACCTGATAATTCTGGAATTTGGCTACAATATTCCTTGGAGTTTTCCTTTTGGGGTCTCTTTCAGGAGGTGATCGGTGGATTCTTTCAATGATGATTTTATCCTCTGATTCTATGATTTCAGGGCAGTTCTCCTTAATAATTTCCTGGAATATGGTATCTAGATTCTTTTTCTGGTCATGGCTTTCAGGCAGTCCAATGATTCTCAAGTTGTCTCTCCTCGATCTGTTTTCCAGATCAGTTGTCTTTCCAATGAGGTATTTCACATTTTCTTCTATTTTTTCATTTTTTTTATTCTGCTTGACTGATTCTTGGTGTCTCATGGATTCCTTATCTTCCAACTGTCCCACTTTAATTTTTAAGGCATTGTTTTCTTCAGTGAGATTATGCACCTTTTTTTCCATTTGGCTAATTGAATTTTTTAAGGTATTGTTTTCTTCAGTGAGATTATGCACCTTTTTTTCCATTTGGCTAAGTGAATTTTTTAAGGTATTGTTTTCTTCAGTTAGATTATGCAGCTTTTTTTCCATTTGGCCAAATGAATTTTTTAAGGCTTTGTTTTCTTCAGCTTCCTTTTCCAAGCTGCTGATTCTTTTTTCATAGTTTTCTTGTTTTGCTTTCACTTCTCTCCCCATTTTTTCTTCTACCTCTTGCAATTGATTTTTAAAATCCTTTTTGAGCTCTTCCAGGAAGGCTTTTTGTTCTTGCGACCAATCCACCTTCCCTTGTGAGGCTTCAGATGTCGACAATTTGAGGCTATTGTCCTCATCTGAGTTTGTGTTGGCTTCTTTCCTATTGATACAGAAGCTCTCAATGGAGAGGGCTCTTTTTTGCTTCTTACTCATTATTGCAGCTTATTTATTTATTCTTTAAGTTGAGGTCTGCTCTGGGGGCACCAGGGTCCCTGTTTTGGGCTTCTTGTGCAGGTGTATAGGTGCTGTGTGACCGGGCTTTTACTCTGAGGCCTTTATGGTGTGTGGAGATCCCCCGCCCTGCACTTCCTGTCTGATTGTGCTCGGCCAGCCAGGCACCAGACCCCGGCTTCTGATCCCGCCGTTCGTGGCCCTCTCGGCCGGTGCAGGTAAGTTTTTCCACTGTCCTTCTTGGCCACCAGATTTTTGAACCAGGTTCCGGGAGCCTCAGTTGTTCGGCTGTGGCCCGCAGCTCCTGCTGACTTGCCCCGACCCCCTTGGCGCTGGGTTGCTGCCCTGCGCTGGACCTCCCTTTTGCCCGAGTCAGACCGACCTTTTCCTGAAGTCTTCTAAATTATCTCTGGTTGGAGGACTGTGTCTCTCTGTCTCTTTGCAGGTTCTGTAGTTTCAGAATCCGTCCAGAGGCTTGATTTAATGTTCGTTTTGAGAGAAAAGAAGGAGAGCTCAGGCAGCTTGCTGCTTCCTCTCTGCCATCTTGGGTCCCTGGAAGATAGTTTTTAGGGAATGAATTCTTGCTTCTTACTGAACATTTTTGTGATAGTAACATCCCACCAAAGCATGGATATGAAATTGAAGGTGTTATGAATTTTAAAAATGTAACTAGATCTAGGACCTGTGGCATTTCCCCCCTGTACAATAATTTCCTTACAGATTGCTTGCCTTAGAATGAATAAAGATAATTACCCATAATGAATCCATGTTAAACAGTTAATAAGACTGTGGGCATTAGGGGAACATACCTGGGGTTTCAGTTTGGCAGATTTTATTGTAGTTGATATTTAACTGGCTGGTTGGAATAATTTATATCTCATCTATTCCTCCATTCATCTATCAAAAGTGTCCATACTATTTCCTTCAGTTATTGTAGAATGATCCACTAGCCCAAGTCTCAGGACTTTTGCAGTGAAATTTTACATAATGTAGCCTTAGGACAAAAGAACAGTTTTCCAAGTATAGCTCTTCTAAGGAAAAAAAAAATAGAATGAGGAAATATGGCATAAAAAGATGGAATTTATTGATAGTTGATCAACAGGACAAACATTGTCAAAGGTATGTAAAGTAGAATTAATTTGTGCTCAATTTGAATTGACTTAGTGTGAGGGTATTTGACCAAATGAAATCAAAAGATAAACTTTGATTTAAGAACATAATTACCTTATATTTTTTAAAAAAAAATTTTAAGTGGGGCAATGAGAATTATGTGACTTGCCCAGGGTCACACAGCTAGTAAGTGTCAAGTGTATGAGGTCAGATTTGACCTCAGGTCCTCCTGAATCCAGGGCTTGTGCTTTATCCACTATGCCACCTAGCTGCCCCAATTTTCTTATCTTTTATATTGCTTTGGCACTCAGAGGTTTTTGTTATGACATATAAAAATAATAACGAATGATAGTAAATAAAGACAAATTATCTCTGGAATATTTCTTATTAAACTTCAATAAGAAATTTCAAGATATAGAAATCTCAAATTTGTTATTTAAAGCACTTCACAATAGACCCCCCAAAACCTTTCAAACTAATTCTATGTTACTCTCCTTAACAAATTCTATACTCCATCCAAAATTATCTTCTTGTTGCTCCTCACACGCAGTACTTTATCTTTCAAATCTATGTTTTTGCACAGACTGCCTCAGATGCCTGGATTGCACTTCTCACATCTACCCTTTAAAGTTCTCTAGTTACCTTTAAAGTTCAGATCATATATCACTTCAGTATGAGGTCTTTCCTTAGCTTTTCCTCCACAGAACTGCTAGTATCCTCCCCACTTCCTGTACTTATTTTGTATATATTTGTATATATTGACAAATGGTCGTGTGACCATGAACAATTTATTTGATCTCTGTTTTCTTAAGAAATCTCTAGAGGCAGCTAGGTGGCACAGTGGATAAAACACCAGCCTGGGATTCAGAAGGACCTGAGTTCAAAATCCAGCCTCAGACACTTGACACTAGCTGTGTGACCCTGGGCAAGTCACTTGACCCTCATTGCCCCGCAAAAAAAAAATAAATAAAAAAAATAAAAATAAATCTCTAAAATATAATTACCGGAGAAGGTGCTGACACATATTGGTAGAAGGGAGTTTCCTCACCAGGGAGTTCCCTATACAAAGGAAATCCTCTGTCTCTATCCTCTATACTTGTATATACAAAATCCTTAAGGGTGAGGATTGTCTTATTCTTTTTTCTTTTTTTTTTTTTAATCTCTAGGGTCTAGCAGGCACTTTAAAAATACTTACTTGTTGATTAGTTGAGGAATTTCAAAGGGTTTGTCTCCTTGAAAGTCCATATTGGTGGGATAATGCTATATAATAGTTTTAAAATCTGACATCTATAATAGTAATAATAATTTAGATATCATATAATATTGCAAAATGAAGCATAGTGTATTGCTAATAATATATAATAATTTATAAAATAATTTTCATTGTTAGCATTTATATGGTGCTTTAAAGTTTGAAGTAATTTACAATAATTATCTAATTTGATCCTCACAGCAACTTGTGAAGTAGGTGTGATGATTATACCCATTTTACAGATGAGTATAACTGAGGCACAGGGAGGTTAAGTGAATTTTCCATAGCCACACACAGATAATCAGTGTTTAAATCTGCATTTGCACTCAGGTCTCACTGTTTCTAAATCCAGTGCTCTATTCAGAATAAATTGAGGAGGTGGACTACTCAATTAACAACTTTATAGATCATATCTACTACCCAAAACACTTGTTCATGTCTTGAGATTCATTCAACAAATGTTCATTGACTGATTAATTCATCCATTCATATAAATAAAAATCTTTGACACTGGTTCCTGGTAGTCTCCCTAACTACTCCCCATTGTGTGTAGCTTAAGCACTACAGAAAAAATAAAATTAAAAAATACATTCTAAAGATAAAATTTCAATCTAATTAGGAAGAACTAGAAAAAGGGTGATCACAATCAAATGAAATGTACTAAACTATTGAAAATGTCATTATTTTCATGAACTTTCTTATTAATCATGAAGTTACCCATAAGTACTTGGTATCCTAAGTGTTAGAAAGGAATCCCTCTGTCAAATATAGTCTGATTCTCTCTTTAAAAAGATTATTTTGTCCTTTTATGTTTATTTGTAAGAACCTATGTAGAGGGGCAGCTAGGTGGTGCAATGAATAGAGCACTGGCTTTGGAGTCAGGAGGACCTAAGTTCAAATCTGGTCTTAGACATTTAAGACTTGCTAGCTGTGTGGCCCTGGGCAAGTCACTTAACCCCAATTGCCTCACCAAAAAAAAAAAAAAAAAAGAACCTATGTAAAAGACATGTATGGAATACTCTTCCTAGTAGTTAAATAGTCAATAATCAATGAATCTACTATGTACCAGTCATTGTGCTAAACACTGCTAGTAGATATACTCTCAATATGCTTCATTTAAAATGTAGCAATTAATCTTTAAATATTTTGTAAAATGTGCTCTGTTTTGGGCAGCTAGGTGGCGCAGGGCAGCTAGGTGGCGCAGTAGATAAAGCACTGGCCCTGGATTCAGGAGTACCTGAGTTCAAATCCAGCCTCAAACACTTACTAGCTGTGTGACCCTGGGCAAGTCACTTAACCCCCGTTGCCCTGCAAAAAATTAAAAACAAAAAACAAAACCCTAAAAATCTGCTCTGTTTTGTGATTCTTCCAGTTACTTCTCCATTTAATGAAAATGTATTCCCCTAAGCTATAGAGGCAGAGATCTCATCCATGTACTTCATTGGTTTTTCCATAGTATTTATATATCTTAATTTATGTTTGGTATAGATTTCTAAAAGTATGCTGAAGTAAAATACAAAGTTAAGTAAAAGTTGCTTAAAAGTTTATTACCTGGAGGGAAGCAGAATTGTAGTCAGAGAAGCTGGATTTGAACTCTGACCCTGTAATTTACTAGTTCTGTCTCTTTGGGCAAGTTACATAAACTTTCTGAACCTCCAAACTCTTTTTTTTTTTTTTTGCAGGGCAATGGGGGTTAAGTGACTTGCCCAGGGTCACACAGCTAGTAAGTGTCAAGTGTCTGAGGCTGGATTTGAACTCAGGTACTCCTGAATCCAGGGCCGGTGCTTTATCCACTGCACTACCTAGCCGCCCCCTGAACCTCCAATCTCAAAGATACCTTCCATTTCAAGTTCTAAGGCCCCATGATCCTATTCCAAAGCTATAAAGAATCATTGCCTATCCAAACCACCTATAGTAAGATTGCATTAATTTATTCTCAATTGCTTCAAAATGTAGCCTTATAGAGCAAGGATTGGTGAATTTCACAGTCCTAGATTTAGGGCTGGAAAGGACTTTAGAGACCATTAAGTTTCTGCCATATTTTGAAGATGAGGAATCTGAAGTAAAGAAAAGTTAAGTGATTTGCCCTTGGTCATATAGTTGGCAAGTGTTCAAAGACAGATTTGACTTAGGTCTTCCAGACTACAAATCCAGTGCTCTGTCCAGTGTTCCATCTAATTTCCAATGTTAACTTTCTTAGACATTTTAAAAACAACACAAAATGAGTGAGACTTTGGGAACCAACTTATTTGGCTTGCAAGTTATAAAATAATTGTTTCTCATGATTTTGCTAATACATTTTTCCTCTGCCTGACCCTTGTTCCAAATTTATATGATAGACCTGTTTAGTTTTGCAATTTTAAGTCAATGTTTGCCTGCTTCTTTCTTAAGCTTTTTGGACAAGGCCCAGCTTCAGATCCAATTTTATAAGAATAAGGAGAAAAAAGAAGAAAAATAGTGTTCATGTAGTTTCAATTAGGCCCCTGGGTAAAGATCATACAACTTTGAAACTGTTTTGTTTTGACAAAATTCCAAAGTGCTACACACATTAGGGAAAATGAGAGTTTGCTCTAATATAAATTGTTTAATGTGAACATTGGGGCCAAATCTCAATTTTCCCAAGCATTTGCGTTTGTTTAAACAGTTGAACATGGTTTGGTGTCAGTGAATAGGAAAAAATAACACTTTAATGTTGTGGGTGGGAATCTCTACCCATCTTTCTTTGTGAAAGTTCCAAAGGCTACTGAAATAAAAATATTCATTTACCAAAGGGGACTATTGAGATAAGCCTCAAAAGACATTATGTGCTGGTGTGAAAGAATGGAACAGGCACAGAGATCCACAATGTGGGAGAAAAGAACAAGTCTTCCTTTCTTTGGCTTTGTAAAAGTTCCAGGGACCCATTTTAAATCAGCTTTTCTTTTTAAGTTCAGGGTGGTCTCTATTTCTCCTTCCATTTTTTATTTCCCCCCAGCCAACAAAATAATGTAACAGAGATTAGAAATGTAGTTAGTTGCGCTGCTTTTGGTTAATTTGATAATTTTCAATCTATGCCCTTTGAACTACAAACATGCTGCTTGTATCTGCATTTAAATTTAAAACCCAACTATAATCAGCAAAGCCAAATATATTACACCAATAATTATATTCTATAACTATAAAACAGAACTATAGCTATATTAAATGCTAAAAATAATTTCCAAAATTAAGTGGTGATTACATATATTAGAAATAGGTGGAGACAAAAAAAATAAAACAGAGAGACTCAGAAGAATGATTGAGCAGAGGGGGAAGATAAATAGGAAAATTCAGAGACACTAAAAAGAAATAGATTCAGAGGGAGAGATAGAGGAGGGAGGATAGGAAAGTGAGAATGGGAGCAAGAAAGAGTCAAAACCAGGGGCAGCTAGGTGGCGCAGTGGATAAAGCACCAGCCCTTAATTCAGGAGGACCTGAGTTCAAATTTGACCTCAGACACTTGACACTTACTAGCTGTATGACACTGGGCAAGTCATTTAACCCTCATTTCCCTGAAAAAAAAATAGTTAGAACCAGAGTAAGAGAGACAGAAACAGAGAGACAGAGAGAGAAAAGGGAGGGAAAGTGAGAAAATGAGACTGGGGTCCAGAAAGAAAATCAGAGCCAGAGAGGGATAGAGAGGGACACAGAGAGAGTCAGTGAGAGAAATGATGGGAGGGTTGTGGGGGGAAGGAAGGAGAGAGAGGGTAGGGGGAAAAGGGGAAAAAAGGAAGAGGAGAGGGAGGAAGAGAAGGAAAAGAGGAGGAGCAGGAGAAGGAAAGAGGAAGGAGGAAGGAGGAGGACTATGACCATGCCCACAACCATGATCACAACCACAACTATAACCACAATCATGACAACAAGGACTACAACAACACACCATGAAATGGAAACTCCTTCTACCAAAGCTTATGTGTAAACATTCACAACTTAGAGACTTAGATGCCTAATTATAATGAAAGATTAAATGACTGCCCTAGGGTTACAGAAACAGCATTTATAAAAATTATTCAAGTCTTCCTGACTCCAAGTCTAAGTTTCTTTTTACTGTAATATACTATGTCTTCAGGAAAAAAAAAAACCACATACATTAATATATACATTATTACATGCATAAATGCAAGTATATATAAATATTAAAATACGTTAGGATTAAAAACTAAATACCCATTCCCATACACTGGAAACAATATTTGTGTACTGCCAAGATTCAGACATCTTTTTGTGTTTTTCTTATATTTCATAATTGTTGTTGTTGAACTACAAAAGTAGTTATCCCTCTCATTTTTTTTTCCCTTAGCAAAAACACACAAAAAAATAAGGTAGCATTATAACATACTACATAGTGGCATCATAGATCAACTGAACTATTTCTCTATTTCTTTCATTCTTGTGTGGATAATATGAGTCATGTTTTAGACAGGATACTTTCATTGGCATTTATTTTTAATAAACAGAAATCCAAATATGATACCAAAAAAAAAGGTAGATATCAAAAGTGTGTCCAATGTTTAGGAATTCCATTTGGTCCTAGATAGGATGTTTTGGTGCCTTCTCTTAAAGCTCTTTAACTTAAATTTTGTCAGCTATTTTGATCTTTGAGCCATTAATGGTAATTTTTTAAAAAATAGTGCATTTTAATGAAAGAAGACTAGTCCCACTTCCACCTATTCCCTTAGTATTATTCAAGTTAAACTGACCCATTTCTTAAGAGGTCATGTTGACAGATACTGTAAAAATAGATACCTTGTTAGATAATAGGCAAAAACTTTTTTTTCTCTGCGTTCTCCCTTATTTGATCTGTTGTGTCATCCTTTGAGATTCAAGAACATATATTGATTTACAATTACATATCACATAATTCAGTAGAAAGAGTATTGGATTTGGAATCAAAGGATAGAGATTTGAATTCCACCTATCAATTACTACCTATGTGAATTTGGGAGAGATCCAACTTTTCTCAATCATAGTTTCCTTATCTATAAAATGAGGCTGTTGGCCTAGGTCCCTTTTAGATCTAAATCTATCACATTATTCAAAGGGACCTCAGAGTGGAAATAATAGATCTGACCACTAGGTTATCTCTTTTTTTTTCTTTCTTTCTTTCTTTTTTTTTTTTAGTGAGGCAATTGGGATTAAGTGACTTGCCCAGGGTCACACAGCTGGTAAGTGTTAAGTGTCTGAGTCCGAATTTGAACTCAGGTCCTCCTGACTCCAGGGCCGGTGCTCTATCCACTGCACCACCAAGCTGCCCCGTCTAGGCTATCTCTTAAAATTACTTTGCAATGTACTTTAAAAAATGGAGCTTTTAATAAGATGTTAAAGGTAACTTTATAGACATTCTTACTTATCTATAATTAACATAAATCAAGAGATATTTCATGCTAAACATGACACAGAATTTATGAATTAGAAGTGGCCTCTGAGACCATCTACTCCAACCCCTATCTGAGGAAAATTCATTTATAATATATCTTAAAGAGGTCATTTTGATTTTCTTTAAGGACCTCTAGATATATATGGGAGAGAATTTTAAGGTTCTGCACATCCCAATCCAATTCAGCAATAATGTTTAAGAACCTAACTATTTTGTGCCAAATTTACTCAATCCAGATTCAATAACAACAAAAATTGTTCCCTATCATCAGTTATTATTCTTGAATCTGGAGAGGAAGAGTACAATGAACAACTTCCCCTAAAAATTGGTATTCTTCATTATTGCTACTTTGAATTTCTTAAATTAGAGATTATCATTGACTCTATGAAATGTGGCATAAGGAAGAAAGTGTGGTACCTTGGAAATAGAGAAACCCGGTTCTATTTTCTGCATTTCATCTACCATTTCTTCATTTTGAGGACCTTGGAAATGAATATCTTCTCTATTAGTCAGTTTACCCATCTCCAAATTAGAAGGTCTTTATGTAGAATGAAGTAAGAATGAATAAAACTATGTATGCATGACTATATAAAAGTATATCCCAATTATTTGAAAGCATTCAGAACATTTCTATCAGTCAAAAAGAAATAATTCAAAGTTCCTTTGACACAAATTTACCCTGTGAGAATCTTAATGAAGGAAAATGGTTCATATTTTTCTGAAAGAATGTATAACATTTACCTGTTATGTGTGATTTGCAATCTTGGCACAGTTTAACAAACTTCAAACTTTAGTCCAAATTATGGAATAAATTCATATGACTAATAAAATGCTTGCAACTAAACTTTTCATATAGAATTGTCACAGTGGTTATTATGCAAAGTAAATCAGGGAATAACATTTTATCTATTTTAATGATTTGGAGATGATTACTTTAAAGCAAGGAGGTGAGCCTGACCTGGTTGGCACAAGGGAAATGGGAAGGAGGGGCTGCTGAGAGACTAGAGCCAGGAGCTGGGAATTAGGACAGATGCTCTTTTTGTCTGAGCTGCCACAAACCTTGCCAGTGCTTGTGAGTCTCTCACAAATCATGCAAATTTCAGGGTCTTTATGATGCCACCTTTCATTCATGTGGACAGTGTGAGGGGGAACACATACACATACACGTACACACACATACACACAGACACAGAAGAGAGATTTGGCAAGGTCTCTGTGCCTACCAAGTCAAGTGAAAAGAGTGTAAAGATACTCTCACACCACTGGGCATGATGATATAATGGGAGAGGGCAGCTTTAATTTCTACTGCCAATTAAGCAGAATGAGGGAAATATATGGCCTAAGGTCTGTTCCATTTTAGAAACTTCCATTTTCTCTTACTGTGCATTTGTCTGCCTGATTATTCCTTACCAATCTCCATATCTTTAATTTCTAAAATATTTATAGACTTATATAGTCTATATAGAATTATATAGTCATTGAGTTGGAAGGCTAAAATATAGGATAATAGGTTGAGATCAGAATGCAATCTTAGAAATCATGTAAGGGGTCCAACCCTTTCTTTTATTTTTCCCTATTTTATTCATTCATTCATTCATTTATTTTCTTATTCACTTATTCTCTCATTCATTTATTTCTCTATTATTACATTTGTTTATTTAGTCATCCATTTCTTTACTCATTCATTCATCTATTCATTCACTCATTTATTCATTCATTTATTTCTTTGTTCATTCAATGATTTATTTGTTTCTTTACTCATTTATTTATTCAGAATTTTCCTCTAGTTATATGTATAAACTAATTTTCACATTGATTTTTAAAATTTTGTGTTCCAAATTCTCTTCCTCCCTCCCTCCCCACCCCCCTTAAAAATACAAGCAATATAACCTAAGTTATATATGTGCAGTCATGCAGACCATTTCCACATTAGTCAGGCTGTCAAATAAAACAGACAAAAATCTTTAGAAAGAGGAACTAACAAAAAACATTATACTTCAGCCTGTATTCAGATACCATCAGTTCTTTCTCTATAAATGGATTGCATTTTTCTTAAATCCTTCTGATAGCATCCAACTCATCATTTCTTACATCAAAATAGTGTTCCATCCTAATTGCATCCCCAAATTTTTTCAGCCACCCCCCTATTGATTGGCATCACCTCAATTTTTTTTTGTTTTTGTGGTGAGGCAATTGGGGTTAAGTGACTTGCCCAGGGTCACACAGCTAGTAAGTGTCAAGTGTCTGAAGCCAGATTTGAGCTCAGGTCCTCCTGAATCCAGGGCCAGGGCTCTACCTACTGTGCCACCTAGCTGCCCCTTCACCCCAATTTTGAATCCAAATTTTCATCACTTTTAGGATACCGACCTAGTAGTGGTAATGCTAGATCCAAGAGCATGCATGCTAATCCCTTCTTTTTACAGGAAAGAAAACTATGGCTCAGAGAAATAAACTAATTTGCCAGATTACATAGGTGCTAAGTATCAGAAAGAGGATTTGAAAATAGAGCCTTTAATATTCAAACCACAACTTTTCCTGTTATAACTTTGGGATTATGTATTCTTTTCATTTAATGTAAAATTGCCTCTTGTATTATTCTTGGAATGTTACTTTTAGTCTCTAAACATCTCAAGTGATGACTAGCATATCATTTATTGAACTATTTTTTTTTCCTTCTGGAATAGTTGTTCTTAAATTGAAGCAAAAATGTGCCTCCTGTAACTATCATTCCTTAGTTCTACTTCTACTCTCTGCATCATGGGATAGGATTATCAAATATTTTATGATAGTTATTAGTATTCCTGTTGATAATCTATCATCCAGAGCAAATCATTCCAGTTTCTACAATTCCTGAACTCTAGCCTTCTGGGTTTCCCTCTTTTGGACATATACTGACCATTCAACCATATATTACCTTAAACTGTTAAGATAATTGACACAGAGCATCCATTTATCTCTGTCACCATCATATCAAAACTTATGAAAGATTTTTTATTTATTTTATTTATTTATGTGGCATCTCCTTAATTACTTTGTATTTTAAATATTAGTTGAACATAGATAATAAAAGTCAATTAGCTATTATTTTATTGGAGGGGAAACTGAGTCATAGAGAGTGTAAGTAGCTCTTGAACATAGCCACATTGAGCTCCTAGAAAATTCTAGGAATATGACTTTGACCTCTTACCCCCTAAAGTTCTTGTTAATGTTAGTGGAATAAAACAAAACAGAATTAGTCTTTGTGACTTCAGATTTGAAGTCTTTAAAGCTTGTTCATCTTACAATGTTACTGTTCTCCTGGTTCTGTTCACTTTGCTCTGCACTAGTCTATATTACCTAGAATTGTTTGAAATATTCTCTTCTATACTGTCTTATAGCATAAGTGTGTGTATGTACATATGTATACACACATATTATTCAGAAGGCATTCCTTAGATTTCAGTTCTTTTATTTTACCTTTATACTTTTTCCTTTTAATAGGATCAAAAATTGTTTTAATTTCAACTATTCTCTCCCAGGAATTAATTTCCTTTGTAATGTTTCCCTCATCCCTTCCCACTTTTTCCTTGTGGTGTTTTATATATTTCTACATCAAACTCTTTGTATGTGTGTGTTCACCCTTTCTTTGTTCTTTTCGGATAAGGAGTTTCATCTAATGCTTACTCCTCCCCTACATTCTTTCCTTGATTATTTTATAATCCTGTACTCCCTAATCCCAATAAAGAGAAATGGCAAGATCCATACTCTTCTTCCTCTTTTCTATAGTACTGTTATTTCTCCCTTTCAACCTCCCTCTTCTTTTCACTCTGACTGAAACCAAATGAAACCTGATTCCTCTGCTTTTTTTATTTAACTCCCTGAATAGACTTGGAAAGGACATGTGTTATTTCCACCTATTGGAATGTTAACGTGATGCAATGTCTTTTAATTTTTCTTATAAATTCACCATTTTAGATTTCTCTTAATTCCTGTGATTGTATTTTAAAGCTCTTCTTTAACTCTGGATTTTTTTTTTAGCAGAAATTTTTCCATGTCCTGTATTCCACTAAAGGTGCCCCCATACACTTATTTTTTAATAGAATTTTATTTTCCAAAATATATGTAAAAACAAAATCTTAACATCATTTTTTTTTAAAACTTTGTGTTCCAACTTCTCTTCCCCCCCTCCATTCACACCTTCCACCCACAAGAACTCAAGTAATTCAAAATAAGTTATACATGAGTAGTCATGGAAAAATTCCCATATTAGCTAGTTGTGAGAGAAAACAATCAAAAAACCCAAAACTTCAGATTAAGGAATTGTCAAAGAGGAAATGAAAAAAAAATTAAATGTGTTTCCATCTGTTTTCAGATACTATCAGTTCTTTCTCTGCAGATGTGCTGCAATATTCATAAGTCTTTCAGGGTTATATTGGATCATTGCCTTGCTGAAAATAACCACATGCTTCCCAGCAGATCATCCCCCACTATTGCTGTTATTTTGTATACAGTACTTTTCACTCTGCTTCAGTTCATGTAGGTCTTTCCAGGTTTTTCTGATAATATCCTGTTCATCATAATCTGTATATATTACCTTAAGCTTGACAGAGAATTTTCTTCATAAAAGTCCAGCAAAGTAGGTACCATATATTTTGACATTATAATCAATCATAAAAAATATTTCCTTCCATCCCACTCCCTTCCCATGACATTTACTCTATCTTCTTTTTACCTATTCCTCCTCAGAGGTGTTTTACTTCTGATTATCCTCTCCCTCTCTCTGCACTCCCTTTTTTAAGCCTTCCATCCTTATCCTCTTCCCCTCCTATTTTCCTGCAGGGTTAAATAGATTGCTCCTCCCAATTGGGAATGAAAGCTATTCCCTCCTTAATCCTCCCTATGAGATCAAGCAATTCAATATGTCATACTGGTGCAGTAATGCAGAACATCTTCATCTTCCGTGAAAGTGTTTTGGTTTTTACTGCTCTCTCCCCCAATCTGCCCTTTCCTCCTTCCCTTCTTCCCCCCTCCCCTTTTCTCCCTCCCCTCCCTCAGGGCAAAAAATATATTAATATACCTACTTGAGTATGTATGTTAGTCCTTCTTTGAGCCAATTCTGATGATATTAAGGTTCACTTACTCCCCAACTCCTTCCCCCTCTCCTACTCTCCTCCATAAACATTTTTCTTGTTTCCTTCATGTGAACTACCTCTCCCCAGACAATCTCTACCCTTGTCCCTCCCCCAGTTTATTCCTCCTACTTCTCAACCCTATTTTAATGGTCATCATGGATTAGTTAGGTGGCACAGTGGACAAAGCACTAACTTTGGACCCAGGAGGCCCCAAGCCCAAATCCAGCCCCAGACATAAGACACCCTACCCTGTCTGCCCTACAAAGAACAAAATATAAATGCTTTACAGATATCATCCTTTCATATTCAGTTCAGCCCTGTCTTCTGTGAATTTCTTACTGAGATAATACTTATTATTTCAAAATATTATCTTCCCATGTAGGAATGTAAATGGTTTGATCTTTTAATATTTCTCATAAAGTCTTTTTCCTGTTTATCTTTTTATACTTCTCCAGGGTCTTGTATTTGAAAGTCAAATTTTCTATTCAGTTCAGGTCTTTTCATTACAAATGCTTGAAAGACCTCTTTCTCATTGAAAGCCCATTTTTGCCTCTGAAAAATTATACTCAGTTTTGCTGGGTACATGATTTTTGGCTGAAGTCCCAGTTCCGTTGCCCTCTGGAATATCATATTCCATGCCCTTCGGTCCTTTAATGTAGAAGCTGCTAGATCTTGCTTTATCCTTATTGGAGCTCCACAGTATTTGAATTCCTTTTTGCTAACTACTTGCAGTATTTTCTCCTTCACCTGGGAGTTCTGGAATTTGGCTATAATATTCCTGGAGGTTATCCTTTTGGGGTCTCTTTCAGGAGGTGATCAGTGGATTCTTTCAATTTCTATTTTAGCTTCTGCTTCTAGAATATCAGGGCAATTTTCCCTCACAATCCCTTAGAGGTTGGTGTCTAAGCTTTTGTTTTGGTCATGGTTTTCAGGTAGTCCAATGATTTTCAAATGATCTCTCCTAGATTTATTTTCTAAGTCATCTGTTTTTCCAAGGAGATATTTCACATTGCCCTCTATTTTTTTTTCATTCAATTGGATTTGTTTTACTGTGTCTTGTTTTCTCATAAGGTCACTAGCTTCCATTTCTTCAATCCCAATTCTTAGGCAGTTATTTTCATCAGACAGTTTTTTTTTAATCTACTTTTCCATTTGGCTTTTTAAACTTTTGACTTTTTTCTCATGACTCTCCTGCATCACTCTCATTTCCCTTTCCATTCTTTCCTCATTTTCTCTACATCTTTTTTCTATTTCTCCTACTTTCTCTTCAAAGTCCCTTTTGAGAGCTTTCATGGCCTGAGACCAGTTCATATTTTTCTTGGAACCTTTGGATGTTGGAGCTTTGATCCTGTTATTATCTTCTTCTTCTGAGGTTGTGTTGTGGTCTATTTTACCTCCAAAGAAGTTTTTGATGGTCTTCTGCTTTCTCTGCCTACTCATCCTGGCTCACTATTTCTTGGCTTTTAACTCCTTATTAAAGTGTGGTGCTGCTTCAAGGACACACTGTTCAAGCGGCCTGGGGGATGGTTGGGCTTCTTCTCAGCCTGACTGGCCTGGCTTTCATTTGATTTTAAACTCTCTGCTGGGGGGTTGTGGGGGTGGGGTGGGGCTGCTTCTTGGCTCCACCCCTGTTCTCAGCTTCAGAGGGTCCCAGGTGTTTTGGGTTGTGGGGGGGCAGGTTTTAATCTCACCTGGCCTGTTCTCAGGTCCAGAGATAACTTCAGGCCTACTTACTAAGGAACCAACCAGCAAAGCTTTCTGTGGTGTGGTTCTCAACTTCCAATGAGACTGCTCCCCTGTTTGCCTCCCCCACCTGGGTCTCGTGCCACTCAGGATTTCTTCGTAGTTCCCAGCTGGGGTAGGACAGTTGAATTCTTCCCCCCAGTCCACTGGTACCTGTGCACTTACCCCCCGCCAGTGCTGCAGCCGATGTAGAGGCACTGGTGCAAATTCCTCTGGTGGGTGTCTGGTGTGTCAGCCCAATTGCGGGGTTAGGCTTTATTCATGGCCTAGCACAGCCCCCTGAAATCTATCTATAGCTGGAGAAATCTCTCAGCCCAAATTTTTGTGTGTTTTTCTGCCCCAAGGGCTCTTTTATTGCTATTTTTGGAGTGATTGTATCAGGAGCCCTGTGGGTTTAATGTCTTTCCTCTGCCATCTTGGCTGTACACCCCCACCGCCCCCATACAATTATACTCAGTTTTGAATGGTGGATTAGTCTTTGTCCTGAGTCTGCATCTTTTTTTCTTCTTTCATGCTACTGTATTCCAAAATCTGTTCTCATTTATAGTAGAAACTGCCAGGTCTTGTTTGATGCTCTGTTTACTTAAAATTTGAACTGGTTATTTTTGGATGCCTAGAATAATATTTCTGTGATATGGGAACTCCGAATATGGGCCAAAGTATACATTGGACTTTTAGTGTTTCCTTCATTAGATGATCAATGGATTTGGTCTGCCTTCACTTTGTTCTTCAGACGTGAAAAGTTTTTATTTGTGATTTCTTGAAATAGTGTTGAAAGATATTTTTTGTTTGTTTTTGTTTGGTTGGCTGGTTTTGTTTTGTTCTGTTTTCAAATTATTATTTATAGAGAGACTGGTGGTTCTTAAATTCTCTCTTCTTTATCTGTTATTGGGGTAAATCTTGTTGGTTCAGTTTTTTTTTTTTTTTGGTGAGGCAATTGGAGTTAAGTGACTTGCCCAGCGTCACACAGCTAGGAAGGGTCAAGTGGCTGAAGCTGTATTTGAACTCAGGTCCTCCTGAATCCAGGGCTGGTGCTCTATCCAGTGTGCCACCTAGTTGCCCCACATTCAGGGTAATTGATAAAAATGATTTCTTATATTTTCATCATTTTTTAGCCTTTTCATGTTGTTCTAATATTTTTAGTATCTCATAAAGTTGTTTATTTGTTTTATTTACTCTAGTTTTCAGGAAACACATTCTTTTTTTTTTTTTTTGGGTTGGGCAGTGGGGGTTAAGTGACTTGCCCAGGGTCACACAACTAGTAAGTGTCAAGTATCTGAGGCAAGATTTGAAGTCAGGTCCTCCTGAATCCAGGGCTGATGCTTTATCCACTGTGCCATCTAGCTGTCCCCAGGAAATGCATTCTTAAGTAAAGTTTGCCACTTTCCCTTCTTAGACCTTTATTTCCCTTCCAATTATCTCCTTCAGAGCTTATATATCTTTTTCTTTTGTAGGTATTTTGTAGGTATTTCAGTCCATGTAAAAAATGAATGTTTTCCCTCATTTTTTTGTTTAATCATAAAAGTGTGTTATTATTTTCTAGTTACATGCAGAGAGATCCTATGGTCAGGTTTTCATATATTTTTGAGGCTTAAAGTACTTTACTTAGGATCCTCTCTGGATAATCTGCACTGAGTGTTAGGTAACTGGAAGCATTTGGCCTCCTGGTCTATCTGAGTCTCTATACTGCTATGCTGTCCTGGTTGTTGTTACACTCCAAGACTTCCACGATTCCTACCCTGATGTGTTCTAAAAATCTTGGGGCTCTCATTAAGGGGTCTATCCTTTTATTTCCTCAAGATATCTATACTCATCTTTGACCTGTCTCTGCTCCCTCTGGAAGGCTTCAGACTTCTTTCACTATGCCTGCTCTGGCTTTAAGGGTGAATGATTATTACCTGTTGATTTCTGGTTGGTTTTTGTTTTTGTTTTCTGTTTTTGTTTATTTTTGCACAGTTCTGGGATGGAAGAAGTCATTGAATGTAGTTTCTTTGTTTTTTTGTTTGTTTGTTTGTTTTTTTAAGTGAGGCAATTGGGGTTAAGTGACTTGCCCAGGGTCACACAGCTAGTAAGTTTTAAGTGTCTGAGATCGGATTTGAACTCAGGTACTCCTGACTCTAGGGCCGGTGCTTTATCCACTGCACCACCTAGCCGCCCCGAATGTAGTTTCTTATTAGATTTTGTGATCATTCTTTGGTCTGGTGTGAATTTTTTGCTAAAGTGTGGACAAGGTTTGATTATCTGCCTCTCTCCACTCAGCCTTCTGAATATATGTCGATATATATCACGGTTTTGTACTAAAATAAGTTTTGGTCTTTTTTATGGTCCTTGTTAATTTACCACAAAAGATAGGGTATGAGTAGAAGAGATTTCTTTTTGACGTCATTTACCTTTATCTTTGCTAATTATGGTGATTGAAGAAAGCAAACAAGTTATTTTCACATCTAAATAATTATCTAATATTTCTTACAGGGATTTTGCAATATTTTATGGATTATTCTTGGGTATGTTTAGCTGAATCTCCACAGACTAAGAACTTGAAAAAATAAACATGTTCTGTCTTCCCTCTGCCACTAAATTGAAAGTTGGAGTAATCTACCACTATCGATCAATATATCCTTACTCCATTAATTGGCATACATCCTCCTGAAAACATTCTTTATGACATGTCACCAGAGCCATTTAACATCAGATTATTATTTATCAGTCTAAGTCATGCCCATTGAATGAACCATGACTTGAATTCTTTGGATATCATGATATTGCATGATTTTTAGCCATCTAGACTATCTAGAAAAAAATGAACCTAAAGGGAAAAAATACTGTGTGTGTATATATATATATACACACACACACACACACATACATACACGCATATACACACATGGGCATACATATACATGACTGTATACATACATATGTATGTAAGTATTATATATTCACATATATACAAACCCCACCTATATGCATATGTGCATACATATGTGTAATTTATATATCCAGGTATACATATATGGTGTGTGACATGCACTCATATATATACAAGTAATGCTAAATTAAATTGAGTCACTATTATCCTACAATAACCAAGAAAGTGAATGTTATCTTAGACTACATTAAGGGAGGAATAGTGACCAGCACTAGGGAAATGCTATTCATAGTGTCAGACTTTATCAGGAACATTGGATTTAGTTCTGGGGAAAACATTTTAGAGATAATTAAGAGTACCTGGGAGATTATTTCATATGTGAATCAGTTGGAAGTAATGAGGAAAGAAATAAATCTGGGATGCTTTATTTACATATTTGTAAAACTGTCATGTGGAAGAGGTATTAGATTTTAACTGCTTTGCCTCAGAAGACAGAACTATGAGCAAAGGGTAGTACTATCAGTAGGACAAATTTAGTCTTATTTAAGGAAAAATTTCTAACAATTAGAGCATCAGAGCTATCTTAAAGATTAGAGCTATCTCAAAGTGGAATGAATTTCCTTTGCTCTTTTCTCATCTGAGAACTTCAAGGAAAGACTGGAAAACCATTTGTTGTTTATGTAATAGAATTTTTGTTTGTCTGGGTCAATCATTTAGTCAATAAACATTTATTAAGTGCCTACTGTGGCCAGAGTCACAAAATGCTTCTCTTCCTTTTTCCCCACCAAAAGTTCAAGAATAGAACAGATACATGGAAAATTGTTAGTAAAATGCCCTTTGGATCTTCTCTTCTGTCTTCTCTTTAGAATACATATCTTGGGAAATCCACATAAAACACCCACTGGGGTATAATTAGAGTATCAACAGATTAATTAAAATCACTTACCAAAGCTCTCCCTCAGGACTGGATTTTCTCCCTTCCTCTATCCATTTCCCCATTTTACCTCCACAAATCCAATGTCCTAAGGCTGCTGAGAAGAGCATTGATGAGAATGTTGGGAAGTTGTTTAGGGCATCTGAAATTTAAAGGTGGCAGTAGGGGTGAAAGGTATAGTTCCTATTAAAAAACAAAAATAAATAGAAGAAAATGTTCACATGTATTTCTGATGAAATGATGACTATTTCCATAGGCAGATTAACACTGCTAACAAACTTCATTTATAGGGGTGAGCTCTCTTCTTTCACAATGATTCCCAGTGATAATATCCAAGAGAAAAATCATATTTGAGAAGGACCTTAAACAAAAATAATTTTCCATGTAATCCACTTTTTTTTTGTGGAGCAATGGGGGTTAAGTGACTTGCCCAGGGTCACACAGCTAGTAAGTGTCAAGTGTCTGAGGCTGGACTTGAACTCAGGTACTCCTGAATCCAAGGCTGGTGCTTTATCCACTGGGTCACCTAGCTTCCCCATGTAATCCACTTTGACAATTTTAGAATTTGTTAGTTGATATATTCTGGATTATTTAGACTTTACGTGCATTATTTACTTAGTAAAAATGTCTGTTAAGCTAACGAATAAGAAAATAAAGTATTGAAGGGAGAGACAAGAGCTTATTAATTCCCAGAAACATCCAGACTTTTTTATTTTTTACTGGATTATTAACTAATTATTACATACTTATTCTCAAAACTATTCTATTACGATTATATAAACAGTTCTTGACTTGGAAAGTGTTCAAAAAATCACTTGGAATTACTAAATACTTTATGCTCTTTGATACAAAGATCCTGTTGCTGAAGGCATACCCCAAGGAGAGCAAAGACCAAAAGTAAAGACCCGTAAATACCAAAATTTTCACAGCCACACATTTGTTATAGCAAATGAATGTGAACAGAGTGAGTACATGATACTTAGGAAATAGTTGAATAAACCATGGTACATGAACATAATGAATGATTACTTTGCCATCCAAAAGGAAGAATATAACAAATTTGGGGCAATATAAGAAGATTTGTATGAACTAAAGTAGAGTAAATAAAGCAAAACACATGGAGCAATATACACAATGACAAAAACATAAGTGAAAACAACATTTAAAGACATCAGAATTAAAATTAAATGCATGACCAATTTGGGCTCCAGATTAGCCAATAAAACCCATTTCCTTCATCTTTAAAGACAAGTGCAAAATATAGCATACATGGTCATCTGTGGTCATTAGGACAGTTTGCTTTGCTTATCTGTTTTTCTTTGTTAAAATAGAGACTTCTATAGGTGTGAGGGGCAGAGTGAAGATATCACAATTACAGAAAAAAATTTCAAAATCACTTAAACATTTTTAAAAGAGAAAGTATTTAAACTTGAAAGTTGCTAGTTAAATATTATTGACAGTTTTATCTCTCCTATTTAGCAAATAAAACAAAAGCAGGCCATCATGTAAGAGAGACTTGAGAGGATAATCCATCTTCTCTATTGCTTTGCTTTTTGAGAAGGAGATTGAAAGGTAGACAATTTGTACTTTTGCCCATTTCTTGTACTTTCTTGCCTACATTTCAATTTCAGTCTTCAACAGCAACTTCTGGGAAAATCAGTGCTAACTTACTTTAAACTGTTGTTGTGGCATGCACTTGCAAGCTACCCTTTGGACCAGACAGTGAGTTGCTAATGCTGACTGTGATTCTTATGAAAAGTAAATGTTTCATTAATTGAAGGAAATATTATATATGCCACATTTTGGGGAATCACTCAGTCTGAGCCAGTGGCAAGGACAGTGAAAATGAGTGATAAATAGTGCTTTAGATAAACTGGAATTTTATAAATCATGGTGAATCCAGCCAAATATGGTGGGAAATAAAATTCAGAGAACTCAGAATTATGTTAGCTTGACACTTGGGCTGTATTTTTGAAGGAAATTTGAGCAGGTAAACAATTAGGTTTTGGAAGAAGAATTAAAAGCCTGAAAGAGTCATTCATTGATAAAGTTCTACATTATTAGGAAGAAAAGATCAGTGAGAAAACTTACAGAAACTAAACTCCCCATCACACCTTTTATCTGTGTAACATATAGCCATGTTTATAGATTATTTTTATGAAAGATACTTTAATATATGTGAGATTTGGGGACTACTATCTGACTTACACATAAAGCCTACTTATTTATGAAACATTTTTAGTGTGAATATACCCAAAGAACATTGTCTCTTGACAAATACTTTTGAAGAAAAAAAAGTACATAATGGAATAATCTTGTTTTGCTAGGTGTATTTCCTCCTGAAAAGAAAATAGATTACTGTATTTTAATGTATATCTTAGATTATTTCACTGGATGATACTGTAGCTTTCTCCGACAACATCCTTTAAATCAAATTTTAACTATTTACAGCTTTTTCTCACTTGAAATCTCAGTAACAAGTCTTTTGTGGGGGTAGGAGAGAGGGGTTATGGCATAAAAGCTATTTTAAAATGAACATTTTATTTATGCTGTTTTTATTGAACCTAGGAAAGGTTGGAAGTGTTGAAAACTATTCAGGACCTTATGCCATCTGCCCTTATTTCATATGTTCCCTCATATGAGTTGGAACAAAGGAGTGGGCTGGATGGAATTAAAGAATGTATATAAAAAAAGAGAGTAGTGATCAAACGCTACTGATAAGGGAAGCCAGTGTGCTCCTGGGTGATGTGTGTATTCAACTCCAGGCTGACTCCTCTTATGCTAATACAGCCAATTTCCTCTTTTATTTCATTTCTGGAGCCTGAATCTGTGATCTCTGATAAGGTTCCCAAGGATACCGCCTTCACTCACAAATGGGTAGGTAGAGGGGGGAGTGGGTGATGGAGATGTGTAACTCCTAGAGAGCACTAGTGGATGAATAATTTAATGCTCCACCCGGAGATTTGAGGCAAAACAGAGAGATAAGAGACACCACAGGGTCTTCTCTGTTTATTCAGAGCTTCATCTTCCAATGACAGCTGACCTCCAAGGTCAAGGGCATGATGGGAAATGGAACCAACAGTGGGAAAAGGTACTGCATCCCAGAAGGAAGTAATGATTTACTTTGTGTCAAATGAAAAATTGATCTTTTTTTGTCTTTAAGTACTTTTTTCAACCATAGAAAAAACTATGATGAAGAAACTTTACATAAGGCACATGGTGTTTGTTTTCATGAAATAGATACTTTGCCAGAATTTCCATTTTCAGAACTTTCCTCAGTCATTCCAATATTATAATTATTTTATGAGAAATTATAAACTGCATATGATACATCAATACAACCACCTGGACATCCTTTGAAACTATATTTAAATAAATATATTACAGTACATGAAATATCATAACAACTCTTTGGCTACTCCTTCTAAGCATCAATCAAGATTCATTTTCCATTCATTCCTATTATATGGTATTACTTATGATATGCTCTTTTCTTCAGCTTCTGTACATTTTCACTTTGTGTTATTCAATGCAGGTCTTTTCATATTTCTTTATCTTTCAATCTTTTTTTTTATCTTAATGACCTTCCAGTACTTCATTACATTAATGTCTCACACATTATTAGGCCCCACTGTTGAGTATTTAGGTTTCTTCAAGATTTTTTGCAATTTCAATCAATACTATAATTCAGAAAATTAGGATAGTCACAATCACACTAATGTGCCAATAGTGGATGTGGTTCATTACACAAATGGACCAACATCAAAGACCTGGGTTGGTTGATGGAAACATAGACCTATTCAATTTCCCCTTGGTAAATAAATGTTTTCTTAGTGTTAGACTGCATCCATTTGTAGAAGTGTCAAAGCCCTTTAATGGTATAAATATATATGCTACCTAGGTATATTATACACTTTTTTGCCTGAGGCTTCTGACTTTTAATCATCAAATTGCCCTGGTTCCTTTTATGGCACAATACAACTCGACATATATTTATACAAAGCATATCAGTGTGATTTTATTCATTCCCTGCTAAAATTCTTGAGTCTAGTAATTCTTTGCAGTTCAGAAAAATCCATAGTCAATAGTCTCAGTTAGAGTCATGTTGTTAGTTTTAGGATCTTACAAATTCTAACAGTAAGACATGATCCTAGAACTGTTCTGTTCCCTATTATCAAAACCTTCTGCTCAGTCTGTCTTATTTGTTTCAATATTATACAAGCATGACCTCTATAGAGAGAGAGCCAATGTCAAATGTTTCTCAGGGCTGGTTTACATTTCCCTCATAGTCTTAAACTGCTGTTTCTGCTTTCCTCTGTTTGAATGTTGCCCATGTTTTCATTCCTGAGCAATCATACCTTTTATCTTTTTTAGATAAACATGAAAACATACTAAGGTCACTGCCCGGTGAGAGGTAAGATGTGCGTGACTGCCACCCAGGCTTACCAAGTCTGGTCTTTTCTTTGTCTTCCACATTTTTTTTACCTTGACAAACACTCATCCAAGGTTTCAGTGAAGTGAAGACAAGTTATAAGCATGATTCACAAGCCTGCCACATGGAGTGCCCGTACAGGTTGTCCTACAAAAGGGGCCATTAGGTTGGCGCCAGCCTGCTCAGAGCTTTTGCATGCACTTTGCCCATATTTCCTTTAAATTTTTTGTCAATGTTATTATTTTCTAATTTGACTGAAACCAATGGGAGGCATATTTTGTTACTTCCTAGGTGCATTTTGTGCATTTTTTTTCTACAGAGATTTAAAGGACAAACCCATCCATTGATCTTGGCCTGGCCTTTCTGGTTGGTCACAAAAGGAAAGTATTTTCCCTCAATGGGGAGAGAGAGTTAAAACTAGAATGACAAGTTCATAATTAAAACGGGCATCTGGGGGCTGCTCTTAATGGGAGCAGTCTTGCTAGAACATGAAATGTTTTAATATAGTAGTCTGGAAACCCATTATCAGCTTGCTTTAACCTTCTGAAGCTGATCTGATTTGCTTCATAGAGTTAGGAACTTAATAGGTGCTTAATAAATGCATGTTGATTGACTGACAGAGTTTTTAAAGTACCTAAAGGTTAATATTTGTCAGCAGTAAGAAATAGATTCAGAAGTATAAATAATATCCTAAAAATTCACTGTTTCCAGATAATATAATTATCTCACAGTGGTATGGAGAATTTTTTAAAAAATATTTGTACAATAAAGGGATGTTCCTTTCTCCAGAGGGATGTCTCTGCTTTCTCCAAAGTTTTCATTGTTGCTCTATCCAGGGCCTCTTTATTTGAATATTTATTAAACCTAAATAAAACAATGGAGGTATCTAATCACACATCAAATACTGACCTTAAAGTGCTGTTGAAATATATTATTATTAGTACACATGAATCTGTATTTGATCCTCCACACCACCTTTGTAGAACCTATACTATTAAATACATGCTCATTTAAGTAAGCTAATAAATGTTAAAAATAAATGCTATTAAAACTAAAAATATCATTAAATAATAATAGATATCCAAACCTACTCAGGACTTTTAAAAGGCTTTATAGTTCACATGCATGATACTTAGAAAGCTCATTTTCACATTCCCTAATGAAATTATACCCGTGAAAAGGACACTAAATTTGTAGACTGGTCGAAATATTATCCTAAGTCATCATGTAATCCCCTTATTTTATACTTGAGAGAATTGAAAAGGAAAGAGAGAAAAAGGAGGAAAGGGAGGAGGAAGAAGAAGAGAAGAACAAGAATAAGAGGAGGAAGACTAAGAGAAAAAGGAGGAGGAGGAGGAGGAGGGAGGAGGAGAAATAATACTTATATCTCTGTGGTAGGCCTACTTACCTCAAATCATGTTTCACCTTCATACAGTCAAAATTAAAAACACAATTATCCCAGAATTAAAAAAGGAAGTTGCCCAGTTAACAAGTCTATAAGCACTTATTTAATACTTAAAGTCAGGTTTCCTAGTTTCTTTGACCTTATTCAAAGGTAACAGCACTTTACAAATACTTATAATAGCATTTCACATGGTCCATACCTTATAAATAGTCCTATTCTTACATAAAGCCCTGACACCTATTTTTTTTTCAGTAAGACATTGAATCCCAAACAGGATGGAATTTACCTAAGGTCACACAGCTAGTTAATGACATAGATAGAACTAACAAAGTGATTTCCTGTGCCCCAGCGTCCTTTGTAATACCCCATACTGCCTTTCTTTTAATCTGCTTTAAATATATCAACAAAATCTGCTTTATCACATCTCACCTGGGCTACTGCAACAGCCTGCTGATTCATCTTCCTGAACTACTGCCTCTGTCCTCTTCTATCCATCCCAACTGCCTAACTGTCCGATATGGACAAAGCACAGATCTTACTATGATTCTTCCTTTCTGAAGACACTTTAGTGATTGCCTGTTGCATCAAGGATGAAATGGAAACTCCCCTATTTGGTATTTAAAGAACTTTAAAATCTGACTCCAACCTATCTCTCCAGTCTGTTTTTACATTACTATCTGACATAGCCATACTTCCCTATTTGCTGTTCCCTACACTTGATATTCAATCTCTCACCACAGTGCTTTTGCAAAGGCTATCCTCCATGCCTGGAATGTTGTGCCTTCTCACCTCTTTTTCCCTTTAAGTCTCAGATTAAGTGCTATCTCCTCCACAGGATCTTTCCTGACCCTTCTAGTCACTATCACTCTCACCACCAAAATTACTTTGCATTTTCTTTACTTATATATTTGTCTTTCTTCTCTGTGTCTTTTATTTTCCCCAGGATAGTACAAATAGTTGCATGGCCAGAACTACTATGTCTCCAAGGATGATTATTGACCCAGACACAATGCATTCCTAGTAAATGCTCATTGATATTAATCAAATTGAATTGATTTGAATCTGAGTGCAACTTTTCAAATAAATCCGGTGACAGAGGATTAAATATCACTACTACCTTGTTTTCATTTGTGATTATATTTATATAAAGTATAATCATCATTATTATAGAATTTCTCTTTGGTTTTGTTAGAGAACATAATTGTTTTAGAGTTGAAAGGGATTTGGGAGATCCTTTGAGTTGATCCTTTGGGTTAGAGTAACAGGGCTTGAGTCAGAAAGACTTCTCTTCCTGAGTTCAAATCTGACTTCAGACTCTTACTAGCTGTGTGACGCTGGTCAAATCACAACTCTGCCTCATACTGTCAATGTAGACATAGAAGCCCTTAGGAATAAAATGACTTATTAAAGATCCACAATGGTCAGAGGGAAGATTCCAACCCAAGTTAAATTTATTTCTCCAAATCCCTTTCTCCTGTAGGGCATTTATTGTATCTGCCAGTCTATAAGATCATAGCTAGAAGGGCCTTAGAGCTCATTTAGCCCAACTCCGTATTTTACAGATGAGGAAAATGAGGCCTGTGGAGGATAAATAACGGGCCCAAGTTCATATCATAAGTAGCAAAGCTGTGATTTGAACTTATGTCCTTTTAGTCCAAACACAGTGCTCTCTCTATTGCACCATTTTGTTGTTGTTGTTATTCAATTGTGTCAAACTCTTCATGACCCCATCTGGGGTTTTTTGGTAAAGATACTGAAGTGGTTTATGATTTCCCTCTCCAGTTTATTTTGCAAATGAGGAAACTGAGTCAAACAGGGTTAGGTGACCTGACCATAGTTGCATAATAAGAATCTGAGGCCAGATTTGAACTCAGGAAGAAGAGTCTTCCTGATTCCAGGTCAGGCACTCTATCCATCTGGCCACCTCACTGCCCTATTGTACCATACATACTACCTGGTTATGAGCTACTCCGCATTGATAGAAGAATTTTATTTACCCAATATGACCAATTAGTTTTATTCTTTAAAGCTTGGATTCTGACTCTATTGCAATTTTGAAAGATTTTCAAATGCATATTATATTCAAAAGAGGTTACCTACATTTTAGCTTAAGGAATTGTATTCTAATTTCTCCCTGCTGTAGAGAACAAGAATTTTTCCCCTCAATAACTTTAAGGGGCAGGAAAGTTCTATGTGGGTCCCCTTTCTCCTTTTGCTGTAGGGAAAGGAGAAATGTTTATTGCCATTTAGAAATGGCTATAAAACTAAGTTCAATCCATTTGCCATGGAGCACATCTTCCCTTCTCAGGTCCTCAGTTTCCTCCCTTACAAATGAGGGGATTGGGCTAGATGGTCTACAAGGTCCTTCCCAGCCCTAATTCTATGATCATTCAATTTTTGAAATGGTACTTTTAAGGTATACCAAGCTTTGAAAACTTTCAAATCCTCCCCTTGTAGAAAGTACAAAAAATATTCAGATTCACTCACTTTAATTTTCCTTAATCTCCCAAGGTCCACTTAAAACAAGGACACAAAAATCGCTTTGCATGTTCATACTCCTCCTATTGCTATATTGTTTCATTTGGTTCATTATAATAATTATAATCATATTTAGTGTTTATGAACCTTTCTAAGATGAATCAAAAACCATAAATTATAAACCTCATTTAAGCCCTACAACTACTTTGTTTACAAGGTCCTATGATTATATCCATTTTTAAAATGAGGAAACTGAGGCTGACAGGTTAAAAGTGACTTAATTAGTTTCACACAGCTAGTAAGTATTCAATGCCAGATTCAATCTTGAGTCCTCATAACTCTAGGTTCAGCATTCTAGCCACTTTGCTACCCAATTTCCCATCCATCCTTCCACCTTCACCCAGGTGGCAAGAAAAGAATATATCCAACTAATATTTTTTCACAACTAAACACAGGTGTGTTTCAGCCAATTACACTAAAAAATGTTAATTAAAAATCTTTCATTCTAAGAAACTCAAAATTGGGTAAGCCTACTTTTACCTTGCTTGAACTCTTACTCAGACAGACATTTTTATTTTATTTTGTTTTAAATAACTGTACTTTAATTTTGTATAATTTGGTTTCACTTTTGTTTACACTGCCTCTGAATATACAAATGTAAATTTTTATTTGGAACCTGGAAATATTCATTACAAACTTGGGAGTATACTGCAATGTGCTAGAGATATGTGGTAGGCATGAGGAAGGGGAAAAGAGAAGGGAGGTGGGGAGGAAAAGAATGGGGAAAGAGAGAAGGGGGAGGGAGGAAATGGTGATGAAGAAAAGGGGAGGAAAGAGATGATGGAGGGAGGGGAGAGACAGAGAAAAAGGAGTGAGGGGAGGTAGAGAAAGAGTGAAAGGAGAGAGAAATTGGGAGGATATGGAAGAGATAGAGCAATGGAAAGAAGGGGAAGGAGAGAGGAAGGAGTGATAGTAGAAAGGGAGAGATGGAGGAGGGATGGGAGGAAGGGAGATAGAGAAAAAAATGGGGAGAGATGAGAGGGATGGTGAGAGAAAGAAAAAGAGGGAGAAGGAAGGAGGAAATATGGGCAAGAGGAGAGAGGGCTAGAGAGAATTAGTTCCAGCCTCCATGACTGTTGCTTAAATCTCAAGAGTTCTAGTAAGGACTCCCATCATATTTGGCAGTTATTTCATGGAATTCTGGCAGTTTAAACATTACTAATATTCACTGTTACTAGACTGCAATTCAAACAAGTTAAGCAAAGTAGAATAAATCAGTAAACAGCTTTTGGTATGTCATTCCACTTAATGAGTGTGTAAAAATTCCACTTCTAAATTTTGAACATGGCTATATTTAGGATATTTTGGCATCAATACAACATGGCCTCATAGCACCATTTTCAAAATATGTGGTTTTATTTTGATTACTGGGCACATTGTTAGATTTTCAAATAACATTTTAAAATCATATGTGAAAAATCCTAATAATTTTAAATTAATATAACTGTATGGCTGATAACTTTGACTTTTTAATGAGCTTATTTTGTTATGTTTCCTGTTTTCCAGAAGATCTGGAATGTGTTTGTTTTGGAAAGAAATATAATTTTAGAAGAATAGTTGGAAAATTATTGTCTTATTTTATGGAAGACAAAATGTTCTGGCTAGGATATGATTTTAGAGTTGCAAGGAAAGGATAAGAAACCAGCAAGCTTGTATTAATCACCAGCACAGTTCTAGGCACTGAGGGGAAACAAAAAATTAATTTTAATTGTCCTCAAGAAGCTTACATTCTATCAGGGGGACAATATGCCTATGTATAAGTACACATATTTGCGTGTGCACATGTGTATGTGTTTGTACACACACATATAGCATATATACACATAGAAAGAGACATATGTGCTTAGACATATAGATACACATACTTTAAAAAAAAATAATGTACAACCCATGACAACATATATATAAGGAAATACAGAAATACATACCTAAATAAAAACACATACACACACAAGGAGATTTCAATGGGAAGGCATTAGTAGATGGGGAGTGCAGGAAGGATCTCAAATAAGAACTATGTTTTTTAGATGATTTTGAAGAAAGCTCTAAGATATTTTTTAAACATTTTAAAGGGAGAGGAAGGAATATAGTCTTCTCTTTTTACAAGTGAGGAAACTGAGACAGAGAGAGGTTAAATAACTTTCAGTAAATAACCCAGTTAGTAAATAGCACAGGTATTCCCAGGTCTTTTTATTCTAAATATAGTACCTTTTCTTTCTTTTTTTTTTTTTAACCATACTATACTGGTCAAGTGTTTTAGCATTTATGTGATACAGTGAATAGAGTATTAGACTTTGAATCACGAAGACTTGAATTCAAATCCTGCTTTAGACACTTACTAGCAATTTGACCCTAGTCAAGACACCTTTGACCTAGGGGCAGCTAGGTGGCACAGTGTATAAAGCACTGGCCCTGGATTCAGTTGGACCTGAGTTCAAATGCGGCCTCACACACTTGGCACTTACCAGCTGTGTGACTGTGGGCAAGTCACTTAACCCTCATTGCCCTGCAAGGAAAATAAAAGACACCTTTAACCTTCATCAGCCTCAGTTTCCTCATCTGTAAAATGCTGGTTATCATAGTACCTACCTCATAAGGTTGCTGTGAGGATCAAATGAGATGCCATATGTAAAGCACTTTGTAAACCTTAAAGTATCTATCTATTTTTTATGGAATACCATAGTTTTATTTATCGTGTTACTACTACAGTACTTTGATATTATAGATAAATTGTCATTTAATATTTTAAATGGGGCAGCTAGGTGGCACAGTGGTTAGCATGGTGGGCCTGCAATCAAAAAGACACCTCGGCTTGAGTTCAAAGCTGGCCTCAGACACTTTCTAGCTGTGTGACCCTGAGAAAGTCATTTAATTTTGTTTGCCTCAGTTCCTCATCAGTAAAATGAGTCAGAGTAGGAAACAGCAAAACACTTGAGTGTCTTTGCTAAGAATACCCCAAATGGGGTCAGAAAGATTCAGACAGGACTGAACAAGTTTAAATGGCCAATTGTAGAATCATCTCCACAAATTTTAATTGTTTAAAGTCTTTAAAAATGTATATAAAATAACAAACTTCAAAATTACAATTTATAATTTGGGGGGGAGAAAGGAAACTCTAAGTGAAAACCCATGTAACAAAAAATGTTTTATTGCCAATTTATATGAATGGAAGGATGTTTATTACTTTTCTCATCAGTGGAGGGCATCCTTGTATGGCCAAAGATACAGTTGTTGCTGGACATCCCTCCCACTCCCAGTTTTCAAAACTCCTATAGAAATTAGAAACAAAGGGAATTAACATGCAAAGCATGGCTTTATTGTTAAGGCTAAAACAAACAAAAGGAGTGTTTACCCAGAGCTCTTGTATCTAGGTTTTCTACAGGGCAATCCGACTTCATTTAGTATTACATCTTTCATGGGAAAGCCTTGCAAGTTAAACCAAATAATTAAACAACTAATAAAGAGGGTTATGAAAAGAAGAGCAGTGACCAAGGGAGATGAACAGAATTTTAAAATCAGATTGACAGAACCTTAGTCAAGATTTGCTTCAAAGAATAAATTTTGGGGCCAACACAAAATGACATCAAAGTAGCAACAGAAATCACAATAAGATAATGATATTGACCAATCTCACTCTTCCCCAGCCTCATAGTGGTGTGTGTCTTACACCAGTGCCTTACTGGGCTACTGTCAGATTTTGTATAACCAAATGGAATATTTTTTTTCACCAGTGTTTACAGGGGATGAGAAACAGCATTCTTACTTTTAGAGACAACAGGAATCCATAATAAATAAATTAAAATTAAAATCTTTTCCCATATACGCCAATATACCAAATCAATGGTAGAAGGATACATAGTTCATGGAGGACAATGTCTAATAGTTTAATTTGTTTTAGAATTATTTTTCCAGGTTGAAATTTAGCTGTAATGGTACAGGCATATTATCAGTGGGCAGCTAGGTGATGCAGTGGATAGAGCAGCCTGGAATCATGAAGATCTGAGTTCAAATCCAGTCTCAGGAACTTATTTGCTGTGGGACCATAAGCCATATCACTTAATCTTGTTTGCTTAAGTTCTTCATTTGTAAAATAAGCTGAAGAAAGAAATGACAAGCCACTCCAGTATCTTTGCCAAGAAAACCCCAAGTGGGGTCATGAAAAGTCAGACATGACTGAAAATGACTAAACAACAGAAAAAAATGTTATCTGTGAACTTCTTTCCCATAGAGTGAACTTCAAAGCTGAAAAGGGGGAAAAGGAGGCCAGGATAATAGGAGACAATAAGCAGATACAAGGAATAGGATCACATTTGCAAGTGATCAAAGTAACAACCTGCAGGAGACAAGGTGCTTTTATCCTTACATCAGCCCCTCTACCATTGTGATTATACATCAGTACTTAGTACTACTATAGGCACTCTGTCTTCCCTATCTGTGAGTTTTTATTTCATTTGGATTTTTTTTATTTGATCCTTTGGGAAGTATAATGGGGAGTCATTTTGTCATTTTATGGTTTGGTGCTATAAATATAATCAGTGATGTGGAGCAAGGGAAACTAATAAGTTTTATGGGTGGAAGAGTACAGTGCTTGGAATTTACCAAAGGCAGACACATTCTTAATGAGCCTTTGGCCTTGGTAGGGTGAGAATAAGGCAGAGTAAATTGGAGGATCTATCTAGTAATGAACTTTGTCTCTAGAATAATTCAGTTACTTGTTTATCAGTCGCCTGGCTAAACTGTTCAATGGATAGGGCAATAGGAGAGAGTGCTGACATATGAAAAGATGAAGACTGCTTAGATGCTGGCACTTATGTCTTCCTCTCCATGCTCTAATCTTCTGTCAAGTTACGAATCTGGGTATTTTGTTAATACTTCCCTACCTTAACATGAACTCACTCTATAAATATGGGGGGAAGAAGAAAAGAACTCTTTCCTCATTCTCAAATTTCTCTCTTTAATTTATTTTATTATCCTGAATATCGTTCCATCTGTCTAATTACTCATTCTCTCTTGGCTGTATCCTCTTCCTCCTTCTGACTCCTAAATGTGGGTTAACTAATCCTTAGAAATCTAATCTGATTTATGCTTTCTTTTGCATCTCCCTCTGAAAGTTAACCAACTTCCATGGCTTCACGAATCTTTTCCTTATATGTTATCCTTAAATCTCTATCTTTAGCCTTATGCTGTCTCCCAATATCTTGTCCTCAATCTACAGATAATTTTTTCTGCATTATCTTGTGCTTTTCACAGATATGGCTTTCTGTTCCATATGAATTGGTCTACTCAGTTCGTAGGAATCACAGTTTTCCTGCCTCTGTGCCTTTGCCCATCTCATTCCTCACAGTCACAATGCATTCTATTTTCATTTGTTTAGCTAGACCTACCTATTACTCAACACCCAACTCCTTTGTGTTATCTTCTTAGACTATATGAGCACATGATGACCTATTTTTTTCCTTTGAAATCATAGCAATCTTTGGAAATAATCACTAATTAAGGAAAAGAGCCAGCAACATCAACAGAGCCATTTTTTTTTCATCTTATATCCCTATTACCTAACCAAGTATCTTTCACTTATTGATGTGTATGTGTATATGCAATTGATATATTTGTTATTTGTCTGGATCTGTGATTTAATTGGTGTAGACAAAGCCCAGATAAAACCATTACCTCTAACTATGCTGAACTGCACAAATTTTATGACTTGGAGTCTTAGAGAATTGCTTGGGGGCACTGAGAGATTAGGTAAATTGTTCCAGGTAACATAACCAGGAGGAAGGAAGAGTTGGACTTCCTGCCTAAGAGTGTTTCTCTATTGACTAACTGTGCCACCATGGTTTTGCACATTATGGGTCAGTAAATTATGGTGGCTGAATAGAACACCAGAGTATTTCCAGACTTTACTGCCCTCCAGGAACTTGATCATTCAGCTACCTTGTCATTCCTCATAAAAATCCTTCATCTCCATGATGTATGTCTTTTTCTTGGTTATCCCCCAGGCCTAGACTGGTCTCCCTTTATATCTCTAGCTCCTGTTTTCTCTGCCTTCTTTCAAGACAATTCAGACCCTACCTTCTGCTGTGAGAGACCTTTATAAATCCCTTCGCTTCACACCCCATTATTCCTAATGCCTCCTCTCTAGTACTTTAACCAGTGTCTGGAATATAAATATTCAACTTACCCTGACAAGTAAAGCATAATGTAAACCTCAAAGAGTCAAGGTGGTATTACAGAAAGTAGGCTTGGGCCCAAATCACTCTTTGCTATCAATATAATTTTGGGAAAGTTATTTGATTATTCAAGACCTCGTTTTTTTCATCTGTAAAATGAAAGGGTTGTACTGGATTCCCTCTAACATCAATGCTAGCTATAAATCCATGATCCTAAGAAAATGCTATCACAAGCAACTGTTAGTATGAAAATTATTATGTATTAGGTTCTCACATTTCTTGTGTTGTCTTTTAACTGTTATTTGACTCCTATAGTAATAACTTAATTAAAAAATGAGATATTAATGGCTGGACAAGTTGTGGTATATGAATACAATGGAATACTATTGTGCTGTAAGAAATGATGAGCAGGAAGAGTTCAGAGAAACCTGGAGGGTCTTACGTGAGCTGATGATGAGTGAGATGAGCAAAACCAGAGGAACATTGTACACAGTATCATCAACATTGAGTGTTGACCTACTGTGATGGACTATATTCTTCTCACCAATGCAACGGTACAGAAGAGTTCAAGGGAACTCATGATAGAAGAGGATCTCCAAATCCAAGAAAAAAAAAAAAAAACTGTGGAGTATAGATGCTGATTGAACCATACTATTTCTTTTGTTTTGGGTGCTGTTGTTTTTTTCTCTATTTTGAGGTTTCGCATCACTGCTCTGATTCTTTCTCTTGTAACAGGATTAATGCAGAAATAGGATTAATGTTATTATGTGTATATATATATATATATATATATGTGTGTGTGTATATATATATGTATATGTATATAGATATATAGATATAACCTATATCAGATTACCTGCTGTCTAGGGGAGGGGGGAGCGAGGGGAGGGAGGGAGAAAAATCTGAAATTGTAAAGCTTGTATAAACAAAAGTTGAGAACTATCTTTACATGTAACGGAAAAAATAAAATACCTTATACATAAAAAAAAAATGAGATATTTGGCAAAAGCACTGGATGCTGTATCTGCTATATAGTAGGCACTATGTATAAATACTTAGGGTAGCTAGGTGGCACAGTGGATTAAGTGCTGGGCCTGGAGTTAGGAAGACCTGTGTTCTACTCCAACCTCAGACCCGTACTAGCTTTATACCAATGTCTGTTAGGTAGAGGAAATATCCAAACCAGTTGAATCATTCACTAGTCACTGAAAAGCACAAGTAATGTCAAATTAATCTCATCCTTAATTTTTTTTCAGATACGATTTTCTATCCAAAGACTGTCAATGTTATTTGTTTTATAACCTGTTTATACCATTGCTTTTGGCAAAACAACCGACAATTGCAACTCTTCTTGGAGTCTGTCGCACCTCTATTAGTTTACTGTGTATTTGCTGTGATTTAAAAATTAAACATCCCCTTTTTTAGTCTTTAAACTGAAAGGAGTTCCAGTTCAGTGCCATAAGAGCACAAAGAAAGGGCACAATTCTCATTGTCTCTAATAATAGTAATAAGTATATATTGAATACCTCCTGTGTTTAAGATAGCACACAAAAAATAATGAGAAACTAAAAAGATTCAGAAAGTTTACAATTCAGCACAAGGAATAAATATATAAAAAGATAAATCAGAAGAAGAGAAAGGCATAAGCATTGATATTTTTGTTGTTGAATCATTTCAGTTATTTCTGAATCTCTATGACCCTTTTTGGGGTTTTCTTGGCAAAGACATTAGAGTGGCTTTCCATTTCATTCTCTAGCTCATTTACAGATGAGGAAACTGAGGAAGCAGGGATAAATTACTTGCCCAGGGTCACACAATTAATAAATATCTAAAAATGGATTTGAACTCAAGAAGATTAGTCTTACTGATTCTCGGCACCAGCAGTTTCTCCACTGTACCACCTAGCTGCCCTGGATCTGGATTAGAAGGTCTTTAAGATTCCTTTTCATGCCAAATCTATGAGGGCAAATTGTCAATGGTGTCAATTATACAATAGATGATCTGAGGAAAGAGAGATTAGAGCAAGCCACAGAGGGAAATGTAATTTTAATTTTCAAAGAATAATTTATCAGAGTTTCATCTCCTCTAATTCACATACATGCAACCTCTCATACATGTATATACATACTCTCATTCCTACTTTCATGTATAGTTCATATGTGTCATTGGTTTGTGAGAGCAGGAATCAAGAATCAGGAATGAGAATAAGGGAGAAGGCATGGATGAGACCTGGGGCAGAAGGTGAGGATTAAGGGTGGGAAAGTCACTGGAAACATTAGAGAAAAGTGGGGGGATTTCAGTCTGGCTTAAATATATCTAAGAAGGTTTATTTCCCCTTTCCTTTATATAGAATCAGAAGAATTTGTCTTTTTCAAATCAAATTTTTGTTTTGTTGTTACAGAGTTGTCTTATTCATGTTGGCAGCAGTACCTGAATCTAAGGTCTTACCTTTGCCTTTTTACAATTGCTTATTGACCCATTCACATAAAATCAATTTTAATTCACTGCTGCCATTACTATCATGGTATGACCATACTTATTGATTGATGTCTAACTGCTGGTATCCCACCCAGGCACAGAATTCTGCATATACTAGCAACTTGTTGGGTGAATGAATAGAGAAATCAATTAATCAACAATCTTCAACTAAGTGCTTACTATTTGCCGATCATTGAGCTAGATTATGAGGATAGGACAACAAATAAAGAAGATTCAAGAAGAGGTGGTGTATAGAATAAATCTGTGAAAAGGCCAGCACAGTGAATGTTGTCAATTATCCAGGCACTGACTGGATTGGATTAGGAAGAAGAGGCTGGTGTGTGTTAGTGTATCTGGTAAAGGATTTTTTCCTAATTCAATATATGCAACAACCAGCAAAGAAGAAGGAATGCTCAATTTATGATTAAATAATGAAAGATCTAGTATTATATACCTAAAGACAGGAAGATCCTTCATGGTCACCTCACCAATTTCTTAGGCAAAATAGAGACATGGTAAAGGGGTAAGTGAGCAGACTACTATCAACATGAACATTTGCTTAGGATATGTTAAAATTTTAAAAAAATGAAATGAAATCAAACTTAAGCAGAATTTTTAAGGGAAAATGAGAAATACATAAGTTCCTCTGCTCCTTGATTTTATAATGAAACACAATTCAGATGTCATTTCTGCTACAGTGCACTTAAAATGAATGTTTCTGTTGCCTAGGAAGAAAAAATGAAGAACTTGAGAAGAAAGAGAAAAAGAGATGTAAGGTCATTTGTGTTTACAATAAGAAAAGAGAATAGACCTAATTGTTATGCACCTTCACAGTATTATCAAAACAACCTCTTTTATTTAACCTTTGGCATACCTTCCTACCTCTACCCCTTTGCTTATTTTTAGGAAGAACTAAAATGCTTTTTCAAAGGCTCTCCACTTATAGACATTTTTACTATCCTTCAAGGCTTAAAAAAAATGTCTTCTCCTCCTTGAATCTTGAATCCAATAGATAAACTTAGCAAATTTCCAGGGTACTCAATGCTTGCCTTGTACATTCTGGTACTACTGTGCTGTAATTATATTAAAGGGCCCTTATTAATTCTATGATCTTCTAGAGTTTATTTGTTTTTGATGTTTCAGTAGCTCTGATTCTCCATGACCCCTCTTGGGATTTTCTTGGCAAAGATATTAGAATAGTTTGCAACTTCCTTCTTCAGTTTATTTTCTAGATAAGAAAACTGAGAAAAACAAGGTTAAGTGGCTTACTCAGAGTCACACAGCTAGTAAGTGTCTAAGGCTAGAATTGAATTTAGGAAGAGGAGTCTTCCTAACCCCAGGGCCTGAAATTCTAATCACTGATCCACCAAACTATCCACAGTCTACTAGGGTGCTAAGATATAAACACAGACATAACTATAATTTGTATTTTATTCTAGTCACTTAAGAAAATGACAAAGGAAATTGTAATTGTAATTGTAAAAGAGTATGACACATGTCCAAACACCATCAGTTGCAAAGATGATGTCAGCACCACGGAAGCAGCTAGGGACCTGCTTCTGCGGAGGCTCCATGGCCTTTACTGCCTGATTACCTTCCTCCCTAAGACTAATGTGCAGCAAAGCCATGGCCAATGCTGTCTCAGGCTGCCTTTTGCAGACACTAAGCGTTCTGCTACCCCAGCCAACAGAAGAAAGTCCCAGCCACATGGTAAGTTGGACAACAGAGCATGAGGGCCCATATAAGTCCCAGACCTCATGATTCTCCTGTAAAGGACTTCTAAGTGTCTACCATGGGAATAACAACATCTTAGCAAAATATGCACAAGTATCACACATCTGTTAGAAAAGAACACTGAGAAGTATGGAGCAGGAAGCCATTATGGTTGAGGTGGCTTATGGATGACTTCAATGGAATAATAATAGTTATATCATAGGCATAAGAATAGGTAGCTAGGTGGCTAAGTAGATAGCACCAGACTTGGAGTCAGGAAGACTCAATTTCAAACCCAGCCTTAGACACTTCCTAGCTGTGTGAATTTTGGCAAGTCATTTAACCCTGTTTGCCTCACTTTCCTCAAATGTAGAATGAGCTGGAGAAGGAAATGACAAACCAATCTAGTAAATTTAATAAGGAAACTCCAAATGGGGTCAATGAAGAGTTGGGTAAAACTGAAAACAACTCAATGGCAATAACAAGGCAAAAGAATATCAGAACACATATCCTGAAATCCATAATTTACAAAAGTCCAGAAAAGATCAAAGTAAGGCAAAGCAAATGAGCAAAACCTGAGAAAAAGTCAAAACATGGCTTCAGATCCTAGAAACAAATACTAAAAAGTATGTGAAATAATCACATTGAAATAGAGAGCCTAATGCAAGGAGTCAAATTTGGCCTAACACATATGACTGAGACTTGTTCAGATGAGTGGTATGATTGAAAAGGTACAGATCTACTTAATATGAAAGAAATAGAAAATGAAAAAATGGGGAAGGGGAGAGGAATAGTGTATATATAGTATATGATATTTCCCTCTGAGGAAGTTCAGGAAAAAAAAAAGATGGAGGAGAGGGTGGAAGAAAAGTGAGAAAAGAATTAAAAAGGGGGGAGAAATATTATTTTCAGAGCATCTGGACAGAAAGAAGTTGAAAGGAAAAATAAACCAAAACAAACAACCAATGGTGTGCTCAGGAAACATCATACACATAATATTGAAACATGGCAGAGTAGTGTTGGAGGATTTCAGACATCTCCAGGAGCCTGCCTTCCAAAAGTGAATCTTCTAATAATTTCCTTGATTTTTTATGCGTGATTTCCTCTTTCAAAAGTGGGAATGACTCAACAAAGAGAGTTTTTATTCAGATTCTGGTATTAAGAGAGATGACCTGGTATTTGGGGATGGAAATGATAGAAACTTTAAAGAGAAGTCAACAATCCACCTTAGAATTTGTGAAAAAATACAGAAGAGTTCAGAAGAGTTTGGCATGGACCTTGATTTTTGGCGAGCATTTTTCAAAGTATTTAAATAATAGTAGAAAACAGGAATGGATGACTTGGTTGTGGTTGTGGAAATGCCAGAAACGCTAAAGAGAATTAACTCTCTACCTTAGAATTTGTGAAAATATTGGGAATAGTTTTACATGGACCTTCAATTTTAGGAGAGCAATTTTCAGAGTATTGAGATAAAGGTAGAAGACAAGAATTTCTTAAGCACTTAAAAAAAGAAATATTTCTTTTAAGCCTTAAAACATTTATAGAAATTAGATGCTACATTTAGAACCACAAAGAAAAAGTAGAGTTACCTTATGCAGATGTACATGGAATTCAAGCTAGATTAAAGCACTTATATTTATGAAAATTAGAGAAAATGAAGTATGAATTAAAAACTGTGGCAGGTTTTGTAAGAATAGGGTCAAGAAAATTAAAATTTTAAATGAAGGTGGAAAGCTAAGGATACCTTAAAAGTATTATTAATTTCTTCTTAAGCATATATTGGGGGAAATAGGAGGATTTGATCTCAGAGATGATGAGAAAATTATAATTGAGGACTAAGTGAAAACTTAATATCACAATTTTTTTCTTTTTTCCTTTCTTCCTCCTTCCCTCCAATTCTTTCTCCCTTCTTCCCCTTACCCCCAACAGTGTTGTTTCTGTTTTCTTTGCCAAGAAGAATGAGCTTTGGACTGGAAAGAACAGAACAAAAATTTCTTAAAAGGGAGTTGAAATTCAAGATAAAAAGGGAAAGAGTAAGAGATCACTAAACTACCCCCTGCTGAGATATCACCAAGCTTAAGTGAACTCTATCCTAGGAAACAGGAAGAAATTGCCAATGTTAGTATCAGACCACTCTGAAAAATGATGGGGAATGAGAAGGAGATGTAGTATTGCAAAAGAACACATTTTGGTGATTTCAAAAACAGAGAAGGGAAGGAAATCTTTGAAGAGTAGTCCACTGAGGTGGCTTCAATCCTTGGACATAATCTACAATGTATTTTACAAATGTGCAGAGTGAACATTTACAGAGAGAATTGGTGAATATAAAGAGGCAACAGGGATTCATCAAGAAAAGGTCTCACCAAACTAATGTTAAGTGTTTTTGATGGATTCATTAAACTGGTAGAATAGGGGTATTCTCTAGATAGAAGTTACATAGCTTTTAACAAAAGAGTTGATAAATTTTCTCATGTTATTCTCATAGATAAGATGGAGAGATATAAATAAGACAACAACGAGATATGTGGATTTGGAACTGGGGGAAACAACCAGACCCAATTAGTAGTCATTAATGCTTCTAATTCAAGTTAGAAGGAAGTCTCCAATAAAATTCGCTGTGCTTGGCACCATGTTGTTTAAAATTTTTATTGGTAATTTGGACAAAGGCATAGATTACATGCTTATTAATTCCAAAGATGACTAAAAAGTTAATAGGGATAGCTAACACACTGTATAACAGAATTAGAAGGTCCTTGAGTTCATGCTATATGAAGATGGGTTGAATAAACTTATCATGTTTAGGCTGAAGTAGAAAAAAATGAGGTGGACAAGATAGTTGCCTTCACCTTTAAAAGGATTTCATATGTAGAAAGGATTAGACATGTTCTTTTTGTTCCCTGAGAACAGAATCAGAAGTAATGAGTAGAAATAGAAAGAGGCAAATTTCAGCTAAGAAACAAAGCTATCCTAAAATGAAATGGACTACTTTGTCTGGTCATGTGATCACCTGCACTATAGGCTCATTGATAATTTGTCAAGTTTTGTTTTGTATTGTTTTGTTTTCCTGTAGGGCACCTTTGGTAAAGTACAAGTTGGACTTAAAGGCCTGTGACAAATTTTACAATTCTAAAATTTAGTTATTTATGAAGAATGTGACAATTAATTTGGTTGTTAAAGGATGAGTAGGGAGTCAACAAGTGAAAACCAGAAGGGAGGACATTGCAAAATAGGAATAATGTGATCAAAGGTATGGGAGCTGGAAATTTTGTGAAGCAGAGTGGAAACTAATTTGGTTGAACCATAGATTACATGCAAAAATTACTTGGTCACCAGTGAAAATGCACCCACATACAATAATGTGTATCAATCTAGAGGGCTCTTGATGATAATTTAGTTTTATTCTGTTTTGTTTTGATGGTAAAGATGTGTACCATATAAGAGCAATCATAATCAATGCTGCTAAAACTCATCAGTCACATTTTAAAGGAAATGCTTTTTATGATGAACATTTCTTTCACAAGCATCCAATTCTCTGATGGGGCAGTTATGTGGCACAGTGGATAGAGCACTGGCCCTGGGTTCAAGAGGAGTTTAATTCAAATTTCACCTCAGACACTTACTGGTTGTGTGACCCTGAGGAAGTCACTTAACCCCAACTGTGTTAAACATTCAGGGGTATCTCCAGTCATCTTGATAATATATCTTGCCATTGGACCCAGATGGCTCTGGAGGAGAGAGTGAATCTGCTGACTTTGCACAGCCCTCCCTCACCTCAATCCAATTCACTGCAATTCATGAGATCATGCTGATAATGATTCTCTTCAAGAATGAAGGACAGGGGCAGCTAGGTGGTGCAGTGGATAGAGCATTGGCCCTGGAGTCAGGAGTACCTGAGTTCAAATTCGGCCTCAGACACTTAACACTTACTAGCTGTGTGACCCTGGGCAAGTCACTTGGCCCCAATTGGCTCACTAATAAAAAAGAATGAAGGACAAACAGCAAAAATTCTCTGAGACAGTCTGATATATCTGCATTTCATATTAAACATTTTAAATGAAAATGTGTGCAAAAATGGATACCACAATTTTAAAAAATTAATTCAAAAAGAAAACATCTCAACTCACAGATCTTTTCTTTGGGAAGTTGGTTTTCAACATCATATTTTGTTTCCCATATTCATATCAGTTCTCATGCTAGTCAACATTCAAAACCTCTTAATTTGGTTCCAATTTTTTTCTTTTTTTTAATAAGGAAATGTAAGTCATAGATTTGGAATAGGCAACATCAGAGGAAATAGATGAAACAAATGGTCTGAGATAAAACAATTAAAGGATATTAAATTAATTAAAGATGAAAGAAAATTAAAATAAAAGGAATAAAGAAAAACAATATGTCAGAAAAATAACTTGGTAGTGAGTCATGATACCCCTTAAGGGAAATGAGTGGGTGGTTCAGTGACAGATAAACTTGACTTTGCCAAATTTCAGATGAATTTTCAAACTTTTCCAAAGAAGCTGAAAATCTTATGTTGAAATGTAGGCTTACTTTTTATGGACTTTCATAGCCATCATATTTATATCAACGAGGTATGGTATTTATTTATTTTTGTTTATTCTTCACATTTCTGAGAAAGATGAATAGTTTTACATCTCCTTTTTTCTTTGGGGCAATGAAGGTTAAGTGACTTGCCCAGGGTCACACAGTGTCAAGTGTCTGAGACCAAATTTGAACTCAGGTCCTCCTCAATCCAGGGCCGGTGCTTTATCCACTGCACAAGCTATCTGCCCCATACATCTAGTTTTCAAAAGAAATTCTGAAGATGAATAGTGGTAAACATCATTACTCTAAAAAAAAAAAGTCAAAGGTAGAGCAAGTAGTTAGGGCAGCTAGGTGGCACAACAGATAGATAGACAGGCTTGGAGTCAGGAAGACCTAGGTTCAAATGCAGCTTGAGACATTTACTGGACATGTGAGCCTGAGCAAGTCATTTAACCCTATTTACCTCCATTTCTGATTTGTTAAATGAGCTGGAGAAGAAAATGGCTAATCATTCCAGTATCTTTTCTAAGAAAACTCCAAAAGGGGTCTCAAAGAGTTGGACAGGACTGAAATTAGTGAAGAAAAATAGCAGAGCAGGTGGAAGAATTCACAACAGCACAAGTCTAATCTCTTTGACAACTAACCTATCACTAAGAGCTGTAGCTTTCTCCTTGATAAGCATCATTGAAAAATGAAGTCTTTCACTTCAGCCCTGAAGAAAGTAATTCACTTCTGGGCCTTGAATCATAGAATAATAGATTGAAAGCTGGAAGTGACCTTAGACTCCATATGGTCCAACTCTCTCATTATATAGATGAGGAAACTGAGGGCCAGGGAAGTTAAATTACTTTCCCCCACCCAGTGACATAGGAAGTAAAAGAAGGATTTGAACCCTCATAGGAAGAGAGAATCCTTTTTCTGCTAAGTAATGCTGCCTCCTTTCAGCTCAACTTTGCATGACTTCGGCATGAGAGTTAGATGAAGGATTTAAAGTATTAAGAAATGGACAACTCATGGTAATCATAAACCCTTCTAGTGTCTGGCTAATGCCAGGTAGCCTCATATAGCTCTCTACAGATTCAACTTGCTTGATGGCCACTTTGATGCTGCATGGGTAACTTTCCTCTATGGCCTCTCTCTAGTAACTCCTTACACATTTTCTCCAGTGAAATGTCAGGCCTTAGAAGTTAGGGATTCTCTTTTTCATTGTCTTTCTATTCCCAGGACACAGGCACAGTGCCTGAAACATGGAAAATGCTTAATAAATGCTCTCTCATTCTATCTATTTATCTATCTATCTATCTATCTATCTATCTATCTATCTATCTATCTATCTATCTATTGCAATGGTGATCACTGTCTTCTATTGATGAATAGGCATTGTACCCCCCAAAAGGTGACTAAAATAGAGTCATACATATGAGGACCAAAGGATGTTGGAATATAGCCATTTCTTGTTCTGTTTGCTTTCATTGATAAACTGTTCCCTACTTGGAACTTCAGCTCCTGTCATTACTGCCTCTGGCAAAACGACTGCTGTATACTGACTTCTGTAGTGCTTGAGCTCCCAGTATCAAGTACAAGCTGTTCTTCTTCGAAGGTTTGTTGTGGTCCTATTAGAGAATGCATATGTAAATGATGGCTACCCATCAGGTTCTGTAGGGAAAGCTAATTCTAATAACTCCAACATTATTAACTCAGAAAATTGTTTGACCCTTTGTACCTAGTATGCATTTTCTGCCCACATCCTGAACAAGGATCCATTTCAATGGAGGGTGTTATTGATAATTACCATCATAGACTAGAAATATAATTAAGGTGAGGTAAACAAGACAGTTGACATAGGGAGGATGAGTGAGGATGAGGCACAGCTTAGTGATTCCAGATGAAAAGGCTCCTAATGGAGAAATCAATTTTACTCATAAAATCATTAAGTAACAAGCCAGACTTTCCCATTCACTCCCTACTGCCTGATTCTTTATGTGCATTCAAAGATTCCCCATACTCTACCTCCTTCTGTATGCTTGCTGCTGCACAATGCACCTCTTCACAGGTATGGTATCAGAATGACCATCATTGGTGTCATCTTCTCTAGGCACTAGAAACCGCTGTCATTTCAATAGTTGTGGATTTATAGAGGCAGCTAGCTGATACAGTCAAGAGAGCTGAAAATGGACTCAGGAAGACCTGAATTCAAATCTGGCCTCAGCCGCAACTTATTTAACATCTTTCTTACTCTGTTTCCTCACCTATAAAATGAGGATAATAATAGCACCGATCTCACAGAGTTGCTATGAGGATAAAATAAAATATGGATAAAGTACTTTGCAGATCTTGATAAGCTATATAACTGTTAGCAAATATCATATGGCACTCTAGAGTTTATACATGCTTGTCTTTACAGCAACTCTTTAATACAAAAAGGGTAGATATATTTCTTCAATATTTCAAGGATCTGTAATACTGGAGTAAATATTTTCTACCCAATCCAATGCAGATTATATTCCCAGCATAATTTAGTAAATTGTATTCAGTAGTTACTATGGACAAAAAGTTTATTGCCTTTTAATCAACTGGCTCATAAGCCTCTAGGAATATTGGCCCTTGAACAACAGAAAAATGACCCATCACTGGGTTCATAGTAAATGTATTTCAGAAATCATAGATTTTATAGCTAAAAAGGACATTAAAAGTAATCAAGGTTAATATTGTACTTCTAAAGTTAAGAAAAGTAAGGCAGGGGCAGCTAGGTGGCACAGTGGATAGATCACCGGCCCTGGAGTCAGGAGGGCCTGAGTTCAAATCCGGCCTCAGAAACTTAACAAGAGTCACTTAACCCCAATTGCCTCACTAAAAAAAGAAAAACAAAGAAAAGTAAGGCCTTGGGGGATAAATATTGGCTACTTGGTTATGAAAAGAACATTAAACTAGGGGGCAGGAAAACTCAGTTTACCATTAGCTCTATCATTAATGTTGTGCGACGTTGGACAACTCAAATTTATTTCCTCAAGGCATACTTGGTCCTATGCATAAAGGAAAAAGCTAGGGAAAGTGGAGAGGTGCAGCAAACATTCACCAGCTACCAAATCTCCATAACTGACCTACAATGAACAACCCTATCAGTCTACAAAGCCTGAAAGTCCCATCATTAGAATACATCTTTGGGGTTAGACACCAGTGATGGGAACGTTTCCTTCAGAAAACTATTGGTATAATTAATGTACAATAACTGATTACATAGGGTATGAGGTTACAAGAAAAAAAAATGATGGTGAAGATTAGGGAGACCATCATTAGAGTTAGTTTTTTGGCTTGGACATCATGGCAAAGATACAGAGACTGATCTATGGGATGAGATAAGGATAAATAAACTGCAATGGGAAAGAGATGGTGAGGATGGGAAAGGAATGGGGATGGAAGGTAAATAAATGAATGGATGGGGGAGGGAAAGCATGAGTCAGCATCTATGGTACCAATCAGAAAAACCTCTTTGATAAAGAGAACTTCACCGGGATGCATGGGTTTTGAGCAGCTAAACAGGAGATTAGTCTTTCTAGTCTAAGCAATATCAATTTCCATAACTTTTACATAATGCCAAATCCATTCTACTCTTATTCATATCATGGAGCATAAGCTTAATCATAAAGCCCCCAGGTATAATTTTGGTTTGGACTGTATAGGCCTGACCTATCTTAAATGAAAGCCCACAGTGGCATATTAAATAAAAGATAATATACTCCATAAACCATATCCAAAACAAATATTACAAAGATACATACACAAATAAGTGTAGTGAAGTTAGGTCATTTGACGTACTGGAAATAGCACAGGACTACAAGCCCTAGCATCCTGATCTTCAAATCCTACCTCAGACACTGTTTTAAAAAAATAAAAATAAAAAAGTGAATCTATACATTTGTTCCTTCAGCTTTTATTTGTGGAGATGAAGGACTTTGGGGGTAGAACATTGTATGTGTTCTCACCCTGTTGATGTATTAGTTTTGCTAAACTCCTTTTTTATACTTTGAAATAAGGGATGCATCACTGGGTAGGGTAGGTAGAGGGAGGTATTAAAAATGACATAAGGTAGAAATGAAAGATACTACTAATGATAAAAACTATAGAAAAATGTATATAGTATCTAGGAATAAATTACCAGTATGGCACAAATGATTTGTTTTCAAATAAAATTTTGTAATGAATATAACTCTCAACTTAGATTTAAAAATTTGACCAAATTTTGATTGGTCCTGAAAGGAAAAAATGAAATCACCACTCTTGTCATCAAAAAGGAGATGAGAACAGTCCCCCAAACTGCAAGATCAGATTAGCTTTAGCTTCTCAGAAGTAGATGGAAATGTTCACAAAACAGTGGAAACATTCAGTCATGATTCTACTACCCACTCTTATTTCCCAGCCTGATGTATTATATGTCTCCCTAACAGTGTCACCTCCTTGTCTCCAGCTTACTAGGACCAGTGGGTTGTCTTAATATCATCTATGGCATCTTTCCTTGTCCAGTTTTGTTGATCAGGGCTGGGGAAACCTATCACTTCCCTTCCTTCTATCTTCTCAAGATTCCTGTAGCATCATTTTGTCCCATGCTTTGCCATGCTGAACTTAAGGGAGAGGGCATGCAGGTTGGAAAAGCCCATTATGGTAGAAAATGGAACTAATGCACTGAAACTTCCATTCAGTTGTGTGTGTTTTAAGTGAATCCTCACCAATGGGGTGATAGTGCACACACTGCCCTTGACCTTTTGATATCCTATCTGCAATCCAGAAGGGTGGGGTGAGGTAGAGCTATCCTTAGCATACTATAAAAGAGAATTATCCTATTGTACTTGACATTTCCTCTCCTATACTCAAATCCTAGTTGTCCCAAAGTGACAGTAGTGAATTTAAAGTATGTGATTTAGCCAGCTAAATTCCTTCAAGGAAGGAAGGAAGGAAGGAAAGAGGTATAGTGAAGGAATAGAGAAAGAGAAGAAAGAAGTGAGGGAAGGAAAAGGGAGGAAGGAATAAAAAGGGTTAGAAGGTAGTAGTGAAGGATGGCTGAAGCAAGGAAAGAAGGAACAGAAGAAGGAAGGGAGAAAGGGAGGCAAGAAGAAAGGAAGGGAGGGAGAGAAACATAGAAAAAAGTTTTTAAAAAGGAAGAAAAAGAAAAAGAGAAACATGAGTCAAAATTAATAAGGGTAAGAGAAAGCAGGTCCATTTTTTCCATAACTACTCCAAGAAGAATTCCAGACAAAGTAACAAGAAAATAGAAGGACTAACTACAGCAGGTAGTCTTTCCAGCCCCAAATCATAAATTCAACCTTTAGACAAATGAAAAGGGCAGAAACTGTAAAATAAGGGTCACCAGGATGAGGTACTCAGTGCCCCAAGCTATATAATTGGCCAGCAGTATAGGAGTATCAGAACTCATCTCCCTACTGAAAGTTTATCATGGATTGGCCCATTAGCCCAGGCCAGAACTGTAAGTGATTTCCAGAGGATCTAGAAAAGTGAAATTAATTCTCATGGGCTCAGCTAGAAGTAAGGGGATGACCAGAGCATATTAGAGGAAGAATGATTAAATTAAATTTTAAAACAAGATATATGTATTATGATTCAGGGATGCCTAAGAAACAAATCTATGGGAATTGAATAACATGAAAAACACCTAGAGGCAACAACAACAACAGCAACACCACCACATTGCCCATAAGATCAATTAGAATTCCACGAATAAATGATGCAAGACTTAAAATTAGAATTAAAATAACAGATATTATAAAGGTCATAAGACTGAGAAAGAATTGTGAAAGAAATGAGTTATTGAGGAGAAACTTGGAAAAATAATTAGCAGCTTAATATAAGAGATTAAAAAAATTAACCAAGTAACAAAATACTTGATAATTAAAATAGACCATGTAGAAGTTAATGATTGTGCAATTATAAGAAATATAAAACAAAAATAGAAGATTGTTTACAAACAGAAAGAAATATAAGTTATCATAGCAAAAACAACTACCTAGAAAAGAGATCAAGGAGGAATACTTTCAACATCATTGTACTATCTAAAAGGCATGATCACTCCAAAAAAAGAAGCCTAAATATTCAATAAACCAGAAATCATCCCAAGGTATTAGAACAACAGGGGAAATTGAAAATAGAATCCACTAGTAACCTATTGAAAGAAACGTCAAAATAAAATTTCCTGAGAATACAGAAGCAGAAATCCAGTTTCTAGATCAAAGAAAAAAGTCATGCAATCACTCAGAAAAATATTTCTGGGACCAATGAGCTACAATTAGGATAACATAAAATTTAGTAAATACCACTCTAAAGGAGCAGAAATCATGGAATAACAACAACAACAACAACAACAAAACCAATGATGATGACAATAATCTACTTGCTATATTCTATGCATTGTACTAAGTGCTTTACAAATATTATACCACAACAACCCTGGGAGGGAAATGATATTTATTGTCATTTTACAGATGAAGAAACTGAGGCTAGCGCAAGTGAGATAACTTGCCCAGTGTCATATTGCTAATGTATGTCTGAGGCCAGGTTTGAACTTGAGTCTTCCTCACTCCAAGTGTGGCACTTTATGCAATGGACCACCTACCTGCCTAAAAGCTAAATAATATAGCATTAAAACTAAGAACAAATTATCTAGCAAAATTCTTGGAGAAAGGCCTGGGAGTGACTGATTCAAAATATATATATTTATATATATATATATATATATATATTTAAATTACACATACATATACACATATATATACACACATATATACATACATATACATATATATAGATATATAGATGCAATAGATGTGCAATATGAGTAAGAAACAAAAAAGAGCTCTTACCATTGAGAGCTTCTGTGTCAACAAGAAAGGGGTAAACACAAGCACAGATAAGGACAATACTCTCAAATTGTCTACACGTGAAGCCTCAAGAGGGAAGATGAATTGGTCTCAAGACCAACAAGCCTTCTTGGAAGAGCTCAAAAAGGATTTTCAAAATCAATTTAGAGAGGTAGAAGAAAAAATAGGGAAAGAGCTCAAAAAGGATTTTTATGATCTCTTTGGGAAAAAGACCTAAAAGTGGTATTGCTGGGTCAAAGGGTATGCACAGCTTTATAGCCCTTTGGGCATAATTCCAAATTGCTCTCCAGAATGGTTGGATCAGTTCACAGCTCCCCCCAAAAATGCATTAATGTTCCAATTTTTCCACAGCTTCTCCAACATTTATTATTTTCCTTTTTTGTCATATTAGCCAATTTGATAGGTGGCAGGTGGTACCTCAGAGTGGTTTTAATTTACATCTCTCTAATCAATAGTGATTTAGAGCATTTTTTCATATTGCAATAGATAGCTTTGATTTCGTCATCAGAAAACTGCCTGTTCATATACTTTGACCATTTCTAAATTGGGGAATGACTTAGATTCTTGTAAATTTGATTTAGTTCCCTATATATTTTAGAAATGAGACCTTTATCAGAAGTACTGGCCATAAAAATTGTTTCCCAGCTTTCTGCCTCCCTTGTAATTTCGCATGCATTGCTTCTATTTGTACAAAAACATTTTAATTGAAAGTAATCAATATCATCCATTTTGCATTTAATAATATTCTCTATCTCTTGTTTCATCATAAACTTCTACCATTTCCAAAGATATGAAAGGTAGACTATTACCTCTTCTAATTTTTTACGTCTAAATCATGTACCCATTTTGACCTTACTTTAGAATAAGGTGTCAGATGTTGGTCTATGCCTAATTTCTGCCATACTATCTTCCAGTTTTCTCAGCAGTTTTTGTCAAATACTGAATTCCTATCCCAGAAGCTGTGGTATTTGGGTTAATCAAACAGTACTTGACTAAAGTAATTTACTACTGTGTCTCCTGAGCCTAGCCTATTTCATTGGTCCTCCACTCTATTTCTTAGCCAGTACCAGATAGTTTTGATGACTGATGCTTTATAGTAGAGCTCCAGATTTGGTACATCTAAACCACATTCCTGTGCATATTTTTTTCATTATTTTTGTTATTATTTTTCCTTGTTTTATAAAATAATTTTTAGGTAGTCTGATTGGTATGGCACCGAATAAGGACATTGATTTATGTAGAATTGTCACTTTTATTATATTAGTTCTGCCTATCCATGAGCAGTTGATATTTTTCCAGTTATTTAGATATTATTTTATTTGTGTTAAAAGTGTTTTGTAATTATGTTCATAGAATTCCTGGGTTTGTCTTGGCACATAGACTCCAAAATATTTCATATTGTCTACCATTACTTTACATGAAATTTTTCTTTCTATCTCTTGCTGCTGGACTTTCTTGATCATATATAGAAATGCTGATGATTTACGTGGATTTATTTTATATCCTGCTACTTTGCTAAAGTTAATTGTTTCAAGTAATTTTTGAGTTGATTCTCTAGGATTCTCAAAATATACCCTCATATCATCTGCAAAGAGTGATAGTTTTGTTTCCTCCTTGCCTATTATAATTCCTTTAATTCCTTTTTCTTCTCTGATTGCTAAAGCTAATATTTCTAGTACAATATTAAATAATAGAGGTGATAATGGACATCCCTGTTTCACCCCTGATCTTATTGGGAAGGCCTCTAATTTATCTCCATTACATATAATGCTTGCTGATGGTTTTAGGTAGATACTGCTTATTATTTTAAGGAAAGCTCCACCTATTAGGAATGGGTGCTGTATTTTGTCAAAAGTTTTCTCTGCCTTTTTGAGGTAATCATGTGATTTTGTTTAGTTTTCTTATTGATGTGGTTTATGATGTTAATAGTTTTCCCAATGTTGAACCAGCCCTGCATTCCTGGTATAAATCTCCCCTGGCCATAGTATATTATCCTGGTGATCACTTGCTGTAATTTCCTTGCTAACATCTTATTTAAGATTTTTGTGTCAATATTCATGAGTGAGATTGGTCTATAATTTTCTTTCTCTGTTTTGGCTCTGCCTGTTTTTGGTAGCAACACCATATTTGTGTCATAAAAGGAATTTAGTAGAAGTCCTTCTTCACTTATTTTTCCAAATAATTTGTATAATATTTGGATTAATTGTTCTTTAAATGTTTGGTACAATTCCCTTGTAAACCCATCTGGTCCTGGAGATTTTTTCTTTGGGAGTTCATTAATGGCTTGTTCAATTTCTTTTTCTAATATGGACTTATTTAAGGATTTTATTTCCTCTTTAGTTAACCAGGGCAGTTTGTATTTTTGTAAATATTTATCCATTTCATTTAGATTGTCAAATTTTTTGGAATACAGTTGGGCAAAATCTTTCCTAATTATTGCTTTAATTTCCACTTCATTGGTGATAAGATCATCCCTTTCATTTTTGATACTAGTAATTTGGTTTTCTCCTTTCTTTTTTCTAATCAAATTAACCAGTATCTATTTTATTGTTTTTTTTTTCATAAAACCAGCTCTTAGTTTTATTGATTAATTCTATAGTTTTCTTGCTTTCAATTTTATTAATTTCTCCTTTAATTTTCAGGATTTCTAATTTAGTATGTAATTCGGGATTTCTAATTTGTTCTTTTTCTAGCTTTTTATGTTGCATACCCAATTGATTGATCTCCTCTTTTGCTTTTTTATTCACGTAAACAGTTAGAGCTATAAAATTTCCCTTAAACACTACTTTGGCTGCATCCCATGGATTTTGGTATGTTTTCTCATTATTCTCATTCTCTTGGATAAACTTAATGATTGTATCTATCATTTGTTGTTTGAACCACTCATTCTTTAGAATGAAATTATTTAGTTTCCAATTGATTTTCAGTCTACCTTTCCATGGCTCTTTATTACATGTATTTTTTATTGCATCATGATCTGAGAAGGATGCATTTACTATTTCTGCCTTTCTACATTTAACTATGATGTTTTTGTGCCCTAATACATGGTCAATTTTTGAAAATGTGCCATGTACTGAGGAAAAATTGGTATATTCCTTTCTATCTCCATTCAGTTTTCTCCAGACATCTATCATCTCTAACTTTTCTAGTAGTCTATTCACCTCTTTAATTTCTTTCTTATTTATTTTGTGGCTAGACTTATCTAATTCTGAGAGGGGAAGATTCAGATTCCCACTTGTATAGTATTACATTTTATTTCCTCTTGTAACTCATTTAACTTCTCCTCTAACAATTTGAATGCTATACCACTTGGCGCATACATCTTTAATATTGATATTACTTCATTATCTATACTACCTTTTAGCAAGATGTAGTTTCCTTCCTTATCTCTTTTAATTAGATCTATTGTTGCCTTTTCTTTGTTTGAGATAAGGATTGCTACCCCTGCTTTTTTTACTTTAACTGAAGCCTAATATATTTTGCTCCAACCTTTTACCTTTATGCTGTGTGTATCTCTCTGCTTCAAATGTGTTTCTTGTAAATAGCATTTTGTAGGATTCTGGTTTTTAATCCACTTTGCAATTCACTTCTGTTTTATAGCAGAGTTCATCCCATTCACATTCACAGTTATAATTATTAACTGTTTATTTCCCTCCTTCTTTTTTCCCCTTTGTACTCTTTTTCCCCTTCTTTCTCCCTATTCCACTGGACCAGTGTTTTGCGTCTGACTACTGCCTCCCTCAATCTGCCCTCCCTTTGCTCAGCTGCCCTTCTTTTTCTTGCCCTTTTCCTCTCACTTGTGCCCTCCCTTCTATCAATACCACCGTTTTCCCCTTCCCCTTTTGTTTCCTTAAAGAGTAAGCTAAGTTTGTTTATACAAATGGGAGTGTATTTTGTTCCTTCCCTGAACCAAATCGATGAGAGTAAAGTTGCAACAATGCCCACCCCTCCCTTCTTTCCCTTTGTTGTAATGGGTTCTTTTTGTGTCTCTTCTACCCCATTCCACCTCCCCCTTCCTCTCCTCCCCCTAGTCTTCTTTTGTTCTGCCCCTTAAGTTTCTTTATATCATTATGTCAATGTTGATTTAATAACAATACCTTTACAGAGATATAGATCTCAAGTGTTAAAAGTATTATCCTCCCTCATATGGACTCAAGCAGTTTAACATCATTGAACAACCCTTTTCTCCCCCTTGTTTATCTCTTTATATTTCTCTAGAGTCTTGTCTTTGGATATCAAATTTTCTGTTCAGTTCTGGTCTTTTTCTCAGGAAGCCTTGGAAATCCCCTAATTCATTGAATGCCCATCTTTTCCTCTGAAAGAGAATGTCAGTTTTTCCCAGTAGTTGATCATGGATTGTAATCCAAGCTCTTTTGCCTTTAAGTATATCATATCTGAAGCCCTGTGATCCTTTAATGTTGAAGCTGCCAGGTCCTGTGCAATCCTGACCATGGCTCCATGGTATTTAATTGGTTTCTTTCTGGCTGCTTGGAGTATTTTCTTCTTCACCTGATCATTTTGGAGTTTGGCTACAATGTTCTTTCAGGACTTGTTTGGTGGATTCTTTCAACAGTGATTTTATCTTCTGATTCTACAATTTCAGGGCAGTTCTCCTTAATAATTTCCTGGAATATGGTGTCTGGATTCTCTTCTTGATCATGGCTTTCTGGTAGTCCAATAATTCTCAGATTATCTCTCCTGGACCTATTTTCCAGGTCAGTTGTTTTTCCAATGAGGTATTTCACATTTTCTTCTATTTTTTTCAGTCTTTTGATTCTGCTCGTCAGATTATTTTTGTCTCATGGAGTTATCAGCTTCCATCTGCTCAATTTTAATTTTCCAGGCCTTATTTTCCATAGTAATCTTTTGCACTTCTTTTTCTGTTTGGCCAATTTTTTCTCTCATTTGGCCAATTGTATTTTTTAAGGAATTGTTTCCCTTAGTCATTTTTGTGATTCTTTTTTCAGTATAACTCTCATTTCTCTTATTTCTTTTTCCATTTTTTCTTCTACCTCTATTATTTTGTTTTTAAAAGCCTTTTGAGCTCTTCAAAGAAGGCTTTTGGGTCTTGAGACAAGACCATCTTCCCTCTTGAGTCTTCACTTGTGGGCATTTTGACCAACTCATCTTAGTTTGAGTTTTGTTCTTCCCTTTCACCAAATTAGTTGTCCATGGTAAGGTCCTTTTTTGTTTCTTGATCATGTTGTAGGCTATTTTTAAACTTATCAAGTTGAAGTCTGCTCCTGGAGCACAGGGTTCACGGTTGCAAGCTTCTTACTGCTCTCAGCTGCCCCACTCTTGGCTGCCCCACTCTCAGCTGTGTAAAGTTGCAACTGTGTTGAGCTGCCCACTGAGCTGATCTATGCTGAGAGAGCTCCCCACAGAGCCGAGCTTTGCTGAGGTGAGCTGCCATCTGGGATGAGTACTGCTGAGCCACCCTCCCATTTCACCCAGGTGAGACACACCTTTTCTGAAGTCTTCTAAATTATCTCACGCAGCAGGATTTTGTCTCCCTTTTCGTAGGTTCTACAGTTGCAGAATCTGTTTAGAGGCTTGATTTAATGTTGTTTTTGAGGAAAATACAGGAATGCTCAGGAAAGTTCCTAGCTTCCCTCTGCCATCTTGGCTCTGCCCCCCAATATGTATTTTCTTTGCTAAAACAGGTGATATTACTAGTATAGCTTAGGAGATGGTTTTTAAGGGTGATTGTAACAAACACCCTGTACTCCCCACAAATCATCATCCTATGGACACATGAATGTGGAGTTTCTCTAAATGTAGCTTACATTGAGACAACTGATCAATTGGCACAGAATTGAACCCTTTGAAGCCTGGTATGGCTTACACTTATAGGCAAAGCCTTTGAGAATCTAGTTACTGCCTCCATGTTGCAAAGAGAAGAACTTTAGAAAAGATGTGTTTACTTTAACTATTTTCAATGGAAAACTTTCTCAAATGTATTGTGTATATCCCTATCTTGTAAAATAGAGTATACTGATATTATATTTATTTTGATAATTTAGAATTCGGAATATGAACATTACTATATTTTTCCATGAAGTAATGTCCAAAGGGGTTATTATAATTCTCCAAGAATAAATGGAATACTGTGGCTTATTATAAGGAAAAAACACTCATTGGGTTTGGATCAGGAGAGATGGGTCTTAGTCCCAACTCTGATAGTAACCTACTATTTAACCTTGGATAAGACAATTTTCATCTATAAAATAAGGGAAACAATGTAGATGGCTCTGAGGTCCTTCTAGGCACACACACACACAAACACACATACACACACACAGATAAATAAATGTCTTTTCTCTCATATGTTCTCCCACACTTGAGAAGAAACCCAAATAAATGTCACATTGAATTATTGCTCCCCCCCCCCCATTCGCAAATGCACATACTTTAACCTTTTATTTGAATTTTGTTTTGGAAAAGCCACTTAACTTCCTTTACCCTCAGTGACTTCATCTGTAAAAGGAGGGGGTTAAACTCTATGCCCTCAAGGTACTTTCTAGCTCTAGACCTTTGACATGCTTCTTGCTAATACAGGCTTCTGAAAGCAGAACATAATTTTACTTGCCAGTATAGGCAATGAGGGTTAAATTAAAAAGCAATCTTATTCTTGTAACTGACTGGCAGGACTACCTAACAATAGTTAGGTACATTCCTTCCTGTTTCTCTGTTCAAAAGTCCTGCTGTCTAATTTATTTTCTCTATCTCCCATAAAATTTGGGTCTAATTTTAAGGACCCCTTATTTTACCTCAAATCCAGTGAGGAGGTTGGAAGAGTGAACTGGAGAGGCCCTGCTGTTCATCTCCATTTTCATTCCCTAGACCCAAGAGGCCATGTTTCTAACATGAAATAAGGAAGGAAGGAAGTATGGAAGGAAAATCCTAAATTCAGAGAAGCCTTTAGCTTCAGCTTTTAGTAACTTAAAACAGAGCTATGACTTTTGGACCACCCTATATAAATACACCACCATTGAATCATTAGAAAACTTGAAATATATCTCTCTCCACTCTCCCCTCTCCTACACTCCACTGTTATAGACCCATCTCACAAATATATCCAAACTTGATAAATGGAAAAGTGATTGAGGATATTACGTGTACAAATATGCCATAGCTTTGTCAAAATAACTATACTGTGAATGTAACAGAATTCTATTGTGCTGTGAGAATCAATGAGCAGAAGTTCAGAGAAACCATGATGAGATGAGCAGAACCAGAAGAACATTATACACAGTATTATCAACATTGTGTGTTGATCGACTGTGATGGACTGGATTCTTCTCACCAATACAAAAGTACAAGAGAATTCCAGGGGACTCATGATGGAAAAGGCTCTCCAAATCCAGGAAAAAAAAAACTATGGAATATGGATGCTGATTGAACCAATCTATTTCTTTTGTTTTTGCTGCTGTTGTTTTTCTATTTTGAGGTTTTTCCTTATTGCTCTGATTCTTCTCTTATAGCATGACTGATGCAGAAATATCTTTAATGTTGTTATGTATGTGTGTATATATATATGTATATGTATAAGTGTATATATTATATATATGTATATGTATAGGTGTGTGTATATATATATATAAACATACACACATTATATAAATATAAATATAAATATAAATATATATATATATATATATAAAACCTATATCGAATTGCCTACTATCTGGGGGAGGGGGGGAAGGAAGTGGAGGGAGGGAGAAAAATTTGAAATTGGAAATCTTATGTAAACAAAGGCTGAAAGCTATCTCTATATGTAACTGGAAAATAATAAAATACTTTTATTTTAAAAAATAATAATTATAGTGTAGAACTCCTTAACACAACTCTTTCAGATTGATCAACCCTTTTATATATATATATATATATATATAATATTTTTAGAGGATATGACTTCTTTTCAATGTTAAAATTCATGTATTATAGCTAAAAGTTGTTAGGTTGTTGTTATGTTCAGTTGTGTCAGGTATGCCCAACTTTTTGTGACCCCATTTGGGGTTTTGTTGGTGAAGATCCTGGAGTGGTTTACCCTTTCCTTCTTCAAGTCATTTTACACAAATGAGGCAAATAGGATTAAGTGACTTGGCCAGGGACAAACAGTTATCAAGTGTCTGAGGCCAGATTTTAACACAAGAATATGTCTTCCTAACTTCAGACCTGGCACTCTATCCACTGTGTGACTTAGCTGCCAACAAATTACAATTTGCTGTCACATTTCAAATGAAAGTAATTCCTATTGTAACTGAGATGCCTGGGTTATAGAAAGCATAGGTGGGTTTAGAGTCAAGAACATCTGTGTTCAAATGTCTACCTCAGACACTTACTAGATAAGTAAAACTGGGAAAATCACTTAACTTCTCTCAGCTTCAGTTGACATATCTACAAAATTATAGATGATTGTAGACTTGAAGGTCTCAAAAGATTTTTCCAGCTCTAAATCTATATTTGAAAACTGAATAATTAAGGTCTAGTTATTGTTACCTCCTAGACACAGCATCTTTTGTTAAAACAACTATGTTGAGTCTATGTATTAGTATGCTATGAGAATTGATTAAAATGCAGAGGGTAATGATTGGAGAAATACAGTATAGTACAGTGAAAAGTACATTGGATTTGGAGTCAGAGGATGCGGGTTCAAATCCTAACTATAAGAGATAGATAGATTTCAGGGACTGTGGGCAAGTCACAATCTCTGAGCCTTGCCCCATTTATTTCTTTTTTCATTGATTGATTGATTGATTGATTATTTTTTATTTATTTCTTTCTTCATTTATTTATTTATTCAGTCATTTATACATTCATTTATTCATTCATTCATTCATTCATTTGTTTTTTATTTATTCATTCAATTAGCCATTATTTATTTTTTTGTCTATTTATTCATTTGTTCATTCATTTGCTTGTTTACTCATTTATTTAGTTATTTGCTTATTCATTCATTCATTCATTTTTTCATTTACTTATTCATTCATTCATTCATTCATTTATTTATTTACTTAGCCAGCCATTTAATTATCTACCTACCTATTTATTTGTTCATTCATTCATTTATTTATCATTTTAATTTATTTATCCATTAATTCACTCATTTATTTATTTATTCATACACACATTCATTCATTCATTATTTATTTATTCATTCATTTAGCCATTCATTTATTAATTTATTTAATTCTAGTCTTAAGAAATAAAACAACCATTTCTATAACATAGTAGAATAGAAGAAAAAAGATTATACATGAAACTAAAAATGTATTGTGTATAAATTTTCATTCCTTTTAAATATAATATTAAATTATCATGAAACTTTATTTTTACTTTTTGTTCTTCCCTTCCCCTCTCCCATCCTAGAGATGGCTGCCATTGACACAAATATATGTGTATACATACATATATACATGTGAATGTAGAAATATATATGTATGTATTTTATAATTTATATGTGAAATATATATATATATATATGTATACATACCCATATCTATTTTGCATATATATGTAAAATCATTCTTCTTTAGTTCTCCTCTAGATCTAAAGCAGTGATCCTAATGTGGTTATCATTTTTGGGGGGAGAGGATGGTGCAATGAGGGTTAAGTGACTTGCCATGGGTCACACAGCTAGTAAGTATCAAGTTTTTGAGTCCAGATTTGAACTCAAGTCCTCCTGATTCCAGGGCTGGTGCTTTATCCACTGTGCCACCTAGCTGCCCCAGTTATAATTGTTAATGGTATACCTTAAGAACCTTAAATGTCATGGTCTGGGAATGCCTGTTAGTACTTCTTCACAAAAACCTCAGAAGAGGTGACAAGAGGAAAATATATTTAATAAGATGGCAAATAAAGAAGCATCTTTTCTATTCCTCTAAATTCTCGGATAAGAGGAAATGAATAGATTATCTGAGTCAGGAATTTTCCTTAAACTTAGTTTTATGCTTACTTGCAATTTTGACAACTCCTCACGATGTCTCAGTTGCTTTCCTAAATCATGTTGCAGATGTGAGGTAGTACTTTGTAAATTCTTTGTAGGCAGGATTAGACAACATTGAGATTCTCACAATATTCAGAAGAATCAAACTATTTGTGAAGGAAGAATGCAGTCTGATTTGGAATTGTCCCCAAAGACAGCAGAACAGGGTCAACATTTCCAGGCAGCAGAAATCCAGTTTCTAGATCAAAGTTCTAGATCAAGTTTCTAGATCTTCCTGTTTGTAAGGTGGTGGAAGTGGTCCCCAGCAAGTCAGACTGACTCAATTTTTTTATTGCATCTGATTTTACTCTATATCATTGTGAACCTCAGGTTCATGTTGCATTCCATGAATGTTGTATTTCACTTTCCTTTATAGTCATCAAGAATGTCTGAGGGGAATCTTGTTATATATCTTGTCATGCTCTCTTTTTTTAAATACTATTTTTATTTTTTCCCAATTACATGTCAAGGTAATTCATAGCATTCACTTTCACAAGGTTTTGAATTCAAAAATTTTTTCCCTCTCTCCCATTCTTCTGAAAATGCCAGGTAATTTGATATAGGTTATATATGTGGTATCATGTAAAGCATATTTCCATATTAGTCACAGTTTTTAAAGAAGAAACAGATAAAAACGGAAAAATAAGAATAAAACAAGTGGAAAAAAACAACAACAAAACGTGCTCCAGTCTACATTCAGAGTCCATTAGTTCTTAATCTGGATGTGGTTAGTATTTTGATTTATGAGTCCTTTGTATTTGTCTTGGATCATTGCGTTACTAAGAAGAATCATTAAGAGGTGATCATCACACAATGTTGCTGATACTATGTACAATATTTTCTTGGTTCTGCTCATTTCCATTTGCATCAGTTTGTACAAGTGTTTGTATGTTTTTCTCTGAAATCTTTCTGTTAATCATTTCCTATAGCACAATAGTATTCCATTCATATACCAAAATTTGTTCAATCATTCTCCAACTGATGGGCATCCCATTGATTTCTAATATTTTGCCATCATGAAAAGTGCTGCTATAAACATTTTTGCACATGTAGGTCCTTTTCCCTTTTTTATGATATCTCTGGAATATAATCCTAGTTGTGGTATTGCTGAATGCACAGTTTTATAGCCCTTTGGGCCTAGTTCCAAATTGCTCTCCAGAATGATTGCAGCAGTTCCCAACTCCACCAACAGCCTATTAGTGTCTTCATTTTCCCATGTCTTCTCCACCATTTATGATTTTTCTTTTTTTTTTTGTCACATTAACCACTCTGATAGGTATGAAATGGTAACTCAGAGTTGTTTTAATTTGCATTTCTCTAATCAAAAGTTATTTAGGGCACGTTTTCATATTTCTAAAGATAGCTTTGATTTCTTTTTTTTGGTGGGGCAATGGGGGTTAAGTGACTTGCCCAAGGTCACACAGCTAGTAAGTGTCAAATGTCTGAGGTCAGATTTGAACTCAGGTACTCCTGAATCCAGGGCCGGTGCTTTATCCACTGCACCACCTAGCCACCCCCTAGCTTTGATTTCTTCATTTGAAAACTGCCTGTTCATATCCTTTGACTATTTATCAATTGGGGAATGGTTTGTATTCTTCTAAATTTAACTTAGTTCTATATATATTTGAGAAATGAGGCTTTTATCAGAGACACTTGATACAAAGACTTTTCCAGCTTTATGAATCTTGGTTAAATCGATTTTATTTGTGCAAAAGCTTTTCATTTCAATAAAATCAAAATTATCCTTTATTTTTTTTTTGCAGGGCAATGAAGGTTAAGTGACTTGCCTAGGGTCACATAGCTAGTAACTGTTGAGTATCTGAGGCCAGATTTTAACTCAGGTCATACTGAATCCAGGGCCAGTGCTTTATCTACTGTGCCACCTAGCTGCCCTCATTTTCTATTTTGTAATATTCTGTCTCTTGTTTGGTCATGAATATGTCTCTTCCCCATAGTTCTGACATGTAGACTATTCCTTAGTCTTCTAATTTACTTAAGTTGTCATCCTTTATTTCTAAGTTGTGCACCTAGTTTGACCTTATCTTGATATATGGTATGAGATGTTGGCCTATACCTAGTTTGTGTACTATTGTTTTCCAGTTTTCCCAGCCATCTTTCTCAAATAGTTCTTATTCCAAAGGCTGGGGCCTTTGTATTTATCAAACACTAGGTTACTTATGGTCATTGGCTACTATGCCTTATGTACCTAAACTATTCCACTGATACATCGCTGTATTTTTAGATAGTACCAGATAATTTGGATTATTACTGATTTATAATATAGTTTGAGATCTGGTAATGTTAGGCCATCTTTCTTTGTATTTTTTTCAGTGATTCCTTTTAATTTTTCTAGCTCTTTTTAATAATTTTGGTAGTTTTATTGTTATAACACTGAATAAGTAAATTAGTTTAGGAAGAATTGTCATTTTTGTTATGTTGGCTCATGCTACCCATTAGTAATTTCTATTTTTCCATTTGTTTAGATCTGAGTTTATTGTGTGAAAAGTGTTTGGTAATTGCATTTATATAGTTCCTGGGTTTGTCTTAGAAGGTCTTTTTGCCAATTTTTCTTCTTTCTTTCATACAATTTTAGGCTCCTTTTTGAGCTCTTGCTCAATATATGTTCTTTCCAAGCTTGAGACCACTTTCTGCTTTTCTTTGGGGTTTTGCCCATAGGTGTTTTGACATTGCTGTCTTCATCTGAGTTGGTGTCTTGATCTTCCCTGTCACCATAATAACATTTTATGGTCAGATCCTTTTTTGCTGTTATTGCTTTTGTTCGCTCATTTTTTGGCCTTTTTCCTTTCTTTTAAATATGAGCTCTGCTCCTAGGATGGAAGGGGCACTATCTCAGGCTTCTTGTGCCGGGAGCTACAGGCCCCAGCTGTTTACCTGGTGCTGCACTCATATAGCCTCAAGGCCCATGGGTAACCCTTGTATCTGGTGCTGTGCAGGAAGGGTGGAATGGCAGTTTATTAGCATTGTAGAGGCCATAGAGGTCTGGCAGCTTATATGGTGATCAGCTGGGGTCATAGTGCTAGTGTCTGGAGTGTGCTAAGTCCTGTGGGATCTTTCTGTATTTCACTGGGGATATAGTGAAAGACATGTCAGTCTGGCCCCTAAAGATTACTGTTTGCTTGGGGTTACACTGAAGCACATGATGGTTCTCAGATCTGGCATCTGCCCATTCTACTGGCTATACTGAGGATACTGGAGTATTTTCCATTTTTTTCTCCAGCTCATTTCACAGATTAGGAAATGGAGGCAAATAGGGTTAAGTGACTTGCTGAGAATCACACAGCTAATAAGTGTCCAAGGCTGTATTTGATCTCACAAAGATGAGTCTTTCTGACTCCAGACCTGAAAATATCTGCTTTGTCACCCTGCTGCCTGACAGGCACACAGTAAGTGTTAAATTAATGTTTAGTGTTTGATTGAATTTGCACTGCGCAGTAAAAACTCCCTTTACAAATTCAGCTCAGTAACTCCTTTGTAACTTAAAATACTGGAGACATTCCTTTTTTTTTTTTTTTTTTCAGGGCAATGGGTGTTAAGTGACTTGCCCAGGGTCACATAGCTAGTAAGTGTCAAGTGTCTAAGGTCGGATTTGAACTCAGGTCTTCCTGAATCCAGGGCCGGTGCTTTATCCATTGAGCCACTTAGCTGCCCCTTGGAGACATTCCTATTGAACAGAGATATTAATTGAATTGTCCATTGTAACACAACTGATATGCATGGGATTTGAAACCAGGTCTTCTCTCTCTATCCACTGTGTCAAGCTGCCTAGCAACATTTGCATTTGCTATAAATTAGAAGGTTTTAATGTGTCAAATTTAAGCATTAAAGTAAATAAGAAGGAAAAATGTGAACTCTATGCATTTAGAGAACACACAGAATGGTATTCTTTTCTACTATTCTTCCTAAATATTGAGTAGAGTGAATGGAAGACATATTTTTTTCCAGAAAAGTTCTACTTTTGTAAAGGGTTTTACATAAATTATCTGTCTTTCAGCACCCATATTATGCAAGTTATTAGGATCCTCATTTTACAGAAAAGGAAATAGAGGCCCATAAAGGTTTAATGTCTTGCCCCATTTCACACAGCTTCTGGGATGGTTGGTAAATTCCTCAAGGGCAGGGCCTGTGTCTATGTAACTAACCTCAATCACCACTCTGTACAGTACATATTAAGCATACTGAATAAATAAATACTTGTGGGTGGGGTTGTGCTTCTGAAGATCTGCATCATTTATCCTCCATATGTCACTCAAGTGTGGAACCAGGGCATGCTAAGAGGTGGAGCTTGGCCACCATCAGTCTTCTCATGGAAAAGTACGTGCTCCTCTACGGGTCACCAGGCAAATGCCCAAATTGCCTCCTAGGGGTAATTTGACCTTGGAAGGAGATGAATAACCATAATTTCAACCCTGTCAAATTTGAGTCTTACTTTCTCAAACCAGGACTATCCAACAACATTAACACAAAAATCTATGGCAAGAACAACTGGGCACTCTGAGTTTAATCCAAATATTTATTCGTTTTTTTGGTCAAAACAGTGTAAATCAATATACGATCCTCTCTCCCCAGCCCCACTAAGGCATAGAATGCAGCTGTTCCTAAGACTTCCTGTAGATTGGTTTTAGCTACCTAGTGAACTGTTCTCATTTACATGATTCTCCTCCAGGCAAACACCTGCATATACCTAATATACCTACCAACACACGCTGGGGCATGTTAAAGGACAGTAGCCCATATATGCAACCTAGAAAAGGGGAAAAAAAAAACACCTCTCCCCATTGTTTCTTTTTTTTTTTCATTTTTATAACCCAGGCAACATTTGCTACATATTGAAAGTGAAAACTGAGATTGAGTAGTTGAAAGGGTAACTAAACCAAAAACCACTGGCAGATAATCATTTCAAATAAAAATTTCCAACTATAGATTTGCTGAAATCAGTGAATTTTTCCCATTTGTCACCTTATCAGTAAAATCCCATCCCCCAACCCTGGGGATGTACCTTAGTAATGATAGCCATGTATAATTCATAATGGAAATAGATTTAAATAAGCCAGCTCAGTAGTCCAGTGTGTGAAAATCCAGTAAGGTAGTTTTCTTTTCACTATCTGTGCAGTTACCATGCTTTCTTAGTTCTCTTCAACCTTCTCCCTATCCCTATCCCATATTATATTTACCTTTTGTATCTGGGATCATAATATAATTTGTTTCCAAGTGTTGGAAAAGAAAAAAAACAACAACAAGTCTGAGTGACATAAGGACAACTCAGTAAATGAGAAGCAGGCTTACATTTTCATGTAAATCATATTTTATAAATATTTAAATCACTCCTTTTTGCTGAGAAGTGTATGAATGTACTTTAAATGTACTCTATGATTTCTGCTAAAGGAAATTTGCCTTGTAAAGCTATTGTTCATAACCATGTACATTATATTTTTTCTATTTTTTAAAAATATAATTCTTCCAGTCTCTTCACTGCTTAAGGGATTGAGAAGAAAACAATAGTTATTCCATCTGAATTCGATGAGACTGTCATCATAGTCAACAACTCAAAAATCTTTTTCCACTTCAAATTATAGAACATGATACATATTTGAACACCAAAGCTACTTTTTGACAGGGAGGGCAATATTTGGAGAAAAGCTATGTGGGTGTATTATATTTCATATGTATATAATAGAAACTCATTATTTCAGGTGTACTAATTACAAATTTGCAATTATTCAGATCTTTTATGATTCTTATTGATGAGCATAATGGTTTCCTCCTCTGCAAATATTTAGGCCACTAAATATTTAGGACTCATAGAAGCAAGGGGCCATAGTGCCTAAAATCAGAAGCACTCTCTAATCAAGGGCTTCAAAAAATTGGAATTTGTTCAATGTTCTTTCTTTTTCAGAGTTCACCAATTAGAACTTGTATCAGAAAATACTGTTGTGTTTATGATACCTTTTTTATAAAATGAAGACCTGTTGTGAATTATAATTTGATTACCTCATTTTGTTTCATTGATGATAGAAATTGCATTTGAAAGCAATCAAAATTAATTTTTCCTAAAAGAGGTTATCATTTTGATGTTTTTTAACTGTCAGACTGACTTTCTCCCACATTATATTGAATTCATGAGGTCTTACTGTATTTGAGGATGTACCTCGAAAATTAATTTCAGAAGCAGAATGCAGTAAATTAAATTAGTTTTGGATTCTATCATTCTGAATAAATCCTGCATCAATTACTAAAAATTAGAGAACCCTGCATTAAATTAGGAAAATTGAAGAGAAAAGGGAATTTTATATGAGCACATCCCTATCTGCTAGGGGCTTGATGACGATTCACATTTGAACAACATGAAACTCCTTTGAAGTAAATAGACTTATGAAATCCAGTCAAGGATCCAATCTATGGAATTTTCTTCTCTGTTTTAGTCTTTATTTCATTTTAGTATTTTCCTTCTAGAATTTCAAAGTATTTTTAAAAACCAACTATGAGGGTACTGTTTGAAGGTTAAAACAGACCCATTCACTATATTCCTTTTTAATATCATAAGTCTTTGCTATGAGAAAAGGATTTTATAGAATATAACACTAGACTAAAAAAATTCTTCTTTGCCAATTGTTCTTTTTCATGATAACCAGGATTAATCATGTCTGTATTTTTGCATGGGGAACATCATTGAAATATTAGGCACATTTTTTGTGGGTTTTTTTGCTCCATACTTCCTTAAATATTCATTTTTTAAATTTTCCATTAGGCTGAAGCCTGAATCAAAGTTTTCACTTTAGTGTAATTAATTCCATTTTTTGAACTGATAATTTCTGTTGTTTTACTGGAAATGAACCTCAATTATTTAAAAATAGATTTTTAATTTTGGGGATCATTTATCCCTACTGAAAACCCATAAGCCTCAAATAATTAACAAGTTGAATGTTTTATTGCTGCTGTTGTTGTTATTGTTGCTGATGCTGTTGTTTTGTTGTTTATCTTGGTGAGATTGGCTGTCTGTAGGTTCTAGGACAGTGGTAGTTATAGGAAGACATCATATTCTAGCAAAGAATTGTATTAGATAATATATGTGTGACTTGTGTTTCTGTTTATCATTTATTTTCTCTGTGACTGGGGACAAGTTCCTTGTCAGTACCTTGGCTTCTTAGTCTACAAATTACAAATAATCGAACCTGTTGAATGAGGGAGGTGTGAAGGCTAAAGAGAACAACTATTAATGATTTCTGGCTTTATGGAAGGAAAGGGATAGGTACTGGAATTGTAATTTCATTGGTATAGAGAACTCCTGGGTAAGAAAACTCCCTCTACCTATGCAGATCCACATATTTATCGCAGAAAATCCTATGGTACTTGGTAAGCTATTTTCCCAGGGTCACAAAGATAATATTTCCCAGAGGTAGGACTTGAACCCATTTCTTCCTAATGCACCAAAAAGCTTAATTTTTTTTTTTGAAGGAATATCCTACCTAACGGAACAGCCTGATTTTTAGGCTATTTTGATTGTCTTTCATTATTCCTTTCTCATTTTTTTTTGTTTTGTTTTGTTTTGATTTGATTTTTAACTACCATGAGTATAGAGGAAATGAGTGACCCTTTACTCTTCCTCTCTATTTTCAAGTTTTGAAACTTGCTTGGATATACTAAATTGAAATAATGATGATGATTGCAATAATATTTCAGTGGATCTCTGACTTCATCAGTGTGACCATTACTCCTTTCATGAAATGGCAACCATTCTATGCTCTTTCATTGTGAGTTATGTTTTTTAATTTAAAAATATTTTATTTTTAATTTATGGAATGAAAAAAGCATTTTCCTATCCTACTATAATAAAATGATTGTTCATAAAACTGCAATCTGCTGTGTATAGTTGCTATTCCTTTTAAATAAATAATAAACTTATTGTGTAAATTTATTTTAACTGTTTTCTTCCTCTCTGCCCTAGAGAAGCCTACAATAACAGATTATATATATATATATGCATATGTATATCAATATATACACACAAGAACATATATGCATATATGTATGTTTTAATGTATATGTATTGTAAAACTATTCTATATATCTTTCTATTTAACAGTTCTTTCTCTTGATGCAGATAGCCTTTTCTTCATAGATCCTTTGTAGTTAATTTGGGTATTTATAATAGTCAAAATTACTTAGTCACTCAAAGTTGTTATTAAAACAATATTGTTGTTACTGTATACAACATTCTATTGGCTCTGCTTATTTTACTTCATTGTTTCATACAAGTCTATCCATGTTTTTCTAAGATCATTGAACATTCTCAAGAATTCTTGAAGGTGTTCTTCACAGAACCTCTACAAGAGATCCCCTCTATCTGCATTGGTAGGGAAAAAAACCAATGCAATTTTAGGTTGTATTACTAGAAGCACACTCTTCATGACATTCTTTCACTCTCTGCCCTGTTCAGACCATATCTGGAAGAGAAGAGAGTTCAGTCGTGGGTGGTACCTTCTTGTAAATGTGTTGATAACATGAAGAGTAACTAAAGGAGAGCAACCAGGCCAAGGAGTTCATATCATATGAGGCTCAGTAGAAGGAAATGGAGATAATAAGTCTGGAGAGAGAAGACATAAAAAGACATGATAGGTATTTTCAAGCATTTAAATGAACCGAGGAAAGAAATAAGAGCAATGAATCAAAGCTGAAAAGGGTAAATGTTAGTTTGATGTAACCAAAGCCTTCCCAATAATTCAGCTATGTGAAAACAAAATATGCACCCTAAGAAAGTAGCACATTACCTATCATGAGAAATCTTTGAGCTGTTGGCAAATGAACAATGAATTAGGCTGTCACTACATACGCAAGAACTGAAGAACTGTGGCAGCATGGAGAAGATTACCAGCCATGGAGTCAGGAAAATTTGGATTCAAATCTTCCTTCTGACACATATTACCTACATGATCATGTTGTTCTTGCTGTTGTTCAGTCATTTCAGTTGTGTCTGACTTTTTGTAAATCCGTTTGGGGTTTTCTTGCCTAAGATATTGAAATGGTTTTCAATTTCCTTCTTCAACTCAATTTACAAATGAGGAAACTGAGGGAAATAGGCTTAAGTGACTTGACAAGCATCACACAACTAGTATGTGTCTGATACCTGATTTGAACTCAGGTCTTCCTGACACCAGACCCAGCAATCTATCCACTTCACTATGTACTTTCTAATACTAAGAAGGGAATGTAATGCAGTGTAATTAGAAATAACTTAAGTGGCAGCAGATCTACATTAAAGTCTTGGCCCTCATTATTTAGTTGGTCTTGGCAAGTCATTTCACTTTTCTAAGTTCTCTCTCCTTTTCCAAAATTGTACTTATCATATCTTAGATGTAGCTAGTCAACATCATCAGATTGGGTTCCCTAAATTGATAAAAAGACATGTGATCATCTCTAAAGGTATAAAGAAGATGAAATATGCATCAGTTGGGTGAGGAGAAATAGTAAGATATTTAAAATGACAACATAATGAAATATTTTCTTTCCAATTACATGTAAAACAATTTACAACATTCATCCTCCAAAATTCTGAATTCCAAACTTACTCCCTTCCTCCCACCCTGCCCACTCATTGAGAAGGCATTCAATTTGAGGCTATATCTATGCAGTCATACAAAACACATAACCAATTAATCATGTTGTGAAAAAGTACAAAAAAAGTTTAAAAGTATGATTTGATCTACACTCAGACTCCATCAGTTCCTTCTCTTGAGGTGGAGTACATTCACCATTGCAAGTCCTTTAGAATTGTCCTGGATCACTGTATTGCTAAAATAGCCAAGTCATTCACAGCTGATCATCACACAGCATCACTTTCACTTTATATACTATTCATCTGGTTCTTCTCACTTTATTTTTTATCAGTTATGTAAGTCTTTCAACTTTTTTTTAATCTTTCTTTTTTTTTTTTTTTTTGCAGGGCAATGGGGGATAAGTGACTTGCCCAGGGTCACACGGCTAGTATGTATCAAGTGTCTGAGGCTGGATTTGAACTCAGGTATTCCTGAATCCAGGGCCAGTGCTTTATCCACTGCACCACCTAGCTGCCCCACAATGTTGTTGTTTTTTTTTTAAAGCACCTGATCATCATTTCTTATAGAATATTAGTAGAATACTAATGACTGACATCACCTCAGTGTCCAATTCCTTACCCAAAACAAAAGAAATGCTACAAATATTTGTGTACATGTAGGTAATTTATTTTTTTTGATCTCTCTGAGATTCAGACCTACTAGGGGTATTGCTTGGTCAAAGAGTGTGTACAGTTTTATAGCCCTTTGTGCATAGTTCCAAATTGCTCTCCAGAATAGTTAGAACAGCTTTCAATTCCACCAATAGTGTTTTAGTGTCTCAATTTTCCCACATCCCTTCCAACATTTATTATTTTGCTTTTCCATCACATTAGCCAACCTGATAAATATGAGATGGTACCTCAAAGTTGTTTTAATTTACATTTCTCTAATCAATATTGGTTTAGAGCATTTTTTCATAAGACTACATATAGCTTTAATTTCTTCATCTGAAAACTGTTCATATCCTTTAACAATTTATCAATTGGGTAATGACTTAAAATTTGTATAAATTTGACTCAGTTCTCTATATATTTGAGAAATGAGGCCTTTATTGGAGAAAAATATAATATTTTTCAGTAATGATTACTAACTGCTTTTCCCTCCATCCTGTTTCCCTGCTGTTTATCCTTGATCCTTTCACACTGTCCATCCTCGAGTGTTTCCTTGTGACTAACACCACCCCTAATCCACCACCCTTCTATCAGCGCCCCCCCCCTTTCTCTTATGTCCTTCCCATCCTTTTTCACTGTAGGATAATATACATTTCTATACCCAACCATGTATGAATGCCATTTTCTCTTTGAGCCAATTCCAATGAGTGAAGTTCAAGCATTGTTTTCTACCCTCTTCTCCTCCATTTCCCCCTTCATTGCAAAAGCTCTTTTGTGCTTCTTTTATATAAGATAATTAATTCTCTTCTACCTCTTCCTTTTTCCTCCCAGTGCATTCTTCCTTTTGACCACTTAATTTTCCTATTTTAGTTATTATCCCAAGATAGGCAACTCACATCCATGCCCTCTGTCTATGTGTACTCTGTCTAACTGTACTACTAATAAGAAAGTTTTAGGTGTTACTACAAGTATCCTCTTCCCATGTAGGAATGTAAATAATTTAACCTTACTGAATTCTTTCCAATTTCTTTCTCATGTTTACCTTTTTATATTTGACTTTGGCCTTGTATTTGAAAATCAAATAACCTATTCAACTCTGGTCTTTTAATCAGAAATGCTTAATGGTCCTCTATTTCATTAAATGACCATTTTTTCCCCCCAAAGGATAATAGTCAGTTTTGTTGGGTAGGTGATTCTTGGTTGTAATTCTAGCTCCTTTGCTCTCCAGAATATCATATCCCAAGCCTACTGATCCTTTAATGTACAAGCTACTTAACTTTGTGTGATCCTGATTGTAGTTCTAAGATATTGAATACTATTTTTCTGACTGCTTTCAATATTTTCTCCTGGACTTGAGATCTTTGGACATTGGCTATAATATTCCTGGGAGTTTTCATTTTAAGAAGATTAGTGGATACTTTCAATTTCTAATTTAACTTCTGATTTTAGGATATCAGGGCAGTTTTTCTTCATAATTTTCTTAACAATGATTCATAGGCATTTTTTATCATGGCTTTTAGGTGGTGTAATAATACTTAAATTAGCTCTCCTTGATCTATACTCCAGGTCAATTGTTTTTTTTTTCATGAACTATTTCACATTTTCTTGTTCTTATTGTCATTCTTTTGACTGTTTTATTTTGTGTTTTTTTCTTTATCATGAAGTTTATAGCTTCCACTTGCCCAATTCGAATTAAGAAATTATTTTCTTCAGTGTGCTTATGTACCTCCATTTTATTTGTCCAAATCTACTTTTTAAGGAGATTTTTTTTCCTTAGTGAATTTTTGTACATCTTTTCACTTGTGACAAATTTTGCTTTTTAAAGAAGTTCTATTCTTCAGTGGATTTTTTATGTCTTTTTTTTACCCTTTGTCCTGTTTTTTTTTTTTAAGGTATTATTTTTTTTATGATGTTTGGTACTTTCTTTAACCAAGCTGTTGACTCCTTTTTTTCATGATTTTCTTGTATCATTTAATTTCTCTTCCATTTTTTCCCTTTATTTATCTCATTTGTAATATGTTTCAAAGCTTTTTCAGGAATTCTTTTTAAGCCTGAGAAGACATTTTCCTTTGAGGCTTTGGATATAGATGTTATGAATTTGTTGTCTTCTTCAGAGTTTGTGTTTTGATCTTCCCTGAAACCATAATAACTTTCTTTGGTTAGGTTATTTTTGTTGTGTTTTGTTCATTTTCAAGCCTATTTCTTGACTTTTAACTGTATGCTAAAGTTGGTATTTGCTCCCCAGGTAGAAGGGATCACTGTCCTGAGCTTCAGGGTTTGTTTTGTTTGTTTGTTTATTTGCTGGTGTTTTCAGAGCTAGTCCTGGGTGTTTGTAAGTTTTCAGTGCTTCCAAGGTGTTATAATCTAAGGAGAGGTGTGGTCACTGCCCTCTTGGTCTTTACTTTGATTTGTGAGTGAACACAAGCAGTCTCTTCTGCCCTGTAACTGTGACCAACTTCCCTGCTACTGCTGGTGCTCTTCATCTTGCATAGTTCAGTGCACCAGAATCCTATTCCCAGTGCTACCAAACGGTCCCTGTCATTTCCTTCTGAGCAGTTGTCTGATCCCCTTTTCATGCCCATTGATTCACCCCAAAGTCTGCTCCTGACTAGCTGGGGTGTGGCCTATACCACACTGTGAGACACTATCCCTTCCCTACTTCTAATTTGTTTTGGTAAATGAAAATTATGTTACCCCCCCCATTCTTTTGTTGGTTTTTTCTCTCAGAATATATCTTCGGGTATTATTTGAACATGGAAGTGCTTAGGTGTGTCTTTATCTTTACCATCTTGTCTCTAAATAAATGATTGTTGATTAGAGGGAGGAGAGAGGCATTGTACTTCACTGGACACTGAATATATTTAGACCTCAGATTCCAAAAATAATGCCTTTTCTCATTTTTTCAATTTGCCATAACACTTTATTTATGAAAAAGTAAATAATAAAAATCTTTATTAATTTGGAAATTTAATGGCTAGGTCATGTCTACATTGGTAAGAACAGAAATTGATTTGCAATCATGCAGTGTGTGTGTGGTATGAGTTTTGACCTTCAAATATCTTGGTACTCAATACACAGGAATTGTGAATATTCTTTCCATAAAAATGCTATAACTTAAATACATTGAAATTCATAAACAGAGACAGCTAGGTGGCCCAATGGATAAAGCACTGGCCCTGGATTCAGAGGGACCTGAGTTCAAATTCAGCTTCATACACTTGTCACTAGCTGTGTGTCCCTGGGAAAGTCACTTGACCCTTATTGCCCCCCCCCCAAAATTCATAAACATATTACAATATTACAGGAAGAATTGTTTTGGCATTATAAAACATATCTTTAATTCAATCAACATTTATTAAGTATCCCTATATGCAGAGTACTGGTTTCTGGTGGAGATATAAAGTTTACCTTAGCTCTGATCCTTGTACTCAAGAAGATTAGAGTCCAGTCTGCTTTGGGGAAAACATTTTAGAAAGCCTTCATTCTATACCATATGACATTCAGTGAAACCAGCTCTTATTAGGCAATCTTGTGGGGTGATTTATTTTCATCTTTCTTTGGATGATCTGCCCTTTGAAGTTCTCAAAGTTAATTTTTCCTTAATTACTCTACTTAAGTCCCAATGACTAAATCAGATAGTGATATTTGAAATCAGGTAAAAACAACATTAACTTTAATCATTCATATACATCTTTAAACATGGGCCATTTTGAGAGAAAAAAAAAGACAATCAATGGAGTCATTGAAGTGACATTTTGACACTTTAGCAATCCCCCTTTGGGGCACAGATAATTTTTCTTGTGTCATTTCTAAGCAAGTGTACTAAGAAGGTGTTTTTCTCTGTAAAATGTGTCAACTTCTCCTTTGGAACTCCTTTTTCTACTTTAGAAAATGTTGTGCTGTCTCTTCAAGTTATTCATGCCACAGAGGGTTGAATTGAAGAACTCTTCTGAATGTACAATTTCCATTGATGTCAGTCAGAGACATATACCTGCAAAGGATGCCATCTGTATATTTGTTTCTCCTTTGGGGAGTATCTGGGAATATAGTTCTTTAATTTTGTCATTCCAAGGAAGCACAAAGTGATTGCCTTAAGAATATCCTTCTCAAAATGTTTAGCCGCCAATATTTTTCAGAAAAAGAAATAATTTACTGATACCTTTTTAAAAAAAAATACCAATTTTCCTAATTTACTTTTGCCTACTAGAATCCTCACCTACAAATAATAAAAGTGCTTAGGGGCAGCTAGGTGGCACAGTGGATAGAGCACCAGCCCTGGAGTCAGGAGGACATGAGTTCAAATTCAGCCTCAGACACTTGACACTTACTAGCTCCCTAGGCAAGTCACTTAACCCCAATTGCCTTACACCCAAAAGAAGAAGAAGAAGATGATGATGATGATGATGATGATTGTACCAGTTAACAGGGAAACAAATTATAAAACAAGCACAATTTACTAAAAAGAAAAATGCTTAAACAAAAGTGCTAGCAACTACAGCTGACTGTATATGCAGTGTTCAACACCTGTAGTCACCAACCTTTCTATGTTCTGAAACAAAGTATTTTAGATCCAGTTTGACTATGGCATACTTTTCTAATACCTGAATTGAAATCAATTGAGACACTTCTCTCCCACCCTCAAAATACACAACCCTGGTTTTGTTTTCTTAGAAACAACAAGACTGCCAAATCACAAGGAGAGAAGTATTGAAATAACCTATCTTACCAAATCAAATTAAAATCAGTTTGTAATCATAATTTCTGTCAGCAGTCCTCAGCCCCTTGATGACATTTCCTCAACAACTGGGGATGAAAACTACTCTTGGTTATTACATAGATATGTACATTGTCTCCCTCTTTAGGATGTAAGCTTCAGGAAGAAACTGACATTTTCTTTTCATATCCCAAGCATCAAGGTTAGTACTTTGCACATAGTAGACCCTTAATGAATCTTCACTAATTGAATGATTTGTTTTTCTTTCTAAACCAGAAGCGTTCATCCTAATGTTGTAAATTGATCTAAGATGGTACTTTAGTTTTTTATTGATCCTGTCTGAAATACTTTTGTCAAAGTTTTTCTTAATGAAGTAATATGTTCCAAAGGAGGCAAGTTACAATTGGGTAAAAATATAATACTATAATACATAAACATATTCCCAAATATGCCAATCAGACTATGACTAATCATAACTTGAGGATCAGGCAGCAAAAGACTTACTGATAAAGAATATGTAGTCACTTAAACGTAGCTCTTGGTAAGCAAGCAGTATCTGGGAATAGCAGTGAACAACAAATGTCCAAAAGAGAGAAAAAAACTTCAATATCCTTAGAAATATTTGATAGGTACAGGTGATTTTTTTCTATGTCCAGTGCCTTCAATATTGTCTGAAAATAAGCATTTTCTTTTTGTCCTAAACATGTTCAATGTTAATGCACAATAGACAACTGGTAAATCCTCAATATTCCTTTAAATCCCCCTCTACCCCAGCCCCTGTTCCCACAATAACTATTTGAGTTGTTGGCAGGATGAATTCCCATGTTGGATTTCATTTTATTAAGTATACAAATGGAGTTAAGATTTCAATGTTTATTTGCTGAAGCCTCCTTTCAATAAAACAGAAGTAGAGGAGCCTGTTGGAATGGGGTGGGGGAAGGGCATAAACATGTATGACTTTCCGTTTACCTTTTCTAAAATGTTTTAACTTTCTGAAAGATGTTGGCAGTCTTGAGTGTGCTGAAAACACTTGACATCATTGAGACCAAGGTCAAATCAAAAGATATTTACTTGTCAATGGACCTCCTATGGCCTTGTTAGCAGGGGCACTAGGGACAGAAATCTTTGATTAAGGCAATTTTCAATTTCAACTTTGCAGTTCACTTTTAGTGCATCATAAATGCATATTCATGTTCAATAATTTTAATAGGCTCCATACAATAAAGGCATTCTCTTCTCTCAGGCAAAAAAAACTATGCACACAGAAGAGAAATGCAGGGCACAACCTTCTTTGAAAGATTTCCTTTCTCTTTTATAGCCTTCTACTATGTAGGGGGAAAAACAGCAACAAGTCACTGAAAATCAATGCCTGCATGGGGGCCATGGAGACTGTAACACAAACAAGCCAAAGGTAATCGAGTATAATGCCCATATTTAATAGACTCACCATATACCCAGTTTTTGCAGGGCAGCTGCTATGGAAGTTCAGGAGACACATGCCTCAATAACTACATGAAATCAAGATAATCTAGCTCATTAAACTTGAACTATTGGAAGGGCTATGGGGAGGTTCTTTAGGTCTCATGGATAAATATAAAGTATATGTTGTAACCTTCTATAAGGAGTGCCAAAACACATGGCTTAAACTGCCAAAAAGTTCAAAGCTAAGGGGATTAGGTGAAAGCTCCATTCAAATTTACATAGTAAGTAAGAGATCTGTGTTTCTCATCTACATGGAATGGCCACTGGAGTCAGAAGTTGCAGAATGACGCTGGGAATAAAGGATAGCCATTATAATTCTTTACTATGGATAGGAGACAGTTCATCTCAGCCTATCATTTAGATGACTTGGGGGAAATGGCTCTCTGTTTCAATCATACCAATATTTACTATGAGTGGTGACAGAAAGCCAGAAGACAGAGCAGCATCCAATTTGCTTTGAGTAGAAATGTTATGATTTTTTAAGAAAAGAAAATAGGTTTCTTGCTTTCTTAATTTAGTTGAGTGACTAAAATGAATTTTCAAAAGGCCCAGGAGAATTTAAATATTAATTTGAGGACATCAATGATTGTTTCCTAATCTTTTAATTTTTGATATCTCACATACACAACCAAAGTTGAACAAAAAAGAAAAAAGACTTTTGTTCATGTATGTATTTACTTTTACTTTTTGCCAATTATCTATTTGTAATTTTCCACGTAAGTGTCAGAATCTATAAAACAACAGAATCATATTACTAGGCATGGAAAACTTTTGTCAATCTCTAGCTGGTGAATAAAATGTTAGAGGCACATGCAGTAACTGAGCAAGCCACTAGATGGCAATGATTGCCTTTCTGTTTAAAAAACATATCTTAGTGGCAGCTCAATTCAAGAAACCAGCATTAAGTTTCTAAGTACATCAAAGTGTAAACTACACCAGTAACTATTCAACAACTCTCACATTCCTCCGGGATCTTTCTGCTTCCATACCCTCCCCAGCCTGAAGCTGTGGATAAGATTTTCTTATTTACAGTAGCACTACCTGTAATTGATGATGTTCTTTAAATGGCCTTTTTAGAAGATGAGAGAAGGGAGAATAGCTGGTTCACAAGCCATGGGAAAACATATTCACTTTGGTCAAAAGAATGGGCAGCTCTTTCTAAATTATATAGTTTAGAGCATTTTCACCACTGCTATTTCTTTTTGCTATCTCCATCGCAGTTAAACTATAGTCTATGTTATTTCATTGCTTCATTTCTGGGTTCATTTTTCCTTCTTTGTTTAGCCTACAAAAGTATTTTGGTTGTGGAGGGTGGGAGGGGAGCAGTTATCAGGCTTTAGTCTGGACAACTGATTTCTTTGAACTAATCCTTAAGATTCACCTGGTGGCGCTTGAAAGATATAGTGACATCAGTTGCCACACAACTATTATGTATAAGATATAAAATTTGAATCCAGATCTTCCTTAATCTTCTATCTAAAATGCCTTTATTCTATTGAATGAAGCTTTTCCATTTTGTTTGTACAAAGATTTGCTGAATGATGATCATTTGGTTTTCTAGGATGGATTGTTCTTAACTGGCAAAGAGGAGCAAATACTTTCAAAGCATCCTTGAAGGCATGATTGATTAGTGAGGAAGAATTATTGAAATGGGTGTTTATTGGAAAGATTTTTCCCCTTAAACATCATTATTAAAGAATCAGAAGATGTTTATAAAGTTGTTGATTAGTCTTCAAGGTTTTGCCCATGAATTCCTCCCATCTTGATCCTTGGCATAGAGATGAGGGTTGAAGAGGGATAGAGTCAGAGGAAGATGAGAAGAATGTGGTTCAGTGGACTGAGTAAGGAACCCATATCATCTGGTTCCAGTGATAACAATGACTGAGGGAAAGAAGCTTCATATTCTTTGCCTTTCCTGTAAACAGGAGGGCAAAATGATTCCTGTAAGGACTTTGTGATGAATAACCAAAAAAGGAAAGGGAAGTATACATTAATATTAAGAACAAAACAATAAAAGCACAATTCCCCCTTATTTGTGAAAGGTAACTTTAAAGTATCACTTTTAGGGCAAAGATGTTACAAATAAAAAAAAAACCTCATTAGGTTAAAATGTATGAAAATGTGCCCTACCCAAACTTAACTGAATTTTCTGTCACTCCTTTCAAAATATGAGAAAATTAAAGCTTGCTAATCCAGCCTTATAAATAAGCAATCACCAAGAAGGAGTTAACAGTGAATACAATTAGAATAATAAAAGTGAGGTACATTTACTTTTCTATACTATTTCTGTATCTCCTTGATGGAAAATGAGCTAAGCTACCTTGCCACGACCCCATCTTCACACACACACACACACACACACACACACACACACACACACACACATACATACACACACACATACACCTTACCCGATCCTCAAAATTTTAAACTGGTAAAATAAAAATGCTTCTAAGGAAATAGTCAATTCTCTGCACTGTCAGAGCATTCTTCAAGCTGACCATGCTCTGCAAACAAGGAGGGAAATGGGAATTTATTAAAATTGTCCAAACGTGAGTCTATGTGGTTTCCTTTACTTTTTTAGTAGTTTATCTTTTTTCTTTCTTTCATTCTTTTCATTGTTCCTTCTTTATTTCTCTTTTCCTTCCTTCCTAACTTTCTACCTTCTTTCCTTTCTTCCTTTCCATTTAACAACACACAGAGATTGTTTTCTGTGAAAGAAAATGCTTGTTAATGGTGGAATAGGAACATTAGGAAAATGATTCACATCAATGAAAATGGATATTAAGAAATACATTTAAAATTTTACATATGCTTTAGTCATGGGATAATTAGCTTTAGACATATGGAGCAACGGGAATTTAAGGCCTCATTTATAGATTTACAGCTACCAAGTCCAGTCAAGGCAGAACCAGTCCGGTTGGTTTTACCACAGCCCATCCACGTGGATGTGCTATAGCCAAGTTAATAAATCCGTGATCTGCATGGATCATTAAGAGACAACAGGAATGGTTGTGTTCTACCATATTTATGCATGCTCCAAATCAGCCCAACTTTAAAAGAATTGGGTGCAGTTTGGGGCCCCTTAAAATATACTTTGGTCTTTCAATTGTTCAATACCAGGTGAATGTGAACAAGCACAATTGAAATAGGGAACTGAGGCAATTTTCTGAATGACTGATTAGATCATAGTCCCTGATTCACTCTTTCTCCCCAAAAGAGTCACTATCACCTTTTCCTTGATTATTTTATTTTATTTCTAACTAAAATATGGGGTATTAAAAACTAGATGTGTTCAGAATTAACTTTGTACATTGTACAAAATGAACTAATAATCTGTCTCCTGGTTTGAATGCAAAATCAAAGTAGATCATCATAATTAAAATAGCTAAAACTTAAATTGTGCCTACTTTATGCCAGGTAGTATGCTAAGCATTTAATGAATATTATATTTTTTGTCATTGCAACAAGTCTGAGAGGTAGATGCTATTATTTTCCACTATTTTACAGATGAAGAAAGTGAGGCAGTTTTAAGTGACTTACTTCCCCAAGGTCACACAGCTAGTAAGTATCTGAAGCCAAGTTTGAATTTAGGTCTTCCTAACTTCAGGCCCTGTACTCCTTCCATTGAGCCTTAATTAAGGACTTGGTTCAAAATCCTGACATAACTTCCTGATTTTCAGCTAAGTTAATTCTAAACCACCTCAAAAGTCCTCCTCCTATGTCTCATCATAGGGACCCTGGGTTCTTGAGAGTGGAGCACAAGATCTGGCAGGTCCTCCCACATGGAAAGGCCTGGGTATGGGGCTATCATTGTGTGCTATTATCCTGAAGCAGTATAGTTAAATTCAGGGTTTTATAACCAAGTTAACTGAAGGCCAATGAAATTTTCAGCTACAGTAGGCCTTGTGACCTCTTTGCTAAATCACAGAAGCTATGTGATTCAGCAATAACCATAGGTATCAAATCACAAATATTTGAAATCTTGAAGAAATATCCAAAGGTTTGTAAATAAAATGCAGTCCCAGAATCAAGAGTATTGGCTCTGGAACTAGAAGGTTGGGGTTCAAATCTCACCTCTGATACCTCCCCTTGTCCTATCTGGACCTCAGTTCCCTCCTCTGTAAATGGGTTAAATGACATCTAAGGTCTCGTTCAATGCCAGTTCTATGATTCTATGTGACCTTGGATCAATCACTTAACCTCCAATGGCTTCAAGTCCCTCTGATATAAAATCAGAAGTTTGGATTTGATGGTTAAAGAAGTCCCTTCCAGGTGTAGATCTATGATGTTATTCATTCTATGAGAATCATGATTATCAAAAATATCCATTTAATAGTCATAGCAATCCTGGCCATGATTGTTTTCATAAAGGGTAAAAACTGTAAAGCTGTAAGGGGTGGACGAACAAGGAGATAGATATTATTCAGAAATTAATCTACATGTTCTTAAGAAATAGAACAGAGAAATGGGAAAATCATTGAGTGGGATGATTCATAAGCAAAGTTCTGGTAAATGCCATGATGTATCATCTTATCGATCCCACTATCTTTAGACAGAATGGTGTCTAAACTATTCCAGAGAGATAAATTCCCACCATTTTACCTAAAATGATTTTGGAAGTATATATAATATTTTCTTGGGACACTTTTAAAAAAAAACTATATTCTCTGTCTTACAGGGAAAAAAAAAAGCTTCCTAATGTCTCAGACCTATGAAGATCCCCTTCCTAGATATAAGTTCTGTAACTTTATGTCTGATGCTCTGTGTATGTGTACATATGCATGTGTGTATACACATATAACACAGACATATATACATGTGTGTATATATGTATGTGTATGCATGTGAATATATACACACATGTATGTATGTGTGTATATAATGATTTCATTTTATTTTGTGAAGGAATAGATATAAGAAGGGAAGGACACGCTCAGACCCCTCCTCAGATTCACCCAGTTCACAGTAATACGGTTTCAATGTTTAGGGGCAGCACATAGACTATTTATGCTTTGTGCAATATTTCAAAAATGTTCATGATACACCATGCTCTTCTGCTATGTTTGCTAATCAGTACACCTTAAGTGACATTTGAATTTAATAGGAGACAGAGGTTTGGGGAGTGGAGCATTTCAATAAATTGACTGAGACAAATGAAAGGCTGTGGGTTTGGAGATTGTTCCAAAAAATACTGTGCTGAGGGCCTCTGGTTTCCAAAACCTCCAAGAATGACTGTGGTGTACTTTAGCCAATTCTGTGTTTTCCTGTGCTCATTGGGTAGTGCTGTGGAACTTGAGCCAGCAAGGTAGATCAGCCTAACTATAATGTCTGTGAAAGGTCTTTTTAGAATTAAGATAGGAATTCAGACCAAACTCCACATTCCTTAGTACTTTATTTTAGGTTCTTAATTGGGTGCTCAAAGACTGGCAAAAATCCTCCAAGCTACAAATTCACTTTCTGATGTGTAAAAGTCATAAAACCCAGGTAAATCCATTCTCAAAATACTGAATATCAGCAAACTGGCTAAGTGCTGATTTAACTATCTTTCCTTTCCCTTGCTTCTGTAGGGGAAAAATAGGTCCCTAGCCATAACCAATAGAAAACCCCCAGCCTAAATTAAATTCATAACATTCATAATTTGTATTTTATTTTTCTGTTCTTTCTTCATGTTCAATAACCTCATTTAATCTCTGTTCTCAACTGCCCTGTCACTCTTATTGTGGGGTCAGTGGTTCTGAAAGTCCAATCACTCTTTGGGTCTCTAAGCTACATAAATAGAAATGTTTTAAACTAGGGGACTTAGAATTCTCATAGGTAAGCATCTCCTACATTTTTAAGGTGTGACAAGAAGTCAGACATGAGTGCCAGTAAGAGACTTCTGCCAAATGGGAAAGCCAAGGTTCTTGACTCCATATCCCTGTATCATGGTAAATTAATGCCAGTTGATAAATTACTGAAATGTCAGGAAGCACACAATGCACTTAGGGAAGATGGAGTGAACTCAGGGGAGACTGGAGACACGAGAACTATTGGAGACATTGATAGAGTGTGACTGAATCTATACAAGGAAAGAATATCATGGTATTTGACCCAGATTGTATATTTCCAACTTGGCTCTTTATTAATGGACTAAAGAAAATGAGACAAAGAACAAAACCATGATTACCTGGAGATGGTTAGTTCTGACAGTGGTCTTTAACAAGAATATCCCATTAATGTAAGGTAACAAAAGTAGTTTTGAAACCCTGGATTTTTACAAACAGAAAGACTTCCTTGTTTGTGAGGTGTGGCAGTAAGGAGGCAGAAGGGATAGATGACAGGCCAACTGAGGTCTTGATCAGTTGCCAAATCTTGTCCATCTCTTATATCCATCTCTTTCTTTCTACTCACATGGCTACTACCCCATTTTGAACCTTCATCACCTTTCACCTGGACTTTGCAATACCCTCACAACTAGCAGTTCTCCCTGCTACTTTCTTTCACTCCAATGCATCTTCCATATAGCTATTAACAATATTCTTAAAGGGCCCTATTCAATTTTTGGCTTTAATTAATTAACTGATTAATCAATTAATTACTTTTCCAGTCTTAGTAGATATTGCTCCCCATCATGTATACTCCAGTCTAGCCATTTTGGTTTTCTTACCATTCTGATACATAACACTCCCCTTCCCATCTCTGAACCTTTTCATTTTTATGCCTTTTCACCTCTAAGACCTCTTAGAATCCCTAGTTATTTTTGAAGCTCAGCTCGTGTCACTTTGTATATAAAACCTTTCTCCATCAAATCCCCACAGCTACTATCACCCCCTTCCTCCACCACCTCCATTACTTCATGTCTATTTTACATATGCCCATAAATGGATGTGTCTCCTTTGGCTAAACTGTAAGTTTCTTAAGGTAAGGAACTGTTGTACTTTATTTCTCTTTATATCCCAGGTGCCAAATATAGGATCTCACACATAGTAAAGGCTTAAAACATGTTTGTTAATTATTTAATCATTCAGAGGTAAGAGGCAAGTAAGGTTTGATTTCATCCTGGTGGGATTTTTACCAAATTATATTCTTCCTTTTTTCTTGCTCTCATCCTTACTCTAGCCCTTTAAGGCCATTGTTGTTGTCGTTGTATAGTCATGTCCAACTCTTGCTGAGCCCATAACCCATACTCTTTATGTGTGTTTTTTTGTTTGTTTGTTTGTTTTTGGCAAAGATATCAGAGTAGTTTGTTATGGCCTTCCCCAGTGGATTAAGGGAAACAAAAGTTAAGTGACTTGCCTAGGATCACACAGTTGATGTCTGAGACTGGAGTTGAACTGAGATCTTCCTGACTTCAGTCAGACCCAGCACTCTATCCACTGAATGGCCTTGCCACACCCAGCCATTACTAATGCCAAACCCCATCTATTTCAGAGGATCATACCATAGATATAAATATAAAAAAGACTTTATAGCCATTCAGGCTAACTCTCCAACACACACTATTTTATATTCTAGGAAACTAATAATAATTGAAAAAAAAAGAATTGGCAGCTCGCCCAGGATCACACTACTAATAAAAAGTGTCTGAGGCAGAATTTGAACTCAGTCTTGCATATACTGTGCTTCCTAGTGACCTCCCTTTTAGCAGGTAGCCTTTGTGCTTCTGAGGACTAAAAAAGGTCATATTTAATCTTGTCTAATAGTCAGGAAATACTTGGTTTGTAAATGAAAAACTCTAGTAGTTATGTGAGTTCCTCAGCATTACCATCAAATGGGCAATAGTCATTACTAATAATCTCACTAGAATTATCCTGACAATAATCAAACATATCTCCTTTTTTTACTTGTAAAATATCTTTCTAATTCAGTAATACACTCCTACACACATATACACACATGCATACACAGAATCATACAATTCCAGGACTGGAAAATAGAATGTAGGGATAATCTATTGAATCTCTCCATTTGGCTGATGGAGAAACTAAGGCCAAGTATTTTGTATAGTCTGATGACTTATCTGAGTGCAAATGACTTGATCTGAAGCTAATTTCTGGAGCATTAAGAAATTAAGTGATTTGTCCATGGTCATATATCTAGTATGTCTCAGAAAGACTTGAACCCTCCTCTTCCTGACTCTAAGCCTGACTCCCTTTCCTCTACCTAAATGATAAAAATAATAATAGTATTGATATATTCTTTTAAGATTTGCAAAGTATTTTGCAAATATTATCTCATTTTATCCTTATAACAATATTAGGACATAGGTGCTGATATTAATCCCCTTTTATACTTGAGGATTCTGAGGCAAATAGAGGTTAAGTGACTTGCCCAGAGTGATAAATCTAATAAGTGTATGAGGCCAGATTTGAACTCGGTTCTTCCTGACCCCAAGGCTCTATTCACCGCACTATCTAAATGACTGCACTGTAGGTATTTGAAACATGTTGGTTGAATTTAATTGAATGAATTAAGGAATGAATGGATATAAAAGGATGAGGCTTTGAAATTTTTATTGAACATTTCAACTAAAGGGATGAAGAAGTGTATCTATTTCTAGATTTTACTAATATTTTTATTTTAAGGTAGTGGTAAAACACCATCATTGAATAAAATATGTAAGATTATAACAGGGCAGGAATGGTGGTGCCCACTAAGAATCTCTGAGTTCAGAAATATCTTGAGATCCGAAGTTCTTAGCTGCAATTGGGTTAAAATTGATTGGGTAGCTACACTAATAGTACCAAGATGATGAACTCCCCCAGAAACAGGGGAATCAGGTTGTCTAAGGAGAAGGGAAATTGGCACATTAGAAAAACAGTGAAGTTATAGATTCCACACTGATCAAAATTAGAATTGGGTTTGTGGGTGGACATGGTCCTTCTGGCTTGAAAGGGATAAAAAATCCAGTCTCAAAAAACAGAAACAAAAGCAAGGATTATAATATAGATGGAGGCTTTGTGTTTCCTCTGACAGTATACTGGGTGTTTTCCACAAACATTCTCCATGAATTGTAGGGTCACATTTTTAGAGCTGGGAAACTAGAATTGACCTTAAAGGACATCTCCCAACCTCCCTTTTTACAAATAAGGAAACTGTGCCTTAGAAGGGTTAAGTGGTAGAACCATGATTACATAGCTAGTAAATCTCAGAGGCAGGATCTGAATACAGGTCATCAGTCCTCCAGGATTAGAAGTCTATATCCAATATACTTTTCAGAAAGAGCTGTGAGTATCTTTGTCATCATAACCTTCTTGCTTTGGGTTTGCCCCATAATGCTATGTCCCTAGAGGTTAATCTCCTTTCCTTTGCCCAAACAACAAGAGGAGAAGGAGAAAAAAAATTGAGTAAAATTCCATCTTTCTATATTCCCATTTTTATTGAGGAGAAAAATTATCAAACAAGCAAACAAACAAAACCTCTTAGCTTTATCTATTCATGACATCCAACCATTCATGAGCACCTAAATAGTATTCACTGGCTAATTCAGATATTAAATATGACCTGGAATACAGCATATCAACTGTTTAGTGTTCTAAACATAGTAGACACTCAATCTTTGTTTTTGTAAGTAATGCTGAAGATGCTTAATAAGTGCTTGATAAGTGTTTGTTAAATGGATGATGAACGAATAAATGAAAGCATTTATGACAACCACAAGGATACCAATGAACCAAGGTGCTGTGTAGGTATTATGCAAGATATAGGGATGTATTAACAATGACTATTACTATATAACTTGTTGCCCTAACATAAATTATGTTCTCTAAACAGTACAAAGAGAAAGGATAATAGATTAAAAACTGAAAGGGACCTCAGAAGGCATCTGAAGGCTATCTGCCTTTGAGTTTGTGAGATAAGCAAAAGGATATACTTTTTTCAAAATATTATTAATTGTATTTATGAAATTCAAATTTGATGCTTTTACTAAAACATATGAGCATTTACAATGCATCATTTTCTAATATCAATTTCAGTCATATCATGTTTAGTTGTCAATTATCTTTTGAATCAATTGACATTAAAGACTTTAATTAATGGTTGGAATTAATGATTTAGTCAACTTAAAAACCATTAAAATGCTTGAAAACTAAATACATTTACTAACTGGAAACCTTATTGCATACATTACATATATATATATATATATACTTATATTAATATACATATGGCAGCAGATAAGTTTTATGAAAAGAAACAAATAAAAAAACTCAACTCAACAAAAAACACAAATCATTTTCCTGTCAACTTCAGACAAGTCTAAGTTAAAGGAAAAGTGAACTTTTGTTTCTTAAATTCTCATTTTTTAATGATTGTGGAGCAAATTTTGTGCAACTATATAGAAAAATATGAAATTCCAATTTAGAATTCCATCATGAAACTACACCATTCTAATTTCTCCAGGCCACGGTTTGTTAATATTCCACAAAGTCCCAGGATGCAACTATAAGACTGCATTCAAATCTATGAACATGAGGCAATCATGCTCAGCAGAGTATAACAATAATTATAATAGAGATTAAATAAAAATAATTAGAAAAAGTTCATCTAGTTTTGATGTATTAATTATTCTGACCCTGTTCTATTCAGAGTCTAATTATCTGGTTCAGTGAAAATGCCAAGATTTCTACGACTCATAAAAATTACATTCAAGTAATTATGTCAGCAAACTAAACAGTATTCATTTACCATGCCTTTTTATGCACACATTTGAATATGCTTTTTTAACTGTTTTTGCTCTTTGTTCCTATTCATGGGAAATAATACCTGTAGAGAAATTTGAAAGTCAGTAGTACTCTGCAATTCCTGCTGATATTTTTTCTTTTGTAAGACTGCTGTAAGTCTCATATAACCTTTGTTTAAAAAACATGAATTAAAGTTCACTCTTCACTTGTTTCAAAGAAACCTTTAAAAGCCAGGCTGTAATATTTTTTTTAAAAAAAGTTTAAGGCAGTAGTGCAAGGCATATCTTAGAAAGTTTGTCACTTCTACAAGCTCAGAAGAAGATGGGATTGCTCAGCATATTTCACCTAATTACTGATTGCTTTCCTATGTCTCTCTTGGAAATTCTTAAAGAAAAATGCATCTGTATATGGACCATAAAATTTTGCCTACACTGTGTTATAGTGATACAATGAAGATTTCAAATCACAGAAAAAAAATGTAAATTGACCAAAAGAAAAATACAAGTGGCTTGCAGTACCGCAAAAAGAGATTTCTTTTTCTCAGAATCAATTACTTTGTGTGAATACAGACTTAGAATTACATTTGGTGGTAGTTCCCTGGACAAGTTTCAGTACATATGAAAACTTTCTCCTGTTTCATGATACTTTTACCAAAAGTATGTGTGTACGTGTGTGTGCTTGTGTGTGCATCTCTTTGTGTGTATGTCCACTTTTACTTGTGGTTTCATTGATATGTATCTGAAGTAGAATTTACATGCAAATTTTCTTGAACCCAAGGCCCTCTTTCCACAGAATACCAGCTCATGTGTTTTCTGGGTTTTTTTTCTTTCTTTCTTTTTTTTTTCTTTTTTTTTGGTGAGGCAATTGGGGTTAAGTAACTTGACCAAGGTCACACAGCTAGTAAATGTTAAATGTCTGAGGCTAGATTTTAACTCAGGTCCTCCTGAATCCAGGACCAGTGACTTATCCACTGCACCACCTAGCTGCTCCTGCTCATGTGTTTTCTATCCATATTATACAGATAATTGTATCATTTCTCTTTAGTATATGGATATGGTATTCAAAGAAAAAGTTAACTGAGCTACATAAACAAAATAATAAGTGGTGTTATGAGGCCTTCTCTTCCCTAAATGTTCCTACTTCTTTTCCCAGCAGTTAGCCCTATGATGGGACTTATGCTTTGACTCCCCCAAGACAACTCTGCTGATAACAGCACTACCTGCCCAGATTTGAAACTCTTCCAGTTTCTTGCCCATGCAGATTTCTATTCTCTTCTTCCCTACTGTCTTTGAAATATCCATATAAAAACTCTTTAGGTTTCTTATTTGTAAAGTGGTTTGCAAATCTTAAAGTAGCAAAATGATGATAATTATGGTTACCAGCATTTTGTATATGCTGGTATATACATTGTATATGCATTTACCCCCTTTCTAGACTCTTACATGAGGGCAAAGACCCTTTAATTATTTATCTGTACATCTATTCTGGGAACTAACAAATTATCTGAATAACAATGCTAAATAAATCCTGAAGTTATATATTTAAAAAGAAAGTGATCTGTGCTTTCATTAACATGAAAAACACAGTAATGGAGTTATTCCTTTCTACTTGGTGCTTGATTTTCTAATAATAGGGGATTTTTATTTGTTTTAGTAGATAGAGTTTTCTTTACAAGACTTGTGGGGGCAGCTAGGTGGCACAGTGGATAGAGCACCGGCCCTGGAGTCAGGAGTACCTGAGTTCAAATTCGGCCTCAGACACTTAACACTTACTAGCTGTGTGACCCTGGGCAAGTTACTTAACCCCAATTGCCTCACTAAAAAAATAAAAAAATAAAAAATAAAAAAAAAAGACTTGTGCTTTTCTATGTAGTACTAGGACAGATTGATATGACCCTTGCCTCAATACAATTAGGAAGTGCAGTAAATAAAGTGTTTGACCTGGAGTCATGTAGTCTCAAGTTCAAAACCTATCTTGTCCTAGTTGTATGACCTTGGGAAAGTCACAATCTCTACCTGTCTTATTTTTATCATTCATAAAAAGAGGATAATAATAGTATCTCCCTGCCCAAGTTGATGTGAGGATCAAATTAAATAATATTGGTAAAGTACTTTTCAATTTTTAAAGCACAATATGAATATTATTTATTATTATAACTATTGATGAAATTGTTGAAAATCCATACATACTGGGAAAATGGGAACATCATCATTAGAATTGTATTTTAAAAGGAATTACATGATTATAAATTCTTCATTTGGTTTTATTCATGTAACCACAGCCCAAGTAAGTGAGGAAAGTTCTTATTTTTTTCTGCATTAGTCATGGTGTAAAAGAAGAATCAGAACAAAAGGGAAAAATGTCCAAAAAAAAGTGAAAAAAAGTAGAAACAGCATAGTTGAATCTGTATCCAGATTCCACAGTTCTTTTTTTTCTGGATGTGGAGAGCATTTTCCATCATGGGTCGTTTGGAACTGTCTTGGATGATTGTATTGCTGAGAAGAGTTAAGTCTATCACAATTGATTATCTCAATGTTTCTGTTGGTGTGTGCAATGTTCTCCTGGGTCAGCTCACTTCACTCCACACCAGTCCAATTTAGTCATAAAGTTCATAATTATTTGAAACCAGAATTATCCTAAAGTGAAATAAATCAAACCAATACATTGAGTGTAACTGAACATGAAACATACATGGTTGGGTAGGTGGAGAAGTGGGATATGCTGCCAAATAGAGATACAGGAACTCAGAGTAATTGGGTGATGAAGAAGAGACAGAATTATAGAATGAAACACAGTAGTAAACATGCTTTATTTCAATATTTACCTCCTTTTGCCTATTCTTTCTCCCATTTGACCAAACTTGGCCACTAAAGGATCAGTTCCCTTTTTCCTTCAATACCTAAAGCCAGGATTTACCTTGCTAGGCTTTCCCTTCATTTCTACATCTTCAGTGATGCCTTTGATTTTTATTTCAACCATATGTTATATCTAAAAAATGTAATTGGTAGAGGTGTTCTGGACCCATATACCCAGGGCAAGTTGGAACAATTCAGTTTATCTTTTCAACTTCTTTTATTGAAAATTCTTTCCAGGATTGGTTAGATTTAATGAACCACATGAGGAAACCATAAAACTTTATACACATACACACACACATTCTCTAAATATTGCTTCTATTTAATCTTCAGAATTGAAACTTGTTTACTGTTTCTCAAGGTGGAAATTGAAGCAATATATGATGGGTGGTGCTGCAAAGAATTGTGAGGTACCCATGCTTTCCGTCAATGTGAAATTCTACCCTTATTTGTGCATATACTATATATGTTTCCCCCTTATTTCAAAGACACCTTTTACTTCCCTCTCCCAGAACATATGCATATCCTAACATCTATAAGAAACAATTTAATTTCCCATGGAATTTTGCCAAGTAAATAGGATTATTTTGACAGACACTCACCTATTCAGCAACCTTTCTGAATGCAAAGGTAGATATGCCTGTGTACATGCTGAACACAATAGCTCAAATAAGCAGACGAGGAGAAGACATATATGTGTATATGTAAATAACACTTAAACAAGTAACTGGGTATAAGAATAAATAGTAAATGAGAATGGCAATTTCATTGCATGTGATATATAATGCTGTCTTTATTTACATTATTACTTATTATAAATTACCCGAGGAGGTAGAAAATCTAATAAAATGCCTTACTGTGCTGGTAATTTTGGATTACGTCCTTTATAGGTATGTCTGCTTGTTTCTGTGGTCTTATTTCCAAAAGGAGCCCAGAGCTCTCTCTTTTGCACAGAAGTAGAGGCTAGACTCCCACAATGAGAGCCAAGGTAAAATTCTGGTCATAAACCTTTGATTTCTTGCAAAATAGGATTGAGGATGGGAGTTCAACGTAGAATATGAGGTAAAGGCCTGGAATGTGTCTCCCAAATAACTGAAAGATTTCTTCCACTCTGGAGAACAGAGTTTTGTCTTCATAGGATCTCTAATACATTCCCTCTGAAGAATTAAGTATTCATGTAACATGGGAGATTTTGCATGGAACAGTGTGGAACCCTCTTCTGGTGTTCTAGTGGTTAGAATTCCAGAGAATGAAGTTTTAGGGGAACTAGGTGGCTAGTGGATAAAGTGATGTGTCTGGAATCAGGAAAACCATTTTTGTGAGTTCATATCTGGCATCAGATAATTACTAGCTATGTGATTCTTGGCAAGTCATTGTTTGCCTCAATTTCCTCATCTGCACAATGGACTAGAAAAAGAAATGGCAAGTCATCCCAGTATTTTTGCCAAGAATGCCTCAAATGGGGGCCAAAAAAATTGGACACAAACTGAAACAACTGAATAAAAACATGTGTAGCTCCATGAACAGACTATGCTTAATTGAACCACAGAAGTAGCATCCTCAATATCACATGAAAAAACTATCATTGTCTGCTGGCAGGTCTCAATTATTTATCTGCCCATCATGATTGAAATATTAGTCAAAATTATGAAGAGATGAATTTCCGAAGTACTCAAAACCATATCTGGCAAACACTCAGTGATTCATTTGCTGGAAATTACCTCATTTGTGAAGTGCTTTGAAATCCTTCAGAAATGTACTTATATAATTTAGAGGTTCTCTAATGTCATTGATGTAAGCATTATTTCCCTTTGTGCCAATTAAACCTATCCATTCCTTCTAATCATTTTTTTTTGTTCTCATTGAGAAGGCTTTCTATAATCGGTGCCCCCATGTCCTTTCTTGTGAATTTTGTCTTAACCCTACGTTTTAGCTTTTGACCTGATCATTCAGTTTAAATTACTCTCTCTAAAATTAATAACAATTGGAGGAGGCTGGGTGGTGCAGTGAATAAATCACCAGCCCTGGATTCAGGAGGACCTGATTTCAAATCCGACCTCAGACACTTGACACTTACTAGCTGTGTGGCCCTGGGCAAGTCACTTAACCCTCATTGCCCTGTAAAAAATAAATAAATAAATTTTTAAAAATTCATAACAATCACTTAATTGTCCAAATAAATAGCCTTTTCATAATTCTCATTCTTCCTGACCTGAGTGCAGACTCTGACACTGTCAATCACCCTCCCTTACTTGACAATCTTATCTCTAGGTTTTTATGACGCTGTCCTGGTTCTGCCTCTACCTATCTAATGGTTCTTTTCCAGTATCAACTAGATCTCCAACAAGACCACATCAACTAACCATAGTTGTCCATGAGGGTCCTTTCTTGGACCTTCTATTAATTCCCATGGATTCAATTATCATATCTCTCCACTATAGCAAGATAGCTGCTATTCAGTAAGCATAGAATTTTTGAGAGTAGCTTCTCAAATCAAGCTCTATATTTCAACTGGGTAGAATTGTTCACATCAGTAATTTGCCCAGCTATTCTACGTTCCTTCCAAGTCATATATTTCTTCATTGATTTGCTTCAAGAAATGTTGATTGATCAAGTATTATATAGTCAGCTAGCCATATGCTAAGTACTAGAGTATGTAGACAGGAATAAAATATGTCCAAAGCCCTCTAGCAGCTTGCAATTAAACATGTAGAATGCAATATGTACTATAAATGATGGATAATCATTGTCAATGTCTCTTTTGTTCTGGATGATGGCCCTTTGTTATTTTCAGGAAATCTCTTTACCAGTGTGGTAGTCTAGAGAAATGTCCAGATTCCCACATAAAAAAACAATCATATTATGCCTCAGGAGTCTTTTTAATCAGAAGTACATAGATACATTTCCAGAAGTTTGATCTAGAATAGTGGGATCTGGAATTCCCAGGATGATGGGACAAAGATTATCTGTGTAAATTAAAGAACCTTAATAAATGTTTGCTGCATGAATGAATGGAAAAAGATAACAGTCTTAGCTCTAACTACTCACTGTGGCTCCATTGCTTTTGTTGTACAAACAAAACAGTCTTCAGCCAAGTTGGTATTATGGAAAGAGCCTAAGACTTAGAGTCAGAAAATCTGGTTTCAAATTTGTCATTGTTGCTACTTGTGTAAATTGTGGATGAGTCCTTCATTTAACCTTTTTCAGTCTTAATCCCCATATCTAAAAATGAATTTAACCTGGATAATCTTAAAGATGCTTTTCAGTTCTGGATCTGTGATCCCCACTCTTCCCCAAACATATCAAGCTCAGTCCCTCATTCCTGATTATTTCCATGAGATGCTTTCCATTTGAAATGCCCTCTGCTTTTTTTTTTTATTGTATAACCACATTCTACCTATCCTTCACTGTCTATCATTCATTTTGTCCATGGAACCTTAGTCTTCCTCCAAGCTCATGATCATCACATTTTCCTATCAATATCTAACAATTTTCCCCTATAACCTTCATTTTGGCTTTTAATATTTAAACTCAAAATGGCTTGGGTTGTCCCTTCAATGCTCCCCATGTTTATCTTTTGTTTCTCCATACAAAATATGATCATTTCTTTGAGGAAAGTGATTATATCTTTGATTTGCTTTGGATTTCCCAAAGCACCTAGAATAGTGAAACTAGTAAGAATTAAATATTTATTAATTTACCTTAATGGGAAGAGTAAAAGATAGTTTAAGTGGGTTAATCAATTTACCTTTTTCTATGTACCCTGTTGCATGTGTCATATTTCCGTAATATTTGCTTACTACCCATTCTCCAACATAGAATAAACAGGTCATGGCCCCTGCCCTTGAAAGAAATTTGTTTTCTAAGGTTAAACTATATTATATTATGTTAATGTTTAATTATACTATGTTGTGTTGTATGTTGTATTATTTTATGTTATGATATGTTATGTTATATTATATTCTGTTGTGTAAGTTGGGACATAAGAGAATAAGCATTTATCTAGTCCCACTGTGTGCCAGGCATAGTGCTAAGCACTTTAAAAAGATTGTCTCAGTTTTCTTTTCTTTTTTTGAGTGAAAATTTTCTCATTTCATTCTCACAACAATCAAATGAGATAGGTGCTATTATTATCCCTATTTTATAATTGAGCAAACAGAGCTAAAGGGAGATTTAAGTTACTTGCCCAGGGTCACCAAGCTAGTATGTGTTTGGAACCAGTTTTGAACTTAGATCTTCATAGCTGCAGGCCCAGAGCCCTGTCTACTGTGCCACTAGCTACTTTTATTATATGTCATTTTATTATTATATAATTACTATTATACTATATCATAACACATTTCATATCATGATATTTTATATAATATCATGTCATGCTATATGTACTATGCTACATTAGGATATCTTAAGTGTTACATATTGTGTTCCTTTATATTACTTTATGGTATTAATGTATTTCATAGAACATCAGCATCAGAAAATACCATAGATATTATCTTGTACAATCCCTAAATGAATAAGAGTTATCTTAAGAGTTATCTACAATATTCCATGTAAGACTTGACCATCCAACATTAGCTTCAAGAATTTGTGTGTGTGTGTGTGTGTGTGTGTGTGTGTGTGTGTGTGTGTGTGTGTGTGTGTGTCAGGGAAGGGGGGTGGGGACCTATTATCTACCTCCTTAAGCAGACCACACTTTGTAGACTAATAATCATGATTTTCTTCAATTGATTGTCACATGGAATAATAATGAGAACTTCATCACCCTCTTCTTCCTGAGGATGCCCTCCAACTTTCATCTTCAATCATTAAGCTTAATTCTTTAACTATTTTAGAAGGAACAAAATAAAAGAACTTTGAATATCTCTCTAGAAAAGCATCTCCTAGCAATTAAGATCTGGAAATATAATAGTCAAAAGTCATGAGAGGGTCTTTCTGTGAGAAATTTTCTCTCAGTATTTCAATGGAAGAACATTCACAACCTCAAGACTGTTATTAAATAAAGCAAAAGAGGCCTGAGATAAACATGTTCATAATGTCCTAAGACTTTTGGGTTCTCCCAGACAATTAGCACAGATAGCTGCCCTGCCATCGGTTTTTACAGATCATGGCTTTTAGCAGAAGCTATTCATTTGACTCATCTGGAAAGAGGTATAATTCACAGTGTTCAGCTTTCTGGCAAGTGGAAAAATAGAGGCCACAAAATATTTTAAATAAGAAGAGAGAGACTTTTAAAAAAAGGTTGGGGAAATCCCCATCTTAATAGGTACTATTATAATGAGTTTTTGTGGGGTGGGGAAATAAATTATATTTATGGAGAAAATACTATTATATTTCTACTGAAATGCACTGTACATAAAACTCTATCAGCATCAGCTCTCCTGGAATCGAATAAAAGTAGCAAATGTATTCCTTAATGTGTATACATAGTTCAGAATCATGTTGGGGTTTTTTTTGTTTTTATTATTGTGCCAAGGGTGAATCCTTTAAATATGACAGTAATGAAAACTCTTCTCTTTGAGGAAAGAAGGGAGGAGGGGAAAGCCTGATAAGGAACTGGAAAAAAATCAGGAGAGTGAAAGTGAGAATTTTCATGTTAAGTCTAGGTCTGCATGCATGAATGAGCAATTGTATTTCTCAATAGAGAAATATAGTATTTCCTTTTCACCTAATATTCTAGTGAGTCTTTTGGTGTCATAGTTTTGGTAGTGATATAATCAGGTTTGGGGTAGTAATGATGGCAGATCCAGATGCCTGGTAGAAAGAAAGGTATTTTATAAAATGCTTAGCCATCTGCTACTCACTTTAAAAATATGGAAAACTTCATGATGCACAGAAGTCATTGCAGTTCTTTTATATAAGCTTTTAATGTAGAACCAAGATAAAATAATTATTCCTCCAGTAGAATTGCTAAATTCATACCTTAAAAGATATATTCAATTCTTCCTCTCTTTTGAAATACTATCAAAGCTTGTAAGCTAGGTTGGAGGACATGGCCTTTTTTCATTTCTTTTCAAGGTTACAATCCTTTGGTCCATACCTGCCGCAAGTAAGAGCATTCTGAGGCCATGTCAAGGTGTCAACTTAAATTACTTCAATGGATAGCTTCCTTATGAGAGGTAAAAAAATAACTCCATCAAAAACAAATGAGATGGGTGGGCTGTAACTATCAGTTACTCTCTGAGACCCAGATTCAGCTAAGCCTTTATTGCAGCTTATTCCCTAACGAGACAGAGGTTAACTTGTTAAGTTGAGAGTTGATCCCCAAGTAGACATTAATGTCCTAATGCATTTAGGGCCTGTAGATCTTTTAGGCAAGGGTCCCTTGACATTATATTGTTTTCTCATAACTTGACTAGGTCACCAATCACAGAAGGCACCTGGAATGCTTGAGTAAATATAGCTCAATTTACTCTCTCCCTAGTTATTAATTCAAAGCTGCATGGCTTTGTACTGTTAGAAAGGTTCATGTGTCTTGAAATATGCACGAAGAACCAACAAGAATAATATAACCAATCTCTGAAGTTGGGCATCATTCCCTTTCTTTGTGTTGTTTCAGGAATGGCAATAGTATTCTTTTTGAGGTCCTGATAATCCACAAGAGGATTTTTCATCCCCTTTGGTTTTTATGTATCAGAAGTACAATGATGAAATGATTACCTGAACTATGTAGAATTAGTATTCAGAAATGTAAATGAATGATTCATATGGGAAGGAAGAAAGGAAAGTAGAAAGTAAAAAGAAGGAAGGAGAGAAGGAAGAAAGGGAGGGAGGAATGAAAGGAAGGAATGAGGAAGAGAGGAAGGAAGGAAGGAAGGAAGGAAGGAAGGAAGGAAGGAAGGAAGGAAGGAAGGAAGGAAGGGAGGGAGGGAGGGAGGGAGGGGGGGAGGGAGGGAGGGAGGAAGGAAGTTCCAGGTTATACTTCAGTCTTGTGATCAGCATGATATCTTTGAAAATGTAGGAGGGTATAGTCTGGTCAGCCCCATTGCATTTCAAAACCTAACACAATCTTGCGAGAAGGGGAAGAGAGACCTGAGTAATCCTCTTGCCAGTTAGTAAAACTCCACCACTAGTAAGCAGTGTTTTAGCCCTAATTCCTAATACATGGTTGATTTCTGACTCAGGCCTCAAAAGATTGAAGTCTATCATCACATTAACTGAGCCAAAAGGAGTCCTGACCTTTGTAAGAGAATCTCTTTGCTCATTAGATAACTAGAAAAATCAGGGCAGACTAGTACTACAATTGATCAGAATGTAGATATATAAATAAACATTTCTGGGAATCAGGATACATGGTTATCCCTCTGTAGAAGGGAACAAAAACTTTATTTAAATAAACACTGAAACTTCCCTGTAGATGCCTTACTGCTGATGTTTGTTTTCAACTTAATATTTACTCTGGATATTTCATAAAATTGAAATTAATAGAACCCAGGACTCATCTTAAATCTCATGTAAATGACAGTTGGAAGAGTAATGATCTTGGATCAGTGATTGAATAGATAGCAGAGTCCAAGTTTCTTTAAACATTATCAGTTATTCAATCCAGTTGGATGGCTTTATTGTTGTTTTCTCTTAAGGAAGAGGAAGGAATGGTAGCTTTAGCTAAAAAAGATGACTTTTTATCTTATTCAATAACATACACATACACATAGATGCACTAACACATACACATTAATATGTATTTACTCACTAGTTGGCACTATGCATACAGTATTGGGCATGAAGTCGGGAAGACCCAAATTCAAATCCTGTCTCAAACACATTTCATATGTAACCCTAGGAAAATCACTTAACCTCTCTGCCTCAAATTCCCCATCTCTAAGACAGGGATTTAAAAAATAACACCTATTTCTAAGGGTTATTTTGAGGATCGAATGAGATAATACCTATAAATTGTCATGTAAACTTTAAAGTGCTATATAAATGCTAGTTATTAAAAACTGGGTTAACATGTGAACAATGTAGATAATTCCAAAGATTTATACAAAGACAAATGACAATTCCAGTACTTGGAATTATGTTTTTTCTCCTAAAGAGAGTTTTTTGTTTGTTTGTTTTTGTTTTTTTTACCAGTCTCCCTGAAGCTAGGAAATAAGTTAAGGCATAAAAAAATATTAAGATATATACAGGAAGATCTCAAATTCTTTGGCTATACCTTCTAAGCAGAGGACATGGACAATGAGCATGAGGAGGTTTGGCTGGGTTGTGATGTGTACTCTTAGAAAGGTGGCCCAAGGGAGCAGCTAGGTAGCGCAGTGGATAAAACACTGGCCCTGGATTCAGGAGGACTTGAGCTCAAATCTGGTCTCAGACACGTGATACTTACTAGCTGTGTGACCCTGAGCACAGCACTTAACCACCATTGCCCTGCCAAAAAAAAAAAAGAAAAAGAAAAAGAAAAGAAAAGAAAAAAGGTGACCCATGTGATTAGGCACAGATCCACATGAGAATTGAAGAAAGATAGACCTGTGAGTGGAAAGGTTAATCTATGATAGTATACGCCCCCCCCTCCCCCATGGATTTATAGAACATTAGAGTCAGAAGACATCAGTCAAGTTTACAACTTCATGTTACAAATGAGGAACTTGAGTTCCAGAAAGGTTATGTGCTTTGTCAATTGCCAAGTCTTATAAATTACATCTCTGACTATTGTGTACCTTCCTCTTCTCTTCATTCAACTTATGCCTTAGGACAGGCCTTTATCACTTCTCATTTACACTGTGGCAATAACCTTCAAATTAATATAGTGGATAGAGGCAGGACTTGGAGTCAGAAAGAAATCCTGCTTCAGGGACTCTGGGAAATTCACTTAACCTTCAGGGGCCTCAGTTTCCTCATCTGTAAAATGGGCATAATAATCTCTAATTCTCAATGATGTTATAAAGATAAAATGATTCAACATATGTAAAACATTTTCCAAACTTTAAAGTGCTACATCAATACTATTAGAATTTGTTTGGATTTTGCCTCAGGTCTCTTCCTATTCCAATTTATCCTTCCTATAGCTGGCAAAAATGATATTCCTAAAGCACAAATCTGACCAAGTAACTTTTTTGTTACTAGATTCCAGTGATCCCCTATTATTCCCCAGAACCAAATATAAATTTCTCAGTTTGTAAATTCAAAATCTTCACAATCTGCCTATAAAATGTGTCATGTCTTGTTTTACATACTTTGTAGTCCAGCCAAAATTGAGCTTCCACCTGTTCCTTAGACATTATATTCCATCTTGGGTCTCTGCCTTTGCCTAGGAGGTCTTGCATCTCTAGAATTCATTTCCACCAAACTTTGACCTTTTATAATACTATTTTCCTGAAAATCTCAGTTCATATATTATCTTTATCACGAGACCTATTTTAATCCCCATCTCCTCATTTCTAGTGTCTCACTCCAACTACCTTATATTATTTATTTTCTATATTTTCATATGTGCACCTTTTTCTCCCCAGATGGAATAAATGTTCTTTGAAAGCAGGAGCCATTTCATTTTTATCTTTGCATTTCCCAATAATTAAACATAAAGTCTGTTGTTTACTAATTCATTTAAAGAATGCTTGTTGATAGATGCTTCAAATTCACATTGTTTATTTGTTTAATATTTAAAATCATTAGATCTCCTCTAAATCCTCAAGCTTGTTACCACCTTGCTATATACGATTCCTAAAATGGGAATCCAGAGAGCTAACAGTACAGGTAATTGATCAAACATCTCACTTTCAAGGCTTCATAATACTTTTGGGAAAATTCATGTGGATGTCATTAATCAATCACAAAGTGCCTTACTGAAAGCTATGAGCCAAGAAATCTGTGTGGTACTACTGATTTCATCATTAGTTGACTCTGAGGTATTGGTTAGGTTAGTTGAACTTCCTAAGCTTTTTTTTTTAAAGATTTGCATTTGTTTAACGAGAGGGTAGGTCTAGATGATTACAGATATTATCTTCCTCTTTTAATTCTGTAAGTTGTGAATATTTTTTTTAAATATTTACTAAGTAAGAGCATTATGTTCAGGGTATTTTAGGTAATATCAACCAAAATCACTATCATCATCATCATTCTCCACTCTCAAGCAGCTTATTGTCTATCTGAAGAGGCAAGAACTATAGAAAAAGCAATAGTGAGTCATGTAAGAGAACATATATTAACAATAAGATAGAGTGTTGTGACTATGGATTCTTTTTTTTTCTAATTACATGTAAAGGCAAATTGTAATTCTTCATTTAAAAGTTTTCAGTTCTAAATTTTCTCCCTACCTCCCTTACTTCCTCCTCCCTAAGATGGCAACCAAATTAATATAGGTTCTATATGTGCCATAGTGTAAAACATATTTCCATATTGAGATTATGGATTCTTTAGGAGCTCAGAGATAATGGAACTCTCCTATGGTTAGGGTAAGCTTCATGGATATTTTTATGAATGTCATAATTTACTTCACAGGAGCTAAAACAGCAAAAACTCCTTAGAATGGAATTCGGTTCATGGCTCTATACACACAAGCATAACATTTCTTCTGAGCCTTTAAGAAGTGAGTTAAGCAACATGTTCCATTTGGAAGTTCTGATCTGCCCATGACCTTTCTTAGGCTACAGCATCCTGAAGTTCCTGCGTTGAAGGTCGAGTAATATTGACCATTCCTATAGTGTGCCATTTGGCTAATCTCAGTAAGTAAAGACTTCTGATTAAATCATTAATCTTCACTAGAAAATTGTGAGGTAATACATGGTAAACATAAATGGCAAATTCCCAACTTCCACATGGAGACATTTTATTCAGCTCAAGGATGAATCTGAGAATAGGTTCAGTTTCATTTTAACTTCTCTAGACCTCAGTTTTCTCACCTGTAAAATGAGGAGGTTGGATAAGATGGTCTTTGAAGACCCTTCCAAATCCCAATCTAGGAACCAATGGTATTATCCACCTCATATGACCCAGTCAAACATTTGGAGATACCTCTTAAAATGGAGACTATATGGAAGAGGATGATCACCAAAGACAAAGAGTAAACAGCATGTGAAAAAGTGTTGTTGTTCAATCGTGTCCAACTCTTGTGACCCACTTTTGGGTTTTCTTGGAAAAGATACTAGAGTGATTTTCCATTTCCTTTTCAAGCTTATCTTACAAATAAACTGGGCAAACAGGGTTAAGTGAATTGCCCAGAGTCATACAGTTAGTAAGTATCTGAGGTCAAATTTGAACTCAGAAAGAGGAGTCTCCCTGGCCCCAAGCCCAGCGCTCTATTCACTATGCCACCTAGAAGCCCAAATAGCTGTATTCAAATAATCATAGGGATACAGTTTTAAAGAGGGATTGGATTGATTCTTTATTGTTAATGTAAGGGGCTAAAATTCTAGCTATACTGTCTAAAATATCTAATGAGTGGTCACCACTAACTTATAAGCTTTAGCAAGAGTTAGACTTTTAAGCATTTATTAAGGAGAATAAGAATTTGGTAAAGAAAGAGAGAAAAAGGCCTAGATTCCTCTATCTATTAAAGGGAGAGATCATTTCGTGCTCCACTCTCCACCAGAGTCCTGAGGAAAGAGCGCAAGAGAGCCAGCCTCTCCCCTTCTTCCTCCCACAAGCAAATGTCACTTCCTGATGCGAAAGAGCCACATGTCTTGCCTTCAGATGCCTTCTCCTCATGGAGGAGTTTTGTACAGTAAGTCTCCAGCAGGTGGCGTCATTCCAATCGTTTCATTACAGAAGGCAGAATTAAAATTGATAGGTCAAGCTTTCAAGGATGGAACTTTGGGCTCAACATAATAAAGACATAAAAGCAAAATAAAACAAACCAAAAAAGCTAATGTTTGATGAAATAGAGATCTTATTACTGAAAATACACAAAGAGGGGCATTTCCCTATTATTTTCCTGTTTCCTTTCTATGAGATATTAAAGAAAGGATTCCTGTTCTAGGAAGGAGGATGAATTAATTGACCAGGCCCTTTCCCAGGTTTATAGATTCAGGGATCTACTTAACAGGAGATCAAAGATAACTTAGTCTAATGCTCTCATTTTATAGGTGAAGAAACTATGCTCCAGAGAGATTTAGTGATTTTCAAGGTAAAAAGAAAAGCACTAAGTAGCTGAGGCAGGATATGAACACAAGTCTTCTCACTCTAGGGTCCATTTTTTGTTTGTTTGCTTGCTTGTTTGTTTTGTGGGGCAACGCCCAGGGTTACACAGTTAGTAATTGTCAAGTGTCTGATGTCGTATTTGAACTCAGGTCCTCCTGAATCCAGGGCCAGTGCTTTATCCAAATGTACCGCCTAGCTGCACTGCACCACCTAGCAGCCCAGTTTCTTTCTTTCTTTTTTTTTTTTTCCCTGTGGTGTCTTACTGACATCCTATCACTCCACTTTGGATGACTTATTAAGGATGAGATTCTGATGATGTTTAGCTTCATTCTATTAAAAATGCCAGGACACTCTTAAAAATCAAAATAATTTTTACATACAGGCAGAGAAGTGATTTTCCTTGATGGCATAATTCAAGATGCACTGGGCAAGTTTCAAGCAAAGAACTTGACCTCCATTGATAACAGCATATAAATAATTTGAGGGCAAGAATTCTGTTTTCATTTCCAACTTCTGGGTAGTGTTTGACACATAATAAGCACTTAAAAGCTTTTAAAAATAATACCTGAAATATAATTTTGACCATTATTTCACTTTGCAAGACTATTGTTCTTTTCTTCTAGTCTTCTTAAAATGCCAGCATTCTTGACCAAGGCCACAATGTTACTTCCTTATCCTTGGTGTGACAGAGTTTGCCAGATGAGTTTAGTAATATGATAGAAGAAATAGGCATTGGGCAGATAAGGACACTGGACAGGACTCAGTTCCTGATTTTACCTTAAACACTGATTATCTGTGTGATCTTAGGCTTACTTCTCTGGGCCTCTGTTTCCTCATTTGTAGAACAAAGAGATTGGTCATGATAATTTTTATGCGGTTTTATTGCCTTTAAAATTCAGTTCCATATGTGATCATGAACATGATCAACACTATCACATGGAAAAAAAAAGGGTAGGTGGGTGGGTAACAAAAAAAAGTTGGTAGGGATAGATGGGAGGAAAAAGGATGCAAGAGACACACCTCTTCTTCTGCACTATTCAGCCTAGAGCAAACCTGGCTCAGCAACTTAATTAAAACAATTTGGTTGTCTCAGAGCTAAGCCACTACCATAATATATTTTCTCTAAATTCTGAAGGAGATAATAATGATAACACCTTGGATTTTATTTAGCTGCTTCCTTCTAAAGAACATATGAACCTAGGAGTGTGTCATGTCCCCTGAGGGCACTACACAGCTAATTGATGAGCACTGGTGATGAAAATTAATCCTTATTGTAGGCTAATGAGATTAATAAGGGTAAATGTTAACTATACCCATTGTGTAGATGGGAAAAATCAGACATTCAAAATCAGGAAAATGGAAAAATATCGAGTTTTAGAGTTAGAACCCAGAGCTTGACTGAAGGAAAGGGCATAGACATGGTTTGGATTTCTAGCTCAGATGTTTTTTCTAGCTGTGTGACAAGTTATTTAATGTCTAATACCTCATGTGGTTGTGATTAAAATGTTTTTATAGACCTCCTTAGGGTCTTATATAAAAATGAGTCATTATTATTATGTACCAATAACATCATTTGAATCTTTAGTATCTTGGTGACAAGTTCATTACTATTTTTTTACAAATATAGTAATTATAGTACATATATATAGCATAATATCTAATATTGTATCTATCTACTCCAGATATAGTATATTATCTACTTTGTTAGATTAATATACTCTGAGTATACTCAATCAATATATTATCAAATCTTTCTTTCATGAAGAAGGTAAATGAAATTATTTCAAGGCCCATACTGCCAAATGAAAACAAATAAATAAATTGTTCTGTAATTTTGTACTGATTTTCTGGACACAAACATGCAGTCACATGGACAACTCAGATACATAAACTATCTAGAATTTGGTTGAACAAAGTCTCCCTTAGAGTCCATATTAAGTGGAGAGAGGTGATCCCTACTGTGTCCCAAAGAGCAGGCTCAGGAAAGAACCCTCTGAGATGCAATAACATCCTCTCATTGATCTATATCTTTTCAATCTTCACTTTACAGATGATTAAGGGTTAGCTTTCATCAGGAAGGTGTGATGAGAGTGGGAGCTGACATTTGAATCACAGATTGTTAAATGAAGGGAAGAATCAACATGAGAATGAGAAATTTGGATGACAAAGCCAATAGTTTACTAAGGAGTGCTATAAAAATGAGTACCCCTACTTTACTGGTTATCAATGCATTAGGCATTTTACTTAGCATCAAGAAAGCACTTTGTGAAATTTGTTCAGAAGCAGAGAATTTAAGCTGATGTATCTGGGCATGAGTTTTAATATGGAATCTGAAGGGGGAAGTGAACAGTTTCCTACTTCCCATTGTGTTTATAGGTTTTAGTTAACTGATTTTGAAACTTTTGGCCAGCTGTCACTAAGTCTGAATTCTATATTCTGTAAAATGAAGACAGCATCTCATTTCCATTTGATTCTCTGTGTCTCTCCTTTCTTTGTCTCTTTCTGTATCCGTCCCTTTTTTCTCTCCTCTGTTGAGGATTCTTTGTTGCCTATGAAATATTTGAGTTCCTGGGCTCAAGGTACTATATGATATATAAATACAAGATGTTTACTGGAAGGGGAGCTATCTTCCTTGAAGTCTTTAAGTCATCTCCCACAATGCCCTTTCTAATGATGCATAACTAATATTTAATGATAGTCATGTTTGCATTTTAAATTACTTTGTGTGTACTGGGTATTTACTCAGAACACAAGAGGTTTGCTGCCTTGGAAGGTGTTTGGTTGCATTTATAATTAACTGTTGATTTTTTAAATACATAAAGCACCTGGGGGGAAATAAAAAAAAAAACTTCATTAACCATGGAGTAGGTTTAGCCACACTAACCTTCCCCCTACCCTCCCACACCAAAACACAAAGCAGATGATCTATTTATTCTTTATATAAATTTGTTTTGAGGTTTACCTCAGAGGAGCACCCTGATATGTTCCTTTTCTCTTCTCCAATTTCACAATGCAACAACATCCTAAAAGCCTACCTCCTGCATTTTGTATCCAATGGACCCACTGTGACAGAAAGCCTCTTACATAATAATACATATTTATCCTCAGTAGCTGAATCTGAGTATATGTATTTGATGTATCTAGGTGGAGCAGTAGAGAGAAATCTGAAATCAAGAAGACCTGGGTTCAAATCCAGGATTAGATACTGTCCAGTTCTGTGACCCTGAAAAAGTTACTTAATTGCTGTCTGCTACCTAAATGCTAACTATAATTGTCATGATTATTATCTAGAGGATCTTGGATTCAAGTTTGGAAGGGGCCTCAGAAGCCATCTAGTCCAACCTGTTCATTTTGTAGATGAGGAAAACAAAGCAAAGAAGTTAAATGACTAAGCACCAAAAGGAGGACTTGAACCCAGACTGTTTTTTACTCCACAGACAATATTTTTTTGCAATTTTATGAACAGGCAGCTAGTTGGCACAGTGGCAAGTCTAGATTCAGGAGGAGCTGAGTTCACATCCGATTTCAGACACTCAATAGTTGTGTGACCTTTGGCAAGTCACATAACCTTGTTTGCCTCAGTTCCTTCTTCTGTCAAATGATCTGGAGAAGGAAATGGTAAACCACTGGAGGATCTTTGCCAAGAAAACTCCAAAGAGGTTTCAAAGTCAAACTTGACTGAAAACAACTCAACAACAACAACAACAACAACAATAACAGAAGCACCCACGCATAAATAATGCATCAACCTCTTTGGTACTGTGTACCCAGTATTTTTGTTATTCCATTATTTTCAGTTGTGTTCAATTCTTTGTGACATCATTTGGGGCTTTCTTGGCAAAGATACTGGAGAAATTTGCCATTTCCTTTTCTAGCTTATTTACAGATAAGAAAACTTAGGCAAACAGGCTTAAGTAACTCACATAGGGTGACACATCTAGTAAGTATCTGAGGCCAGATTTCAACTCAGGGGTCTTCCTGACTGCAGGCCCAGCATTCCATCCACTGTGCCAGCTAGCTGCCCCATGTAGCCAGTAGTTATCTATATCTATCTATCTATCTATCTATCTATCTATCTATCTATCTATCTATCTATCTATCTATCTATCTATCTATCTATCTACACACACATATATACACATATGTATGTATGTGATATATATATAATTTATGTTAATGGGAAAACACAGATAACAGATAAGCATGGGGCCTGTGACCTGCATATAGTCTGCAACACTTCTAAATACAGCTTGAAGTAGGTTAAAATAAAATTTAAAAATATATAACAAAACAAAAAAAATATGTTACATTTTAAAATTGTCAACATATGGATTAGTGGCTCTCCTTTCTCTCTGAGTTTGACATCACTGATCCACAGTGCAGAAAGGAATGGAGACAGAAACAAGTACCTACTATGTCCTAGACTCTGTGCTTCAGATGGTGTTAGTTTTATTTAATTCTATTGCCTGCCTATGTTTTCACCAAATTGCCATGCACACTGATTGAAATAAGTTCATCTCATAACTTGGAGAACTGCTTAGTAATTCATATTCAAAGATATTATTTACATTTCAAATTACTTTTCCAGTGCTGGCTATTTACTCTGGTTACAAGTACATCCCTTCTAGGAGATAATATTTCTATGCCTCTGTTTATTATAAGATCACACACATCCAAATGCCATCTAAAAGGCCATTTGTTTCAATTCCCCCCATTTGACAGATGAGGAAACTGAACTATAGTGAGGTGGTGACTTTACCAGGATCAGGAATAGAAGCCTTATCCTCTGAGTTTTCAAATGGTATTCCTTTCACTGAACCATGCTGCCAGATTGAAAGACAATATAACTGAATTGGATGAAAAAATTCAGACTGGGAATTACCATCTCATGACCAGATATATCTCTCCCCAGAAGGATTGAAAATGTTCTGCTGCAGAAAAGACATTACTCAATTGAAAAGGTTCATGTACCTTCAGGTTGCTTCTCTATGGGAGACATTTTGCAAAACACAGCAAAATTCCTTGCAGTCACTCATATGAATAAAGATGTTACTGCCTATTTAACCCATTGAGTCTTGACATTTTTGCCTCTAATACAATTTCAGCTTGTGGTAGTTCTAGTCTGCTATAGCAATTTAGAACTGGTGAATGTCTATAGGATATATTTCCCTGGCTCTGCTTAGATACCTACAATTGGTAAATCAGGGATGTTGGGGTTCAATGGTTTCAATCATGTCCAACTCTTTGTGACCTGATTTTAGGCATTTTCTTTGCAGAGACACTGGAGTGCTTGGCCATTTCCTTCTCCAGCTCATTTTATAGATGAGGAAACTGAGGCAAGCAAGGTTAAGTGACTTTCCCAGGGTCACACAGCTATGTAGTGTCTGAGACCAGATTTGAACTCAGGAAGAGGAAATAGCACTCTAACTACTGAACCAAGTAGATGCCTGTTCATGTTCATACAAAACTGCAGAAAAAAAATATTGTAAAAAAACCCAAAAAACAAACGTGGTGACAAAGAGTCATACTTGATGGAAATGACTGAATAGCATCAGCAGCATGTGCCAGCTACTGTGTTAATTTTATCTCATTTGATTCTCACAAGGCCTCTGTGAGATAGGTACTGTTATTAGACTGATTTTACAGTGGATGAAACAATTAGAGGTGTTGTGACTTATTCAGCATTCCACAGTTTGTACATATGTGATGTTGGATTTGAACTCATGTTTTGATGACTCATGACCCAACACTGTTGGCATTATGTTACCTAATGGTCTTTAGTCACTTTACCTTTCCGATTTATGGAAAATGTGAATGTTCCTCCAGATGATGTCCAAGGCTTTTTCTAGCTTTTAAATTCCAGGATTTCTGACCAACAAGTTTAATTTCTTTGATTTATGAAGGAAATTATTTTTACCTTATTCAATTACAATAGATAAATAATGCTGATTTCACTGACTGCTGGATTTCAGCTGTGTTGTCTTGTGATTCTGATTTTAAGGCTAACCTGATAATACCCATAGTGCACACTAGAATATATTTCAACCTAAAATGTCAATAATAGAAAGCTTTCAGTTCTGATGAATGGAATAGTGTTGAAATAAATTTTCTTGCTCCATTGGTTACACTGCATAAGAATAACACATAATCAGTGACTATGGCAAGGAATTTGTATTTATATAAGAACTACTGCATTTTAGCAGAGATATAAACCTAGGTTTGGGGCCTCTTGTGATTACTCAAGATTCTATGATTGGGCCAGCAAGCACAGGGGTTGAGTGCTATTCCCATGTCTACTGTTGACTTTCTCAGAGCTCAGAAGTAAATTATTCAGTTCATCTGGGATTCAATCCCTGAAATGTAAAATGGAAAGGACAGACTTGCTTTCTCTCACTTAGAAATCTCAAGAAAAAGAAAGAAAGAAAGAAAGAAAGAAAGAAAGAAAGAAAGAAAGAAAGAAAGAAAGAAAGAAAGAAAGAAAGAAAGAAAGAAAGAAAGAAAAAGGAAGGAAGGAAGGAAGGAAGGAAGGAAGGAAGGAAGGAAGGAAGGAAGGAAGGAAGGAAGGAAGGAAGGAAGGAAGGTAAAGAAACAAAGAAAGAAAGGCTATTCTGAAAGTAGGGAGAGCACTGAACATTTTTCGTTTACTTGTTTTAGAGACTGAACTGTTCTTTGGGTATTTTGTAAAGACCCTGGAAAACACAGGACATGGTTTGTTCGAAGGGACCAAGCACTGTCTCCAGAGTAAATGTACTTGGGTTCAAATCTTACCTGTGGTATTTATTATCTGTTTGAACTTAGGGAAGTCATTTCACTTCTTTATGCCTCAGTTTTCTCCTCTGTAAAATAAGAGGAATTGGGTGAGATGGCCTCTGTGATCTTTTGTAGTTCTAAATCTATGATCTATGAAAGAAAGAGAGCCTCATTGAGCTAAAACTCAGAAAATTTCTATCTAATTCAATTTGTAAAGTAGAAAAGAAGTTTTGTATTCCTAAAGACTCTCCTTGTTCATAACATATTAAATTTCTATAGCAACAACCTTTGCTTGCCAACAACCTATTTTGATGCAGGCAGGACTGGTTTTAGAACGCTCTTAGACTATGTAAAACAACCTCTTCTGACTGCAACTCCACTTTTCATATTAGGTGTAGGTTACAAGAAAAGGCAAGACCTTGCCTCAGGCAAGTTTCCCTTAGTTTTCTGTATCCATTCATTAGGAAATGAGGTGGCAGAATGGGTAGGGTGTTGGGTTCTTAATCAGGAAAACCTGAGTTCAAATTGTGCTTCAGAAAAGTTTTAGCTGTGCTAACCTGGCCAAGTTACTAAGCCTCAGTTTCCTCATTTGTAAAATAAAATGTTTGGAATTGATTGTTTAGAAAGCTAGAAATTTTAGCTCTAAATTTATCAGCCTATCTATCATCTATCTACCTACCTATCTATCTATCTATCTATCTATCTATCTATCTATCTATCTATCTATCTATCTATCTATCAGAATTAAGATACATCTATCTCTGCATATATCTTTAAACAGATGTATTTATGTGTTTCTCTAAAATGGTATATAATGAAGTAAAAGCATGACTCTTTGAACACTGGTAATATAGATTTAATAGAGATTTATCATAGGAAATAATTTGAGTGAATTAACAAGTGGATGAGTGACTGAAATATATTTTTATTAAACTGGCTATTTCCCCCACCCCCTAATATTAAGGAAATAGTTGCCAAGTCTCAGAATTAAAAGGGGCCTCAGATAGCAGTAATCTAGTAGTATTACCTAAGTAGGTGATTGAGCACTGGACATAGAGGCAGGAAGATTCATCTTGCTGAGTTCAAATATGGTCTCAGACACTTACTAGCTTTATGAGCCTAGACGAGTCACTTAAAACCATTTGCCTCAGTTTTCTCATCTATAAAATGAGCTGGAGAAGGAAATGGCAAACTACTGTAGCATCTTTGCCAAGTAAATGCCACATGGGATAACAGTCAGACATAACTCAAAATGAACAAAAAACCAAAAATTCTCATAACCTGCTGAACATACCCAACCATACTTGAAAATGAGGCAGCCCATTGAACTTTGGGGCAGCTCTGATTACTGGGAAGTCTTTTCTCATATTGATCTGAAATCTTCTTTCCTGTACATTCCAACAGTTGCTAATCATTACTCTAAGACCAAGTAGAAAGCAATCTGAATAACTCTTCCACATGCCAGTTAAATATTGAAAGGTAGTTATCATGGAACCCCGCCCCCCCCTCCAATACCTCTCTTTTCTGGACTAAGCTAGACATCCTGCGGTTTTTTAATCCTTATATGACATATCCACCAGTCTAATTTCACATAACTTTGCATTTCACTCTTAGTTTTTAGGACTATAGTTATTTTACTTAATAACAAATATTTAAAAGTATAGTTTGCTGGTCATGGATTAATCTAATTCCAATCAAAGTGGAAAGTAATCAGAATATTTTTTCATTCCTATTAACTTCAATACCTTGTGTTTTTTCCCCAGAAGAATGAATGTTGTGACAATATTTAGGGCATAGAAGAATTCCTTTTATTTAATTACTTCATCATGGTTATTATTGTAATTCATAGAGCACAGTCACAGAATATATTCTACAGCAAAACAAAAATAAAATAGCTAGATTCTTAACCCAATATATTTACTCTAAATGCTTGACAGACAGTCAAGATAGAAACATAGGGGATAGAGAAAAATGCCTTCAGGAAAAGTGAGGAGGTCAATTGACTGGGATCATTCAATCTGGTGTTGTTCTTCCCAGCTGGACTGAAAGAGGGCTCTTCTAAAGCGTGAATTAATAACCTTTTGAGGTTTCAAACTCAGTCCCAATGAGTATACAGAGTAGTGACCCAAACCAGATGTGGTTAAGCCAGTGGTGAGGTCTCTCTTTTTTTCAGAAAGAAGAAATGCAATCTTCTTGCCAAGGATGAAGAATCTACTTAAAGCAAATACAGGTTGAGAAGAATTTCAGGTCCCAAAGTTGTTCAAATTTGAATGCAACTACCCTGGAGTTACATGACTTATTTACATAGGTCCTGCAGCCAAATATTTCCTTCCTGAATCCTAATCAGTAGGATAGTAACAGACTTAAGAAAGGAAAAATAAAATGAGGCTATCTTTACTCTTTCCCTAAATGAACAAATGGAGACTGTAGGGGTTCCTAATGTGACCTCAAGTAGCAATGAGGCAGTTTAATGGAGGAACTCAAAATTCTCCATACAGATAGTTTTATATACTCTTTGTAGCAGTATTATGTTAGTAATCAATATATTCCTACTCTATGATTGGGATTGCAATTGTACACCTCAGTCATGAAATTCTGTCAGCATCTTAAAGGCTGGGCTATTTGATCTGCACCCACAGGACATGTTACAAGAATGATTTTGTGAAGAAATTGAGGAAGCCAGGGGGAAAAATAGTTCTGTGCCTGAAGCTGGAGGGGATAAGGGGATCTATTTTGTAGTTATTTCCCGAAAAATATTTAAAGATGCCAGAAAGACAATGAGGCCAGTGGTTGAAAATTGTCTGGACTATTATAAAGGAAAAAACCTTTTTTTCCTCAAGGATGTCAGGGATAAGCAAGGAACCTTGGAGAGAGAAGGGACTTAGGAAGAGTAGAGGTTGAGGAAGTTAATGGGTGAAGGAGTGAGTGAATGAGGGAGTGGAGAAGATTCAATCAGTACATTCAAGAGAAAAATGAGACAGTGAGTATGAAGATAAGTTAATAAACACCAGGTAGGTATTCATTCAGATTTGCTCCTAGAGGGATTGTTATTTATTATGTATAAGACTGTTGTACAAAGAAAAGAAAACTGGATTTGATATCACAAGATCTGACTTCAATTCTCTGTTTGGCTAAGTATGGAATATTGGGCTAGATTTCTAACTTTTCAGGGGCCTTCATTTCCTTGTTGGTAAAAGGAGAAGCTAGATTAGAACTCTAAGGTCCCATGTAGCTTTAGATCTATGAATCTATGAATTTATGTGTCCCATCATCATCCTCCTTCAGACATATCCGACATAGAAATGAATTCAAAAGAACAGAGCTGAGAAGCTAATAATCCAGTTTGATCTGATATCACTTTGACTATTTCAGAAACATAGGCTGTTTGGAGAAGAAAAGAGGCAGAGTGATCTAGAGAACAGGGCAAGCAAATCTAAATGGGTATATATGTACTTATGTTGATGTATAGAAATATATGCATATTTATAAATGTATGCATGTATGTATATAAATATGCATGTACATATATAATATATACATATATGACTGTGTATTTCTTAGATGGTTCAGCTTTCTGTTCAACTCTAACGATTAGATAAGTAACAATTCAGTGACTTTGAACTTTAAGCCAAATATGGATGTGACTAATCCTTCAAAAGAGACTATAGCTTTTATCAATTATTTAACTATAGAGCTATGTGGTAAATATATACTTAAATAATGTATACATCATAATAAATATAGACATGTGTACATATATATCACACATGACCTTCACAACAAACTATATATAAGCACAACTACTTTCTCCATTCCCTATTATACTATCACTGGGATTCCCATCATTAAAGTATATAATTAATTTGAAAAGTATGATTTTGATATCCAGAAGAAACAGAACATTCATGTATGCACTTACACATGCATGTACACATAAACTCATGTTCTTTGTGCTTGTCTGTGGGGAAGTAAGGGATAGTTGATCAGGTCAGTTTCCCTGCAGTCTCTGCAAAAATAATAAAAATGAATGGATATATAACTGTGGGAGTTAGAGTGACACCCCCTGTTGGAAGGAACATTGTGAGCTCTGGTCTGAGGGGAAACCAGGTGGTTTTGGCGTCAGGAAGTAATGTTTGCTCGTGGGTTCTGTTGATCAAAGTTACCAGCCAATTAGCTTCGGCTGCATGTGTGGATGGCCCTGTTTCTGGTTTCACAGGAGTTTTCAGGGAGAAGCTGGGTGAAGAGCTCTCTTTCACCCGGGGCCTCATGTGAAGTGGAGCAGAGATGCTGGCTCCCTTAGATAGAGAGATGAAGGCATCTTGGCCTCTTTCTCCCTCCTCATCAAATTCTGATGCTTCTTAATAAATGCTTAAAAGTCTAAACTCTTGCTAAAGCTTCTAAATTATGGCAATGACTCATTAGATTTTTAGACAGTCTAGCTAGAATTTTAGCCCTCTTACAGATAGCAACCTTTACATAACATACACAATAAGGTGTTAGGTTTTAAAAGGTACTGCAAAGATATATCTACCTTCTGCTATGTTTTTAGGAGAAACAACAACAACAAAAAATATCTGATCAGAACTGATTAAGTTAGAAGGCAATTAGCCATTGGCTAGCCGTGAATGGGCCATGAATCCAGTGACCCTTTAAAAGTGGGTCAAACTATCTAATCATACTATCTTCTAGTCTCCAGTCCTGCTTCTGTTGCACACATTTTTTTCAAAGATCATTGACAGTGACTCATCAATCATATCTATCTGAGAAAGTGGTTTAGATTTCTGAAAAATTGCTTTTAAATATGGGAATGAGAGGTTTCTGGCCAAACTGGAAAAATTATATTGCTCTGAGTCTTTAAAATATAATCAAAAGGGCTTTAAACTGTAAAGGTTATGAGAAAGATAAAACTGACTACGTACAAGCAACAAGTTTTGTATCATATCAAGTAGCTACAACGTAGGAAGCAATTGAGAAACACAAAAGCTTATAGGAGAAAAAAACAAAATCAAAGAAAATAATGAGTTTTAAAACACATTGCTTCACTTGTCTATACACAAATGGACAAAATTTAAAGAACAAGTAGTATGAGTACAAAGATGCCAACATGATTTATCAAAAAGACAAATCTTCTGGAAGAATAGAGAACTAAACAAAAAAATTCAGTTTAAAAAGTCTCTGTCTCTGTCTCTCTCTCTGTCCCTCTCTCTCTATCTCTCTCTCTCCATCCTTCTGTGTATGTGTGTGCATGTGTGTGTGTGTGTGTGTGTGTGTGTGTGTGTGTGTGTGTGTGTGTGTGTGTGTAGAGGATGGAAGAAAAATCAGGTAATAGATAATGTATACTAAGTTGTGACATGGCACTGTGAGAATAGTATAAGCAGGCAAAAGGTCAGATTGAGCTGAGGATAATGAGGAAAACTGAAGATCCTTAAGGATCCTTGATCCTCAGTTTTCTTTGTCATCCTCAGTTCAATCTGACGTTTAGCATATTTTATGTGTGTGTATATGTGTATATACATATGGACACACATATACATATACACACACAAAAATAAAAATATTATCTATTCTAAAATTATATGTATGTATACATTTTATAATTTAATATAGATTTATATTATGCAGGGTAATTTATGAAATATGATATTTTATCCTTCCATATTCCATTCATATATACCACATACACATTGGGTAAGAGGATCAATGAAGGTGAAAACTCTTGCTTCGGCTAGATGAAATGATGACAATTGACAAAAGGAAGGGGAAAGAATTTCCAAATTCTTATTTTATTTCTACTTTTTTTTCTATCAAGAAGAATAATGTTTGAACTCTAGAGCAAAAAGAATAGAAAATGTTAAGAGTAAGTTATACTCAAATGAATCTGTCATCTCATAAATGTTGGTGTTACTTCCAATGACTCAGATCACAATCCAGTCATGTCTCCTCATCCTGTACAACCCTCTTATCCATGTCCTCTCTTAAATATATCATGGCAATCTCCTGAAAATGCTGGACAAGTTCCTTGCCTTACTCTGACATTGCCAGAGTATAACTAGAGAATTTGCTCTCTATATATCTGTTAGCCTTCACCCTTGTCATATGATTAGATGGTTTTCTTGTTCTAGCAAACTTTTCCCTGATGTACTTTATTCTTGTTCTTTTTTGACATCACATATTTGTAAAATATTACAGTCTGTGCACACCTACCATTTACTTGAACAGTGAGCTGTGAGAGACGCACATTTTTGCTTCTTCAAAGATTTTTGTGTTGTTCTTTATCTAGTGGCTCACATTCTCCAATTAGAACATATCCCAGTTTCTAATTCTGCTGAATCTTTCATATTGTCCACCGTTTATTCAATGATTACTGACTGTGGCCATATCACTACAACATTAGAATGCAGACATTAAAAATACATAATTTTTTTTCTTAGAAAACTTTATGTTCATTAAGAGAGCTTTGCAGATTTAGGAAGGCTATCCATCCTTTAAGGAGTTTATACCCAATTTGAATGTCTGATCAAGTCGAGAAGCACTGGTTGGTTTTTATATGTGAGTGAGAGAGTGGTAAGGACTAAGAATACAAATATAAGTAAAAAAATATTCAGTCTTTGTCATCAGGAAGTTTAAATGCTTTTTTTTAGATATATAATGTTTTTCTTTTATTAAATATTTCCTAATTGCACTTTAAAAAATCTTTAAAATACATATATTTTTTTAAAAATTGAGTTCCAAGTTTTTCTCCCTTCTCTCTCTTACTTCTTGAGAAGGCAAGATATATGATATCAATCAAACTTGGATTTATACAAAACATATTTCAATATTAGCAATGTTACAAAAGAAAACAAACTAAAAATACCATGAAAAATAAAGTGAACAAAGTATGCATTGATTTGTACTGAGTTCATCAGTTCTGTGTCTCTGGAAATGGATGGCATTTTTCATCTTGGGTTCTTCAGAATTTTTTATGATCATTGTCTTGATCAGAGTAGCTAAGATTTTTGCAATTGATCATTGTTGTAATATTTTTGTTACTATATATACTTTTCTGGTTCTGCTCACTTCACTATCAGTTCAAATATTTTTTTTTACATATAAGTAATTTTCCCTTTTCTTTTAGAATGCAGACATAGTACTGTTATTGCTGGGTCAAAGGGTATATACAGTTTTATAGCCTTTTGGATGTAGTCACATATTGTTCTCCAGAATCGTTAAACTAGTTCATACATCCACCAATAGTATATTAGTGTCCCAATTTTTCTACATCCCCATCTAGCATTTGCCATTTCCCCTTTCTTTCATTTTAGTTAATCTGACAAGAATGCGAGAGTATCTCAGAGTTGTTTTAATTTGCATTTTCTAAAAGTGATTTGGAGCATTTTTATATGACTGTTTATATTTTTGCTTTCTTTTTCTGAAAATTTCATATTCTGTTGCCATTCATCCATTGAGGAATGGTATATATATATATATATATATATATATATATATATATATATATATATATATATATATATACATATCACTTCCCTATATATTTGATAAATGAGGCTTTTATCAGAAAAAACTTGCTATAAATGCCTCCCCCTTCAGTTTGCTATATTCTTTCTAATTTGGGGTACATTAGTTTTATTTGTGCTATTATTATTATTGTTGTTGTTGTTATTATTATTATTAATTTGCAGGGCAATGAGGGTTAAGTGACTTGCCCAAGGTCAATAACTAGTAAGTGTAAAGTGTCTGAGACCAGATTTGAACTTAGAGAGGGGCAGAGCCAAGGTGGTGGAGAAAAGGCTGTGTCTCTTCCGGCTCCCAAAAAACCCATTCTCACACTCCAAAAATAATGCCATAAGACAACTCCTAGGGCAGTATAACCCGCAAAAGAACAGCATGAGACTATTTTCCAGCCAAAGATGGCTGAATTAGGTGACTGGGATCACCTGCTGTTTGGGCTGAGAGAATAGCGCAGAACATTGTGCAGAACCAGCTACAGGCAGGCTATGCCTCCAGAGCCTTGGAATCTTCAGCCGCTTCTTCTGAAGCTCAGCATTGCTGACTAGTGAGGGAGTCTAGTGGTTGGAAGGAAAAGCTACTGTCTCTGCTGGAACTGGGGTGGAGTGCCCATGTTCTGAACCAGCAAGCAAACTCAAGCAACAGTCACCCAGTGGGGGTGGGGCACAGGCATGCCAAGCTTCCAACCATAGAGAATCATACAGTAATCAGACATCTGTTTCTGGGTCAAAGAGGAAGCACGCTGTGATTACTTACAGGCCAGGCAGTCTGAGAATGAGCCTAATCATCCCCTGGGTCACACTATAGTTTTGGACAGTGCATCATAGAAGCAGCACTACATGTTAAGAAGAAGTTAAAAGCCAAGAAATAGGTGGTCAAGATGAGTAGGCGAGAAAGCAGATTTGAACTCAGGTCCTACTGAATCCAGGGCCAGTTCTTTATCCACTGTGCTACCTAGCTGCCCTTGCATTTTTTTTAACTTTCATGTAATCAGAATTATCCATTTATTTCCTATGGTCCTCTTTATCTCTTGTTTGGTCATCAACTCTTCCCTTATCCATACATCTGAAAGGTTCATTTTTCCATGATGCCCTAATTTACTTATGATAGACCATATATGTCTAAATAATTTATCCATTTTGAACTTATCTTGGTTATAGATGCTGTGAGGTGTTTGTCTATATCTATTATGTTTTTGCTAAACTGCTTTCCAGCTTTATCAGCAATTTTGGTTGAATGATGAGTTTTTACCACCAAATGCTTGGATCTGTGGTTTCTCAGACATTTGAATGTTATGGTTATGTAATACTGTGTAATGTGTGGCTAGTCTATTTCACTTTATTTCTTAGCAAATACTAGATTGTCTTAATGATTACCACTTTGTAATATAATCTGAAATCTGATTAATGCTACACCACTTTCCTTTATATTTTTTCCTGATTCCCTTGACATTCTTAATGTTTTATTTTTTCAGATAAATTTCTTTATTATATTTTCTAGCTCTAACAAAATAATGCTTTCATTGTTCACTATAACATTGAATAAGTAAATTAAGTTAGGTAGAATTGTCATTTTATTATGTTGGCTTAGACTACGCATGAATAAATAATATTTCTCTAGTTGTTTATAACTGTCTTTATTTGTATGGAGTATTTAATAATTATGTTCATTTAGTTCTTGCATTTGCCTTGAAAGGTAGACTTGTGAATTTTTATATTTCTGCAGTTATTTTAAAAATGAATTCTACTTTCTATCTCACTATTGTAAAGAATCAATTGTTATTTGAGGTTTTTATGCCTCGGTGCGCACTGGCCTGTGGCTCCAAAAACTGCACGGTCCTCCACCCACTGGTTGTAGCCATTGCCATGGCACTGGCACCTCACATCATCACCACTCTCCAATGCCTACATGGGCCTGGCAAAATTAGAACGATTGGAACCCTAGTGAGGGCAGTCATGTGACTGTCAGAGCAGCCATCCCATTGGCTGTGGCTGTGTGGGGTTTTTCTAGGGATTGGGGGAGGAAAATTGGGCATTCTAGCTGGATGCTGGAACAATAGGAGTTCTGCTGTATATTCTCAGCTGATTCCTGGGCAGTGGTATCTTTAGAGGTTGTATAATTTCTCTTTCCCCATTTTATTTCCTTTCCCTTGTTCCTACTGATCCTGTTTGTGTTTCTTTCTTTTTTTTTAATTCATTTTTGTTCAAATAAATCCTGTTCTGTTTTGAGGGAGGCTGCCAGTCTCCTTCCTTGCCCCAATATTGCATCAAGCCACTTAGCTAACACTCCACAATTAAAAATTGGTCCCTACACTATCAGGATTTGTTGGTAATATATAGAAAAGCTAATGATTTATATCAGTTTCTTGTACATCCTGTCACTTTGCTAAAGGTGTTAATTGGTTCGACTCTTTTTTTTTTTTTTTGCAATTGATTCTCTAAGGTATATCATATAATTTGTAAAGATCAATACTTTTGTTTTTTCACTGCCTATTTTTATTCTTCCTTTTTTTCTTGTCTTATTCCTATAGCTAGCATATCTAATACAATATTGAATAATAATGTTGATAATGGATATCTTTGCCATATCCCTGATCTTTATGGTAAGGCTTCCAGTTTATCCACATAAGCTATAATACTTGCTTTTAGTTTTAGGTAGATACTACTTATTATATTAAGAAAGGCTCCTTTGACTCCTATTCTTTCTAATGTTTTAAATAGACATGTGTGCTGTGTTTTGTCAAAAAGATTTTCCTTCATCTATTAATATAATGATTTCCAATATTTCTGTTATTTATATGGTCAATTATGCTTGTAGTTTAATATTGAACCAGTTCAACAGCAGCACTGGTATCGATACCACCTATTCAGATGGTATGAACTTTCTGATATATTGCTATAATCTCCTTGCGAGTATTTAATTTTTTGCATCAATATTCATTAAGGAAAATGATCTATAGTTTTCTTTTTTCTGTTTTTCCAATCCCTGATTTATATATAAAAAAAAATACTTCTGTTTTAAAAGGAATTTGGTAGGTCTCCTTTCCTTACTTTTCAAATAGTCTATATAGTGTTGGGATTTATTGTTTCTTAAATGTTTGTTAGAATTCTCTTGTAATTCTTCCTGGTAATTGTGATTTGTTCTTTGGGAGTTCATTGATGATATGTTCAATTTATTCTTTTAAGAGATGGTTATCTAAGTATTCTATTTCTTCTGTCACTTTTGACAATTTATAATTTAGTAAATATTAATCCACATTGTCAGTTTTACTGGCACATATTTTTGGCAAAATAACCCCTAATAATTGGTTTAATTTCATCTTTATTGGTGGAATATTCACCTTTTTCATTTTTCATACTGTAAATTTGGTTTTATTATTTCTTTTAATCAAATTAAACATTGGTTTATATATTTAAAAATTTTTTTTCATAAACCAGATCCTAGTTTTATCTATTCAAAGTTTTTGGAGGGTTCTTTTTACCTTCATTTGTATTAATTTTTCCTTTGATTTTCAAGATTCCCATCATGGCATTTAATTGGGGATTTTTAATTCTTTTTCTACTTAGTTACATTCCCAATTCTTTGATTTGCTTATATTCTCTCTCTCTCTCTCTCTCTCTCATTGATGTATACATTTAGAGATATAAATTTTCCCCTTCGTATTGCTGTGGCTGCATCCCACATGTTTTAGAAAGTTATCTCATTGTAGTCATTCTCTTTAATTTATTTTTTTATTTATTGTTTTATGATTTGTACTTTGAAAAACTCATTCTTCAGAATTACATTCTTTTTAGTTTCCAATTATTTTTAAGTTCTTCCATGGTCCTTTTAAATTGCACTTTTCACTGAATTATGGTCTAAAAAGAGTACATTTAATATTTCTAATTTTCAACATAAACTTGCGAGGTTTTATGCCATAATTCATAGTCAATCTTTATGAATGTGCCATGTATGGCTGAGAAAAATATATATTGCTTTTATTTCTATCCAGTTTTATCTTGAATTCTATCATATTTAACTTTACTAAGAATGTATTTATATACTCAACTTATTTCTAATTTATTTAATATTCAGATTAATCTAGCTTTAAAATTTGGAAGGTTGTGGCCCACTATTAGTATATTTTTACCACCTTATCCTGTAACTCATTTAACTTTTCATTTAAGAATTTGAATACTATGCCATTTGCTGCACATATGTTTAGTATTGTTAGTATTTCATATGGAATCTTTTAACAAGATTTAGTTTCCCTGCTTATGTCTTTTAATTAATTCAATTTCATCTTTGCTTTGTCTGAAATCACAATTGCCGTGCCTTTCTTTTTTCTTTTTCTTTTTCTTTCTTTTTACTTTGACTGAAGAAGGAAAGATTCTGTTTCAGAATGTGTGTGTGGGTGTATGTGTGCTTTCTTTTTCAAGTGTTTTTTTTTTATAAAGAACATATTGTTGGGGCAGCTGGCCTTGGGCAAATCACTTAATCCTTATTGCCCCACAAAAACAAACAAACAACACCCCCACAAAACAAAACAAAACAAAACAAAACAAAACAAACAAACAAACAAAAAGAACATCTTGTTGGATTCTGGTTTCCAATCCATTCTGCTATATGCTTCCTCTTTATAGGTGTATTAATTCCATTCACATTCACAGTGATGAGTACTAATCAAACATTTTCTTCCATCGTATTTTCTTCTCTTTATCCTTCTCTCTCTTTCTCTCTCTCTCTCTCTCTCTCTCTCTCTCTCTCTCTCTCTCTCTCTCTCTCTCTCTCTCTCTCTTTCTCTCTCTCTCTTAATCTGGTTCCTCCTATAAAGTCTGTTATCCTTCTGAATACTGCCTTCCTCTATTTTCACTCCCTTTTAATCACCTCTTGCTCTTTCATATCCCCGTTGCCTGCCATTCTCTTCTTGGGTAAAATTAATGTGTGTGTGTGTGTGTGTGTGTGTGTGTGTGTGTTAGAAAATGATGACAGATAATACAGGATAAAGGATTGGGTGATAAGGAGATAGTAAATGAATATTGAAGTGTTTTTTGATGAACTTAAGTCATTTGACCAATATGAATTACATCATCTCAAGAATAGTTGTGTGATTGCTGAACCATTCTTAGTGATATTTGAAAGATCATGGCAAACAGCATAACTGGAAGGACTGGAAAAAGGACTAATGATCCCTGAAGCATACCATTGAAGACCCACATCCAATTGGACATAGAACTATTATGGTATGGACTATTCTTTGGACCCAGGCACATAACAATTCTAAAAGTCCTTAATTATACTACTTTCTAATCTAGATCTTTCTATCTTTTATACAAGAATATTATGGCACACACACCCCATGCAGGAGGATTAAGAAGTATAATCATTCCACATTGTGTTAATTTACTGTGCTGTGATTGTCCTAGTTGCAGGGAGATACTTCCTACATGCAGAGTATCCTATTGGATTGCTTTAATCATTTGTGTTCCCATTTGGGGTTGTCATGGCAAAGATACTGGAGTGGTTTGCCATTTGCTTTTCCAGTTTATTTTACAAATGGAGCAGCTAGGTGGCACAGTCGATAGAGAACTGGCACTGGAGTCAAGAGGATCTGAGCTCACATCTCACCTCATACATTTACTAACTTTGTGACTCTGGGCAAATCACTTAAACCCAATTCCCTTAAACATCCTGGGCCACCTCCAGCTGTCCTGATATATATCTTGCCACTGAACCCTGATGACTCTGGTGGAGAGAGTGAGGTTGGTGATGTTTCACAGCCCTCCCTCACTTAAGTACAATTCACTTTAAGTCATGACATCATTCTGATGTGATGGTCCTTTTCCAGAACAAAGGACTAACAACAACAACAAAAACAATTTTACAGATGAGGAACTGAGGCAAACAGGGTTAGGTGACTCGCTCTGGTTCATACAGCTAGTAAGTGCTTATGGCTATATGTGAACTGATAAAAATGAGTCTTCCTGAATCTAAACCCACTACTCTATCCACTGAGCAACCTAGCTGCCCCTATGCAGGAGAAAGAGTGAATTACTTCCTGTTTCCCTTGCCTATCTTCTGGCTTGACTTACCTGCTGATATAGGAGACAAATGATATTCCATAAGCTCTCCCCAACTGGTATTCTGCCTGAGCAGTGTAATACTGAGAGGCTACCCCCACCTGAATTTGAAGCTCCTAGAGGTGTAGATAAAAGTACTAATTTCATTTTTAATGGTTAACAAACTCCTACCAGTCCTGTCTTGTCCATCTCAGTGATCCTGAACCCCTGGCTATCATCATTCAATCCCTGTTCTCCATGCCAAATTGCCTGCTCCCATATTTCTATTACCTTTAACTTTCCCCCACTATGCCAAGGTGCTTCATAAAATCTCCCTATGCCCTCTATCATATTCTATGGGATTTGAGCTTAGTAGTGATAAGCTTGCTACTAATACTCAACAAATTTTAGTAACTCCATATCACCTCAAGGATCCAAAGCCCTTCATGAACTGCACCCTTCACTTTCCCTATCTTCCTATAGTATCTTCTACCTCTCTCTAAATCCTCATATACTCCCCAATCCAATGATACTGGCCTTCTTCTTGTTGATTGAATAAGACTCTCCAGCTGCTAAATCTGGGCATTTTCATTGGCTCTCTCCCCTGCCTGGAATTTCCCACCCCCTTGTCTGCTTTCTGGCTCCCCTGGCTTCATTCAAGTCCAAGCTAATATTCCACCTTCTATAGGAAGGCATTTTCTATTGTCCCTTTATTCTTGAACTTTCCATTCCCCTGTTTATTATTTTCAATTTATCTCATTCATAATTTATTTGTAAATAGTTATTTGCATAATGCCTTTCTTCATTAGACTGTGAGCTCCTTTAGAACAAAAGCTGTTTTTCTTTCTTTTTATCCCACTTATTTATTGACTAATTCAAGCAAATTATATGAATTGTTAATTGAGGTATATGTTGAATCAACTAATAAATATTCTTATTATTGTCCCCTGTTGTACTTAATGATATAGTCAACACTCACTTGTCTGGAATTTTGAAAGGGAAAATCAAGAATATCACTTTTAAAAAATGCTACCCTTTCCCAAATGGCTGGGAAACTATCATTTTTGTCACTACCATCTTCTCTGTCATTCTGGCTAGTTAGTTGCACAATAACAAATATGTTCTTGTTTTCTTGAGTTGCAATAATAGAAATGTCTTCAGAATGAGGGAATTGTTAACTCCACTTTACTTTTTCTTGTCAGATCACTTCTGGAGTATTATGTGACGTTCTGGGTGCCACATTCTTGGAAAAATTTGATAAGCTGGAGCACATCCAAAGGAGGGACAGGAGAGTCAGGAAATGTAAAAATAAGTTTTCAGAGCACTGGTTTAAGGAATGGGAGTAGCTTGGAGAAGAGAAAAATTCAAAGAGAATGATGGTTATCTGCAATTATTTGAAGGGCTGTCATGTGGAAAAAGGATTAAGTTCATTCTAAATAGCTGTAGAACCATGCTCTCCACAGTGGATATGTAAGCCAAACCATTTGGTGCACTAATGTACCATTTGGTGTAATAGAATTTCTATTGTTATTTGTCATCTAAAAATAAGAAAGAAATTATGTTTCCTAATATTTAGCATAAGAATTGACCCTTGCATTCATACTTTGTCCATATATCAGACCATAACATGTCATATATCATACAAAAAGCTATCCTGAGGAAAGAGTAGGAGTTCCAGAGAAGAGAGGAGTTTTCAGTGACACCCTTTCTTATCCATTCCATTTCAGGATATTGTGACATATTACAGCTTATATTGGCCCAGTTAATTCAATTTGTGGGTTATGTAATCTACTTTTAACTCAATAATCTCACAAAATGGACAAGGGGCTTAAAAATATCCTTGCAAAGAAACCATGGATTGCAGAGAATATTAATACTGTGAACACAATTGAAAAGCAAGAAAATAGGAGAGCTGACATTTTTCTTATTCTTAGTGTGAACTTTTCAGCAACCATATTCCAAAGTAAATAAAAATAAAGAAACAAACAAAATGATGACCTAATCCAATCTGGCAAGGTAATCTAAAATATTTGAAATGATCAAGAATGTTGTTTAAAATATGAATGTAGATAGACAATTTAAAAAATAAAACTTGTCCTGAATTTATAGTTTGTCGTGAGGCCAACAAAAATAACAACACAGTATAAGAACCAGGGCTTTGTCACTGAAAGCAGTGTTACCTATAAAATATCCTATGTACATACTTTACAAATTTGGATACTGGATTTTTAAAATTAGTCTCAAGATCTGCTGAAAGAACAACAGAATGACATTAGGGAAGATGGAAATTTACTAGTTTAATTTGAACAGACCTATGTATAATTGGTGGATAGGGTTGAAAAATGAGTAACAGATTTAGTAAATACAGCAAATTGTGTACTTCTTCCATTTGAATTTACATGTCATTACAAAGAAATTTTTAGCTATGATTACCTTGAAATCTAAACTGAACTTCAACAACAATTTGGCATAGTGCCTGGGACATAGTAAGGACTTAATGAACACTTTATTTACTTGACTTAACTCACATACTATGTTTTCTAGAGTCCAGGGAGCCCTTTGTACATGAGGTTGAAGTGTGGTAATGATACTTTGTGCTAAGTTCTTATATCTTGTACTCTATTTTAAACAAATTTTCCCTACTGCTCTTATGTCATATGATTAATTATGGCTTCCCAAGGGAGGATCAGAAGAAGAAAAAATGATTGTGAGTACACTGAATAGATTATTAACCAAATTTGTTCCAAGAGTCTGCATGTGGCAATGAAGTGATTTAAGAATAACCTGATTCTGGAGGCTTTTAATACATGGTTTCGTTTTCCCTTTTTAGAAATGTTATAGAGGGAGTTCATGCTCCTTGGAATGACTGAACTAGATTACATTCAATACAATTAAGGAAGAGGGAATTTTATTATATTTCTTTTTTTCTTTTCTTTTTTTTTTTTTTGCAGGGCAATGGGGGTTAAGTGATTTGCCTAGGGTCAAACAGCTAGTAAGTGTCAAGTGTCTGAGGCTGGATTTGAACTCAGGTACTCCTGAATCCAAGGCCGATGCTTTATCCACTGCACCACTTAGCTACCCCAAATTTTATTATATTTCAAGGATCACTGAGAGATCCAATATCATGATCTATTCATGACTGACATTTATACAACACTGAAGGATACATGATTGTCAAACCTTACAATTTACTTGAATTGTATCTTCTTTCACAGCTCTTTATTGAAAACAAAGCATTCCATTCTGAACCCAACTATAACAATACAAACACAGGGAGCTTCCCCGCTCTGCTAATGATAATACTTTACTCTGAATGTTTATATATGTGAATGTCAGAAAGGGATATACTATCCTGATAATTTGTATATTATCAGAAGTGAGGGGAGGGAGCACTGGGGGCAAACAGTAATTTCATGTATGTATCTAGTTTTTCTTTTAATATCTTTGCTGTCTTGATTCCTGATATGAATCTGGGAAAAACCTGAATGCTTAAAGAGGAGGTGGGGTGGGACATTGAGATTGCACATTTATCAGTTGAAAGATGCAAAGACTTCATTTTACATAATGAACTGGTACATTTAGCCATTTACAAGCATGTAAACCTTTCTTCCCCTCCACAATAGGATTCTCAGTCTTCTCTTCATTTCTAACTAGTTCTGTTTATATGCCATATTACCCTCTCTAATTTGCTTTTATCTTTTCTTTATTTTGCAGTGTCTCAGAACATGTCTCTTTAAGACAAGTTAATTTAGCCAATTACTCTAGTTTGGTTGAAGATAAAATCTTTAATTTATCCAGACCTCTCTTTATTCTTTCTAGGATTCTCTTTTCCATTAATTTCACGAAACATTGTAATTCTCCAGTTTAGGGAAAAAGTTAATTTCATCTACAAACATGCTTACACATACACATTCAGATACAAACATACACTCATATATTGTGTCACCTTTTTTTTTTTAACACAGAAATTCAAGTCATAAGTCCCTTTCTTTTTATGGAGATAATGTAAATTTAGTTCTTCCAGGTTTACAAATGGCTTTATGCATTATCTTTTGTGATCATCAGAAAGGCCCTGTGAGGCAGTGATTGCATGTATTCCTATCCTCATTTTGCATCCAAACAAAATGAGACTGAGAAAGATAAAATGACTTCCTCAAAGTCATAAGATCATAAACTTGGAAGGCATTTCAGATATCCTTTGTCCAACATCTTAACATTACCAACAAGGGAACCAAGGCCCAGGATAAGTAATTTTCACAAGATCACATTGTTAATATGTCAAAGACAAAATTTGAACTACAGACAGCTGATTCCAGAATCTGTGACTTTTATGCTATATATTGATTTCTTTTTGTGAGGCAATTGGGGTTAAGTGACTTGCCCAGTGTCACACAGCCAGTAAGTATCAAGTATCTGAGGTCTGACCTGAACTCAGGTCCCCCTGACTCCAGGGCTGGTGCTCTATCCACTGTGCCACCTAGCTGCCCCTGTACTATATATTGATATGAAGAATTGGCAAAGGCAGGAATGGGACCTGAGTCTTCTGAAAACAAATTTCATAGATATTTTCAATGCACCATTAGTTTACAATAGGATTTTAGGGTGAGAATTGGGTATGTCCTTCATAGATAAGAACATCTTAAACATGATATATTATGTTTTTACACATAGAACAAGGGAGTAAATTGGTCTGTGCCATTCGGATTAAAAATTAACCTGCAGGAGCAGCTAGATGGCACAGTGGATAAAGCACTGGCCCTAGATTCATGAAGATTTGAGTTCAAATCTGGCTTTAGACACTTGACACATACTATCTGTGTGACCCTGACCTAGTCACTTAACCCCCATTTTCCCAGGAAAAAAAAGGAAAAAAATTAGCCTACAAGGGTTTTTTTGGATTTGATCCTTATTATTGCAAATATTTCTAAAATAAATTGGCCTACTTAACTTTCTTAAGTACAGTATCATGAATATAGATTAACCTTTCTTTGATGATTCAGGATTTTTAGTGCTTTAGCCTTACTATTCTGAACATGAAATTTCATTGTATATTATATATGTGCACGTATGTGTATGCATATACATAACACATGCATACATAAACACTTATACATATATGCACATACATGTGTATATATGTGAATATGTGTGTATGCATGTGCATATATATGTATGTATGTATGAAATCATTACTAAGTAGAAAAATAATGAACTATACTGAAACACTTTGATCTAATTCTTTCTCTTCCAAGAATATTTACATGATACTGGAAAGCTCATTGGCTTCCTTTATGTCTCTTATCCAAAATGGAAAAAAAAAAGGCATACTCATGGGTGATATTGTATAGATAATGGATAAAATTTTAAACTATAATCAAGGTTTAGTCTTTGGGTTTAACATCATTTTAATTTATTGACTTGGAGTTAACAAAATAGCATTATTTTTCTCTGTATGCAAATGGAAATTTTCCATAGGAGGCATTGGGAAATAATAGAAAGAACATTACAATAACAGTCAAGAGAATGGACCTACTTTCCTGATTATCATCACTTACAAATTGAATAACTTCAAGAAAAAAGCTTAACTTCTATGAACTTCAATTTACTCATCTATAAAATTAGAATAAATTCTATTCTAAATAAAGAAAAGTAGGGGGCAGCTAGGTGGCACAGTGGATAGAGCACCAGCCCAGGATTCAGGCGGACCTGAGTTCAAATCCAGCCTCAGACACTTGATACTTACTAGCTGTGTGACCCTGGGCAAGTCACTTAACATTGATTGCCCTGAAAAAAAAAGAGAAAAGTATCTGATCCTAAGGGATAACCCTCAATAGTTATTATATTTTTGGCTAATGTACTAATTTACAAATTTTACTTTAAGTAAATATGCTAAATAAAATTGAAGTATGTTTCATGCCTAGATTCCCCAAGAATTTGGCAAAAAAGTTACCAACCCCTTCTTAGACATTCAACATACAGAATGGGTTTTTAGTAAGAGATAGACAATTACTTTTATCTCAGAAAAGGTGCAAAATGTAGACTCACAGGAGATTATGAAAAAATATATAAAAAGCACTCAAATATCCCTTTAAATTCTGAAAAGAGGGTAAAGGTCCTTTGAAAGGTTGCTAGTCTTCCCATTCACCTCAGAATTTCCCACATGAACCACTCATGGTAATAGACTTGCCATGGTTCAAATCCCTTGAACCCCCATCACTTTAATCCTGCAGCTGGAAGGTAATCCTTTGTTACCAATCCCCTTCTCTTTTTAGGAGACTTGTGGCTAGATAATTAAACTCAGGAGCTTTTCATTTCTTGTAATCTCACAAACTTTCATGGAAATCCCATTGTTAGGCACTCTATTCTCCTTTCTTTACTAAGAAAAGTAATTAGAAGGACAAAATCTATCCAGAAAACCAAAGCCTATGATCTGTCCTGTCAGGCCAATGGGGCAAGATTGGTTTGTCCATTTACATTTCTCTGACCAATCACCATTCTTTTTTTGGCTCTTTCAGAGAAGCAGGGGGAAGCAATACCCAGTTCCTCAATCTGCTTTCTTTGAATCTTATAAGTATAAGGAAGAGGAAAGATACCCAAAAGGAAAGTATGTTCCATTTGCATTTTATGAACTACACAGAAAAAGGAAGCTCTTCCCATAAAAGTATTCTCCCTTGCCTCTCAGTTGCCAATAATGTTTGGAGATAGCCCACATCATTGGAGACCAATGAGAAGAGTTCCTTATGTGCAATCAGCAATATGTTACATTGAAATTCTATCTTCATGAAAAATACTATCCAGAAACATGCATAGGTTCTATACTCTCAAGTTGATGAGGGGATTTATAACTTTGATAAGCCTCACTCCTCTACCATACCCCCCCAAAAAACCAAAAATTCCCCTTATAGTATGCTTGGTGGCACAGTAGATGAAGTGGTGAACCTGGAGTCAGGAAGACTGAGTTCAAATATAGACTCAGACACTTACTAACTATAGGATCCTGTACAAGTCACCTAATCTCTACCTGACTCAGTTGTCACATCTGTAAAATAGGGATAACCGTAGCACTTATCTTCCAGAGTTGTGTTAAGGATTGAATAAGATAACAATGAAGTGCTTAGTACAGTTCCTGGAACATAGTTAGCATTGTATAAATGTTAGTTATTTTTATTGTTATCATTATTATGTCAATTTAAAGACATAGGAAATTAAATGAAATAACTTCAATACATAAAGAAGATGCAAAAACCCCACAGAATTTGGAAAAAATGATAAAAAATTCCACTAAAATGATAACAAAATATAAAATGTGTGCAAATTATCCAATGAAAACATGCAAAAATATAATATAATTACAATAAGAAAATCTACATATTTAGAATAAAGAAAATAATAAGAGGGATTTTCATGGTGCATCATTGGTTCACACCCATACAATAAACATTTGATACTATTAATAAACATATGTTAAACTTGCATAAATAAAACAAGAAAATATAGAGAAGAAATTGCAATGTGGAAAAATATGCAAAACTATAACCAAAAAGTTTGATATCAAAAGCATATAATGGGGCAGCTAGGTGGCACAGTAGATGAAGCACTGGCCCTGGATTCAGGAGTACCTGAGTTCAAATCTGGCCTCAGACACTTGACACTTACTAGCTGTGTGACCTTTGGCAAGTCACTTAACCCCCATTGCCCCACACAAAACAAAAACTAAAAAACAAACAAAAGCATATAATAAATTTGCACAACAATATTTAGCAGTACAAAACCAACAACCTGCATCTAAGTGGTCAAAGTATATGAAGAGAATTTTTGAAAGATAAATAACAATGTAAATGATCATTTAAAAATACATTCCAAATCATTATTGGGAAGCGATATAGACGTTAACACAACTATGGTTTTTAACCTCCTTGCAAATTAGCCAGATGGAAAAAAAAATGGTAACAGACAATATCAAAGTGCTTGTTGGAAGACAGGTACACTAAAGGACTTTTGGTGAGGCTAAGAATTGATCCAGCCATTCTGAAAATGAATTTGGAACTGTTTTAAAAAAGTGACTACCCTGCCTATACCCTAATACTCATAAATGCTAATATTGAGTATATGATTCAATGAAGCCAAAGAGACAAACCAAAGTCCAATACACACCAAATATTTAAAGCATTGCTTTTGTGGTAGCAAATGACTACAAACAAAGATGTCACCCATTAACTGAAAAATGGCATATCAATGAAATGAAGTATCATATTTTAGTAAGAAATTATCATTATGAAGAATTCATAGAAATTTGGGAATATTTGCATGAAATAAAGGAGAGCAGAAAAGTTGAAACAAAAAAGAATACATACAATAAGCTCAACAACTTTAATATGATTACTTAAATTTAACTCCAAATAACTGGGAAAAAATAAAGGGAAAAGCAGTGTTAGAGAGCTAGGACTCAGAAAGAATTCAGTTTATATCCCTTGCGAAAAGTAACCCTCTCTTCATGTCCTTCCTCTGAAACATACCAGCTGTGTGATCCTAGACAAGTTGCTTTACCTCTCAATGCCCTCAGGAAAAATGTCTAAGGCCATATATTACAATACAGTCACCTCTCTGTTTTGGCAGATGGAATTTTCTCACGGGAAATTGCCTATACCAATAAAATCAAAATCGACACCAAAGAAGAAAAAGAAAAATCAATGAAAGTTTGGCCACCCTGCCACCACCCAAAAAACTCAAGGTAAATGAATCATAGCTCCTTTCAGAGCATAGGGATTGATGGGTAGTAAGAATCATGTGTAGATTTTGGGAAGTGGTCACTGGAGCAAGTGTTTTTATTTCATTGAATTTCAGTATTACAGGAGAAGATCAATGCATTTTACGTGAGTTTACAAGAAAAAAGGAGTGTTCTCTCTCCCCACATATTCATTACTGTGATGCCACAAAAAGTACAAAAAAAAAACCAACCCAAAAACAAAACCCTACACTATTTATGGGTTGAGAAAAACAATAGGATAGGATCAATTGACATTTGCCTACAAAAAGAAACAAAGAAAGAAATAATTCCAATGAGAGTATGAAAGAATTAATGACTAACATGCTGAGGGCATTTCCAAAGAAAATCATTGATCTAGTCTATAGATTTGTTTGACTGCAAGTGGTCAGGAATAGACAGATCACATACCAAAGATTGCACTCCGAATTGCTATAGCACTAAGAAAGGAAACAAAAGTTTGGAATTTGAGATACCAAAAATCAAAAGAAAATTATTTACATCCAAGGATAATGTATTCTTCAAAGTTATGCAGAATTATATATTGAAAATTCAGACTTTTAACTGACTTAAGAATCACCAAACACTCCTACTGTGAAATCTAGAGTTAGGCAGGGACTTTGAAATGCAAAGGCAATGGAGAAAAGAAATTTGTGCAAGTGAGATTTCTTCTCAGTTCCAATGTGTTGATAAGAAGAATAAAAAGTGTGTCTTGCAAACAAGCTCTGGGCTTTCTTGTTTCAAAATAAGTATCCCAGAAAAGGAGGAAGGGGAAGTATAACTATTTTTTTTTAAATTGGTACTTCACAAAAGACAGTCATTCAAATATGAGGTTATATATTGGGTGGAATGATTTATTTAGGACAGTAGGAATTAGATAAGGAGAAATCTAAAGAGCAGTGACTTAGTAATAGAGTTCTGAGGAACAGGAAGGATTGAGATAAAAAAGGAATTATTTCAAGAAAAACTAATTATAGGTATAGAGGAAAATTTTAAAGAAAAGTGCAAGCTTATGCAGGTAATGAAAGGACTTACATGAACTTCTGCATAGTGAACTGAACAAAACCAGGAGAATGTTGCACACATTAACGGAAATATTTCTTAATGAATTGTGAATGATTTAGCTATTCTCAACAATGCAATGATCTGTGAGAATTGGAATGGCACCTCCTGCTGGGAGGGACATTGTGAGTGCTAGCCATGAAAAGAAAGCATGTGACTTTAGCATCCGGAAATGACATTTTCTGGGGTTTCTCAGCCTTAGGAAGTGATATTTGCCACTCCTGGGTCCTGCCAATCAATCAGAGCTACCAACCAATTAGCTTGGAGCCGTGTGTGTGGGTGGCCCTGTTTCCAGTGTCACAGGAGGATTCTCGGAGGAACGAGGCCTTTTCCATTCCTGATTTGGGCTTGGCAGGAGGACAGATGCTGGGCTCTCTTAGAGATAGTTAGATGAAGTTTTCTTTTTATCTCTCTCACTCTCTTCACCAACTTCTGATGCACTTTAAGAAATACTTAAGGTCTAAACTCTTGCTAAAGCTTCTAATTTAAGGTGACCACTCATTAGATCTTAGCAATAACAACTAGAATTTTAGGCCCTTACAGATTGGCAACCAGAAAGGGACTGCTGGATCCTCTGATCTTCTGATCTTCCAGTTGGGTAAGGATTTTCCTCTATTTCCCATGTGCTTTCTCTTTAAGTTTTAAATTAGTCCCTACTTTACCTCTTAAGTACCCTTTTTCTAATTTTAGCCTCTTATTTACAATGGATCAAAAAAGCCTTCTCTCCTCTTGTGGCTATTTACCCAGGCCAAGATTGACCTTGTTTTTATGCTTGGTCCTTATGAATTGAGAATGTTCTATTCCTATTTTTATTTTTATTTTTACTTTTCTTTGTGTTATAGTAAGGACATTTGTTAATTACAGGAAGGGGATTGATGATAGTATATTTCATATCATTCGAGGCTCCCCCCTTGAGAAAATAATCACAGAATGGGACTCTTATAAGCCAGCCACGACAAAAGCAAGGTTTATCAAACTGTGTTTCATGTGGCATAAAAAATATTCTATCTTACCAGAAAACAAATGGTTAGAGAATGGATCTTTTGACTACTTAACACTGAAAACTCTACAAATGATCCTGCACTTTGAGTCCCCCAAAGATTTAACTTATTGAAACATCTGGAATGTAGCAAGTAAGGAATTGACCAAAAAGGGAGAAAAAGAGGAGAACTCTGAGCCTGAACATGAATGTAAGCCTGTCTCTCAGGCAGAAACATCAATCCAATCAAGGAAATAAAAAAGGAAAAGGTGAAAATTCATGTTTAAAGGAGACAGAGAGGATAAATATCTTTCCCCTTCAAGAGATCCCCACCCATGATAAAAGGGATGTTGTAGTAAAGCTTAGGAGATATGTACCTTTTGGCCCAAAAGATTTAGGTTTATGGAAACGAGAAATTTCTAACTTTGATGAGGATCCCACAGCAGTTATCAGCCACTTTAGGGCAATTTTCAGAGGATATCAGCCCACTTGAAATGATGTTAATGATCTCATGGAAACTATATTATCACAAGGGGAAAGAACTGATATAATAGCTGCAGCAAATAACCTGGAAGCCATGGAAAAGTTTGATATTGGGTGGCCTATTCAAGACCCTGACTGGGACCCCAATATCCCTGAGAATTTTGATATGTTGAAGAATGCATGGAAAACATTGTTGAAGTCAATGGAATCCTGTGCTAGAAATACTGATAAAGGCAAAAACTTAGAGATACAGTTCAGGGACCTGATGTGTGACCTAAAAGATTCTATGACAGGTTACGTAAGCATACCAGGCAATATGCTAGACTAGACCCATTAGACCCTAGAGATGCCTATGTTATCTGCTCTCATTTTATACACCAGTCCTTACTAGAAATTTGGAAATATTTTGAAAGGCAGTGTCCAGGTTGGAATAGTTTGAGTCCTGACAGACTTAAAAAAAAATAGCAACATATATTTATGAAGGAACTGAAAGGGAAGAAAGGAACAGGTGAGTCATTTTAGCTCCAGTACAGGAAATAATGAGGCAGCAAGGCTGGGCAGTTGAGAATCACTATCAACCCCAATATCACTATGAACCCCCTAAATTTTGCCAGTACTGTCATAAACAAGGACACTTTATGTGATCTTGTAGAATTATGAAACGAGAACAAAACAAAAACAGATATAGTTTCTCTCAGAGGAATACAGAGAGGCAGAACCAAAATAGAGATAGATCTTTTCAAGCGAGTACAGACAGACAGAGGCAAAATAGAGCCTTTCAGAGAGATATAGATGAGCAGAGTGAAAACAGTTACAGGCACTCTCAAAGGGGTACAGATCAGAGAGATATAGAAGATTGATGGTGTATGAGGGGGGAAAGGACAGTGGAATCTAAAGATTTTACCTTTGCAGACCCTGAAATTTTTAGCCCTTGTGGAAATTTATTTTGATTTGGGGACCCTACCTTTAGGCTGAGATTAGAAAGCCATAGGCCGTCAGGGTCTCTCCCCTTCCTCCTCAGCTTCAGCTGAGGAGAAAAAGCCCCGTGGGCTATACAAGATGCCAGGTCAGACAGCTGGGGGGGGAAAAAAGCCCCCAGCTCCCTACAACCTGAGCGGAGCTATCCGAAGGATAGCCTGTGCTGAGGCATGAGGCTCGAGAGCACACACCACCCCCCACCACCAGCTGCAGCTCTGGCTGGCGGATTAGCTTGGTCTGTGGGGGCAAAGGAAGCCCTGATATTTGAGTGGAGAGAAGAAAAGGTATATATAGACCTGGGAGTTAGACTAGAGAGGGGACAGACTAAGGAAGGAGCGGGGAGACGAACTAGAGGACGGACTAGATAGACAAGACTCAGGGGTTCGGACAGACAAGAAGAGGTCAAGAGGAGATTGGGGAGACAGACTGGATAAAGAAGGAGTGAGGACAGATTAGATAGAGAGACAAGATTGAGGGGGCTGACTAGAAGAGGACGGACTAGAGGGGCTGACTAGAGGGGAGCACGGACAAGAATGGAGGAGAGTTCGGTTCGGAAAAGGAGAGATGGGGCTGACAAGGTTACAGGCCTTAATACAAACCAGAGAAAGTGTAACGTGCCCTGAGGCCGGAGGCGGCTAAGGCCCTTATTGTATTCAAGAAGTTCTTCAAGGCATGGCAGGTCTGAAAGAGGCAGTGGAAAGAGACTGCAGGAAAGCAGTCAGGTTGTACATTTTATTTCCCTGTATTCTTAATTTTAAATAGTATCTCATAAATAAATTCTGCTTTGATTATTTGGTTAAGAGGCTTCTTAATATTTTGCTTATTAACTTGGGAATGGAGCAGTATGGTGGAACTTTATAAACGGCCCACATTAAATTAACAAAGTCAGATAGCCAAATAGTCAAAAGTCCCCAGATTAGTCCTCCAGTCAGATTAGCCCTCTAAATTAAGTTAGTCAATTCAAAAATATTTCACACCCTCTTGTGCCAGTCCATTCCCCTCCTCAAAGTAAGGAACCCCATGTAACCTTTAGGGTTGGAGATACTTCTTATGATTGTTTATTAGATACAGGAGCCACAAGATCAGTCCTAGTAAGCAAACCTGACCCTGAATGTGCACCTATTGGATCTCTGAATGTAGTGGGCATTTCAGAAAAAGCACAATCTATTGCAAAATTAGCCCCTTGTATAATTATTCTGGGCCCATTAACAGTAGAACATTCATTCCTACTTATTCCTGACACTCCTGCAAACCTATTAGTTTGTGACCTTTGTAAACTTAGAGCAACCATATCTTGTTCTCCAGATGGTGGTCTTTCCCTGGAAGTGCCAGATGATACTGTCCACTTACTGCCAATTTTGATCTCAGATACTCAAGAAATAGTGGAGAATGCATTTGAAATCCCTTCTGATATTCCTGAGTCCACATGGGCTTCCTCCTCTGCTGATGTAGGTCTGCTTAAATCTGCTGTGCCTGTTATCATTAAGACCAAAGGTGGCCAAGCACCATCCATTCCACAATATCCCTTATCTAGAGAAGCCATTGAGGGATTTTCTCCTATAATTGAGGCTTTGACAAACCAAGGCATGATTGTCCCATGCCCTTATTCTCCATGTAATAGCACTATTTTGCCAGTTAAAAAACCCAAGCCTCAGCCAGATGGCAAGCCTGTTTACTGTTTTGTACAAGGTCTGTGAGCAATTAATCCCTATGTTATACCTAGACATCTGATATTATCAAACCCTGCTATTATTATTTCCTCAATCCCATGTGAAGCAACATGCTTCACAGTGGTAGATCTCTGCTCTGCTTTCATTTCTATACCAGTACATCAGAATTCCCAATACTTGTTTGCCTCCACCTAGAAGAAAAGACAGTGGACTTGGACCAGACTCCCACAGGGGTTTGTTGACAGTCCCACACTATTCTCTGAAATTTTGCATCAGGATTTAGCCTCCATTACCTTTAAAGTTTCTACCTTAATCCAATATGTAAATGACTTACTCCTGGCTGCACATAATGCTGAGATTTGCCAGGAAGACAGCCGACACCTGTTATTGGAGTTGCACAAATGAGGCCATAAGATCTCTAAGTCTAAAGTACAATGGTGTCTACCTCAGGGTTTTGTTTTGGCTGCTGGCTCTAGATCCATCTCTCCTAAGCATGTCCAGATTATTCAACAACTCTCTGCTCCCTTCACTAAGAAGCAGCTAAGGGCCATTCTGGGAGCAACTGGATATTGCAGACAATGGATATCCTCTTTTGGTGAAATTAGTAAGCCTCTTACAGGTCTAACCAAATATTCTGTCCCAGAACATTTGTAGCTGGATTCCCAGCATCTTTGAGCTATAACAGAATTAAAATGGGCCTTCTTATCAGCACCTTCACCAGGACTCCCAGACTACAGTAAGTGTTTTATTCTTTTTGTACATGAACAGAAGGGAGTGGCTTCTAGGGTCCTCACTCAAAAATTACAACCTGTCCAGCACCCAATAACTTATTATTCCAGCCAACTTGATTCTGTAGCTGCTGGGGCACCACCTGGACTTAGGGAAGTGGCAGCTATAGCCCTTTTCATAGACAAAGCCTCTGATCTGGTCTTAGGAAACCCTCTAATTGTGCAATGTCCTCATGAAGTTGAGGCTCTCTTACTATGTCATAGGACACAGGCTTTTTCAGATCAAAGGCTCACTAGATATGAAGTAACCCTACTAGAAAATGAGAGAATCACTTTAAAGCATTGTACAGTCTTTAACCCAGCAACACTGCTCCCTGGCCTGCCACTCTTAGGGGAGCCTTTGCATGACTGCACATCCCTAGTTGACATAGCTGAGACACCTCATGATTATCTTTTTGACATACCCTTAGAGAACCCTGATTTTATTTTCTATACTGATGGTTCCTCGTTTATGCATGAGGGTAGCCATTATATAGGGGCTCCTGTAGTTTCTGATTATGATATTATCTGGGCAGCTTCTCTGCCTTCACATCTTAGTGCATAGGCTGATGAACTTGTGGCTCTCACACAAGCCTGTTCTCTAGCCAGAGGAAAAAGTTCTACTATTTACACATATATATTCCATATATATGTTTAGCGTCTGCCATGCTGTAGGCATGCTTTGGAGGCAAAGGGGATTTTTAATCTCTGCTGGCAAAGCCATTGCTAATGGAGAATTTATTAAAGATCTCCTATCTGCCTTAAAACTCCCATCTGCCTTAGCTATTGTTCATTGTCCTGCTCATAATGGAAAAAGCGACCCTGTTTCAAAAGCGAATCAACGAGTTGATAGTGCTACTAAGCTTGCTGATTTTGAAGCCCCTGAACATGTATTTAATCTTTCTTCTGATGATGTTTCCATTTCTCTTACTTATGGTAAATCTGAAGTAGAGAAGTAGAAAAAGAAATTCAAGGCTAAAGAACTCAATGGGGTCTGCGTGACTCTGGAGGGGAAGCCACTACTCCCTCAGAGCTTCTATCATCAGGTATGCCTATCTATTCACAGAAAAGGATATTTTGGCATACAGGGAATTGTGGACTCTGTAAAAAGGGTTTCAACTGCCCCTGGAGTCATTAATGTGACCTCTAGGGTTTGTGCCTCTTGTTCAGTTTGTCAGACTTATAATCAACATGCTTTCTGAGCTAAAGCTTATGGAGGATATCCTTTAGGATATACACCTTTTGAGCATCTGAAAATTGATTATATCACAATGCTTAAGACAGGAAGTTGTAAGTTTTTTCTTGTTATAGTTGATCAACTAACTCAGTGGGTAGAAGCTTTTCCATGTTCCTGCTCTGCAGCTGCTTTTTTTTTGCCAAAACTCTCCTTAAAGAAATAGTCCCTCACTTTGGCCCACCAGCCCACATTGATTCTGACAAAGGCACACATTTTACTGATTCTGTTTTATTCCAAATTTAGTCTTCCTTGGGAGTTATTCCAAAATTCCATATACCATACCACCCACAAAGTTCAGGCCAGGTGGAACATATAGATAAAGACCTTAAGAACATGTTTGGCCAATTGTGCACTGAAACTCATTTGAAGTAGCCTGCCTGATATTCTACCCTTAGATATGTTCTATTTGCACAGTAGGCCGAGAGGAAAACTACATATATCCCCTTATGAGATGCTTTTGGGCCATCCTCCTATCCAAGCACAACCTTTTTCCCCAGTATATACATCATTGTGGGGGAGGTGCCTCTTTTGCTTCCTATATATAGGAATTACAAGCCAGACTATGTGAACTCCACAAGGCAGGAGCAGCAGTACAGGCTGGCCCCTTGGACTTCTCCTTACATGACTTGAGACCAGGAGACAGTGTATATATCAAAAATTTTCAGTGGACTAGTGGGACCCAGCCAGCTTGGGAAGGTCCTTTCCAAGTATTGCTAACAACTCCACCTGCCATCAAAATCTGAGAGAAGGACTCATGGATATATTGCTCCCATGTAAAACAAGTACTGGCACATGTAGACCACTGAATTTCATTGTCTCTTATTCTTCCATATATATTTTGTTCTATTCATCTATCTCTCCAATTTTGAAACAATAGAAGATGGTTTTGATTTCATAATACAATGTTAACTCTGGGACTATTGTGCTCCTATATTCCAAATTGTTTGTTTTTTTCCAACTGATTATTTGATCAAATTCTATAAAGCATTTCCCTGGCAAATTGATTGCCATGACAAGTTTAACTAATTCTAGAAGTATTATTTTTGATAAGCATTAAGAAAAAAGAGGGGAACAGTTGCAACAGTTGCAAAAGTATTTTTTCATAATCATGTAACAAAATTTATTATTGCCATAAATAGGGACATATTTTGCAAAATAATAAAATGTGATTTGGGAATTTTAGATCTAAAAAAATGTTCTAAACATAAAAAATTAATTTAACAAAGTCAGTTCAAATGTTACATAAGGCTTTCTTTTTTTATGCTATTGGACCTACACTTTGAAATCAATAGTATGGGCTTATTTTTGCAGAGATTCTTATTCTTTTAAGATCGTGTTTTAAGTTGTATTCAAACATGTTCTGATTTTTCACAAAATAACTGTCTACTTAGTAAAAAAGGTTATTACTTGAAATTATTGCATAATTGCATATTATATTCAGAGTCTAGGCACATTTACATTTTTTGCAACCATTATTATCCTCAATTTTTAAATCCATATGAGCCTTGGGTTATGGGAATGTAAAATTTAAGACATTAATTGCCTTCATTCTGAGTTATCAGATTCCATTTGGCCAAGATGCCATCCAATCACAAGAGGAATACATACAAAAGCAGACATTGAACTGTCACATGAGGGGAGACATGCATGAAGTCCAGGTACTGCACTGCTTTGGGAAAGGCTAAGAACACGTCTATTGGCAAATGTTGAGGTTGGATTTTCTTGGTTTAATTTTCCTCCACATAGCACCAGGGAGCCAGGCTATGCCATCTCATTTGACACCTGATTTCAATTCCCCCTTCCTATATGCCTGATTTTATGAACATCTCAATCCTATGCATCTGATTAAGCCTGACTTTGTTATTTCACTGTTCTTTTGTGGTAACCACCATAATTATCTCAGGTGTCATGATAAATACAATGTTGGATTTGGCCTTGACATCTGCTACCAATTATATTAGATTCTTTAATTTCTCATAATGACATGAGGATAATTAGGCAGATGATGCAAAAAGTGATGAAACAAAGATACAAATTATTTTTAAATTAATACCACAATTGTCTTCTCAATTTATCCTCCCCGGGGGGTAGTATAGTAATATTAAGTTTTAGAGGAGTGCAATAATATTAAGTTTTAGAGAATATTTCAATTTTTGTTTTTATTATATGTTTCATGTGTAACAACTAAGATTCTGAATTTACTTAGACACATGTTTGTTTGGTTTTTTTTTGGGAGAACTCTCATTGATTTGATTTGATTATTGGCAAAGCTATTTAAAGTTCTGTTAAGCTCAATTTTGTAGGAAATTTTCCTGGCTGATTACCAGCATCTGAAACACCTGAAAAGACTTCCATTCCACAACTAGACCCAGAGGACATCCGAAGAATCATCTGAGAAAAGACTTCCAAAGACTTAAATGGACATTTTCCTGTTTTCCTTTTCCTTTTCCACATTGTATACACTGTTTATAATGCACAATTACTAAAAGGGAGTGCCCCCTTTTAGTTTTTGTAAATGTGTCACTCAATTTCTTTTGTTAAGGTTAAAATTCTAGCTAGTCTGTCTAAAATATCTAATGAGTGGTTACCAATAAATTATAAGCTTTAGCAAGAGTTTAGACTTTTAAGTATTTATTAAGGAGAATAAGAATTTGGTAAAGAGAGAAGAAAAGGCCTACATTCATCTATCTATTAAAGGGAGAGTGCATTTCTAGCTCCCTTCTCCACTCAGGAAAGAGAGTGAGTCAGAGTGCCAGGCTCCCCCTTCTTCCTTCCACCAGCAAACGTCACTTCCTGATGCCAAAGAAAAGACTCCTGGTCTTGCTCTCAAAGACCTTCACTTCATGGTGGAGCTTTTCTACAGTAAGTCTCCAGCAGGTGGCATCATTCCAATCATTACACTTTTTCTCTCTTTTCATTCCCTTTACTTTGTTAGGCATAGACATATGTAACATTATTGCACAGGGAACACTGTGAGAATTGGAATGATACTCCCTACTGGGAGGGACATTGTGAGTGCTATCCATGAAAAGAAAGCATGTGACTTTAGTGTCCGGAAATGACATTTTCTGGGGTTTCTCAGCCTCAGGAAGTGCTGTTTGCCACCCATAGGTCCTGCCAATCAGAGCTACCAACCAATTAGCTTGGAGCTGTGTGTGGATGGCCCTGTTTCCAGTGTCACAGGAGGATTCTTTTAGAAGTGAGGCCTTTTCCATTCCTGACATGGGCTTGGTGGGAGGACAGATGCTGGGCTCTAGTAGAGATAAATAGATGAAGTTTGTCTTTTACCTCTCCCTCTCACTCTCTCTTCACTAATTTCTGATGCACTTTAAGAAATACTTAAGGTCTAAACTCTTGCTAAAGCTTCTAATTTAAGGTGACAACTCATTAGATTTTAGACATCACAGCTAGAAATTTTAGTTGCTTACAGATCCAACACAATCTTAAAGGACAAATGATGACATAAACTATCCACCTTCAGAGAAACAATTGATATTGACTGAATACAAATTGAAGCATGTTATTTTGCACTTTCTTTCTTTTCTTTCATTTGAGGCTTCTTGGACAAAATTACTAATATTGGAAATATCTTACATAATTGCACATGTATAGCCTATATTTGAATGCTCTCCGTGTCAGGGAGGAAGAAGGGAGAGAGGGACTAATAGAATTTGGAGCTCAAAACTGTTTTAAAAATGATCAGGCAATACAATTACTCCAAAAATTCCAAACACGGCCCTAAACTTGCTCTAAACTTATTTTTTACCTGACTGTTTTTTAGTTTCCCCAACAGTTTTTTAAAATTTGGGAGTACTCTGATAGGTAATTTATGTTTAAAAGCTCATCAGATACTGGGTTATTGTGTTCCATTATTTCTGATTCTCTTTTGTCTATTTTAAGCCATTGACATATTTTTCTAAATTTGAACCAATAACAAATCTCTTACATGGCTGCTACTTTGTAATATAGTTTGAGGCTGGGATGTGCTGTTCCTCACTTCATTTCTATGTTATTGTATTATTCCCTTTGATATTCTAGAACTTATATTTGCCTAAATTAATTTTGTTATTATTCGATATTTTTTAATAAAAATCTCTTTGATAGCTCAATTGATGTAGCATTAAAACTATAAATTAATTTTGAGAATATTAGCACTTTTATATATTGGCACTAACCAAACCTGTGATCATTTTAATCAATACAAAATACAAGTACTAGCTAATATTTTTCAATGGAAGGAGGGAAACAAGCATTGACTAAGGGCTGTGCCAAGCACAGTATTAAGTAGTTTATGATTATTATCTCCTTTGATAAAACCTTTATCTCCTCAAAATAACAATAGAAAGTAGATGTTATTATCATTATTCCCATTATGCAGTTCAGAACACTTACTTGCTCAGGGTCACATTACTAGTAATTGTCTGAGCTTGAATTTGGTCTTCATGACTCTAGGCCCAGAACACTAACCATTTTACCACTTACGTGAATCAGAAATAGTATAATAGAATTTGATGGTGAAATAATCAAACTTATCATCATAAATATGGGATAGAAGTAGATATAGCTTTCTTTTTTATATTTCAATCTATATTCAGATACCATCACTTCTTTCTCTGTAGATGAATTGAATTTTTCATATGTTCTTCTGATAGCATTCTGCTTATCATTTCTTTCACAGTTAGTAGTGCTAACTGTATTAGCCTCCATCCTATTCCCTCCCCCTTGATATTTACTCTGCTTTCTATCTTCTTTCACCCTATCCCTGCTCAAAAGTGTTTTGATTTTACTGCCCCTCTTCCAATCTTCCCTCCCTTCCTTCACCTCTCTCCCCCTCCCTTTTCCTCCTACCCTCTCACTTTCCAGCAGGGCAAGATATATTACCATACCTACTTGACTGTTTATGATATCACCTCTTTGAGCCAATTCTGATGAGACTAAGGTTCACTCAGTCCCCTGCTCCTTCCCCATCTTCTCCTCCACTCCAAAACCTTTTTCTTGTTTCTTTTATGTGAGCTACTTTACCCCATTCCACCTCTTCCTTTCCCTTCCAGTGCATTCCTCTTACCCCTTAATTTTATTTTAAAGATGTCATCATGGGTCAGCTAGGTGACACAGTGGACAAAGCACAAGCCCTGAACCCAGGAGGCCCTGAGCCCAAATCTGGAACCAGACATAAGTCAACCCACCCTGCCTGCCCCACAAAAAAAAAAGGATAAAGAAAAAAATAAATGCTTTACAGATATCATTGCTTCACATTCAATTCACACCTGTGGCCTCTGTCTAAGTGTATTCCTTTCAGTTGTCCTAATACTGAAAGAGTCCTTATGAGTTAGAAGTTTCATCTTTCCATGTAGGAATATAAAGTTTAACCTTTTAATTTACCTCATGATTTCTTTGTCCTGTTTACCTTTTTATGCTTCTCTGATTTATTATATTTCTAAGTCAACTTTTCTATTCAGTTCAGGTCTTTTCATCACAATACCTGAAAGTCCACTTTTTCATTGAAATCCCATTTTTCCTCCTGAAAGATTACATTCAGTTTTGCTGGGTAGGTGATTCTTGGTTTTAATCCCAGTTTCTTTACCCTGTGGAATATCATATTCCAAGCCCTCTGATGCTTTAATGTAGAAACTGCTAGGTCTTGTGTTATTCTAACTGTAGATCCACAGTACTTTAATCATTTCTTTCTAACTAGTTGCAATATTTTCTCCTTGACCTAAGAACCCTCGATTTGGCTATAATATTCCTGGAAGTTTTCCTTTTGGGATCTTTTTCTACAGGTGATCAGTGGATTATTCCAATTTCTAATTTGCCTTCTGCTTCTAGAATATCAGGGTAATTTTCCCTGACAATTTCATGGAAGATGATATCTAAGCTCTTATTTTGATCATAGTTTTTAGGTAGTCCAATGATTTTCAAATTATATCTCCTGGATCTATTTTTCAGGTTACCTGTTTCTCCAGGGAGATATTTCATATTGTTATCTTATTTTTTATTCATTGGATTTGCTTTATTGTGTCTTGATTTTTCATAAAGTCATTAGCTTCTATTTGCTCTGTCCTAATTCTTAAGCAATGATTTTCTTTAGAGAGCTTCTGGACCTCCTTTTCCATTTGTCCAATTTGGTTTTTCAAGCTTTTGACTATTTTTTTCATCACTGTCCTGCCTCACTCTCATTTCTCTTTCCATTTTTTCTCTACCTTTCTTATTTTTCCCTCTACCTCTCTTACTTTATCTTCAAGGTCCTTTTTGAGTGCTTCCATGGCCTGAGACCAATTCATATTATTTTCGTGCAAGCTTTGGATGTAGGAGCTTTGACTTTGTTATTTTCTTCTGAGGTTGTAATTTGATCTACCTTGTCACCAAAGAAACTTTTGATGTTCATCTTGCCCATCTTTTTCTTGGCTTTTAACTCCTTCTTAAAGTGAGACATTGCTTTGAGGATGCACTCACCCAAGCTTCAGTGGGTCCCAGATGGTATGATTTAAGGAGAGGTCCATTATCAGCCCAACTCACCTGTAAGTAACCACAGGTCAGCTTGCTTTTTAACCCAGAAGCAGAAATATGATTAAAATCTGATTCTCTGTAGTCACAAGCATGGCTTGCCTGTGCCCCTCCCCCACTGGGCAGCTGCCACTCAAGTTTGCTTCCTGAGCAGAACAGCAGCCTCCGCCTTTGCTCCTGCAGAGACCCCTGATATTTCCCTCCAGCCAACCTCTGGATCCCCTCCCCAGTCCATGAGCTTAGTTTCAGAAGTAGCCACTGACACTGATGATTTTGAGATTCTGGAGTCACAGCCTTCCTGGCGTTGGATGTGTGGCAAATGCTGTGCTCCTCTCTCACACCAGCACAACAGATTTTCCCTATTAGGCTATCTTTGGCTGGAAAATGATATCACTCTTTTCTTTTGTGGGTTCTGCTGCTCTAAGAATTTTCTTATGGCATTTTTTGAAGGTATGTAGACAGATCACTGGAACCTCTGAAAGTTAAAGCTTTTCCTCTGCCATCTTGGCTCCACCCCCTGAAATATTTTTCTTATAGAAAGAGTATGGCAGAAGAAATTAAAACCAAAACTTAAATGTGAAAAATCAGTTAACACATATACAATTAAATTTTCAGTTAAAATGAGTGGCAGAGTAGAATTTATGGTGCCTCAGTTGAATTATATATGCAGGAAAAACAAATATGATCTTAGACAAAGCAATAACAAAACTAAAAATGGTCAAGAGAGGGGCAGCTAGGTGGTGCAGTGGATGGAGTACTGGCCCTGTTGTCTGGAGGAACTGAGTTTAAATCCGCCCTCAGATACTTAACACTAACTCACTGTATGACCCTGGGGAAGTCACTTAACCCCAACTGCCTCACTACAAAAAAAAATGGTCAAGAGAAACAAACTGGGGAAATAGAATATTTAAATTCATTATAAATATTAAAAAGATAATTATGAAATTTCTTCATACTAATTAGGATAGCATCTAATACGCAAAATAAAAATAAATTGTATAAGAAAACTATCTATACAGAAAAGCATTAATTGCCATTTACTTAAATTTGTTTTTTTCAGACAAACAAATTTACATAAAAAGAAATAAAAAAGAAAATAACCATCCAAACAAGATTTGAACAAGCCTAAATACGACATGTTTGGCAACTGGGAAACCTAAAACATTGTCCCTTACCTTTACAAAAATAATCACATTAAACCAACCCTAAATCCTTTTCAAACCATTATAGTATTCTTTTTTTTTTAAATGGGACCTTTCATCTAATTGATGTAGGAGCCTTCTGATGAAGAAAGCCCCTCTAGTAAGGCAGATTCAGAACTGCTTTATAACCCATATTCTTCAAAATTGCCTGGAGTAACCAAAGGCTAAATGATTTCTCCAGGTTTCCATTGCTAACGTGTGTCACAGGTAAGATCTGAACGCTTGTCCTTTTTTTTTTTTTTTTTTTTTTTTTTAGTGAGGGAATTGGGGTTAAGTGACTTGCCCAGCGTCACATGGCTAGTAAGTGTTAAGTGTCTGAGGCCAGATTTGAACTCAGGTACTCCTGACTGCAGGGCCGGTGCTCTATCCACTGCTCCACCTAGCTGCCCCTACCCTTGTCCTTTTGACTGGCTCTCTGTCCACTACAACATGTTATAATAGTTTACAATTACCATGTGGTAAGATTATAATCAGTAAGGTAAAATTGAATCAAAGAAATACCAAGATAGACTATTTTTCCCTAAGTAGTTAGTAGATACAAGAACAAATTATTTAAACAATGATACTAGTCTGAATTTATATAGCACTTTAAGATTTAAGAAAATTTTCACTATGAAACAACATGTCAAATTATGAAAGCTACAAAGTTGTCTTCAGAAAAAAAATTATCCCTAAAATGCATACTAATAAATGAGAAAGTATCAGTGAATTTAGTATAAAAATAAGCAATGCTAAATTGTGCACAAAAGTATAAAAATTTAAAATATGAATAAAATTGAGGGTAAAAAGATGATTAGATTAAATGTTGTTGTCTGTAAAGTCCAAATAAAGTGCTTTAAATGAAAAGAAGGAAATTTAGAACAGGGCTTCATAAATCTTTTCCACTTGCAACCTCTTTTCACCTGAGAAATTTTTATGCAACCCTGGGTATGTCAAATAGTTATACATAACCTTTTATTATTGTCAATTTTTTTTGCAAACCCCATATTCAGTTAGACAACCCCATATGAGGACAAGACCCACAGTTTAAAATGCTTTGATTTAGAAGGCAACACAGATAAGCAGGATTGTTTATTAGAATAAAGTTTTGTTGTTTTTTTTCAAATTAGAGGGAAAAAGAATGAGAATACAAGGAGCACAATTGAAACACTTCCAATCTAACTATTTAAGAAATCTATTGAGCCTGAAACATGGGAAACAGACATCAACATAAACTGTCATTATCCCTTATGGGAGACTAATCAATATAAACCATTGTCAAAAGAAAATGACCAAAAGTATCTAGAAACTGCTTCACCCAGCAAAGTTTCTTATCTCCTTGCCAAACAGAAAAGATACAGCATAGGAGCACTTCTGATTTAAGGCGACCGCAATTTAGATTTTAAACATCACACCCTTTTATGATCTCTTTAGCATACAGACCTTGTAGTGGTACCACTGGGTCAAAGGGTATAAATAGTACAGTAGGCCTTTGGACATTATTCCAAGTTCCTCTCCAGAATGGTTGGATCAATTCACAGCTCCACCAACAATGCATTAATATTCCAATTTTTCCACAGCTTCTCGAACATTTATTATTTTTCCTTTTTTGTCATATTAGCCAATCTGATAGGTGTCAGGTGGTACCACAGAGTAGTTTTAATTTGCATTTATCTGATCAATAGTCTAAATCACTATTGATGAGAAAAAATGTAAATTGCTACTATTCTGAGATAGCTCACACTGATCAAATTTACTAACTAACATGACAGAAAAGGAAAAATGACAAATCATGAAAGGAATGGGGAAAAATTAGGATGCTAATGGTGGAATTGTGAACTGCTCCAACTATTTTGAATAATCATTTGGAATTACAACCAAAGAGTTATAAATCTGTATACATTGACCCAGCAATGTCACTGTAAGGTCTATATTCCAAAAAGATCAAAGAAAGGGGAAATGACTTATTTGTACAAAAATATTTATAGCAGCTCTTTTTTTGGTTGCAAAGAATAGGAAATAATGGGATACCCATCAATTTGGGAATGGCAGAACAAGTTATGGTGTACAATTGTGATGGGAAACTATTTTGTTATTAAAAGTAAAAAAGCAATGAGCAGATTGGCTCAAGGAAAAACCTGGGATGACTTATATGAACCCAAGCAAAGTGAAGTGAGCAGAACCAGAATAACATTCTACATAGCAAAAGCAATATTGTAAGGATGCTGAAATGTGAAAGATTAAGTTACTCTGATCAAGACACTGATCCAAGACAGTTCCAAAGGACCTATGATGAAAAATGCTATCCATCTCAGAGAGAACTGCTAAATTCTAAATGAAGTTGAAGCATACTTTTATTTTCTTCTCTATTTTATTTTCCTTGTCTTATTTTCATCTGTTTTCTTTTGCAATATTTGTAATATGGAAATGTATCTTACATGACTTCACATATATAATTGATATCAAATTGTTTGCCTTCCCAAGGACTGAAGAGGGGTGAGAGAATGGGAGAGATTTTGAAAATCTAAATTTACAAAATGATTGTTATTTTACATGTAATTGGGAAATATTATCTATACCTACATCCACATCAACCTATCTCTATCTCTATCTCTATCTCTATCTCTATCTCTATCTCTATCTCTATCTCTATCTCTATCTCTATCTCTATTTCTGCATCTCCAGGGCCATATGGGTTTACAAGTGAATTCTAGAAACAATTAAAGAACAATTATTTCCAATACTATATAAATTATTTGTTAAAATAGGTGAAGAGGGAGTTAGTTCTATCAAATTCCTTTTATGACACAAATGTGGTTTTGATACCTTAGTCACACAAAGTCAAAACAAAGAAATAAAATTATAGACCAATTTATCTAAAGAATATCAATGCAAAAAATTTAAACAAAATATTAGGAAGAAGATAGAGCAATTTGTCATCAGGATAATACATTATGACCATGTGGGGTTTTTACTAGGCATGTGGGACTAGTTTAACATTAGGAAAACTATCAACGTAATCAACCGTGTCAATAACAAAACTAACCCAAATCATATGATAATCTCAATAGATACAGAAAAGGCTTTTGACAAAACACAGCACTCATTCTTATTAAAAATACAAGAGAGAATAGGAATAAATGGAGCTTTCGTTAAAATGATAAGCAGTATCTACCTAAAACCATCAACAAAAATTATATGTAATGGCGATAAGTTAAAGGCATTCCCAATAAAATCAGGGTGAAACAGGGATTTCCACTATCACCTCTGTTATTTAATATTGTACTAGAAATTTTAGCTTTAGGAATAATAGTAGAGAGGGGAATTAAAGGAATTATAATAAGGAAGGAGTAAACAAAATTATCATTCTTTGCAGATGATATAATGGTATAACTAGAGAATCCTAGAGAATAAAAAAAGTACTTGAAACAATTAAAAACTTTAGCAAATTTGCAGGATATAAAATAAGTCCACATAAATCATCAGCATTTCTATCCATGACCAACAAAGCTCAGCAGCAAGAGATAGAAAGACAAATTCGATTTAATGTAATTGCAGGCAATATAAAATATTTTGGAATCTACCTGTGAATACAAACCCAGGAAGTCTATGAACACAATTACAAAATATTTTACACACAAATAAAAATAAAATAAAAAACAGCCAAAAAGTAGAAACAGTATGGTTCAAGCTGCTTTCAGAATCCACAGTACTTGACTCTTCTCAGGAATACAATGATCCAATATCATGATGGAAAATGCTTTCCACATGCAGAGAAAAAGAACTGTGGAAACAGGATGGAGATTGAACCATACTGCTTCTACTTGTTTTTTTTTTTTTGAGGTTTTTCCTTTGTGTTCTGATTCTTCTTTTACAACAGAAAAATGTTTAATGTGATTGTTCATATATAATCCATATAAAATTCCTTTATGTCTTTGGGAAGAGGAAGGGAAAGGAGAGAGGGAGAAAAATTTGAAACTAGAAATCTTATAAAAATGTTGAAAACTATCTTTACCTGTAACTTGAATATAATAAAATACTTTTATGATAAAAAAGAAAATAATTTTAGACCATTAAAGTTTGGAAACAAAAAATCTAATCCATGGACATCACAAACAATTCAATAGCAAGTTTAGACTAAGCAATCAAAATACTTAACTATCCATTTCCAAACTTATAATAGATATGAAGCAGTGTTTAGTTCATATGAAATTAGTTTAGTTCAAGCAAAGCTTTCTTTGTGGCAAGACTAATGGGATTGCTGTGGGGATTCAGGTTAAGTGATTGATACTGTAAGTTAGAGCAAATATATAATAAAAGAAAATATGTTTGATGTTAAATGCAGTTTGTGAAACAATGGTATGCATAATTCAATGATGCTGCTATGGATTTTTGCCAAAGGGCATTATAACAACTAAAATGATGTTGAAATTTATATCACGGTTTAGACCTCTAGTATGGCTTAATAAATGGCTGCATATGTACATTGAGTATGATCTCAAGAATGCCCTGCAAAATTACTCCTTCAAAGATGTATTAAGGTAGAGACATGATAACAGATCAATAAATTCTGTTTGAAAGGCTTAGCAGTTGAGTATTTAATAAACTTAACAAAATAGTGAAGGTTGCTGAACATTTTGTTCCAAAAACATTGACAGGGAGAGATAAATAAGAATATTGGTCTAGAAGAGATTTGAAAATTATGTGAAATAGTAAAGCCAATTAACTTTGTGGTGACTTAGACTAGCATAGTCATAGTCATTTATACATTTTAATGACTTCAAGAACTGTGTACATAGATATACACATATATGTTTATATATACACATATATGTATATATGCATAGATAGGCATGCATGCATTTACACACATTCATCAGTATGAAATAGTAGAAAGAACAGCACTAGCTATGGTGTCAGAGGAACTAAGTTGACATTCTGTTGGCTACAAGTTCTAGCTACCCATATAGACTTGAACAACCCACTTAACTTACCTGGGTCTCACTTGTTTCTGTAAAATGAAGGGAACTAGTTGAATTAGTTGACTTCTGATGCCTCCTCCAGTTCTGGAGCTTTGTTCATCTGTTCAATTCTAAAGTTTGTTCTAAAGGAAATTGGCTCTTGAGTGTATGTTGTTAATTAAACAGTATACCTACTAATTACTAAATTAAAATGCCAACAAATTACTGAAGTTTTATTTGTTCGTTTGTTTACTAAACTGTCAGGGCAGAAATGAATAATCAAGTACCCAAATACATGCATATACATGGACACAAAACAAAACAAAGAATATAGTAGATGCACAGAGCAAAAGTTAAAAATTGAAAAAAAAGGAATTGTTCCAAAGCATATGGCAAAAAGGCATCTGGTTATCCTGTGGTTACCTTTCCCATTGTTTTCTCCTTCCTCTCCTTTTTCTCATTTGAAGCTTGTCTTTGTAGGTCTATAGCAACTACTGGAATAGTTGTAGCATAATTCTAGTGGTTCTTGGTTCCACTCCTGCCAAATAAATAAGAAAATGGTCCCAGAAATCCTCACAAACCCCTGCTTACTCTTTGGAACAAATTTAGCTACATGTGCCCTTGGGGCTGCTAGGAAAGAAGGTGAGTTGTGATAAGGGTCAATACTATGGAAATGGGAAATAGGGTAGTGTGACAAGGGAAGGGAAAGTGGTTCATGATCAAACCATCTTTGGTATATTTTTGGTCTATTTCCAATACTCTCATAAGTTTTAATGCATTGGAAATTAGCTGCTTCTGTGCACTAAGGATAGAAAAAGGTGTTCTTAGCATGACTATATTGGAACAAGGAGAAGAAGAATAAAGAAAGGGCACCCTCCTCTTCTTTGGTCCAAGGATAGCATGTCGCTTGTGTTATTGTGAATTCAAAGAGAAAAGCCATATCCAACAATTTTAGTGTATGAATGAGATTTCTGAACCCACTCCACTGTAGTTGATTCTCATATGGGAAATTAATTTTCAAAATTTGCCTCATTAAGGAATATTCCTCATAAGAATCATATTCCCAAAGAAAATATCATCACTTGAGGCTTATATTCTGAGAACTATTTACATATTCCATTTGCCTATCTCCAACTAGTTAATTAATTATTATACAATAATAAGCATAAACATAAATGAGTACAGATGCCAAATGGACATTCATTAACTTACTCGGGACTGATTATGCAATATCCTTTTACAGTATACATTTTATAGATGATCAAATGTTCCTCTTCTGAATTTCACATTAATTATTAAACTTAGAATTACCCATTATGGATAATTATTAACATTTGCTATTCATTGCCACTATTATTCATTTTTTCATAACAAGGACTATATCCCAGAAAGAAAAAAAAAACTCATTACATTCAAATACCATTTATGTGCTTTGAGATTCAACCACTTTAAAATATCATAGAAATAACTAATATGTTCAAGGATAATTTGAACACTTCCCTAATGAAAATAATGAGAAGGATGTAATTCTCATTATTTTCTGTACTATATGCCTTTTATTTGTAGGCATTTAAAAATATATATAGGAGTTATAAAATAAGCAAATTAAATTTTGGAAAAGTAGATTTTTTTCTCTAATTAAAACCAAACATCCATATCATATTTTCATTGCATAATGGTGAAGTTTTGCCAGTCAAACAATTATCAGGGTTTATCTATCATCATGATGAAACATGCTCCTCACTAGCTAATAAAGAACTGATGGACTTAGACTACAGATTGAGTTTTTTTTTGACTTGGGCAATGTGGAAATTCATTATGATAGGCATTGAATAAATGATTTAAATTTTCATTAGGTAGTAAGCATGGGTTTAGGGGGTATGGAGATGATGATTATTTCAAATAATCAATTTGCTATTTATAGTGATTTGACTGTTCAAATTCAATAGTTTAATTGTTCCATACTTTACATAAATTAATCTGAAGTGTAATATCATCCTAGTTAAATATATTCTTTTGGTTAATCAAGATGGGAGTTCTAGAGCACTCTGGACAATATCAGCTCAGAATAGAATAGTATTTCAAAACTCAGATATTCAATAACAGATGAGAAGAGCCTGTAAAGATGGAAAATTCAGTGATTATTATCCATATGATTCAAATATGGACATTGTTAGTAATTAGAAGAGCTGTTCTTAAACCTAGGTTTTTGAATTCCAGATTTGAAGTTCTTCATTATACCATGATGCATCTTTATAACCTTTACACTACTTTAGGAAGAAAATTCTTTCATAAAAGACTTTGGGGGACTTCTTTTTGGCCTACTGTCCTTTCTCGGATGATTTGGGGGGAGGAAAAGCAATAAATAACACACATAAGTTAATAAGGCCCAAAATATGAAGTTGCAGTCTCTATTATACAAATGTCGACTTGACATCTAAACCAGAAAGAGACAAGACAGAGAAAGAAAAAGGAGTACTTTGAATCAATTTGGCACCTGCTCTTGTCTTTGAGCACAACTTCTTCCTAGACTCTGTTGTGTTTTACTTGATTCTCCATATCATACCCTGTCCTTAGGGTTCAAAGTCTTCTCTGTATCTCTTTCTATGTGATCTAAGCTAAATATTTGTCTCTATGATATTTTTTCTTGGATTCTTCCATTAGGATTCAGTCTAGTGCATTTTCTACATCTATTTGGAGGAATTTGGGAGGGAGAGCTTACTGAACTGCTTCCATGTGTGTGTGTATGTGTGTTTTAATCTTATTTTATTTTCAACTTAATAAATAAAACGAGAATTTCCATAATATAATAGGAGAAAGAAAGATGATGGCACATGAAACTGTAAATTTTTATACAACTTTGATTCCTTTTATTTATTTATTTTTTTTATACTTCAATCTGTATTCAGTCACCATCAGATCTCACTCTGTAGATGGACTGGATTTTTCCTAAGACCTTCAGAGTTATCTTGGATCATTGAATTGCTGAAAATAACCACATATTCATAGCAGATCATCTTATACTATTGCTGTTATTTTGTATACAGTATATTTCACATTGCATGAGCTCATGTAGGTCTTCTGATAGCATCTTGCTCATCATTCTTTCACAGTAAAATACATTTATATAGTAATTTAAAGAGAGATTTACTTACAATAAAACCATGAGATTGATTTTTGCAATGACAGTAATAGATAACATTTATATAGTACCTTATACCTGACAAAGAATTTTCTTCACAATAGCCCAGCAAAGTAAGTACCACACCTTTTACCATCATCATGAATCAGTCTTCATCATCAATCAATCTTCATCATTCATTTTTCATCTTCATCCAATCATCATCAATCCATCCATCAGCTAATCATCATCTTACATTACTCTTGCCTCTGCTTCAAATTTTTTCCACAGTTACTATTAACTGTTGCCCTCCATCCTATTCCCTCCCCCATGATATCTACTCTATTTTCTATCTTCTTTCACCCTCCTCAAAAGTGTTTTGCTTCTGACTACCCCCTCCCCTGTTCTGCCCTCCCTTCTTTCACCCCTCCCTCATCTGCTTCTCCTACTACTTTCCTATAGGGTTAGATAGATTACTCCACGGAATTGAGTGTGCATATTAATCCCTCCTTGAGCCAACTCTGATGATATTAAGGTTTTTGAGCCAATTCTGATGAGTGTAAGGTTCATTCACTGTCCCACTGCTCCACCATCACTCCCCCCACTCCATAAGCCCTTTCCTGCTTCTTTCACATGGGATTTCACCCCATTCTACCTCTGCCCTCCCCTCCCCCAGGGCAATCCTCTCACCCCTCAATTTTACCCTAAAGATGTCATCATGGGGCAGCTAGGCGACACAGTGGACAAAACCCTCACCCTGGACCCAGGAGGATCCCAGCCCAAATTCAGCCTCAGATATAAGACACTTACACACTGAGTGATCCCGGGCATGCCACCCAACCCCAACTTCCCCACACACACACACAAAAAATGATAAACAAAAAATAAATACTTTACAGATATCATCCCTTCATAATCCATTACCACCTGTACCCTCTATCCAAATCTATTCCTATCAATTTTCCTAAAACTGACAAATTTCCCATGAGTTAGAGGTATCATCTTCTCTTGTAATAATGTAAACAGTCCAATCTTTCACCATCCTTCTTGATTTCTTTTTCCAGTTTACCTTTTTATGCTTCTCTAGGGTCCTGCATTTGAAAATCAAATTTTCCATTCAAGTCATGTCTTTTCATCATGAATACCCAAAAGTCCTCTCTTTCATTGAAGTCCAATTTCCCCCCCTGAAATACTCAGTTTTGCTGGGTAGGTGATTCTCGGTTGTAATCCCAGTTCCTTTGCCCTTCAAAATATTACATTTCATGCCCTCTGATCCTTCAATACAGAAGCTGATAGATCCTGTGCTATCCTGACTGTGGCTCCACAGCACCTGAACTGCTTCTCTCTGGCTACCCACAAAAGCTTTTCCTTGACCAGGGAGCTCTGGACCTTGGCCACAATATTACTGGAAGTGTTGCCTTAGGGATTTCTTTCAGGAGGTGATTGGTAGATTCCTTCAATTTCTTCTTTTTTGTGTGGCAATTGGGGTTAAGTGACTTGCTCACAGTCACACAGCTAGTAAGTCTGAGGCTGGATTTGAACTCATGTCCTCCTGATTCCAGGGCAGGTGCTCTACCTCCTGCTTCTAGAATTTCAGGGCAATTTTCCCTGATAATCTCTTAGGAGATGATGTCCAACCTCTTCTTTTGATCATGGTTTTCATGTAGTCCAATATTTTTCAAATTATTTCTCTGTGATCTACACTCCAGGTCAACTGCTTTTCCAAGAAGATATTTCATATTGCCCTCTAGGTTTTAATTCATATGAGATTGCTTTATTGTGTCCTGGTTTCTCATAAAGTCATTAGCTTCCATTTGTTCAATCCCAATTCTTAGACAATTATCTTCATAGATCTTTTCCTTTTGGTTTTCAAGCTGTTGACTTTTTTCTCATGACTCTCCTGCATCACTCTCATTTCTCTTTACATTTTTTCCTCTACTTCTCTTATTTTATGTTCAAAGTCCTTTTTGAACACCTCTATGACCTGAAACCAATTCATATTTTTCTTGGAATGTCTGGATATATAATCCCTGATGTTGCTATCCTCTTTTGAGGGTGCACCTCAATCTTCCTTGTCCATAAATAAACTTTCTATGGTCTGCATATTACTCCCTCTGCTCATCTTGCCTGCCTATTTCTTGACTTTTAACTACTTCTTAAAGAGTTGCACTGCTTCCAGGCTGCACTGTCCCAAGCTTCAGGGGGTCCAAGGTGTAATGATTTAAGGAGTTGCAGGTTCGTCAATCACCTGGCCTGTGTTCTATTTTGTAAATAACCCTAGGGCTACTTGCTCTTCAACCAGAAAACAGTTCTTTTCACTGAATTGATAGCTCTGGCAAGCCTGCACCTCTCTCCCACCTGGGCCACTGCCACCTGGTTCTGAGCAGGGGTAAAAAAATTGAGCTCCACTTTAACCCTAGCAGAGACCCCTGTAATCTGCCCCCATCCAACTGCTCAGCCCTCTCATTAGACCATGAGCTTAGTTCCTGAAGGAGTCAGCACTGCAGCCAATTCAGAGGCTCTGGAGATATCTTTCTCTGATGCACCTGCTGGGGCTGGATCTTTGTCAGCATGACCTCAGGGTTGGGGTTCCAGTCTTCCCCCAGCACAACATACCTATCCTGCTAACCTTCTAAACTGTCTTTGCCTGGAAAATAATCTCACCCCATCCTTCTGTGGGTTCTTCTGCTCCAGGTATTGTTTTATTACATTATTTGAAAGGATTTGGAGGGATTTGGGGGAGAGCTCAGAGGAATCACTACCTGTCATCTGCCATCTTGGCTCTGCCCAGGAAGTCTCTGCTATTCCTTTTAAATATATAATAAAGTTATGGTGTAACATCAGTATTAAATTATGGAAGTGAGATCTAAAATCAAGTCCTCTGACTTTAAATTCTGTGTTTTTTCTACTACATAATCTTTCTAAAATTGCAAAATATGGCTTTTGGTAATATTTTGCCCATCATTATTATTTCTAACTTTCTAAACATTATGTCTCTGTGGGCTTTTGACTGAGCACCAGCTCTTGACAGCAAATTTGAGACACAACTATTGAAGAGAGTTGTTTCATTAACTTTCTTGCTATAAGTTCTTTGGAGAGAATTTGGAGATATTAATTCCATGAGATAAATGATGAGAGTTGTGAGATGTGGTGGGGACAATAGTCTAAGCCTCTACCCTAAGAAGGTTAAGTAGTATTTCCTTAAATTGTACTTGAGATTTAATTGGCCCAAGGAAGTAATCATTGGCATGTATTGAGTATAAAAACAACAGGAGGAGTTCCAGTTATTCTCCAATGCCCTTCTGTCAGATGGCCACCACAGAAAACAAAGAGGCAGAGGTAGGAGTTATGCTCAGGAAAATCAATATGATGCCACTGCTGAATATATTTATTAATATCGTTCACCAGCTATGGCTTAATAAATACCTTTTTGTTAACTGACATATTCTATAAACGTTTCATTTTGTTGCAATATCAAATCTAATGTAATGGATCAGCCTGATCAGCCCTGACCTACAAAAGGAATGTTCAGGGGAAAAATTAATGGAGGGACCCCAAATAGCTCAATGGATTACTACTTGGAACACCCACAGTGAAGGACTTTATTTAAAATACTATTTTTATCCCAAGAGTGAAGGTTTTTTCCAAACCACCTCTACAAAGAAGAAAACAAAGATTAGGTACAATAGCAGTGGCAAATCTAGATTTTGTTTTCTAGGTTTCTTTTAATTTTATCATCTACAACCTCCATATGCATTCTTTCCTGTTCCATCAACCCATAAGCATGTATTATAAACTTCCTATGTGCCAAGCATTACACGAGGCAATCGAAATATAAAGAAAAGAATGAACAGGGAATTTATATTCTACTCTGAGACAACATGCATATAAATAGATTTATGCAAAATATAGGGAAGACAAACACACCCCAGGTCCTAGCCTCTGTATATGCTCTCCACAGGACTAGGTTGAGTAATCCCTCAGTTCTGACCTCTTCAATGGGAATTTTATTCCCAACATACCTCCCTGAGCAATAGTGACACAAAAAACAAAAATAGACTACTCTGGTGTTTGAGACTTATTTTAAAATTTCTAAGACTCCTTCCCTGCCCCCTGTGACCTGAGGAATACTGGTCCCATATTGTACCATAAACTCAGAGCAGGAACATCAATGGAAGAACTCTTCAATAATTGTGTCTCAAATTGGCTATATCCAGATCTAACCCTAAGTCATAAGCCCAGAGAGACATAGGACTTAGAAAGTTGGAAATGAAAGAAAAAGGTGAAACTTAAGCTTTTTTTGCAATTTTACAGGATTGTGTAGTAGAAAAGTCACAGAATTTGGAATTGGAGAACTTGAGTTTAAATCTCAGTTCTGTGATTTAATACCTATGTTATGTGCAGAAGTCATTTCACCCCTCTGAGCCAGTTTTCTCCTCTGTACAATGAGGGGGAGATTAGATGATCTCTAAGGTCTCTCTGAGGTAGTATATTTGCATCTTAAAAGGGGTTTCCTGGAAACACATATACTGGGTATAATTTTAGAGCCTGGGAGAAGGTCCGGCACCCTTTAAATCAAAACAGATCATTGCCTACCTATATTACAATTCTTGAGCAACTATTCCACCATTCCTGGGAAGCCATGGCTCACTCACACCCACAAAGGTTTCTTCCGGCCCTTGTAGTAGGACTAGTTTCTATCTGTTGGTACCCACTGCAAGGAATGGAAGGGGGGGACATTTTTCAAGAGCAAGAAACTTCTCATACTATTTTATTTGTGAAGGTTTATCTCTGGCTACTATTGGTTGGTTGTTTTGTCTGGAACTTAGAATGAAAAACTCTCTCAAATGAAAATGTCTTCTGTTGATATTCTAGGCTTTTTCCATCAATTCTCAATTGCCAATTACAGATGGTGGTTGCAAATTCCAGTCATGATGTCTTGGTAAAATCAGTTCTCACTTACTAAAGTGTAATCTTCTTTCTTTAACTCAGGGAAAGGGAAACTATTTTTTTAAGAAAAAACAATCCTAAAATCAAGTCTTCTATCTGACTGCTGCTGCCAAATGTGGCCTGCTCCAGATATGTTCTTCTGCATATTTACAATATTATTCTTTTTTTTTCAGGACAATGAGGGTTAAGTGACTTTCCCAGGGTCACACACAGCTAGTAAGTGTCAAGTGTCTGATATCAGATTTGAACTCAGGTCCTCCTGAATCCAGAGCCGGTGCTCTATCCACTGTGCCACATAGCTGCCCCTACAATATCATTCTTAAACAACATAAACCTGACAATACAATCATGTAGATACTTGACATTCCTCTTATCTTCTTTTCCTGGGACCTAGATCCTGAGAGGTGTCCTCCTTTAACATTAATAACAAAAGCAACAAAGTCTCCAAAAGTGTACAAAATGGCTTCTGTATTCTGATGAATATCAGTGACAAACAGTGGCATCAAGGAGAGAGGTACGGACAGCAAAAGAGAAAACCAGGAATGGTACACTGGTTTTGGCACACACTTATCAAATAATCATACATAATTAAATTGGGAAAGGGTGAAACTATTTTTAAACAAATAGAAAATTATTATTTGGGAGACCAGTAAAAGTCTAGGCTAGTCAGTGATTGGTGCCATACACAGAAGTTCAGACAGAACTAAATTATGCTTCAGATTAATGTATCAGTCAGTTCAAAGGTTAGACAAACAGCTGTTTCTCAAGAAGGCATACTACAAAGCATAACTGTTCAGTGGGAGGGTAGTAATGGTCTTGGTGTATTCCCAGTAGACTCACTGTTATTTATTTCTGATTGGGAGATATCCAAAGCTGACTCCATGCTACTGATGACCTCTGTCGCTGGGGCAGAAGGGTGAGACTCTGGAGCCAGTACAATTTGGCCAGTCTCTGAGAAAAGATGCATGCATGCATACACACACACACACACACACACACACACACACACAAAAGCATACACACACACCACATCTTCAGAACCTTGAAGCTAATTTACAAACCTGCAGTTTTGAATGATAGAGAAAAGGAATGCAAAGAAAACAAAAGAAAATGCTTGATTGCTTTCATTAAAATGAAAATTAACAATAATAAGAAACATAAAACTTTTCCTATTTGATGTTTGGCAATAACAGGTGGCATCTGATGTAGAATTGGGTAATGATAATATGGAAAAGTAGCAGAAGAGACCAAATATATATTTTTGGTTGAAAGGAGTTAGATTCAGGTAATGTAGGTAATGTCTTTCCTTGGGCAATCTCAGTATGCTATAAGGATAACTCTATAATCTGAATAGTAAATATTATAGCTTAAAAATTGTGTGTGTGTGTGTGTGTGTGTGTGTGTGTGTGTGAGAGAGAGAGAGAGAGAGAGAGAGAGAGAGAGAGAGAGAGAGAGAGAGAGAGAGAGAGAGAATGAGAACTGTGGAAAAGTAAATACATGAAAAAAACAAAGAACTGTGTATTAGGGTAGAGAAAGAGCTGCTTTGAGGTAAGAACTAGTTAAATGGAAGTTTCAAAAAGATGATGAGGTTTCTGATGGTACACTCATAAAGATTTAGATGCTTCTGCATAGTTATTTCGTGAATGAATACTATGTTTGTGGAACATGCCTAAAGGAAGATATATCCAAGATTTTGTTAAATGGAATCTTCAATATGTTCATCTTTCTGACTGTACCCCAAGTTTACCCTGTTATCACTAGTTATAGCTTTACAAAATTACAAGAGCTGGATTTGATTTCAGAGAACTAGAGTTCAAATCCTTGCTGTAACACTTCATATTTTCAGAATTTGGGGTAAAACACTTAATCTCAGTGAGCCTCAGTTTCTTCACTTATAAAATAAGTAACATGGACCAAGATAGTGTTTACTACCTCTAAATCTTGGGACTTACTATGTGAAAGTTGTCTTTGCTTCTCTGACCTCAAAGCAGAGCTAAAGAATAGGGTCTTAGAGCAACTGAGCTTTAAGTTTGAACTCAAACTTTTATAAAATTAATAGTTGGGATTGTAGCAAAGTAGATGGGAAATGGTGGGAAGAATAAACAGGAGAATTTTCAGGTACTTCTATTTTATTCCCAGTGTCTTTCCTCTCCTCTCTCCCTACCCTGCCCATGGGCTCTAACCTAGTGAATGCAGTCCTCTGTTCTTTCTTCTTGACCTGACATCCAACAGCAACCCTAGTGAAAATTGATGCTTTCTCATCTTTAGTGCTAAAGTATGGAAAGCCAGGCAGTGGGGCCTATCACTCAGTTGTTATAGGACTTCTGTAATCCTGAGTGATAGTTAGGGTCCATTTTACTCCTTTTTCTCTAACTTCTGGATTCCTGCTTCCTGATCCACTGGCACTGAGAGTTTCTATAGCGTTCAGAATACTCAACTATTGAGTGTGTAAATGATTTATTAGTATGAAGTGAAGATTTGTTCGAGATCACAAGATCAAAGGCTAATACCTTTATACTTAGAAGGTATCTTAAATAACATAGATTCCAATTCGCCCATTTTATGGATGAGGAAACTGAGGCACAGAGGAGTAAAATGGCTTGTGTATGTCATATATCAAACAAGCTTGTGAGGTGGAAAACACACAAAATGTCTAAGCCTGGCATCTAGTCCTAGTGAATTTTTGATATACACAATATTATTTCATCCCTCTTTATCACTTTGTCTTCCAGATACATAATCTCAGCACTATACTCAACTATTCACTCTGCCTCATCCTACATATCCAATCTCTTGCCAAATCTACCTCCACAACATCTGTCAGTTGAAACTCATCTCTTCACTTGCTCAGCTACAATTTTATTCCAGGCCCTCATGACCTAGTTTACTGCAATAACTTCCTAATTGTTCCCCTGCCTTGTCTCTAAACAGTCCACTCTATTATACATGCTTCTGTGAAAATAATTTTCCATAAGTGTAGTTCAGACCATTTTATGTTCTAAGTCAGCCTGCTGCAGTGGCTTCTTATATTGGATAAAATACGAGCACCTTTATTTATGTTTCAAAACCCTTTATCTCACAGGTAGAATTAGATTATTTCTGCATGCCTCACTGCCCCATGTATTCTGAGTCCCTGAAGATTGGAAGAAGGGACACAGGGAACGTAATGAAGAAGATGAATTATTGGGCTTGACCAAGATTATTTCAAAGGTTCCCTTCAAATTAAAATATACCTTTCCTGGGGGCAGCTAGGTGGTGCAGTGGATAGAGCACCGGCCCTGGAGTCAGGAGTACCTGAGTTCAAATCTGGCCTCAGACACTTAACACTTACTAGCTGTGTGACCCTGGGCAAGTCACTTAACCCCAACTGCCTCACTAAAAAAATTTATATATATATATATATATCTTTCCTAGTTGGTGGAGATGTGGATGATATTGTAAAAGAAAAATTAACACAATTTAGTCACATATTAGATTTGTAAGTTGAAGAAAAGGAAAATATCAAAGAAGACATAGAAATTTTGATTAATTGACTACAGTAGTAACACCTTTTTAGAAGAATTCGAGAGGGAGGGCTAGTTTGGGAATAGGATGGGAATATGAATTATATTTTGAATATAGCATTGAAGAGGACTTGGAAAGATACAGGTCTTTTGGGAATAAAAAGAAAAGATTCATCTCAGAAATACATATTTAGGAGTCAACATAAGAAAATAATATTTTGAAATTCCAGAATTGATCAGTTATCCAAAGGGAAGGTATACAAATGGAAGTACAGAAAGTCAAACATAGAATTTTGGGGAATCCCCATATTTAAAGATGGGAGAAACATAAGAAAAAATTATTAAATGAAACAGAGAAACAATAGTTGTACAGGTAGGAAGAAAATCAGAGTGATTTGGAATCATAAGATACAAGGAAGAAAGAAAGGAAAAGTCACAGGGAAAGTATGATGAACAGTTTAACATGTAGAAGGATACTTCAATCCATCACAGGGATAGGAAACAAGACTTGGAGTTAGAAAGACCTGGGTTCAAATCCCATTTCAGACATGCCCTAGCTGTGGGACCCCAAGAAAGTTATATAATCTTTATCTTTCTTACTTTTCTGAAGCTCTTAGATTCTTTCTTTAGATCCTTCTTAGATCCTTTACATTGCTAAATCTAGAATACTTTTGACTTTTTAGATGGTCATCAAAAACTACTTGGACCCCAAAATATATCACTTTGAAGGCAGCCTCTTGATAAACCTCTCCAAATTTGGCTAGCTTGGTGTTTGGATGAAAAATATTCTCTGCTATTGAACCCATACTTCAAGCCTCCACTTTCCCTACCCCCTCCCATTTAAAAAATAATCAGAAGACCACATGCAGATTTGGGATTTTTCATTATATGTACCTTTCAGCCAAGCGTGAACCTCTAAGGATGTAGTCTACTGTAAAACACAGTTTGTGTCTTATAATTTCACCAATGATATGTCTGTGCATCATACATATATATTTTAGCAGTTACTAGTGACTTTTGGGTTATATTCTGCTAATAGAAATACCATATGTGAATTCTTCTAGTGCCTCAGAATTCTACCATCTTTTAGATTTCTTGATAAATAATCCTTAAATACCATCCAATGTGTAGCGCCTTAACCGCAGATTTCCCATATGTATTCCTGGTATGATGCAGTTGCTCTTCCTTTCTTTGTCTTTAGTATCATCTTTAATTTATCATTAACATAGCAAGAACAGATATTTTAGAATCCAAATATGATGATTTCATTATCACTGATGAAGAATATTTTATTGTAGAAATATTGAGAGATTTGTTCCATTTTACTTCTACTACTCTCTTTCCAATATATCTTGCCATTTTTTCTAGCTACTTTCTTTCTGTCTATCCTGATGTTTCTGTTTCTGGAGGAAGGCCTCGTGAGACCATGCCTTGGGTGACACAGCTTTAGAACCACCACCAACCTGATGCTGTAGTGTATTGAGTGGTGAATCAGCCAATGAAAACCCATATGGTTTGAAGGTCCAAAAATTTTAGGCCTCAGACCCCAGACCATTCTTTGCATACTATTCTATCAATATACTCTATTGCTACCTCTATCTTGCCATACTGTAAAAACCTTACATCCCAATACTAGCAATATTTTATACCTATTGTTCTGGGAACAGTAATGAAATCATTATTATCAATGCTTTTGGAAATGACCTGTCAACCACCATCACTGTGGCATCATCCAATCATCATCTTTGTTGCTTTCCAAATCAAAATACTTTCCCCCAGACATTGTTCCATCATATGTGTTTACTTCCCCTGCTTTATCTTAGTTCCTTTGTGACAGAACAGTCTTGCTGTTATACTTGTATCACCAGCTCTTAGTATAATGCTTGACACATATTAAGTGATTAAATGTTTTGTTTTTCTTTCACTCACATTCATTTTGGAACAATCTGGCTTAAATGTTCTTCATGCCAACCTTTCTCCAAACTCATTTCCCCCTCTACAACATCTGAGCTTATAGTTTAAATTTCTTATGGAATTGATGGTGATATAACTTGATGTCTTGTACTTGTTCCAGTTCTTCCCTTTCAGAATCTTTAGGCTGTCTTAATAGGACAGGTTAGATATGTAGGAATTGGACATTGTGTCTTTGCATCTGTATCCTTTCTTCATATTTGGTGTTAATCAGCTGGTCAGATAGCATTTATTAAGTGCCTACTGTTTGGCAAGAATTAAGTTAAATGCTGAGGATTCAAGGAAAGGTAAAAAATAGTCTCAAGGAAGACACAGTCTAATGGAGTGTCAATTTTGCTCTTTGCACTAACAAGTTGAAGGTCTACTGTAACATATACAATAGATTCTTAAATGATTCCCACATTAACATGTAGTCATTTTTCTTTTCATTAAGATATCACTGTGAGAGACAGTATATCATAGTCAATGTTAAGCTGGCCTTAGAGTCAAGAATGCTTGGGACGAAGCCCTACCATCAGCATACTTTGGTTTATGATGCTGTCCAAATCAGTGTCTCCAGGAAACTCTCTAAGACTACAAAATGCCAGAGAGTTTTCAGCATAGATTGAGAGATAAAGAAAGACTTACCTCATGGGAAGTTGCCTATGTTAATGATATATTATGCTCAATTTCAAAAAAAAAATTAAAATATATGTCCACTGTTTTGGCATGTGGGTATGTGTATATGTGTGGTGTTCTATTGTTTGTCATGGCTGTTTCTTATTGATGAAAGTTTTCATAATATATAGTCACAATGCTTCCATGTAGTATAACAGTGTTGACTTCTTTAGATTCTTAAATCTAAATCAAGGGTTTTTTTTGTTTGTTTGTTTTTTGTGTGCTTTTGTGGGGCAATGAGGGTTAAGTAATTTTCCCAGGGTCACACAGCTAATAAATGTCAAGTGTCTGAGGCTGGATTCGAACTCAGGTCCTCCTGAATCCAGAGTCAATGCTTTATCCACTATGCCACCCAGCTGATCCCTTAATCAAGTTTTCTGACATGTTTTTCACCATCTTCCTCTGTGGTCACCTTTTGCATTTTAGACACCAAATATTACTGCACATAGTCTGACATAGTTTGGAGAATCTCATTGAGTTATTTCTAGAATTTCTCTACATCCTCATCCTCTGCAAGAGGTGATGGTACATCAGCTAAAATTATGACAATGTGTGGTAACCCTTTTGCTCAGGCTCTTCATGAACCTTATTAGGCAGGATGACCAAGTGGCCCATGAAATGATGCTCCTTGTTGCCTATGGATGAATAATGAAACATAATCTGATACTTTCATTTTAGAATAGCTTATGATCTATTTTTCTTTTTTTACTTAAAAAATCATTTTAGTGAGTCTGTCAGAACTTATTTAGTTCATTTCCTCTGGTAGTATATCAACCTGTTGGTTGTTGAATAAAGAGTTCATTTTTATCATTCTAGTAGTTCAAATGTTTCTAGGTGTTCCAGATAGATGATGCTTTTTTTTAGAGTGGGAGATAGGAAAACCTCAATGCAAATCCTGTCTCAGAAACCTATAGCTATGTAACCCTGGGAAAGTCATTCAAGTTGTCTTAGCCTCAGTTTCCCCTTTGCCAAAATGAGGCATAAGTAGCACTTATTCACAGCATTTATGTGAAGATCAAATGATACACAGAAAATTCTTTGCAGATATTAAATTCCTAAATAAATGATTGCTATTGGGCAAATAGGTGGCACAGTGGATAAAGTACCATCCCTGGGTTCAGGAGGACCTGAGTTCAAATCCAACCTCAGACATTTGAAACTTACTAGCTGTTGTGACCCTGGGTAATTCACTTAATCCTCCTTACTCTGGCAATAAATAAATAAATAAATAATAGATAGATAGATAGATAGATAGATAGATAGATAGATAGATAGATAAATGAATAAATAAATAAATGAACAAATGAATGAATGCATAGACAAATAAATGAATGAACAATAATAAATAAATAGATAAATGAATGAATAAATGAGTAGATGAGTAAAGAAATAAGTAAATAAATACATAAATAGATGGTTGCTATTACACACTGTGATTCTTAATATACTCTACCTCCTTTTTCATCATTATGCTTTCAATACTGGGGAAGCAGAAAATAGCTAACCAGTCCTAAGAGACTTTTTCAAATTTTCTTTGCATATAGGGTACTATGGCCAAAATATTCGTCACCAAGTGGACATTCTAATAACTTTGAGCCTCTGAGAACTCTGTGCTGAAATAGATCATTTAAAATATTTGATATACTCTATTTTCTCAGTTGAAAAACAAAAGAAATACTGCTAAGCATGCATGGTAAACACAACCCACACTTTTTTTGCATGTCTTTTTCTAACCTTTTAAGTCATTCTAAATTTTTAGAGGGATCCTGGCCAAATCAGGTGTGTGTGTGTGTGTGTGTGTGTGTGTGTGTGTGTGTGTGTGTGTGTGTGTTCTCAGAAAAATATTGAACTACTTTGCCATTTGTCATGAAAATACTTCCTCATTGCTTTTGTCTTCCACAGAGTACAGAAGGCACTGTGTGATTTAGACTGGTCACACGAGACTAGTCATCAGACAACATATCTTTTCTTCTTCCATGTCTGGACTGAAAGCCTTTCCAGGATGTCAGTAGCTAACACAGCTTTCACTCCATTGGCCTAGCCATCAACTCACAGTCACCTCCATGCCTTGATGAGAAATAAGCATAGCTCTATTCAGGAGTCTTTTGATAGTAATTGAGAGAATTAACACAAAGTAAAGAAAAGGTTTGCTGAGCAGTAAGACAGACCTAGTTGAAGATAGACAGTTTTAATTTTTGGTGGGTCCAATCTGCCTAGTTCTGTGACTTCTTGAGCAAAGTTCTCTAAGCCAGAAGCAAAAGCAGATAAGACAAGTAGTAGAGGTATCCCAAGGTTGGGAGCTGCCATGGGAGAAAGTCAGTGGGGTGTGGAATTGCTTTGTGTTAGTGAGACCTGAACTGACAGAAAATGTAATTTAGACTGATCAAAGTTAATGATATAATATAATTTCAGTCCTTTATAGCCCAGGACTATTTTATTTTTGTAATTTTATTCTCATCACCTGGCACAGTGCCTTGACTATAATAGGCAATTAATATGTGTCTGTTCAATTGATTTGGAAAGAGCATTGGATTTGGAGTTATAGGATCTCAGTTTTAATTCTAGCTCTGTTACTTGCTGCCTATAAAAAAACTCAGGAAGTTTCCTTACTTCTCTGGACCTCAGTTTCTTCCTCTGTAAAATACACAGGTTGGATTGGTTGATCCTTATCTCTAATCCTATAAGTTGTCATCCTAAATAAAACTAGTCCTGGCTTAAAAAAACAAACAAAACAAAACAAAACAAAACAAAACAAAACAAAACAAAACAAAACAAAAACTGTGTTCTTCCCATTAAACCAGGCTATCCGGATAGTATTTTGTGAAATGAAAGCTATTCTATATTTACATTTCAGTTTGAATTTACCAGAACATTTGCCTAGGGTTTTTGAGCCATAGAGGGAAGCTAGGTGGCATAAGGAATAGAATTTTGGGCCTAGAGTCAGGAAGACTCTTCTTCATCAGTACAAATATGGCCTCAGATACATGCTAGCTATGTGACCCTAGGCAACTCACTTAACCTTCTTTTCCTCAGTTTCATCATCTGTAAAATAAGCTGGAGAAGGAAATGGCAAACCACTCCAGGATCTTTGCCAAGAAAAGCACAAATGAGGTCATGAAGTCAGAGATAACTAAAAAGAAACTCAAGAAGAATAATGAGACACACAGTACCTGAATATAAAATATACACGTAGGTTCAAAAAGAAACTACATATACAAAAGAGGGATGACTTTGAGGTGAGAAAGGCCTGAATTTTATTCATGCATCTAATATGCATTTAACTTCTGAGAGGCCCCAGGTAAGTCTCTAAAACTATAACTTACAACTGTTGTAGATTAATTATGATTATAATTCTTAATACTTGCCACAATCCAGCAAAGCAAGATCTTAAATTTACATGGAATATATGACTGAAGGGCTCTGAGGCATAGCCTCATCAAGATTTGAAAATTATGTAAACATTGAGGACAGAATGGAAAACTCTTTGACTGATGACTTACCTAGATGAAATCACATCTGCTCTCTCACCCTCCACCCCCATCTTTAAACGGAGGCAAAAGTTGATAGGAAGGAAATTACATAAATAACTGGCATTTTAATAAGTAGAATATTTTTCTGTACCTGCTTACCTGAAAAAAAAGAGTAAAAAGCATATTTTGAGAGTGTCAAAGGAAAAGAAATAATGAAGGTTTTTGAGATTTTACACCATTGTAAATTTTGGGAAAAAAAATATCATATGGGGGCAGCTAGGCGGCACAGCGGATAAATCACCAGCCCTGGTTTCAGGAGGACCTGAATTCAAATCTGGCCTCAGACGCTTGAAACTTACTAGCTGTGTGACTTTGGGCAAGTCATGTAACCCTAACTTCCCCACACCAAAATAAAAAGATAAAAACATCATAGAATAGAAATAATAGTTTCATTAAAATGAGCTCTGTTAGAGCTCTATGTATTTATAAGTATATAACCTTGCAAATCCACAATGGTTCCTAATTCTCTGAATAGGTTAATTCAGAACTATAATGAATGAAGAAAAAAAATTAAACTCCAATAACCCAGAAAGGCATCATCAAACTACAATAAACCTCTTTAAAGGAATTTATGGTCTGGATACAAACTACAGACTTTACTAGGCTCCTGAACCTGTCAATTATTAATGAAGGAAGAGCCAAGATACCAGGTTAGAGCACTCATCTGGGAGTTAGAATCTCTCACTCTGTTCCAGTGATGTTTTTATTCTGAAATCTCAAAAGGGCCATATACCTCATTATTCTTCAGTTATTTATTCCATATAATGACCTTGAATTCTTATGTTATTGCCTTGTAGGGAGAATTCTTGAGGGAGATAACAATGATTAAACCCCTAAATGTGAAAGAAGCAACATGAAAGTAAAGAAATCATGGACATATTGCATAAATTTGCTACTATTTCAGACTATCTTTGAGGTTATGAATACCACCATCCATTTGTAGTGTGGACAACCTGAAGGGGCCGGGGCTATTAAGCTAGTAACAACAGATGTGGCACACATTTTTGACAGAACTGCTTACAGTTAGGCAGACATGAGTGTGTCTAGTAGATAGTCAAGGGATGTCTCATATTTTAATATTCAGGTAAGCAATTACTCATGATAGGATTTATATTGCACATGTGTTATATGGTGTATATAGGTAACCTGATATAACATAATATTAGGACAAAATGGTTATTGTAATTATTTGACATTTGCTTGAAATTGAAAATATTGGAAAATCAGGTTTGAAGGTTCACATTTGAGGTTATATTATTTTACCTCTATTGACTAACTTATTGTCCCCCATAAAATATAAGCTTCTCAAAGGCAGGATCTGTTTAATTTTTAATTGATATACCAATGCCTAGAACAGTGCATGGGAAATAGCATATATTAGGTAAAACCAACACATGAGGACAGCTGCCCTACTTTTTGCCCCTCTCATCATGACCCATGCTAATAATTTGGTTGTTTGTTTTTTCCTTTATATTGACTCTCATCACCCCCATTGTATAGTTAAAATCTCAGGATACTACTAATGTTCACCAGTGGGTAGGGAGCAGGGATGGAGGTTTTAAATGAAATGAAGATACAGGTGGCAGAAAGGGAGAGACAAAGAGAGGAGGAGGAGGAGGAGAAGGAGAGAGAGAGAGGGGAGTAGAGAGAGAAAGAGAGAGAGAGAGAGAGAGAGAGAGAGAGAGAGAGAGAGAGAGAGAGAGAGAGAGAGAGAATGAGCTTAAGAAGCCAGATTAGCTATTATTTGAGAAAATGGCATTCCTACATTTGATGGGCTCCCAAACATTGAAAAACTAAAATTGATACGAGAAGGGTTAGCAAAGCTCTATTATGATTAAAAAGTAGGTCATAGGAAGGACTTATTATTATTATTTTTTAAATTTTTGTCTTTAAAATAACTAGATAACTAAACAGAGCAATTTATATTCTAAAACAACAAAAGCTCACATTCCAGTAAAGGTCTTTACATACTGTAAATTCTCAAAGGTAAAAGACTTTAAGTCAATAGTGAAACTCCATCCTCTCATGCTTAGGTATGGCTGCCCATAAGGTAGAACATGTCTGGTGCCCTGCTGTTTGGAAATGACCCAATCAAAGAGCAAAAGATGAAGTTTCAACAGGAGAGACTGAATATCTCAGAGGATTTGCTGTGTGATACAGAGACTCTTGCCTCTGGATTACAGTTTCCAAAACAGGCTCCAGTCTTAGTTTTGAACAATTGTTACTGTTTGGATCTCTGGCCCCAAATATCCTGGTGGTCTCTCTGCAGCTACTACATGCTCTGCTTTTTTATGTTGACTCCAGATGGTGATCACGGATAACTTTAGGAGTGGGAAAACACCATTCAAGGTTTTGAACAACACAGTACATACATTCTAAATATATTTTGTTCATTGTTCCTATCACGTACCATCAACTTTTCCCCATGCTAAAAGGAGCAACCATGACAAATAAACATATAAGGACACAAATATTTTGTCCCCATGTATTTCTTACATCCCTTTTTGTCAAATTGAAATGGAGAAACAAATCACACACACACACACACACACAATTATTGCATGGAGAAATGGGTCTTACTCAATTGAATAGGCTCCTGATTCTCTGATTTTTTTCCTCTTTTTTTTTTAGAGTGTATCACAGGGAGGGTGGGGAACATTTCCTTTTTTAATGCCATGGAGGCTGCTAATACTTTAATATTTCAAAGCTCAATGGATTTGGGATAATTTCTGCACCAATACAGATCACTACCCCTCTACCACGTAGTAGATGAAATTATCTCTGAGCATTGCTACTCAGAAGCCTCCTAATGATTTGCTCTGGATTTTGACAGGCTGATTTTTAGGCATCAGAAACAGAAATGCTCTCCCAGCTTGCACATGAAATCTTTCCCAAAGTCTAATGCCTGGCACAGTTTATGCTCTCTAACATTGCTTCAATATAAGGAATGTGGTTCAGTGGATAGAACCCTGGATTTGGAGTCAGAGGACTCCAGTTCAAATTAAGTGTCTGATTCTCACTATTAGTTTATGTTTGAGAAAATCACTATACCTTGCATTCAATTTCCTCATCTGTAAAACGAAGGGTTTGGTGTAGATGAGGTCTTGTGCAGTTCTAAAATTGTGATCCTATTAAGAAAAGGAAATTTGATCCTATTATTAAGTGGAAGAATAGGACTTTACTTTAATAATATGATTTTAGTTTAATAAACTGGGTCATAATCCAAAAGTAAAAGAATGTGAATTCCAGAGAGGTGTTTCCATGTTGCTTCAGAGCAAGACTACTGTAAAAGGAGTATAGGTTTCTCTTAATGAGTTTTAACAAAAATCCTAGAGGATATTTGGATAGACATCAATATTATCATTACTAATAAGTATGAGTTGGGGAGAGAGAATAAATGAAGAGTTAAACTCATTTTGTTGCTGCCAATCAGGAAAAGCTAGCAGAACAAAGTAGGAGAGTCAAGTTGGAGTTAGAAGGAGGAAAGGTGGGTGGGGAGAGCCCTTTTGTAAAGTTTAGCTTACCATCTGGGCTCTTACTTAAGTCAACCCCTCCACTATTACATAGGGAGTGAAGCTAGCCCCAAAGTTGAATGAGTCACTGAAATCTGATCAGCCAAATGCAGATCTACAGGAGGCTGTCATCACCCCACAGTTTCAAATACTTAAAAGGGATCCACTTTCTCTTTCAGAGGTTTTCATATTCAGAATGCTGGCTAGTTCCCATCATAAGATTGCAGAATGTTTAAAGAAAAGTGGTGGTTTTTTTCCTTCCTTTCTTCTTCCCTTCCTTCCCTTCCCTTGGTTTCTTTTTCCTTCCTTCCTTCCTTCCTTCCTTCCTTCCTTCCTTCCTTCCTTCCTTCCTTCCTTCCTTCCTTCCTTCCTTCCTTCCTTCCTTCCTTCCTTCCTTCCTTCCTTCTTTCCTTCAATCTCTTTTTCCTTCTAACTATTTCACAATAATGTACATTCTGGCCATCCCCCTAAAGGAGATAAGATCTCCAGAGATTGTGTCTCCATTCTGGCCAGCTTTGACTTTTTTGCTAATCCCTGTCACTATTTCTGCTTTCTTACAGCACTAAGCCTACACCCATGTTCCTGCCAGGGAATCACAGGAGGCAGTTCCCTTTGAAGCCATTGCCAATGTAGCCATGTGAATCATTTAGCAAAGCAAGCTGCACAAGTTACTGTTAGGAGTTAATACTTCAATAATAAAGACCAGGTGAGTCACTTAGTATTTCCCAAGGGAGGCATCTCCCAGCTGAAAGGACAATGAGTCCCTATTTTATAATGATTTTACCTTCCAGCAATCAATAACTCTTTAACAAAGAATTTTTTTAAATGGGACAAGCATAACGTTTGCCTGTGCCAAGGGAGTTGCTCTTAAAATTAATTACAAATACCTAGTCCACTCAATTTCATTTAGCCCTGATTTTATACAATTTTTCAGAAATATAATACTTTCTGTTCCCTCTGCCCCATTAACTTTTGACTATGGAACATGCATATTTCATGTTCATGACTTTGCTCAATGTGCATAAGGAAGCTGCAGCACACTATCAGAAAGTCTAATCATTCATCAATTCAGTAGAGTTTTATGGATTGCCAAGCAAAAGTAGTATTAAGCAGTTAATAGTGTCTGGTATTTGCAAGCATAAAATATAGGCATATAAAATGAGCTCATAACACAAAGTCATACACACACACACACACACAAAGCTTAAAAGTTAAAATTAGAAAAATGAATAGGTAAAAGTACTGGCTGCTAAATTTGAGTCTATTATTGTTTGATTTTCCTTTTGACTTTTATAGACCCACAATTCTTCCAGTATGAAAGAGAATGGTATAAAGACCTGATTGATTCTCTGGGTGATTGTGGTGATATCCACAATCATAATAATCACTAATATTAAATAATATATGTTTTATATATACATATATAATATTATATGATATAATATGACATGGCCTAACATAATACCTGTAATATAATCTTACTTAATTTGTGTGGGAACTATTTCTCATAGGTGTCCAGTCTGATCTCTTTTTTTCTTCTTTTTGGCAGGGCAATGAGGGTTAAGTCACTTGCCCAGGGTCATACAGCTGGTGAGTGTCAATTGTCTGAGGCTAGATTTGAACTCAGGTCCTCCTGAATCCAGGGCCAGTGCTTTTTCCACTGTGCCACCTAGCTACCTCCAATCTACTCTCTTTTAAGAATTATATTAAAGATATATTTTATGCACAAATTCATCTGTAATATTATGTTGAATTTTTTCCCTAGTGATGCTGGTCCCAATGCATCCGTATCTTCTCCATTCTGCAAAAATCTTATCTAAATCTTCCTGACAGTTTACCATCATATTTACCTTCCTCATTTTGTTCTGACCTCATGACACCATGAAGGTACAAGTAGAGAACCCTGCTCATCCAGTAGACATCACTCGCATTTACCACATGACAAACCTATCTTCTCTTCTCCTTTTCAAGTCTGATAACTGGAATGAGTGTCTTTAGTTGTTTTCATTTGCATTCCCTCCATTTCTGTCATATCCTGGGCTTTAGAAGGCTCATTAGGGGAGCATAATCCCTGGAAGGACCTAACAAATCTAGAAACTGTGGACTTGGTTATAATGTTAGCTCTATCATTCTAGCACAGGCCCAGTTAAAGCTGGAGAGCCTTATCCCCAGCTTGACCACAGTTCTTGCAATGTTGCAGTATTCACTTACAAATAATTGAATCATGTTGCCATTTTACACCTGGTTTTGGTAAAGTTTAAGTCCATAAAGTTAATGTTATACAAAATGTGAAATATTTGTGATTTATTCAATGTGAATGATATCCATTATGGGAACATCCTACCTCCCCCTACTAAGGTGCACAGTAGATAGAACAGTGGGCATGGAATCAGGAAGACCTGAGTTCAAATACAGCCTCAAGCAACTAATAGCTGCGTGACCATGGGCACATACCTCTGTCTGCCTCCATAAAGAGTGAATATTAGTACCTAATAATATTAATAAAACGGACTATATACCAGCCTTCCATTGGCATCCATCTAAGAATGGAGGTATTGATAGAAAGTCTTAATAATACATAATTTCTTTCTTAGTTGATTAATTGATTAATACATAATTGTTTTAATACCTAATTTCTTATTAGGACATAATTTCTGCTGAAGTCAAATACATAAATTCAATACTGACTACATAATGTTAGCTACATTCAGATCTTGAGATAAAGTCTCAAATGAAGTCCCAAATATACCTTGATGAGGTCCTTATTAAGGGACCTCAGACAGTACATGCCCTAATGAGCTCCCTTTTCAAAGGATAGGAGCCAGCATAGAACAAAAGGATGTATACATAAGAGAAAACATTTCTAAAAACATGGAATTATGCTGTAACTGATATTACTTAGTTGTCAGATTAGCGAATGTAGCAGACATAATATATGTGGATTTCAGCAAAGCTATTTACACAGTCCCCAGTGCTATTTTTACAGGCAAGAGGGAGAAGTGTGTTCAAGAACAGAGTATAATGAAGGAAGGAGAATTAATAGCTGTTTCCTTTCATACTTAATTACTGAGCTGTTGTCAACTAGGGAAAAAGCCTCTAGTGACAAATCAATGTGGCTAACAACATCAATGTCCTGAGTATGAAGTTTGCCAATGGCACAAAGTGGGGAGTGATAGCCACTGGAAGCAAGAACACCAATGAGAAGGCTATTATTGTAACACTCTATGCAGCTAGAGGAAGCTGGATGCCATAGTTGATAAGGCAAATAAATGGCTTGGAATCAGGAAGACCTGAGCTCAAATACAGCCTCATATATTTACCATCTGTGTGACCCTAGGCAAGTCACTTAACCTACTCCAGCTCCAGTAACCTTAACTGTAAATGGGCATGATCATAGTAGTACCTATATTTCAAGTTTGTTGAGAAGAATGAATAAGATAATATTTATAAAGAGCCTAGCACAAGTGAATGACACATAATAGGTGCTTAATAAATGCTTATTTCCTTCCTTCTAAGCTAGAGATCATGAAGTTCTAAGCTATAATAGAGACAATAATAAGGGATTCCCACATTATAACAGGCCCAAATTTGTTTTTATTTCCCTTCTTTCTCTTTTATTCATTGCTTTGAATTTTGCCCACTAAATAACAGCCTTTGAAATGCATGAAAATGGCTATCATTTTCCCAAAGTTAAGCATCCCTAGTTGCATCAAATGATGCTTTTATGCATACACTATACTCTCCTGGTTACCCTAATCTGGATACTGCCTAATTTACCAATGCTGGGACATTGTTGAGGAATCCTGTTGAGTTCCAGGTTGAACTTGATGATATCTGAGACCTCTATTAAAGTCTGAGATTCTGTGATTCTTAGTGAAAGATGACAAGTTTCAAGTTTGAACAATGGAGCAGTGGCACTTACCATTGACAGAAATGTGGAAATTGAGAAAAGACAGTTAGTCATAACAACAACTTTCAAAACCATGAAATATTCTTATACAGAGACCAGGGAACAACTGTTCTCCCCTGAATAGAGAGTAAGAACACGTTACAACAAAAGACATTTAGATTAGGAATAATTTGTTTGGAAGAGTTCAAACACAAATTACTAAAGAATTCTTCGATTACTTGTTCTGGAAATCCTTTGATAATAAAAAAAGATTACAGTATTTTAAGTATATGCATCATGACAGGAGGTAAAGGGATGGACTTAATGACTTCTGAACATGACTTCAAAAGATGAAAACTTTATGTTAGCAAATGGCAAGTTAGTATTCCTAGAATACATTCCTAACTAATGAGATTAGACAACTATCATATTCTAACACAAAACTTTTCTTAGGCCTTTGTAAAGCACCCAATAATATAATCTGAATGTACCCCAAATGTCATTCCTTATTTTATTTTATTACAGTACACCATACATACATCTCTAATAGCAAAATTAAGGGAATTTGTACGATGTGTAGAGAAAATTTATTTGAAATTTTAAAAAAGGAAGAAAAACTATCTTCCTTTTCCATACAGTTTTAGAATTGTTTTTGATGTGAATTATTTACTTTAAATATTCAAGTGAATGTTGTATTATGAAAATCACATTTCCACCATTGATTGGGATGACCTTTGCTACTTAAACTTGGTTTTTTATAAAAGAATGTATCAAGTACACCCCCCCACACTTTGCCTCAAACAAAACAGTACATTTACCTGTCAAAGGTGACTACTTTTCAACTGCTTTGAGTGTGTGTGTGTGTGTGTGTGTGTGTGTGTGTGTGTGTGTAAAGGCTTGAAAAGCACCATAGTCCTTTTAAGCAATCTACAGGAACTTTTTTTGCTTTGTGATTTGATCCCTAACCTTTCATGGCACCATAGACCCATTTGACATCTGGACAGCTTCATTCTTGGTTCAGGTTGACAATTATAAAATTTGTTTTAAATGTATTATAAAACAAAGTAAAGAACTATAGGGCAGAGATCAATGGCCATCTGTGTCACCAAATTTTTGCTTTCTTTTGGTTTCTTTTGGTTTTGGTTTCTTTTTCTTTTCTCTTCTTTTTGTTTTTGTGATTGTGCTGTTAAAGGAAGCCCAAAGAACAAGATTTTAGAGCAAGATCATTTAAGGAATTCAAATTGCATGGTATTAAAAAGTTTAGATAGTGCTGCTGCCTTTGTTGTAATCCCCATCATTATTATTATCACTTGTCCTTTATTAGGTACCTTTTGTGGGTTATTTGTTACTCTATGATTTATAAAGATGTGTCCCAAGGTACTTGATGAAGTTAACATATTAAGGGTCAATAATAAGACAGAAAAGTGCCAGACTTGGGGGAGGGGGGGGAATGTTGGTATGAAAGAAACCTATTCATTTCCATAAAAACACTTTAAAAGGTAAATTCTCATGAAGGGTGAAATAAACTGAATTCCAATTTATGCCTCATTGCAAATCATAGTTCTCAGGGTTTAAAGGGCTTATCACTGAGGAAATCTAAGTGTCTTGCAATGTTATTGTGTTTTTTTTTACATTAAATAATTAAACCTTGAATGCACTTAGGCACGAGACCAAGCTCACAGACACACTCCCCACTCTTTTCTTATATAGTCAAAATAAACATCACCTAAATAATTAGCACAATATTCCCCCTGAAAAGGAGACATAACAGATGTTATTACCCGCTTTTTGAAGATGAGGGAACTAAGGAACTGAGAGCTCAAGTGCCTCCAGATTCAGTGTTGAATTGCCTCCACCCCAATCTCTGTCCCACCATCAGGCTTCTATTCCAGTCTGTAATTTGACAAAAACCTGTGCTTTCTCAACCAGGAAATGCAATTTCATTAGCAGGAACAAATAATTCTTTTACTCCTGTATTCTCTTTTTCATCCCTTATTTTCTTTTCCTGGTAAGCCAAACACAATTCAATGTGATGACACAAGCATTTTTTTTAAACTCATGAGTTAAATCCTCTTTTACATGATGGTTTAAATAAGGCATTTTGATCATTCAATTAATTCTTGAACACCTACTCTTCACGAGTTCCTGTTTTAAGCATTGTACAAGTATTCATTGAAAATCCAAAGAGTCATTAGAACTTTCTGATCTAGTTATGGAGCACCCCAATGAGACAAATAGAGGTGACTGAAACATGAATCTCTCCTAACACACAGCCTATTTCTTCCACAGGTTTATAGATGCCCAGTACCTTGCATGGGGCCAGTGGGGGAAAGGGAAGGAGAAGGGAAGAGTGTTGAAGGAGAATTAGAGTTAGCTTTCAGAAGCAGTGAAAGAAAGAGTTCCTTTGGTTTGGCATTATAGAATGTGCTCTTACAACCTATAGAGTAAGAAAGATGATATACTTTATTATTAATCTCATATAAAAAGGAGATTAATTGTATTTGTTTTTCTTAATTATGGTTTATTTATTTGGTATTAGTGAAGATAGTAATGGGGAGAGATGAGATAATTATACTAATGGTTAAGAGAATAAGTGAAAGAAGGACAAACAATAGACTAAGCACTTCTGGAGCTGAAGTACTACTAGAGTTCCCTACTTCTTCAAATTAATCATTATGAGTATCCTCAGTACTTTGTATCAATATTTTATTTGGCATATGCTCAAGTATTGTTTTAAATCAAAGAATTTTGGACCATTTCTGTGGTTTCATTCATATAAGGAGAGAAGGAAAGAAATAAACATTTATTAATCACCTACTATGTACTACGTCTTTTGCTTAATGTTTACAAATATTATTTCATTTGATTTTAACAAACCTGGGAGGTAGGTACTATTATTATCACTGTTTTACCTTTGATAAAAATGAGGCAAACAGAGGTAAAAGGTGTGTCCAGGATCACACAGTTAGTACATGTCTGAGGCCAGATTGGAACTTAGATCTTCTGGCCTTCCTGAATTTGCAGAGCTCCATAAACTGCATCACGTAGTTGCCTCCATATAAAGGAAATATTGGTGAGGAAATTCCCTTCACTAATGTGGAATGACACTCGCTTTCCAATTCATGATCTCAATTGACAGGGGCATTTTGAAATTAAGTGACTTGCCCAGCACCACACTGTCAGTGTGTGTCAGAGGAAAGACTCAAATCCACATTTTCCTGATTTTAAGGCCTGTTCTTTATCCCATATTAATATTTCCTCTCAACATATAACAATATTATGCTCTACAAAGAATACATCGACTTTGGAAAGAAACAGACCATTCACCACCTAAAGGACACAGACATCTAGGGAAGAGATTCAAGATTATGAGAGTCACTTAAAGCTCCCAGGGAACTCAGAATGAATTTACAGACTTGGCGTGTGGCCAAAACACTAGTGTTATCATCAGTACTTTTGTGAAAAAACTGAAAGAGACTCTTGGAACACAATTGGGGTCTTGTCTGATGGGCTGTTTGTCCACCAGAATCTAATCCCAACTTTCAAAGGGTACCAGTGTAGTGGTTACTGAAAGATAAAAGCCCAGAATGCTAAATCAGCAAGCCTGCAGCCTTCCGCATTACAGTCTCTCCAGTCAGCCAGTATCAGGATTGAAGTTGTTAATATGATTTCTGTTACAACCTTCCTAAAATATTTTGATACATTAAAGGAAATCACCAAGTTATTAGCGTCTAAGGCTAAGTTGAAAGTAGATGTTTTTTTTCTAGTCTTTGAGGGACAATTAACCTTCTTCCAAACCAATAAGGTAATTGTCAAACTAATTTACAAAATATAGTATTTACAATGTGGGCAACAACATGTTAGCCAGCTTCTTTCAAGTTCCTTTTATATTTATTCTTTAGGTCAGTTTGTACCAACAGTGGCTATTGTAGAATCATATGATTAACATCTTGGAATTAAAATTCAGTCTGGTCAAGCAAATAGCATGGAATTGGTATAACACTTTGGAGAGTTCCAATGGCTTTTACTAATCTTCCTAAGTATTTTGGGAGTCTATGAAGATTTCATGTTAAAAGTATATGCAATACAAGATAACACTTACCAAAGCTATATTAATCCAGCAATTTTCATAGTACTTAAAAGGATAGAACCTTTTGTCATTTCTACTTGAGATATATGAGCAACTGTTCTGATAATCCTAAAGAAGTCAGTGGAAATAACCCTTATAGTAGAGTTAGTTCTAGCCCTAGGCTTCTCATAAACCAGCTGGAGTAATGTCAGAAAATAATATAAAATTTTTGTGCCTTAACTTCCTTTTCTATAAAATGGAGATAAATAAGATGATCCCTAAGGTGCTTCACAGAACTAATACTGTGATTCTGAAGTTTGAAGCAAATACCAAAAAAAAAAAAAAAAGTTCTATACAGTCATAGCAAAATAGGAGAATACAGAAATCATTTACCTGAGCTCTTTCAACATTCCTCTCCAAATAACTTTAAAACAATTCCTTAAATCGAATTCTAGATTGGCACAGCCAAAAAAGGTCAAAATAATGCATTCTTCCAGCTGCAAACAACTTATTAGATCAGAAAGACAGATCAGTAATAAAGGTAGAGAATGTCATGAATCACACATGGATGAAATAACAATAGTCTGATCAAATGGTGGCAACAAAAGTCACAGCAGGTTTGGGAGTTCTCAAGGCAGAAACAGTAAGAGAAACGGGAAACTGGTCAGAAAGAGATTACATGGGGCCTCTATGCAAGCATTAGATGCAGGATCATATGCTGTTAGGTGATTTATTGCGCATAACCACTTTTGAGTCATACTTCAAGGACAGTAAAGAACACTTTTGGACAAGGGAGAGCATAAGCCCTGAGGGGCAGTCTTACTTTTGGATACAAGGGACCAGGACCCCTGAGGAGCAGTATTTATTACAATCCTGAAAAAAGCCTGAAACTTGAGGTAGTATCCATATCATCTCCACCCTTGAAATGGAGCCCAACTGAATATAAAGTTGTGAATGAAGAAATAGGTTTGAAAAATAGACAACAAAAACTGACCATAAAAACCTACTATGATGAAAGGGGTGATGAAGACATAAACTCAGAATGAGACAATGAAATCAAAACACCTGCAAGAAAAGTTTAAAAGAAAAATGCAAATTGGACATAAGCCCAACAAGAATTCCTAGAAGTGTTAAAAATTAGTTTTCAAAATCAACTGAGAGTGTTAGAAGAAAAGGAGGTAAAGAAATGATAATAAAGGAATAAAACTATAAAAATACAATAGCTTGGGAATAGAGAGACAAAAATACTAAAGAAAATAACAGCTCAAAAAAGCAAAATTGGCCAAATGAGAACAGAAGTATAAAAATTCATGGATAAAATAATTCCTTACAAGTCAGAATTAGCCAAATAGGGGGGAAACAAGAAGAAAAGCTCACTGAAGAAACTATTGCTTAAAAATTAAAATTGAGTAAGTGGAAGCTAATAACTCCGATACATTTAGACACAATAAAAAGAATTAAAATAGAAGAAAATATGAAATATCCCATCAGAAAAACAACTGACCTAGAAAAGAGATCAAGAAAAGATCATTTTATGGTAACATTTTATTTTATTTATTTTACATGTTTACATTTATTTTTTACAATATTGAGTTCAAAATTCTCTCCCTCCCTCTTTCCCTTGATATCCCAGATGACAAAAAAAAAGATATAGAATATACATATGAAGTCAAGCAAGATATATTTCTATATTAGCCATGTTGCAAAAAAAGTAAATAAAGTTTTAAAAAGTATGATTTCATCTGCATTCAAGCTCTATAAGTTCTTTCTCTAGAGTTCCATAGCAGTTTTCTTTATAAATCCTTTGGAATTATCTTAGACCATTATGTTGTTTAAAATTGCTAAGTTATTCACAGTTGATAATAGTACAATGCAGATGTTACTGTGTACAATAGTCTCCTTTTTCTACTCACCTCACTTTGTTTCAGTTCCTATAAGTCTTCCCAGATTTTTCTGGAAGCACCCAGGCCATCATTTTAGGAGGAAAGATAATTTAATAATTCTTGGTCTCTATGAAAGCCATCATAAGAAAAAAGGAGTCTAGACATCATATTTCAAGAAAATTCCAAGGAAAACTCCCCTTATGTCCTAGAACCAGAGGTTAAAATAGAAATTGAAAGAGTCTACACATCACTACCTGAAGGAGATGCCCAAATCAGCAACCAGAAAGAAATCAGTAAAATTCCATGGAGCCACAGTCAGTGTCATATAAGATTTAGAAGTGACCATGTTAAAGGAGAATAAGGTTTGGAATATCATATTCCAGAAATCAAAAAAGCTGGAAATACAACTAAGGATAACAAACCAGTAAAACTGAATATAATTCTTCAGGGGGAGAAATGGATATTTAATGAAATAGTAGAATTTCAAGTTTTCCTGATGGAAAAAAAAACAGAGCTGAATGGAAATATTGACTTTGAAGTAAAAAAGTGAAGAAAAGCATCAAAAGGTAAACTTAAATGAGAAATCATAATGGATTCAATAAGGTTAACGTGTTTACCTTTCTAGGTGGGAAGATGATACATATAACTCCTAAGCACTTTATCATTATTAGGACAGTTAAAAAAAGAGGGCAGGAATAAGATGTTGTGCTGGGAGGATGTAAAAAAAATGAATAGATGAGAAAGAGGGATGAACTGGGAGAAAAGGAAAGGGAGAGGAAGAATGGGAGAATCTATCTCACATAAAAGAGTTGTGCAAGGGAAAAGTGGTGAGAGGCATGACAACACATGAATCTCATTCACGTCTAAAATGTTTCAGAGGGAAATTTATATCTATGTACACATACATATATGCATACATAAACACATACATAATTGATTTTAAATATACATGCATATTCATATGCATATACACATACACATACATATACAAATATACACATTTCTATTACCAATTGAGTATATGGATGTATATTTGTTAGTGCGTTTATGTGTGTGTATTCACATACTCAATTAGTAATAGAAATCTATTTTACCCAACAGGGAAGTAGAAGGGGAAGGGGAAAAGGGAAAGGAAGGATGTATAAAAAGGAGGGAAGATAAAAGTAGTAAAAAAAGACATTAGAGGAGAGACAGTATGAAAATAAAAAGAAAGAAAAATTAAAAAATAAAATATGATGAAGGGAAATGCATGATTAATAATCATATCTGTGAGTATTAATGAGATGAAGTCACCCATAAAACAGAAGCAGATAGCAGAATGGATTAGAAACTATAATCCAGAAATATATTGTTTACCACTTGAAATAGGGTGACACACAAAGTTAAAATTGGGAGTTGGTATAAAATCTATTATGATTTATCTGATGTAAAAAAAAGGCAGGAGTAGCAATCATATCAAACAAAGTAAAATAAGCACAGAAACTATATCTTGCTAATAGTCACAAAAGATAATGAATATCAATATTGAACATATATGCACCAAATGACATAGCATCTAAACTCTTAAAGGAAAAGTTCTCAAAAAAAGGAGGGGCAGGTAGGCAGTGCAGTGGATAAAGCACTGGCCCTATATTGAGGAGGAACTGAGTTCAAATCTGGTCTCAGACGCTTGACACTTCCTAGCTGTGTGACCCTGGGCAAGTCACAACCATCATTGCCTAGCCAAACAAAAAAAAAAAAAAGAGAGAAATTTTAATGAATTACAAGAAAAAATAGAGTAAAATCATTTCTCAATTTTCCTCTCTCAGAGCTAGAAAAATATGACCAAAAATATGACCAGAAAATTAATAAGAAAGAAATCAAAAACATGAATAGAATCTTAGAAAAGTTAGATAGTGTAGAGCTGTGAAAAAAATTGAATGGGAACAGAAATGACTGGGTTTTTTTTCACCTGCACAATGCACTTTCTTTTTCTATTTTTATCTTTCTTTCTTTATTTAGAATTTTGGCCAAGTTACATGTATAAAAAAATTTTCATATCAGTCTTTAAAAATTTGTCTTCCAAATTTTCTTCCTTTCTCCTCCTCACCACCCTTAAGAACTCAGGCAATTCAATATATTATACATTTGCAGTCATGCAAAACATTTCCACATTTGTCAAGTTGTTCAAGAAAACAAACAAAACATCTTTAAAAAGAGGAACTAACAAAAAAATTATTTCCATCTATATTCAGCTACCATCAGTTCTTTCTCTGTAGATGGATTGCATTTTTCATAAATCCTTCTGATAGCATCCTGCTGCTCATTTCTTACAGCACAATAATCTTCCATCCTAATCTCATCCCATAATTTGTTAAGCCTTTCCCCAAGTGATGGGCATCACCCCAATTTTTAATTCAACTTTTTTATCTCTTTTAGGATACCAACCTAGTAATGGTATTGCTAGGTTGAAGAGTATGCATGGTTTCATAGCCCCTTGGCCATAGTTCCAAATTGCTCTAAATAATATTTAGATCAGTTTACAACTTTACTAAGGGTGTATTAAAGTCTTATTTTTCTCATTTCCCCCACAACATTTGTCATTTTCCTCTGCTGTCCTATTATACAATCTGATAGGTATGAGGTTGTACCCAGAATTGTTTTTACCTGAATCTCTCTGATCAGTAGTGATTTAGACCATTTTTTTTCATATGTCTGTAAGTGGCTTTGATTATTTCATCTGAAAACTTCATGTCTTTTGATCATCTATCAATTGTGGAATAGCTCTCATTTTAACAAATTTGACTCAGTTCTCTATGTGTTTGAGAACTGAGAGCTATCAGAAAAACTTGCTTCATTTGGTTTTGTTTTGTTTTTCCCCACAGTTACTATTGCTAAATATATTACCCTCCATCGTATTTCCTTCCTTTGATATTTACTGTATTTTCTATCATCTTTCACCCCATCCCTACTCAAAAGTGTTTTGCTTCTGACTGCTCCCTCCCCTGATCTGCCCTCCTATTATTTACCCCTGATCACTTAACCCCTTCCACTCCCACTTCCCCACAGGGCAAGATATATTATTATACCCATTTGAGTGTGTACATTTTTCCCTCTTTGAAACAATTCTGATGATACTAAGGCACCTCCACCATCTTCCCCTCTACTCTATATGCTTTTTCTTGCTTTTTCTAAAGTGATATACTTTACCCCATTCCACTGCTCCCTTTCCCTTTCTCCCAGTGCATGCCTCTACCCCCTTATTTATTTTTAAAATATATCAATATGGGGCAGTTAGGTGGCACAGTGGATGAAGCACCAGTCCTGGACCCAAGAGGACCCAAGCCCAAATCTGGCCACAAACACCTGACACCAACTATGTGATACTAGGCGAGCCACCCAACACTGACCACCCTGCCAAAATTTAAATGCTTGGGCAGCTAGGTGGCATAATGGATAGAGCACTGGCCCTGGAGTCAGGAGGACCTGAGTTCAAATCCTGCCTCAGACACTTAACACTTGCCTCACCAAAAAAAAAAAATTTAAATGCTTAGAAGATATCATCCCTTCATATTCAACTCACACCTGTACCCTCTAAGTATCCTCCATCCAGCTACACTAATAATGAGAAAGTTCTTATGAGTTAAAAGTATCATCTTCCCTTGTAGGAATATTGGTGGGGGTTTTTTGTTTGTTTTGTTTTGGGTTTTGGTGAGGCAATTGGGGTTAAGTGACTTGCCCAGGGCCATACAGCTACTAAGTGTTAAGTGTCTGAGGCCGGATTTGAACTCAGGTCCTCCTGACTCCAGGGCCAGTGCTCTATCCACTGTACCACCTAGCTGCCCCCCCTTATAGGAATGTAAACAGTTTAACATTTTAATATCCCTCATGATTTCTTTTTCTTGGTTACCTTTTTGTGCTTCTCTAGGGTCTTGTATTTGAAAGTCAAATTTTCTATTCAGTTCAGGTCTTTTCTTTTTTCATATAAATATTTTATTATTTTCCAGTTACATTTAGAGATAGTTTTCAATATTTGTTTTAATAAGATTTCTAGTTTCAAATTTTTCTCCCTCCTTCCCCTCCCTTTTTCCTCCCCAAGACAACAAGTAATCTGATATAGGTTATATATGTACAATCACATTAAACATATTTCTGCATTAGTCATATAATGAAAGAAGAATCAGAGCAAAAAAGGGAAAAAAAATCACAAAAGATAAACAACAACAAAAAAAACGATAGAGATAGTATGGTTTAATCTGCATCCAGATTCAATAGCTCTTTTTTTTCTGGATTTGGAGAGCATTTTCCATCATGAGTCCTTTGGAATCAGTTCAAGTCTTTTCATCATGAATGCCTGAAAGTACTCTCTTTCATTTAATTCACATTTTTTTCCCTGAAAGATTATACACAGTTTTTCTGGGTAGGTAGTGATTTTTTATTGTAATTTCAGTTCCTTTGCACTACAGATTATCATATTCCATGCCCTCCCATCATTTAATGTAGAAGCTGCTAGGTTTTGTGTTACCCTGACTGTGGCTCCACATTACTCGACTTGTTTCTTTCCGGCTGCTTGCAATAGTTTCTCCATGACCTGGGAGTTCTGGAATTTGACTATAACATTCCTACAAGTTTTTACTTTGGGATCTTTATCAGGAGGTAATTGGTGGAGTCTTTCAATTTCTATTTTACCTTCTGTTTCTAAAATATCAGGGCAATTTTCCCTGACAATCTCTTGGAAGATGATTTCTAAGCTATTTTTGATAATGGGTTTCAGGTAGTATGATAATTTTCAAATTATCTCTCCTTGATCTATTTTCCATGTCAAATGTTTTTCCAAGGAAATATTTCACATTACCTTCATTCATTTCAATTTGCTTTATTGTATCTTTATTTCTCATAAATTCATTAGCTTCAATTTGCTTAATCATAATTCTTAAACAATTATGTCCTTCAGAGAACTTTTGTATCACCTTTTCCAATTGGCTTTTCAAGCTTTTGACTTTTTTTCATGACTTTCCTGCATGACTCTCATTTCTCTTTCCATTTTTCCTATACCTCTCTTGCCTTATCTTCAAAATCATTTTGAGCACTTCTATGGCCTGAGACCAATAAATATTTTTCTTGGAAGTTTTGGATATAGGAGCGTTGACTTTGTTATTTTCTTCTGAGAGTGTATTTTGATCTTTCTTGTTACCAAAGAAACTTTCTAGGGTCAGCATCATTTTCTGTCTGCTCATTTTGTCTGTCTATTTCTTGACTTTAATTCCTTTTTAAAGGGGGGCACTATTTTGAGGGTGGACTGTCATAAGCTTCATGTGGTCCCAAGCATACAATTTAAGGAAAGGCATGTTCTGTACTCCCCTGGCCTGTGATTTGGTTTGTAAGTAACCCCAGGTCTGCTCGCTCTTTAACCCAGGAACAGATTTCTTTTTCATAGTGGTTACAAGCTTGGGCATGCCTGTGCCACCTCCCCCCCCCCCGCACCTGGGCCATGTCTCAACACTTCTTCCTGGTTCTGAGCACAGGCAAGAAAATAGAGTTTCACCTCAGAGCCACCAGAGAGCTTTGCAATGCTCACACCCCAGCCAACCGCTCAACCACCTCACCAGACTGTGAGCTGATTTCCAGAAGTAGCCACCCCTGTGGTCAATTCAGATACTCCCTCTGGCATGGCCTGCCTAGGGTTGGATCTGTGTGGTGCTACCTGGGGCTGGATCTGCATTGATGTGGCCCAGATCTGGGCTCTACTCTCACGCTGGTACAACAGACCTTTCTTGCTGACCTCCTAAACTGTCTTTGGCTAGAAAATGACCTCATCCCAACCTTTTGTGGATTCTGCTGCTCCAGAAATTGTCCTAGGGCATAATTTGGATGGATTTGGAGGGATTTGGGGGAAAATGCCAGAAAAGTACTGCTTTTCCTCTACCATCATGGCTCTGTCCCCCTGTACAATGCACTTTCACAAAAATTGACCATGTATTATTACATAAAATCTTTACAAACAAATGAAGAAAACCCAAAACATTAAATGAACCCTTTTCAGACCAGAATGCAATAAAAATTTTATGGCTATGGAGGCATACATTAAAATTAAATAGAAAATAAATAATCTAATCTTAAAGAACGAGTGGATCAAAGAACAAATCATAGAAGCTAATCAATAATTTCATTAATTCAAATGACAACAGTGAGACAATATTAAAAATGTGTGGGATCCAGCCAAAGCAGAACTTATAGGAATATTTCTATCCCCAAATGGGAATATCAATTTAAGAAAAAAAGTACAGAATGAAGTGGGCATGCAACTAAAAAAAAAACTAGAAAAACAACAAATTAGAAATCCCCAATTGAATACCGAAACAGAAATCTTGAAGATCAAAAGCAATATTTATAAAAGTAGAATTAAAAATAAAATTGAATTAATAACAAATAAAACTAGGAGGGCATATATGAAAAACAAACCATTGCTTAATTTGATTGTTAAAAAGAAGGAAATCAAATTACTTTTATCAAAAATGAAGAGGGTGAATGGACAACCAATACAGATGTAATTAAAGCAATTATTAGGAGTCATTTACCCCAATTCTATGCCAATAAAACTGATTATCTAAATAAAATAGATGAATATATATAAAATATAAGCTGCCTAGATTAACAGAAGATAAAATAGAATAATTTAATAGCTCCATCTTAGAAAAAAATTGAACATGCCATCAATGAACTTCATGAGAAAAAAATCCTCAGGACCAATTCAATTTGCATGTGAAGTCTACTAAATATTTAAGGAACAATTAATTCCCAAACTATTTAAATGATTTGAAAAAAATGGTAAAGAGTCCTACCAAATGCCTTATATGGCACAAATGTTTTGATAACTAAATCAGGGAGAACAAAAGCAGAGATAGAAAACTGTTTGGTCTCCTCTCAATTTAAACATTTAAAAGTTTCCACAAAAAAAAAAAAATATATCACTCCCTCACCACACACTCACTTCTAACACTTACATTGGAAAAAGTTTCTTTTCAGTGTCAATAATGACAATCTATCACCAAATTATGATTTCTTTCAGTTATATTTTCTAATCTCTACCCCGATTTTTTTTGGTGTACCCTCCATTTAGTGATACTGTATCTTCTCTATCCTGGTTATACTCCTTTGGAGACTGTATACTACTATGGTTCCAATCAACATGTCTATGCAGTTTAATTCTTGCCTTCATCCTTCCCCTCCCCCTATCCTTCCCACAATTTCCAGAGTAGTCTGCCTAATAAAGGTGCTGACCATGTTATTCCCTGACTTCCTTCAGATGACCATTGTTTAATGAATAAAATTCAAATTCCATAACTTGACATTCAAGCCTTCTACAATATAGTACCACCCTACCTTTAGAGTGATAGTGCTCGTTCCTCCTTTTTCATCCATTCCAAATTTTGATAAAATTAGACAATTATACTCTTCTTATCCAGAACTTACTCATCTCCATAATTTGTTTCATACTACTGTTAATAATTGGAATGGTGTCACCCTAGTCTTCATCTGATGAAATGCACTCAAGGACCAGTTCAGGTATTTTCTACTACATGAGTGTTTCCCTGATAACTTCAGACATATGCATGACTCTCCCTTCTGTAATCCCAAGTACCACCCATTTTAAACATCCCCAAAGTACTACTCTTAACATATTATGAAATATATTGTATATATTGTTTGTATTTTTTTTGTGAGGCAATTGGGGTTAAGTGACCTGCCCAGCGTCTCACAGCTAGTAAGTGTGTGTTAAGTGTCTGAGGCCAGATTTAAACTCAGGTATTCCTGACTCCAGGGCCAGTGCTCTATCCACTGCGCCACCTAGCTGCCCCTATTGTTTGTATTTTTGTTTTATCTCTACTGGATTAGAAGCTACTTGAGGTGGGAGACAGGGTCCCATTTTATCCTACCACAGTCCAGTAATATTGTATATATTTAATGACTGTTAAATTGAAGGTAACATAAACAATCATTTCTAGTTTTTCCATTATATGGGGGGAGCTACAAATTATTATACACAACTCTTCCCCTTGATGAGTTAGATATTAATTTGGGAGTCAATTTACTACCTTACTTCCTGGGAACAGAGAATTTAAAAGTACAAACTCAACTGCCAAAAAACTTTGAATATGCTGAATCATTAGCAAGTTAATATAGAAATGTGGTAGAAACATTTTTCAAGTTAACTAGACTAGGCAGGTTACTGAAGCTTCTCAGGGAATAAATACCAGAAGGAATGAAAAGTGAGGGAAAACTCCTGAAAAATAGGCCTCCAGCCAGTCGCCAAGATTGAACACTATATTTTCAGAGTCTTTATAACATTAAGAACCAGTCATAAGTGTAACAAAAAGAAAAGAAAAAAAATAGGCAATAGAGACTGGAGGTTGGAAAGCAAAGAGTCGATTCAGGCTATCTGAATCACTTGAAGTGTAGTGGTGATTTGAGCTGACAAAATGTTATTGGAGGGATCACTCTCCTCAGCACTGTTTGCTTTGGGAAGTCAGGCAAAGATTTATTATGGCTGAAAGCCTTTACAGCTGTCGGATGTAAGTGCTAGTTAGAGAGTTGAAAATAGTGGCTTAAATGAACATTGCAAGCTGCAACATTGAAAATGTGCAAGAGTAATAACTTAAATTTTTTAAAAATCGTAGACCAATTGTATTTCTATTTAGTATCTCATTATTTCTCAAATTATGTAATAGGAAAATGAATCAATTAACCCATTCACTGTGTTCCAAGTCCCCAGGTTTCTGAGAAATAGCTGTAGATACAAGTAGAGCAAGAAATCAATGTCGGGGCAACTAGGTGGTGCAGTGGATAGAACACTGGCCCTGGATTCAGGAGGACCTCAGTTCAAATCTGGCCTCAGACACTTAACACTTACTTAACCCCAATTGCCTCACCAAAAAAAAAAAATCAACATCAGGGCTACTTAAATAAGTATATATAAATGAGAGATTCCAAGGCTCGGCAAACTCTGTTGAGTAGGACAAATCCATTCCAAAGTCTGTTTTTCATGGTCCACAAGTGAAAGCCATACAAAAACAGGCAGTAGACTTGGATTTGGCTGAACGACCATAGTCCATTTTGTAGCCATCAACTTGATGAAATTCAAGCTAAGACTAATGATGAAGCATCCTACCCTCTTTTTAACCGGGTGAACTCAGGGTGTAGACAGAGATACACATACATATGCATATACATATACAGAGAGAGAGAGATGTTTTATGCATGTATGTAATATGTATATACATATGTATTTATACATATATGTATGTGTGTGTATATACATATATATATTCTTTCAGACAACATCATATTTTTCAACTTTTTTGTGAGAAGTGGTATGATGAAGTAGATGTAACAGTGAACTTGGGTATCAGAAAGACCTGAATTCAATTGCTTTCTAAGACAGGTGAATGACTGGTAAAATAATTTAACCTATTTAAACCTCAGTTTCCTCATCTGCAAATAGGCATAAAAATAATATGTACCTCACCTTTTTAAGGATTGAATGAAATAATTCATGCAATGACTTGCAAAATTTAAAGCATAAAATTACCTATTGTTATCATCATCATCATAATATCACATTGACTTTTCCAAGTCACACATCAGTGAGATCATTAATATGGTGATAATCATCATGCATGTTTCTATCAAATGTCTAATCACATCCAAGTGGTCTTCAAAGTAACCCTTAATGTAATCTTACCATATTAATATTACGGTGGAAATAATGCTGACTATGAAGTCAGAGGGTCTGGATTCAAATACTGCCTCTGACAATAGTTTTGTGCATGACCCCATAGCCTCCTTATCTCATTTTGTTCATCTGTAAAATGAGATATTTCCCAAGGCCCCTTTCATCTCTAGATCTAGATCAATAATATCTCCATTATAAAGTAGCATTATAAAAGAAAATAGCATTTTTAAAGAAATATACTAAGTGGACACAGTGGGGTAGAAAGTATGGACTTATTTGACAATTTCTCATGCTACTCTTTTTGAAAATATGGAGAAAGTTGGGCTAGGCAATAGTATAGTCATCGATTTAGCACTGATTGAGTTGGCTACAATGCCAAGTTGAAAAAACTTTACATTGAATCTCCCAAGGGACCAAGCATGTCCCAATGCTACTTAATGGGATCAATTATATAGATAAAAATAGAGAAGGCATCCTTATTAAATTTCAATAGAACACAGAACTGGGAGGGGCAGCAAATGGACTGGCTCATAGAAGCAGGATTCAAAAGGGAAACTGACAATATAGAATTTTTAGTGAAATTTAATATAATGAAATTCTATAGGGATGACTGTAAAGTTTTACGCTTAGTCCCTCCAAAAGTTTAACTTCAATTGTATCACATGAATGAAGCAGAACAAGACCATAGTCTATCTGAAAAAAAAAAACGGCGGGTTTTAATGGACTGGAATTTGACTATGATGCAACAATGCAATATAAAACTCTGTTAAGAGAGAGCATAAATGACTAATACTGCTGTACTTTTCCTCAATCAAAGTGTATTTGAACTTTTGTATCAATTTCTGGGAACCATATTTTAGGAAGGACATTTATAAATTTAAGATGGGCCATAGAAAGACACTCAGGGTAGTGAAGGGATTTAAGTACACATGAAGATGTGATGAAAGAATCAAAACTGTTTAGCCAAGAGAAGTCTTATAGGGGAAATGATAGCTCAGTGGTGCCACAGTGCACAAAGTGCTAGGCCTAGAGTCAGCAAAACCTGAGTTCAAATTAGACCTCAGATACTCACTAGATGTTACTCCAGGCAAGTCATTAACCTTTGTCTATGTCTGTTTCTTCAAATGTAAAATGAGATTAATAATATCACCTATTTTAGGATTGTTGTGAGGATCAAATGAGATAATATTTATAGTGCTTAATACTGTGTCGAGCATATAGTAGGCACCAGATATATAAAGGGGGCCTTATACTTATTCAGCTTTGCCCCCAAAGCCCCAGGAGCAATGGATGAATGTTTTAAAGAACAATTTAAACTGGGGTGAACAAAACAGTTTAACCAATATCATCTCCAAGTAGAATGTTTTGTCTCTCCATTTATGGACAGAGCTCAACTCAGACATTTCTCACCTGGTTGTACTAGTCTATACTTCAACTTCCTTTTTTCACCATGCTCCTACTCGGATGCTTTCTCATTCCTTCCTTCACACCTTCCCTAGCTTGTAGCTTTATTTTGTATGTTGTCTTCTCCGATTAGATTATAAGCAAATTTACTTGATTTTTTCATGTTTGTATCACCATTGTTTCGAACAGTGACTGGCACAAAGTCGGCACTTAATATGTGTTGATTGATTGACTGAATAGTGGGCTATTACTCCTCATAAGGCTATAAAGACGGACTGAATTACTACCTGATGAAATTGATACATATAGGATTCTTGTTTAACTATTATTTGAAATAACATGCCCCTTCTAAAACAGAGAATCTTACCTTTTATCTGAGCTAGATCAATTGGTCAACAAAAATTTGTTACATGTCTACTATGGGTCAACCACTGTTATAACCATTGGAGATATGAATGGGAAGGGGAGGTTTCCAATTTGAATTTTTATGGAAAAGTCAGTGAAATCCAAGAGTAGTGCAACCAGATGAGAAATGAGAAGTTCTCTAAGCTGAGCTCCATCCTTATACATAGGGTTGGGGAATTATTGGTTCCACCCACCAAAAAGAGACACAGGTTTATAACCTATGATATATAGAGATATACAATCTACATGATACATACATTTTTGTGTGTGTGTGCATATATTATATGTATATATGCACATGTATGAATATACAGGTATAAATATATGTGTATCCATATATGTGTTAACAGAAATATATATTTCTGATAACTTTATTTCAATATAATTGGTTTCCTTTGCCAAGATAATCCATGGCTTCCATCACCAGTCACACTGACGTTTGTCTAGACACTGAACTTTAATGGTTCTGGAAGAGGGAGTAAGACTGATGACTTTGTACAACTCTAGCTTACATAAACCCAATTCACAGGCAAGTCAAGACATTACCCCATTATGTCATTGGACTTCTTCTAAAAGAAAGGACAGACAAAAACAACATCAAAAGAAATATCCTTTCTAGTTATATATATTTTGGTGTTGAATATTATGAACATAGGTTTCCTTTGGGCATAGTTGAAAAGTGCTCTACAGAATGACTCTAGAACTTCATTGAATATGCCATGCTGACTCTCTTCAGATTAATAATAATAATTTATAGTTTCTGTTCTTTTTAAAAACACATGTAATTTCTTCTTACTTGATGAGCAGTCTGTTATACATTGAAGAATAGACACATCATGAAGTATTAAAAGCAATTCAGTGTAAGATAAGTTTGGGATTTCAGCCTATAGCTCAATGTCTGGCAAAAAAATAAAGATCTTGAGGATACCATGTGACTGACTGCCATAGCATGATTAACTTTCACTGTGTTTCATCAACTTAATATTAGCACAGCATAGCAAAATTTAGAGGGACTCTGGGATTTAAATGTTCTTTTTGCTCATGCCTAAGGGAAACATATTGCTCTAATCCAATAAAATCATTGATGTAACCTGTCTTGGCCATGAACATTACTTCTGTTCCCCTCCACTCTAGTGCAATGATAATGGACATATATTCTGGGTCTTGGATTCAAAACCAATTACACTCACCCAGAACAACATAATTGGTTGTGATGAGAAGCACTTAACAAGTCTAAGGTTTCAACCTCAAACTGTGCCAGCTGGGAAGGAAAATGATAGAATCAGAAAATTCTGCAAATATATATTATATGAATTCCTTAATTGAGACAACTCTAATATACTTGTTGTTGCACATAAAAGGAGTCTGTCTAGCCTAATGTCATCAATATTATTATATACCTACCTGAGATAGCACAGAAATGCTTCAGGTCCTCTTCCAAATTGAATCATCTCCTAGATATTTTTTCCCAGAGTGACTAGAATAATTTCCCTTTCAAAATTAGTTAGAGGAAACAGCATGACTTGAAATCATACCACGCAAAGATCACTGGAATTAGTTAAGCATTTTTAGCCCAGAGAACAAAAGAAAAGTAGCAGCAGCAGCAGCAGCAGCTGGCATATATATAGTGCTTTAACATTTGCAAAGAACTTTAAATATATTATTTCATTTGCTCTTCACCATAGTCCTGGGATGAAATTGCTGTTATTTACCCTATTTTTACAAATGAAGAACCACAGTCTAAAAAAGGTTAAGTGACTTTTTCCAGGATCACATTAGCTGTTCAAGTGTTGAGATTTTTTTTAACTTTTCCCCAGTATTTTATTACCCCAATTACATATAAAAACAACTTTAACATATATTTTTAGAACTTTTTAATTCCAAATCATATCTCTCCCTACCTTACATTGAGTAGAAAGCAATTCAATATAGGGTATACATGTGTAGTCATGCAAAACATTTCCATATTAGTCATGTTATAAAAGAAAACAGACCAAAAACTCAAAGAAAAATAAAGTAAAAAAAAAATTCTTCAAATCTGTATTCAATGAACATAATCAGCTCTTTCTCTGGGGATGGGTAGCATTTTTCATCATAAGTCCTTTAGAGTTCTCTAGGATCGTTGTATTGCTGAGTGTGACAATTAGAGTGACACCCCTGCTGGAGAGATACTGTAGGAAAGTTCTGCCAGGACGATAAGGTGTCTGAGGGAAAGCCATGTGGCTTGGAAGGTCAGTTCCTTGGCATCAGGAAATGACATTTGATGTTTCCTTTTTAGACAGAAGGCTTCTAGGAGGAGGAAGGAAGCGTTCGCTCATTTGTGTCAGGAAGTGATGTTTGATATTTCTGGTTTAGACAGGAAGCTTCTGGAAGCAGGAAGGAAGCATTAGGTCCTTATTGTTCCTGACCTCGCTATGGCAGGTTGGATGATGGGGTCTCTTAAAAGTTTAATCTACTCTATTTGCTTCCATTTTGTAGGAAAGTTCATCCCATTCACATTCACAGTTATGATTATTAAATGTGCATTTCACTTCATCATATTTTCTCCTTGTTTATACTTTTCTCTCCCCTTTCACCCCATTCCTCCTCACCAGTATTTTGTTTCTGAAAACTGCCTTCCTCAGTGTGCCCTCCCTTTTATCAGTCCCCCTCACTTTTCTTTCCCCTTTCCTCTCCTACTTCTGCCTTTCCTTCTATCAGCACCCCCCTCTTTTTCCCCTTACCCTTCTATTTCCCTATATTTGTAAGCTAAATTTCTTTATCCAAATGAGTATGTATGTTAGTCCATATTTGAGCCAAATCTGATGAAAGTAAGTTTGAAACAATGCTCACCCCTCTCACTCCATATGGGCTACTTGAAGAAACTGAAGACAGTAATGTACAAACACCATCATCTACTCATTATTCTTATTTAATTCCTTATATAGGGATAGAAACCCAATCACTTCTGAAGAAAATAGAACAAATGTTGTTCTTAAAGTCACAGTGTTGTATAATGTTACTAGTGTAGCACTAGCTACCATATAATTAGATGAATTTCTTATCATCATGGCTTGCTGCTTGATTTTCCATATGAATACTTTCAGGAAAGAAGTGACCCCTGAAATTTACAGATTAAATACTCAGTGCTATTTCTATATTTAACATTATTAGGATAATATATTTATCCTGTTCTAAATTATATTTGACAACACATCATGCTAGTCATACTCAGAATAGCATTGAGAACTACTAGCAAATGATCACATATTGTGACTTTCTCCTAGTTTAATTAAAAAATATATTTTGTAGACAATAAGGGAATTATTAGAGGGTTGGTAAACAAAAGACAACTAACCAGTTATATTGGATATGTCTGCCATAGAGGTGTTACAGAAGCACACAAGACCATCTTTGAAAATCTTTTTCAGTATCTACTTGAGAATATTTGGCTAGATGTATCTATTTCTCAATTTTTATAAAATTTATAAAGCAGTGTGAGGAAATGGTAGGCTAAATGGAAACTCATTAATTAAAAAGGAATGATATAATGCAGAAATATGTTTAAGGTTAATATATATATCCTATATCAGATTACCTGCTGTCTAGGGGAGGGGAAGGGAGGAGAGGGAGGGAGAAAAATCTGAAACTGAAAAGCTTGTATAAACAAAAGTTGAGAACTATCTTTACATGTAACGGGAAAAAAATAAAATACTTTATTACCAAAAAAAAAAAAAGGAATGATAGCCAAAGTCACTTAGAATTTAACTTAGGAAACAGTATGTCTGGTCATTTACAATCATACATTATTCAGAGCAAGAATTGAGACTGTCAACAAAAGTAGATTGACAAATTGGCAAGTATCTGCTTCATTTGTTTCACATGGGCAGTAAAACCAAAGTTCAGGTGATTCTGATCAAATCATGTTATAATAACCTAGGATTTACTTCATTTGTTTTACTACAAAAGCATATTAAGTTTTCTCAGAAGATATTAAAGCTGTAAACATTTTTAGACATCTACTAGCCGAAATCTTATAGTTTCATATTGTCTTAATGGTTTTTAGCCTGAATCTGTATAACACATAATTTATTGAATAACTATGGCAAAATATTGGGAACTGTCTTGGAGGAAGGGTAATTCTTGTCCTATAGGAAAATATTTAGCCTACTAATTATGATAATGTAACTTTCAAAATATAAATAATTAAATAAAACTAATTGTCATTACTACATTATACTTGAGCATATAAGTGTACGCGAGGCTATTCTCTTGTACATCTTCTATCCAACCTAATGTGAAAAGCACTCAAAAATGTGGCAGTTGGGGTCAATGTTCACCTCTCCTTGAATTTCAGAAGCAGCACACAGATTGAAACCAGCAAAATCCAAAAAGTCATAGTGATTTGTATACTCAGTAACCACACAGCAAGATCTATATTCCCAACAAACTACATGTACCTCCTTTGACATCACTTTGAAAATGTTATGGATTCTCTAAGATTTTCTATACAAAGTTATGGAATGAATGAGATTTGTAACACATAAACTTTAATTAATAGCTAGAATCAAATTTAAATAAATTGATCACTGTGAAAGTTGTGAAAATGGTCTAAGGTCTGCAAAAAGGGGGAGAGGGAGACAAAGGCAATGTTTCTAAGAGAAATAGCCATTTATATTAACAGCAAGCTCTACAATTTGTACTTAATAGTTTTTCGCTTCTTCCAACACTTTTATATGTTTTGTAACTTTAAAAGTTAATAAAGGGCAGTGGATAGAGTACCAGCCCTGGAAGCAGGAGGACATGAGTTCAAATCCAGCCTCAGACACTTAACACTTACTAGCTGTTTGACCCTGGGCAAGTCACTTATCCCCAATCACCTAACCAAAAAAGTTAATAAAAGACAATGTAAGAACGATTTCCAAATAAGCAAATATAATTCTGTTGTAAGAAAGATAAGAGAGAAAGAGGGAGAAAGAAAAAAATAAGGAAGGAAGAGAAGGAGGGAGGGGAAATATTCCTAAGTTTCTTATTTATCCATATTTGAATTAGACTGTATCTTTTTTTTTTTCCTGGTTTAGAATTTCATTTTCCAAATTACATGTAAAAGAAAATTTGGGGGCAGCTAGGTGGTGCAGTGGATAGAGCACCGGCCCTGGAGTCAGGAGGACCTGAGTTCAAATCCGGCCTCAGACATTTAACACTTACTAGGTGTGTGACTCTGGGCAAGTCACTTAACCCCAATTGCCTCACTAAAAAAAAAAGAAAAAAGAAAAAAAAGAAAATTTTGACATAAATTTTTTAAAACTTTGTGTTCCAACTTCTCTTCCTCCCTCCTTTCTCACCCCCCACCCCAAGAACTCAAGCAATTCAATGTAAGTTATACATGAGTAGTCACAGAAAACATCTCTACATTAGCTAGGTTCTGAGAGAAAACATAGGAAAACAAAACTTCAGATTAAGGAGTTGTCAAAAATATGTTTCAGTCTGTTTTCAGATACCATCAGTTCATTCTCTGTAGGTATATTGCAACTTTCATAAGTCCTTCAGAGTTATATTGGAATATTGGCTTGCTGAAAATAACCATGTGCTTCCCAGCAGATCATCTTTACACTATTGCTGTCATTTTGTATACAGTACATTTCTCTCTGCCTCAGTTCATGCGAGTCTTTCCAGGTTTTTCTGATAGAGTCCTGTTCATTGTAACTTTTATATAGTACCTTAAACTTGATAAAGAATTTTCTTCACAATAGGCCAGCAGAGTAGGTACCATACGTTTTGAAATTGCAGTCAATCATAACTATTTCCCTCCATCCTATTCCCTTCCAATGATATTTACTCTATTTTCTATCTTATTTTGCCCTATTCCTCCTCAAAAGTGTTTTACTACTGCCTGCCCCCTCCCCCACTCTACCCCCCCCCCTTGTTTACCCTTCCCTCCTTATCCTCTTCCCCTCTTACTTTTCTTTAGAGTTAAATAGATTAGTCCTCCCAATTGGGTGTGCATGTTATTTCCTCCTTGATCCCACTCTGATGAGGTTAAGGTCTTTGAGCTAATTCTGTTTTCTAAATTTTTCTTCCTCCCTCCCTCCTCAACTCTCCCTATGAAATCAAGCAACTCAATATATGTCATACATGTGCAGCAATGCAGAACATCTTCACCTTCCTCGAAAGTGTTTTGCTTTTTACAGCTCAGTTCTCCACACTTCCCTTCCCTCCTTCCCTCTTCTCCCACCCTCCCCACTTATTTCCCTCCCCACCCATTGTTCCATAGTGCAAAAATATATTACCATACCCACTTGAGTATTTATGTAATTCCCTCTTTGAGCCAATTATGATGATAGTAAGGTTCACTCACTGCCCTATTCCTTCCCGCTCTTCCCCTCCCCTCCATAAGATTTTTCCTTGTTTCCTTCATGTGAGCTCTTCTCCCCAGTCCACCTCTCCTCTTACCCCTCCCCCAGTCTATTCTTCCTACCCCTTAACCCTATTTTAAAGGTGCTATCATGGGTTTGCTAGGTGGTACAGTGGAAAAAGCACCAGCCCTGGACCCAGGAGGCCGCAAGCCCAAATCCAGCCCCAGACATAAGACACCCCACCCTATTTGCCCCACAAAGAACAAGGATAAACAAAAAATGAATGCTTTACAGATATCATACCTTCATATTCAGTTCAGACCTGTGTCCTCTGTGTATTCCTTACTGAGAAAGTTCTTATGAGTTAGAATTATTATCTTCTCATGTAAGAATGTAAACAGTTAAAACTTTTAATGTCCCTCGTGGTTTCTTTTTCCTGTTTACCTTTTTGTACTTCTCTAGGGTCTTGTATTTGAAAGTCAGATTTTCTATTCAGTTCAGGTCTTTTCATCATGAAAGCCTGAAAGTCCTCTTTTTCATTGAAATCCCATTTTTTTCCTCTGAAAGATTATAGAAGTTTTGCTGGGTATGTGATTCTTGGCTGTAGTCCCAGTTCCTTTGCCCTGTGGAATAGCATATTCCATGCCCTCCTGTCCTTTAATGTAGATGCTGCTAGATCTTGTTTTGTCCTTGTGAGAATTAGATTTGCACCCCCTGCTGGAGAGATATTGTGGGGAGGCTGCAAGCTGAGGAGAAGGCATGTGATTTAGAAGCCATGTGACCTTAGCATCTGGAAGTTACTTCTCTAGAACCACCTGTGGGACTTGTCAACCAAAGCTGCCAACCAATTAGCTTAGAGCTGTGTATGTGTGGATGGCCCTGTTTCCTTTTGGAGAAGAGGCTTCTGGGAGGAGGAAGGAGGAGACCTCTCGCTTTTTTGCCCGGTACCTCAGTTTGAGTGGAGCTGACATGCTGACTCCCTGAGATAGATAGATGAAGGATCTTGGCCTCTTTCTCTCTCCTCACCAAATTCTTATGTTCCTTAATAAATATTTAAAAGTCTAAACTCCAGCTAAAGCTTATAATTTATGGCAACCACTCAATAGATTTTTAGAAAGTTTAGCTAGAATTTTAGCCCCTTACATCCTTATTGGAGCTCCACAGTATTTGAATTCCTTTTTTCCAGGTGCTTGCAATATTTTCTTCTTGACCTGGGAGCTCTGGAATTTGGCTATAATATTCCTGGAGGTTTTCCTTTTGGAATCTCTTTCAGGAGATGATTGGTGGTTTCTTTCTACTTCTATTTTAGCTTTTGCTTCTAGAATATCAGGGCAATTTTCCCTTACAATTTCTTGGAAGATGATGTCTAGGCTTTTATGTTGGTCCTGGTTTTCAGGTAGTCCAATGATTTACAAATTCTCTCTCCTGGATTTATTTTCCAGGTCAGCTGTTTTTCCAAGGAGATATTTCACATTGCCCTCTATTTTTTCATTCAATTGCATTTGCTTCACTGTGTCTTGGTTTTTCATAAGGTCACTAGCTTCCATTTGTTCAATCATAAATCTTAGGCAATTATTTTTTCAGACAGCTTTTTTATCTCCTTTCCCATTTGGCTTCTCAAGCTGTTGACTTTTTCCCCATAACTCTCCTGCATTGCTCTCATTTCTCTTTCCATTCTTTCCTCCCTCTCTCTCCATCTTCCTTCTATCTCTCCTACTTTCTCTTCAAAGTCCCCATTGAGAGCTTCCATGGTCTGAGACCAGTTCATATTTTTCTTGGAAGCTTTGGATGTAGGGTCCCTGGGGTTGTTGTCCTCTTCTGAGGGTGCACCTTGATCTACCTTGTCTCTGAAGAAACTTTCTATAGTTCTGAACTTTTTTTGCTTGCTCATCTTGCCTTCTTTTATTTGATTTTTATCTCCCCACTGGGGTCCCTGCTTCTAGGCTACACTACTGTCCCCAGCTTCAGAGGGTCCCAGGTGTTTTGGTTTGATAGAGGACAGGTTTTATTCTCACCTAGCCTGTTCTCTGGTCCGAATATAACCTCTAGCCTACTTACTAAACAACCAACCAGCAAAACTTTCTGTGGTGTGGTTCTTAGTTTCAAGGAGCCTGTGCCCCTCCCCAATCTTCCACTCTGGGCCTCCCACAGCTCAGAATATCTCAGATATCAGAATATCTCAGAATATCTGGTTCCCTGCTAGGGAGGGACAACTGAATTCCTCCCTAGTAACTGCTGATATCCCTACACTTCCCTCCCCCCCCCCCCCGAGCTAGCTGTTCAGCCTCTCACCCAACCTCAAGCTCAGTTCCAGAAGACACTGGTGCTATGGCTGATTTGGAGGCTTAGGGGTTAAGTTTCTCTGGTGTGTAGTGCCTGGGTTCTCTGCCGGGATGATCGTGGGGTTGGACTTTACTGGTAGCTCAACATGGCTCCCTTTAATCTGTCTATGGCTGGAAAATAAACTCAGGTGTTCTTTTATTGCTATTTTTGGGATAATTGTATCAGGAGTTCTGTGTGTTTAATGTCCTTCCTCCCCCATCTTGGCTCTGCCCCCTCAGACTTGTTCTTTTTAATGTGCTAGAATCACTAATTGCCTGGATAGCTACAGAAGATAAAGGTATATTTTTAAGGAATAAATTTTTAAAAAGCCACTCCATTATTTCATCATCAAAAGGGTATAGTGGAGAGAGTTTAATCCAGAAAACCCTGGATTAAAAGTCCACCCTCTACAATTATTGGCTTTTGTAACTCTAGGCAAGTCATTTAACTGGACATGATCTTATAGGATCATCTAAGATTTGCATATAGAACTGAAATCACAAGTCCTAAAATTTCTCATCTAGGGTCTTCTTATAGGACTGAAATGAGAAGTCCTAAGTCTCAAGCAAAGTATAAGCCTTTATCATATATCCTGTTATGTTGTTCATATGTAGCTATTTGCATTTTGTCTACTCTACTCCTTTACATATCAAGCTCTTTGAGAGCCAAGGACTATTTTCTTTTTTTCCTTTTCTTAGAATTCACATTATTTAGTCTACTATGGGGTACATAGTAGCAGTTAATAAATATCATGTCACTATTTTAGAACTTACTTTGAAACTCCATCCTCTTTTGAATGACTAAACATAATACATAAAGAAAATTGTTTTAAAAAACAACTGTTAGAGAAATTAGCTTGGTTTATTAAGCTTTTCATGTTTCTTTATTATGCTATAATGATTGGAATGATGCCACCTGCTGGAGACTTACTGTAGAAAAGCTCTGCCATGAAGGAAGGTCTTTGAGGGCAGGACCATGCATCTTTTCTTTGGCGTCAAGAAGTGATGTTTGCTGGTGGGAGGAGGAAGGGGGAGCCGGGTGCTCTGTCTCTCTCTTTTTCCTTTGGACTCTGGTGGAGAGCAGAGCTAGAAATGTTCTCTCCCTTTAATAGATAGATGAATGAGGGCCTTTCTCTCTCTCTTTACCAAATTCTTATTCTCCTTAATAAATGCTTAAAAACCTAACTCTTGCTAAAGCTTATAATTTATTGGTGACCACTCATTAGATATTTTAGACAGACCAGCTAGAATTTTAGCCTTAACAGATGGCTGACCATGAAGAGGAAAGCTGAACCTCACTCTTATGATCTTCTGGTTGGGTAAGAAATTTCCCCTACCCTGTCCCTTCAAATCTGAAATACTGCTGAATTGCCGGGTGTTTTCCCTTTAAATTTTTTCAAATGGACCTCTTTTAAACTCCCTAATTACCCTATTTTTTATTTTAGTCTGTTTAACCAGAAAAATGGGAGATAAGATCATGTTAATGGTTTGTTTTTGTGGATTTTCTATTTTTATTTTTATTTTTGTTGGAGGAGCCATCCCCCCCTCTCCCAGCCATGTTTTTCAGAGAAGCCTGGCACTCCTGTATTTTTTTCAAATTCTAATGCTGAGAGATTCTCTAATTTTGCAAGCCTGGGGCCAACGACCCAACCTCTAGAAGCTTTTAAACCCCCAGCAGGGGGGGGTAGGGCCTGAGTTCAAAATCAAGTCTGATTCAAATTGCTCTGGTCCCTCCCCTCCTCTCCAGACCCCACCTTCTACCCCTCCCATGGCCAAGCCCATTGCTTCCCCTGCCTGGGAAGTTCAGAGATCTGATGCGAATGCACAGCTCTCTCTACCTGCATTTGCAGCTTCAGGCTCAGCCCTTCCCTGGCCTGGCTGTGCTTCTGACTCACCCTTAGAAAGCCCTTTAAATTCCAGATATGTTTGTTTTGTTCATAATTTTGCTAATCTGCTTTTGTCTTTAATTAGTAATCTTATAAAGCATTTGTATGGTGAAAAGACTGACAGAAAATATAGAGGGGTTAAAGAAGGAAAACTTAAGCTGAATAAGAATGAAAATCATCAACATAGTTCAAGACTCCACTTCTTTTGCCATGGAAGGGTATATATTTTACAGAAATGTAGAAGTAAGCAGCAAGGTATTGATATGAGTATTAGGGATTTTAGATATCGGAATTAAAAGTGTTCTAACTTTACTCAGAGTATTAATGTCAGTTCAGAGGTTACATAGGATTTCTATGCTATTACATATACACTTTTAAATTAATGATATTGGTTGATTTTCATAGAGATTTTCATGCTTTTGAGATTGTGTCTTATACTTAATTTTTAAAACAAGGAGAATATTTGTAAAAGCTTTTTATACTCATATGATCAAGTTTATAGTTTATAATTCTCTTATTAAGTTCATATTCATTAGATTTCCCTAGTTTGAATTTCATTGTCTTTTATTGTTCCATTTGTATTTTCTTCTATTCTTTTATCTATCTAATTTTGAAACATTGCAAGATGGTTTTGATTTCATAATACAATGTTAATTCTAGGAGGATTGTGCTCCTGTATTCTGAGTTGTTTGATTTTGTTATTTTTTTCTCTCAACTAATTATTTGATCAAACTGTTTAAAGCATTTCCCTAGCAAATTGATTGCCATGGCAAGTGTACATTTATTCTAGAATTATTATTTTTGATAAGCATATTCCAAAAAAAAAATAAAGGAACATTTGTAAAAGTTTTCTTTTTTAAAAAAAAAAGTTTTCTTTGAGATTGTGTTGTGCTTTAACTTGTAATTAAATATGTTCTGATTTTTCACAAAAGTAATTGTATACTAAGTAAAAAAAGATATTATTTGAAATTGTTGCATAATTGTATATTATATTCTGAGTCAACATGTACTTCACGTTTTTTGCGATCATTTATTATCCTCAATTTTTAAATCCATATAAGACTTGGATTATGGAAACTTATCATTTAAGACATTAATTGCCTTTATTCTGAGTTATCAGATGCCAGTTGGTCAAGATGTTATTCAATCACAAGAGGAATACATGCAGGAGCAGATATTGAACTGTCACATGAGGGGAGACATGCATGAATTCAAGTTATGGCCGAGGGAATGGCTTTTGACAAATGTTGAGGTTGGATTCTCTTGGTTTAATATTTTCTTTTCTTTTTCCTTACAATACTGTACAGATGGCTGGAAGTATTGATCCAACCCATCTCATTCTTCACTTGGCTTCTATGCCCCCTCCTATATGCCTGATGCCATGGACATTTCAATCCCATGCATCTGATTAAGTCTGACTCAGTTTCCTCCAATATGTTCGGTGACATGGACATATATTCCATCCACCTATTTTAAGCCTGGCATACTGCATGGACAGTATATATTGTTCAAGTGTGGGAATGCTCATATCCCATCATTTCTCTATTCTTTTATGGTAACCCCCATAATTATCTCAGGTGTCATCATAAATACAGTGTTGAATTTGGCCTTGACACCTGTTACCAATTATATTAGATTTTTAAATTTCTCATAATGGCATGAGGATAATTAGGCAGATGATACAAAAAGTGATGAAACAAAGATCAAAATTATTTTTAAAAATTAATTGTCTTCTCAATTTACCCTCCATAAGGGGGGACTATAGTAATATTAATTTTAAAGAATGTTTCCATTTTTGTTTTATTATATGCTTCATGTGTAACAACTAAGATTCTGAATTCCCTTAGACATGTTTTTGAGAACTTTCATTGTTTGATTTGATTATTGACAAAGCTATTTTAACATTGTGTTAAGCTCAATTTTGTAGGAAATTTTCCTGGCTGATTACCAGCATCCACACATCAACCCCTGAAAAGACTTCCATTCCATGACTACACCTAGAGGACATCTGAGAAAAGACTTTCAAAGACTTTAAATGAACAGTTTTGTTTTGTTGTTGTTGTTGTTTTTTCTCTTTTCTCTTTCTGTTATAATATACACCATCTATAACAGGTACTCTCTGCAGAGGCCCTCCCTTTGCAAGACCAATGTCAAAGCATCAGTTCATGAGGACAAAAAATTGCCCCTCTGGACAAAACTTTCCTCTCTTCCTTTTCTATATTGTTAATAACATATTGTTAGTTAGCATAGGTTATTATATTCTGTTATTTTTGACTGTTTCATCAAGGAAACGCCCTGTTTCTTGAGGAAACAAAGGGGGGACTATAATGATTGGAATGACGCCACCTGCTGGAGAGTTACTATAGAAAAACTCCACCATGAAGGAAGGTCTTTGAGGGCAGGACCATGCATCTTTTCTTTGGCGTCAGGAAGTGACGTTTGCTGGTGGGAGGAGGAAGGGGGAGCCAGGCACTCTGTCTCTCTCTTTTTCCTTTGGACTCTGGTGGAGAGTGGAGCTAGAAATGTGCTCTCCCTTTAATAGATAGATGAATGAGGGCCTTTCTCTCTCTCTTTACCAAACTCTTATTCTCCTTAATAAATGCTTAAAAGCCTAACTCTTGCTAAAGCTTATAATTTATTGGTGACCACTCATTAGATATTTTAGACAGAGTAGCTAGAATTTTAGCCTTAACAATGCTTTATTCTATTCTTCTAAACATGTTTATGTTAAATATAAAATGTAAATCTATAAGGTAAGTATCATCCAAAATCTACCTCTTCACAGGTTGGAACTATTATTTTTTTTTCTTTTTACAGGAAAAAGAAGGTTTTTTTTTAATTGCTTCAATATAAATTCAGACTCCATCAGTTCTCTCACTAGAATTGGATAGCAGTTCTCATCATGTATCATTTGATATTAGATCATTGTCTAAATCAGAGTATCTAAGTCTTTCACAGTTGATTGTCTTAGTAATATTGCTTTTAATATGTACAATGTTGTCTTGGTTCTGCTCACTTCACTTTGCATAAAATTATATAAAAGTCATCTGAGGTTTCTCTGAAACCACCCTGCTTTGTCATTTCTTATAGCACAATGATAATCCATCACAATTATAAACTGAAACTTCTTCAGTCATTCCTCAATTAATGGAATCTCCTTGATTTATAAGTCTTTGGAATGGGAACACACACACAATTTGTCATAAATATTGTTATACAAAGAAGGAATTTATACTTATCTTTGATCTCTTTCAGTTACAGAACTAGTAGTGGTGTTGCTGTGTGAAAAAGCCTATACAGATTTATAGCTTTTGGATCATTGCTCCAAATTATTTTTCAGAATGGTTGGACCAGTTCACAACTCCACCAACTTTGCTTTAGTGCCCAAATTTTTCCACATCCCCTCCAACATATATCATTTTTCTTTCTGTTATGTTAGCCAATCTAATATATATGAAGTGGTACCTCAGAGTTGCTTCAATTTTCATCTCTTTAAACAGCAGTGATTTAGAGAAAAACTTCTTAAACTGTGGGTCACAACCCCATATGGGGTCCTATAAATGAATGTGTGGGTCATGAAAAATTTAGCAGTAAATATTTGATTTGTATACCTATTTTATGTACCTATATACCTGTAGGTATGGGCAAAAAGGGATCATGAGTGGAAAATTTTAAGCAGCCCTGACTTAGAGCAATGTTTTCATGTGACTATTGATAGCTTTGATTTCTTCTTCACAAACTGTCCATATCTTTTGACCAATTATCAATTGGGGAATGTCTCTTATTTTTATAAATTTGTCTCAGTCCCATATATATGTTTAATACCTCATTTCATATAAAGAATTGAAGATGGAGGAATAGATCTAAAATGTGTGTATGTATGTATATATGTATATGCGTTTGTATACATCATACACGAATGTGTTTAATATGTGTATATATACATGTGTGTTATTATATTATTCATTATATATTATGTACTATACAAAAATCTTGAGCAAATAGAAAAGAAAAAAAATCAAACAGATTACAAATTAACTTCCAATGGGAGAAGAAAAATCCTGGGCCAGAATAATTTACAAATGAATTTTATGAAGCATATAAAAGATAATTAAAATATAAGCTACACAAAGTAAACTTAAAAACAGTACTGGAAAACAATCTCCCAGTTGCCTTTTCATAATCAAAGGGTAGTCTTTCAAAATGTTGAAAAACAAGAGTCAGGCCTCCAACATTCTAAGTTTAATTCTCCATAGGTGATTTATTGAATGATATAGATGAGAGATGCAAAGGCTTGAATGGATTGTGGACTATTTGTGTGCATACAGATTAGTGAGCTTATAGATCTGTTGAACTGTTGAAGTAAAGTTCTGTGAGTGTGATATATGAGCTAGAGAAGTGAGAAATTCACCATCCCTAGAGGTTGTGGGAAACTCTTAGTTAAGAATAATACACTATATATTCTATATTCTATTTTATGAGACTATGTGTTGCCTGGTATTATTCTCTATTTGATATGTTAATATTGCATCTGCAAGATAGTAAGATCCTCAAGATCAGTGACAAATCCCATAATCATATCAACCCTTGACCAAGAGTTTAAGACAATGATGGGCAAGTATTTCCTGATGAAATAATTAATCAAGTCAAAAAGAATAAATAACATTAGAACTGACTCAGGCAAGCTTTGTTTAAATGTAAATGCTTCCCAGAGAACGTTTTACTAATACATGCAGATTTTAGATAAATTTGAACATTTTTTTATTCTCATTCTAAAGATTAATCTGAGTAAGATAGGAATATTTTCGTGAGAAAGATATCACAAAATATAAATATATCTGTAATTATATCAACTAGTGGTGCCACAGTTACTGTGGGAAGCACTTTCTAAGAAAGTATGAACTTAAAACAACTTTTAAACAATTTGTTCCTTACAGTATTGCTTTATGAGGGACAGTCTGAGATTTATTGTGCTTAATTGGTCCATAGGGAATCATTGGTTATTTTCAAAATATTATGCACAGGAAATCTCCCCACACATCACATTAAGACAATGTATTCCTCTGAGATTGTCGATTTGTAGTAAAACATGTCTCATGAAGTTTATGAAAATAACTCATTATTTATAGATGTATGGGTTTATTTTAAGATATAAAAACTTGCTAGATACAACCCAACCTAGCAAAGAAACGCCAAAACTCAATTACCTCTACTGAGATCAAAATAGTATTATCCAAAATGGCAGATAATTTAAATCATCTTAATCTTCATCTCAAATTCAAAACATAGCCTTTTAAACTTGACAAATACTTTTACTTTCATTATTTCATTTGAACTTCATGAAAGCCCCATTATGTAAGTATCATTCTATAATATTATTTCCATTTAATAGATGAGAAAACTAAAGCTAAGTCCTACTCTCAAGAAGCTTGCATTCATCTCTTTCTGACTCAGACCAATATTTTCTCCACTTTATGTTTTGTTTAAGCAACTTCATTTTTTTTTTATTTTTGGTGAGGCAATTGGGGTTAAGTGACTTGCCCAAAGTCACACAGCTAGTAAGTGTCAAGTGTCTGAGGCCAGATCTGAACACAGGTCCTCCTGAATCCAGGGCTGATTCCCTATCCACTGAACCACCTAGCTGCCCCTATGTTTAAGCAACTTCATATGATGTTTCGGTATTTGTATTTAAATAATAACTTCTCTGATATTTTGAGAATTTACAAAGAAGTCCCTCCTGTAAACCTCCAGGGATTAATGATAGAGTAATGGAGAAAGAGAAGCAAGTTGGTTTATACTTGTGTTGGATTAAAGAACAGGAAAATATTAGATCTTGTAGCCCTTTCCTGACTATGGATGTCCTTTCTGTATATGGTAGATATATTGTTTCATTCAAATAGTCTATTCTCTCTCTACCCATCTCTCAGTGTCCCCAAATTTTGAATGGTAGCAAGATCTCATCCTCTCTTATCCCTTAATTGAGCAAAGTTTCATTAGCCAATTGCCTCCCCATTCTGAAGTTTATTTCATTAGTCCCAAAAAGCTTTCAAAAGGGGCTACAGTACATTTCAAACAATATAATGTAAACTTCCTTTGAAAATTCATTTCAATTTCTAAGAAACTGAAATGCTATTCAGCTTCCCCATTAAGACCCTTCATAGAGGGCAGCTAGATGGTGCAATGGATAAAGCACCAGCCCTGGATGCAGGAGGACCTGAGTTCAAATCTGGCCTCAGACACGACACTGGGCAAGTCACTTAACCTTCATTGCCCAGTAAAAATAAAGAAATAAAATTTTAAAAATTAAAAAAAGAATAAAAAAGACCCTTCATGAAGTTTATCCATTATTCACAACTTGGAAGAGACTATATGAGTTTTGTCAAACTCAAATAAAAATGGGGCCCACTATTGTGTACATTAGGATCCCTACAGGCAGCATATGGACTTAGTTTTAAAATGTAATGTTTTATTATATTTTTAAATATATTTTATTTTTTGCTTATTTTATTAAATATTTCCCAATTACATTTTAATCTGATTTGCTCTGCACTTCACACGTGGCTGGGTGGACACATTTAACACTTCTGGACCCCACCCCTTATAATTCTAATCTAAAATACTCCAGCAGAACTGACATCAAGCCATTCTCCCCTTTGCTGCCAAAGTAATTTTGTCCTAAACACAGGTCTGCCCATAAAAGCTCTTCCTCCACTCAATAAAATTCAGGGGCTCACTGATACTTTCAGCATTAAATATAACATGTTTTGTTTGGCATTTAGAGCTATTCATAACCTGGCTCCTCCATAACTTTCTGGTATTCTTAGACTTGACTCCCCTCCATTCATGCCTTGACCCATTTATACTGGCTTACATGCTGATCCTCACATACTACACTAGCTCTTCTCTTGTTGCCTTTGAATGACTTTTCCCCATGCCTGTGATTATTTCTTTTCCTGTTTTAGCCTCTGAATTTCCCTGGCTTCTTTCAAGACTCAGTTCAAGCCCTACCATGTGCAAAAGGATTTCCTCATTCCTTTCTAGTTGCTAGTATCCTCCCCTCTGATACTATCTTTCATCTACTTTGTATATAACATGTACCTTTATTTATATGTTTTTTCCCTCAAGAGAAGGTCAGGTCCTTGGGGTCAGGGACTGTTATAGCTTCTCTTTGTATCGCCGGGGATTACAACAGTGTCTGAGAAATAATAAGCCATTTATAAATTTAAATATATATATATATATATATATATATATATATATATATATATGCTTACTGGTAAATTGGTTCACACATTTCCTATGGCAGGGAAGTAAGAATTTTATTCAAAAACTTTTTTTTTCTTTAGACTGCTACAATGCTAAAAGAATCAATTAAGTATTTAAAGTAGAGATGAAAATTAAAATAAGAAATTGGAAGCCAAAAATATCATGGACAATGTATGATGACAGTAATTTCAACATAAGTTAAACTGCTAATTGTATGAATATTCTACTATATGACAATAATATGGCATTGTTGAAAAGGTATAAAAATGATTGCTCTTTGCTATAAGTATTATAATACATATTTTGAATATCTTTCCAATAATACTGATAGACAACACTGCTTCATTTATTTTCACAGTGCCTGATATGTTGTTTAGTCATTTAGTCACGTCCAACTCTTCATGATCCCATGGAGGATATTGTCCATTTTATTTTCTTTTTTGTTTTTGGCAAATAGGCTAGAGTGTTATGCCATTTCTTTCTCCAGTGGATTAAAGCCAAGAGAGATGAAGTGACTTGCCCACAGTCGCACAGCTTGTAAGTGTCTGAGGCTGAATTTGAACTCATGTCATCCTAAATCCAGGCCCTGAGCTTTATCCACTAAGCCGCCTAGCTGCCTGACACATATTAGGTGCTTCATAAATGTTTATTGAATTGAATTAAGTTGAATTAAATTGAATTCTCTCCATTTCAATGTTATCCAAAGCATACACCTGTGAAGCAGCTACACGTGGCTTCAGGTAGGTGGAATGTATGTATGACCATGGAACAGTGAAAAATAAATAGTTCCACCAAAGTATGAAAAAAGTAACCTTGTCCTCCCTACAATGTGTTTTAAAATGAGTTGCAAAATTCGTCCTTAACCAGTCATCTGGAGTCATTAATCAATAAGCTTTCATTAGAAACTGCTGTACGTTAATCTCTTTAGTTGGAGATAAACATAAGATGAAAAAAAGTCTCTGCTGGCAAGAAGTTTGGATTCTGATGGAGGAGATACCAAGGCTGAATATTAATATGAACCAAGTGATCACTCCCTCATCCAATCTTATAGATCACGGAATTCTTTGGATATATTTAGTATATCCTAATTTATAATAAATTGGTTATTAATATGAAAGCATAGGTCAGTATCCTCAGTACCACTTCACTATAAATTTGTTGAGAGCAAGGACAATTTTGTATTCATCTTTATAACTTTCAGAATGTCTGTCAGCACTCAATATTTATTTGTATAAGGATTTAAGCAAATGAACAATCTATTTGAATGTTCCATTTGACAGATGACACCCTGATATTACAAGCCTACATCAGAGAAGTATCTTAATTTCTTATGTAACATTTGCAAAGCATTTTAAGATACTCAAATGTAAGGTGATAAAAGGTCTGAAAAGATTTAGTAAAACTAATGCTTTTATTAGAAAAATAGAGTTAAAAAGTTTCATAATATAAGGGGGAGGAATAGTGAGAAAAAGAGAAGGGAATCAGAAAGGGGGAAGAAAAAATATGGGGGAGAGAAAAAGATGGGGAGATAGATATGGGGAAGAAAAAAGGGGGAGAGAGAGAAGTAGGGAGAGGAAGAGAGACAAAGAGAGGGAAAAAGACAGGAAAATAGAAAAAGAAGGAAAGGGAAAAAAAAGAGAGAGGAGAAGCAGAAAGGGAAAAGGAGAGAGAAAAAAGAGAATGAAAAGGAGAGATAGAGGGTACATGTCCTGATGCAAAATAGAGCCACCTGGAATCCCTTGCCTCTTCATTTTTCACGCTTCCCGCTTTCCAAACTGCAAGTGAGTGGAAGCAGGAGGGGGTAGATTTGGGGGGAAATGAACTTGTTGGAGAACAAAAATACAAAGAGCAAATAAATATTTAATGAGCTGTTCTTAACATATCTTATGTCAAGAGGCCTTGATTAAGGAATAGCGTGTCATCTTACAGCACAGGCTACAATTCTTGTATGTTTTATTGTATTTGAAAATTGGGGGAATTAGTCACTCTCTTGATGCAGTTTTTCTCTATGTTACAAAACAAATCTCTTCAGTTGGTCTATAAAGGTGAAAAAGTAGAGAAGGTGAACAGAAAGGCAAGACCATGCCACTGAACACTAGACCAAGCAAAAGGGATTATTTTACATTGCCCTTGTCTGAAATTATCTATTTCCATTCTATAGCATCTTTGTTTGTCATTCCCCCTGGTTATGTGGCTACACATAGGCTTGCTTTGTTTCTTTATCCAAAACTCTTATCATGTTACCTTTAAATTTTGGCATACAGCATTAGAGGGGTCACCAGTGCCACTTTTTGCATGGTTTGTATGACTTCATTAATGAAATAGAACTGTGGGAACCAAAATTCTATGTGACCTCTGAGCCATAGAAAGGAAAAAGAAAACTCTTAGATTTATTATGCTAAACAATTTGTATATATTTTGGACAAGAGTTGAAAAATAACCCAAATGCTTGGTGGTAGCATGGGGACAACATATAGGGCCTAAAACATGCATAAAAGTTCAAACCTTTCTAAAATACAGAGGTTTATACAAACTGATGGAGAGTAAAATATGCCAACTTGGAAGAGCAACATTACACTAATGCAGGTGAATAGATCACAAAGAAGAAGACAAATCTGAGTGATTGTAATTGTCATTTTTGATCATGGAGAACAGAGACTGAAATATAGCATCCTTCACTCTTGACAGAGAGAAAGAGAATTATACGGGTGAAATGAGGCATATATTGCCAGATGTGGTGACTGTAGTCACTGGTTTTGCATAACAGCTTTTCTTTGTTGCAATGGCAAGTTCTTGTTATATGGGGTAGAAAGAGAATGTCCAGAAATGATTGGGAGGTATCAAAGGCAGAAATGGAAGGTATTTTTTTTTGCAGGGCAATGAGGTTTAAGTGAAGTGCCCAGGGTCACACAGCTAGAAAGTTTCAAGTGTCTGTGGCCAAATTTGAACTCAGGTCCTCCTGAATTCAGGACTGGTGCTTTATCCACCTTGCCACCTAGTGGCTCCCAAAGGTACTATTTTCAAAAGCAAACACGGTTTGCTCTCTCTAATTCACTTGGGAGAGAAAGGAATTCAAAGAAGATATTGGGTGATTCTTGGATAATAATTATTGACCTTTATATAGTTCAAGGTGGTTTGGATCCCATCATCAGTCTAGTAAATTCTAGAGGGAAACTAAGTCTCACAAAAGTTAAGTGACTGCCCTATAGATACACAGCTAGTAAATGTCAGAAAGGCTCTTTTGAACCCTCTGACCAAGGGTAAATCTAATGCTCTATCCACTATAACCTTCTACCTCTACTTCTAATGTGTTCATAATTATAACATTGCTATCCCTTCATTTTTAAAAATTCTATCAATCACCTGATTGTGTCAAAACACCAAGAAAAGAATAAAGAAATATTTTGAGGAACATAGCCAACTTTTCTGAGCCTTTTAAAGGCATAGACTCTCTTCAAAACAGAAAATCCTCTGATCTCTACGCTTGGGGAAGGACTAGTCAGAAGAGGAAGTCAGAGGTAATTTTATCTAATGCAATTGTCTTATCACAAGATGTTAAAACAGAACTTTATGGGATGTTCTTTGCCATTTTAAAGTGGGTCAATGAAAATATATAATCATGTGCATGCAAGAACATGAACAGCAGGGCTTGATCCTCAAGAGATATTGGGTCCTGAGGCCTAGCATATGGTATTTTTGTTATCCAGTTGTATATAGGAATTAAGTGTAATTTCAGTACATTTCTATCTTACTACAATATCCAAGTTCATTGAAATACATTTCCACATCTCTGATGAAGAGCAGTTGGGAATACATTTTACACCAGATGGTAGGAACATAGTAATGGGAAATCAGAGCTGGAGAAGGTATGCAAGGTCAGTTAAAGCAGTTCCCCTGCCAATGCAGAAAGACTTGCTATTGTACTCTTCAAGTATTTTGCTCCATCTCATTTATTATTGCAGTATCCCAATCTCATATGGTTTCCCCCACTGTTACAGAGAATAATATCCTTTACTTTGTTTTTCTCCTGACCTGAGTAAATGTGGTTTTATTTCACTAATTATAAGACTTATCAAGAGAAATCCTGTGTCTCTAAACTGTATAGTGTAATTTGGCTTTCAAGGTTCCAATGTTCTTTCTACTTTGCCCTCTTGTCCCATGTAGTTCGATGGCTCAGAGGCATATGCTTGATTACTCAATGAATCAATGAATGTACATGATACGGGTCCTAAATATGTAACCTGAGAATAGAGGTGAAAACTGTCCATGGAATGAGATAATTTGTTTCATCACCACTGAACACCAGGCTAATAAATGCTTTTCTGATGCATGTTGAGTCGTCTCAAAGGTGGCCCTCTGGTGGATGTCATGGAATAGAGATGATACTACAGGGCTATGAGCCTGAACTATGGCAGGGGGAACCTGTAATTGTGGCTCAAAATCTTTATGTCATCTTTAATTCCCCATTCTCACTCATCTCACTGTGTTCTCCTTTCTATCTCCATATCTCTCCAATTTCTTCTCTCTCCTCTGACAGGCACCACCACTATCACCACCCCACCAGCAATTAAGTATCATATCACCTCATGCCTGGATTATCACGATAGACTACGCCTTGCTCTCTCTACTGCAGACTTCTCTTTATTCTAATCTATGCTCTACTCAGTTACAAAAAATGAATTTTTCTAAAGTGTGTGTTTGACCATGGCATGTCCCACGCAATAACTCCAGTGGTTCGTAATTATCTCTAGGATCAAATACATACTCCTCTGGCATTTAAATTTCTAAATTGCCACTTACTATTTATACAAGCTTCTTATAAATCATTCCCCTCAGATTTAGAAGTGGCTAAAGCACTGCCCATGGATTCAGGAGGACCTGAGTTCAAATCTGGTCTCAGACACTTGATACTGACTAGCTGTGTGACCCTGGACAAGTCACTTAACCCTCATTGTCCTGAAAAAAAAATAAACAAGTAAATGAATGAATGAATAAATGAATACATAGGCAGAGAAATAAGTAAATGACTGAATGAGCAAATAAATAAATGAATGAATAAGTAAATAAAAAATGAATAGATAAATTAATAAATAAATCATTCCCCTCCAATGGCACAGTTATAATGCCTATTTGCTCTTCCACAGATGTGTTTCTGTTATCATTTCTTCATAAAATAGGTTTATGTACGTGTGGTTTTTCTGATTGGTATATGAGCTCCTAGAGGGTAGGGATCATTTGACTTTTGTCTTTTTTATTCCAAGTGCTTTGTACATTGTCTGTCATATAGTAGATATTTCATATATGCTTGTTGATCAATTAATTCATTTTCAAATAAAAAAGTTGGAAGAAACTTCATCTGAACCATAATATCATCTAGCCTGTCTTTCAGTAATGGGGGACTAACACTGTCTGATATATATGTTGTATCCAGAGAGAGGAACAGTTGTTTTACCTTCCACCTCCAGGGTTTATTGCCTGCATGGTCATGAGAAAATCACTTCATTTTTTAAGCCTCAGTTATCTTGTTTTAAAATGGTATAATGATGTGAAATACTGATCTTGAGAAAGGGTGTTGTGATACTCAAATAAGATAATAATGTGAAGTGCATCAAAAACCTTAGAGGGCTATATAAATATCAGATGTTCATTTTATTTTCATTGCTACTGACAAATCCAGGCCTTTATATTAAATACAATAATTTTTAATTGTTTTTTTTTTCCAAATGATACAAACAAGGAGTGATGTTAGAAATTGAGGTTAATGTCTGGGGGCAACTAGGTGGTACAGTAGAGCATCAGACCTGGAGTCAGGAGGACCTAAGTTCAAATCTGGCCTTACTAGCTGTGTGATCCTAGGCAAGTCACTTAACCCCAATTGCATCACCAAAAATAAATAAATAAATGAAGTTAATGTCTGCTAAAAAGATTTTGTGTCATATAAAATCAAGCCTATTTTGTTCAATCAATTCAGAGATGCCTAGTCTTTATTTTGCTTCTCCTAATTTTGGTATTTGAGTATATATTTATTATAAATTATGATCATGTCTACCCCAAAAAAAGTATAAGCCAGTATTTACAAATGTTACTTCATTATCTTTTCATTTTCATCTACTGATACTACAGGGGGGAAGAAGCATCTAGCTCAAATCATTTTACCCTTTCTCCTCCCCTAAGCAACTCCAGCCATGTTACATGGACTTCTGTGTAATTTGGGGCAGATAAGTCATTTAACCTCCCTGACCCTCAGTATTCTTATGTATAAAATGAGAAGGCTTAGACTAGATAGACTTTAATTTTCCTTCCAGCTCTAAATCCATGATCCTATGATCTCATTTGATTGTCTAAATAGTACTGAACAGGAATTATTATCTCCATTTTAATGATTACCCTGAACAGTCACTTTTTAACACAGGTCAGCTTGGGTTTCAGTGTATATAGACCATTGTAAATTGCTTTCCATTGTACTTAAGAGCACTGCCCATTTTCCAGCACTGAAGTCAAGCCCAATGTCATTGCCAAAATGGGTATTATTTTTATAGTAGTAACTTAAATTTGTTATTACACAATGATTGTGTGCAAAAAGCAGAGTCATGCTGATATATTCTTATGATAACCCAAAAATGTACTAAAGAGTAAACAACTCAATGGGGAAATTCTGATATTTAACCATAAAGCCCCTCTTGAACACATTTAAAATGGAATATCAAATGGTAGAGTTTTAGATGTTTACCACTGTGGATAAGGGAGAGGGTATATGTACAGCTGAATTCCCTTGGAATATTTCAAATTATATTATATAAATCACTCTCCATTCTATGTACCAAAGAGGCTAAGCATGTTGTTATGCCCTGTATGTGGCATTAGTGCCATGTTTCACTTAAGGCATCCCTTTCTAAATGCTCTCTTTAAAAAATTGGTGCCTGTGGTGATTCCATACCAAGAATTCTTTTGATATTGACATATCCCAAAATAGAAAAGAGTCAGTATATATTCAGGTAGAGAGTTAACCTTGATCTTACTCTGCTCTATAGTAGAACTGAGTATGCAAGCGATAGCAAAAGATTATCTATATGATAGTCTCATGGCATGATCTCTGAACAGAAGTAGTAGACTAATAGTACACCTACTAGCACTAATGGCAGTAGCAGCAGCAGCAAAGGTAGTAATAATAACTGGCATTTATATTGTGCTTTAGGGTTTACAAACAATTGTAAATACATTATCTCATTTGTCCTTTTGTTTGAAAACAAGCAAACATTACATGTACACACATATGCATACACTCATATATATGCATTTGTATATACATACACATACATATAGGCATATATACATGTATAATGTATATGTTATATGCATTTGTATAAAATATATTAATTAATGTCTTATTTAATAAATGAATACATTATTTAATATCTAGATATTAATATGGTAGATTTTTTAAAATTTAGATGGAAATGTTTTTAATTTCCATTTTTTAGAAAAAGTGAATTTGCAAAAACATTTGCAGAATGAATTCCTTAGACATTAAACATTCCTCTTTCAATGGGAGAAATCAACTTTTCCCTAAAGTAAAAACCACAGTATGCAGTGTATAGGTTTTTTTTAGATTTGCTTTTGAATTGTTCCAGTGTCAGACTTGCCCTAGTCTATGTTTGTTTTTTTTAGGTCACAAGGTCATATAATTTGTCTCAGCTAAAAACTGTTGACTTGTCAGAATGTGAAGCTATTTTCAGTTACATGCGCCTGTTCCAGTCAATTTCTTATGACAATTTAAGACTGCTAGATAAGGTTATAAGACTTAACATTTCTACAGCACATTTCAAACATCAACTAACTAATCCTCACAGTAACTCAGTGGAGTACAGTTCATTACTCACTTTCTGTAGATGAGAATACTGAGGGAGAGGTTAAATGTGTGACTTTTCCAAAAGCCAGAGAGGAAAGCAGGGTCAAAGATGTGATTGATACTTATGAGCCACTATGACTAAGCTTCCTTCCAGACCTCCTCTTCTCTTTGGCCTTCTTGGTCCCCAACCCACTAACCACCATGTCTCCAAGCAGTCTGCACTTTGGCCCAAGTCAGATGCTGGATTTGTTGCTTATCTCGAAAAATTTAACAGCTTATTGTTGGTTGACAGGTGTCAATCAGACATGTCTTGCATAACCAGCAAGTCAATGAGGAAACAAGTTCAGAGCCAGGGGCAAGATATTATACATTGGGCTGATTTTACTGTCTTTTTATTTCATGCCAATCAAATATATCATGAGGAAGCCAATGTTAAAACAGTCTGATTTCTAAATATTACTTTGTGGATAATGTAATCCCCCCTTCAGAATACTCACACTCAATTCAACAAATATTCTTAAGCACCTACTCTGTTTAAGATATTTAGAAAATGCTGGGGAAATAGGCAGTTAGATATGACAGAGCCCTTGATTAGATGGAATTTGAAATCTAATGAGGGAGAGAGGAGAGGTAGGGTTGGGAGATGGCCTCTGATTTAAGTCCCAAGAAAAGGAGGAATGTTCAAGCCATATGGAGATAAGAGAAGAGCCCATTTTTCTCATAAGGGATATTATCAGCAAAGACAAAGAAAGAAAGGAGAGGAATAGAAAACAATGGGAAGCAGATAGTAACCCAGTTTGACTGGAACATAGAGTACATTTAAAAATATATATTATGAGATAAGGTAGCACAGGTGGTTGGAGCCAGACTGTCGAGAACTTTTGGTCCCATGATCACTTATAATTTTCTTGGTAGACAATGGGGAGCCACTAAAGTTTTTTGAGTAGAGGAGTAATATGATTGGAATGATAGATTAGAAAGACAACTTGAGTACCTATGTGGTGGATGAATTGCAGAGAAGAGAGAATAAAAGCGGAAAGATTGGTGAGGAGGTGATTTTTAATAATCTATGTGAAAAACCATGAAAGCCTGAACTAGTATGATAGCATTGGGAGCACCCATATAAAATATATCATAGTGGTAGAAACAACAAAACTTCACAACTGATTTGTTATATGGGATAAAGAAAAAAATAAAGAATGAAAAATAACTCCCAGATTTGGGCCTCAAGGCCCAAAAGTATATAGGTACCTTAAACAGAAATAGAGAAATGAAGATCACTGGAAGTTTTGAGGGGAAGACTATGAATTTGATATTAGAAATAGATTGCAAATATCATTGACCATATTCAACAAAAGTCTATGGCTCTCCTTATGGTCTAACTCACAATCCCTTATCATTGACATTTCATTTTCTTCTTCTTTACTTCAGTCTAGTGAAAAGGTGATTCTTCTGATCATGGCCAAATATCAATCTAAAACTTTCTAGTTCCTTCAGTATAGGACTTAAAACACTTCAATGTCCTGGTTGTCCTTGGGATATTTTTCATGTTATCAAAAACCTCCCTAAAATGTAGGACATAAATATGAGCACAAAATTACAAATGTGGTCAGACTGGAATAAAAGTCCATTGGAACTCTCTTATACCCAGAAGCTGTGCCTCTCAATGCAAACCAAAATCACATTATTTTTTTGGCTGCTGTGTCACACTGTTGACTCATAGTTACAGTACACTAAAATTCCCAAATCTTCTTCAGGCAAACCTGAAATGTCTTCTCAACCAAGTATGACCAAAATAAAACTTAGGCTCTTTCTCCCTGAACTCGTCCCTCATCCATATTTCCCTATTTCTGTCAAGGGCACAACCATTCTTCAACTTACCCAAGTATATAGCTTTAGAAGTATATAAAACCCTCTCAGACACTTAGGGACTTTTGTAACCTGACCCATTTCTGCATTCCCAGTAGTTGTTATAACTTACTGCCTTTTACATACTCTTAAAGGTGACACTTCACTGGTCTCCTTGCTATTCCTCACATAATATATTCTGTTTCCCAACTGGGCAGTTTCACTAGCTGTCTACCATGCTTGGCATGCTCTCCCTCTTCATATCCATCTCAATCTCCAGTCTTCTTTGGATTAGTTCAAGTCCCAGGTAAAATCCCACCTTCTACAAGAATACACTGCTAATCTCCCTTACTACTAACACATTCCCTCTGTTAATCATCGCTAAATTATCCTATATGTGGTTTGTAGGTACATAGTTCTTTACATGGTGGCTCCCCCCATTAGGAAATGAGCTTCTTAGGAGCAGAACCTATTTATATTTTGCCTTTCTCCAAATCCCCAGACCTTAACACAGTACCTAGTATGTGATAGGCATTTAATAAATACTTCTTGACTTGCCTTGACTTAAAGTGATCCTAGACACTATTCTCTGTCACTCCCTATATTCAATAAGCTACTACTAAGTGTTGCTGACTTTACCTCCACAATAACTCCCACATCCATCTCATTTACATATACAGAGGTCACCATCCTATTTCAAGCCCTCATCACCTTTCCTTTAAATTATAGAGCCAGCTAGATAGCTCAATGTATAGACTGTAGGGCCTGGAGTCAGGAAGACCTGAGTTCAAATCATACTTGAGAAATGAATTGTGTGATCTTGAGAAAATCACTTAACCTCTATCAGCCTTAATTTCCTTAGTTGTAAAATGGGGATATTGATAGCACCTGCATCCTAAAGTTATTGTGAGGATTAAAGGAGATATTTATAAAGCACTTAGCACAATGTTTGTCACCTAGTAAGTATTTAATAAAGACTTGTTCCCTTCCCTTTGCAATCTTGCAGTATCCTACTAATTAGTATCCCTACCCTAAGTCTCATTCTCCAATGAACTATTATTCAAATAGCTATAAAATTGATATTTCTAAAGTACAAGTCTTAATGTCAATCCCAAACTCAAGAAACTATAGCATTTCCCAAGAATGAATTTAAGTATCCACAATTTAAAATTCAAATCCTTCCACTATTTGACTTCAACCTATTGTTCTAGCCTAAATCCACAATTCTTTCCCCTCACCATCTCTATGTACTGACCCAACAGATGTATTTCCCCACATATAACATTCAATTTCTTGACTCCATGTTTTGTTTTGCTTTGTTTTGCTTTGTTTTTTTCTACAACCTGTAACCCATTTTTGAAATGCACTCCTTACAATTACAGCAAGTGATGACCAGGATAATACACTATGACCAGGTGGGATTTATACCAGGAATGTAAGTACGGCTCAACATTAGAAAAACTATCAACATAATAAACCATATCAATAAGAAATCTAACCAAAATCATATGATTATTTCAATAGATGCAGAGAAAACTTATGACAAAATAGAGAACTCATTCATATTAAAAAAAAAACAAGACACTAGAAAGCATAGAAATAAATGGAGTTTTCCTTAAAATGAAAAGCAGTACCTACCTAAAACCATCAGCAAACATTATATGTAATGGGGATAAGTTACAGACATTCCCAGTAAGATCATGAGTGAAACAGGGCTGTCCATTATCATCTCTATTATTTAATATTGTACTAGAAATGTTAACTTTAGCAAAAAGAGAAAAAAAGGGAATTAAAAGGAATTAGAAACGGCAAGTAGGAAATAAAACTTTCATTCTTTGTAGATGATTTGATGGTATACTTAGAAAATCCTAGAGAATCAACTAAAAAACTGCTTGAAACAATGAATAACTTTAGCAAAGTTGAAGGATATAAAATAAACCCACATAAATCATCAGCATTTCTATACATGACCAACAAAGCTCAAGAGCAAGAGATAGAGAAATTCCATTTAAAGTAACTGTGGTCAATATAAAATACTTAGGAGTCTACCAGGAACTCTATGAACACAATTACAAAACACTTAAAAAAATACATTTTATTTATTTATTTATTTTAGTTTTCAACATTTGTTTAGATAAAATTTCAAATTTTACTCCCTCCATCCCCTGCCTCCGCCCTCCCTTACACAGCAGGTAATCTGATATAGGTTATATATATATATTATATATATATATATTATATATATATATTATATATATATATATATAATAACATTAAACATATTTCTGCATTAGTCATGTTATACAAGAAGAATAGGAGCAAAAAGGAAAAACCTCAAAAAAGAAAAACAACAGCACCAAAAACAAAAGAAGTAGTATGGTCCAATCAGAATCCATATTCCACAGTTCCTTTTTTTTTTCTGGATTTCGACAGTCTTTTCCATCATGAGTCCTTTGGAACTTTCTTGTTCCATTGGACTGGTGAGAAGAATCTAGTCTATCACAGGTGATCAACACAATGTTGATGATACTGTGTACAATGTTCTCCTGGTTCTGCTCATCTCACTCATCATCAGTTCATGCAGGTCCTTCCAGGTTTCTCTGAACTCCTCCTGCTCATTGTTTCTTACTGCACAATAGAATTCCATTACATTCATATACCACAACTTGTTCAGCCATTCCCCAATTGATGGGTATTCCCTTGATTTCCAATTCCTTGCCACCATAAAAAGAGCAGCTAAAAATATTTTAGTACATGTGGGTCCTTTTCCCTTTTTTATGATCTCTTTGGGAAAAAGACCCAAAAATGGTATTGCTGGGTCAAAGGGTATGCAAATCCCTTTGGGCATAATTCCAAATTGCTCTCCAAAATGGTTGGATCAGTTCACAGCTCCACCAACAATGGATTAGTGTTCCAATTTTTCCATAGCTTCTCCAACATTTATTATTTTCCTTTTTTGTCATATTAGCCAATCTGATAGGTATCAGGTGGTACCTCAGAGGTGTTTTAATTTGTATCTCTCTAATCAATAGTGATTTAGAGCCTTTTTTCATATGGCAATAGATAGCTTTGATTTCTTCATCAGAAAACTGCCTGTTCATATCTTTGACCATTTCTCAATTAGGGAATGACTTGGATTCTTATAAATTTGATTTAGTTCCCTAGATATTTGGGAAATGAGGCCTTTGTCAGAAGTATTGCCATAAAAATTGTTTCCCAGCTTTCTGCATCCCTTCTAATTTTGGCTGCATTGCTTCTGTTTGTACAAAACCTTTTTAATTTAATGTAATCAAAATCATCCATTTCACATTTCATAATATTCTCTATCTCTTGTTTGGTCATAAACTGTTCTTTCCAAAGATCTGAAAGGTAGACTATTACAAAACATTTTTCACACAAATAAAATCAGATCTATACAATTGGAAAAACTATCAATTACTCATGGATAAGCCAAGCTAATATAATAAAAATGACAATATTACCTAAATTAATTTACCTATTCAGTGCCATACCAATCAGACTACCTAAAAATATATTATAGAGTTAGAAAAATAATAGCAAAATTCATCTGGAAAAACAAAAAGGCAAGAATATCAAGGGATTTAATGAAAAAAATGCACAGGAAGGTGGGCTAGCCATACAAAACTTGAAGCTATATTATAAAGTGGCAGTCATCAAAACTCTTTGGTACTGGCTAAGAAATAGAGTGGTGGATCAGTGGAATAGGTTAGATACAGTAGTAAATGACTTTAGTAATCTAGTGTTTGATAAATCCAAAGATGCCAGCTTCTGGTATAAGAACTCAGTATTTGACAAAAACTGCTTGGAAAACTGGAAGCGAGTATGGCAGAAACTAGGCATAGACCAACATCTTACACTTTATACAAAAATAAGGTCAAAATGGGTTAAAAATTTAGACATAAAGGGTGATACCATAGATAAATTATTAGAGGAAAGAATACTTTACCTCTCAGGTCTATGGAGACGAAAACAATTTATGTCCAAACAGGAGATAGAGAATATTATGAAATACAAGATGAAATACTTTGATTACATTAAATTAAAAAGTTTTTTTGTGCAAACAGAAGCAATGCAGCCAAAATTAGAAGGGAGGCAGAAGTTAGGAAGTGTGCTGTAAACACCGCCTCCTCCAAGAAGGCGCATGAGAGCCCAGAGAAGTAACATTTCAATGGCTGGATTTTGACTGTTCTTTCCCCAGCAATTGATGAATATAAGCCTCAGGATGCCATCACCAATCCCTCACTGATCCTGACTGCTTCGCAGATGCCAGCCTACCAGGACCTTGTAGAAGATGCCATTGCATATGGAAAAAAGCTGGGGGGTCCCAGGAAAAGCAGATCCAGAATGCCAGGGAAAAGCTGTTTGTGTTGTTTGGGGCTCAGATTCTGAAGAAGATTCCTGGCCAGGTGTCCACAGAAGTCAATGCCAGGTTGTCCTTTGACAAGGAAGAAATGGTCTAAAGGACCTTTCACCTCATTGACATCTACAAAGGGGTCAGCATCAGCAAAAAGTGAGTTCTCATCAAGCTGTCCTCCAAATGGGAAGGAATTCAGTCTGGGAAAGTAAGGCACCCCTCACAGCATCTCTGGTCCTAGCACCCAGTGGTGATCACAGCCCTTGGAGGCCCAGAGGGGCTCTGGGGGCAGCTCCTCCCACCCCTTCTTTACAGAGGAGGAAACTGAGGCACAGATCAGACCCGCTACTGGCAGAGCTAGTCAGTGCCCCTCCCCCCAGGTAATAAGCAGGTTGTGGCTCTATGTGTATATGAGTATACACTCAGGCTGTGGGGCCTTAGCACATGGACAGAAGAGGTCAGGCTGGACAGGGCCATGAACAGCTTCAGGAGCCCAGTTAAGTCTGGTTCTGCCATCCTCACATGACAGTCAAGTCAACCAGGATTTGTTCATTAAATGCCAACTATGCACCTGCCACTAAGGGTCAACTTTCTCTTCAGCTGACTGCCCCTATGGTGACCACCCCTTGGATGGCTTTCAAGACTGCAGCTGCTGAGCCACAAGCAGCTGTGATTTCTGTTTACCCCCAGGATCCTGGAGGAGCAGCATGGTGTCCACTGCAACATGACTCTGCTGTTCTCCTTTGCTCGGGCAGTGGCCTGTGCCAAGGCTGGTGTGACCCTCACCTCCTCATTTGTCGACCACATCTTAGACTGGCATGTGGCGAACACAGGCAAGAAGTCCTATGAGCCCCATGAGGACTAAGGTGTAAAGAGCGTCACCAAAATCTACAACTACTACAAGAAGTAACGTGGGGAGATCAAGGCCCTGACCGGCCGTGACTATCTCACCATCTCCCCCAAGCTCCTAGGGGAGCTGCTCAAAGAAAATGCCTAGCTCAATCCTGTGCTCAGTATCCAAGAAGCCCTGGCCAACAGCCTGGAGAAAGTTCACCAGGATGAGGAGTCCTTCCTCTGGGAGCACAACAAGGACCAGATGGAGATGGAGAAGCTGTCCGATGGGATCCACAAGTTTGCTGCTGATGCCGTGAAGCTAGAGAGGATGCTGCAGAAAAGGATGTTCGACTCTGAAAATGGGAACTTAGGGCCTTGTGGTGGGACAGGGCTGGGGCAGGGGGGCCTCTGGGCTGAGCTGGCAGAGGGGCTGGTGTCCACATGAATGGGACAGTTGCACATGCCTGCAATGAGGCTTGGCTGGAGTTTTTCAGATTTTTATGTCAGAATTTGCCTAATACATCAAAATGATCACTCAACTCAAAAAATAAGAGGAGGCAGAAAACTGGGAAATAATGTTTACAGCCAATATTTCTGATAAAGGCCTCATTTCTAAAATATATAGGAAACTAAATTAAATTTATATGAATTTAAGGCATTCCTCAATTGAGAAATGCTCAAAGGATATGAACAGGCAGTTTTTCGATGAAGAAATCAAAACTATCTATTGCCATATGAAAAAATTCAATAAAGTACTATTGATCAAAGAAATGCAAATTAAAACAACTCTGAGGTAGTACCTCACACCTATCAGATTATCTAATATGACAAAAAAGGAAAATAATAAATGTTGGAGAAGATGTGGAAATATTGGAACACTAATGCATTACATTCAACCACTCCAGAGAGCAATTTGGAACTATGCAAAGGGCTCTGGGACTGTTCATACCCTTTGACCCAGTGGTACCACTGCTAGGTCTGTATCCTAAAGAGATCATAGAAGAGGGAAAAGGAACCACACGTACAAAAATATTTATAGCAGCTCTCTTTGTGGCGGCAAGGAATTGGAAATCAAGGGAACACCCATCAATTGGGGAATGGATGAACACATGGTATATGAATGTAATGGAATACTATTGTGCTCTAAGAAATGATGAGCAGGAGGAGTTCAGAGAAACCTGGAAGGACTTACATGAACTGATGCTGACTGAGAGGAGCTGAACCAGGAGAACATTGTACACAGTAACGGGAACATTGCGTGATAAACAATGATGATAGACTTGGCTCTTGTTAGCAGTGCAATGATCCAAAACAGTTTCAAAGAATTCATGATAGAAAATGTCTTCAACATCCAGAAAAAAGACTTATAGATTATGAATGCAAATTGAACCATACTGTTTCTACTTTTGGATTATTTTTTCTGTCTTTTTTGAGGTTTTTCCCTTGTGCTCTGATTCTTCTTTAACAAGATGACTAATGTAGAAATATGTTTAATGTGATTGTACGTGTATAACTTATATCAAACTGCTTTCCATCTTGGGAAGGAGGGAGGGAAGCGAGTGTTGGAGAAAAGATTGGAACTAAAAATCCTATGAAAACAAATGTTGAAATTTATCCTTATATGTAACTGGAAAATAATAAAAATACTTTAAAAAAAAGAAAAAAGAAAAAAAGAAATTCACTCCTTCCTCAACTCTACCTCTTAAAATCTTTAGCTTCCTTAAAAGCTCAGGTCAAGTAAATGCTATTTCTTATATAAGACCTTTCTTCATAGCTCCAGTTATTAGTGTCCACCAATAATAGTTATTGATTTTGTATACATTTCACATTGACTTATTTTTATATGTTATATCTTGCCCACACCCAAATCCTTGAGTGCACAGCCTGTTTTATATTTATATTTTTATTTCTAGGACCTAATATAATGCCTAATACAAAATAAGAGCATGATAAATACTTGTTGAGAAAATGAATAGACAAATCTTGTACTATTGAGTTCACATTTCTCTAATTTCTTCATAAGAATAGAATAACATTTTATCAAAAGTTTTACTGAAATTTTAGAAAACTCTATGTACAGAATTCCCTTCATCTACCAATTTAATAAAACTGTCAAAAATAAATAAGGTTAGTCTGGAATGACCTTTTCTTGATGAGGCCAAGATGACTCTGTGAGTCCTACTTCCTTTTCTAGATGTTAATAATATATTATAGAATATTGTCAGTCTTGCCAGCCACCCTTTTTTTTTTCTTTTCTTTTTTTTAGTGAGGCAATTGGGGTTAAGTGACTTGCCCAGGGTCACACAGCTAGTAAGTGTTAAGTGTCTGAGGCTAGATTTGAACTCAGGTACTCCTGAGTCCAGGGCCAGTGCTCTATCCACTGCGCCACCTAGCTGCCCCCTGTCAGCCACCCTTTTCAGCATCGGTTACATTTTCATTTATAACCACTGATTCATGGGAGTTCAAATAATTTTTGTTCCCAATTGCCGATTCCAGATTCTCCCTTGGCTATCACTCCCACAGAAATAACTTCTTCCCTGAGATTCATTTAATCCACAGTTATCATCCAGGGAGAATTATGGTGACTATCAAGTGAACTACCAGACTCATACTTTCTTTCCTCAATAACTTTAGTACCTGACTTGCAGTCTTTATCTTCTTCCAAATTCCTACCCTAAGAGATTTCGAGATGCATAGTAATACTCCTTCAAGCATATTGACCTACCAGTTCCTCAATTTCCTAATTTCCCATGAACTAGTAGTCCATCCCACCTCATGTATACAGAGATACATCTTGTCACAATCCACAAATACTCTCCTTCCATCTTCATTAATCATTCTCTTCTGTTGTAATATACCTCTCCCTCAACATTGCAACCCAAATCATCATTCTTCTTCATCATAACCTCTAGTCTCTCTATCCATCAGTTTCCAAACCATCATTCCTACAGTGGAAACCCTCTCCTTCCTTTGTCAGCTTCACCCCGATTCCTCTCTACAGTGTCTTCTCTTAAGTCTCTTGCACATTTTTCCTATCAATCATCTTGTCCCACCAAATTGTAGTTCCATACTACTTCCACCATCAATTGCCTTCACTCCTATTCAAGTACTGCTGAACAAATGTGGAGAAAATCATGAAACCATGATAACTGCATTGTCTACAAATAATCTTAACTGTTAAATAATCTTAACTGGGCTCTCACTGTTGCAAGGCAATCATTTTAAACCTTCCTATTTGACTCACTATGCCTATCATCACAGCTGCTTTTCTAAACATTTTCATTTTTTCTCAAACTCCCCATAGCTTTCCTTACCCACCATTCTCTCTTATCTGAAAACCCTTGTTTATATTTCACTGAAAAAATTATCATTAGCAAAGAGTTTTTCTTCCCCTACTTTTCATCTCATATCACCCAGATTCCTTCTGAAGCTATCCCCTTCACCCCTATCCCACAAGAGTTGGACTCTTTTGATTTCCAGCTAAAATTCCTCAACATGAAAAGAAATCATATGTCATTCAATCACTTCCAGCATATTTACTCTTGTATCATCCCCATTCTCTCATGCATTTTTATTCTCTATCTATTGGTTACTTCTCTACTGACTCCAAATATGTCCACATGTTTTCTATGCAGAAAATAACTTCTCATTTGATTAACATATCCCCTCTTGTTATCATTCCTTATTTCTCCTGACTTTTGTGGCTACATGCTTTGAAAACGCTGGTTGTAATTGATCACTTCATTTCTTTCCTTCTGACTATATGAAATTCACTATATGAATTCTCTACATGCTGGCTTCTGACTTCACCATTCTACCAAAACTGTTCTTTCCAATGTTACCCATGACTAAATGTCAAGTCAAATAGCCTTTTGTCAATCTTCATTTTTCTTGGCCTTGTTACAGCCTTTAAAACCATTGATCATTTTCTTCTTGATACTGTTTTCTCCCTAGGTTTCCATAACAATATTCTATTCTGGTTCTTCTCCTTCCTACCTATGTGAACTCTCCTCAGTCTCCTTTTATTTTAATCTTAATTCAGGATATGCCAATCAATGGTGAGTGTTCCTCAGGCCTCTCTTGGGCCCTCTTATCTTCTTCTATTACTTTGTGATCTCCTCAGTTCCCATGGATTCAAGTATCATTTCTACGCTGATGATTCTCAGATCTACCTATCCAGCCCTAACTTTTCTCCTAACCTCTAGAGTTGTGTCCCCAACTATATATTGAACATCTTGACCTCACTGTCTCATAGACATCTCAAACTCAACATGTCCAAAATCAAACTTATTTTTCCCCAAACTCTTCCCTTCTCCAATCTTCCCTGTTTTTTGTTTAAAGCATCATTTTCCTCCCACTAATCCAGACTCCCTATCATCATTCATTAGTCATTCATTCACCCCCTGTACTCAAGCTCTTGTCAAATTCTGCCAACTTTACCTTTTTACATGTCTTAGCTACACCCCCTCTTCTCTCCTCTAACCTTTTGCAATAGCCTTTTGGATAGTCTTCCAGCCACAATTCTCTTCCCACTCTTGTCCATCCTCCACTCATCTGTCAAATTAAACTTTTAAGGTACACATATGACTGTTAACTCCTTTTTTGAATAAACTTTTTCATCTTCCCATCATCTCAAGAAATAAATATGAAATCTACTCTTTGATTTCCATTATCTTTCATAACCTGGCCCTCCTAATATGTGTCCAGTCTTCTTATTCACCCCTAGAAAGTCCTTGATTTAAAAAGTGACCTCCATGCTGGTCTTCAACCGATGTTAAATGTTTCAATTTGGCATTTTTACAGATTGCCCCCCTGCTACTTATCTCTTCCTCCTGGTTTCTCTTGCTTCATTCATATCCCAGCTAAAATCCCATCTTCTTTAGGAAGCCTTGCCCAATCTTCCTTAATATTAGAGTCTTCCCTCTGAAATTATCCACAATTTGTCCTATATGTATCATTTTTGCGTATAGTTCATTGCATATTATTTTTGTTTTTGTTTTTTTGTTATTTTGTTTTTGTTTTTGCTTTTTATTTAGAATGTGAGTGAACTCTTTGAGAGTACAGACTGCATTTGCCTTTATTTCTCTATCTCTTGTGCCTAGCAAAATGCCTGACATATAGTTGGCAATTAATAAATACTTCTTTGGGAGATTTTAAAAATTATTTATTTTTTACATCATTTTTAAAAAATTTGAAGTTCCAAATTCTCTCTCTTCTATAATCCCCCCCACATGTTGAGAAATCAAGAAATAGTATATCAACTATACATATAAAGTAATGAAAAACCTAGTTCCTTAAGTCATGTTGCAAAAAATAATAAAAATAAAGTGAAAAATATGCTTCAATCTGCACTCATAATTTATAGATCTCTCTGTGGATAGTATTTTTCATATCTTGTCTCTCTGTTGCTGTCTCTTTCTATCTCTCTACCTCTGTCTCTGTCAACTTATCTGTCTCCCCCCTTTCAAAAGATTATTTTCCTTCTGACCACTGCTTCCTTTAATCCACCTTCCCTTTTGTCATACACATACACACGCAAACTTTTTTCTTTTTCTTTCCTTAACAACTTCCCAATTGAGTTTATATGCATGAATTTCTGCACATATATAAATGTTCATATGCATTATATATAAATATATGTATGTGTATATAAACATAAATGTATGTGTATGTGTGTGTATATCTATCTATATATATTTCCCCTTATTATATATATATATATATATATATATATATATATATATATATATATATATATATATATTCCCTCTTTAAACCAATTCTGAAGAGATTGACTTTCATGCATTGTTCACCATTTTCTCCTCCACTGTAAAACTTCTTCCTTACATGTTTCTTTTATGTGAGATAATTTCACCCATTCTTCCTCTTACTTCCCTTTTCTCCCTATGCATCCTTTTTTCACCTCATTTTTTTAGATCATCCCTACATATTTGACTTACATCTATGGCCTCTGTTTATTTAGAAAATTTCTACCTGATATAATCATGATAACATTGTTAGAAGTTATTTATATCATCTTCCTCTATAAGAATTCAAACAGTTTAACTTTGAATACCTTATTATTTCTCTTTCATAATTACCTTTTTAGGCTTCTCTTGAGTACTGTTTTCATATTTTGATTTTCCATTCATCTCTGATCTTTTCATCAGGAACGCTGGAAAGTCCTCTATTTTATTAATAATTTCATGAAATATTATATCTTGCCTGTTTTTTTTCCTTTAACTTGGCTCCCAGGGAGTCTAGTTATTCTTAAATTATCTTTCCTTAATTTGTTTCTTGATGTGTCATGAATTTCCATTTGCTCAATTCTAATTTTAAAGAAATTGTTTTCTTTAGCGTGCTTTTCTACCTTCTTTTCCCATTTTGTCAATTCACTTCTTTAAGGAATTATTTTCGTCATTATTTTTGTGCCTCTTTTACCAAGCTGTTAATTGTCTTTTCATAATTTTCTTGCATCACACTCATTTATTTTCCCAATTTTTCCTCTACCACTCATCTGTTTCTTTAGCTTTTCCAGGAATTCTTTGTGGTCTTATGACTAGTTTATATATATATATATATATATATATATATATATATATATATATAATTTTTTTTCCTTTCAGGCTTTGCTTGTAGCTATTTTGACTTCATTGTCTTCTTCTGCATTTGTGTCTCGATCTTTCTTGTCACTAAAATTTGCTTTTTTATTGTCAGAAACCTTTTTTGTTTTTTGCTCTTTTTTCTACATTAATACTTGATTTTGAAATTTATGTTTAAGTCAGATTCTGTCTAAATCTTTAGGCATTTTGGTGTTGCTGTTTTCAATTCTTGTTCTGAGGGTCTACACGTTTTCAGTGCTTCCAAGGTGGTATGATCAGGGACAGGTATGGTTACTACTCTCCTGCACTCTTTATATTTTCCCAGGAAGGGCCCCTATTCCTTTCTAGTCACAAATGATAATATTTCTTTTGGTCCTGGAGCAATGACCAAGTCCCCAAATCCCATGGGGCTGCAAGAACTAGTGTTCTTCAGCACCCTGGAATTGTAACCCAGGATTGTATATGGGCAAAGAAACTGGCAAACTGTATATTGTCCTAAAAACAGTGTCATCTCAGAGTTACCTGTAATCCTTTTCTGTCCAATTGTCTGATCCTTTTCCCATGTCTAGACTGAGAATTCCTGAAGCTTCTGATTGTGATATTGCAGACATCTCCAAGGCCTACTGCAGATATTGCTGCAGCAGGGGCTCTGTCCCACCCACTGCCACATCACAGGCCTCTCTTGTAGACCTCCTAAATTATCTTCAGCTGGAAAAATGTCACATTCTAACCTTTTATTGACTTTGCTACTCTAGAATTCAATCTGAGCCATGATTTTTAGTTGTTTTGAGATGATCATTGAGAAAGTTAAGGTGGGTTACTGCCTCTACTCTATTGTCTTAGCTCCACCCCAATAAATCCTCTTTTACTACCTACAGACTAAATTGAAATGAAGCTCATGAACCTATAATCTATACATTCTACTCTCCTCTTTTATGTTTTAATTGGCCATTTGCCCTTCCTCAACATTATACTATATTTCCTACCTTCCATCTTTTTTGGAAATGCAATCAAGAATAACTCAAATGTAATATAAAGCCAGGTTTTTAAGTACCTATGAATATAATTCACCTGCCCAATGTGAATGACTTGAATTCACGAAGGGCAATTAGGTTGATTCTTTCTATGGCCTCATTTAAATTAGGTTCTATTTCCTTATCAACCCTTTCTGTTTGTCCTTTATGATCAAAACTACCTTCTTGTGTGTGTGTGTGGAAGATTGTTTTAATTAGCTAGCCATTTGCTTCTAGTAACAGATGGGATATGAGTTTATGGTAATAATATGCAAAAAGGTTGAAATTCTCTTCTTGAAAAATATGCCACTTTTCTTCATTCAATAGAGTGAGAAAGGTACTAGACACCACCTGATATCACTAAGGTATGGGTAAACAGGAACATTCTGATTCATCAGGGAAGGCAGCAAATGCAGACACATTAAAATGTATCCTCCCCTGAGTTTTATATATATATTTAACATCAAAGTGTTTTTTATTATTTTCTAGTTACATGTAGAGATAGTTTTTCAACATGTGTTTTTATAAGATTTCTAGTTCCAAATTTTTCTTCCTCTGCCATGTAAAAATTATATTAACTACTATCTAATCTGTAAACTTTTAATTTAGTATGGGAAGAGCCAATTGGGAGGCTCCCCGCCCCCCTACTTCCCAGACTGATAAGAAAATGGCTCTTTCAATTAAAGCAAAACAGGGTTTATTGATATGGATAAACTTAAGGATAAATGTGGAAATAAGGACAAAGAAAAGGAAAATACAACCAGTGAACTTCAGTACACCAGACTCACTCTCTCTTTTAACTTTCTCTCTGCCTCTGTAAAATCTCCTACATCTCTCACCTGTGGGTATGCTTGTCCTGGCCACTGCTTATACCCGCAGCCTCATCTCCTTCTCCGGTCACACCCCCCTTTCTCCATTGTCTCCCTGCATCTCCTTTCTCAGTCCTTCTACAGACCATTGCTCCTCTTTACTACCTCTGTCAACTTTTTCAGTGTCCCCCCTTTTGTCTTTACCCCCAGGCTATATAATCCTTCTTCTAATCAGAAACTTCAGGCCCAGCTGCCCAGGCACCCCAAGCTAATTTGTTGGCACCCCCAGGGCCAGGCCCAAGGCTGGCCAGGGCACTAATCACCTGTACCAGCACACCCAGAGTGGGGGCTGGGTCAAGAAACCCTTCCATATCTCCTCTGAGCAGGGTGTGGCTGTGTGAGGCTTACATGCCTGGGGCTAATTTTAGGGGCTTCTTATACTTGCTTACCTCTCCCCTACCCAAGACATCAAGCAATCTGATGAAATATACAATCACATTAAACATATTTCTGCATTAGTCATGTTGTGAAAGAAGAATCAGAACACAATGGAAAAAAATCAAAAAAAAGAAAAATACAAAAAAAAAGTAGAGACAGTATGGTTCAATCTGCATTCAGATTCCACAATTCTCTGTCTCTCTCTCTCTCTCATTTTTTTTCTGGATGTGGAGAGCATTTTCCATCATGAGACCTTTGAAATTATCTTGGATCATTGTATTGGTGATAAGAGCTCAATCTATCACAGCTGATCATCACACAATGTTGTTGATGTTCTCCTGGTTCTGCTCACTTCACTCAGCATTAGTCCACTTAAATCTTTCCAGGTTTTTCTGAAATCTGCCTGCTCATCATTTCTTACAGCACAATAGTATTCCATTATATTCATATACCACAACTTGTTCAGTCATACCCCAATTGATGGGCATCCCCTCAATTTCCAATTCTTTGCCACCACAAAAAGAGCAGCTTTAACTATTTTGGTACATGTGGGTCCTTTCCCCTTTTTTATCATCTTTTTGGGATAAAGACCTAATAGTGGTATGCACGGTTTTACAGCCCTTTGGGCATAGTTCCAAATTGCTCTCCAGAATGGTTGGATCAAAAAAAAAAGAAAAGAAAAAGAAAAAGAAAAAGAAAAAAAGATAAAGGGGGCAGCTTGGTGATGCAGTGGATAAAGCATCAGCCCTGGATTGAGGAGAACCTGAGTTCAAATCCGGCCTCAGACACTAGACACTAGCTGTGTGACCCTAGGCAAGTCACTTAACCCTCATTGCCCCCCACAAAAAAAAAGTTATAGTTCTGAGGGCAGCTAGGTGGCACAGTGGATAAGCACTGGTCCTGGATTCAGGAGGACCTGAGTTCAAATCTGGTCTCAGACACTTGACACTAACTAGTTGTATGTATGACCCTGGGCAAGTCACTTAACCCTCATTGCCTCATTGCAAAAAAAAAAAGTTATAGTTTTTTGAAATTTTAGTACAATTAATATAATTTTATTATACTGGCCATATTTCTTCAAGAAAACATCTTTTTTCCCCCTCAATATATTCAAGAGCTTTTGGTGAATATTTTTGTTTTCACTTCTTTATCATTCCTAAGAATGAATGGGTTGTTTGGGGGGCGGGGATAGGGGTGGAGAATGACTTCTAATAAGGTAGTTGACTATTTAGAGTAAGATTATATTTTTCTTGATTTTATTTACCCCTGAATATATCTTTCCTCTTAGCTTCCCTAGTTCTATTAATGACAACTTTTTTTCCCTGTTAGACCCATAACTAGGAAAGGGTAACTGGGACTTCTTTGAGGGTACTGAAATTTGGGGAGCACTGGGATCATTCAAGCCCTTTGGTAGCCAAAAGACAAATAAATTAACACAGCAAGAATAATGTACATAGGATGCTACCAGGTGATATGCATGTCCCACTCCCAGCTGTTATGTACGGGGTAACTCTTCAGCTACTCAGTCCTTACTCAGTCCTATACTCCTTTCTGTGCTACCTGTCCCCACCATTTCATTTTTGAAGTTATCTGTTTTGTAAGTACAGATATTTATAAAAACATGATGAATATAACCAGGAAGGAAAGGAACTCATTCACCAAATTTGAGCCTAATAGTATCATTACTTATCTACAAAGGGAATGGTGGAAAGTATAGTTTTCTCAGTTAGAAGTAGAGGTCATGAGAATTGAAAACCAAGCAACATAGGGAAACTCCAGAACTTTTGGGATCTTTGGAGAGCATAAGGGTTTGAAGTCAGCATTGGGGACACAGAAGTGAAAAAAAAGGCACTATGACACCAAACCAAATATTATATTGTATATTTTTTTCCTTATCTGGCTCATTGACCTGTTTACGTGGTGACCTGCCTGAATAGAATTATTCTGCATTAGAAGGGGATTTATCCATTCTCCATCTCTTCCTCCTCCTTTGCATCACTGCTGCCTGAAAAACTGGCATCATTTACACTTTGATCTTGTTGATTTGCTCTTTGTACTTATATAATGTGTTTTGTTTCCAGATAATGGTGAGATGATTTTTTTGAGCATGTTTACTATCAATGAGTAAATCATACTATCTTTTAATTTTTTAACATTTTTATTTAAAGTTTGAGTTCCAAATTCTATCCCTCCTTCCCTCTCCTTTCCTCCACCCACACTCCCTGAGATTGGAAGCAATCAGATATAGCTTATTCATGTGCAAAATATTATGTAAAAGATTTCCATATTGGTCATTTTATACAAAAAAAAACTAGAATAAAAGAAAACATGAAAGAAAGAAAGTGAGAAATAGTATGCTTCAGTTTGTATTCAGTCAATAGTTCTTTCTCTGGAGGCAGATAGTATACTTCATCATTAGTCCTTTGGAACTGCCTTGGATCCCAAGATTGCTGAGACTAGCTATTGTCATGGGGTGCAGGGCACCACTGAAGTTCTCTGGGGCACACCAAGGAATCTTCTCCTTGAGAAACTAAACCAGAGGACAAACAACGCCTAGAGAGATAAACTGAACCAAATCGGACTGAGCTAGCTTGGGATTCCTACCCTTCATTCTGGTCTCCCTTACCCTGGGGAGATAAATTTGGGTGTGGCTGCAGCTTTTGTGTCCTGAAGAGGGATCCTCACCCAATTCCTCTAGTCACTACCAGTGGGGGATGGTCCTCCACTCCTCACCCAATTCCCCCAGCTACCACCAGTTGGTGATGGTCCTCTCTCAGTAAAGGAACTTTTCACGGGCAGATGGTCCACCCCCATCAGTCCTCTATAAAAGTACCTTCCAGTCTCCTGTTCGAGGAGATTTGGTACCTCTGAGCCATGTGCTTTATGCCAAATCTCCCCATGAAAAGTCCAAGGATTTCTTTCATGGTTTCCCTCCCCCCACCCTTCCCTTCCCTTGCTCCTAAATAAACTATCACCTTATTCTAACTACTTTTGTGTGCAAGAGGGTGTCTTTAAAGAGGAATTCCTAAGAACCCTACCCCAACCCCGTACTCCATTTTCCCGCCATATCACTATCATTCACGGTTCTTCATCAAACAATATTGCTATTACTGTGTATGACATTATCCTAGTTCTGTTTACTTCACTTTGCATTAGTTAATGTAAGTCTTTTCAGGTTTTTCTGAAATCATCCCATTTATCATTTCTTTTGTTTGTTTTTGGTGAGGCAATTGGGGTTAAGTGACTTGCCTAGGGTCACACAGCTAGTAATTGTTAAGTGTCTGAGGCCAGATTTGAACTCAGGTCCTCCTGAATCCAGGGCCAGTGCTTTATCCACTGAGCTATCTAGCTGCCCCTCTGTTTATCATTTCTAATTGCACAATAATATTCCATTACAATCATATACCACAGCTTGTCTAGCCATTCCCCAATTGATGGGCATCCCTTTGATATTCAATTCTTAGCCATCACAAGTAAAAAGAGGTGCTATAAATATTTTGTACAAACTGGCCCTTTCCCCCTTTTTGGATGGCTTAACCATATGCTCTAAAAGCATTATTTCTTTGCAGAGACAAAGGGAGGTTCAAAGTGGAGAAACTCATCCACTTTTAAGGAGCTGCTTCATCAGCTTTATTGTACTAAACTATCTCAAGAAGACAGAATAACAGAAAAAATTCACAGAAATTGAGATTTCGAAGGAATTCAAAAGAAGTAAAGCTCTAGAATAAACCCCCCAAAGGATCAGTATACCTGAGAAGTGGACATTTACTTTGTTTTCATTTTGTTTTGTTTTGCTTTGTTTTGTCTGTTTGTTTATTTGTTTAAAGCCTTCAAGTGAAGGGAAAGACATTACCTGAGGCAGACCATTTGCTTTTGGGCAACTTGAATTTAGATGTTTTTTTTTTTCCTTCCTTAGATCAAGATGAAAATTGCTTCTTCAAACAAATGTTCTGTAGAATTTTAATCCCTAACAATCTTTCAAATATTTAGGACCATTGAATGAAATTATAAATTATTTAGGTAAAAATAACTTTTATTTTACAAGCAAGGAAACTGAGGCCAAAAAATGTTAAGTGACTTACTCAAAATTACAATTGCAGTAAGTAAAGAGTTGAGATTTGAATGATTTGGTGACTGACTAATCTTTGCATTCCACCTTACTAAATAGGTTTCTTTCTTCCCTTACACTCTTTATTTTCCAGATGAAACATCCCCAATTCCTTCAATATGTTAAAATCACTCTGCTCTCAAACATACTGGTTTGCCCTGCATCTAGCCATCTCTAACTTATTAATGGCCTTCCTAAAATGTGGTACTGTGAAGTGAACGTAATATACAGATAAGATCTGACCAGGGCATGATACAGTTGTCATTTTCTTATTCCTTACACCTACTGCTTCTCTTACAATAGGCTAAGATCACATTAGCTGTGCTAGTTGCCATACTGAGCTTGAAGTATTCTGAAGCCACTAGATTACTTTTAGGAAAAGTAGAATCCAAATTGCTTCTTTCAGCTTAACATTTTAAAACTTTTTAAAACCAGAAAATAAAATCCTACATTTACTCTCTTTTAAATTTCATCTTGTTATAGTTAAATGTTCAAACTCTTTTTTTAGAGTCCTAACTTTGTCCTTGACTCTATTAGCTATCCTTATGTGTTTGGGTCATCTATACATTTGATAACCATGGCATCAATGGTTTTATATAAAAATTACTAATAAAACTATTAAGTCAGAAAGGTCCAAGGAAAAAAAAATCATGGAACACTGTATTAAGAATCTCTTTTTAATTTGAAATTAAAACATAAATAACAATTTTTTTCTGTATACCAGTTTTGAATCCATCAGTCTTTATCATATAGATTAATATATACATAATTCCAAAAGATTACAGAGACATTTTATAAGGTTTCTTGGTAAAATCTAACTTCCTTCCTTTCTTTCTTTTTCTCTTTTTTTTCCTTCCTTCATTTCTTCTTTCCTTTTTTCTCCCTTACTTTCTTTTTTCCCTTCCTTCTTTCTCTCCCTCTCACATGTGTGTTTATATCTACATATATATATAGTATATATATATATATGTATATATATATATATAAACACACACACACACACACATACATACATTCACACATGTATATGTAAACATTTAGCTTTCCCCTGGTCTGCTCATTGAGCAACTTGGACAAAAATAAAATGAGGCTAATCTGCAATAACTAAATTTTAATGTTCATTAACCATATCTATGATTATATATTTTAGAACATTCTGGGAAAACAAAGTTTAGTATAGTACCTTATATTTTATTGACTGGATCACCTTCCCTTTTTAGAGAATTAGAACATTTTTTCAATCTCTTTTTCTATGATACTTGTTACATTCACCATTAAGTTTCTGAGGTCAATGAAGCCATCATGACTCCTGACTCTTCATGGTGATAGGAAGGATCTTAGATTTGCATAGAGAATTGAACTTACCAAGGGAAGCCAGGTACTATCTTATTATTTCTTTTCCTCATTCTGGATATTGATTACTTTTTAACATTTTTATTATGACCTTTGTCATCCAGAAGGTATTATTCTTGGAGGGAAAAAAAAAGAGATACAAAATAAAAAGTAACCTGCTCAGCTTTCTCTCCATTAATGATAATCTACTCTAAGAAAAGGTGAATTTACTATTGTTATTCAGTTATTTTTCAGTTTTGTCTGACTCTCCATGACCCCATTTTGGATTGACATTTCTTTTTCCAACTCATTTTACAGATGAGGAATTGAGGAAATAGGACTGTGTTTTGCCCAGCATTTCAAGGCTAGTAAGTGTCTGAGACTGGATTTGAACTCATGAAGATGAGTCTTCCTAACCCCAGGCTTAGTGCTCTATCCACTGTACCAATTTCTCCTTTAGTCAGAATCACAGATTTTTGAGTTAAGAAGAATATCAAAAGCCATTTTACTCAAAAACAAATTAAAACCAAAAGAACTTTTTGTTGTCCTTAGTTATTCTCAATAAACTTTGTTCATTTTGAGCTTTAGCATTCTTGATATTAAATTTAAACCTCTATGACAAAATATATTCATTTTCTTTTCCTTTCTTTGCTTTCATGTTCTGTGCATATCCTTTTTTTTTTTTTTTTTTTGGTGAGGCAATTGGGGTTAAGTGACTTGCCCAGGGTCACACAGCTAGTAAGTGTTAAGTGTCTGAATCCAGATTTGAACTCAGGTCCTCCTGACTCCAGGGCCAGTGCTCTATCCACTGTGCCACCTAGCTACCCCTGTGCATATCTTTTAAAAAATGTAAATTCATTGATGAGTTACCTGGGCACCCACATTAATTTCTTTAGAAAATGTCTTTTTTTCATCCTCATCAGAATTTAATCTTTAAAAATTCATTCCTGAGAATTTCTAACACCTTCTTGATTGATTCCCTCTATAGATTATTGGTCCCTGTAATCTTACCTATTCTTTCTCTGAACATTTCATAAACTGCTCTTCTGAAATCTAAGGTACATGTCAAACTATTCCCAACTTTTCTTCTCTTTATCACAAATTCTGATATACTGTTCTCTGTCTCCATAAAAGCATTTTTATCTTCTCTATCCTTAGCACTATGTTCTTCCTTGTTAGCCAAAATCAGATCCAGAGTAGAATTTTAATTGTGTTCCTTTTAATTCCATTCTATTGCCTTTCTTCCCTTTTCTTTCCCTCTCTTCCCATTTCTTCCTTTCCATTCTATTAGGGCAGTGGCTTCCTTAATCTTCACCTCATTCCATGAATTCAAGGATACCTGGAAGGTAGAATTCTAACATTCCAGTACATGGAGGAGGAGGAAATTATATTGAGGAGTCACTGAGGGTAAAGTCAAAGAATGTAATAAATGAATCAGCTTCTCTTACACTTCATACATCTTCAGGATTGAAAGGCAGATTTTCTTAGATGTTTCAGGTAGGAGTACTCATTGTTTGAATGGGAGAGTTGCAATGAGTTTATATTAGATTGAATTCAATATAAAATTGCAAAAAATCAATAACAGTCAAAAGAAGAAAAAAGATTGCCATTGCAAAAGCTTATCTCATTGCTTATTTATAGTTAATATTGCAAAAATAAGCTTCTGTGTTTCACTGAGAAGTTCCAGAAAAGCACCCAGAAGAAAATACCATCAGCCTCTGAGTCATATTAGAAAAAGAACACATATTGCTTTTGAAATCATATAGGAGCTGAAGAATTTTCTTCCATGTCAGAGAAGATGGGAATCTGTAATTCATCTAAAAAAAGTTATCATCACATCCGTGCAGAGGTAGGGGGACTACAGTTTTGTAACATAGCCAATAATATCAGGTCTGATTGATATATTGATTATTTTTAATTGCTTTTTTGAAAAAAATTGGAATAAGGTGATACTCTTAGTATGGTAGAAGAAATGATACAAAAACAAAGATATTAATAACATTTTAAACAATGTTCTAGTCAAAACAATATTCTCCTCAGATTTGAAATCAAGCCTATTTGTCTTTATGGCAAAAGCAAATTCTGGGGAAATGGGGAAGTTGGTAAGTCATGGACTTACACTTTGAAGGCACCTCAGAGGCAATCAAAATGAATCTCCAGGACCAGAAAGAATAAATGATTTGTCTAAGGTCACAAGGCAATCAATCAACTCTGAGTTCCTCTGACTCCAAGGCCTGGTACACTTCTTTACAAGTACCCCAAGATGTGAAGGAAAGAATCCCCTTATATACCAAGGCAGCTTAGAGAAAATGCTTACTGCTTTGTCCTACACTGGAGTAAGAAGAGTTAACACTTGGAACAACATTGAGGCCTTATATAACCAGGATGCTGTTATAGCAAATGAGGTAATACCATCTTGCTGAGACAGGGTAAAGGGGTGGCTTAAAAAGGATGAACTCAAGCTGGATCCCAATCTAAATTAATTAACTTCAGCCACACTGAAATTCTATTGTGGGAAAGCAATGGCTGGGGTCAGGACTGTGAAATGTCATGCAGGGAAAAGAGTCAAATAATTAATATATATCTTTCTGTGATGCTGATATCTAAAGCAGTGATGTTTCCTAACCCAGGGTCAAATATAAGGTGCAATTAGTTGCAACTTCTTAAGAGCTTTGCAGGTTAGAAAATCAATTCCAAAATTCATCCTTAGGTAGTGAAAGTAGGGAATTTCTGCTTCACTTTAAAGCATTCATTCACCAACAAATTCAAAAGCATAACAGAGTCCTGGAAAAGCCAGTTGTACTCTATTTACTATAATTCTAACCATTGTTTTCCTTTCAAATTTTTGTTACCTATATTAATTGAACTCAACAATTATTTAAGTGTCAAGAATATGTTAAGTACAGGGTCACAAAGATGAAAAATATGAGAACTGCTATCAAAGAGCTTCCTATCTAGTAGGAGGGCTATAATATGTACACAGATCCATTGAATACAAAGAATAAAGGAGGGAGTCAAGCAAAATGCTATAAAAATTTTAAAGAGATTTTTTGACTAGATATAAAATTAATGGTGTGGAGAGAACTGAAATACAGAGAGATGCTTAGATGGAATGATAAAAAAGAAACAAAAAACCATATTAGACATGGTGTCTTTGTTGTTGCAGGAAAATATTGTATCACAAAGCCACATTTAATTCTGTCTACAAAGCAATGTAGGGTTGCAAACAGTAAGTCCTTTAAGTAGTGGCCGCTGGTACCCAAATGAAAATTCACATACAGATGAAGAAATGTAGGCATGTTCATCTCAAAGACAAGTGGAAGAAACCAGTTTATAATAATAATTCATATTGTATACTGCTCTGAGGTTTTTTTTAATTCTTCATAGCAACCTAATGATATAAATAGTGCAATTTCTAATTTCTCAATTTAATAGATTTTTGAAAGAACATTTTGTAATTGTATCTATTCAGGTTTTGAATTGCCTTGGAATATTAAATTCTAGTTATTTTGCAGTTATTTTGAATGAAGCTTCCCTTTTCTATAATTTCATACTGGATTTTATTATTGCTATATAGAAATAATGTTTTTGTGGGTTTATTTTGTATCCTGATGACTTTACTGAAGCTATTCTGTGAATCATTTTCTTTATTACTCCTCTAGATTTTATAAGTAAAACATTATGTTGTAAACAAATGGGAAGGGAAGGGAAGGGAAGGGAAAGGTAGGGTAGGGAAGGGAAAGGAGGGGGGAACTTAATGTGCCCAAGATTTGCCAGGCATCATATTCAACATTTTAAACAAAGTATTTAATTTTTTTCCTCACAACAACCCTGGGAGGTAGGTGCTATTATTTGATTTTAAAATTGAGGAAATTGATTAACTGCATTTTTCAGGGTCACATATCTAGTAAGTATTTGAGGGAAGATTTGACCTTAGGTCTTCATGATTCTAGGCCCAGTGCTCTATCCTCTGTATCACATAGGGATAGTTATGTCTCTTATTTAACTATTTTTCTGTCTTTCATATTTTTCTCTTGCCTTATGACTACTCTTAGTTTAGCAGAGGCTGAATTGCCTCAGGGTTGTTCCAGCAAGCCTGGGCCCAGAACTTTCTAGAAACTTCAAAAGAATATAATGGCATAGTTTGTTGCTTTAACTTTTGGAGGATGATAGATGTCCTGGCTTCTTTCCAGTCAAGTGGTGGCCCAACACTGAAAGGAGTTGACATTTTAGTACAACATAGCAAATATAGAGTGGTCCACTGATGCCTCCCCCATTGTAAGGGGTGAAGATGGGGAGTTTCTTTTCTTTTCTTTACAGGTTCTTTTACCAAGTGAAACTTTAATATTAATCTTTAACATTTACTCTAAATAATTAGCTATAATTCCTCTATGTCTTAACTTCAGTGTTTAGAAGCATGTTCCTCCTCATTCTTTGGAGCAGTTAGGAAATATTCCACTCTAACAGCTAATAAAAATGCTCCAAAACCTCATTTGAATGCTCTTGACAAAGCAGCGTACAAAGGGGAAGGTTTTCCATAATGATCCATGCATTGCCAAACTTAATTGTGATCACATGGATCCCAGAGATTTTGTTTAGCCAACCTCTCCTGGATTCACTATAGTGTTGTTCCTTTTATCTTCCACTGTTTGTAATCAGGGAGTTCAATTTTTCCATGACCATATCCATGTCCATGCTCATGTCCATGTGCCATGTCTGACAAGAAATTTGACCTCCTGAGGACATCAGAATCTCAATGAGAGTTTCATATTTTAAAAGTGTGAGGGGATCTCTTCCCTCTTCTAGGTGGCATTCTTATCTGATACTCTTACTTCTGTCAAGTAGTAGACTCTGTCTACTGACTATGCTGTTAAACAAGGTCTAGGTAAGCATTTTCTCCATTTCAGGGCAGTTTAATTCTAGTGCTGACCCTTTACACTTAAAGAGAAATAAGTACCACATTTTAAGCCTGGCCTTCCTTCCCAAATATAGGCTCTGGAGCTCATGAAAGTTTGAGGAATAGTAAGGAGAAAAACTTTGGGGGAAATAAAAAGTCATGAGGCATTCATGGATGCTGAGATACCCCAAGGAAAGTTTGGCCCTTGAAAATGGGTGGAAGTGGGATGTTACTTCATTTGCCTTGTCCAGCATCTCAACAACCTCCTCTAGAACCCCCACTTTCCAACTGCCGTACATGAGTGGTGATAGGATGGGGTTAGTCGAGATAGAAGACACTTGTAAAACCACCATTGGTATCAGGTCACCTATTCTGAGGCAACAAGAAATGATCCAAAATGATACTCATGTCACTACAGTCAACACAGGAGACATGGGCTTGCTATGTGAGGGAATAAACTTGAAAGCATAGGACCCAGACCTCTTTATCCTCCACTAAAATGTAGGTCCTATCAGTTTTGTCCTCTCCCTGAGAAACTCTTGGAAATAATCAAGTTACTACCATAGAAAATATCCATTCCATCTTCCAATCTCACTATCCTATCATCAGTTCTCCTTGTTGAAACTCAATTTTTCCCCAACAGAAGATTTCAGTTATAGCCAAGTACAAGCTTCCATCCCTGCCTTTTTCCTTCAAGGAACACAAGTTTTCAGAGACCCTTTAAATCTCCCATTCCTTGCACAAACAAACCCAATGCAATCAAGGTTACAAGAAAAACAGAAAACTGGAAAATATTTTATAGGTGTCTCTGATAAAGTCCTCATTTCTCAAATACATAGATAAGTGAATCAAATTTATAAGAATACAAGCCATTCCTCAATTGATAAATGGTCAAAAGATATGAATGGACAGTTTTCAGAAAAAGAAATCAAAGCTATATATAATCATGGAAAAATGCTCTAAATCACTATTGATTAGAGAAATGTAAATTAAAACAACTCAGACTGGCTAATATGGTGGAAAAAATGATAATTGCTGGAGGAGATGTGGGGAAATTAGTATTGCTAATGCACTGTGAGTGGAGTCATAAACTGATCCAACCATCTTGGAAAGCAATTTGGAACGGTGCCCATAGGGCTGTAAAACAGCATTTACCCTTTGATCCAGTAAGTCCATTATTAGGTCTGTATCCAAAAAGATTTTAAAAAACAAGAGAAAAGGATTTATTTATACAAAAGATATATTTATAGCAACTCTTTTTATGATGGCAAAGAATAGGAAAATTGAAGCATGCTATTTTCACTTTATTTTGTTTCTTTTATATGGTCTGAGTTTTCTTTCACAACATGACTAATATTGAAATATGTTTTGCATGACCACATAGGTATAACCTCTCTCAAATTAATTATCCTCTTATGGAGGGAGGAGGAAAGAGGAGAGAAATTGGAACTCAATTTTCTTAATGTTAAAAATTGTTTTTATATTTATTTGGGAAAATTAAAATATTTTTTAAAAAATTACCTCCCATCCTCAGAAAAAATCTTACTCTGAAATCCTCACTTATTTTCAAACTGATTTCAGCTTTGTTTCTAGTCACTTTATCACACTCCTCCACTTCCTCTCCTCTCACATACTCTTTTTCATTCTGAATTGCAGATTCCTCATTCAGTTGAGATTGCTCTCTCTAGCTACCAATGATGTCTTAATTGTTGATTCTAGTGGTCTTTTCTCAGTATTCATCTTTCTTGACCTCTGCTGCTTTTGAAACTGTCAAGAGCTCTATTCTCTGTATTTTCTCTCCTCTCTAGGTTTTCCTGAGAGGTCTTATTACTTCTACTTTTCCTCCTACTCTCTCACTTACTCTTCTTAGCTAGATCTTCCTCCAGGCCATATCTTCTGAGTGTGGGTTGAGATTCCCATGTCCTCTGGAGGTCAAAACAGGTGTGCACTTGACCCACTTCTCTCTTTATATTATCTCATTTGGTGATCTCCCTCACTCCCATAGATTAAATTATCATTTATTTGTTCATCCCTAATCTCTCTGCCATCTTCCAATTTTATAGGATCAACAATCAATTGGACTTCTAAAATGGATGCTACATAGAAATCTAAAACTTAACAAGTTCAAAACAGAGGTCATTATTTCTCCCACACACATCTTCTGCTGACCTTTTCCTCATTTAAGCTTTCCTATTAATTGTCAATCTTACCACCGTCCTCTCAGTCACTCAGACTCACAAACTCAGTGACATTAGTTGTCAAAGTTATTGTTTCTTACTTCACAACATCATATATATATATATATATATATTCTCTACTCATACAGCTGCCACTCTGGTGTATCACCTCATACCTAGATTATCTCAGTAGCCTTCTGTTTGGTCTCCCTTCTTCATGTCTACACATATTCATCCATGTCCACTTCATGGCAAAGTGTTATTCATAAAGCACAGGTGTGACCTTGTCACTTATTTAATGAACTTCAGTAACTACTTAATATCTCCAAGATAAAATATAAGATCCAATACTTGGCTTTTAAAGTACTTCATAACAGGATCTTTTCCTATCTTTCCTCTCTTCTTACACTTCACCCCCTTTGCAAATCAGCAACACTGACCTTTTTTTTTCTGTTCCACACAAATATCACCTCTCTGGACTCCCTCCCTTTTCACCAACTGTTTCCCATGCCTGAAATGCTCTCCTTCTATATCCTGGTTTTCCTGACTTTGTTCAAGATTCAATTCAAACATTATCCTTTACAAAAGCCTTCCATCCTCCCCACAATTCTAGTGGTTTACCTGAGATTCCCATTTCTACTGCATATAGCTTATATTTACATAGTTATTTTCATGTAGCTTCCCCCTACTAGAATGTACCTGGTGCCTGGCACATATAAGAGCTTAATAGATGCTTTCCAACTGACTAGCACTGTTCCCACAAGCCTGTTCAGTCATGGTTTCATGTGGTTTGAAGTCTGTCTTGAGTTGATCAATATCCGTGATGATCTCCTGAGGCTGCTATCTGACAATAATTTTATGTTCCCGGGTGGTTGCTACTATGTGTTTCTTCATTGAACATTAGGTTGTAGACGTTTTGCCTCAAAACTTCTTAATTTATTTGTCATATTCAACTGTTGTGCTATATCTTCCTTTTAAGGGAAAAAGTTATGTTCTGACAATTGTCTTGAAAGTAGATCCCAGAGGATTTCAACTATAGCTCCTTTAGAAGGCAGAGCCTTCACACACACACATTGAACTTGGTATGGGGTGGGGGTGGGGGGAGAATTAAAAAAAAATAAACTTAGATGATTTTCTTTCTGAAAGGAAAGTCTATCTGTTCTCAAAGTATTTGCGGTAAAGATCAATTCCCTCCCCAGAAGAAGAATATTTACTCCGGGGGGCAAAACTATGAGGAATAGAGAAAAGTAACATATAACTAGTAGGTATAGTCAAATCTATTTATTTATTTATTTGTTTGTTTGTTTGTTTGTTTGTTTGTTTGTTTATTTAATTATTTAATCTCCTATTCCCTAAAGCCAGGGCCTCTGTTAAAAGCTTTAGGCTCAAGGTCAGAAATGCCTTGTAGTTTTCTGTTCAATGTCAGATAGCTAAATATTATACATTCAGCAACATTTTCACACTACCTTTCTACAGGGCAAAAGCTCCCTTGACTTTAAGGGTTTCTGATATTCTCAATACCAACATTCTTTTGATCTCCCATGCATATGAATGGGAGAGGAGAAAAGGAAAAGAAACAGAAAAAAAAAAAGACCAGAAACAAGGTCTTCCCTATGCCTCTACACACATATGTGAATATGAATATATTACCAGAAATGGATTTCCCTGCACTGTAAAGTCCCCTTCACAGCTTTGAAAGATTTTGAGAATTGAACCTACAACAGCCTCAAAACACTTGCCTCCAGGTTTGATCTGTGTATATTTAGTTTGGTTTTACATAGCTTGATATCTTTTTCTCCCTTGCTATCATTTCCACTCCTTGCTACAGTATATCTGAGAAAGACATATTATAGTATAAATGTTTTAAATGTTCCTTGTATGATCTAGCTTAACAGGGTCCTACACTGCTTTCTGAAAATGTGTTTTTTCCTTTACCACTTTTTGCTTATTTGTGAAGTGATCCTGCTAATAATCTTGCTTCATCCTCCACAAGGTTTTGCAAGTGTTGGTATTCTAAATTAGTGATGTCTTTGGCTGCCATGTCCCTCTATTTGACAAAGAGATAAATTATTGACTGGTTAATTTGGTTTCTAGACTATGCATCTTTGTAATTGTTTTAAATAGATTAAACTTTTTTTTAAGGAAACAGGTATTGTCCATGCTTGTATCTTGTTATTTTATCATCTCTCATTGATATTGTTTTTTTTTACATGAAGCTTTTAATTTCTTATAACTTCATGTTGTATATCTTTATTTTTCCTATTATGTAGTTGTTTTTTTCTTTTCTATAAAAAGTCTATTGTTTACACACAGACTGAATCCATCTTTAAATGTAGAATCTAAAACTGGACTTACTCCATATGTAGTCTGAGTAGGTCAAGGAACAGGGCCATTGTTAGATAGCTTTTCCCAGATGATATACATCCTAAAAACACTTTGTATATTCATTTGTTTGTGTGTTTGCAAGTTTATTTATTTATTTCATTTACCACAGCATGCTATTGAATCATATTGAACTAGTAATCCACAATCCCCACCCTCCAGATCTTTTTAAAGTGAACATTGTCTAGCCAAAGGTCTCCTATTCTATATTTGTGGTATTATTTTTAAAAATCTAAGTTAAGGACTTTGCCTTTTTTCCTTGTCAAATGTGGCCCATCTTTCCAGCTTGTCGATATCAAAATGATGATAATTTATATTTGCATACTACTTTGTTCTTTACAAAGTAATTAGAATATGGTCTTTTACTTAATCCTTATAGGACCACATAAGATAGATGGTAAGTAATTATAATCTCATGTTGACAAATGTGGAAACTAAAGTTCAGATAGGTTGAATTGCTTCCCTAGCATCATACCATTATTGAGTGATGAGCTTGAATAGAGTTAAATCTAGATCTCGATTTAAATCCAATGTTCTTTCCAGGACAACAAATGCAACAGACTCAAGACACCCAGGCAAATCTCCTGAGTGTGGCCTGAACCAGATTAAAATGTAATTGGGAAATGTTTGATATAATACAGAAGATAAAACAACACAGGTATTATTTTGTGGTTTTCTAAGCCAATATGCACCCAGAAGTGATCTGTTTACATGACTGCATTACAGCATACTATAGATCCCACTTTGATATTATTAATATGATTTTTTTTATTTTGCAAATAAATTATCTAAAATATTTCATATTCTACCTTTTCAGGTATTATTTTTATAAATATTGTCTTCATTTAATAAATATTTTAATTCTCCCTCCCATCCTCTTGTTAATGAATATAATAAGCATGATAATTATGTATTTATCCAAGTTCAAAAACAGCTGTCAATCAATCAATCAATAAACATTTATTAAGTGGCATTGGATATTGGAGAATCTTGGAATTTTTCTCCAGTTTGAGATCAAGCATTCTGTTAGTCTTTCAACCAGTTTCAAATCCAGCTAATTATATGGACATTTAGTCCAAATTTCCCCATCATTTCCAGAAAAATATCATGAGAAGCTTTGTCAAAAGTCTTGCAGAAATCCACATTTTCATATATACAATATTTTTCCTGTCCTAGAAATCTAATAACTCTATCCATAAAGGAAATGTTATTAATCTGACATAGCTTCATCTTAAAAAACCTAGGCTAGAGCACACTGTTCACTGCTTGTTTTTTCTAAGTGCTTATAAAGCATCTCATTAGTTCTCAGTTCTAGAAGTTTCCAGGTCTTGACATCAAATTCACTGTCCTGTGTAGTTAAAATGAGCAAACTTATTACCCTTTTTGAAAACTTCTCTGAGTCTCAATCTGTGAAATAGGAATAAAAATATAATAATTCTTGGGATTGCCTCACAGAAATATTGTGATGAAAACATCTTGTCCCTGTATTGGAAGCTACTATTAATTGCATAGTTTTCTCACTGGAATACAGTGGTATGTGAATGTTATTATTTTCTCTAATCCAAAATTGACTCAAGGTTCAAAGAATCAGAGATTCTCAAATTTGAAAATGGGTATAGCCCATAGCTGAACAATAATCTTCTTGAGCTCTTTAGAGAGGGGTTAGAATAGATGACCACTGAGCTTCTTTCCAACTATTGAGTTCCTTGATTCTCAGATCCTCTGAAAAATTCCTAAGCAGTAGTCAACCACATTCTTTTCTTGATTACCCCTCATGAGAGGTCACCTAACTAATTATCTAAGTAGTCAATTAACTACTGGAAAATTAACATGGTAATCAGCAAATTATCTCCAACTGATCATTTGTTCTTTAACTACTTAAACTCTGCATTAAAACCTCATATTTTGTCTTAAGCACCTAGAGCAGGTATGTCTCACTGGCATTTGCCAGAGACTCTCTTCCAGTGGAAACCAAAGAAGAGCTGATTATGACAATATAACAGTTCAACAGAAGAATTGAAATAGAGATTTAGGTTAAAAGCTAGTTAATGTGTTGATGTTACTGAAACTCATTTATCTAGACTGATACTCCCAGTGTTACTGCTGTCTCCCTTAATAGACTAAACACATGTGTCTGTTCAGTCACTGAGGGAAAAAATGATATGAAGTAATTATAATTATAAATGGGCTATATAGCATTTTAAAATAATATTGAAGCATTTTATAATTTTAATTTATTTCTGAAACATATCACCATTATCTAAACTACTATAGGCTGTGAAGTAAACTGTGCATGTTTCTGTGTGGATTTGTAAATATGAAGGAGACATGTATGCATTTATTTTTCTTGGAAATGATTACATGTTAATTTCATAAATATAAAATTGTGGCTATTTCCACATATATATTACCTATATGGAGGAAGAAAAAGAACACAATGAGGAGAATGAAGAAGATGAAAAAGAGAACATTGAAGACAAAGGTAAAGAGAAAAGTGGAATGAGTTAAGTTTTTAATGAAGTAACACATTTTCATAATTCAAAGTTTTTACGTATTTTTACACAATGTGGGAGTATCTAAAAATAATGGAGAATTATGAACAGGATATTTTTGGGTTTGGCCTTAGGACTATTTGTCGTAAGTGGTTCCTGAGAAATGTCAAAATCATGTGGACTTATTAATTTGGTCAAATTGCAAGTCTAATAAGGGCTATAGAGTGAAAGAGGAAAAGATGTACCAAACTAATGCTGTTTGACTGAATTTGAAAGTTAAATTCAGTCAAAATAGTAAGTTTTCTAACTCTATTCAAAGGCTACCTTTAAAAAATGTATGTTCTGGTATATATTTAATTCCCCACTCAAACCCCTCCCCCAAAATCATACTTAACAATGTCAAATCAAAAGATCATAGATTTAGACCTAGAAAAGACTTTAGAGGTCATCTAATTTAACACATTATTTTATAGATGAAGAAACTGAGGTGCATAGCAATCAAGTGAATTGCTCATTGGTCAAAAGGCAATGTTTACTACTAGGAAGAAAATGATGCATATTGAAAAATCACTGAAAGATTTATATGAACTGATATAGAATGCTGAAAAGAACATACAAAATGACCACAACAATGTAAACTGCAAGAAAACCTCACAGCTAAAACTGAGTGCTGTGTAATTAAAATTAAAGCTTTTCCACAAAGAAGAGATAGGATAAAGCACTCCCTGCCTCCAACATGACAGTGAAAAGAACATGCGACTTAGAGTACAGAACCCTGGGTTGGAATCCCAGCTCCATGAGTTACTTGTCCACATAATGATGGTGAATTAACAGCTGTAGTGAGGTTGCTCAAACAATGCTTCTAAACCAGAAAAAATCAAAATTATCTGGATTGGTAAATTCAGAATGTACTGTTTCAAGTGCCTTGGCATAAACGAAATGACTTTATATTCCTTGGTACCATCTCCATATTTCCTACTTTTCACTGCCTTCTAATAGGTTTGTTAAATGCCCCTAGTCCATGTACTATTTAAAAGAGAGATTAGTAGTCCTGAAAAAGTATTTTAAGGGTAAAATAAAGCCTTAAAAGGAATCTACTAGTGATAGATTCAGAAAATTTAAAAATTTAAAAAAAAATAGAGTTTTGGCAGGAATTGCCCCTTATATATCCAGAACAAGTACTTATAGACTCAGTTGGGAGGTATGTCTAAAAACTTCCCCTGACTTCAGAGGTTATCTAGCAATATCTCTGATGGAAATGTGGAATCAATTTTCCTTGTTTCTCTGAGTACTTGTTATTACTCATAGAAGTGGAACTGAGATTACACTGGTGTTTTCCTTAGCCAATCAGATAAATGAAAGAATAGTTCTTTCCATTGGAGTATTCTGGAGGAAACTCTTGAGAAAATATCTTTGCCATTTAATGAATTGAGATATTAAGTCAAATTTATTATTGGTGACAATGTGCATTTAAATATCTTATTTTTAACTATATAAATTATTGAAAGTGCATCCAGGTGTGGTGGTATACACATGCCTATAATAGTAAAGGAAGCAGAGGTTTGTGGATCACTTGAATTTAGGAGTTCTAAAATGTAATAGGCTAAGTCCATTAATTATAGACACTGTCTGACACCAATATGGTGAGCCAGGGGAAGCAGGGGACCATCAGGTTGCCTAAGGAGAGAGATATGACTCCAAAGCAGAAAACAGAGTAGGTTAAAACTTCCACATCAATCATTAAAGGACTTGGTTCACTGAGTGGCCACTACACTTCTAGCCTGGATTAGATAGAAAAAACCTATCTCAAAAACAAACAAAAATAATAGCACTAAAATTCCTATGTTGTAGTCTTCTCATCCTCCTGCCAATATCTTATCTCAAAGTTACCTTTCTAAGAGAAAATGTATAATATCAAATTTCAATAACACTGATCTTTGCCAATTCTCCTTTTCAAATACACTGATTTTATGTTGTTGTTGTTTTTGTAAACTACTACAGAAAAGTACTTTATACACTCTCTCTGAGTGAGATAGGCTACATCTTTCCTTATGATTTCTAGGGTTTTTTGAGGATATGATATCTCTTCTCAAGTTCCATTAGTTCTTGCTCCCACCAGTTACATCCCTCCTCCCTCCACCCGAATACACACACACACACACACACACACACACACACACACACACACACCTGTTTCTCTGAGTTAGTGACTAGCACTGTACTACCATTTGCCCAATTAAGATTAATTAGATTTTGCAAAAGTATATTTATTTAAATATATGGCCAGAACAAATATATAACCATTTATCTCACACTTGGGCCATCTTTTACCCTAGTGATATCAAATGCAAATGGGAAACATTTTAATCTAGTTAGGGCAGCAGTGTTTTAGGCCCCATGTGAAATATTGGACAACTCTTCTCCATTCTTCATCATCTTGGTCTCTGAATGAATAGTCTCAAAATTTAGCTCACTTTCTACATTAAATAGCACCATCAAGTTCATATGTGGATTCAACCTCTCTGCTGAGTCCCTGTCTCAGGGCCTGATATTCTAGAGGTCAATCCAAAAAGAAAAAAAAAAAGCACCTCCAAGTTCCTTGGGACATTGATATGGAGCAGTTTGGAGTGCCATGATGCTAAGGTGCCCTCTAGACCTTGTAAAATCGCAAGGTCATGGAGGCTCCATTATATTTTATTTAAAAGGTAAAAGAATAAATGTAGAGAGCAAAGACCTATTTGGGTGAAGGCCACAAGGCCTTCACCTTATAGTATATACAGTAAACAGGTTAAAACAAAGTCTTTCAAGATTCACCAACACATTCAGTCTGTTCTCAACATTTTTTGTTATGTTTTCAACATCTATCTCTTGGAGAATAGTTGTTTGTTTTTTAAACCTTATGTTTTCTTTCTGGATTTTTCTTGTTATATGCAAGTCAACTAGAGGACAAAAAGAAATACATAGATCGCTCCTTCACTCATCAAACACCTATTAAATATCTGTTATGAAAAATGGGCTCTGATGTCAGTGCCAATTTTTATCGCCAACAATTAGTGAGCACAAGCCCCATGTGAAGCAATGGAAATACAAGAAAATATGAAATGCTATTCTTAATTTTAAGTGACTTCTCTCCTGTTAAAAACATGAGGCCAAGGAATGAATCTTACCAATATCAGCAAAATTTCAATCAGCTTGGGAGAATTAAAACATTAATAGTTAGGAAATGCCCATTTCTTACTATTTTTAATAAAACCATGATTTTAAATTTATTAACATCAATTTATGCCCTCTGATCTAAAGATATAATATAGATTTGTGGCAGGTACTTAACTATTCATTATTTCCTTAAAGTCACTGAAAAATACAATTTCTAATATATTGCGACTTAAAATACTTGTATATTTCAACTGAATTTAAGGAATCAATCAGTTAACAAACATTAAGCCCTTTCTGCATACTATGCACTGTGCTATACTCTAGGGAAACCGAGAAAGGATAGGCCCTGCATCCAGGGAGCACATAGTTTAATGGAGGAGTCAATGAGCAAACAATTGTATACAATTAAACTATAAACATGAGAAATCAGAAATAAGAAGATCCCAAGGGTCAATTTTTAATCAAACTATTAGTCAAATATTACAGGCAAGTATAGCAATCAAATTATTAGCCTCTATATTTTAATTATAGTATTACTAATAACTGCAAAGATCTTTAGAGCAAGGACCCATAATAGTTACTGAAGAAGATCATATTGGCTTCTAAAGTCTAGAAAAATATCCTTATCACAGTCACAAATGTTCATTTTAAATGACTGACTTGTTTCATCTGTAATTCACTATTAGAATTTTTTTTCACAAGAAATGAGCATGTTGCATCATGCTCATATCAATGTTTACTACTTTTGAAATAAAGTGCTTTTGAAATACAAGATCTTCTTCAGATATGTTCAAAGGCCAAGATTTAAAGGCCAGTGGAAAAACAAGGAGAGACAGATGAATAAATATGGATTCCTTCAATGTACCTGAAAATGGGAGCTTATCACAGAGCAAAAAATTAATGAGTAAGAATTTCTTTTTCTTTCTTTTTTTTTTTATGAGTAAGAATTTCTTTAAAAGGTTTGCTCAGTAATGAAGCCAAACAAAGCAAGGAAGAAGAACTGAAGTCACTTGTTCTTGACCAAAATAAAGAACAAATGGGGGAGAAAATTACATAAAGTCTTTGGCCAGTATAGAACTGAATGAAATCAAAATCAAATTCTTCTCAGAATAAATGTAATAATAAATCAAAGTCCCAAATAACAATGATGTCATAAAGTAATTTTTGGTCATTTTTACTTTTTTTGTCATGAGAGAATATATAAAATATGATATGAAATTTTGCGTATAAAAGCTGAATGTATGTAATTTTAAAAATTAAATCAGCTTTTCTGTGGAAAAGAGAATACCTTTTGATAGGAAAGTGAAATCAGCAGAGACTTCTAACTCTACTTTTAAAAATAATTTTAGAGTTTGTGAGGCATTTCATTAAACCCAGAACATTTTTCCTAGTGAATGAAATGAACTTTGTTCTTTCTTTTTCCTATAAACTGTTGAAGCACTGCTCATCTTTTATAGACTGACTCAAATGGCAGCACCACCATAAATCTTTCCTCTCCCATTCTAGTTCTATCAGAAATGTGCTTCCAGAGACAGCTAGGTGGTACAGCGGATAAAGCACCAGCCCTGGATTCAGGAGTACCTGAGCTTAAATCTGGCCTCAGACATTTGATACTTACCAGGGGTGTGACCCTGGGCAAGTCACTTAATCCTCATTGCCCTGCAAAAAAAAAAAGAAAAGAAAAAGAAATGTGCTTCCTTTCTCAACCTCACCAAATACTTTACTTGGGAATTTTCTAATCCATGGATCATGTAATACTAAGTTTTATAACTACCTGCATTGGCTTCTGATCCTTCTACTAGACTTTCAATCTAAATACCTTGGACAGAGCACAGTGGGTTCTTAAATCACTGTTATTCCTCATTTTCTGTGTGTTTTTCAAGCATTTAAATTTATCATAAAAAATATATAATTTTATGGATTATATATGGGCCATGAAGTTAGAGAATCACAGAATTTCAAAATCAAAATGGACATTAGTGGCTTTCCAGTAAAGTCTATACCCCATAAAGTATACCTGCTACAAAACATCTGAAGAATGACTATGCAGGCTTTTCTAGAAGGTTCTTAATAGGACTGCCTTCCAGGCAAGCCCATTCCATATCTATATAGCATTCAGGTTTTGTTTCCATAATTTTCATAACATTGAGCCTAAATTTCCTTCTTTGTAATTTCTAGTCAGTGCTCTTAGTTTTGTTCACAGGGGCCAAAAAAAACAACTAAACATTATGTTCATTCAAATACATGGAAACATCAATGATGTCAATAAATTAAGCAATTCTGCAAGACCTTAGAAATACAAAGAATAAGTCGAAACAATCCCAGTTCTCAAGACACTTAGATACATTTTAGAAAAACTATGTATCTATATCTATCTCTATACACATATACATACAAACACACAAATATACATGCATATATACACATATACACACACATATATATGTATATATGCACATGCATGTATGTGTATATATGTATATACATATGAGATAAGCTTCAAAGGAAATTAGGGGTTATAAGAGGCAGTAGAAAGGAATGAATTATACAAATAAAGGGAAAAGCCTATATAAAGGAATAGTGATGGGAGATGGAGCACCACTCTGAAGAACAGCATAAAAAACAGTTAATCTGTATCACAGAATATGTAAAGAAGAATATTGCATAATAAGGCTGAAAAGGAAGATTGGAGCCAAATTATGAAGGGCTTTAAATATCAAATAGGGGAGCTTTTATTTGATACTACAATAGAGAGGCACTGAAACTTTTTGTGTTTATGAGTTGAAAAGATCAGAACTGTGGTTTAGGATAATCACTTTGGCATCAGTGTGGAGGGTGAACTAGAGATGTGGAGAAGACTTGAGCCAGAGGGGCCAATTGAGAAGTTACTGAATAGCTCACATAAGAACTGATAAGGGTCTGAACCAGAGTTTTAGTCATTTGATTAGAAAGATACAAATACAAGTCATTTTGTAGAGGTAAAATCAAGAAGATGTGAAAATTAATTGGATATATCAGGTTAGGGAGAATGAAGTATTAAAATCACTTCCAACTTTGCAAACCTGACTAAGGGGAATAATGAAAGGCACTATTACCCTTGGTATAAATAAGGAAATTCAAAAGAGGAGTGGGTTGGAGGGAACAATAAAGATTACCATTTGGGATTTGCTAAATTTGGAAGGCCTATGGGACATTTGGATATCTAGTTTAAAATGCCCTATAGGCAGGTAAGAAGAGAAGAGAAACTAGCACTAGATATAGAGATCTGAAAGTGAAAGTCATCTCCATAAAGATGAAGAAGTCTCACCATGAGTGAGAACCAAGAGAAAAAAAAAAATAGAGTCAATGGCAGAATAGGGGAACCAGTCACCTGAATTGCCCCAATATTCTTCTCCAAACAAATTTAAAATAATGCTTCATACTGAAATCTGGAGTGGCCAAGTTAGCAAAAAGTCAGAATGAGACATTCTTTTTTTGTCTAGAATTTTATTGTTTTCTCAATTACATGTAAAAATAGTTTTCAACATTCATTTTTGTAATATTTTAAGTTCTAATTTTTTCTTCCTCCCCCCTGCCCAAGATGGCATGTAATCTAATACAGGTTATACATGTGCAACTGTATTAAACATATGTCCATATTAGTCATGCTGTGAGGGTCAAAATTTGATATACTGAGCATTATTTGGGTGACTCACCTTAATATTGTGGTCCTGGAATTATATGGGGCCTTTAAGGTTTAACCCTCCCTTCTTAACAGCCCTTTTTTTAGATATTTCTCCCAGGCCAATAAGAAATGAGCCTCTTAGCTTTAGTTCTCAAAAGGGTCAGATTTTATTACTTGGGAATTAATTAAACAACAAAGGTGAAACTCTAAAAATCAAAGATAAGGAAATAGGAAAATAAAAATACAGATATATATTCTTTTTTTTTTTTTTTTAGTGAGACAATTGGGGTTAAGTGACTTGCCCAGGGTCACACAGCTAGTAAGTGTCAAGTGTCTGAGGTCGGATTTGAACTCAGGTACTCCTGACTCCAGGGCCGGTGCTTTATCCACTGCGCCACCTAGCCACCCCCACAGATATATATTCTTAACTCTAAGCTGAACCCAGACCCTTTCCAATTTAGCTAGTTCAAAGAAATTTAGGATTATCCGTAAGTAACTCACCAACCACCAAGACAGAGCGAACAGGCACCACCTCAAGGGGAGTTGCCAGACAGAGCACAAACACATGCCTCGCACCACCACCACCACGCAGGGCCAAGCAGAAAAGAAAGAGACTGAGCTCGCATACTGGAAGTAGCCCATGTCCCTTCTGGGAGCATTCAATCTCCCCTCCCCCAAAAGGGGAGGTCCGTCAAAAAGCTGCCTTCATAACGTCGGGGTGGGCCAGGTGTGGCCTCTCCCAAATGAGTTAGCTAAAAATGGGAATGTTAATCTTTAACACAAATAATTTTTACCACAGTGTTGTGAAAAAAGAATCAGAACAAAGGGGAAAAACCATGAAAAAGATTTTTTAAAAAGTGAAAATACTCTGCTTGGATCTGCATTCAGACTCCACATTTCTTTCTCTATATGTAGATAGCATTTCTTCACGAGTCTTTTGGAATTGTCTTGGATCATTGTATCGCTGAGAAGAGATAAGTTTATCATAGTTGATCATTATACAATGTTGCTTTTACTGTGTACAATGTTCTGGTTTTGCTCACTTCACTCAGCATCAGTTCATGTTAGTCTTTCCAGGTTTTTCTGAAATCTGCCTGCTCATCATTTCTTATAGCACCATATATATCATTCCATTACATTCACGACAACTTATGCAGCCATTCCTTAATTGATGGTCATCCCCTCAATTTCTAATTATTTGGCACCACAAAAAGGTCTGTTATAAATAATTTTATACATATAAGTACTTTTCCCTTTCAGAGTGTAATTTTCTTCTCACCCAGGACAAGTTAGGATGTTGGAAGAAGATATCTGTGGCAGTGGGGTGGGGACTGACCCAGAGCCCATGTGGATGCAACACTAGTAGTGAGATTAGGTGGTGGCACCAGAAGCAGCAGCAGTTTCAGAGATTCTCAAGCCAGAGACAGTAAGAAAGATATTACAGGGGACCCTTGTGCTAAAATTGGATGTAGGACTAGAAGCTGTTTGGCAACTCCATTGCCTATACCTACTTCTGGGTCACAGATCAAGGGCAGAAAGAAGTATTTTCAGTCAAGAGGGAGCAGGAACCCTGAGGAGCAGTAACACTTCTTGTCTCAAAAAAGCAAGAAACCTGTGGATCAGTATCAATTGCAATTCCCAGAGATCATGCATTTTTCCTAGGTAAGGACCAGAGTACAGACCAGGAGAGAAGTGACCACACCTCTTCCAAGATCTGGGACCCTGGAGGCACAGAAAACTTACAAACTACTAGAACTATCTTTAAAGATATCTTTAGGCAGCTAGGTGGCGCAGTGGATAAAGCACCAGCCCTGGATTCAGGATTACCTGAGTTCAAATCTGGCCTCAGACATTTGACACATACTAGCTGTGTGACCTTGAGCAAGTCACTTCACCCCCTTTGCCCCACAAAAAACAAACAAACAATAACAACAAAAAAGTATACTCCTTGGGGGCAGCTAGGTGGTGCAGTGAATGAAGCACCAGCCCTTGATTCAGGAGGACCCGAGTTCAAATCCGGCCTCAGACACTTGACACTTACTAGCTGTGTGACCCTGGGCAATTCACTTAATCCTCATTGCCCCGAAAAAAAAAAAGTATCTTTAAAGAAAATTCTAGCTAGTCTGTCTAAAATATCTAATGAGTGGTTGGCAATAAATTATAAGCTTTAGCAAGACTTAGACTTTTAAACATTTATTAAGGAGAATAAGAATTTGGTGAAGAGAAAGAGAAAGGCCTAGATTCATCTATCTATTAAAGGGAGAGCACATTTCTAGCTCTGCTTTCCACCACAGTCCTGAGGAAAGAGCAAGAGAGTCAGCCTCACCCCTTCTTTCTCCCACCAGCAAATGTCACTTCCTGATGCCAAAAACAAAGCCACATGTCTTGCCCTCAGGCACCTTCTCCTCATGGAGGAGCTTTGCTACAGTAAGTCTCCAGCGGGTGGCATCATTCCAATCTTTACAGTGTGAAAAAGCCTGAAATAGTTCCTTAAAAATTAGACTTGGCATTCCCCAATGGAGAAATGGTCAAAGGATATGAACAGGCAGTTTTCTGATGAAGAAACCAAAGCTATCTATTCCCATATGAAAAAATGCTCTAAATCTCTAATGATTAGAGAGATGCAAATTAAAACAACTCTGAGGTACCACCTGACACCTATCAGATTGGCTAAAATGACAAAAAAGGAAAATAATAAATGCTAGAGAAGCTGTGGGAAAATTGGAACACTAATCCATTGTTGGTGGAGCTGTGAACTGATCCAACCATTCTGGAGAGCAATTTGGAATTATGCCCAAAGGGCGATAAAGCTGTGCATACCCTTTGACCCAGAAATACCACTTTTGGGTCTTTTTCCCAAAGAAATCATGGAAAGGGGAAAGGGACCCACATGTACAAAAATATTTATAGCTGCTCTTTACGTGGTGGCAAGGAATTGGAATTTGAGAGGATGCCCATCAATTGGGGAATGGCTGGACAAGTTGTGATATATGAATACAATGGAATACTATTGTGCTGTAAGAAATGATGAGCAGGAGGAGTTCAGAGAAGCCTGGAGGGTCTTGCGTGAGCTGATGATGAGTGAGATGAGCAGAACCAGAAGAACATTGTACACAGTATCATCAACATTGAGTGTTGATCTACTATGATGGACTATATTCTTCTCACCAATGCAATGGCACAGAAGAGTTCCAGGGAACTTGTGATGGAAGAGGATCTCCAAATCCAAGAAAAAAAAAAAAAGAACTGCGGACTATAGATGCTGAATGAACCATACTATTTCTTTTGTTTTTGATGCTGTTGTTTTTTTCTATTTGGAGGTTTTTCATCATTGCTCTGATTTTTTCTCTTATAACATGACTAATGCAGAAATATGTTTAATATTATTATGTGTGTGTGTATACCCACACACACACACACACACACACACACACACACACACACACACATATATATAAAACCTATATCAGATTGCCTGCTGTCTAGGGGAGGGGGGAGGGAGGGGAGGGAGGGGAGGGAGGGGAGGGAGGGAGAAAAATCTGAAATTGTAAAGCTTGTATAAACAAAAGATGAGAACTATCTTTACATGTAACGAAAAAAAATACTTTATTAATTAAAAAAAAAATTAGACTTGGGCAAGTAGACACTGGTGACCTCAACTAACCAGAGAATGAAGTCTTTTATAACTGTAAAGTAAACTTTAAGCAAATCACTTTATGTTATGGAAATAGCTATAACACTAGTGATTCTCTCTTTAAAGCAGAATGCTCAAGGTTTAAAGGAAGAATGTCCATACATCTCTATAATTATGATGCCAGACACCCTGTGATTCACATTGATTTTCCTGGTTTCAATGTTAATTTCGAAGTGTATACTGGGGACTAAATGCATTCAAACAGAAATTTACATAAGGATACCTAAAATTTAGGAGCTCAAAGACCTGGGTTTAAGTATAGCTAATCATTCTCTTTGTCACTTTAGCCAAATCACTTATCTTTGGTTTCCTTATCTATTAAATGAAAGAGTTAGACCTCATGGCCTCTTAAAGGTCCTTCTGGTTATAAATCTATTAATCTATGAATAGAAGTTTTCAGACCAGATAGTATATGAGATCAATTAGACATAAAATCAGTGTCATCGAAATTAGCTTGCTGTTCTTTTATTATCTTATTATATAATTCATTTATTCAATCTGCCTCATTCATTCATTCATTTACCTCTTATGAGCAATTATTGTTCTGCCCTTCCAATTTAATATTTATTTATTTTTTGGCAGAGAAAACATAAGCAAAATTTTTAAAAATCAGTATTTTTACCTTCTTTCAAATTGTCTGTTACCATCACCTCATCCACCCCTAAGTTACTCCTTTGTTCTGTATCTTTTCCCAATTATATATAAAAACAATATTTTTGGAATTTTTCCTAGTCACATTCAGCTATAAACCAACCCATCTCCCTAAATTTAATGATGAAAAAATAAAATTGATATATAGAGGAACAAGAGACTTGCCCAAGGTTACTACCTGGACTTATCTGCATGTTATCTATCACATTTAGTTTTTAATGTTGAATTGACTTCTTTCTTCTAATATCCAACATAATTCTGGGTCCCCATGACTCTATAGCTCTCTCTACCAGCATCAGAATTTCAGAATTTCAGAATTCAAGGGGACTTCAGTGGTGATCTAGTTCAACTAGTAGCCTTTAGAACATACTCGGCAAGTGGCCATTGAGTCTTTGAAGATAATATTTGTAAAATGATTTGCACCCTCAAAGAACTGTATAAAAAGCTAGCTATTACTATCAAATTTGATGCTTGAATATAAAATAGAAAACAAAATCAAGTAATTCAGCATTTATTACAGAATGATCTTATTGTCTTTCTACAATTATAACTTAATTATGTCAAAATGAAAAATCTGGTTAGAGCAAATTGCTCTGTCTTATTCAAAGAATTGACCTGTATGACAGAGAATATAGAAGCACAATTCTACAACTCACCCAGCATTCTATTGTCACTGGAGAAATGAACTGTCAAAAGTTTATAGCCCACCTTCTAATAGATCTAACACTTATAGTGTGCTACAGAATCAAATGGAAACCTGAGCTTCCATATTATAATTGTGAATGTGGATATGCGTGTGTTTGTACTATAACCTCAAGTTTATCCATCTACATTGAACAAGTTATATGGATGCTTTTAAATTTTCCACTTTTTTCTGTTGTGGAGATATTGTTTTTGTCTAATGAATAAATGGAACACAAATATTTAAATGGACATTTTTAATTCCTTTACAGTATTTTTTTTCTGGCAAAAAGTTATGATAAGCCCCAAGATATTCTAGCCAGATATCATGTATTCTAATTCTATAATGAGATTTTTCTGCATTAAACTATTAAAAAAAAAGATGAAAAAGCTGAGTTAGAAATTTTTTTCTTTCCTTAATGAAAAACAGAAGTCTTCTCATAGTAGATTCATTGAAAAATCTTTTCCTTTGTAATTATTAAAGTAAACTTCTAAACACTTCCATTTAGTCATTCCTGTGGCTTCAAAGCACATACTGTATTATATATCATCTCTCTCATACATCCTCAGCAAATTGCAGAAAGCATTCTTCTTTGGTTATCCTCTTCATCTGAATAAAATCTTTCACTGAAGAATCAGAGGCAAGGAGCTATTCTACACAACTAGGAAACAACACAGCCTAAGGGGTGGAATTATTCATTATCAAGCTTTTTGTTGTGATACTGTTCAGGCCTCATTCTGAACTTGGACTTGCTCTTACTTTACTGAAACCATATACCAACAACAGTGAGATGGCTGATATGGAAGAGGCTAAAAAGTTCAGTCTGTTGGGACAGGGATTCATTACAGACCATCAGTGTTCGTTAGTCCACTAAGTGGTGACATAATCCCAAATTCACATTCCCAAGGGACTGGCTCTCAGGCTTTCTCCTGTTTGCTGACCTTACAGCAAAAGAATGTCAGATTCTGCAGTAATTGAGGAAAAAGGTTTTCAGGCCAGATTATCATTTCTGAAATGAATCATTTAACATGTGGAAAAGTATCAGATCTTAGCCTAAACTTCTGCTTATGAACTGTCTTGTTTTCAAATAAATAAATATATGAATAAGTATATTCCTGTTTGCTTTGGGTGCTATATAGGGTGGATTTATATATTTAGCTTCCCTCTAATGTGTGTATGTACATACATGCATACATACATAAATCTATGCATGTATATATGTATGTATGTATGTACCTATCTATCACCTATCATATATCTATCTATCTAATTTCCCAAAGACTATATTATGGGGGAAAATAGTACTGGTGAAGTAACATGTAAAATTTATTTTTTATTTCCTTATTTAAAATTAAATTATTCCACTGTTTTCCCATAAAGTCTAAATTTTTCAGAATGTCACTTTTATGTTAAATTATACACATATTATAGATTGAATTCAGTATATTTTGATATGAAACAGTAATGAGTTGTAGTACTAAATGTTGACTGTTGTGGGACTAATTTTTAATTGGGGAGGGCTAGCTAAATTGCTTGCCGCAATATTAAGGCAAGGAAGGAAACCCGCAGCCTCCCTTAAAACAGAACAAGATTTATTTTAACAAGAACGAACTTAAAAAAAAAAACACAAACAGGATCAGTAGGATAAAGGGAAAGGAAATAAAAATGGGGAAAGGGAAAGTATAATACCTGAAAAATACCACCGCCCAGCAATCAGCTGAAAATACACAGCAGAATGCCTGTCGCTCTCCAGCTTCCACCTAGAATGCCCAATTCTCCTCCCCCAAACCTAGAAATACCCCACATGGTCCCAGCCAATGGGATGGCCTCTCTGACAGTCACATGACTGCCCTCACTAGGCTTCCAATCATAATTTTGCCAGGCTCATGTAGGCGTTAGTGAGTGGTGATAACATGAGGTGCCAGAGCCCTGGCAACGGCTACAACCAGTGGGTGGAGCACCGTGACGTTTTCGGAGCCCCAGACCAGTGTGCACCAAGGCATAAAAACCTCAAATAACAATTAATTATTTACACTGTATTCAATAATTATTCCCCAACCTAAAGGAATGTATGAAATAAGCACAAGCTATGGTACTAGGGTCCAAGCAGTTACGGTAAGAAGTTCACAAGTTTCATCTATGAAAATGAATACTAGCTAAAGTTTTACAATATCTTTCTTATTTTGGGGTTTGGGCAAAAACCCAAAACACATTTCACCAAGTGCTTTATTTCAAGAAAAACTTTGTCCATATGTTTTTCATTCATTTACACTTAATTCATTGAACTGACATTTGGGGTGGGAGAGGAAGTTATTTAATGTCCAAGAAAGTGTGGAGCCATTGCTACTTTCCTAATATCTATGTGTATATATGTAATCATTTGACTCTTTCATGTGGGTGCATGTTGTCTTGTCAATGGGGCAGGAACTGTCAGGGACCATAACTTTATTTTTTCTTTCTGAGAGGGAAAGAAGAAGTAGGAAAGACAAGAGAGAGGAAAAAGGCATACATTTAGTGGACAACTTTTAATTAAGTGTTTTGCTGAAGGAATTAAGAGACTTAAAAATAGCAGGTTGAACAGGAGGAAACATAGAACTTGGCATCAGTAAGACCTGGCTTTGAAACTAAAATTGTGATATTTTCTAGAGAGGAAAATCAATTAATCTTTTGGGGCCTAAGTTCTATTATCTATAAAATGAGAAAGTTGGACTTAATGATCTCAAACATCTCTTATGATCCTATTTGACTCTCTGTTCTTCCTTTCTATAAGTCCTTCTTTCTCTCTTCTTTTCCCTCTGTTCCTCCTATTTTAATAGTATTGTCCCCATTTACAGATGTGGAAGCTGAGACTATAAGGATGAAGTGATTTGGTCATGGTCAGATGCAAATTGAAGAAAGAATAACTGGGAGATCATTGTGCAGAGTAATAGCAATGTTGTAACAATGACCATCTGTGAAAGACCTGTATACTTGGATCAATACAATGATCCAAGATAATTACAAAGGTCTCATGATGGAATAATGCTGTCCACCTCCAGAAAAAGTGTAAGGGCAAATTGAAGTAAAATTTTCAATCTTTACTTTTCTTGCTTTTTAAAAAATATGGCCAATTTTGAAATATGTTTTGAATGATTTCACATGTATAATTGATATAATTTTGCTTGCCTTCTCACTGGGTTAGGGAGGAGGTGGTAGGGAGAGAGAGAATTTGGAACTCAAAATTTAAAAAGAAAAAAATGTATTTTTTTTTAAAGAAAGAGAGTCAATGGTACCTAGATTTAAACCTCACTTCTATCTGCATTTGACCTATAGAAGCTTAGACAAGTCACTTAATAAAAACAACAATAACAGTAACAATATTAATAGTAGTAATAATAATATTTCTGTATGTGTATTCCTGGGTGAATCATTTAACTCCCAAGCCATTTTTAAAATTAAGGATGAACTACATGGCTTCTAAGCTCTCATCATTCTATGATATGATTTCAATGCATTTGTAATAAGAGCAAAGTTCTAGCATGAATCATACACTATTATTTCTTTGTATGCATGGAAACATGGCATAGTACAAACAGGAATTTTGAAATTCCATTGTATTTCCTAATCCCATTCCATATCAGCTATCTCAACCTATTGAGGTTTGGAAGGAATGCTGGAAATCTACTGACCCATGAACTCTCAGAAGATTTATGGATGTTCTTTTATAGCTTGAGCTAAAAAAAAAGGCAAGAACTCAATTTTTCCCTATATTTTTATACCCTTTGGGACTGAAGCTACACATCCTGGAATGAAGATTTGGGATTTTTTTTTAAATAAAAAGACATTTTGCTACCATTTTGCATGGGATGTAATCTGAAGGAATATTTTTGGTTGTTATTGTTCATTGTTTTTCATTGTGGTTGTTATTATTGTGGTTGTTTTTAATTTCTGTTAAGAACATTTTTACTGTATTCACATGTATTGGTTAGTTCAGAGATAATCATGACATCAAGGTTGCAGTTGCAGTTTCATACTGATCAATTCACATTATTCTTTCTTAGTAATAAACTGAATCACATATTCTTGTTTGTTGTCTCATGAATGTTCACTACAGCTTGTGAAAGTAGAGGGGGTGAGAATGGTGGTGTATCAAAATGAAGCCAGCCTGGAAACAGTGCCCCACTTTAAGTAGCTAAAAGGCAAGTACAAGAAAGGCAAGATAAGCAGACAGAGAAAGGTAAGGACCATTGAAACTTTCTTTAGTGACAAGGAAGATGGAGATGCACCCTCAGAGGAAGATGTCAATGTCAAGGCCCCTATATGTAAAGGTTCCAAGAAAAATATGAATTGGTCTCAGGCCATAGAGGTACTCAAAAAGGACTTTGAAGATAAAGTTAGAGAGCTAGAGTAAAAAATGGAAAGAGAAATTAGGGTGATATAGGAAATACATGAGAAAAAAGTCAACAGTTTGAAAAGCCAGATGGAAAAGCTCTCTGATGAAAGTAATTGCCTAAGAATTAGGATTGAACAAATGGAAGCTAGTGACTTTATGAGAAACCAGGTCACAATAAACCAAATCCAAATGAATAAAAATATAGAGGAAAACTCTGCTGACCTGGAAAATAGGTCCAGGAGAAATAATTTGAAAATTATTGGTCTACCTGAAAACCATGATCAATAAAGAGCTTAGACATCATCTTCCAAGAAATTGTCAGGGAAAAGTGCCCTGATATTCTAGAAGCAGAAAGTAAAACAGAAATTAAAAGAATCCACCAATCAACTCCTGAAAGAGATCCCAAAAGGAAAACTCCCAGGAATATTATAGCCAAATTCCTGAGATCAAGGAGAAAATATTGCAAGATGCCAAAAAGAAAGAATTCAAGTACTGTGGAGCCCCAGTCAGGATAGCACAGGTTCTAGCAGCTTCTACATTAAAGGACTGGAGGGCATGGAATATGATATTACAGAGGGCAAGAAATTGGGATTACAACCAAGAATCATGTATCCGGCAAAACTTTTTATAATCTTTCAGAGGAAAAAAATGGGACTTCTATGAAAAAGAGCACTTTCAGGTATTCATGATGAAAAAACCTGAACTGTATGGCAAATTTGACTTTCAAATACAAGACCCTAGACAACCATTAAAAAATTGTAGTGGGGGACATACCTAGGGTCATGCAGTGGGTGACTATCTTGTGTCTAAGGTCAGGTTTTGGCTGAGATCCCCCTGGGTCCAAGGTGGATACTTTGTCTACTCTGTCACCTAGCTGCCCAATGATGACATCTTTTGGGTAAAGTTGAGGGGGGAGGGGAATGCACTGGGGGAAGGGGAAGGGCAGAGGTAGCATGGGGTGAAGTCCCACATGAAATAAACAGGAAAGGTCTCAGGGAGTGGGGGAAGAGCAGGGCAGTAAATGAATTTTACACTCATCAGAATAGGCTCAAAGACCTTAATCTCATCAGACTTGCCTCAAGGAGGGATTAAACCACACACCTAATTGGGTGGAGTAATCTATTTAATTTGGCCAGTAAATGAGCCTAATACTTATCAGGATTGACTCAAAGACCTCAATCTCATCAGAATTGGCTCAAGGAGGAAATAAAGTACACACTCAATTGGGTGGAGTAATATATCTAACCCTACAGAAAAATAGGAGGGGAAGGGGATAAATAAAAAGGGGCAAAAGAAGGGAGGGCAGATTGGGGGAGGAGACAGACAGAAGCAAATCCCTTTTGAAGAGGGATAGGGTGAAATAAGATAGATGTTAGAGTAAATATCATGGGGAAGGGAATAGGATGAAGGGAAATAGTTAACAATAGTAATCATGAAAAAGAGAAAAGGGGAGAAAATTGTACAAAAAATATTTATAGCAACTCTTAGTGGTGGCTAAAATTTAGGAAATCAAGTGAATGTCCATCAGTTGAGGAATGAATGAGGAAGCTGTGGTATACGATTGTAGTGGAATGGTATTGTGCTATAGGAAATGGCATACAGGATGATCCCAGAAAAACCTGGAAAGACTCATATGAACTGATGCATAGTGAAGTGAGCAGAACTGGGAGGACATTGTGCATGGTGACAGCAGTATTGTTTGATGAGCAATTGTGAAGGGCTTAACTACTCACAGCAATACAATGATCCAAGATAATCCCAAGGGACTAATGATGAAACATACTATTCACTGCTATAGAAAGAACTGATAAGGGGCAGCTAGGTGGCAGTAGATAGAGCACTGGCCCTGGAGTCAGGAGGACCTAAGTTCAAATCCGGCCTCAGACACTTAACACTTACTAGCTGTGTGACCCTGGGCAAGTCACTTAACCCCAATTACCTCACTAAAATTAAAAAAAAAAAAGAAAGAACTGATAAAAAGAGCAGGTTAGCGATAATGGAGAGATGCCAGTTTATTTTAAGGACCACCCTTTCAGGGAGGAGACTAATGGCATGAGCTACACACGCCAGTCCACCTGCTACACATGCCAAACTGCCTGCTAAGCACTTGACTTCCGGGGTGTGAGCTTAAAAGGCAAGGAGAGAACGGAAGTGGGATCTTTTTCCTGCTCTGCTGGTCTCCTGACTGCGCTGCACAGACAGACGCTGTCTGGAGTTCGACTCAGCCCGGCTCGCGGTTAGCAGCATGCGCTTGACTCGGTCTCTCTCTTTCCCCAAAGGTGGCCTTGGGCTATTGGGGAGTTTTATACGGAATATAGACTAAGCTTAGACTTAAGGTGATTTGTTTTGTATTTCTACTTTCCTATCCCTCTAATCAACATCACCTGGTAACTACCACAAAATAAAGTTCTAACTAGAAAACCAGAAGTTTCTTCCATTTAATAGTCTGGGAGATAAATTAAGGGAAACATTAAAGAGGGGAGATTTATGATCTAATATCCAATTTAAAATCTCACAATACATAACCTATATCAGATTGGTTGATGTCTTGTGGAGGAGGGATGAAAGGGAGGTAAAGAGAAAAATTGGGAACTCTAAATCTTATGAAAATGAATGTTGAAAACTGCTCTTGCATGTAACTGGAAAAAATAAAATAAATGTTTGTTGCACTGAAAAAAAAAAAAAAAAACCAAAGCAGAGACCCAAAGTAGAAGACAAGGATATGCAAAATTCCAGGTAGTATAATTTTTTTGTTGTTGTTTTTGTGGGGCAATAAGGGTTATGTGACTTGTCCAGCATCACTTGGCTAGTAAGTGTCAAGTGTCTAAGGCAGGATTTGAACTCTTGTCCTCCTGAATACAGGGCCAGTTCTTTATCCACTGTATCACCTAACTTCCCCTCTCCAGGTAGTATAATACTCATTAGCCAGTTAACTCAATTCCTAAGTAAAAATCTTTTGGAGGGTCAGATGAAGTCAGGACTTAATCAATGTCCAGAAAGCATAATGCCTGACCGTTCAGAAACCTCAAAGGAAGTGAAGCAAAAGAAAAGGTTAGGTCTGTGCCCAGGCAGCACAGAAAATGGCACCCAGGCATTTCAGTCTTATAATCAGCCAGCTCCATCTAAAGCACAAGAGAGATAGAGCCAGACCTGCTTTGTCATCTCTATGCCCAGGCCCAGACCCAAGTAATGCAAGGAATACAGCATGGGGGCAACCCAGACTTCACAAGACTAATAGCAGGGAAAAGAGCAAGACAGTACCTGGGAAACAAAGCACCTATAGTTTTCCAGCTTGATTAATAACACCTAGGTGATACTTTTAATACTCAAAGTCAGGACTGAAATCCAGTTGGTGTTTTGGAACTGTGAACCAAGGGGACAGAGAAAGATCTAAGGCAAAAACCTAAAGTGAGTCACCAGGACACTAATACAAAACCCAGGAATTCCTTCAAAAGGCAATGCTTAATCTTAGCTACCCATAGTAAAACCAAATAGAGCATGCCCACACAATCTAAAAGTACAGAAGTAAGCAGAGTATTAACCAGACAAAAAAGCTGATTTTGAAAGATGAAGCTGTAGATATTTATAACAGGAAACAACAACTACCACACTGAAAATAATGAACTAAGAGAGGGCCAAGAGGTAAACCCAGAAAAAAAGTAACTCTTTAAATAACAGTCATAACTTGGGTACAAGATAAACAAGAATAGTGGGGAGGGCGGCAAGGTGGTGCAGTGGATAAAGCACTGGCCCTGGATTCAGAGGGATCTGAGTTCAAGTCTGACCTCAGACACTTATTAGCTATGTGACCTTGGGCAAGTCACTTAACCCTCATTGCCCTGCAAAAAAAGCCAAAAAACCCCAAACAAAAAAAAAAAAAAAAACAACCAAGAATAGTGGGAAGAGGGGCAGCTAGGTGGCACAGTGGATAAAGCACTGGCCTTGGATTCAGGAGGACCTGAGTTCAAATCCGGCTTCAGACACTTGACACTTACTAGCTGCGTGACCCTGGGCAAGTCACTTAACCCTCATTGCCTCGCCAAAAAAAAAAAAAAAAAGAATAGTGGGAAGAAATGAAACAACAGATATAAACTATGATGTTAAAAGAGATGGTAGCTTGACAAACAAAAATAGCAAGAACTAATTGCTTAGAATAGATTTCAAGCCCAGTAAGTCTTGCCCAAAAGTGGAAGTCCTTAAAATTAAGAATAGGGCAAACAAGAAGCAATGAATTCATAAGTCAAAAAGAGAAGAAAAGAAAAGAAAAAAGGACATGTAAGGTATACATTATCAAAACCAATCGACATGGGAAACAGTTTAAGGATAGATAGTCTTAAAAATATTTGAATATCTGAAAATCATAAATTAAAAAAAAAACCCTAGATGCCATATTTGAGGAAATAATAATGGAAAATTTCCCACACTATTGCAAATAGAACAAAGTGAAAAAGAGAAGACATGTAAATCATCTTCTGAAATAAATTCCCAAATGAAAACTTCCAGGAATTTCATAGCCAGAATTTAAAATGTCAAAGTTAAAGAGAAAATGCTTCAAGCAAACAAAAATAGAGTTCAAGTACCAGGTAAGCATAATCAGTATGATACGTATTTATAGGTGCCAATATTAAAATAATACTAATAATAGGAGATACTAGAAAATAATTTATCCCCAAAGGCATAAACTAAAGGACTACAACCAAGAATATCATAAACAGAAAAGCTACATACTATCCTATGAAGAGTAAACAGACCTTAAATGAAATTCTGAGGACTTCTGATAGTTCCTATTGTAAAGACAAGAACTGAGTCAAATCTTAGAACAGACTGGTGAGAAAAAGATGAGGAAAAAGAAGGGACTCACTTATAGAGATGTTTTATGTAAGGATTATATGAACATGGAAATAGGGACTAAAATATTAATGGGCATCCTGTGAACCTTATTTTCATTTGAAGTAGGAAAAGGGATGTTGAACACACAGACATACACACCATCCCACAAAGATAAAAGGTATAGTATAGAAATACATTAATCTCAACTGGAAAGAAGGGGAAAGAAATAGAAGGAAAGAAGGATGGAAAGGATGAAAGGAGGAAGGAAGGGATAGAGGGAGGGAGAAAGAATGGAAGAGAAGGAAAAGTGAATAAAAGAGGGAGGGGAAGAGGAAGGAAAGGAGGAAGGTAAAAGGAAGGGAAGAAGGAAAGGAGAGGAAATAAGGGAGAAAAGAAGGGAGAAAGGAGTAAGGACCTATGATTGGGACAGGGTGAGGAAAAGAGAAGAGGAGAAATATATTAGAAGCAAATCACTTCAACTGTAGGTTACCACCAAGCAAACTCCTTTTTTATAACTTTTTTTTTCTTTTGGTAGTGGGGCAAAGGCAGAAAAAGAAGACAAAAGAAAAAATAACAGGATGGAGAGAAATACCCACAATAACTTTTATAATGATGGAATTAATGAGACAAAGTCAAAGTTTAAAATGTAAATGGATAGAAAATGATTAGAAAAAAATATCCAATAATATGTTGTTGTTTTTTTCTAATCCTAAAAGTATTTTATAATTTTCCAGTTACATGTAAAGATACTTTTCAGGGTTTGTTTTCATAAGATATTTAGTAACAAATTTTTCTCCCTCCTTCCCTTCCCTCCCCCCTTCCCAAGACAAAAAGCAAACTGATAATAGGTTATATATGTACAATCACATTTAACATATATCTCCATTAGTCATGTTGTGAATGAAGAATCAGAACAAAAGGGAAAAACCTCAAAAAAAACATTAAAAAATAGCAACAGTATGGTTCAATCTGAATTCAGAATCCACAGTTCCTTTTTTTTTTTTTTCTGGATGTGGAAAACAATTTCCAACATAAGTCCTTTGGAGTTGTCTTGTATCATTGTATTGCTGAGAAGAGTTAAGTCTATCACAATTCATCACCACTGTGTACAATGATGTCCTGGTTCTGCTCACTCCACTCAGCATCAGTCCACTTAAGTCTTTCCAGGTTTTTCTGAATCTGGCTGCTCAACATTCTTATAGCACAATAGAATTCCATTACATTCATACACCACAACTTGTTCAGCCATTCCCTAATTAATGGGCAACCCCTCAATTTCCAATTCTTTGCCACCAAAAAGAGAACTGCTTTAAATACTTTTTTTACATGTGGGTCCTTTTCCCTTTTTTATGATCTCTTTGGAATACAGACCCAATAGTGGTAGTACTGAGTCAAAGGGTATGCCCAGTCTCCCAGCCTTTTGGGCAGAGGTTCTAAATTGCTCTCCAAAATGGTCTGATCAGTTCACAACTCCACCAATAATGCATTAGTGTTCCAATTTTCCCACAGCTTCTACAACATTTTTTATTTTCTTTTTTTGTCATAGTAACCAATCTGATAGGTGTGAGGTGGTAATTCAGCATTGTTTTAATTTGAATTTCTCTAATCAATAATAATTTAGAGCATTTTTTCATATGACAATAGATAGTTTTGATTTCTTCATCTGAAAACTGCCTATTCATATCATTTGACCATTTCTCAATTGGGGAATGACTTGCATTCTTATAAATTTGATTTAGTTCCCCATTTATTTTAGAAATGAAGACTTTATCAGAAACACTGGTTATAAAAATTGATTCCCAGCTTTCTACTTCCCTTGAAATTTTGGATGTATTGCTTCTGTTTGTACAAAACATTTTAATTTAATATAATCAAAATCATCCATTTTGCATTTCATGATATTCTCTATCTCTTATTTTATCATAAATTCTTCTCTCCATAGATCTGAGATGTTAACTATTCCTTCCTCTCCTAATTTACTTAAGATATCACCATTTGTGTCTAAATCATGTACCCATTTTGACCTTATTTTGCTATATGGTGTAAGATGTTGGTCTATGCCTTGTTTCTGCCATACTATCTTCCAGTTTTCTCAGCAGTTTTTGTCAAATACTAAGTTTTTATCCCAGAAACTAGAGTGTTTGGATATATCAAAAAGTAGATTACAATAGTTATATACTACCGTGTCTCCTGTGCCCAACCTATGCCATTGATCCACCATTCTATTTCTTAGCCAATACCAAATAGTTTTGATAAATGCCACTTTAGGGTATAGCATCAGATTTGGTCAAGCTAGCCCACCCGCCTGTGTATTTTTCTTATTAGTTCCTTCAATATTCTTGATGTTTTGTTCTTCCAGATGAATTTTGTTATTATTTTTTCTAGCTCTATAAATTGTTTTAGGTAATCTGATTGGTATGGCACTGGATAAGTAAATTAATTTAGGTAGTATTGTCATTTTTATTATATTAGCTAGGCCTATCCATGAGCAATTGATATTTTTCCAATTATTTACATCTGATTTTATTTGTTTGAAAAGTGTTTTGTAATTGTGTTCATAGAGCTTCTGGGTTTGTCTTGGTCAGTAGACTCCCAAATATCTTATATTGTCTGACATTACTTTAAATGGAATTTCTCTTTCTATCTCTTTCTGCTGACCTTTGTTGTTCATGTGTAAAAATGCTGATGATTTATGTGGATTTCTTTTATATCCTGCAACTTTGCTAAAGTTCCTAATTGTTTTAAGTAGTTTTTTTTAGTTGACTCTTTAGGATTCTCCAAATATACCATCATATCATCTGCAAATAGTGATAGTCTTGTTTACTCCTTGCCTGTTCTACTTTATTTAATTAATTTTTCTTCTCTTATTGCTAAAGCTAACATTTCTAGTACAATATTAAATAATAGAGATGATAATGGACATCCCTGTTTCACCTCTGATCTGATTGGGAATGCCTCTAACATCCCCATTACATATAATGTCAATATGTTATCTTAAAAGAATATACAAATAATATAGATTCACAAGGTGTTAAAATTATAAGTTGGAATAAAATCAATTATCCTCCCTGGATAATTTAAAAATCAGGAATAGTATTATAATTTCAAACAATTCAAAGTAAAAATGTCTAATACAAAGAAATGAACAGGAAAACTACATATTAAAAGAATATCTAGATTCTTTAACATAGTAAAAAAATAATTATAAATTAACTCAACGGAAAAAAACAAACAGTTTACAAGTGATTTCTATCAAACATTGACAAAACAATTAATCCCATTATTCCATATATAATTTGCAAAAATAAGAAAAGAGGGCAGCCTCCCAATTTCTTTCTATTTTACAAATATATTATTGATATCTAAAATATAAATATATAGAAACTCATTCATATATATGTATACATATATATATATATATATATATATATATATATATACAAACATATATGCATATACACACACACCTAATTTTTATAAGCGTACTTTCCAGTTTTCCTAGAAGTTTTGGTAGAATAGTAAATCTTTACTACAGTAGCCAGGATCTTTGGTTTATTGTATACTGATATCTCAGGCCATATATAAAGATAGGATCTAAACAGAAATGTGACATACAAAAAAGATGATATCACAAATTAGATGAGGAAAGGGGGGGAAATTTTCTTTCAGAAAAATGGACTGAAGAATTTCTGGCTAAAGGATATAAATGAATGCTTTTGATTACAAAACCTTTTTTTTCCCCAGAAATGAAGCTTATGCAAGTAAAATTATATGAGAATCAAGTATTTGGAGTAAATATTTTCCCTATGTTGTTTCTGTAATAAAAGTTTCATCTCTCTCTCACACACACACACACACACACACACACACACACACATTTATATATAATTGATTAAAATTTATTAGAATGAGTGTCATTACCCACTTGATAGTCAATGGTCATAAAGAAGTATTTAAAGGAAGAAAGATAAGTAGTCAACAAATATAAAAAGTTCTAAATCACTAATCATGTAGTAATTAAAATTAAAACTACTGAAGTTCTACCGCACACCTATCAGATTAACAAAGATAATAAAAAAAAATGACAATGTTGAAGGGTATGTGAAAAAACAGGTAAGGTAAACCATTGTATTTGGATCTGTGTTCTGTTGAACTGGTCTATGTAGTCTAAAGAATAATATAGAATTATATCCTTAAACTCACTAAATTATGCATAATCTTTGATCCATTGGTGCCATTAGTAGGGCTATATGACAAAGAAATCAAGGAAAGAAAAGGACCCATGTGTTTAAAAGAAAACATTATGGTTATTATTATTATTGGAAAGAATTAGAAACTCAAAAAGTAATCTGAAGCCAGGTAGAGCAATGGATAGCATGCCAGACCTGGAATTAGGAAGACCTGAAGTCAAATCCAGCTTCAGATACTATCTGGGTAACCTTGGGAAAGTCACATAATCCTGTGTTTGCCTCAGTTTCTTTATCTGTAAAATTAGCTAGAGAAGAATGTGGCAAGGCACTTTAGTATCTTTGCCAAGGAAATCTCAAATGGGGTCAGAAAGAGTCAGAAACAACTGAACAACACTCTTCAGTTGGGAAATGGCTAAGCAAATTAAGATATATTGATATAATGAATATAAAAATATTGTTATGCTTATAATCATTCTCTTTGTTTTGTGTTATAATTCTTTGGAGAAAACATCAAATAAATAAAATAATACTCTATAGAACTACTCATAGTCATCTCTACTGGATAACTTGGTTAAAAATCTCGTCAGTTTTCCCAAAGTTCAGGTATATACCTATGAGGTTATGAATCAATTCCTTTCAGTTCCACTGGATTCAAATCTTACCTCTGATACATACTGTTTGTGTGAGCCTCAGCAAATCAGTTTCCTCAAGCAATTCTTTTTAAAACTAAATCATAGAGGAGTTATTGGCCTGACATTGTTAGTGGGAATTTCTTCCCCAAGGAGTTTCCTATCCCAAAGAAAGCATAGGCCACATCCAAAAAAATAAGATGAGAAAGAATAATATATCTAAAAGTAGAATAGAGAGCTAGAGGCTGTGAATAGGGAATGAAAGGACTCTCTATAGTAGGGAAAAGAAAGAATGCTGAATAGGAAATCTGGGAGCCTTGTAACCCATATTTTTCCTAATGGATAGGCTTGATTAAAGGGATACTAGACTATACAAAATTCATTCTTGTTTCCAATAAAGAAATCCAAAATCACCAGGATAAATCTTCAAGATGATAAGAATTGTGTTGGAGGAATAATTTGCTCATTTAATTAGTTTGATAAAGCAAGTCCTGTTAAATCCCCACCTTTTAAAAACAACAACAACAGGTCATTCAAAAATAAGAGAATAAGACATCTGTGGAGGTAGCATATGTCTAAACAGAGAAAGATCCAAAGGTCCGAGTGTTTCAACATAAAATATCAAAGAAAACAAAGCATAAACTTAATGCAGGCACAGCTTTTTTAAGTCATTCCATCTCTGAATGTTTGTTTACAGGGCCAGGAAAGGGGTTGACCTAGGCTGCTCATCATTTCCTTTCAAACTCCTTTCCTGCTAACCAACCCAAAGGGCAACTAACTAGAAAAAAAGAGGAAAGAAAATTGAAATTTGGAATAAGAGGGTCTCTAATCTCATGCATTTTTTTACAAGCAGGGAATTTTACTTCAAATATAAAGGTTTATGAGGCTATTTCCTGGCAATTTGGGGATCTTTGTCCTATAGTGATGAGCCATTATGCTCTGTCTGTGTTGGCCTAGATACTAATTTATTTTAATGCAAATTTGCTCTATCCTTCCAGTTTGTTGACTGTTCCTTTTTGAATGAGTTGCTAACTTAAACTTTAAAGAAGGATTAAGCTTTCATGATATTTACAGAACAGAGACACAGGCATTATGTTATTCTATCACTCCTTATCTGTTATCTGTGGGGAGGAACAACCCCCTCCCAGGGAAACAAAAACAAACAAAAAAACTTTGAGTGTGTCTGTGTGTGTTCCCTGTTACTTTTTTAATTAAAATGCCTTTGTTTCTTTTCAGTTTGTGATCTCTGATTTTGAATTGTCACTTAAATGGAAGCAATAAATAACTTAGGGTATGTTGTTTTTGATATTGCAATTTTAGTTATTAGGCACACAAAAACACCTCCTCTACTCACAGATTTCTTGGGGGGCTATGGACCTCAGGTTAAAAAAAAGGTGGCATTTGATGACATTATGAAAGATGAGAAGGACACCCAAGGAGTCTGCTTAATCTGAGGGTATTAAATAAATTGCTCAAGAAGAAATTAGGAGGAGGAGGAGGAGGAGGAATCCCTGATTTGGGGGAAGAGGGGAGGAATCATATATAATTATAACTGTATAGAATATATAACTAATATATAACATATAATATGTAACTAATAATTAGTTATTTCAACTTTTCAGTTCATTCAATTCAATTCAATTCAGTTCAGTTCAGTTCAAATTCTATTAATCTCAAACAACAATTCAAATCCCTGTGCTAAGCAAAGAGATTTCAAAATTAGGGGAAGTGACGGAAGGGGGCAAGGGAGAGTTCATGAAGAACTAAATCATTCTGACTATTATAAATATCCAAATTAACAATAAAGGACCTGTGAAGTTTCTATCTGACTCCAGAGAATGAACTGATTAATAAAAGCATGTATGGAATTATTTTACATATACACATACACATATGTGTGTGTGTATGTGTGTGTGTGTGTGTGTGTGTGTGTGTGTGTGTGTATCTAATGGTAGCCATCTATCTCTAAGTTGAAGGTGAGGGGAGGGAAGAAAAAAAAGGAAAAATGAAAGTTACATGATAACTTTATTGTATATTTAAAAGGAAAAACAAATTGTTAATAAATTTGCAGTTTCATGTTCAATCATCTTTTTTTCTATTCTACTATGTTATAGAAATGCTTGTTTTATTTAAATTAAAATAAAAATATTTCAAAAAAAGAAATAACTATTGATACAAGTTAGATTATAACTAAGTACTTATGAGAGGCCAAACAGAACAGCATGAGGGCTCAGAAGGTATTAAAGTAATCAATATAGAGATGCCACCTGAATTAGACCTAAAATAAATAGAAATATTTCAATAAGCAAACATGTTGGGGGCACATGTTCCATTCGAGGTTTGGAGGTAAATTCAGCCTCCTAAATATCACTGAGGCTTGATGGGATGTGCTTCATTTTAGTACCTAGAAATGTTTTAATCAAAAGTAACCAGTTCAATAAGAAGGGCACTGTACCACATATCTATGAAGAATTCCACAAACCAGAGAGTGAAAGCAGAGTAGAAAACATTTCAGTGATGATCAATAGAGGAAAAAACAGAAGGAATATTGTGATGGATATATACTATGGAAGATCAAATCAAACTTAGGAAATGGGTGAAGAAATCTGAAGAAGATTAATGGAACTGGCAGGATACAGTAGCAAGGAGGACCTCAACTATTTGGATATCTGCTAGAGCTCATTCTTTGTTAAAAAAAGAAGAGTTTAAGTTACTGTGAATTTCCCTTGATGATACTTTCACTCTTCAAAAATTATGAATGAACTTTGGAAGGGGTATTGTTATTGTGAACCTGATTAAGATCAGTAAGGGGAAACTGACTGTTGACGAGGACCTTGTATAGAAGTAACCATATCATCTTAGAGTTCAAGAGAGATGAGAAAAATAAAGATTAATAGAGCTTGATTCTAGATTTGAGGATAAAAGATGTCAAGGAATTCAGAGAAAGTACATGTAGGAAACTATGATTTACAATGGAAGTCAGCTTAAGAAAGAAGAGGTACAAGAATGGAGCTTGGATGACATAAATATAAATAATCATAATTAAGATGAAAAATGGGAACTACATAGAAAGACCAATGTGATCATAGAGAAAAACCATCAACTAACACAAATTTTAAGCTTTGAATTTTAAATTTAAGTTTTAGCAAGGCATATTGAATTTGCAGGTAACACCAAGCTCAGAAGGGTAGTTAATAGTTTATATGGCCGAATAAGGATGCCAAAAAGTTCTTGGTATGGTAGAATAGTGGAACAAAACTATAATAATAATAATATAATAATTTATAATAATGATAAATGAGAAGTTCTGAAGTAGGGTTACGAAAGGGCAATGGGATAAATGTGGCATTTCAAATAAAAAAGACCCGCATGACCCCCTTTTTTTGGTCCCTATCCTAGTCAACAAGATAATAGTGTAGCCAAAAGAAGAAATGTGGAGAGGCTACATTTGTAGTCATGTCTAAAGTGGGGAAGGTCATCACTTCACTCTATGTTTTGGGTTGTTTTTTTTTTTTTTGAATAAAACCATATTTTAAATACTCTAGACTTGAGCACCAGAATATAAAGAGGATATTGATAAGTAGGTTTTTGTCTGGAAAAGAATGACAAGGGTGGTGACCTACTCAAAACAACTTATAGAAGCATGAGTTGAAGGAACTGAGACAGCCTAGCCTAGAGCAGAGAAGATTTAGCAAATGTAATATAGTTCTCTTAATAATAATAATAGCAACTAATATTTATTTGGCACTTGCTATGTACCCGACATTTTGCTAAGCGTTTTGCAATAATTATCTCATTTAATCCTCACAAAAAATGTTGGTAAGTGTTACTATCATCCCCATTTTACTGATGAGGGAACTGAGGAAAAGAGAGGTTAAGCAACTTACCTAAGGTCAGATAGCAAGTAAATATCTAAAGTCACATTTGAACTCAAGTCAACCTAAATCCTTATCCAGCATTAGATTCACTGTACCACCTCTCTACCTCAATCTCTAAAAATATCTCAAAGATGGTCACATGGAAGAGATTTGTTAACTATGACTGGGGGGAAGGTGGTAGGAACTGTAATTATAACCAACTTATTCATATCATGAGTCTCAAAAGCTTTTAATGGCTTCATATACTTCTGTCAACACACAAACTCTTGAAATTTAAAGCCTCTTATACCTTATGATGTAGGTAAACTTTTCTGCAAGTGATTCTATGACCTCTACATACTACCTTTCACCTTTATACTGGCTTTCACACATATTTCCAATTGCCTTGTTCCTAATAGGCAATTTTCACAATCTTTCTCTTGCTTTAAGGTACAGCTCAGGTGCCACCCACTTCTCTGCAGACTTCCCTGACTCCCTCTAACCCCCTCCAGTTGAAAGTGTTCTCTCCTTCTTCAAATTAGCTTAGAGATCTGTCTGTGTAACCCTAGAGGGTCACTACATTAGGTTCCTGGTTTAATAAGGAAGATTTAAGAGGACAGGGTGAGCCACAGGTGTTACTGACAAATCTGATTATATCTGGCAGATGCCATCTTTGCTGGAACAAAAGAATGCTGCTAGAAATTGATATCCTTCCCATCCATCTTTTTTTTTTTTTGGCAGGGCAATGGGGGTTAAGTGACTTGCCCAGGGTCACACAGCTATTAAGTGCCCACACATCTTTAATAAGTCCTGGAAAGGGGATAAAAGAATGCCAGTTCCAGAGCTATCTTTTTTTTTTCTCAGTACTCCAGCCCCCTGAGCAAGCTCTGTCGGTTTAAACTTTTTTTTAAAAGAAAAGTTTTATACCTTTCATATTAGTTTTTAAGGCACTGCTTCCAACTTGCCCTATAGAAGTCAAACTTCTAATGTCAGCCATTGGGGTCCAACACCTCTCATTTCAAATAAGACCTGCTCTTTGGTGTGTCTCTATGACACAGCGGTGAGAGTTTTTCAGTCATCTCAAATCTAGATTTGATACATAAACATCTTCCTACACAAATTAACTTTAACTTCTAAGAATCAAATTTCTATTTGCAAATACCTAAGAAGTATGAATCACTTTTGCATTCGCCCACCTATCTGTACAGGCCCCGAAGACTTCAAAATATTAACACTCAAGCAATAACACGTCACTTTCACGTTTTTCAAGAGACACTGAAACAATTTAAGGGAGTTTACCCAACATTTCCTTTCTGATTTCAGTATGAATAAAATCAGTCACACATAAAGGTTGCCATCTAAGCCTCAGTAGAAAATTCTAATTGGCTTCCCATGTGAAATAATACTTTAAACTTTAAAGAGTAAGCACCAATCATTACTTTATTATAACATGAAGTTTCCATAATCTTTCAAATGGACTCACTGTAAGAAGCAAGTCCACTCTCCACAAGGACAAAGGTACAAATTCACTTTGATAACGGTTCACTAAGGTATTTTTTTAATATCATAATTTCATTTTTCCATATGTGTTTTAGGTTGGTTTCTCCAGCTACTATAAATGCTGTTGTGATAGCTTTGACATTCTTATTGGAGAACCCAGATTATTTGGAAGGGGTTGTTTTTGTTGTTATAGTTTTTGTTTTATATTTGTGACATCAAACATCTATAATTCAACTTCATGGTTTCAATGTACCAAAGCACATAAAAACACATAAAGGACTTTATAGATGAGGTAACTCATGAGCAGAAAGATTAGTGTTTTGGATGATTTCTCTGCTAGAAGATATGAGCCAAAATCCTAGTATACTTACTCTAAATCATCTATTCTGAGTCCTAGAAAGCATACCTCTCTCCTATATTTCCTTTCTGCTATAGAAGTTAGATCTAGAAGAGAGATCTTCTGGACCCAGCTTGAGGGAGCTCATTAAATCTCCAGTGTGAACAGTTACACGTCAGAAATTGAAAAATCTTACAAATAATGGCTTGATTTATTGTTTTGTTGAATTCTAGGCTTAAGAAAGTGTTAGTAATGCAGAAGAAATTTAAGTTTGAGGGTTGTGCTTTTTCTTCCCCTGAGAAGCAGAACATTTACCATCATGCCTCTCCTTGAAAGAAAACTTAGATTCCCATATTCCATACTTGTTGAAACTGCAAGGGTAGCACAGGTGTTTGGTCATTTTTCAGTCACGTCTGTCTCTTTGTGACTGCATTTGGGGTTTTCTTGGCAGAGAATTTTTAAGCCTACCTCAGGAGGTTAATGAAAGACCAAACAGATTTTATGATAGACTTTGTGAGGCCGCTAGACAGTACACCAGATTGGATCCAGTAGATTTAAGAGATTCCTATATCGTTCTCAACACATTTGTTTATAATTCATAGTAAGAATTTTTTCTTGGTAGTGGTTTGCCATTTCCTTCTCAGTTCATTTTATGGATGAGGAAACTAAGGTAAAAGGGTTAAGTGTCTTGTCCAGGGTCCTATAGCTAGTAAGTGTCTGAGACCAGAACAGAATTAAGAAAGATGAATCTTCCAGACTCTAGGCCCAGCACTCTATATGCTGTAGCATTTAGCTGCCACAGTAAGTAGCACCGTGAGAAGTAAAATTAATATCCTGACTTCAGGGGCTGCATATACACTACTGTAACACTGCATCTCTAGAATCATAGAATGCCTACCATAAACCATTTTACAAATTAGGAAACTTCAGACAAGGGAAGATATGTCACTTGTTTAAGGTCACAAATCTAATTATAGGAAGAGTGGAAGTTAGAATATGGATCTTCCTAGTCCAAATTTAGCATGATGTTTATAATTACTGCATAGAGTGGTAAAAATTTAATAGGTCTAATCATTTGTTTATCATTAGAAAAGCTAGAGTTTGCCTGTTTGGCAAAATGTTGTAGAGACCAATTGAGTATCAGCCTGCAGAAAGTAAATACTTTCTAGGGTTAGATCTACCTGAATGTTGGCTACCCAAGTTTTCATATATGGGACAACCAGAGGAAATTGGCAAAATTCTTTCTCAAAATTTTTATTCAGTGAAATAACCTGAGCCTAAATTGAAGTGTTTGTTTTTGGCACAAATGGAAATTTTCATTTGGTTAGCCAATCAAGAACCAAAACTTTTTCTCCGTTGATAGGCTACTGAAATATTCAATTTACATTAAAATGATCCCATACAACTATCAAATAGGAACTTTTAGTGTCAATTTGCTTAGTTCTTTCCAGTCAAAGCCAAAGTTCATTGCTTACCATGTTAGTAGCAAAGAAAAGTCCATCAGAAGCTTAAACTAAAGCAATGGAGGCATATTTGCCTTATCCAATACATGTTTGTAAGAGTTCAGTGATACACAAGATTAATGTACAATAAATACTTGCTGAATGAATAATGTAATTATATATATATATGTATGTGTGTGCACACACATGTATCTGTATGTGTACACATATGTATATGTGTGTATACATATATACATGTGTGTGTGTATATAAAAGTTGTAGGCTTTTTAAAAGTGGTTAGAATTAGATTAAAAAATTAAAGCCATGGCTGGTTTCAGTTATGCATCTGAAAACTAAGAGACTAAAAAATCATTTGAATGACCACAAATCATTCTTATTATAATTAACAAATGTTCATAAATAAACACGTTGTAATTCTGCTAGATTATATAAAAATGGATTTGTAAATTAAGGTTTTATTTATTTTCTACCTTACTTAATGGACTGTAGCTTCTCTCCCCATGGTCAAATAAAGGATTGTTTTATCCAAAGCAAAGGAATTGTATGTGAATTATGATAAAAATTTTTGTTCAAAACTAAGTTTTAGCTTTTAAAAGAGGAGAGAGTGAGGAGATGACAGTTGGCATTAAATATTTAAAAGGATAACTTGTGGAATGACTATTAGACTTACTCTGAGTGATGCTCGAAGGCAGACCTTGGACTAGTGGATGAAAGTTCTTTAGAAATTAATTTTAGTTCAATTAAGCAAGAATTTCTCTACCCTTTGGATTATTTGAAGATGGGATGTGTTACCTCAGGAACTAATGAGTTCTTTATAATAAGAGATGTGTAAATAAACTAGTTGAAAAATTATCAGGAATTCTGTAGCATTAATGCAGAAATTTAATTGCACTAAATGGCCTCTAAATTCTTCCAAATCAAGATTTCTCTATACCAAGTGAAATCCAGTCTTCACTATGGCTGCTTCAAATCATACACTGCCTTAAGATTTAAAAATCATCTTATTTGTATGTAAGTACTTCTGTTACCACAAAACATTTTTTTTTCTTTTTGCCAGTATGGGATTATTTTATGGACCAAATCATATCATATTCCTTGAAAGCAGAGAGTGACTCATGTTGATCCAAGTCTGATTTTCATAATTAATCTCTAATATTGGAATAGGCTCTTCTTTTTTTTTTAATTTTTTTTTTTTTGGTAAGGCAATTGGGGTTGAGTGACTTGCCCAGGGTCACACAGCTAGTAATTGTTAAGTGTCTGAGGTCGGATTTGAACTCAAGTCCTCCTGAATCCAGGGCCAGTGCTCTATCTACTGCACCACCTAGCTGCCCCAGGAATAAGCTCTTCTACCCAACATTCTTCTAGTAAGGGATCCCTCTATCTTTCATCTACTTTTAAAAAGTTTATTATTTCAGAAGTAAAGAAAAAAAGCTCTTGTTCTTATAGGAAGTAAAATATCAAGAAAGAATATGACAGGACTGAAGGCTAGTATATAATGTATATTTGCTAAAATTAAAATAATTGTCATGATTAATTTAATTTTGAGTTTAGAATACACTGTAGTATATGGTCATCTAATTCTCTAAAGAAATGATAGTGGTAAAAATTGCTTTGTAAAATCTATAATGGCTTCTTAATACCTTATAGAATGAAGAAAATACAGAAAATGGCATCACATAAGAAACATAACAAGGAAGGTTCTTGAAGGATCTGCTATCAATAAGTCAATAAGTATTTATTAAGTAATTGTTATGAGCTAATGATTGTGTTAGGTGCTAAGAAATGTAAAGACAAAAATAAAATAGTCTCTGGAGTCAATGAGCTTACATTAAAGTGGGAGAAGGGAAGGGGCTGGGGAATTATCTTAAATTGTGGTTGTTAAGAAGAAACTGGTACTATCATTAATCCCCTGAGAGTGAATACACCTTAAAAGAATAGCTATAAATAGGTCTACCTGACACCCACATGGGGACACATATCTGCCATCTAATGTTTCTCTTCACAGCTTTTATGAGCAACTTGAGAAAATCAGTAACAACACTATATTAACTGATGTCAAACTATACCAATACATTGTTCAAATTTGGTATGTAGGTTTAAGATCACAGAACAAAGTGAGGGTGGGTAAAGACAGAGACAGAGACAGAGAGAAAGAGACAGAGAGACAGGGAGAGACAGAGACAGAGACAGACAGAGAGAGAGAGACACAGAGAGAGAGAGGGAGGGAGGAAGAGACAGAGAGAAGGGGTTAACACTTTGCTACCTAGCTACCTAGGAAAACTTTCTGGTAAGATGGAGGTGAGTGGGTGGGGAAGTGGTAAAGAGATGGGTATGTATTATGGAACAAAATTTATTAAAGGGTGTTATGTAAGTATTGTTATTGTTCAGTCCTCCAGTCATGTCCAACTCTGAGATGGTGGATTATAGCACACAAATAATGTCTGTGGGGTTTTCTTGGCAAAGATGTTAAAATGGTTTGCCACTACACTAGACTGGGGAAACAGAGGTTAAGTGACTTGTCCGGGGACACACTCACCTAATAAATGTCCGAGGCCAGATTTGAATTTGGGTTTTCCTGAATCCAGACCCAGCACTCTGGCCACTGAACCACCTAGCTGCCCTGTTATGTAAGTATGATAACAAACCAATATTCACTCAAGGATTTTGTTTCAATACTTCATATGTTGGGATGTCTTGAAGTTTATAAATGGACTAGCAGGCAAGGAAAAAAGGCAGAAAATAGCTACTAATACAGGAAATACAACATGAAATATATAAAACGGTTAGAGAATAAGACCATTATACTTATCAGGATAATATAATATGCTCATCTGACAAAGAGCCAGATTTTGTAGTATATAATGCCTACAAAAGAAATGCAGAAATAGGAGAGTTTAATTTATCTAGAATTATCAGATAAGATCTCATGTGGAAGATATATTTGTTTTGATCCTTAGATCATGCATAGTATAAGATAAGAGAAGCAGGGAGATTTAGGGACACATACAGGAGGGGGATGGAATGAGCAAAAACAATGACATTGACATGAACATAGTATGAAGTAAGGATAGTAAAGTAGTAAGAAGAACTTAATCTATCAGTGGAGCCAACTGAACACATTGTATTTATACAAATTCATCATAGAATATTGTACAATTGGTTTATGAATGTAATGGAATACTATCGTGCTGTAAGAAATGATGAGCAGGACGAGTTCAGAGAAACCTGGAGGGTCTTGCGTTGGCCGATGATGAGTGAGATGAGTAGAACCAGGAGAACATTGTTCACAGTATCATCAACATTGTGTGTTGATCAACTGTGATAGACTAGATTCTTCTCACTAATCCAATGGTACAAGAAAGTTCCAAAGGACTCATGATGGAAAAGACTCTCCAAATCCAGAAAAAAAAGAAAGAAACTGTGGAATACGGATGCTGATTGGACCATACTATCTCTTTTCTGTTTGGTGCTGTTTTTCTTTTTTGAGGTTTTTCCTTTTTGCTCTGATTCTTCTTGTATAACATGACTAATGCAGAAATATGTTTAATATTATTTATCAGATTACCTGCTCTCTAGGGGAGAGGGGCAGGGAGGGGAGGAAGGGAGAAAAAATTTGAAATTGGAAATCTTATCTAAACAAAGGTTGAAAACTTAAATAAATAAATAATAATAATAATAAAGTGGATAAAAGAATATTGTACAATTGAGGAGTTAGGTGATAGGGTCAGATATTTAGATCTAGAATGGAACATGTCAAGTCCAACTGTCACATTTTACAATAACATAATTACTAAGTGAGAGAACTGAGTTTTTAACCCATCTTCTGACTCCAATGCCAGTACTATTTCCCCTCAACCCCCATTGTATCATCTTCTGTCAAAAGGGTTTTTTTGTTTGTTTGTTAAGTCTAACATAGAATCAAAGTTCTAAAAGCCTGGAGCCAAATGATAAAAGGAAGAGAGTCAAATGTATTTCCTGAAAACCCACTGTGCTCAAAAGTAACTTCAGAACCATGGGCAGACACAAAGAAAACTGTAGGCACAATTCTTATCTTTACATTTAGCATCTAAATCTATATGTCCATATCTGCATATCCATTTGCATTCACAATACCTATTAAATCAAAAGTCCTCTGTTTCAGAGACTAACCCTCCCTTGCCATACCCTAGCACAGTACTGTCTTTACAAGTAGCCATTAAATAAACCTTTGTTTAACTTTGGGGGAAAATTTGTCAAATATATTATTTCATTTAGCCTAGTAGATAAAGCACAAGTCTGAAATCAGCAGTGACATATTCTGTTTCTAAATGATTCTCTGTGAAACCTTGAATAAATCACTTAATCTCTCTGTTTGTGTCTCAGTTCCATCATCTTTCACACAGAGCTAATTCTTCACAACATCTATCTACCTCATAGGGAGGTCTGAATTTAATTAAGGAAGACCTGAAAAAATCCTTTTAGTCTTTGAAGAAAAGAAGTGTGGAATTTCATAGAATTTTCAATGTAAGGCCAGAAGGGACTTTGGAGGCCATACAATCCAACTTTCACATTATATAGATGTGAAAACTGAGGCCCAGAAAAGTTAAATGACCTCCACGATGACAGAAGTGATAACTGTTGTTGATGAGAATTGAAATTAGGCCCTTGGCTTCCAGGGGCAGCATTCCATGTGACTGTGATGCCTAAACCCTAAAGTTTATAGTGGAAGTCAGTTTTTCTTTAGCTACCATAAAGGTCAACATGGACTTTTTAAATGCAAACTGGGTGCCTAGTAGTAAAATCTTATAAATAAAAAGGATTTTGGAAAAATCATCTCTCTTTGTGCAGATGCATTGCAAGTATTTAAGCATATCAGCAATTCTATAAGCTGCAGAAATTTTAAAGTCACTAAAACCAATCAAGCAATAATTAGGGGATTAAAGAGCATTTGTACCTCATCCATTCCCAAGAAGTCAATGATCATCTCTATGCTGATGATTCTCAGATCTATTTATCCATCTCTAACCTCTCTGCTGCCCTTCAGTCTCTTATCTCAAACTGCCCATTAGACATTGCTAACTGGATGTCCTATGGACATCTTAAACCCAATATGTTGAAAAGTGAACTCATTAACCCTCCACCCTTCCAAACTTCCCTATTACTGTCAAAAGCACCACCAACTTCCCAGTACCCCAAGTTCACAACCTAGGTGTCATTCTCATCTCCTTTCTCTTTGTCACCTCTACCCATCCTATTCAATCAGTTGACAAGGTTTTTCCATTTTTCCCTTTGTAACTTCTGTTGTATGTTTCCCCTTCTCTCCTCTTAAACTGCCACCAACTTAGTAAACACCCTAATCACTTCATACTTCGACTACTTCCATAGCCTACTGGTAACTCTGCTTGTCACAACATTCTCCCCACTCCAATTCATCCTACACTCTGTTGTCAAAGTCATCTTTCTAAAGTACAGATTTGGCCATGTAAGTCTCCTAAACACACACACACACACACACACACACACACACACACACACACACACACACCCCTCAAGATCACCTCCAGGATCAAATATGAATCTTGTCTGGGACTAAACACCTTTAATAATCAGCCTCTTCCCCAGTTCTAGTCTTTGTACACTTTATGTCCTACCTGTTCACCATACTTTTCTATCCAGTGACATTGAGTTCCTTGATATTACTTATACAAGACATTTCCTTACTCCAGACATTTTCACTGGCTATTCTCCAAGCATGAAATGCTATCCCAACTTATCTCTGCCCAGTGGAATCTCTGGCTTCTTTATAGCCACAGATAAAATTTCACCTTCTATAAGAAGCGTTCCCTGATCTTTCTTAAATCAGGTACTTTCTATCTGTTGGTTATTCCAATATATCATACATAGGCCATATTTGTACATAGTTATTTCCATGTTTAACTTCCCCATTAGACTGTGAACTCCTTGAGAATAAGCAATGTCCTTTCTATCCCCAGTACTTAGCACAGTAGCTGGCACACAATACATATATAATAAATGTTTAGTGACTGTCTAACTGATCTGGAAAAATCCTTAACTTCCCTCGGTCTCATCTTCCTCATTTGTAAAATTAAGAGGTCAGCTATCAGGACCTCTATGTACTTGTTCAGTTGTTTCATTTGTATCCATTTCTTTGTGACCCCATTGCTAGAGTAGTTTGCCACTTCCTTCTCCAGCTTATTTTACAGAAGAGGAAACTGAGTCAAACAGAATTAAGTGATTTGCCCCCAGTAACACAGCTAGTAAGTATCTGAGGCCATATTTGAACTCAGATATGGATGATCCAGGTCTGGCACTCTATCTACTACCAGCTAACTGCCCTGTATAATAGGATAGAACTGCCTATTATTGTACAAATCCCTTTTTTCTCTCTCTATCTCTCTCATTAACTGCAAAGGAGGTGAGGATGGCAGTTTTGGAGAGGAATATCAGACAGGAGTCCTGCATTCCTCATTGGAGACACAAATGAGCATTTTTCCTTAAAGAGTATGTTAGTCCTTCTTGTAGCTATAAACTTTTATGCAAACCTTTTCTAAGCTTTCCCTTCAAGTAAATAAATATAGTTCTTTTAGACCCTTTCAATAGGTCTTACCTCCTATCCTTTCATCAGTGTCCTTGCCTTCTTTAGGAACTTTTCCAAGTTATTTGTATCATGTTCTGTCCAAACTGAGCATGTTAATGTAATAAAGTGTTTATAAGAAAAGACAATGAATATAGAGTTAACTCTGGGTTTTTAGTAGTATTTACTTGTGTATTTATGCAGGATTTGAATGATAAGAAAGAACAAAGAAAGCAACGCAGGAAAATCATTTGATTTGAAAGTGGTTTATAGATAATATTTGCGTGAAATAAATGTAATAATTTATCCTTTGGCACTTGCCATCTTTATCAGTACACACATTTCATACTTGGATTCCCTCAAATATGGCTTGATTTCTGAGAATAAATGTTTCCTTCCATTGACATGGAAAACTCCATGGGGATAGGCTCATTGAGTGTGTGAATATAAAGGGATAGGGTGTTGAAATTGTCAGTACAATGTCATTTTGATCTCTGATCCAGATTGGAAAATGAGTCCACTCCTCATAATTGATGAAAGTTCATATCTTGTAGATCAAGTACTGGCATTTTTTTTTTAAAGAAGAAGATGAGATAAGTATAAATAAACCTTTGTTTGTTTGTTTCTGGACTAACAGAAGAAAGTATCTATACAAGTTGTCTCAGGTTGCTTTAGTTGCTGAACTTGGAAAGAACATATTTTGCCCATAATTTGCAAAACTAGCATACATTTCTTCATGATCACATTGGAAGGAAGGAAGGAAGGAAAGAGAGGAAGGAGACTCAAAAACCGGTGTACCTCAGAGATCATCACATATTAGTTGAATTGGGCTAAATGAGCTGGGGAAGGAAATTGGAAACCATTCTATTATATAAAAAGTCAGACACAATTGAAATGACTGAACAACAACAGCAAACTTTTATACTAATTCACATTTAAAGAACTCTTGTACTTGAAAGCCCTGCATCTGTATCACTAGAATTCAAAGTTCATCTCCATGATTTAATTGAAAACAACCATTTGACCTTTAACCATGTGGTTGGGTTTCTGGTTGTTTTTTTTGTTTGTTTGTTTGTTTGAATGAATGTTTCTATATGTGTGCTTATACACTGTCATGGAGAGAATTGCAATAGATGATTTAAGATTTTTATTTACTGTGTGATATTTCATTAAGGATACTATTTCATTTAAATTGGGAATTTAATTTTCTGTTATTGATTTTTTTTGTTTTGTTGTTGGTTTTTTTAAACAGCTAAAATTTATTTTATTTTCAATTCCAAATTCTCTCTCTGATCTGTCTCTCCACCAGCCACTGAAAAAGCAAAACATAAAAGTCCTTACAACTCTATCTATTTCTATCTCTATCTGTATCTATATATATAATCATGAATAACAAATCCTTCATTACCCATGTCCAAAGTTAGAAAGAGAAGAAAATACTTTTCAATCAGTACTGAGTCCAGCTGTTCCCTATATGGATAGAGAATTTTCTAAAACTGTACTCAGAAGCCCAGAACAATGTGAATGCTTAGTTTAATAAAATGTTTTTTACAAACTCTACTGTAAAAAATTACAAAATATTATTTAAGTAAATACTAAAAAAAAAGTCCCTGATAGCTTTAAAGTGTCGCTTTCTAAAAGAGTCATTAACTCCATTCAGTCATTTGATTACAAACTTCATTTATGTAGGCAGTACCATTCCTGTCTCATTTTCCTCCCTCCCTAGCCCTAGCACTGGAGTACAGTAAATGTTCTGTAGGTATTGATGAATGTTGATTGATTTTTTAAATTTGACAGATGTGATGATTTAGGCAGTAACTGGTAGAAAATGTACCTTTGTTATATTTTACAGACATTAAAAGAAGGATTTATTAAGCAAATCAACAGTTCAAGTAAGTTTGTTGGGAAAATACTCATAAGTTTTTAAGACAATAAACAATTTAAAAATGATACCTAAAATAACATTAGTACCCATCTACTTATAAATCAGCACCATCATCAATGTTAATAGTTTATTAACATTTATTTAATATTAATGTTTTTTATTTGTTTAGGAAAGCAATTCTCTCTATGCAACATAATGTAGTTTATTTTTATTTCTCATGAGGACCTACAAAGGACTTATGCAAATGTCATTATTTTGGTGGTCTAGGCCTGTGGTTTAACTAATATAGGGAACTCTATCCACTATACTATATCACCTCTCAAAAATAATACCATATTTTTAAAACTATATAAAATATAGTAAAACTCTATTGGGGGCAGCTAGGTGACTCAGAGGGTAGAGCACTGGCCCTGGATTCAGGAGGACCTGAGTTCAAATCTGTCCTCAGACTCTTGACACTTACTAGTTCTATGACCCTGGGCAAGTCACTTAACCCCAATTGGCCCACCAAAAAAACCCCAAAAAACAAAACAAAACAAAAGACAATTCTATCAGAACCTATAGGTTCAGTTATGGAGGGAAATTAGGGTAAGGAAATCCCTCTGTCCATGTAAATAAGCAACTATTCTGTAATTTATAGTCCTAGAGATTTGCCTGAGGCCACGAGTGCTTGAATGATTATTTGAATTGTCACATGGTCAGTATGTGTCAGAGAAAGGAATTTGAGCCCAGGTTTTTCTGACTCTAAGATTCTATTCAGGACTTTCTGATTCTATGCACTATCAAATTAGTACCATGGTACTATGTAGAAAACAATGTATTTGTAGTCTAAGGATTCAGGTTCAAAGTCTACCTCTTTACTTGTCACCTGTGTATACTTATTTTAGTCTCCTCATCTGCAAACTGAAGGGGATGGACTAAGCATCTTCTAAGCTCCATTCCAGCAATGTCTTTGCTCTTATATTCTGTAGTGTTTCTCATCTAATTAATATTTATCACTAACTGCAACTAATTTCAATTTCCAAAGGTTAACTATATGTAGTATTCCAAGCCAACAAATATTGATTGAGCTCCTACTGTGTACATAGTACTGTACAAGGTGCTGGGGGAAAAAAGAATTCTCTGAAAAACAGTTTCTGCCTTCATGGAGCTTAATATATGTGTACATAGCATGAAAAGAGATATATTTGTAACATATCCTCTGGAAGAAGTTCTCCAACTTTTATTTCCATCAGTAGGTTGGGTCCCCAGAAAGCAACTGACTTCTCTCTTTTGAGTTCTAAATTCTAATACTGAGGAACTGAGTTTTTTAGTAAAGTTGCTCATGAGCCCCCACTGATGTATTGGCCATTACTATTGATCAATTAGATTTTAGAAAGATACATTTGCTAAGCATGTATAGTATGGTTATTGTTGTTTGTCCTTCAATCTCAAAGAGGATCATGACATCAGGGTAATGTCATGACTTTCAGTGAATTGGATTTAAGTAGGGAAGGGCTATGCAAAGTCACCAACCTCTCTCTCTCCTCCAGAGTCTTCTGGGTCCAGTGGTAAATATGTATCAGGACAAATAGAGGTGTCCCCAGATTTTTTTTAAAAAGGCAATGAGAGTTAAGTGACTTTCCCAGGATCACACAATTAGTAAGTGTCTGAGGTGAGATTTGAACTCAAGTCCTCCCAACTTCAGGGCCAGTGCTCTATCCACTGTGCCACTTACCTACCCCATATAGTAGGGAGAATTAGATCACAAGCAATCCTTCCAAAGTCTGGTATAGACACACTCACAATTTGAAATGAGGCTTATGGGGAAGGGGGTCTCAAATTTTGAAAGCCCATGTATCAAACAGTTCCTAGTTATTGAAAGTTCTTTTTTTTTCCTCCTTTTATAGTGCTATCATAGTTCTGAGGTTTGGTGCCCTTAAAACATCCCAAAATATTTTTAAGGGTTTCTAATTTGTCCTCAGTGAATCCTTCAGCTCCCAATGCTGATTTTGTTCTATTATTACTCTGAGGACATTATTATTAATGCCTATGACAAGTTGAAATTTGTGAAACCTTCATAAGATTATCCTTGGGGTTGAACTCTCACCAGGTAAAATTTTTTGAACCTCAATTAGACTAAACTGCTGTTGAAATGATCTCTTCTATAGATAGATACACAGGTGTGCTTTATTCTTAAACTAATCCCAAAATAGGAATTTTGTGATGATCTGATGTCATCCAATGATCCAAATACTCCATCTCTCCCAAACTTATTGAGAACTTGTTCACACCAAATTTAAATTTGGATTGATTTAATTCATTATCAGTAATGCAAATGCACAAATTATATTGCAAGAAAATGATCCTTTGCAATTCTGAGATTCTGCAATATCTTCTGTGTTGACTAGAATCAAACCTATCTATAGAGATTTATCAAGATCTAACAGAGTTGTTTTTGTTTTGGGGGGTTTTTTTGGCTACTAATTACATTTACTTTCACAATATTCAATTTAAATGCCCCCAATGACCTTCATACTGTAAAGGAGTCACCTGCAAAGCTGTTTCTATTAGTAGTAAAAAAATATGTTTTGACAAGTCATAGTCATTGACAAAGATGATAATTTAGCAAAATAAAGCCACTTGTGTAACTGAAGCATCTTGGAGGACAGACGTAGTCTCAACATCTGATTGGAACAGGGCCAGGTCACTGAGAAAAGTAGGCATGGGCCATTCTGCAGTTTAATATGGAGGTGTGTATTCTGATGCCTATAATAGTTAATAGTCACTTGTTTAATGAGATCTGTTTTCATTTTGCCCAGAAATAACACTTCAGCATCCAGTATTCTGTTGGATGAGATTGTAGTTGCCAGTGTCACCAGCAGCATCTGCATTATTTCTAAATTCAATCTGACAACATAATAATGCTGATTGATATGCATCACCTGGAGGTGATGATACCTGTGGATTTTGGTGAAATAATGTTTGTATCAATCAAGTAAAAACAAATTACTTATTTCCTGAAAAATAAATTAAATCTCTTTTCAGCCTTTACAATGGAAAGAAAACAAAGAAAATAGATGAGGAACAATAAGAGGGCTTTAATATAATGCAGGACTTATGGAAATAATCTAGTTTCCATGTGATGCTGTTGAATCTGCCACTTTTTTGGCCTCAAGTCAAATGATAATTCACAGCAGATAATTCAAGCATCACCTTAGGCAGGCTTGTCACATTGGATATTTCACAGAAAACAGTGGCCAAAGCAGCTGCTTAAGGGGATTATAACTTTTGCTGGCTGTGAATCCCTAAGGGCAACAAACACTCCTGAAAGGGACTGTACAGTGTAGATTGCGAAAACCTCTTTGCTATCAGCTTTTCTTTGGTGAATGTCTTGTTATCAGTAAATGGGCTCAGCAGTTATAATTCTTCATTAGCTGTATTGCAGCAAAATATTCAAAGGTACTTATGGACGGGTGAGAAGCAAAAATGGGGAAAGAGTCATGGATCCCACAAGCAAGTCAATCGTAGGTCTATGACTAAAACAGTATTCTAGTTAGGCTACTAATCAATTGAGCCAGCTTCAGGGCACATAGGTTAAATGTAGTAGTTTAAAAGATTTGAAAGGGGACAGCTAGGTGGTGCAGTGGATAGAGCACCGGCCCTGGAATCAGGAGTACCTGAGTTCAAATCCAGCCTCAGACGCTTCACACTTACTAGCTGTATGACCCTGGGCAAGTCACTTAACCCCAATTGCCTCACCAAAAAAAAAAAAAAAAAAAGATTTGAAAGACTTTAGTTCAAATCCTGCCTCAGACACTTAATAGTCATGTGACCTTGGGCAACTCACTGACCCTCTGCTCATAGCTTTGGTTTTCTCCCCTAAAAGAAAAAAATGGAATCAACACCTCACATGTTTCTTGTAATGATCCAATGATCCATACAAAAAATCTTTTGCAAACCTTAAAAGTCAACATACACATGAATTATCTCGCTGCATTCCACCTCCTACATTTTTTAAAAATATAGTGTACTGAGGGATATGTAGGTGGCACAGTAGATTGACCACCAACCCTGACATCAGGAGGACCCAATTTCAAATATGCCTTCAGGCACTTACTAGCTGTGTGACCCTGGGCAAGTCACTTAAGCCCCATTGACTCAAAAAAAAAAGTGCTTAAAAATATACGTTTAGAAGGGAGAGTAAATGCACCTGTGATTCATTGGTTGAGGCAAACCCCTCTCTATCAAAGTAGGTGGGTATCTTCTCTACAACTTATAACCTTAAGAGAACTGCCCAGAGCACTAGAAATTATGTGACTTCCCCAGGGTCACACAGTCATGTCATGTCTTGAATCCACATCTTCCTGGCTTTGAGGCCACTTACCTACTACTTGCCTCTACTTGCCTCTCACACATATTTAGCCTTTTCATAATGTTTACATTGATAAGATGGTTACAGGGTCAATTACGGTATGATTCTGAGAGATAGTTATATAAAAGAGTGATTAGACTTAGGGTTCGATTGTTAGAAGAGCCAGGAAGCAGCATCAAACAGATGATACAGAAGCAGATTCAAAATACATCTAGAATAAATGAGCAACAACTTCCTACTAAATAGAATGCCTCAATTCAGGAAGGTATGTGCACTCCTTCAATAAAGGTCTGTCAGGAAAGACTGAATGTCCATTAATTGGATAGTTCATAGAGGGGATACTTTGCCAAGTATGGATTAGATTCTGTGGATTCTAAAATCTTGTCCCACTTTACAGAATCAGTGACTGTGTAAAAAGGAAAATGATGATAATAGTAGAGTTGTGGTAGAAATTACCTACTACCACTATCTATTCAGGATCCTGCAAATTCTGCCCAAACTGTGGTCATGCTCAGAGTATTTAGATGAACTCCAAAATAGTCATTTGAGCTGACAAACAGAAGACAAAGTGGGGAAGAAGGATATCAATGTTAGTTTTTGTTCCCACACCCAAAGAAGAAGCTGGTTTGTGTTGGATTATGAGAGGACAAGGAGATAATGCTTATCAGATGAAACACAGCAAGGACAGTGATTTTTTTTTCTAGTATCTCCCAGACTAGAACCTGATTTATAATAATCATAATAGATTCCTGATTTAAAGGTTACTCACCCAAAAAACCATTCTCTCCAGTGTGGCTAGCCAGTTTCTCAGTGTGGAAGGTACTGAGTAAAGTAAGAATGTAGACTTAAGGAGTGGAAGTGATTATGATATGGAAGGTATGGAAGCTTATCTTTCTGATCATCAGAGTGATGATAATTGGAAACTGGCAGGGGGAATTCCACTGACACCAGAAATGACCTCATTTAAAATAAGCAAGAGTACCAAATATCTGAATAAGGAAACCGGCCTTCAGACATATTTGCCAACTAAGCCCCTGACCATATATGGTCTAACTTGCCAAACTGTCACATTTTACTTTTAAACTATTAGGTTTCAAGCATCAGGTACAGTTGAGAATTCTCTGCACAAAATTTGCAATGGAAATTGAGAACAATTAAAATTATAATATAAAGGAATAAAGCAACTATCTGAATTTTAAACTTCTGTTTAGTAAAAGTGACAAATGGATTGCTATGTGATAAAAACTGATTCACATTTAATATCAATCTCGAATTATATGAAGTTTGTCAATTGTATCATTTTCAGAGTAATTTCTGAAAAAAGAAGGGAAGAGATGAATTGATGATTTTTCTAGCTTGATGGGTTAATGCACTAGATGGCACTAATGCATGCCTTTTATGTATTATAAAAATAAAATTTCATGTTGGAAAGGAGAGCACTTTACACTTGAAATGTTTTTTAATCAGGTATTTTATAAAAGTTCTTTGATATGTTATTTTTATTTTCTCATTACCATGTTCAGATCATCAGGAAAAAAAAGAATTAATTATACCCACTTTGATATTAAGTGAATTTCAAATTGAAAATAAATAATTCTGGGAATTTTTTTAAACCCAAAGAAACTAATTTACTTGAGGCTAGATGCAAAATTATTCTAACATGTAAGGATTAAGGAGCTCAATACAAGTGAAAAGTTCTGTACCAATTACATGGCTTTCCTATGGACTTTATTTATCCAAAACATTAAAGTATCAGAAAATAAATACATTCTTCAGATTTCCTAAATAGGATATAAACTGCAATGTATATTTAATTGTAGACTTTGCAATATTCTCTCCTTAAGGTTATTAGATTAAAAAATGTCCACAACTGAAAAAAATATATACTTATTTTTGCTTAAAGAACAAAGATGAACTAAGAATTATTGCCCTCTTGCCCCAAATAAAGAGCTATCAATCAAACTGGGACAGGAAGGTGGCACAGTCAATAGAGTACCATGTCAGGAATCAGGAAGATTTCTCTTCCTGAGTTCAAATCTGGCCTCAGAAACTTTCTAGCCGTGTGACCCTGGGCAGGTCATTTAACACTCTTGGCCTCAGATCATCCATAAAATGAAATGGAGAAGGAAATGGTAAACCACTCCTGTATCTTTACCAAGGTAACCCCAAATGGGATCATGAAGAGTCAGACACAACTGAAAAACTAAAATAAAATCAATTAAGTTTCATGCTTTGATAGACAAGATGCATTATTGTCTTTGTTCCATAATAAGGAGGGTCCAGTCATTGATATATTAAGTGCATGCTTGTTCTTTCTTTGTCTGAAATGTGGAAAATGTTAAAAGTCCCAGCAATCCCCATTAAGAATAATTTAAATGGACCTATTAAATATATGATATTTTCCAGAAACATCTGAAAATATTCAAGTCAGTGAATCCTAGACTTCTATGATTATGTTGCTGTTGTTGTTCACAAGATAGGAAGTGGTGAACTTGGGACCTATGTATGTTGATAAGGATGGGGTGGGATATTAACCTATCTTTTCATCAGTATATAGAACTTTTGTGATATGGAAATTGTTTTCATTGATGCAGACCAATGACTTCTATGAAATTATCATCTCTCCCTGTCTTACTGCCCCTTTTCCTCCCTCCCTCCATTTGTTTCAATCAACATTTTCTATTTTCCTCTCCTTTATCCCCATAGGTTTTCCTTGTCCATTGCCCCATGGTAATTGTTATGTTTATTTTTTTTTTATAAATGAATGTGATCTTATTGTCTTTAGATGTGTTTACTTGTGATTAAAATGCATGTAGGGGCAAGGAGATACCCTTCTATTGCTTTTTATATTTCACAAAATCTATAAACTAGAACTCTCCAGTTGTGTCTTGCAAGTTAAAAGACCACTCTAGGAGGCCATCAAGCTATAGTTTAGTTTTAGGAATGATTCTATAACTCTCCAACAAAGGGGAACCTTCAAAATAGAATTTAGATTGCCCTAGGAAACTGTTTCCTTCATGGATATTGCCCCCAGGCCCTTTTGGGGCTACCTCTTAGTTCTCTTAGGTTCCATTTTGTTTTTTTCTAGGAGTACAAGGATTAACCTATCTGATTGTTTTCCGCTTTTATCACTTCTTTCTCTCTTACACTGTAGATTAGAACATGGTCTTATAGTTTTTGCTGGGTATGAGTAGAGGATGGGATGGAGATGTAGTTTGGGGTATTTAGGTGGTCTAAAGGACTGTAATCCTAATAGCAATGGGAAAAAGTTCAAGGGTTTAAAAAAGGCTGCCTCAAAGTTTTATGTTGTTTTATTTTGTTTTTCATACTTTGATGTACAAAGAAGATTTGAATTTAAAAGATATGTGTTAAAATGCTGACTCTTACTTACTGGCTGTGTGTCTTTGGAAAAGCCACTCTACCTCTATAACCTTCATCTCTACAATGAAGAGTTACTAAATAATTGGCAATATTTGTTTTTTTGCATAAACCCTTGACTGTATCAACCACAAAACAAGAAGCAATGTACCAAATCTAGCTAATTGAATCAATAAGGATATGTTTTAATGAAAGCTGAAGCAATAAAGGAAGGAGTTAAAATGATTACAATATACATAAAAACTACTGAAATCAAAGTCATATCTTCTCAAGTTGCACTCACCCAAACCATTGTACTTCTGCTTTGAGAATGGAAAGGGGAGAGAATTGGGGTAGATGAATATCCATAGAGAGAGGGCAGGGGGTTTATGTATCTCAGAGAGAAAAGATTTACAAGCTTAGTGCCTCAGTCTTCTGGTAAAATTTATACAGGAAAGGAAACCAGCCAGGCACCAAACCATCCAACTCAAAGAAGCTGTTTGTCTAGGAAAGGCAAATAGTACTCCCTGTACAGCAGAAAACATGTATGGAAATAAAAGGGGGTGAGGTCAAACATTGAGGAGGTAAATTCCATGTAAATTATGCAGAATTTTTAAAAAAGACTAAAATATAAACAGGGAAGAGTAAAAGTATTGGGTATAAGCCAAGCTCTTAAGCAGAGAAACCCATCATAAGAAAAAAAAAGTGTGTGTGTGTGTGTGTGTGTGTGTGTGTGTGTGTGTGTGTGTTTAAGTCATGCTTGGGGCAGCTAGGTGGCGCAGTGGATAGAGCACCAGCCCTGGATTCAGGAGGACCTGAGTTCAAATCTGGCCTCAAACACTTGACACTTACTAGCTGTGTGACCCTGGGCAAGTCACTTAACTCCAATTACCTCACCAAAAAAGAAAAAAAAAAAGCCATGCTGCAATGAATAAGAATTTTATTTTCAATAAAAATTAACCAAAATCTCTATTGTAAAAGACCAAAGCTAATTATGCAGTTTCATAGAGATCATAGAACAAGATCAAAACATTCCTGAATGGTTCAAAGGAGAAACTAAATATTTAAAATGAGAGATTAAAATGGAAATCATGCCAGAAATTGATAATTCTTAAAAAAAAATAAGAGAAAAAAAGTTAGTTAGAACATACAATTGAATATATTTTCCAAAGTAATAGTGGTTATGAGAGAGACAAAATTGATACTGAAAAACACAGAAGGAGAAAATTTGGAGGAAGAGTAAAAAAAGGCAATGACTTTGTAAGAACATGCAAATTTTGTGACCTAAAACAACTAATATATAAAATAGAAAACACAGGGGTAATTCAATGATCATAGATAAATTAGGGGGAAAAAATCCAAAGAAGAAAGAAAACCATGCTGCAGTAATTATTTTTTTAAATTACCCAAGAGTTTTAAAACAAACAGTAAAGAAATGATTGAGGGGCAGCTAGGTGGTGCAGTGCATAGAGCACTGGCCCTGGAGTCAGGAGGACCTGAATTCAGATCTGGCCTCAGACACTTGACACTTACTAGCTGTGTGACCTTGGGCAAGTCACTTAACCCCAATTGCCTCACCCCCCTAAAAAAGAAATGATTGAGAGAATCTACATATCACCATGAGAGAATAAAAGAAGCACAAAAAATTGAATTAATATTTTCTGGACAAAAACCAAGTTCCCTACCTTGAAAATGGATCAATATGACAATATATAGGAGGAAGGAGGTTTCTGGAATGGGAAAGGGAGAGGTATGATATTGAAGGCAATAGAAGATACTTTTTACATCTGGTGAAGATATGAGAAGAAAGTGGAGAAAAATATTGAGTCTCTTGTCAAGCATGGAAGAAAGGAAATTAGGGGAGCAGGGGAGAGGAAGGACTTGGTATTGGAGGAATACAAAGTCCATGCCATCTTGGAAGGGAAAATGTAGAAACAAAATTAAAACACATTTCCATGAGGTAGGAAAGCTAGGGGCCTCAAAATGTATTTTATTTAGACTAATTGATCACTTTAATAAATCTCCTAAATAGAGAAAAATGTAATATTCATTTAAAAATATGATGGATAAGAAAAAGATCTCAACAAATTGCACACAAGAAACAAGTAAAAATAGAGATATGCACAAAGTGGAAATAAGAGACTGAAAAAAATTATTCAGCATCTTTTGATTCATAGAAAATAGAGTTTTAGTCATGCTATCAAACAAGGTAGAACCTTTTTTATTATACTACCAACAGAGATTAATGATAAAACAAAATTATACTTAAAAAATAGAAATGTTATTTAATTTATATGAAACAAATGGACATATCATCCATAAGGAAAGTTGAGTAGAGATCCTTAAAATGGAAAACATAAAAAGCTATAAAATGATAAAATTGAAAGCTGAATTTTTAAACTAAAAATCAATTAACAATTGAAGTTATATTAGAAAAAAGAAACAAAATTATTAAAATAAATAATCATGAATTCACAATGAATGAGAAAATAAGATGAAATTAGGAGAACCTGGCTCATATAATGATATGGTAGCAAAACTCAGAATTAAATAGATAATGATTATAAATCTTGGGCTCAAAGGGCTTGAGCATTTAACAATCAATCTACACTAAGGGGCTATTTTGAACTCAAATATGTTGTTTGATCAGAATCTTCCTCCTGAAATGACTGAAGAGAACAACATAATATGCTATCTTGAAAATATTCAGTCCTTGAGGAGGCTGGCCTCCAATAAGAAGAATTAGGCTCCCCTTTTTAATTTTTTAAAAATTTAAATATTTTAATTTGTCTTTTTTAAATTCCTCTAGTACTCCATGGAAAAAATTTAAAGCTTATTTTTTCCCAAATGAGGAAGTAGAAAAGTACTCAAGATACCATGCAAATCAGGTATGAACAGGTATTTATTTCCCCCATAAAAAACAAATGGTAAATAAAAAAGGCTATTACAATTATACTTTGACAGAAAATTAAATAAGCAACAAGTAAAAATAACTGATTCCACAAGGTTGAGACTTAAACAGAAAAACCTAAAAAGTATTGTAGGATTGTTGAATAGATGTTCTTACATTTCAAAATCACTTTCATTTCACTTTGGCTCTTCAATTCCCTCTTCAAGATAGCTGTTTTACAAAAAGCCAATCAAGAGATTGGGCTCATCCTCTGGGAGGTGGTCATCTTTTTCAAGAATCACTGGAAAAGAGCACAGCTAGGTGGCATAGTGGATAAAGCACCGGCCCTGAATTCAGGAGGACCTGAGTTCAAATTTGACCTCAGACACTTGACACTTGCTAGCTGTGTGACCCTGGGCAAGTCACTTAACCCTCATTGTCCTGAAAAAAAAAAAAATCACTGCAATGCCAGAGACTGTTACTGATGTGTAGCTAGCACCAGAAAGACACTCAGGATCTTCAGATCTCTCTTAAACTCGAAGGTTGCCTTCAAGCCTGGACATGTCCAACTCACAATCACTCAGAAAAGAACAAGTACACACACACACACACACACACACACACACACACACAGAGCCAATCTCGGAATCAGCCACAACTAATTGAGACTACCTGCTCTTACTGCCACATGAAAACAATCGATATGCTGGCCTACCCTCAACTCTCCAGTGACCATTTTAAAGGCTACTTATATGCTTTGCAGATAGGACAAAGAAGATTCACCTGAGGATAGGTTACTCCATTTTAAAGTTCCACTTCCTGTTTAGTGGCCAATGATAAGACTGTTTTTTCATCCTCAAAGTGTGAGAGTCCTTCTAATCTGAGTCAGACAAGTTAGAAGCAGACAGGGATTTAGTCATCCCTAAAATGCCTAAATGCTGAGTTTATAAACTTGTTGGTTGGAGGAAGGTAGGTCATTTCTACATATGTTATAAGCTACAAAAAATGTAAAAGATCAAGCTTAACAATGAAAAATAGAGACTTCAAATGATCCAGTTTCATAAAATGAAATTGAATAAGACAATTACAAACCGCCAAAGTAGAGGGAGGGGCCCTCTTGTCCAGAGAGATAAAAAATTATTTCTCTTAAAAATTTAAAGAATGATTAATATATATATGTTATGTGTATTTTCAATAACTGAGAAAAAAGCATTGTACTGCATTCCCTTCTCACTTCTATCTCTTAATACAACTTCCTTCACAGCTTAGGGCAAGCACCATCCCCTTCCTACATGAGGACTTTTTTAATCCCCTCTGCTGCAAGAGCCTCTCATCCCCAAATTACTTTGTACTTACTTTGTACCTACTAATTCTACATGCTGTCTTTCTTCAAGTATAAACTTGAGGAAGACAAGGACACTTTTTTGTCTTTATATTTCTGGTTCCTAGTTCAGTGCCTGGTGCTTACTGAGTGCTTAACAAATGCTTGCTAATTGATTGATTTTATGTAGCTATCTATCAGTATTGACTATTATCAAGTTTGATTTTTACAGGGAATGAATTTTCATATTTCTTATCTTCCTTTAGGTGTCATCTCCTCTTTTCAGGTTATTAGTACAGGGCTCTCTGAGTAATTTGTCCTCTGTCCCTCCTCAGCTGTGTATCAAGCTCTTCCCCCTCTCCTTTGGCTTTCTCACTTCTTCCTTGGAAAGGGCTTAGCAGCACCTAGAACATAGTAGGTGCTTAGTAAATGCTTATTTCCCTTCTTCCTTCTTTCCTTCTTTCTTTCCTTCCTTCTTTCATTTCTTTCTTAGTTTCTTCCATCTTTTCATCCTTTCTCATTTCCTTCTTTTCTTCCATCCTTTCTTCCTTCTTGCCTTTCTTTTTTCCTTTCCTCCTTCTTTATTTTATTCTTTCCACACTTTTCTTCTTTACTTCCTTCCTTCCTTTCATGAGCCCTCGCAAGAGTGTAAACCCCTTGGAAATAGGGATTGTTTCATTTTCATTTTTGTAACCCCAATGTCTAGTATAGTGCCTGGCACATAGTGGACAGAATAAAATTAAATTGGGGCAGATAGGTGGCATAGTGGATAAAGCATTGACTCTGGATTCAGAAGGACCTGAGTTCAAATCCAGCCTCAGACACTTGACAATTATTAGCTGTGTGACCCTGGGCAAGTCATTTAACCCTCATTGCTCTGCAAATAAATAAACAAACAAACAAATAAATAAATGAATGAATGAATAAATAAATGAATGAATAATAATTAAGAATAAATTAATCAATAACTAAATTAATGAATGAATAATAATAATAAAGACTAAATAAATGGATGAATGAATGAATGAATGAAAAATGAATAAATAAATTGGATAAAATCATGACCGAGGCAAATAACTTTATTTCAATAAGGGTGTTAATGTTTTTGCATTTTTCCTGTTTTTATTAACTTGACAATAAGAATAATACTATTGATAATAATTACCTCAAGGGGTTTTTGTAAATAAAGGTTTTTGTAAAAATTCTCCCTTCTAAATCCTATCTTGAATAATGTATGCGTGTCACTTAATGTAATTGAAATGTTCAAATGATCAATTCAGTTCTACATAGTAAGGACACTATCTTGGGTTAGTTATATATGCAGTATTGTCTGACAGAACTATCCCTCTCCAACAATTTGTATTATCTCTTTAAGCCAAGAATAAGAATATGGAAAGCATATTGTTTTAAAATAATGTATATATGATGAATTGTCATTCAATAACCTGTGATGTATTTATATATGTGTATGTTTGTGTATATACCTATATATACACAGTGAGTGTAAGTATGCATGTAAGCATGTATGTATACACATACAGGGGATAAAATAACAGGCCTAGAGTTTAGAACACTCCTCTTCCTATGTTCAAATCTGGTCTCAGACTATTACTACCTGTATGACCCTGGGCAAGTCATTTAACCCTGTTTGCCTCAGTTTCTTCATCTCTAAAATGAGTTGGAGAAGTAAATGGCAAACCACTCCAGTATCTCTACCAGCATCTCTACCACTCCAAATGGGTTCATAAAGAATAAAACATGACTAAAAATAATTGAATGACAAAAAACATGTGTGATATGTGTGTATATATGTGTTTAATATATATAAATGAATTGTCATTTATCAAATGCAAATTACAAATGATCTACTACTGTGGCATTGATGTAAAGATGGTTTTCTGAAGACTAAGCACATTAAAAAGCCTCTGACAGGCTGTGCTAATCTGGAAAAGCCTCTTTTGTATGACTAGTAATAGAGTGGAAATATCGTTTGTTAATCACCAAGAGATTTGATTTGTTTTATATTTTTTCAGTAAAAGAAATTCACTTAGACCATCTAAAGTATTGAAGCATTGATATCTTCATTGATGAAACAAAGATCTGGAAACTTGAGGCAGTGGATAGAGTACTGGGCCTGGAGTCAGGGAGAGCTGACTTCAAATCTAGCCATCCCATCTATGTGTTCCTGGGCAAGTTATTTAGTCTCTCCTAGCCTCAATTTCCTCAACTATAAAAGAATGATAATACTAGCCTCTACCTCCTAAGGTTGTTGGGAGAGTCAAATCAAATAATTTGTCAAGCACTTAACATAGTGCCTGGCATATAGCAAGTGTTTCATAAATAGTTATTTCTTTCTCCTCCCCTTCTCTCAAGTAATATTTCTAAAGCACAGGTCTGGTCATGTCCTTTTCCTGCTCAGTCAACTCTAGTATGTTCTTTTTACCTTTAGAATAAAACTCCTCTATTTGACATTTAAAGTCCTTCAAGGTTGGCTCCAATTTATCTTTACTCATTAAATATTCCTCACCTTCACAATCTACATTCCCCTTCACAAAATCCCCAATCCAGTAATAACAGCCTTCTTGCCATTCATAACATACCACTCCAATCTCCCATCTTAACAACCCCTCCTCATTTCTTCCTCTTGGAAGCTTTAGTTTTCTTCAAAGTTTGTTAATGCTACCTACAATGTTAACTCTTTCCTGACCACCATGCCTCCATGTGCCAATGAAATCTCCCTTCAAATTCCCTGGTATTGATTTTGCACATTTTATATGTCTGTGACTAAGAATGTTTTGTTTCCCCTAATGGTATGTAAGCTCCTAAAGGGCAGGAGCTATTAATTTTTTTTTTAACTTTATGGACCCAGTGTTTAGCACACAGAAAGCTCTTAATGAATGCTTGTTGACTGACTTTTATTTTATTGTTTATCAATATTTGCCTTTGGAGCAGCTAGGTGGCAGTAGATAGAGCACTGGCCCTGGAGTCAGAAGGACCTAAGTTCAAATCCGGCCTCAGACACTTAACACTTACTAGCTGTGTGACCCTGGGTAAGTCACTTAACCCCAATTGCCTCACCAAAAAAAGAAAAAGAAAGAAAGAAAAATAAATATTTACCTTGGACAGAAACAATGTTTGTTATGAAGTCAAATATATAAACCTATGAATGAAAGGAAAGGGAAATCTTCATTCTTCTTGTCACTTCAACTTGGTCTCCATCCTTTTTTTACTTTTTAAAAAAGTTTATTGGTAATTTATGGAATAAAATAAGCATTTCTATAACATAATACAATAAAAAAGATGACTATACATTGAGCTGCAAATCTATTTTGCACAACTTACTATTCCTTTCAAATATACAACAAAATTATAATGTAAATTTTTTCTCCCCCTCACCCTAGAGATGGATACCATTAGAAACACATGTATGTGTATATGCACACATGCATATGGAAAATTATTCAATATAACATTTCTATTTTTCAGTTCTTTCTCTGAATGAATGTAATATATTTCTTCATATTTCCTTTACAGTTAATTTGGGTATTTATAATAGCAAAGTAACTTTGATTTGCTCAAAATTATCCTTAAAACAATATTGCTGTTACTGTATATAATGTTCTTTTGGTTCTTCTTATTTTGCTCTTTGTTATTTTGTGCAAGTCTTTCCATATTTCTCCAAAACATTGAGTTCATCATTTCTTATAGCACAGAATTATTCCATCACAATCATATACCACAATTTGTTCTGCCATTCCCCAATAAATGGTTGTCCCTTCAATTTCCAGTTCTTTGCTACCACAATGAAAGCTGTTATAAGATAAGCTCAAAATGGATAAATGACAGATATAAAGAGAGGTTTTACAAGAAAACTTAAAGAACATGGAACATATTACTTATCAGACTTATGGATAGGTGAATAATCTATGAATAAAAAAGAGTTAGAGAGCAAAGTTAATGTAAAATAGATAATTTCAATTACATTAAATTAAAAAAATATTTTGTATAAACAAAACATATATAGCCAAGATTAGAAGGAAAGCAGAAAATTAGGAAGGGGGAAGGATTGCATTATTTATCAGATAAAGGTCTCATATCTAAAATATATAAAGAACTTTGTCAAATTTATAAGAATATGAGACGTTCCTCAAATGATAAATGGTCAAAGGATATGGTCAGGCACTTTTCCAATGAAGAAATCAAAACCAATTTATAGTCATATAGAAATGCTCTAAATCATTATTGATTAGAGAAATGCAGGTTAAAACAACTTTGAGATATCATCTTATACCTCCCATATTTCCTAAAACAATAAAAGGGGAAAGTAACAAATGTTGAGGAAGATGGAGAAAAAGAGGAATACTCAATTTTACTTTACATACATGAGAAGATAATAGCCACTTACCTCTAAGTCAGTGCTTGGCACAGGGGCTGGCACCTATTTAGTACTTAATACCAGTTGACTAATTGATCACTATTACATTTTATTTTTCTTGCTATAGGGAAGTGGATAAATTAGAGAAAATTAGTGGAAGTTTAAAATCAATCTGTGTCTATAATATATTATTTCAGACATAATAAGAAAACCTTTGATGGTTCATTTTATTTGATCACACTGTGTTTTGAGTCAGAAGTTCTGGTTTTACTGTTCTGTTTTTATTTTTTGTCCTAAGGAAGTTATGTCACCTCTCTGGATCTCAGTTTCCTCATTTGGAAAATGAGGTAGTTGAACTAGATGATCCCTAATTATTTTCTAGTTAAAAATCCATAACTAAATACTTTCCATTATATTTTTTGACTAAATACCAACATAACTAATTAAAAACATCCATAAAATGAACTAAGTGAAAAGGAAAAATTCAAAAATCAACCAAAAAATAGCCCCCAAAGACTCCCAAAACCCATTGTGAATATTTAGAAATTTTCCTGTCCTCTACTTTGTGGGAAATAGAATTGAAACTTGGCAAATACAGGTTCTCTGAATGTATAAACAATGCATTTGCATATCTAAGTGTATTAAAATATTACAGGTGCATACAATAGACCTTTCTATCTGACCTCCTTAGTCTGTTGCATAAAAGAAAGCCTAATTTTTGCTGGCATCACACTGTATTTTTTTTTAATCATCTCTTGTTCAATTTTGATTATCTGCTAATAGAAATCAGTCATTTTCTCTATTGGCTGTGCTCCGAAGTACCCTAAAGCAAAAGAGAAGCCTAGCATTTAGCACAGTACCCAACACACAGGTGCTTAAGAAATGGTTATTGCTATGCCAGAGGAACTGGAGGAGGTAATGGTCATTGTTTTGTCTCCTCAGCTTCTCACGTATCACCACTATTGGAGGTGGTCTCACTCCTTCATCCTACACCTGAAATATTTCCTTTCTCAACTCCATACCATTACCACTTAGTGAGTTTAGAATTGAGCAATTCATCATATACTATATATTTTCTTCGATTACTTTTATGTTTTATGTTTCTTCAACTGAATTTTTAACTCCTCGACAGGAGGAATCATGTCAGATAGTTCCATGACATCTTTTTACTTAGCTGTGATGAAGAACACAATGATTCATACTTGGTGAATGGAATTAGTTGTTATTCAGTCATTTCAGTCATTTCTGACTCTTCCTGATTCCATCTGGGATGTTCTTGGCAAAGATACTTGATGGTTTTGTCATTTCCTTCTCCAGCTCATTTGACAGATTAAGAAATTAAGGCAAGCAGGTTAAAGAATTTGCCCAAGGTAACACAGCTAGAAAGTGTCTGAGGCCAGATTTAAACTCAGGAAGATGAGTCTTCCTGACGTCAGTCCCAGCACTCTATCCACTATGCCACCTAATATGCCAATTTCAGGACTGATTTTTGTTGTTGTTTTTTTTAATGACTCAGAAATGGGTATAGGCAATAATGTCACCTAACAGCATGTGATCCTGCATCTAATGCTTGCACAGAGGCCCCATGTAATCTCTTTCTAACTAGTTGCCAGTTTCTCTTATTGTCTGTTTTTGTTTGTTTGGTTGGTTTTGGGGTTTTTTTGCAGGACAATGAGGGTTAAGTGACTTGTTTAAGGTCACATAGCTAGTAAGTGTCAAGTGTCTGAGGCTGGATTTGAACTCAGGTCCTCCTGAATCCAGGACCAGTGCTTTATCCACTGGGCCACCTAGCTGCCCCCTGTTTTTTTGTTTTGTTTTGTTTTGTTTTGTTTTGTTTTGTTTTGTTTTATATTTGTTTCATATCTGAGCAGGAAGAAACTCCTGTATAATAAGTTTCACACTCAATCTTGTTGTCTTCCTCTTGCTTTCTTGTCCTCTTTCTCTTTTCTCCTTTCAATGACTTTTGTTCTGCCCTAATGCACAATGGGCACTTTCACTGCTGAGGAGGCAAATGTGGACTGCCTTATAATCAGTAATCCACTGTGAATAGGTTTTCTCTGTCTCTGTTTCTGTCTCTGCCTCTCTTTGTCTCCATGTTACTCTATCTGTCTAGATGGCCTAGTGGATACAAGGTTTTTCTCGTGTCTGAAAGACCATTTCCAAATCCAGCTTCAGAACTTACTTCTTATGAAATGAAAATATGTTTAAGTTATTTCACCTCCCTCAGCTTCAGTTTCCTCATCTATAAAATGAAAATATAATAGTAGTTACCTTTCAGGGTTATTGTAAGGATAAATACAGACAATATATGTAATGCCCTTAAGTTTTACAGAATTTCTATCATTCTATTATTATCCAGCTCTATCTCTCTGTGTCTTTGTCTGTCTCTATCTTTACCTCTACCTCTGTTTCTGTTTATTTATCTGTCTTTCTCTAGACATAGTCCAAGGCCCAGTGGATCTGAAAACAAACAAAAAAGAAACATTTTCTTCACTCGAGGAACTTATGCTTTCTTGGAAGAAGGAAAATATAGACATATAAGTAAATTAATAACCAAACAAACAAATAAATATATATGTATATGTAAATGTATATAGCTAATGTAAATTAAAGATAAGTTTTTGAAAGGTCAGCATTAGACAATTGAAATATGAGGAAAGGTTTCATAAAAGAGATGATGTTTGAGTCATGCTTTGAAGGAAGTTAGAGATTCTAAGAAGTGCATGTAATAAGGAGGTTAATTTGAGGTCCAAGGAGTCAGACTGTACAAAGAGACATGGCTTTTTGTACATGTGAAATTGCAAGTAGACCAGTTTGGCTGCAGCATGTGTCCATGAGGGGGATATGAAAAAGCAGATTGAATCCAGACTATGGAATTGTTTTTAATGCCCCAGAGTGAACATTTAATCCTGGAGGAATTAGAGAGTAATAAGAGGTGGTTGTTTGTTTAAGTAGGGAAATGATATTGCCAGACCTGGGCTTTAGGAATAACACCTTGAGAAGTTGTATACTGATTTAAATATTCTGTAGAGCAATTTGGAATTACGCTAGAAGGGATATAAAACCATACATACCCTTTGACCAAGAAATACCACTGCTAGTATTAGAAATTGAGAGATGTCTATCATTTGGGAAATGGCTGAATAAGTTGCATATGATTGTATATGATTAAATATTTTTGTTCTATAAGAAATGATAAGAAGAATCTTCTCAGAAAAAAAAAACCTGGAAAGATTTACTTAGATGAACTGATACAAAGTGAAATGAGCAGAACCTGGAGAACATTGTATACAATAACAGCAATATTGTATAATGATTAACTGTGAATAATTTAGATTTTCCTAGCAATACAATGATTCAAGAAAATTCTGAAGTACTTAGATAAAAAATGCTATCACTATCCAGAGAAAGAATTGATAGAGTCTGAAAGCAAATTAAAGCATAATTTCTCTTTATTTTTCTTGGAGTTTTTTGTCTGTTTTCTTTCACAACATGACTAACATGGAAATATGTTTTGCACAACTGCACATGTATAACCTATATAAAATTGCTTGCCTTCTCTATGGGGGAGGGGAGAGAGAGAATTTGGAACTCAAAAAGTTTGAACAAATGTTTAAACTTGCTTTACATGTAATTGGGGTTTGGGGGAGCAGAAATAAAATGTTATCTTAAAAAAAAAGGAATATCACTTTGACATCTATGTGGAAATTGAGTTAGAATGGGGAGAGAGCCAAGGCAGGGAAACCAAATAGCAGGCTATTATGATCAGGTGAGAAGTAATGAATCTTTAAACTAAAGTGGTGGTTGTTTCGGTAGAGAAAAGGGACAGTTGCAAAAAATATAATAATGATACAGATGACAACACTTGGCAATTGAATGGATTTGGAAGGGTGAGTATAGGAAAATGTAGCTTTTAGAACTACAGAAAGTGCACTGGAACTTCTTGGCACCCTAACCAGGAATTTCACTGAATACATCTACACTGGCAAAATTTTTATAAAGCAAACATTTGTTTTAACCAATAGACATATCTTTTCTCTGGGAATATCCTTAACAACTCACGTGTTTGTTTCAGTTGCAAATGTCCAACGGCAAATATTTCCCAAATGGAAATGTAATGTTTGTATTTATCAGGAAAAACAAATGTTTACTTGGTGGAAGAAAGGGTAGTCAAATAATTTCACATGACCTCAAAAATATTTCCATAGGCCATTTGCTAATAACAAAAATTCACTTAAATACAGTGATCTTTAACCATGAATTAAACTATTTTTCTTTTTTTAATGCACTAAGAAAACTGAGGCTTATAGTTAAGAAGATACCCAAGGTCACACATGAAAATACTTTAATTTCACTGAGTCTAGGTAATTGACTAATTTACCCTGACATGGTGATAGTGATAACAGTTAATGTGTTGCCCCTGTCAGGTACATTTTTTTTTGCAGGGCAATGGGGGTTAAGTGACTTGCCCAGAGTCACACAGCTAGTAAGTGTCAAGTGTCTGAGGCCAGATTTGAACTCAGGTACTCCTGAATCCAGGGCCAGTGCTCTATCCACTGTGCCACCTAGCTGCCCAGGTACATTTTTAAAAGGTTCTTTTGGAATTAATACCAAAAGAATCTCTCAGATAACATGCATTTCAGATATCATATTGGTTGGGAAGGTAATATTGGTAAATGTAGAGTTCCTCTGTTTAAAGTTAAGCAAGCATGCAATTTCTTCACTTCAGGAAATGGTTAATATGAGACAATCTTACTAAGAAATCAATTACATGATATTCAAATGAATTTTTATTTTATTTTGGTTTGGTTTTGGGCTGTTCATTACTTTACATATCTCTTTGTACTATCACCTTAAATTCAAAAGTATTAATCATTAATTAAGTAGCTGTTATTTACCAAGCAGTGTGCTAGGCCCTGAGGAGACAAGGATGAAAAAGGTACATTTTCTGCCATCAATCAATGAGATGGAAATCTAATAGGTGAAACATAATTTGGATTTTGGACTAGTAAGAACAAAAGAAAAATAGCTGAGAGGGAGTAGATACCAAACCAATAAAAGGTAAGAAGATTTGTCAGAAAACAGAAGCTATTCAGTTGATCAACCAGCACTTGTTAATGACCTACTCTGTTCTAGTTCCTATGCTAAATGTTTAACAAAATGAAAAAGAAGACAGAGACAGGAATGAAAACCTTGGCTTTTTAGGAGCTCAAGTAGTTCAAGTTACCTAATGCAGCTAAATACCATTATGAGTATTGGAGAACACACCAGATCTGTATATTGTGCCATTGTCAATGATCCCTATGGAGTATCAAAGGATGAAGAAGGGCCAATGGGGAGAGTGAAGAAGAGAAAGAGGAAGAGAGGGGGGGGAGAGGGAGGGAGGGAGAAACAGAAATAGACATAGACTAAGAGAGACAGAGAAAGATGGAGAGAGACAGAATATTTTTGAATCTAAAAATTTCTGGAAAATTCTATTATGGATTAGCAATCATCTAGGAAGTAAAAGGCTGATTACCTATATTGTACTAAATAATAATATAATTATTTTAATTCAGGATTTGTTCCAAGCATGCTCCTTAAAGGATATTTATTAATGGTTTCATGTCAGTTTGGAAGGGAGTCTCCAGTGGAGTGAACCAGGAATATGTGCTTGGTCCTAAAAGGTTAAACATTATTTTCAATCACGTAGTATCCCTGAGTTATAGGTCTGTGTACCATCTGATATTTGAATTCTCAGAATAAAGTTTAAAAATTATAGAAAACAGAAATATATAGTAATGAGAAAAATATGGCATAGAATTAATAAGATTTAACTATGAGTTATCTAAAAAAGCTATTAAAAATAAAAGAAAATAAATAAAATGGATTAAAAATGATATGGACACCAACTACAATAGTTTTATCCAGAAGTTAATTAGTTTCTGAAAGAAGACAGAATACAGAAAGCACCTCAGTATATATTTGACTTGGTGCCAACCATAAAGCTGGTTGGGCTAACACAAACTGAACATGTAAGTTCATCTACAAAAATTTTACAAAGAAAGGTGATGGAAACTTGTGAACAATACATTTCATGTCATAAAATAGAGAAGTAGTAGAGGTAAAATCAGTCTAAAGAAAGCTTGGCAAAATATCAAACTAAGAAAAGTCATTCCATAGGCATTCAATAATTTAAACAGAATGACACCTACAAACAGGAAAAAAAGTGGAAAAAATTCACAGAAAAATATTACAACAAACTATGTTCTCTATAAAGCAGAGTGGATCTCTAGTTGAACAGTAATATCACAGTCCCTGAAATATAATCAAAAGACATAAAAAGAACAAAGAAGGGAAAAGAAGCTGGGTTGGGTCTATATTTATGCCTATTTATATTTTTTGTTATTGTTTAGTCATTTTCAGTTGTGTCCAAATTTTAGGGAGCCCATTTGGGGTCTTCTAGGCAAAGATACTGAAGTAGTTTGCCATTTCTTTCTCCAGTTCATTTTATATATGAGGAAACTGAGGTAAACAAGCTTAGATAAATTGCCCAAGGTCACACAGCTAGTAAGTGTCTAAGGCCAAATTTGAACTCGCAAAGAAGATTCTTCCTGACTCCAGGCCTTGTACTCTATTCACTATACCACCTAGGTGCCCTGTCTATATCTATCTATATTTTAAACAAAAAGTGTACATATATATATGTGTGTGTGTGTGTGTGTGTATGTACACATACATACATATGTATGTATGTATATATACATAGCATTTTATTTTAAAAGTATGCATATATGTATGTGTAATACCTCTAACATGAATCTAATATATTATTGTTGATATATACATAGATATAGATATACCAACATGTATGGTATACATATATATCAACAACAATAATATATTAGATCCACATTAGAGATGATACAGTTGTGAAGGCATTAACAAACTGATTTACAAGAAGTCTAAAGGAGGGAGAAATATCAAGAGTTTGTAGGGGTCAGGGGGAAAGAAAGAATCCCAAACTTTATTAAGAAAAAAAAGTTACTGAGAAAATTTCAACAAAGCTCATTTATATAGGGAGACACACACTTTCCAAATGTATTAGACACTGTGATGGAAAAGATCCAGTGCAGAGTCTAGGTCAAGGAAGCATCCCCTTTGGATGATGTGACTCTCCAGATGGTTCTGTTTGCAGATGATGTTTTATTTATTGCCGCAATCCCCAAGATAATGAACCTTCTGGAAAATATCTATAATCTCTCAAAGGAGTTTTACATGACTAGCCACACAGGAAAGACCAAATGGACAGAGATTATCTATTAGCCAGATTTCAACATGAATTTGAAATCCTTTAGAGATTTCCAAGAGTGTGTATGGGTATATGTATGTGTTTATGTTTGTAAGTATGAATGAGTCCATGAGGAATTAAGTCCTCTTTCTTCACTAAATGGGAATCAAGAGTTATATTGCTTTCATAGAATCAGGGAAGAAATTATAGTAATTTTGAAGAGGTACATAGGCAGCTGTAATCATTTTATCATTAAACCATCTTTATTGCCCCACATTTACAGCTGCAATAGCTATTGGACAGTTAAGAACATATTGCCCTGAACTCTGTGCAGATACATGCATAAATATATGCATATATACATTACTGCATTTATAGACATATTTTATTCACATGCATATTATTGTCTCTATATTTATATGCATTGTTTTTTGTCCATAATGATGTTGGGGCCAAGATACAATGTGTTCAACTGTGGCTGATCAGTCAAACACAAGCTCTGAATGCCACCACAGGGCTGACACAAGTAGGCTGTTTGAACATTTGGGATGGAGGTGTCTCAAGATTTGTGCATCTCACATTTCCTTTGTGCTACTGCAGTTCAACTGTGCTCATGGAGCAAATCCCCTTCTTTGATGCAGGTATGTCACACTGAGCATTCCTGTGCCAATGTTCCCCATGTCTCACATTCAATACTAAAGTTCTTCAGAGAGACCTTGAGAGTGTCCTTGTACCACTTCTGACCTCTATCTATGTGAACACTTGCCTTATGCAAGTTCTCCATGAACTAGTCTTTTAAATAAATGCACTTTTGGCATTTGGGCTATATGATTAGCCCACCAGAGTTGCACTCTCTGCAATAGAACTTGAATGTTTGGCAGTTCAGCTCAGAAGATGATCTTAATGTTCAGTATCTTATCTTGCCAGATAATCTTCATAATTTTCCTATAATAATTCAAATGAAAGCAGTTCAATTTTCTGGCAAGACACTGAGCCACCTATTACACATATATACTTGAATGTTTAAATATAGGAAAGAGGGAGGGAGAGAGAGGAAAAAAAGAGAGAGATTTGTGTTTATATATGTCTAAATTGATATATAGATATAAATATGTGTATACATATATATGTGAACACACTTATTTTCTAGCAAAGACAGGACAAACATGTATTGGGTATGACATAGAGAATCTACTTTTTCAGGTATGATTTGGACTAGATGGCCTCTGAGGTCCCTTGCATTAATCTTGGCAGAATTAAAAAAGGAGAATTGGCTATATGCCTTGGATGAAATTCCCAAATACTTTGACTGTCCCTCAGCTTCCAAAATATCAAAAGCCCTTTTTTCTCTCAATATAAACACCTTCTAGGAGTTGCCATAAGACAAAGAGATCTGTAATAGCACTGAGATCTTGGGATTCCATGGCTCTCAAATTTCCATAATAATGAGGTTTCTTCACAACCCTATGAGATCATTCATAAAGCAGAAGGTGAATTTATACTTGAGAGAGGTGAGCTTACTTCCTGACAAAATTCTAGAATACATTATTGAAGAGAAAGTTTGTATGTGCTTAAAAGGAGAAGCAGTGATTGCTAAGAAGCAGCATGGTTCATCAATAAATAATGCCACAGTAACCTCATTTCATTTTTAAAGAGGCTGATAGATTAGCAAGAGTGTCATAGACATTTGTACACTTTGATTTGAACAAGGTTTTTGACAGCCACCGACCCTATCCTTGGGAACAAGACAAAGAGCAAAGGTAGATTCAGAAACAGATTGAATAACTGGAGCCAAAGTGTGGTGATTAATGGATAAATAGTCAGCTAGGAGGGACATTTCTAGCACAGTGCCCCAGGGCTCTATCTTTGGCATTGTTCCCTCCAACATCAATTATTTGGTTAAGGGCAAAGATGGTATGCTAATCAAATTTGTAGGTGACATAAAACTGGCAGAGACAGGTAATATATTTAATGGTAGAACCAGGATCCAAAATATTTTAGAGGCTAGAACAATGGACACAATCTTATATGGCATTGTTATACGGATAAATATAAAGTTTTACACTTGGGTTAAATAAACAAATTCTATAAACACAACATGGCAGAAAAATCGCTAAAAAAAGTTAATGTTTAAAATAAAATTAAGAAAAACCAAATGCTTTCATGGACGCCAATATTTATATGAATCAATGGGGTAACATGGCTGTCAAGGAAGCTAATGTGATCTCAATACCACTTTAAGAAAATTATGGTATCCAGAAAGATGGACCTACAGATCCTGCCATACTCTGCTCTAATCAAAATATAGGTGGAATATTCTATTCATTTCTGGGTACCGCATTGAGAAAGTGGAGTAACTTCAGGGGAGATAGACAGACATGGAGAGATAATATGGACCATGTTACATGAGACTAGGTAAGAGGGAAGAAACTAGAATAAAAGGGATAAAACTAATGGGAGAACATCATGACTATACTTACATTTTTTTTAGGGATATGGCATAGAATAAGGACTTGATTTGTATTTGTTTTCCTCAAAAGGAAAATGACCAACAGGTAGAAGTAGTAGAAAAGATTGCAAGTGACTGACTGTAAGGGGAAAAAAATTCCTTACAATTAAAGCTGTCCCAAAGTAGGATATGTTAGACATTTTTCTATGCTTCTATGCCCTTTGTCACTTGCTGCTTATTTATAGTGATATCAAGACTTGGAGTCCTTTTGCTTCTGATGAGCACTCTCTTTTCTTATGGGGAAATTGCACAGAACTGTCATTCTGACAGCACATCTGTAAGAACTCCAGCATCTTTATTCCACATGCTTATATTGCTCTATGGGAGATGAGCAATGGGATTCAAGGACAGCTGCATAGCAAATTATTGACTTGAACCTAGAAACAATTTTCCCTCAAGTACTCATACCTCAAGACTTCTATTATCAGAAACATAGAAGGTGCCTTATAGCCTCCCTTTTTAAACTGTGTGCTCTGACCCCATATGGGTTCACATAACTGAATGTGCGAGGTCATGAAAAAATTTGCAACAGTAAATAATTATGTATACCTCTTTTAAATACCTATATACTTGGGGTCACATAAACATTTCTCAGACAAAAAGAAATTGCAAGTGGAAATAATTTAAGAAGCCCTGCCTTAGAGGACATTTAGTTCAGCCTCTACCTGAACAATAGACTTTCCTACATCTCCAACAAGAAGCTATCCATTCTTGTCACTTGGTGACTTTTAATGAGTTAGAACCCATTATGTCTTGAGACTGTGCACTAACCAATCACCGTGTCATAAAAAATACAATTAACACAGAGGGCCCACACTCAACCTTCCTCTTATTCACTATAAAAATGGAAGCAGATGTGAGGACTCCTTCTTTGATGCTATCTTTCTCACTCATTCTCCACATGCAACAGATAAGGACATCCACACTTAAATCTTATTCACAGCAAATCATGACATCACCTCCCTGATGTCACAGTCCTCTTCAAGAATGAAGGACAAACATGTGCAGTGGATAAATCAAAGGCCCTGGATTCCAGAGGACCTAAGTTCAAATCCATCTTCAGACACTTAACACTTACTAGCTGTGTGACCCTGGACAAGTTACTCAACCCCCAATGCCCTGCAAAAAAAAAAAAAAAAAAAAAAGAACGAAGGACAAAAAATCAACATTCTGTGAGTAACAGCAGTACTACTGGAGACCCAACTGACCTTCTCCAGTTAGGCAACACAGCTACTCCCTTTCTTTTTTTCCTCTTCCCCACCCCTCCCCTATCTTCTCTTCTATTCCTTTCCCCCTTTTCTCCCTCTCCACATAGGGAATCATACTCTTTCCTGCAGGCACTATGCCCAAAAGAATATGTTTGCTAAAAGCCCACAAAAGTCTTGGGGTTAGATGCCTTCATGCTAGACTTCCTCTAAGGACCAATCCTTAATCCCAAATAACAGGCTATCTTTGGTTGGCCAATAATAGCTCCCAGCCCAGGCTTCATTTGCACATTGTTTGGCCTCTTGTTGGCTCAGAATGGGAAAAAATGTCAATTATTTCTATTGTGGCCAAAAACCCTGAGGGTCTTATCCTATCCCCCCCACCCATTTATTTTTTTATTTGTTTATTTTTTTTTCTTTTGACTGGGTAAAAGAGGCCTTTCTTTGCTTCTTTTGTTACCTAACCTTAATAACTGAGTGGGCTTTGCCTCAGGCAAACTATGAGCTGTGAAAGGCCTTAACTTAATAAACCAAGGTCTAGTTATCCTGATCTAAATCCTGCCACTGGACCCAGATAGCTCTAGAGGAGAGAGTGAGATTGGTGACTGTTACAGCCCTCCCTCACTTAAATCCAATTCACTGCAAGTCATGTTATCAACTCCCTGACATCACAAAAGAAAGGACAAATAATAACAACAACAAAGGGATAAATATAAATCTCTATTTTGGGGTAAATTTATGTTACAATGCTTTTCCTTATATAAAGATGAAATCTGTCTCTGAAACCTTTCACCTTAACTTTAAGTTCTGCACATTGTGACCACGCAGAACAAGTCAATACCCTCTTCCATATGACAGCCTTTCAAATATTTGAAGACAGTTGTCATGTTCCCCCTTGTCTCTTCTCTAGTATAAGTATTTCCAATTCCTACAACCGGTGTTCATAAAGTTTGATCTAAGATTCTCTCACCACCCTTTTTACCCTCTTCTGGACACTCTACAGCTTTCTAAAATTAAACACACAATTTCTGATATGATTTGGCCAAGACAGAGTATAGTGTAACTATTGACTTCTTTCTGGTTGCTATGATTCACTCAATAAAGTATAGAATCACATTACACCCCACCCCCACCCCAGCTATATCACACTGTTAAAACATATTGAGTTTGTAATCAACTAAAAAATTCCCCAAAGAAATTTCATCCAACTATGGCTATTACAGACTATAATTATAAAACTGACTTTTGGAATACTAAGTATGTAACTTTATATTTTCCCCTGCTGAATGTAGTCTAATTCGATGTAGCCCATCTTTTTTCTATCATCCAAACTTCCTGTCAGCAAATTTGACAAAAATGCCATTTATGCCTTCATCCATGGCATTGAAAAAAAAAATTTAAACAGCATAGGGCACAGAATATATCTATAATTTACTTGAGTTGAGATGTCCTTCTAAGATGATATCCAGAAATCAATGACTACTCTTGTTTTGGTTACTCACCCAGTTCCAAGTAAATATAATTTCACTCTCATTAAAATGAACTTATCTAATAAGATCTATCCAATAGATGTATTGAATAGGATCTATTTTGCCTTGACACTGCACTTTAGAACCTTTCCTTTATGTCCCTGAATGGTAAGACTCTTTGGGTTTGTGTAGAAAGGTGATATTTAATTTTTTTATTGGATAGATTCTGATAACGTATGGAAAAAATAGCACAATATAAAATCCAGTCCTCTAATGAAATTCATAAACCCTGCTTTTGCATTTATGGCATGCAGATGCCATCTAGCCCCAACCTTTCCTTTTATAGATGAGGAAAATGAGGCCCAGAGTGGTTAAGTGACTTGCCAAGGTGGCAGAAGTGGTGAGTGGTGGCAGGGTGGTGAAAAGGAAAGAGCTCTGGATTGGAGTCAGAAGACGGGGGTCCCATTCTTGCTCTGTGAGACCTTAGGCAAGTTATTTCAACTTTCAACCTTAGTTTTCTCATGTCAAATGAGGGAATTAGAATAAATGGTTTCTAAATATCTTCTACTCTCCCAGTATCTTCCCTTTGCTGACTTGAAAACTAAACCCCCTTCCATCATAATGTTTTTTGAGCCACTTGAGAAGAAATTCTTAAGCCTTAGGTAAACTCATTGTAAAAAGCAGGGAAAGAAGGAATTGTACCAAATTTCTTCTACACAACAAAAATGGTACTCATACCTAAACCAGGGTGAAGAAAAGCAAAATATGCATATATACACATATACATCGATATACACATATATGTATATGCATATATTTACATATATACATATATGTATATATTATTTATTAAAAGGATTAAATTCAATTAGCTTTATTAGGCAAATCAGCAACATGATCTAGTAGAATTAATCCTTCTAGTCTGAGTTTTTGTGGTGAAATATACATATATACATTTATATGTATATAAAGTCACACATAAGAATCTGTTAATTGCTTCATACAGACCAATCATTTATAATATACAAGTACAAGGCCCTGCGTGTGCTTTCCAAAAGCCTTGAATCTCCACACCCTTGGACTATAGTTATACCTTGCCTCCTGTAAGGTTGGACATTTAAAAACTATGCTGAAATCACAGCATCAAGGAGACTTTATCATCTAATTATTAACCTTCATCTGCTTCTCCCATCTGATAAATATTCTTCTTGAACTCATTCACCAGTAGTTATTACATTCTTACTCCTTTTTACACTCGACATCTAGAGCCCCCATTTGCTAAACAACAAAAGATCTTGACCAACCACAGGTTGCCATCCACTTCAAATCTACTCTCCCAATGCCTCACTCCAGATCTTCTCATCCCATTCTGCTCCCTCAAATATTATTTTCTTTCATTTTGGAACATTTTCCCTTGTGGTCCTATAATAATCTGATCCTTATTAAGACCTAACTCTGACCAGATGTTATTGCATTCCTGGTCATCCTTTTAAATACTGCTGCACTTTCTTTCTTACTGCATTAACCTCATTAGCCCCTTGCTGCCCATTGCCATTTTCAGACTCTGATTCTAACCTCATTGCTCATTAACTTCTCCTTTGGGTGTTACTCTATCCAAATTCATCAGATCCTGATGACCGTATTTATCAAGCCCCAGAACATTCTGCCTCCTTTTATCAAAAAGTTCAGTGCCAGTCTCACAAATTCTCTACTTTTATTCCTGCCCCAAACTAAGGGACTTCCACAAAAAGAAAAGCTGATGTTGCTTTGAACACTTCCCTGTTCTCCATGCCCTATAACTTAATCACCTTCAGTACACACACACAGATATAGTAAGGCACTTTATCATGACACCCAATTCAATGTTCCAGAATTCCAAAATTTTTTGGATCTCATTTTTTCCATTCCATCTCTCCTTATGCTTTACTATTTCTAAGCTTATTTTTTATCCTCACTATGAACTCTAGTCCCTCCCCACTCCCTACATATTGTTCTAAATCATCTTCCTGTCTGAGTCTATTATTTTCTCTTCTGAACCCAACTTCTTCTTGAACTAATTAAATGTTCTACTATTCTTTATTCTCGACTCCTTTAATTCCTTGTTCTATCACCAAACATACCTTGCCAACTCCAGCCATCTGCTTCCTTTGCTCCCACTCACATGCTGATCAATCAAGGAGGAGGAACATATAAAACCATGCCCACTGGAAACAATACAAATTTACATTATCTGTGCCCTCACTGAGACAAGGCTGTTGTTCTATTCTTCCCTAATTATTCCTCTATCTCTCTCGCCAAAAGGGTTGATTTAAACTTTCTTTTTTTTTTACTCAAGTTTACCAACCTAAGTAAATTGAGGCCATCTGATAAAAATAATTTCTTGCCCTCTTCATCTAACAACTCATTAACATAATCATCCATTCTTGCTTCTGATAAAAATGTAGCCTTTCTCCTGGCCAATACCAATTATTCTTTTGTCCACTGGACCCAAATAGCTCTGGAAGAGAGAGTGAGGTTGGTGACTTTTCACAGCCCTGCCTCACTATAATCCACTTCAGTGCAAGTCATGATTTCACCCTAATGTCATGGTCTTCTTCCAGAATGAAGGACAAACAACACCACACTACCACCATTAATCGTTTATTGTATATTTGCCCTTCATCATTCCCACCATTAATCAAAGGTGTTGCCCCATTTAATTCTATCAGAAATAGTTGATTGGATTAAATAATAGAATAACTAAGTGTCATTATTCCCTTTGAAGAAAGATGAGAAAATGCATCTCCTTACCTTCTTTGGATAGGTATGGGCTGATGGATGTTGAACACAGTAATTTTTGGAATGTGTCAATTATGATTATGATTATGAACTTATTTTCTCTATCTTTTTTTCTTATAAAGGATGGCTCTCCGGTTAAAGAAGAGAATATACTTGTAAAGGAAGAAGATGTTAAAACAAAAGATACATTGGGGAATGGCTGGACAAGTTGTGGTATATGAATACAATGGAATACTATTGTGCTGTAAGAAATGATGAGCAGGAAGAGTTCAGAGAAACCTGGAGGGTCTTGCGTGAGCTGATGATGAGTGAGATGAGCAGAACCAGAAGAACATTGTACACAGTATCATCAACATTGAGTGTTGATCTACTGTGATGGACTATATTCTTCTCACCAATGCAATGGCACAGAAGAGTTCCAGGGAACTTGTGATGGAAGAGGATCTCCAAATCAAAAAAAAAAAAAAAAGAACTGCGGACTATAGATGCTGAATGAACCATGCTATTTCTTTTGTTTTTGATGCTATTGTTTTTTTTTCTATTTTGAGGTTTTTCATCATTGCTCTGATTTTTTTCTCTTATAACATGACTAATGCAGAAATATGTTAATGTTATTATGTGTATATATATATATATATATATATATATATATATAACCTATATCAGATTACCTGCTGTCTAGGGGAGGGGAGAGGGAGGGGAGGGAGGGAGAAAAATCTGAAATTGTAAAGCTTGTATAAACAAAAGTTGAGAACTATCTTTACATGTAATGGAAAAAAATACTTTATTAATTAAAAAAACAAAACAAAACAAAGATACAAATAAAAATTAAAAATGCAAAAAGAAGAAAATGTCTCTCACATATAATTCTGAACTTTTTTATGACATAGCATTTTGTAGTTTCTCAAAGGCAAATTTTAATGATGGTCTTAGAAAGGAACAAATTTTCTATTTAGGTCACAGATTGCATTGTGAAAATGGTCATTTAAAAAAGTGTTGCTGCTATAGAAATGGTAAAGAGAACATGACCTATTTGCTATTTCTGGTACTGATAGGTGAATCTAACTTTAGCATGATTTAGTAGTATGCCATTGGCCCTGTTTTGAGGATTTAATAACATCCTAATCAAGTACTGAAAAATTCACTAAAGTGGCTACGGGATGTTCCTTGTAATTCTAATAATAAAATCCTCAAGCAATCTCCAGTAACATTGATGTTTTGAGTCATCTATTATCTGTGTAAATATTGAAAATTAATTTAAAATCACTAGAACATCATTATCCCCACCATATTCCTATCTTCAGCCTTATAATCTAACTTATCTACCTACTTGGGTAAATTTTTACCCTCCCATCACTTAGCTAAAATAAATAAATTAAATAAATGCATATCAGTTTAAACAAAATACAAAATATAAAATCAAACAAAACAAAAAAGCAAACACTAGGTTCTTCTACAATATACAAAATTATTTACATCTTCAAAAATCTATGCTTTTTTCTTTAACTGTATATGAACTGTTGTAGAGTACTGTTATCTACATATTACTATCATCTGAAGAAGTTTTTAAACCCTTTGTTTTGGGGGTGAGAAGGAGGGAAAAAAGGCAACAACAACAAAAATCCCTGTCATTTGGCAAAACCATTTACTCATGAAAAGTAATTGTGGTTAGACATATTTAGCTTAGATTATTGACATTCATGTTGAAATTCTGTAAATATTTATAATGAATTTAAATGCATGTAAATACTGTATACTATTTCAGCAATTTAATCGAATTCATTTATAGCACATAAAAAAAAAAAAAACTGGACTGAGCTCCCACAGCAGTAAGAACTGAAGGGTTTTTCATTTATTTTCAAATATGTGTTTCTGAATAGTTTGATGTCCACAAGGAAGGAGAATACTTGTTATTCCATGCATAGAATGTGTTTTAAATGTATTGGATTGGAGGTAGGCATTTGTATAGGACACAAAATTGAAGACTTTAGAATTGGGGTGGGGACAACTTCTATGTCCTTGGCATTTTAATGACATAGACCATATTGAGTCTGTTAATACTGACTCAATTCATTTGATAATTACTCAAACTTCCACTTTATTTTTTTTCTTATATAAACACATACTAATTTGTTCTTGGATGTATGGCATATGTCTTACAAAAATACTTGAGAACTAATTTAAATTACTTAAAATAAACTATATTCATGGTAAATTCCTCAATATGGCTTCCTATAGGCATTTCCTAAATGCTTATCTGTGCAACAAATAAAAAATAGAGATCAACACAGAAAAAATATTTCAGATAGCAAAGACAAGGATTTTTATGGCTATGAGCACTAGGTTGATTTAAAAAAGACAATCAAGAAATCAATCAATAATGTCATGTGTCATAAAAATTCAATTTACATCCATCAGGAATTTAGTCTTTAGACTTTATTTCTCTTGATATAGCCTAAATTGTGTCAGTTCAACCTCCAATATTCAGCTCCATTATTCTCTCAAAAAGCCCCTTTCAACACTCAATGGACATTAGCCTAGTTTAAAGCCTCATCACCATCACATTTCAAAAGTCTTCTTGATATCTGTGTCTAGTCTAGAATTATCCTTTCCAGCATTTTGAGGTTTTGCAATGCTTTTAACAAGTAACAGAAAAAATAGAAATGGGTTTGCTTTCATTTCAACATTGCCTTCTTCTTGTCTTTGTCTGGGGATACTAAATAATCTATCTTCTCTAAGGTTAGGAATTCGGCCATCAATACTAGACTTCTCCAAAGATACTAATACTCAATACAACATACCAGATTCCATGAATCACTCTACTTTGAGTATTCTCACATTTGAAATACCCTCTGGACCTGTTTATCTCTCTTTCTAATTGACTAGTTCCTCCTAAGTGATCCATGTCTTCATTCCCCTCCATGGTGTACTCCTTAGCCTCTGGGCTTTCTCTACCCTGCCTCTCCACTAGGAACTTTCATCTCTCCCCAACCTTTCCTCAAATTCAGTGAAATGAATGCAACTATCTTTGTAAATTTCTTCTATCTGCCATGTGATATATACTAGGGATTCTTAAATAGAAGTGTCAATATCCCACGTCTTCTTACAATGGGGCAACAACCCCCTTCCCTGAATCTCACAATGTCAGGGGAGCCTGATAGAGACATCACCAGCACTACTCTTATTCATTTCTGGAGGCACATTTCAAAAATAACTTGGATTATTTGTCAGTTTCACCATGTGTGAACCCATAAATTTTTCAGGCCTTGGAGGGACCAATTAAATGGGAATTTGCCAAATGTAACTTTAGAAGGAAATTGGTCAAGTAGCTACAGAGCCTTCCATTTCATTCCCCATTTTCCTCTTATGCTGCCTATGAATACAAAATTATTCCATATGATAGAGAGAAAATATATCAAAGACTAGACCAAAATCAAGACTGGAGATAATTTGCATAGCTAATACATATGCTAAGTAGATCTGTTCTATAATAGCAGTGTTTCAGCAAGGCCAAGTTGTTATGCTTTTTCATATCTCACAATACAGGAAAATATTGCATTTTCATCTCTATTATTTATCTGTCCTTGTCTAGGTTAAATATCATAATTACAAGGCTGATAAAAATTGAGGAACTGAAGCAGTAAGATCTGATGTATCTCGTTGCTTTTTGTTCAAAGTAAAGGTCAATATTATTCATAACAGCTTTGAGACTAATATCTAAAACTTCAATGCAATTTTGCATTGATATCAGAGTATTAAGGAGGATGAGAGAGTTGGTTCATCTATGTCTGAGGTTGAAGAGGGAAAATTTGGGTGGAGCAGTCTATATGAAATGGGAAATTTTCAGAACTCTCTTCATATAGCAAATCAAAACAACAGCGCCTTGATGAGTATCTATGCTGGGTAAGATATTGTGCTTAACACTGGGCTCTTGCACTTAAGGAATTTGTGTTGTAGTGACATATTTTAAGTATACATGCACAAGAAATATTGAATAAGGATTAAAAAGTTGACATAAAATATAAGAATGTAAAAGCTATAAAAGATGTCACATAATAGTTCATATCTTTTCCAAAATGTCACTAAGCAACTGACTACTTTTAATCAGGGTTCTCATTAATGAGCCACATATTGCCTTTGTTTTACTAGTTAACTTTATACATGCTACAGATTAGTTATGGTTATAGTTGTTTTACTTCAAGGTAAGGGAAATTACCTTGTTAAGAATAGAATTCAGCATGTAAACAACTCCACAGCCTCCTTTATAATCCTGTACACAATGGATGTGGAAATGAATAGGTTACACATACTCTTACAATTCTGGTTACTTTTATTTATAAAACACCCATAAAGGAAAAACACACAGGGAGATGTAGGAAATCTTTTAAATTTATTTTTATCCTAATGACTTGAATGACTTACCTAGATTCCTCAGGAAATAATAAACTAAAATAATAAACTCTCTGTGTCAGCTGCTGAACTGACTGGGGAGTTCTCTGATAACTATAACTAGTGCAAAAGAAGAAAAAACACAAAGGGTCTATATTAACAATGCTCTTTTGGATAAGTAAATCACCCTCAAGGCCCTCATTCAGACTGCTTCCTTATTGGATGGGTGATATCAGGTGACCTAAGCCTTTTGGATCAAGCATCCCAATTGGCAATATCAATTCTAGGTTTAGGTACCTCCATATTAACTATCTTTTCCACTTCATAATCCTGCTTCTGGAATAGTAGGCACAGTAGAAAGCCACTCCCCCCCTTTTTTTCACTTAATGACCTGACCTATAAAGACTTGATAAAAAATAATATAAATGCATGTGCCTAGAAACTTCTGCAAGGGATCATTTATTGTATAATAATTAATTCTCTTCTTATTTTTCAGCTGTTTCAGTTGTGCCTGACCCCCATTTAGGGTTTTCTTGGAAGATATTGGAGTGGTTTGTCATTTCCTTCTCCATCTTATATTAACAGATGAGGAAACTGAGGCAAACAGGGTTAAGTAGCTTGCCTAGAGTCACACAGCTGGTAAGTATCTAAAGCTGATCTTGAATTCAGGGAGTTGTTTCTTCATGACTCTACGCCCAGTGCTATGTTCATTGTGCCACCTAGCTGACCCAAATAATTAGTTAGGAATTGCTTCAACTAAAATATTTGTTTCTTCAAAATGCATATGTATTCATGACCTACTTACGGAGTAAAAGTCAGAGTTCATTTAGACAAATACTGCTCATGCAGAACCCTTCAATTAATCCTTAATGCCACCAATATAGGTTTTCTCTACATTGGAGAGATTGATCACAGTCCATCTAGCCCATCTTATCCCAGTCAAATCTTAGGATGATAGGGTCAAAGAGCTAGAGATATGAGGATAACTAGAAACTATTTGCACCAATCTTTCCTTTCATTTTATGAATGAGTAAACTGAAGCCCAGAGGGGTTAAGAGATTTGGTAAAGGCCATAGAAGTACTAAGGGGCAGAAATAGGATTTGAACCCAGTTCCTTTAACTCCAATTCCAGTGTTCTTTATCCTCTACCAAGCCTATAGCATCTTCTTCATGATGTCTTGCTGTTATTGTTGGTGGTGTTTGTCCTTTGTTCTTGAAGAGGTCCATAATATCTGAAGGTGATGTCATCACTTGCAGTAAATTGTATTTAAGTGAAGGAGGTCTGTGAGAAGTAACCAGACTCTTTCTCTCTTCTGGAGCCATCTCAGTTCAGGGGCAAGATATATATCACGTTGGGGCAGCTAGGTGGCACAGTGGATAGAGCACAGACCCTGGATTTAGGAGGACCTGAGTTCAAATCTGGCCTCAGACACTTAACACTTACTAGCTGTGTGACCCTAGGCAAGTCACTTAACTCTAATTGCTCTGAAAAAAATATATATATCCATCAGGTTGACTGGAGATGGCCCCAGATGTTTGAGGCAATCAGGGTTAACTGACTTGCTGAAGGTTACACAGCTAGAAAATGTCAAGTGTTTGAGTCCAGATTTGAACTCAGGTCCTCCCAACTTCAGGGCCAGTGCTCTATTCACTTCACCACCTACCTACCCTTTACCCCTTACTTGTTATTAATCATTTATATATTTTCTTAGCTTTTGGGAGGCCTTCTTCTAGGTAATTAAAATTTTGTAGACACCAATGTAATATCAAAGCTGTTGGTTATCATCTGCTGCCTCCATGACTGGCCCTTTCCCTTTTCTAAGCATATAATTCCTTAATGTTGCTTCTTGAATGCTAATCTTGGGTCATTTGCAATACTGATTCCTCATATATTATGATGGTTCATGATTTATGGCCACATAGCATCACCAGGAGAATACAGATCAAGGTTTATAATTTCTCAATAATTGCACTTCAGACACTTACTTGCATTGTGACCTGGACAAGAAAAGTACATTTTCTATGCCTCAGTATTATCAAGTGGGTGATAGGGATAATAATAGCACCTTGTTGTTGTGAGGATCAAACAAGATAATATTTGTAAAATGTTTAGCACTATTTGCCTGGTACATAGTACCTGCTTAATAAATATTTTTCCCATCACTTTGCTTTCTCCTCTTCATCTATGATGTAATGGGGTAGGGCTCAATGGATTTTAAGGTCTCTTCTAATTCTCAACCTGTTATTCTATGATCTTTTTAATTTTTAGAACTATGTAGACTGAAAATCCCCCTCTTCTTTTTTGAATCTAGGGAATTTAGCTAAGCTAACCTTAAAACAACAAGCATGAACCACATTTCATAGAATTTGCCAAAGCTTGTATTCCTCTGACACAGCCTTAGGCAATATCACTTCCACACCATAATGGAGGACCAGAGTTGGATTTTAGCAAGCAATAGAAAATACTGGCATTACAAAGGTGGTGTTTTGGTACAGGAAGAGCTTAGGATCATTAAAGTATAATATAAATTCTCATAGACATTCTCTGTAACAACACCCATCACTAGCATTGGCAAATATATGCCTCTCTGTTTTTGGCCTCACTTCATATTGACAAGCAGAGGATTGTTGATAAATATTTTCTCTGTGGTGGCATCTAACAGGAATTATTGTATGACTATGAGACATCTTGTTGGAGGTATTAGAGAGTTCCTTTAAAAGCATTATTTTTCTTATATACTTTTTGCAAACAGCAAAGGATAAACACAGGCATTTCTTGCATTCTCTATGATGTAATCAATTGTGTTACTATTAAGGTGTGGCCTATTGTAGGACGTTATCCATAAAAAGCATGCTGGTTCCCTTCCCATATTTTTTATCAATTAACTTGCTACATGGAAATGAGAATAAATATGGTATGGGAAGAGCAGTGGTCCTAATTTTTTTTTAAAGTACAGCCCTCCTACTATCCTTTTCTGCCTGATAGTTAATCTTAGTGAGGAACAGGGAGGATTTTCCCACTAGAACTTAAACAATCAGTACAATCAGGGTTAGCTTATAACTATTGTAAGAGATCTAGGCCCAACTCAAATGGAGGAGAGATGAGAGTTTGCACAACTGTGGAAAGTGACAGAATAAAGGAATATTGGATTTTAATGGGTTAAGAGTTCTATGGTTGTGTGGAAACAAACCCCAAAATTGGATGTGATCAGTAGAATGGTCTGTGACCTACCTTTCCACCCTCCACTTTGTTGATCACATACCACTTAGGACCAAACCATGGCCTCCTTAGAATCATGCCTCAGTTCCTACTTCAGTAAGCACTGATACAGAAGATGGATGACCTAGGTTTCAATCCTACTTCAGGATCATGTGATCATGAACAAGTTACTTAACCTCTCATAGTTTAAGCTTCCTGGAATGCAAAATGAGAATTATAATATTTGACTGACCTACAAAAAGAGTTGTTGTAAGTGATCTATTTTGCCAATCTTAAAGTAATATAGAAATGTAATTTATTTCATTAGATTATTCTCACAACTATTTCCTAGTGATAAGGTACATGTGTTAGTGTTTGCTTTTTGCACATGTCCTCTTAATTGACTTATTTTGGTGATAGATCTCTTCCTGTCACTCCTTCCTCCTCCTCTTTCTCCTTTCTTCTCTCTCTCTCTCTCCCTCTCTCTCTCTCTCTCTCTCTCTCTCTCTCTCTCTCTCTCTCTCTCTCTCTCTCTCTGCTTTAGCTCAATCTTACATCTCTCTCTTCACCTTCCTCTTATTCCTTGTTGATCTAGTCTCATCGATGTGACATAACTCTAATGCCTCTTTCACATGACATACCTTTGAATAAAAGAAGATGATTATAAATCTCTTATGTGGCCAAAATTAGGGATTTTAGTACCTGGATGTAAAGCAAAAATAATGGCAGGTAGAGCAAGAAGCATTCAACCTGCTTTTTAACCCTAGGAAGAGGTAAAACACTAGCACCATTGACAGAAAGACCCTGGGATACTATTGGGCTATTGCTGGGAAAGCCACTTCCTGAAGATTAAGGTTCCAATGTAGGAACTTGGAGGAAAAATAAACCATCATTTAGTAATTTCCTAATCTAAATAATTCTTGCTAACTAATGCTATATAAATCTTATCTCTTTTCAAGACATCTAAATGACTCCATTTTGTTTCTAAGATAAATACAAATACCTTACCTTCAAATCCTTTTAAAATCTGGTTTCTGCTTCCCTTTGCAGATTTTTGGAACATTATTACACTCTAAACATTTTATGTTAGAGTCAAACTGTTCTACTCACTGTTCCCAAAAACTTGGCCATTGAGCCGTTGCCTCTGTTCCTTTTCACAGACTTTCTTCCATACCTGGAATGTTCTCTCTTCCTCTTAGAATTCCTAGCTTCCATCAAGACCAAGCTTATGTATTTCATGTGGAAAACCTTTTTGGTTCCCCTTAATTGTTAGTGCTTATTATTTCTGCTTTCCCCTCAAATTATCATGCATGTGCACATTCATAGATACTGTGTGTTGTATACCCCTTATAGAATGTAAGCTCCTTAAAGATAGGGTCTATTTTCCATTTTATCTGTGTGTCTCCATTGCCTAACACAGAGACTTAAACATAGTAGATGCTTATAAATGCTTCTTGGATTTGGATTAAATTGAACACTATAGAAATGCTAACAAATCTGTTCCATTTTACATCTATTTATTGTACTGCTTCCAGTTTCACCTGTAAAAGCTCTTGGGATGATCTGTCTTTTGGGGAGCCTTATGCCAAGGTTTCTGCAGACTCGTTTTCCCCTCTATTGCTTTTCACTGTTTTATGAGGCAACACTGTTCACAATCTTCTGCCAAAAGGCACTTTAACCATGGGAATCCACCCAGAAAATCTGGGAAAATCACTTCCTAACAAACTCCAGTATGCTGACACCAACATCTTTGCTGAAGTACCATTTTGCTAAATTAATAGAGAGTTTTATTGAAACAACAGAGAAAATATAATGGAACCCAGGACAGTACACTTGGAAAATAAACAGAAATTACTTACTGAGTGAACCTCTTCTTTGGAGTTATGTAACTTATACTTCTCTTACATTCTTGAATAGACTTTCCTCTCCCTCCATCCTTTCCAGGTGCTACCAGAAGGCATTTTCATAGCTCTGTTGTACTTCTTTCTTTCTTTCTTTCTTTCTTTCTTTCTTTCTTTCTTTCTTTCTTTCTTTCTTTCTTTCTTTCTTTCTTTTTTTTGTGGGGCAATGAGGGTTAAGTGACTTGCCCAGGGTCACACAGCTAGTGTCAAGTGACTGAGGCTAGATTTGAACTCACGTCCTCCTGAGTCCAAGGCCAGTGCTTTATCTGCTGAGCCACCTAGCTGCCCCCTGTTGTATTTCTTTTTGTTCCCAATAGTTGTCTCGAAGAGCTGTCTCCACAGTATCCTCAGAAAGTATTGCTGGACATTCTTTCTAGTGTAGCTCTATCTGTAGTCCTATCAACAGGGTCTACAAACAAGAAACCAGTAAATAAACCAATTGATAACTATTTATTATGTGACTTCTGTGTGGAAAGCACTGGGCTAGATACTGGGAATTAAAAAAAAAAGAATTAAAATTGTGCCTGTCCTGAGCTTGGATTGTGAGTTCCTAAATTTGATCTTCTCTCCTTCATTGCTCACTTTGCAGAGGAAAAAAAACTAACAAATGAAATAAAAGAACAATGACACCCCCCCCCCAAAAAAAAAACCCACCTTTCTTTCATTGGATACAATACTTTACCGCAGAAAAGGCAGTTTTCCTTATTTATCAAGAAATAGATGTCTCCATTGGCAGTAAAATTTAGACCTCCTTTTTCCAGAGCTAAAACCCAGAAAGCAAGCTGTACCTTGAGCTTAGCAGAACAACAATGCTTTGTGATTATCCTCTGGATGATCTCACCCTCTGGGCTAGTCACAAAATTCTCCAGGTGTTCTCTGGTCAAAGACAAACACTGGACAAAGTCAGAACATCCTGAAAGTGAATCAAACTTGTCATATGTTTGTTGAGATCTCCCCACATTGTTGGGGGGTCCACCCACTAGGGATGGGGCCCTGGCACATGTGTCTATAGCTCTACCTTTCTTGTGAGCCTTTTTCCTTACTTAGAAAATAAATTTTCTCTCTAATTCCTGACACCTGTCTGTGGTCTGTTTTGTGCAGCTCCTGCCATACATCGGTTAGAGACCAGTTCTGAAAAAAGTCCAGTTGACACCATTAATCCCACCTCTAGTGACACAATATCAAGCTAGAAACATCCTTGACTCAAGTTATTTTACTTGGTCCCAGTCATGTTGACCTTTGGCCACATAACTTGCCCAGGCCACTTAACTTCCACTCTCCACCTTAGGAAAATTCAATCACAAACCTAATTATGCTGTAGCTCCCTCTGACACTTGGAAGGGAACCACCTCTTCCATATGCAGAAACATTCCACACTTATTTTAGGAGCTTATAACATATCACTCAGTGTCATCAGTAATTGCTGTCAATTACCAGCCTTTCACAAGTTGAATCTGAGGGGGACAGGGGAATGGGAGGGAAGGACCTTCAATCCCCTAAGAAATAATCTTTATCTTAGAAAGAAAGAAAGAAGAAATGTTACAGTCCTACCTATGAATGCTATCAGAGAATTAATGGGCAGCTAGGTGACACAGTGGATAGAGCACTGGCCCTGAAGTTGGGAGCATCTGTGTTCAAATATGACCTCAGACATTTACAAACTGTGTGGCTCTGGGCAAGTCATTTAACCCCAATTACCTTAAACATACAGGGCCATCTCTAGTCATCCTAATATATAACTTTCTACTGGACCCAGATAGCTCTAGAGAAGAGACTGAGGTTGGTGACTCTGCACAGCCCTCCCTCACTTAAATCCAAATCACTGTAAGTGATGACGTCACCTCTATCTCATGGTCCTCTTTAAGAATGAAGGACAAAAAGCAACAATGTCAGAGAAAGAGTACATCTTTTTGATCTGAGAAGACCTTAATGTGAGGAAGAAAACTTGAGCTAGACATGAAAAAATTAGTAAACTTAGATATGGTAAAAATGAGAGTGCTTTTAGATAATTTAAAATCATCTAAATACATGGAGGAGGGAATAATCATACTATATATTGTCACATAGAGATTAGTCTCAGTAACATAGAGGTTCTCTGTTGAAGAACAATGTTGAAATATAATTTTCAGATTATTATCATCATTAAGGGTCATCATTGTCATCATTAAGGATCCAGATGGGTATGGGCTGATGACATATGAAAGAGTGAGCAATACTGACACTGATGTCCTTCCATGACACTACTCTCCCCTTCACCATCATTTGACATGAGGGTGTGTACCTCTCCTCTGGTGTCAACTCCTCTGGAGGCTATTGGTTAGAGGATTCTTAAAAAAATTGTCACTTGGACTCTCATTTTCATAGGTTCCATCTACTTGTCTCCCCATACCAACAATAGGATGGCTACTATAAGTCAGTCAGTGAAACAGCATTTATTTAGCACCTATTATGCACTGTGCTAAGCATTGGGAATACAAAGAAAGGCAAAACAGCCCTTGCTCTCAACAAACTCACAGTCAAAACAGGGGGTGAGGGTCAGCAAACAACTATATACAAGAAAGACAGACAGAATAAATTGGAGATAATCTCAAAGAAGAGGTATTTTAAGATCAACGATACCTGGAAAAGGCTTCTTGCCCTGTGGGATTTCAGCTGAGACTTTAAGGAAGCCAGGAACCTAGGAGATATAAATGAGGAGGGAGATCATTCATTACAAGGCAAGGAAATAGTCACTGAAAACACTTGGAATCCAGAATGTCACTTGAAAAAAGTTAGTAGTGGGAGGTGGGGAAGGAAGAAAGGAGAATGAAAAATAATTCATTAAGCACCTACTATGTGTCCATTATTTTGCTAAAATCTCAATATCCATGCAAACACTCATTTACATACCTGTATACATGCAAATATGTGTATATAGGTATAGGCATAGACATAGGTAAATGTGTAAGTGCATACATGTGTATGCATATGTATATTTAAGCATAGGCATAGGTAAAGGTGTTTGCATATGTATAGATATTGTTGTTTAGTTATTCAGTCCTGTCCAACTCATTGTGACCCTATATGGGGTTCTCTTGGCAAAGGTACTGGAGTGGTTTACCAATTCCTTCTCCAGTGAATTAAGGCAAGCAGAGGTTAAGTGACTTGTCTATGGTCACATAACTAGTGAGTTTTTGAGGCCAGAGTTGAACTCAGGTCTTCCTGATTCCAAGCTCAGTACTCTATCCACTGAGCCACATAGCTACCTCCATGTATAGGTATGTGTATGTGTGTGTGTGTGTGTGTTTGTATGTGCATATATATGAATAGGCTAATTGTATATGTGTGTGTGTGTATGTATGTATGTATATCTAGGAAAGAGAATCCTTGTCATCAAGGAATTTACCTTTCATCAAGGAGATTAATAGTTCTTCCACTGCCATTAAGGTCAAAAGATATGCCACTACCTTCTCTCTGGAATTGTCTTAGACAGAAATAGCTAAATGAACTGTACCTGTGCTGCTTAAAGAAAAATCTTCCCTTTCTAACATAACTCTTGAATACTACTATCATCAACTCTCTTCTCCTTGTCTTATATTCTCTAAGGGATTGTGTGAGAGAGGGAAATGGATTCCTCCATTCTGTAGACCTTCCCCTGGCATTTGTGCCCTCCTTCACTCTACTTCTGTCTTATCTTTGCCATAAAGTTTCATATCTACTACTCGAATTAGTAAATTATTTCCCCTCTTCTATGGTCAGAAAATTGGCATTTGCAGCTGCCCTGTGATTCAAAATGACCATTTATAAAAAACACACACACACACACACACACACACATGCACACATAGAAACAACAGTAACTCCCTTTTTCCATTCTACAGGACCCCTTGTATGTTCTACCTAGCCCAGTTTTATTGTTCACAAATTCTTAATGTCTGCCTTCCATTTTCACCTTGCCCTTTGGAACTTCAAGGATACCATTAATAGATTCTCCTTTATCACAATCTCATCTCACTCTTTCCATCTTTTTGAACTCATTGAATCTTTGATTCTGATTGGCATTCATCCCTAATATTCTCTCCAGTTTAGGCTTCTTCTCTTATATGGCTTTGCCTCTTTCCCTCCACCTTCCATTATCACTATTTTCTAGATGTTTTTCCTACCATCTATGAACCACCACTTCACTCTCCTTCCTTTCTCAGGGAGCATAATACTTGGATCACCATTTTTCTTTCCACTCCAAACTCTGTCATTAATATTTAACTATCAATGATAATGATTCTTAAAGATCTTGGTTTCTAAAGCACCAACTTTCTCTACTCAATTACATCTCTATTCTACTTTACTCATTCCTAGGGTTGGTCATACTTTCAACTTAATCATCATTCAAATCTCTTCCACCCTGTGACCTTGTAATAAAAACTTCCCCTCTCTGACCATGTCTTCTGTCCATACAAACCTCTTTTTTGGCCTTACTTTTCCTCTCCTTCCCTATTTGCCATCAATACAACATATAATCCCTTTATTTCTTTCTGTCTACCCAGTCCATTATTTTTGTTTTAACTTCACTTTCTTCTCTTTATAGTCTTGAAACTAGAGTTAACCAGTTTAGTCATTCAACTCCTCTGCCTCAAAGTCTTCCTTGTCAAGCTTTAACCTTGGCTCAATCACTTCATCATTCAATCAATCAACAAGAATGTTTTGAGTACTAACTAGTGCCAGGCATTTTACTAAGCAATGGAGATCAAAGACAAAAATGAAGCAATCTCTATTCTCATGGAGAATACAGCCATGCTTAGATTCCACAGGTTCAATTCTGGACTACCACAATAAAGCAAATATCACATTAAAGTGAATCACATGATGTTTTTTTTATTTTCCAAATGCACATAAGTCATATTTATGCTATATACTAGTCTATAAAATATCAAATAGTATTATATCTAAAACAATGTATATGCTTTAATAAAAATAATTTATTATGAAAAATGCTAACCATCATCTGAGTCTTCAGTGAGTTATGACCATTTTTGCTGGTAGCTGCTGACTGATCAGAGTGGTGGATGATGAAGATTGGAGTGGCTATTGCAACTTATTAAAATAAAACAATAATGAAGTTGACCACATCATTTGACTCTTCTTTTCACAAAGGATTTTTTCTGTAGCATGTGATCCTGTTTGATAGCATTTTCATATAGTAGAACTTCTTTAAAAACTGGTGTCAATCCTCTCAAATCCTGCCACTAGTTTATCAACTAAATTTATCTAACACTATGTTCAACATTTTTGTGTCTCAGGGAATAGGGTAGCCTGAAGAAAGGGAGAGAGAAGGGGAAACAGCTATTTGGTGGAGCAGTCAGAACACACACAACATTAGTCACAATTTCAGCATCTTATATGGGTGCTGTTTGTAGTACTCGAAAACAATTAGAATAGTAAGACCAAAGAGCACTGATCACAGATCACCATAAAAGATATTATAATAATGAAAAAGTTTGAAATATTGGAAGAATTACCAAAATGGGACACAGAGACATAATATGAGTACATACTATTGGGAAAATGATGCCAGTAGACTTGTTCTACACATGATTACCACAAACCTTCAATTTCTAAAAATAAATAAATAACAAGCAATATCTGCAAAGCACAATAAAGAAAAGCATGATAAAGCATGAGATATGAATGCATGTTTTGTTGCAGGAGGCAACAGGTGCATACATAAATGTAAAGAGAATAAATATAAAGAGATTAAATGCAGAGTAATTATAGGAGAGGGCACTAACAATTGGGGAGGTGAGGAAAGGCTTCATATAAGTGATTTGCAACCTGTGTCTGGAATAATGGAAGGACTTCTATTAAGTCAGATCTAAGAAGAAACTATATTCCATGTATGAAGAATAGTTGGTGACTACAAAGGTAATGAGAAGGGAGATGGAACTTCCACCCCAAGAAACAAAGGGAAGTCTGGCCGGATTTCAAAGAAAAGGGGAAATATTGTGTAACTAGGCTAGAAAAGTAGATTGTGAAGGGATTTAAAAGCTAAACAGAGCAGTTTATATTTTATTTCAAAGTCAATAGGGAATCACTGGAGTTTACTGAGTTATAATATAATACTGACAAATTTGTGTTAGTTTCCATTATGCTCTTTAGCTAATAACTTTCAGGAGGAAGTTGATATAACTATAGTACCTGCACCCAAACCAAATTCATGGTATGTAATCTCAAATATATTCTCACTGCTGCACCGTATTCTTTTTATTCTTCCCTGATTGTCTACCATACTCTCCAAAGTGCTTCCCTTCAAAACAATAAAATCTGAATGCAAATTGAAGCATACTCTTTTATCTTTTTGCTTTTTTCTGGTTTTTGTTTTTGTCTATGTTTTATTTTGTGACACGGCTAATAAGGAAATATGTTGTGCATAACTGCACATGTATAATCTATATCCAATTTTTTTTCCTTCCCAAGGAAGGGTAGAGGGCAGGAAGGGAAGGAATTTGGAATTTAATATTTTTAGAATGAATGTTTAAATTGGTTTTATATGTAATTAAGAAAAATAAATTTTCAAAAACATTCTCTTTAGTTTTCAACACTTTATTTCCACTTCCACCCCTTTCTCTTTTAGTTAATAATGTAGTTTTCCAATTTCATTAGAAGATTTGGGATGTCTATAATGAGAAGACTAATCTTTCAGACAACACACCATAAATACCTCTGTACTTTCATTCATTCCTTTTTCCTTTACTCCAATCTCTGAAGAAGACCTTTTTTTTTTGTGGGGCAATTGGGGTCAAGTGACTTACCCAGGGTCACACAGCTAGTAAGTGTTAAGTGTCTGAGGTCAGATTTGGACTCAGGTCCTCCTGGATCTAGGGCCAGTGCTCTATCTACTGTACCACCTAGCTGCCCCAAGACCTTTCTTCTTGCCAAGGCTCATTCTTCCTTTTCCATTTCTTCTAGGAACTTGCATCTTCAACCATTCCCTTCATCTTTTTCATTATCAGTTTCTCCCTCTTTACTGGCTCCTTCCTCACTATAAAAAAAAATGCTCAAGAATCCTCCATTTAAAAAAAAAGAAGCCTTTACTTGACCTTGCTGCTCCCTCAAATTATCATACTATATCTCTCCTCCTTTTAACTGCCAAACTCCTAGAATGAATGGGCTACATACAGTGCTTCCACTTCCTCTCCTCCCACTCACTTCTCAACCCCTTGTAATTTGACTTCTGACCCAACTGCTCTACTGAAACATTTATCTCAAAGGTTGCCAGTGATCTCTTGTGTGCTGTATCTGATGGCCTTTTTGTTTTTATTCTTCATGCTCCTTGACCTTTCTCAGCTTTTGACACTGATCACCATGGATCATCCTCTCTTTTTGGATACTCTCTTCCCTAAACATCTGTAACACTGCTAAATCATTCTCCTCTTTCTTGACTAACTGCTCTTTCGCCTTTGTTGCCCCATTGTCTATATTACTTTTCCTAAGAATGATCCTTCCTTCTCAATTCTCAGACTTCTTATTTTCTTTTTTTTATACTTTCTTATTCATTGAATCCCACGGATTCAACCGTCATCTCTATATTGATAATAGCACAGTGCACATATTCAACCCTAATCTTTCAAAAATTCAGTACTGCATTGCCAGCTACCTACAGAGTACAACCATGTAGATTGTTTTCATGGGGCCACGAGGGTTAAGTGACTTGCCCAGGGTCACATGGCTAGTAACTATCAAGTGTCTGAGGACGGATTTGAACTTAAATCCTCCTGAATCCAGAGCTGGTGCTTTATCCACTGCATCACCTAGCTGCCCCCTAACCATGCAGATTTATTATTGGTATTTATAACTCAATGTGAGAAAACTGAACATTATCTTCATCAATTATATATAACAATATTACCTTCATCCTTTACTATACTTATCACTTCTCCAAATTTCTCTTGAGGGCATTACCATCTTTTTAGTGATCCAGCTTACTATCCTTGAAATTTCCTTTTCCTTCACCTTCTAAATCCAAATAAATCTCAATTCCTGGAAAAGTGCGCTTCCATAACATTTTTCACATCTCTCCTTCTTTCTAGTCAAATCACCAATACTAAATACCATCAATATTTGTTAACTGTACAATGATTTTAGCCATTAAATTAGTCTATCTACTTCTAGTGTCTACCATTTCTGATTTGAACTCCATACTATTACTAAAATAATCTTCCTGAGGAGTATTCATGACTGCATTTTTCTCTATACCTCATATGATAAAATATACTCTCTTTTGCCTAGAATTTAAGATCTTCCACTGTCTACCAGTCATATTATAACTTATATTACCCAACTCTTCCCATGTTCCTCCATTTCACATATTCTGTTCCAACCAAACTGGGTATCTATTTCCCATTCCTACTCACTTCTACCTCATAGAGTCCGTCTTCTTTCAAAATGAAGCTCAAGCAGTGAGTTAGAACATTTTTTTTTCACATGGTTATAGATAGCTTTGATTACTTCATCTGAAAACAGTTCATATCTTTTAAAAGAGTATTTTGTTTTATTTTTTCCAATTACATGGATAAATAGTTTTCAACATTCATTTTTGTAAGATTTTGAGTTCTAAATGTTTATCCCTCCCTCTTTTATCTACCCACTCTCAAAGCCAGTAAGCAATCTGATATAGATAATATATTATAATCATGTTAAACATATTTCCACATTAATTATGTTGTGAAAGGAAATTCAAAACAAAAGGGGAAAAAGTACAAGAAGAAACAACAACAAAAACAACAAAAGTGAAAAGAGTATACTTCAATCTGCATCCAGACTGCATAGTTCTTTTTCTGGATGTGAAGAGCATGGCATTGTCTTGGATCATTCATTGTATTGCTGAGAAGAACTCAGTATATCATAGTTGATCATCACACAATGTTGATGAAACTGTGTACAGTGTTCTCTTGGTTCTGTTCCTTTCACACAGCATCAGTTCATGTAATTCTTTCCAGGTTTTCCTGAAATCTGTCTGCTCTTCATTTCTTATAGAACAATAGTATTCCATTACATTCATATACCTCAACTTATCTAGCCATTGCCCAATTGATGGGCATCCTCTCAATTTCCAATTTTTTGCCATATTCATATCTTTTGATCATTTATCAGTTGGGGAATGGTTCTTGTTTTAGTAAATTTGACTCAATTCTTTATATGTTTTAGGCCTTTATTAGAGAAACTTGCTTCAAAATATTTTTTCCACAATTACTATTGCTAACTGTATTTCCCTCCATCCTATTCCCTCCCTGTGTCATATATTCTACTCTCTATCTCCTTTCTTTCTATCTCTCCTTGAGTGTTTTGTTTCTGACTACCCCTCCACCAATCTTCCCTCATTTCTATCACAACCTCCCCACATGCCCTTCCCTTCCTACTTTCCTGCAAGGTAAAATAGATTTCTATACCCATTTAAATGTCTATGTTATTCCCTCTTTGAGCCAATTCTGATGAGAATAAGGTTCACTCTTTCCCTTGAAATACCCCAATCTTCTCCTCCACTGGAAAAGCTTTTTCTTGCTTCTTTTATGTGAGATATTTTACCCCATTCTACCTCTCCTTTTCCCTTTCTCCAAGGGCATTCTTCCCTGACCCCTTAATTTTAATTATTTTAGATATCATACCTTCATATTAAACTCACATCTATGCCCTCTGTCTATATATATACTCCATCCAACTGCCTCACTGTGGCCACAAGATGTGTGCTCCTGCTTCTCCCCAACCTGGGACTGCCACACAGCACTGCAACCTGGATATGAGTATGGGCAAAATAATAGAGTCCTGCCTCACTGCTATAAAAGAGACCTCTGCAATCTCCTTTTGACCATTTGTTCAACTCCCTTGCTCTCTGTGGGCTGAGAGTTCCAAAAGCAGTTATTGCTACTGTTGATGTAATGGCTACCAAGGCCTGGTCCTGGTTTGCTGGGGCCCAGTCTGTGCTGGTGTGGCCTGGCCTGGACTGGACTCTATTCTCACCTGAGTATGACATGCCTTTTTTGCTAACCTAAATTGTCTTTGACTGGAAAATTAATTCACCCCATCCTTTTATGGGTTCTGATGTTCCAGTAATTATCTTATGGTATTACTTGAAGGTATTTGGAGGAGTATTGGGGAAAGCTCAGGAGAGTCACAGCCTTTCCTCTTCCACCCTTAAACTTCCCTCCCAGATTAGCTTTTACAAAGAAAAATTTTCTTTAAAAATTAAAATAAATATAATAACATACTCTCCAACACAAGTGGCATAATCCCCCTCTGCAACACTTTGTGCTCCAGAAGGTAAAGGATTTAGTTTTACAGCTTAGCTCAGTTCCTATCATATAGTCCCAAGTTCCATGTCAAAAACCACCCATGAGTTCAAGTTGTAGGCAACCATGCCTTGTGAAGGCTTTCCCTGCTGGACTGGGTATCTGCACACCCAGACTAGAAATCTGGCTTTAAGGTCACCATTATGCATCAGATGAGAACTATGTCCAACTCCTAGAACTGAGAAGGATGATAGAAACACATCAAACTTTCTCCAAAGTAAGGGAAGGTACTTATATATGTATATATAGTCTCCACCAAGCTCCCATAAAGTATAGCTTGTTTCATTCTTTGTATTTGTATTCCTAGAGCCTAGATAGTGATTGATTGATTGATTGGCTCACTATCCCTATAGACTTTGCTGGATCAAAAGTACCTTTACTGGCTACCACTTACTTATATGTGTGGCCATGCTCTATTATGATGTAAGTTCCTTGATGTCTGAACATTTTGCATTCAGATCTCTTGCACTTATTATAAAGCCTAGAATATAATAGGCATTTATTCATTCCAGCACAAGTAGGGTTAATTTTGTTTAGATCTAGAGTAATGTGACCTGTTGTGTGGGTCAATTTTAGGAAGACATTTCTAATCCATATCATTTCAAGAAGTGAGCAACCATTAGTTTGTAGACCCCTTGAAGGCAGGAACTGTTTTTTGCCTCTTTTCGTATCCACAGCATTTACCATAGTGTTTGGAACTTAATAAACGATTAATAAATGTTTATTGACTGAAAGAGGGATATGTCTGTACTATGATCTCTGCTATGACAGAGATTCCCAAAAGTCTTGAGAGACTAGAACAGAGTTTAAATCTTAAAAAGACAGCATTTAATAAAGATAACAATAAAGCATTATATGGATTCAAAATAGCCTTTAAAAGCATAAGTTGTTGACTGGACAACTCATTTGAAAATGTGTGTGAGTGTGTGGAGGGGAGTGTTTAGTGAACTTCAATCTGAATAGAAGTCAAAGGGGAATCATCAGCCTAGATATGGTGTTGTGTCTCAGGAGTGTGTCATTCTCAGAGTTGTTATAGGTTTGAGAAGGTATGCATAAGGGCCAGTATTTGTTAATGCAATATGGTGGTCAAAGTGGCTTTTATAACCTCAGCCTCAATTAAGTGCCAAAATTTCTAGAATGAGGGAGATAATAATCTGCCTTGCATTATCCTTTTCTCTGGTCAGTTCACATTTCAAAATGTGTTTTCAGTTTGGGAACTCACATTTTAGGATAAGCTGGAGAGTATCCCAAGAAGAGTGTCCATTATGATGAAGAGGCTCACAATTATGCCATGCATAAGTCAACTAACTTGGGGGGGGGCAGAGCCAAGATGGCCGAGAGGAAGCAGGAAGCTGCCTGAGCTCTCCTTCTGTTCCCTCAAAAAGAACATTAAATCAAGCCTCTGGACTGATTCTGAAACTACAAAACTTTCAAAGAGACAGAGAGACACAGTGACACAGTCTTCCACCAGAGATAATTTAGAAGACTTCAGGAAAAGGTCGGTCTGACTCAGGCAAAAGGGAGGCCCAGCGCAGGGCAACAGCCCAGCGCCGAGGGGGTTGAGGCAAGTCAGCAGGAGCTGTGGGCCACAGCCGAACAACTGAAGCCCCTGGAACCTGGCTCAAAAATCTGGTGGCCAAGAAGGACAGTGGAAAAACATACCTGCACCAGCCAGGAGGGCAGGTTACTGGCAGTGGGGCCACGAGTGGCACAGACAGGATCAGGCGCCTGGCCAAGCGCACCCAGACAGCAAGTGCAGGGGGGTGAACTGCACACACTATAAAGGCCTCAGAGTAAAAAGCCAGTCACACAGCACCTATACCCCTGCACAAGAAGCCCAAAACAGGGACCCTGGTGCCCCCAGAGCAGACCTCAACTTAAAAAATAAATAAATAAGCTGCAATAATGAGCCAGAAGCAAAAAAAAGAGCCCTCTCCATTGAGAGCTTCTTTATCAATAGGGAAGAAGCCAACACAAACTCAGATGAGGACAATAACCTCAAATTGCCTACATCTGAAGCCTCACAAGGGAAGGTGAATTGGTCTCAAGAACAAAAATCCTTCCTGGAAGAGCTCAAAAAGGATTTTAAAAATCAATTGAGAGAGGTAGAAGAAAAAAATGGGGAGACAAATGAAAGAAAAAGAAGAAAACTATGAAAAAAGAATCAGCAGCTTGGAAAAGGAAGCACAAAGATTGACTGGCCAAATGGAAAAAATAGTGCATAATTTCACAGAAGAAAACAATGCCTTAAAAAATTCATTTGGCCAAATGTAAAAAATGGTGCATAATCTCATTGAAGAAAACACTGCCGTAAAAAATTCACTTGGCCAAATGGAAAAAAAGGCACATAATCTCACTGAAGAAAACAATGCCTTAAAAATTAAAATTGGACAGTTGGAACATAAGGAATCCATGAGACACCAGGAATCAGTCAAGCAGAATCAAAAGAATGAAAAAATAGAAGAAAATGTGAAATACCTCATTGGAAAGACAACTGATCTGGAAAAAAGATCCAGGAGAAACAATTTGAGAATCATTAGACTGCCTAAAAGCCATGACCAGAAAAAGAATCTAGACAACATATTCCAGGAAATTATTAAGGAGAACTGCCCTGATATCATTGAATCAGAGGATAAAAGCATCATTGAAAAAATCCAATGATCATCTCCTGAAAGAGATTGCAAAAGGAAAACTCCAAGGAATATTGTAGCCAAATTCCAGAATTATCAGGTGAAGGAGAAAATACTCCAAGCAGCCAGAAAGAAACAATTTAAATATCATGGAGCCACAGTCAGGATTGCTCAGGACCTGGCGGCTTCAATATTAAAGGACCACAAGGCTTGGAATATGATATTCTGGAAGGCAAAGGAGCTTGGATTGCACCCAAGAATCTATTACCTAGCAAAACTGAGCATTCTCTTTCAGGGGAAAAGATGAACATTTAATGATATTGGGGATTTTCAATCTTTCCTGGTGAAAAGACCAGAACGGAATAGAAAATTTGATCTTAACATACAAGACTCAAGAGAAGTTTAAAAAGGTAAACAGAGGGGGGAAAAATAGGGCTATGCTATTAGGTTAAAATGTTTATATCCCTACATGGGAAGATAATACTCATAACTCTTAAGAATTGTAAATGTATTTGGGCACAGAGAAGGAGTTTACACAGAGGGTATAAATATAAATTGTCTTTGATGTGATGATACCAAAAAATGTTAAGGGGTTAAAAAGGGAGTCTATGGGGAAGAGAGGAAAGGGGAGGTGGAATGGGAGGAATTATATCATATGAAGAGGTGAACAAAAAACCTATTACAATAGAGGGAAAGAAAAGAGGGGTGAACATTGTTTCAACCCTACTGTCATTAGATTTGATTTAAAGAGGGAATAACATATATGTTCATTGGGATAAAGAAGCTTAGCTCATTCTTTAAGGAAGCAAAAGGGGAAGGGAAAGGGGGGACTGATAGAAGGGAGGACAAAAACAAGGGAGAAAAGGGTAAAGAAAAGAGAGGGGGGTGATAAAAAGGGAGGGCAGATTGGGGGAGGCAGGGGTAAGAAGTAAAACATCGGTGAGGAGGAATAGGGTGAAAAAAAGGGGGAAAGTACACAGGGGGTAAATAGAATGGAGGGGAATAGACAGTCAGTAATAATAACTGTGAATGTGAATGGGATGAACTCTGCTATAAAATGGAAGCGAATTGCAGAGTGGATTAAAAACCAGAATCCTACAATATGCTGTTTACAAGAAACACATTTGAAGCAGAGAGATGCACACAGAGTAAAGGTAAAAGGCTGGAGCAGAATATATTATGCCTCAGCTAAAGTAAAAAAGGCAGGGGTAGCAACCCTTATCTCAGACAAAGTGCAGGCAAAAATAGATCTTGTTGAAAGAGATAAGGAAGGAAATTACATCTTGCTTAAAGGTACTATAGATAATGAAGTAATATCAATATTAAATCTGTATGCACCAAGTGGTATAGCATCCAAGTTCTTAGAGAAGTTAAATGAGTTACAAGAGGATTTAGACAGTAATACTATACTAGTGGTGGACCTGAATCTCCCCCTCTCAGAATTAGATAAATCTAGCCAAAACATAAATAAGAAAGAAGTGAAAGAGGTGAATAGATTACTAGAAAAGTTAGACATGATAGATGTCTGGAGAAAATTGAATGGGGATAGAAAGGAATATACCTTTTTCTCAGCAGTACATGGCACATTTTCAAAAATTGACCATGTATTAGGGCACAAACACATCATAGTCAAATGTAGAAAGGCAGAAATAGTAAATGTATCCTTCTCAGATCATGATGCAATAAAAATTACATGTAAGAGTCAGGGAAAAGTAGAACGAAAATCAATTGGAAACTAAATAATTTCATTCTAAAGAATGAATGGACCAAACCAACAAATCATAGAAACAATCAATAACTATATCCAAGAGAATGACTATAATGAGACAACATACCAAAATCTATGGGATGCAGCCAAAGCAGTACTTAGGGGAAAATTTATAGCTCTAAATGCTTATATGAATAAAAAAGAGAAAGAGGAGATTAATGAATTGGGCATGCAACTTAAAAAGCTAGAAAAAGAACAAATTAGAAATCCCCAATTAGATACTAAATTAGAGATTCTGAAAATTAAAGGAGAAATTAATAAGATTGAAAGCAAAAAAACTATAGAATTAATCAATAAAACTAAGAGCTGGTTTTATGAAAAAGCCAATAAAATAGATAAAATATTGGTTAATTTGATTTAAAAAAAGAAAAAAGAAAACCAAATTACTAGTATCAAAAACGAAAAAGGGGATCTTACCACCAATGAAGTGGAAATTAAATCAATAATTAGGAATTATTTTGCCCAACTGTATGACAATAAATTTGACAATCTAAATGAAATGGATGAATATTTACAAAAATACAAACTGCCCAGGTTAACTGAAGAGGAAATAAAATCCTTAAGTAAACCCATATTAGAAAAAGAAATTGAACAAGCCATTAATGAACTCCCTAAGAAAAAATCCCCAGAGCCAGATGGGTTTCTGGGTGAATTTTAACAAACATTTAAAGAACAATTAATTCCAATATTATACAAATTGTTTGGAAAAAGAGGTCAAGAAGAAGTTCTACCAAATTCATTTTATGACACAAATATGGTGGTGATACCAAAATCAGGCAAAGCAAAAACAGAGAAAGAAAATTATAGACCAATTTCCCTAATGAATATTGATGCTAAAATCTTAAATAAAATATTAGCAAGGAGATTACAGTAAATGATCACCAGGATAATACACTATGACCAGGTGGGATTTGTACCAGGAATGCAGGGCTGGTTCAATATTAGGAAAACTATTAACGTAATCAACCACATCAATAAGAAAACCAACCAAAATCATATGATTATCTCAATAGATGCAGGGAAAACTTTTGACAAAATACAACACCCATTCCTAATAAAAACACTAGAGAGTTTAGGAATAGGTGGAGCTTTCCTTAAAATAATAAACAGTATCTACCTAAAGCCATCAGCAAGTATCATAAGCAATGGAGATAAATTAGAGGCCTTCCCAATAAGATCAGGGGTGAAACAGGGATGTCCATTATCACCCATATTATTTAATATTGTATTAGAAATGTTAGCTTTAGCAATCAGAGAAGAAAAAGGAATTAAAGGAATTAGAATAGGCAAGGAAGAAACAAAACTATCACTCTTTGCAGATGATATGATGGTATACTTAAGGAATCCTAGAGAATCAACTCAAAAATTACTTGAAACAATTAACAACTTTAGCAAAGTAGCAGGATATCAAATAAATCCACATAAATTATCAGCATTTCTATACATGACCAACAAAGTCCAGCAGCAAGAGATAGAAAGAGAAATTCCATTTAAAGTAATGGTAGATAATATAAAATACTTGGGAATCTACTTGCCAAGACAAACCCAGGAATTCTATGAACACAACTACCAAACACTCTTCACACAAATAAAATCAGACCTAATAATTGGAAAGATATCAATTGCTCATGTATAAGCAGAGCTAATATAGTAAAAATGACAATACTACCTAAATTAATTTACTTATTCAGTGCCATACCAATCAGACTACCTAAAAATTATTTTATAGAGCTAGAAAAAATAATAACAAAATTCATCTGGAAAAACAAAAAATGAAGAATATCTAGAGAAATAATGAAAAAAAAATTCACAGGAAGGTGGGTTAGCGGTACCAAACCTGGAGCTTTACTATAAAGCGGCAGTCATCAAAACTATCTGGTACTGGCTCAAAAATAGAGTGGAGGATCAATGGAATAGGCTAAGCACACGAAATGCAGTAGTAAATGACACTGGTAATGCAGTGTTTGATAAACCCAAAGACTCCAGCTTCTGGGATAGGAACTCAGTATTTGACAAAAACTGCTGGGAAAACTGGAAGAGAGTATGGCAGAAATTAGGCATAGACCAACATCTTACACCTTATACTAAAATAAGGTCAAAATGGATACATGATTTTGACCTAAGAGGTGATACCATAGGTAAATTAGGAGAGAAAGGAATAGTGTACCTATCAGACCTTTGGAAAGGAAAACAGGTTATGACCAAAGAAGAGATAGAGTATATTATAAAATGCAAAATGGATGATTTTGATTACATTAAATTAATTTTTTTTTTTACAGACAGAAACAATGCATCCAAAATTGGAAGGGAGGCAGAAAGCTGGGAAACAATTTTTGAGGCCAGTGCTTCTGATAAAGGCCTCATCTCTAAAATATATAGGGAATTAAATCAAATTTATAAGAATCCAAGTCATTCCCCAATTGAGAAATGGTCAAAGGATATGAACAGGCAGTTTTCTGATGAAGAAACCAAAGCTATCTATTCCCATATGAAAAAATGCTCTAAATCTCTAATGATTAGAGAGATGCAAATTAAAAAAACTCTGAGGTACCACCTGACACCTATCAGATTGGCTAAAATTACAAAAAGGGAAAATAATAAATGTTGGAGAAGCTGTGGAAAAATTGGAACACTAATACATTGTTGGTGGAGCTGTGAGCTGATCCAACCATTCTGGAGAGCAATTTGGAATTATGCCCAAAGGGCGATAAAGCTGTGCATACGCGTTGACCCAGCAATACCACTTTTGGGTCTTTTTCCCAAAGAAATCATGGAAAGGGGAAAGGGACCCACATATACAAAAATATTTATAGCTGCTCTTTACGTGGTGGCAAGGAATTGGAATTTGAGGGGATGCCCATCAATTGGGGAATGGCTGGACAAGTTGTGGTATATGAATATGATGGAATACTATTGGGCTGTAAGAAACGATGAGCAGGAGGAGTTCAGAGAAACCTGGAGGGTCTTGTGTGGGCTGATGATGAGTGAGATGAGCAGAACCAGAAGAACATTGTACACAGTATCATCAACATTGAGTGTTGATCTACTGTGATGGAATATATTCTTCTCACCAATGCTATGGTACAGAAGAGTTCCAGGGAACTCATGATAGAAGAGGATCTCCAAATCCAGGAAAAAAAAAAAAAAGAAATGTAGAGTAGATGCTGAATGAACCATACTATTTCTTTTGGTTTTGGTGCTGATGTTTTTCTATTTTGAGGTTTGTCGTCATTGTTCTGATTTTTCTCTTATAACATGACTAATGCAGAAATATGTTTAATGTTATTATGTATATATACATATATACATAATAACATTAAACATATATATATATATATATATATATATATATATATATATATATATATATATAACCTATATCAGATTACCTGCTGTCTAGGGGAGAGGAGAGGGAGGGGAGGAAGGGAGAAAAATCTGAAATTGGAAAGCTTGTATTAACAAAAGTTGAGAACTATCTTTACATGTAATGGGAAAAAAAATAAAATACTTTAATAATTTAAAAAAAAATAAGTCAACTAAGGAAATTGACCTGGAGAAGAGAAAAATTAGGATTCCAATCATAATCAAAGCAGAATTACCAGAAGTTTGCTTTAGGGCCCCCAAATTGAAAGTGTATATTATTTTAAATGATCATTTTAAAATACTGTATAAGTTAAAAATTTATTATAATTGCATTTTAATAGGACTTTTTTTTTCTTTTCAGCAGTATAAAAAGTAGTTAGCCAGAATTAGTTGAATTGGAAACCTACTAAATTGTGTGTCTCCTGTTTCCCCCAAGTTCCAAGACTGGAACCCTAATCTTTAGGCAGTGGGGTTCACAGCAATAGCATAATATTATCCCAAGGTCTTTACACAAAGGGTGCTAGTGTTTAACTTCTTCATAGGATTTAAGATCACGTTTAATGTTTCTTTCTCCAACTGCCGTTGCTTTTGCTACTCACCTAGGTGCTGAAATTCCTAATTTTAGCTATGTAAGAGAGATATGCTCATCTGTCATGTACATCAATGTCATGTAGAAGAGGTATTAGTTTTATGTCATCTGGATGAGACTAGAATTAAAAGCAATAAAAGGAAGGTGAAGATAGGTAGATGTAAGCTTGATATAAAGAAAAGAAAACTTCCTAAAATGTAAGAAATTTTCAGTCTGATTCTGATTCAGGTATGTCTGATTCTTAGTGACCGCATTTGGGCTTTCTTGGCAAAGAGGTTGGTGTTATTTACCATTCCTTCTCCAGTTCATTTTACAGATGATGAAATGAGGCTGTGTAGCGACTTGTGCAGGGTCATAGAACTAATACGTGTCTGAGGTTTTATTTGAACTCAGGAAGATGAGTTTTCTTGACTTCAGGCCCTACCCTCTATCCTCTGTGCTATCTAGCTGCCCTTTCCTAAAAATTAAAGCTATCCAAAAGTAGAATTGGTTGTATTGTGTCCTAGGTGAGACAGGTAGTGTTTCATTGGCTCTCTATTCATTGTACCTGGAGTCAAGAAAACCCAAATTCAAATAGTTTCAGATATAAGTTAGCTCTGTGGATGTGGCTATGTCACTTAACCCCAGCCTGATTCAGTTTCCTTTAACTTCTAAATGAATATAATAATAGCACCATCATTTGTGTTTTGTTTTGTTTTGTTTTGTTTTGTTTTAGTAACTTAACGCATTGCCTGATACATAGTAGGTGCATAATAAATGAATGTTTTCTTCCTGGTAGGTTACCACCTCCCTGATCTCTTGTGAAGGATGTTGTGAAAGGAATTCTTGTTCAGACTGAGGTTGGAATAGATGACCTCTAAAGTTCCTTCAAGCTCTGAGATCCTATGGTCCTTTGATTCCAGTGTATCCAGGCAACATTTTGTAAAAATAGAAGAAAAAAGGCAAACTTTGCAGTTGATTGTCTAAAGAATTTTCATAGTCATAAAGTAGAGAGAATTTAAGATCCTACTTTATTTATTCTCTGTTGATTATTTAAAAAAAAACTTTTGATTCAGTAAAGTATAGCCTTTAGGGACCTCCTTTTAATAATGTGTGCCTTATGCATATGGTAAATCATGCAAGACTCCCTTCTAAGTACAACCAGAAAGATAAATGTTTAATGATACTCTGCATAATAAAATAGGAAAATGATTATGAGACTATGACCTGAAGGCAGCTAATATTGGAAAGATATTGGTCAAAATAGGGATCTTTAACAGGCAATTTACATTTTTAATTTCTAGAAACCATTTGCAGAAGTATAAACATTGTTACAGCTCCCATACCTTCAATCCCCCCAAAAGAAAAAATTATCTATTCATAATAATTTTTTAGAACTTCTTAAAAGAGAAAATGAAAATAGAGGATCCTGGGAAAAATTGAAATACTTTGGCCTTAAATTTTCCCATCTTTAATGGTAATATATCATCATGACATGGAGCTTGACCTAAAACTTGCTTTTTGCAATCCCTCCAATGAAACATTTTGTCCATGTTTTTGCCTACCTTCCCCAGATGCCTGAGAACATATTTTCACTGAATGCAATCCTCACCTGCCCCCTATTATCATCAACTTTCTTAAAAGCTTAGTTCAGGGGCAGCTAGGTGGCGCAGTGGCTAGAGCACCGGCCCTGGAGTCAGGAGTACCTGAGTTCAAATCTGGCCTCAGACACTTAACACTTACTAGCTGTGTGACCCTGGGGAAGTCACTTACCTCCAATTGCCTCACTTAAAAAAAAATCCTCAAAAAAAAAAAAAAAAAGCTTAGTTCAAATGCACTGGTCCAAGAGTTAGGAAGACCTGAGTTCAAATCTGGCCTCAAACATTTACACTAGTTGTGTGACCCTGTGGAAGATGCCTACCCACTGTTTGCCTCAGGAAATGAGGTTTCTTCAGTTTCTTAAACTCATATGTTTACATGTTGTTAATGCCTAGAATGTAGTAGGCATTTAATAAATCATTATTTATCTATTGATTGACTCCTCAAAGGCTATACCAGAAGAACTTTGGAAGGTCCACCAAAGCAGAAAGAACTATGAGCCTGCCATCCAAAACTAGCCCAGGTCATTTGAGAAGCTCATTCCCAGGTGGTTTGACACCAGGTGATGAATTCCTTAAGATATTGGTCAGCTGCCTATTTCCTAATGGAATTCTTGTATACACTGAAATAAGGTGATATGGTATAGTGGAAAGGACTTGGAAGAGAACTTGAAACAAAAGACCTGGGTTCTAGTCTTGACTCTGAATCACTTACTAACTAAAATAACTTTGGGCAAGTCTCTTATTCTGTCTGAATCAATTTCCTCATCTGTAAAATGGGGTTAGTCATTTTTCACTTGCATTAACACACCGGGCTTGTAAGGATTACAAAGAGTAAGGTTTAAAAAAAATTGCAAACTCAAACATTCTATATCAGTCGGCCGGTCCATAAAATTCCATAAAGGACCAACTATGTAATAGGCACTGGTTTAAGTGATAGGATATAAGTATGAGTCAGAAAAAGAGTATTTGTCCTCAAGGAGTTCATTATCTAAGTAAGGAAGATGACAAATAAGTTGAAAAGTGTGGAGGAGAACATAGGGCATGGCCTGGGGCCATGATGGAAAAGTCCAAAGGAGTGCAACCATGCAGGAAATGAAGAAATGGTTGGCCTGGTTACCCCTTTAAATGGAGGTTCTTAGAGGTGCTCTACAGCCTTCATTCAGAGAAGCCCCATTGTAGGATTTTTTCTATGTCTCTGATTGTGCATTATTGCTCTTTGCCCTCCCCTTATTCTTTTTTTCCATGCTTTGTCAACTAAATCATTGCTCAAATAATAACTTGGTTAAGGAGAATCTGCAAAGTTACTTTCTCATTGTAATCTTATCAAAATGACATATTAATGTTCTCAATCTAAGAAGAAATAAAGGGGGGAGGGGAAGATTAAAACAAAACTAGTTCCCAGGGTTTGATTCAAAATTCTTTCAGGATTCATTTTAGAAAGATGAATAAAGCATTGACCCAGGGCTCTGACACAATCACACTTAATTACTTAATTTTGGACTTCCCTCTTTTGCTATTAGCCACACTCTTTTCTCTCTCTCTCTCTCTCTCTCTCTCTCTCTCTCTCTCTCTCTCTCTCTCTCTCTCTCTCTCTCTCTCTCTCTCTCTCTCTTTTCCCCCCATGGGGTAATAAGGGTTAAGTGACTTGCCCAGGGTCACACAGCTAGTAAGTTTCAATGTCTGAGGTGAGATTTGGACTCAGGTTCTCCTGAATCCAGGGCTGGTGCTTTATCCTCTGTGTCATCTAGCTGCCCCCTATTTGCCACACTCTTAACCTCATCCTACTAAACTATTTTTGTTTCAGGTGAAAATACTTTTAATTACAGTTCTCATTCCCTTTCTGTGTCCAGCCTATGTGCCAAAAAGCGATGTGGATACAAGAATTTTCTCTCTTCCAAAAAATAAAAAAGATCCTACATGAATTTAGTAGTAATCCATATTTGATCAGCACCAAAGGAACTAAAATAGAAAAAAATAGAATCCCATACTTTTAGAACTAGAAGGAGTATTGGAGTTTTTCAAGTCCAACTCTTTCATTTTATAACTCAGGATATGAGGCCTACAGAAGTTAAGACTTGGTTCTTGTGACAGACCCACATCTGAAACTCAGATCTCTTGACTTCCTGACCAATGTTTCTGAACTGTGATGCATATGATGACCATGAGATGGGTATCTATCTAAGTGAATTTTCAAAAAGGAATGTTGTAGTCCAGTACTGCAGTTTGAAAACCCTATTATGGTAATTCTGAAAGGTACCTCTGTAAAAGAGTTTGGGATTTCAAACATAGGAGAAGTGGTCATGTGTCAGATGGACAGCAAGATAAGAAAGGGATTAAGAATCTTCAATATTCAGCTTGATTGATGGAATTTATATAACCTACAAAGAAAAACCAATTCAGAGAACGTGAATGGACATCAGATTTAGAGTCCAAGTGGTTGTGAGGAATGTTGACCTGAAGTTGAGGAATGGACCTATGGCCAAAAACCTGAAGGATTTTAATTATCATTCACTAAAAGAATAGTTAATATAAATATTAATATAAATATTATATTAATATAATTAATATAAATAGTCCACCATTGGATTGAGAATGAAAATAAGTATAAACTATTAATTTCTAAAAAAAAGAAACACAAAAATTTAAATATCAGGAGGTGTTTAGTTGCCTACTCAATGGGAAATAGAAATAGAAATCTAAGAAATCATCATGATTTGATATTTTGTGATGATCAGAAAGCACTTTAAAAACAGGAAGTAGAAAGATGTGAAACCCAGAGTTAGGTCCCTCTGAGATCCTGAGCAAAATGTTTCACTACTCCAAATTTTCAGTTTATCATTACTAATTGCCTCTACCCTGAAAGTGAAGTGGATTGAGCATTAGACAAAAACTCAGGGAAGAGCTGAGTTTGAATCCACCTTCAAATATTTACTAGATGGGAGAATTTGGGCAAGTCACTAAAACTCTGTCTGCCTCAATTTGCTCTTCTGTAAAATGGGGAATAAAAATAACACTCACCCACTAGGGTTTTTTTGAAGATTTAATGATACAGTATCTGTAAAGTGTATTTGCAAACTTTAAAACACCATATAAATTGCTGTTATTGTTGTCACCATATTATGAATGACAGAAAACAAACAATAGGTTCTCAAAAGCAATGTTATGGAATATAAGCAATTAAACTATAAAGGCTTTGAAAAGGGGTCCAGAAACAAAATATTGGCCTGTCATCACCTTAGATAAATGTCTGAAGAAACTCATCATTAGAAGGGTGTCTGCTAAGTAAATTAATTTCTTCAGCCACATGAATTCATGTGAAATTCATCTTCCTCAACAATTACATGGTGGCATTATTAAGAATAATTAAATAACATCCTTTAGTTGCTTATAAGAAAGGTATTATCATAGGATTATAAATACAGATGTGGAATAGACCTTATGTATCAAATAATTCAATGCTTAATTTTACAGACAAGGAAATGGATACTAGAGATGTTCAGAATTGCTCAAAGTCACAACAGTAGTGATTAGTTAAGATCCAAATTCAGGTCATCTGATAAAAGGTCCAATATCCTTTACAATCCCTCATGCCACTGTATAAATATTGTTTTTATTAATTTCACAGGTTACTCTAGATAAAATATAACTAACATCTCAATGTGTCTTTATACTGTCATAAAGTAAATTAATTTTATTGGGAACCATAGATTATTTAGATAGGATTATTAACTAAGCCTCTAACCACATTTATACCAAGAATTAGTTGAAAGGAGCATGTCATTGGACTCTAAAATTTAGATTGCATAGTGGTCAGAGAAGTTCTATATTATTTTTTCATTTTAAAATATACTAACTAGGAATGTTACTTTCATTCTAAGAAGAAGAAAAGATCTCTTTAAAGCTTCTTTAATGAAAGATTGAAATGTTAATAAAGTTTGTTTCCAAACATATGACCTTTCTGATGATTGAAATTGAAATGTTTGTGTTACCAGGTGGGTTTCCATGAATTTTTAAGTAAGAGGTTCAAAGTGTATACTGTTAAACTGTGTAACGGGCTTGGCAAATTACACCATGTTTTGTAGTTATATTTAATGTATTTATTATTATATTTAAGAATAGATTTTTGTTAAATCACAGAGAATGGTTATAGATTATAAGCATAGATTTATAATAAAGCTTGATTAAATCATATCATGATGAAACTTTAAGGATGATGAGCAGATGCAATGTAGAAAATATCAGTAATGATTTCTATAACTATTTTTCTCTATCAATGACAGTGTAGTCACATTTGTACCATGACATCATAGTCTCTCATAGGCTGTATGAGGAAATAGAAATGGCACTTCAGAAACCAGAAACAAAATTAACTGATATACATAAAAACAATGCATCCAAATGACAAATATTTTTGAAGGAATTTAGGCATTGATTTTTGAGATATTTTTTTAAAAGAATACCAAATGCTTAGGGGAAAAGAAAATGAAATTATATTCATTTTTGAAGAAAACCGATCAAGAAAACTTTTTAAAAATGGTTCCTTGATTAAGGTATGAAAATAGAATTTGTAGGTCTTTTGTAAGTCTCTTGTATAATAACTTGCATTGTATAGTAAATGCCCTCTTTATAATCACAATTGGCCAATTAGCCAAAGGGGGCAGACAATATAAGAGCCCATTCTGTTGATTACTGACTTTTTTCTTCTGACTTTTTAAAAAAAGGATTTTATTTGGTACAATAAACTGTTCTACTCTGATGAGATATTTCCCAACCATATGTCAAAATTTAGAGAGATTCCTGATAAAAATCTAAATAATTTGATACACTATTCTAATTAACACCAAATAGGACATAAATTATAATATTTGTTGACCCAACATTTGCTCCTTTTTAAGGGTGAGTTTAAAGCTAGCATCTTGTTAGTTCAGATTTGGTGTTGTGACAAAATGAGGTACTCTCAAATCATCGAACAATTTTCAAATGGAGATTGACTTTTGCCCTAAAACAGCAAGGATATGTAACAATCACTTCTGTTATTTTAAGTCTCCTCTCCATTTGGAAATATGTTTGGTCAGGAGAACAGGGTGTGATTTTAGTGGTCTCTAGACACCTAGTCAGAGGGGCTCCAACTCCACTTGGTTAAGACTTTTGTGCCCTTCAATGATAGGGAAGGTTTCAAGGGAGGCAGGGAATATGGTTCCAGGGATAGCTTTCTTGCTTTTTAGGAAAAACTAACTCCTATTGCTAGGAAAGGAGAAGATCCTGGTCCTATCATACCCCAATAATAAAAAATTAAGAAGGATTCCCACACAGAGATAATAATTATTATCAATAATAATAATAGTCATTATTATAGCTAATATTTGTACAGTGTTTACTAGGCACTATGGTAAATACTTTCCAATTATTATCTCATTGATCTTAATATCAACGTTGGGAGGTAGGTAATATTAATATCACCATTTTACAGATGAAGAAACAAAGGTTAAATGACTAGCCTATAGTGATGCAGCTAACACATATATGAGGTCAGATTTGAACTCAGATCTTCCTAAATCCAAATCCCGTCTCTGATCCACTGTGCATTTATCTGTTTATTAAGTATCAGACTATTGGAAAATCTACTAAATGGGTTCCTTATGTAATGGGGGAAATGGGGTATGGGTTGGGATAGGGGTTGGGGTTCTTAGGAATTCCTCTTTAAAGAATTATACCCTCTTGCACACAAAAGCAGTTAGAATAAGGTGGTGGTTTATTTAGGAGCCAAGGAAGGGAAGGGTAGGGGGAGGGAAACCATGACAGAAATCCTTGGACTTCTCATGGGGAGATAGGCACAAAGCACATGGCTCAGAGGTACCAAATCTCCTCGAACAGGAGACTAGAAGGTAATTTTATAGAGGACTGATGGGGGTGGACCATCTACCTGTGAAAAGTTCCTTTAGTGGGGAGGACCATCCCCCACTGGTGGTAGCTGGGGGAATTGAGTGAGGAGTGGAGGACCATCCCTCACTGGTAGTGACTAGAGGAATTGGGTGAGGGGTGGCTACGGATCCCTCTTCAGAATGCAAAGGCCACAGCCACACTCAAACTTATCTCCCCAGGGTAAGGGAGACCAGAATGAAGGGTGGGAATCCAAAGCTAGCTCAGTCCAATTTGGTTCAGCTTATCTCTCTAGGCATTATCTGTCCTCTGGTTTAGTTTCTCAAGGAGAAGTTTCCTTTATGTGCCCCAGAGAACTTCTGGGGTGCTCTGCACTCCATGACACTTAGTCATTTAAAAAGGAGTTTGGCTTAGCCATCCACACAGGATTTAAAGAGTGGAAGAATTCCAATTGTATAAACTATGATAAACACTTGAATACAGAATCTATATATTGAGTCACCAATAAATAGATCTTAGATCGAACTGCACACAAACAATGAATTGGGGCAAAAATTAAATGGTACAAGAATAGATGGGGTTACATTTGATAAACTGTGCAAAGTTTTTCATAACCACAAATTTATCCATGAAACAAGGTTCTATTTTTTTGCTGTTTGTATTTGGTGAATGAATGCAGTTGGTAGAATACCACAGTCTCTGAATACTTATATTTGGAATCACTTAAAAGTCAGCGAAGAGGAACATGGTGGGGCGGTGGGGAAGAAGGCCACAATATGATGCTAATAAAGAATTGTAAAGAAAAAGCCAAAAGTACATCATCAGAGAGACGTATAATAGGAAATAAACAGGGCCAATGACGTAGTGTGAATAAGAAGTATCTCATGGATTTTCCAGTCCATCATTTCATTTGTGTCCACACTTTGTTAAGAGATATAGAAGAGGGGCAGCTAGGTGGCACAGTGGATAGAGCGCTGGCCCTGGATTCAGGAGTACCTTAGTTCAAATCCAGGATCAGACACTTGAAATTTACTAGCTGTGTGATCCTAGGCAAGTCGCTTAACCCTCATTGCTCCACACACACACACACAAAAGAGATATAGAAGAATGTTTCCCTTCGTGTTAGGTGTACACCCTGTAGAGGATTAATGGAAGGACATGGGCCAGAGTGATACAAAATAAAAAGGCATGGCTATTATAATCTATGGTGCTGGGGGGGCAGCTGTGGATAAAGCAGTGGCCCTGGATTCAGGAGGACCTACCTGAGTTCAAATCTGGCTTCAGACACTTGACACTTATTAGCTGTGTGACACTGGGCACGTCACTTAATCCCCAATGCCCTGCCACCCCCAAAATAAAATAAATACAATAATCTATGGTGCTGTAGAGAGAACTCACATTGATATTGGTGTCTAAGTATTTTTATAACAATTTCTATATTCACACATTATATTTACATAGGGCAGCTAAGTGGCCCAGGCATAGAGCACCAGACCTGGAGTCAGGAAAACTCATATTTGTGAGTTCAAATCTGACCTCAGAAACCAGCTGTGTGACCCTGGCAAATCATTTAATTCTGTTTGCTTCTGTTCCTCCTCTATAAAATGAGGCAGAAAAGGAAATGGAAAGCCACTGCAGCATCTTTGCCAAGAAAACCCCAAATGGGGTCACAAAGAGGCAGATATTACTGAAACAATGGAACAACAACATTTTTATATAGTACTTTAAAATTTGCAAAATGCTGTCTAAATATTATTTTATGGAAGAGTCGCAACAATCGAATGATCTAGATTTTATACATTTTTTTTTTGCAGGGCAATGAGGGTTAAGTGTCTTGCCCAGGGTCACACAGCGAGAGTCAAGTGTCTGAAGTTGGATTTGCACTCATGTCCTCCTAAATCTAAGGCCAGTGTTTTATCCACTGTGCCACCTATCTGTCCCCAGCAAAGTATTCCTTGAGAATAAATTAGACATAGAGAAGTATCCTGAAGATTTAATAATTCATTGAACTTCTAAAAGCTTAAAAGTTTTAGGCTTTTAAAAGATTAAAATAGTTTACTCAGCTGTGCAACTTTGACCAATATGTTTTCCATTTTTTATCCTTCCTAACTTTTTTTCTCCAAGACATTATTTTCACAGGTATCTTAAGAACTATATTAAATAATTGTATAGGTTAGGTTGGTTGCCTGAGGGCCTGAGATACTTAGTTTCCTGAAGGGCCTGATAACCCCTTGAGCTCTTTGAATAATGAAATTTTATTATCTTACAGCACACTCTGCATGCGGTTATTTTAATCTTTGTTCTAGGTGTTATTTGTAGTTAAAGTCTTTATTTTGAGGAAAGCAGCATATTACTCTAATTGTTAAGAAATATTTTTAGCCATTTCATTCACAGCATTGTGAATTTCCTTTTAATTCTTCTCTTGGTAAACCATATTATATCGAGAAAAAGACAAGATGTAAAAGAAAATAAATAAATAACTCCTCACAGTTTTGAGATCCACAGTGATGACTTTGAATATTGGCTCAGTCAGCAGACATAGATATATGAATAGTCCCAGAGGCATTAGGGAAGAGGAACTTGGCCTTTCAAATAGCAAGACCAAGACTCAAATCTTGTCTCTCATATGATCATGGAGAAAACACTTGATCTCTCAGTACCATCAGAAATTCTCAATTACAAATAAGTTGATCTATAATATGATCTATGGACAAAATTTCCAAAATGGAAGTTTCCCATATTGGGTCTAAATCTCTTCACCTATCCAAAAATTATTAAAATTATTAAAAATATGCTTAATATCTTTTACTGATTTTTATTTACTTGTTACTAGATTTCCAACACAAAATTATCTAAACTATTACAGGGACAGCCTCAAACAATATTGTCAGAGAATAGTATTGTTGTTTTTGTTCACCCTTCATTCTAGAAGAGGACCAAAGATATTGTGAGAATGGTGTCCTGATTTCCTATTGAACTGGATATGAGTGGGGCCCTCACTCTCTCCTGTCATCGAATCCAGTAGCAATACAAAGGTCAGGATGACTGGCCTAGGATGCCATGGTATTGGCAGTAGCCTGAAGTTGCTAAACTTTGTCTTCAGTAGCTCTAGTATTGGCCATTGTCTGGCCTCCCAAATGTCCAGTCCATGACTTGGTTCTTTAAATCCATTGACTATATTACCCTTAATTAGGTCAGTCTCCTTGGATGATTTCTCAGGTTTTAGATATTTTAATTTCTCCCTTTCACCCATAAAACCTTAACTGCCCTAGATTCTATCCCCTCAAGGCCTTGTTTTTTAAGAATGATTTCAATTCTTTGCAGATGAAAATCCAAACTTTCCCAGCAATGTTTAAACTCAAATTTGCATCAAATGATATTGCAGACTGTGAAATTTAAAATTGGATATTAGATCATAAATCTCCCCTACTTAACTTTTCCCTTAATTTATCTCCCAGACTAGTAAATGGAAGAAGCTTCTGGTTTTCTAGATAGAGCCTTTATTGTATATAAGGTGTTGTTGATTAGAAGGATAGGAAAGTAGAAATACAGTAGAAATCGTCTTAAATCTAGGCTTAGTCTATATTTCTTATAAAAACTCACCAAACCAAAAAAGGCCACCTTTGGAGTGAGGGAGACCGTCTGTGCTGCGCCGCCAGGAGTCCCGCCAAGCAGGCAAAAAGGCCTACTCTGCTTCTCTCCACCCCGGAAGTCAAAAAACCCGGCAGGCAGTCTGACATGCGCAGCAGGCGGACTGTACCCGGCAGGCAGTCTGACATGCGCAGCAGGCGGACTGTACCCGGCAGGCAGTCTGACATGCGCAGCAGGCGGACTGTTCATCTCCTCCCCAAAAGGGTGGTCCTTGAAAAACTGGCGTCTTTCAGTTATCCTAACCGACTGTTAAAAACTTTCATATTTTACCACAAGACTATAAAACAATTTCTTTCTTTGTCAGGATATCATAGTCCAAAATTTTCTTTCACTTCTCATGGATGTAGAATTATGTTACATAATTTGGACTGTCGTTTGTTCCCTTCTGTGATGTTGTTCCTCTTAAATACTTTCAAGATACTGTTAATTTTAATGTTAAAGCCCTAAAGGTTGGCAACTATATTTATTTGAACTCAGTGTTCTCTTTTAGATTCTTGTTGAGTATATTCATCTCTACATTTTGTTTCAAATATTTTTATGCTTTTTTGACTTATTAAACTATGATATTTAAGCATTTTTCTTCATAATGATATCTCTGAGAGACCAATACTTCTCCTCTTCCTCTTTTCTTTCTTCTTCCTCCTTTATGATTATCCTATTATTTTTTCTTTGTACATTAACTGATGAAATTGTCTGCCAAGGAGTGGTTTCAATTTATATTGGTAAAGGGAGCATCCCTACAGCCAAAATTGCAAATATTTTAGACTCTTGATATATAAAGAAATATGGGGGCAGCTAGGTGGCACAGTGGATAGAGCACCAGCCCTGGAGTCAGGAGTACCAGAGTTCAAATCTGGTCTCATACACTTAACACATACTAGCTGTGTGACCCTGGGCAAGTCACTTAACCCCAATTGCCTCACTAAAAAAAATATGGTCATGGCATGTAATATGTGTGGGGCCTAATGCTGGCATCTTATTAATTCAAATTCAAGGATGGGATGAAATCAAGCACTCATAGGTCATTAAATAGTTAATAAGACCTAGTCAGGATAGTCAGCAGAGGGGAAAGCAGTTCTACTTCTACAGAAGTACTACTGTAGTACTTTGTTGAAGTATAACTGCTTTCCTTTCTGTTCCCTCTCATCTTTATATGGAAACAAACCTGGTCAGCAGGGTTGTATGTAGTGATTCATATGGTCTTTGGGTATTTGCCAAGTCTGAAGGTCTTGTGGCTGGGACCTTTTATACCTCTAGGTAACCAAGAAGCCATGATAACATAACCAGAGACCACCAGAAAGCAGTGTCAAGGGAGGTATACCTTGAGTCTTTCCCTCACCCCAAGCTAGTCAACTCTCGGCTTTATCACCTTTTAGGAAAATTCTAGTCTAACTCATGTCATGGGGTAAGGGGTTGCCTGATAGATATGGGTTCTATCACCATATAGAAGAAAATAAAAAGAGATAAGAAGAAGTTCCTACCCTCAAATAATTTAAATTTAGTAAGGGATGAAAATCTAAAAGATGTATAAAAATTAATCAGAAGAAAACACAGTCCCCATTCAATTCAATTTGTCGGGTATTTATTAAGTACAAAGCTATGCTTCAGTTACTATTTTAAGTATTGAGGCTGGTAAAGCAAAAAGGAAACAATCCTGACCTCAGTGAGTTTATATTTTACTGAGGGGAAATAACATTTACCCAGATAAGTAAATACAAAGTAATTTCCAAAGTTAAAGCATTTACAACTGAGGAATTCTCAAGAATTGTAGACTTTAAAGCAAGTTCTGACTAACCAAGCATAATCACCTAGTGAAAATTTCAAAAAATATGGGCATCAAAATTCATGTGGGTTTCTGAAAGACTGGAAGAACCTACATTAGATATACATTAGATATAATGTATATATCTATACATTAGATAAAAATCAGACAAATTAAAATACAATATGATTTCTAAAACAATTAAGTCCTTCTGATCCATGCATACTCTGTCTCTTCCTCCCTGTGTGTCTGTCTCTGTCTCCATTTCTCTGTGTGTCTGTCTCTGTCTCCATTTCTCTGTGTGTCTCTGTCTCTCTCTATCTATTTGTCTGTCAGGATAGTTAACTATCTTAGTCTATCCACATCATTGAATTTTAGAGCTGGAAAGATTATCTCATCTGGCCTTATCATTTTATAAATAAGGAAGTTTGTTGTTTTATAAACAAGGAAGCTGAGGCCTGAAAGATTACATTATTTCCCCAAGGTCCCAAGGTTAGTTAGTAGCAGTATTGGATACTAAATCCCACTTTTCTGACTCCTAGATGAATGGTCTTTCCACCTACACATATTCACACAGATATCAAAAGGATTTACTGAAGTTTTGCTTATCAATAAAGAACATTTCACTTTCCAAGTACACTGGACTGGGATTAAGGGGATAAAATTCCCTTGTATTTCAGAAATAGTTCTCTCTGGGAGGTAATAAATTACTACCCACATTTGCAAATTATGTAATGGAAACTTCAAAAGAAGTAGATCTTAATTTATGGTTGTTTTTCCCAATGTGACTAATAGAATCTTTTATAACTGTGCTCAAGAGACAGGATAAATGAGGCAAACTTTTCATGGATTTAGAATGTTTCATTTGAATAGCTATAGTCAGTTGTGATACACCAAATCCATTTTTTTTTAATTTGTTTGATGTTATTGGCTTGGAAAATAGCATCAAAACTGTAATTCAACCACAATGCAATCCATGGAATGAGTGTAGTTATCCTACCCAGTATTTTAAACCTTAACTCAATTACTGTCCCAACTTTGAGTACTTTACTTCTTTCCTACCTGGACTTCTTAGAAAATGTTTCACCCAATTTCTTCAGAGAAACAGATCTCCTGTGAACACTTCAGTAAAATATTGTTATTTGAACATGCAACAGAGTTAGACTTTTACACTTCCTGTAATTGTTCATTTCAGAAGGGAAGTTGCTCTTTAATGCTGACCTCAAAAATCTCTCTGAAATTGAATGTGTATTCATTGGAGCAGAATTAGCCACTTAATCTCTCTAATTCTCAATATGTTCCTCTGTAAACTAAGAGAGCTGAACGAGATAATCCCTTCCAATTGGGCAAGCCTTTAAATTAGCCAATCAATAAGCATTTATGAAGTACTCACTATGTGCCAAGGACTCTGCTAAAAAAAAGGACAACACCTGCCCTAGAGTCAGAAGGGACCTGAGTTCAAACCCAGCCATAGATACTTATATCTGTGTGACTGTAGGCACTCAATTAGCCCTATTTGCCTCAGTTTCCTCATCTGTAAAATGAGCTGGAGAAGGAAATGTATTTTTGCCAAGAAAACCCCAAATGGGTTCATGAAAAGTTGGACATGACTGAAAAATGACTAAACAGCAACCCTAGAGAAGGCACCATAAGTTGGGGAAACCCAATAAAGACACCCAGAAGTGACATTTGAGCTGAATTCTTAAACATATACACGATTCTGAGGTAGAGGTAAAGAGAGAGACCCTTCCAGATATTTCAGGGCTTTATTAGGCACTGGGGATACAAAGACAAAAATGAAACAATCTCTGCCCTCAAGGAGCTTACAGTGTAATAGTAACTAAATCCTACTCCCAGGTTTTCAACTAATTTTGCAACTACTACCCATTAGGCAGGGATGGGAAAGGGTAAGGGGACAAATCAAAGATGTAAAATTTCTCACATGACTACAAATGATTTTATATAGTTTAGGGCTTGCCAGGTTACAACCCTAGGGTTGGATAAAGCTCCATATTCAGCTCTTTAAAAACATCTGATGGGGAAAGTGACAATTTAAAAAAGAAAAGAACTGAAAAAAACATTTTAAAAAATCAGAAACAGTATAGTAAAACAAGGAACATTTTTTGTGACACAAAGAATATGGGCCTAAGACTCAAGACACTGATTCTAGTCCCAAATTTACCTCCTAGTAACTGTGTGGATTTTAGTTTCCCCAACCATAAAATAGAAATAATATTTTTTTACAACTTGGTGCTTATTAATGAGGAGAAGGACTCCTATGAAGTTATCACATTATTTGAATTTGAATTATATATTTCCATTGTAGCAAGCCAATTAGAACATTTTACATAATTATAATTTCAAATAATTTTAATTTGAATACCTATGACCACTTCATGGGATTCATTATACTTATCAGGGCCTAGCTTACTACCTACCTCACCAGGAGTATTGTGAGAAAAACACTTTTTTTTTTTTAGCTGTAAAACACTTCAAGCTCCTGAGATTTCTACTTATATAGAAATAGAAAAAAAGGATGAATAATATATATATATATATATATATATTTGTCAATTTGATTGAAATTTTTTGTTAGCAGAGGGGCAGATCTTTCATTTGTGTGGCATATTCCCATTGTTGAAACTCTATTCACTGATGTGCACCAAACACTTGTCTGTAACTTAAAGTCTTAGTGAGGTACCTGAGGTACTGAAAGGTGAAGAGACTTATCCAGTGTCATAAAGCCAGGATGTGTCAAAGGCAGGGAAAATTAAATCAATGTCTTCCTTACTCTGATACCCCCTGTATAAATGATGTCAAAGAAAAACTGGGGTCACCAAATATAAGGATCCCTGTGGGTGCATATTGACTTAGAAAACCATGTTAGCATTATCTTTTATTATTTTTTAATTTAATTTTGTTAAATATTTCTAAATAGCTTTTAATGTGATTCTGGCTGCTCTTGTGAGTGTTATGGATTATACTTGGCCTCTGGTTGTTTGATATCTTTGGACCATGTCATGCTGTCTCTCTATTTCTATATGGCAGTGAAGGTGGGGAGTTTGGTGGGGTGGGGGAGGGGTGGACCCAGACTTGTAGTTTTACTGGTTTAGGGACCTTTCAGTGAGGAGATTCTTACTACTACTAAAAATAAGCAATATTACTTGAGCCACTGCTATTTGAAGTAACTTGGCCAGGATCAAAAAGACTAGGCCCTGATAAGTATAATGAATCCCATGAAGTGGTCATAGGTATTCAAATTAAAATTATTTTAAATTATAATTATGTCTCAGAGACAGAGCTTGAACTCAAGTCTTTTTTGTTTTTTTTTTTTTTTTGTTTGTTTGTTTGTTTGTTTTTTAGTGAGGCAATTGGGGTTAAGTGACTTGCCCAGGGTCACACAGCTAGTAAGTGTTAAGAGTCTGAGGCCGGATTTGAACTCAGGTACTCCTGACTCCAGGGCCAGTGCTCTATCTACTGCGCCACCTAGCTGCCCCCGAACTCAAGTCTTTTTGACTTTGAAAACAGATGTCTATCCATTAGATACTCCATTTCCTGGCTCTGGGTATTACTATGCCTAGAATGGTCTCTCTCTATTTTACCTCTATTTCCTGGCTTCCCTGCCTTCCTTCAAAACTCAGTTAAAACACCATCTCCTACAGCAAGCCTTTCTCAAATCCTTTTAATCCAATGCATTGCTTCCCTTACTTTGTTTGTACATAGTTGCTTGCATGCTGCCGCATTTGATTCTGAACTCTTTGAAAGTAGGGATGGTTATTTGCATCATTTGTATTTATATCATTTGTATTCCTAGTTCCTGGTACATAGTAGGAACTTAATAAATGTTTATTGACTGACTGACATCCCACTTGCCTCATAATTTGATACTGTAAATATATTATTACTATTTTTTTAAAACTATGGAGAATGGCTGTGCTTAAAACTGCACTAACACTTTTGGGACACTATTTTTGTCAGAGATCTCAATGACTTTTGGCTCCTGACTATATGCCATGCTTGGCAAAAATCTATACTCTCTTAATTGTGGGATCTACTAAGCTATCAATATTTTTCATTTTTTTTTCAAACTCATGGACATATGTTTATAGGTATGTTTATACACACACACACACACGTGTATGTGTGTGTAATAGCCTAATGTTGTTTTTTTTTACCACCTTGCTGTTGCAAATCTTTCTAAAATGCTTTCCTGCTTTAGTAAAGTGCACACAATTTCAGCTTTCACTGATAACCAAAAACCTTGAAGTCCTTCAGATGATTAGTCTGATTAATTTTCTCTGTTTTGTAAGGCAGACTTTGAAGTTATAATAATATTAGATTAACACTCCAATAAACATATAGACTGAAGAAGTTACCTTCATTAGTAAAATTCCCTGAGAGCTGGTTCTTTGTCATGCTCTTCTTTCTCAGAAAAGTAAAATATTGAAAAGAAGAAAAAAAAAAGTTCAGTTGTTTGAGGGCTTGAGCTAAGTTCTGTTTAATTCAGATTTACTACACTACCCTGTGCCTAGGAGGCATGCCAATTCAAGTTTACTCTGTTGGGTAAAAGTAGCTGAATATTGGGATGCAAGAAAAATACTATACTAATATTTTCCATGAATTAGCCCAACATTTAAATTAACTGCTTTCTGACTCAAAAATAAACCTTCCTTCCCTTCCTCCAAAGAACTCAAGATGTTACACAAAGATTCATTATGATCTGAAACATTTATTAAGCATATATTTGCATATGATTTGTACATTTCTCAAACCACATCAATAATAACCCAAAATGGAAATTACAGGAGGGTAGAGCAGAAACAAAGAGTAATGATGGCAGGGAGAGAGAGAAAGAGAGAAAGAAGGAGGAGGAGAGGAAAAGGCATAAGATGAAGAAGAAAGAGAGAAAGAAAGAATGAAAGGGAGGAATGTAGGAAGAAAAAACAAAGATGACAAAAATGAATCCAGATGAATATACTTTTTAGCCTTTCACAGATACTGGATTCTGTGCAGGGAAGCTGGGAATCAATGCATCACAAATTTGACTGTTGTAACATATCTTGAAGATACTCTAATCCAAATTTCACATACTACAAAGGTGGAAACTAAAGCCTAATATTGTCAATTACTGGTATGAGAAATATAAGGAATGAATTTAATTTATTTTATATGAGTGAATGAGAGAAACTACAGTTTGTTATTGTAAGCAGTTGTCTGCATGAAGAGAAATACTCAGTTTAATTGAATGCTTTTAATTTTCTATTGCTTGTCTTACCATTGTATCATAAGAATATGAGGTCTTAGCACAGTGCTTCACACACAAACATACACACACACACGTGCAGCTCCTCATAAATGTTATATTGATTTTGTTAATGTCTAACAGACATAACAGTGGAGGTGTAAGCAGTTTTAAGTGATACATGATGATAATAATGAATATTACTTACAGAGCTTTTTAAGGTTTACAAAGCGCTTTATACACATTACATCATTTGCTCCTTACAATAATGACATTTACTATTTTGCCTGTTTTACAGATAATGAAACAGGTTCAAAGAGGTTCAGTCATTTATTCATAGTAACAGCTGAGTCAGTAGCAGAATCTGAACCCAATCCTAAACTGTCTATCAATAGGCATCTCAAATTCAATGTGTCCAAAATAGAATTCATTATCTTTCCCCCACAACCAATCTTTTTTCTACCCTTCTATCTCTGTCAAGGACCTGACCATTGTTCCAGTGGCCCAGGAATGTAACCACAGAACTATCCTCAATTCTTCAATCTCCTTCACTCCATAAAATTAATCAGTTACAAATTTTGTCAATTCTAACTCCAAAACATCCCTCATATACATACCCTTCTCTCCACTTACTCCACAGAGTTACTGCCTGAGTTTAATCCCTCATCACCTCTCATCTGGACTATCTCAATAGCTTCCAATTGATCTCTTTCAAATCTTGCTCCTCTCCAGTCATCCTTCTTTCAGGTACTAGAGTAATGTCCCCAAAGAACAAATCTGCCCATGTAACTCCCCTGTTCATTCAACTCCAATGGAGGCAGCTAGGTGAAGTTGGAAGGACCTGAGTTTAAATCTCACTTCAGATATTTACTAGCTGAAAAGTGACTTAACAAAACAACTGAATCTCTGTGACACAATTTGGGGTTTTCTTGACTGAGATACAGGAGTGGTTTGCCATTTCCTCTTCCAGCCCATTTTATAGATGAAGAACAGAAGCATCTCTAGTTTTGCAGTATTATTTTTTATATTAGGTGAAACAAAATTAGCCATGTCCAAAAGAAGGAAGATGGCAAATGCTGTAACAACTCAAGCAGAGATTTAAAGAAAAAAATGGATTTCCACCTAGACTATATAAACACCTAGAGGAAATGAAATAATGGATATAAAATGAAATAAAAGCATTTAGGGGGGGAATCATAAACAAAATGAATAGCTTAGAAGAGAAAGTGGCAAACCTTAACCAAGTAATAGACTCCCTGAAAACTAGAATAGACACAGCAGAAATCAAAAACCATATGAGAGAACAAAACATATTATCATCAAACAAACAATTAAGAAAAAATGGAACATATAAGATATGATATTTTAAAAAGCTTATATAGAAAATAGATGAAGAAGAGATAATTTAAGAATCACAGGAATCCATGAACATAATTCTGGGGGGGAAGGAAACCTGGATACTAGTTCAGGAAATCATATATATTAGATATTAGATTTCTAGACCTATTAGAACAAAAACACAAAGCAAATATAGGGAGAATTAACTATTCATTTCCTGAAAGTAATTATTTTTTTAAGTCAGAAGAATTTAATTGCCAAAGTCCAGAGCTCTCAGATAAAAGATAAAACACTGCAAGCATTCAGAAAAAGAAAAAAAAGTTCAAGAACTAAGAAACCACAGTCAGGATTATTTAACACCACCTTGCAACTTCTACTAAAAACAAGAAGAGATCTTGGAATATGATGTTCTAAAGGTTTAATGATATAGGCTTACATGCAAGAATAACTTGTCCTGCAAACCTAAAATAATCTTATAAAGGAAAAATGGATCTTTAATGAAATAAAGGGCTTTCAAATACTTCTGATGAAATGAGTAAAGATGAGTAGGAATTTTGAAATACAAGCAACAGCCAAGAGAACATAGAATGTTTAGTTTACTTGTGCCATTGAAAGATCTGTATAATTATGTACAAGGGGGAAATGAACTTAATACTTTCAAGTAATAGTGAGTGTTATATTAGAAAAACAGATTACCTAGGAGAAACAGGGGCATTGATTCTATTCCAAAGGTTTGAAGGAGCAAAAGAGAAGAGAGACCAAAAGGAATACACTATTGTAGAAAAGGGAAAGAATGAGGTGGAGCTTACTATTTCTTGGAAAGAAGGAAGGAAGGAAGGGAAAGGAGGGAGGGAAGGAGGGAGGGAGGAAAAAGAGATTAAGGGGGTAGGAAAGGAGGAAGGAAACCTTTATTAAGTGGTTGATGTTTGTCTTTTCAATTTGGATGGTTTAGCAGGTACAGTATGAGGGTGTTTGAAATATTGATAGAAATGTCTTTAAGTGGCAAATAATTGTGGATAAAAACCTTAGCTATATTTATCATCATTATAATAATTTTACTTGAAGAGTTCTTTATAAAAGAGTTAAAGTTTATGTCTCTCTATGACCAGGACTGGGTAGGATTTGCCCTTTTGAAAAGTTCTAATGTATTTTTGAAAAGAAATTTTCACTTAATAAGAGGGTGACCTTCACATTCTCACCCACATTTCCTCCAGAACTTTTTCAGTTTGTATCATCCTTTAGTGAAGCAAACCTGAGAGGAGATCAAGGAGATGCCATAACTCCGACCTAAGCTGATGCAGTTTTTTTTTTTAAAAATAGGAGCTTGTCTCCTGTAAAGAATAAGCATAAATACATGAATTATTCATTTAGTCACTGATGAATTGTCAAATTTTAAATTTTGCCCCTAGAATTTGTAAAAACTACTTTCATAATATATATTTATCTCTCCACTCCCTATGTGTTGTAGGTTTTTTTGTTGTTCTTGTCTATGAAAATCATGTTTATACAAAGCTTTTGACCAAGAGAAGCATTTATTTGGTTAATATATACATATACATATATATATGAACATATATATTTATATTTATGTTCATTGGTCCACTGATATGATTTTTAAACCTATTAATACAATCACATGAAATTCATGTAGGCTGTTCTTCTAAGGTACTAAAATTGTTTCATGTTTTCATCTTTTCCCCATTTATGATGTTTCACAAACCTGGATTATTATTTGGATTAAAACCAGAAGGCAAAGGGAGATACTAGTGTATGGAATTGCCTTTTTAGCTTTCTTTCAGGAGCCAGGCTATCTGGGAAATACCATCAACTGATGGCAAAACTTTATATACGTGTGTATGTATATATGTATGTATATGTATATATATATTTTAATCAACTTACTGTAGAATAAAAACCATAAACCAAATCTATTGAAAGCATAATTAGCTTAATTTATAGCCTTTTTTAAAGAAAGTGCTTTGTATTATTAGAGAACTAGAATAATATGCCATCACCATGACCATACCTACCACACTTCTCTTCCTGCTCCTGCTACTCATCATAATCACTATTTACATTCCAAACTAGACTATAGATTAGCTCCATTTTAACTAAAAAAAAAAATGTGTTTGTGCATATGGCTCAAAAGTGATTGCAATAAGTATAATGTGGCAAAGAGATATGCACATTTCCTGATATGTTTTAAAGTAAAACTGTTAAGACTTCCTGAAGTGTTACATTTTTATCTCCTTCCCCATCTTTCTCTAAATCTTTTTTTCTACATATGTATAAATGACAGAAATAGACTTCCCTTGTTCACAGGAGCAAGTAGCATACCACATGCAACCATGCTCATGAATTTACTTATTTTACAACATAAAGGAACACAAATATCTGTATTTGGTGCATATGTGTTTCTATTATCATAGAAAAGAATATAGTTTTAAGAGAAAACTATACATGCCCATTACTATTTTTATAATATTGATTTTTTTGCCTCATACTAAAATATATATATACATATATGTGTGTGTTTATGTGTGTATATAGAGAGAATATATACTTATATGTATCAAAATATATATACATGTATAAAAATATATACATATACATATAGATACACATACACACATACATACACACATATATATATCTATATATATATATCTATAGCCTTATACGACTAGTTGTATTGAATGGGTGCTGTGGAACCAGCTGGTTACACACAAAGAGAAACTTTAATCTATGGCCACAAACCTTTTTCAAATGTATGTTATTAGTCATAAATGACACAATGCAATAAAATAAGGATAGCTTGGTTTTAACACAGGCTCCCCTTTTCCAACTCCAGATCCTTAAGTCCTCAATTCTCCTATTTCCTGAGGCTATGCTCAAAATCTAAAATCAACTAGCCCTTTGTAATTCATTCAATCCATTACTTACATTCTGACTGCACTTGAATGTTTGTTGGGAATGTGAAGGTCCTCCCCAAGCTGGAGAACAATGTGAATATACTTTTTCCATAGACTTATCCTTGTTCATGTTTCCAATTACCTGTAGCTGCATTGATCAACCAACAAAAGCTTACTTATTGTCTGCTGAATGAACCCTGATGATATAGCTTTCTAGAACTCAGAGACACCTGCACACTGCAGAGTTATATCATGCAGAACTCATTTTATCAACAATTGATTCTCCATGATGATGAGAACATCCACTCAAATTCTCCTATTCCTTCTGTATCTGGTTTCTCAGCAGTTTAACATGAGCTCCTAATGAACCTATCAAGCTGAAAAGACTGTCACTATTGGCCCAATAAACAAATGGGTGGTTTTTATCCACAGGCTAGAATCATTTTACCAACCTTTGACTGATTAGATGGGGCACACAGCCCCTCCACTTCTGAGGTTGATAAACTTATCTTATGCCTTTCAATCTTGCAACTCTCCTGTATGCCCTTTGCTATATTCCCTAAAGAGGATCTACAAAATATGTTCATCAGGTTTTTTTAAACATTTCATGCATAACCATACAATCCTTGGGCTGCCTAATCAATTAAAAATAGTTTAATGTGAATTTTACTGAGAGCAGCTCATCTCTCTTTTTTAAATCTCTAAAATACTTCTTTTTTCTATTGGTACATCAAAAATTTTAAGTCATAGAGATAATTTATACCAGAAGTTATGGAATCTGTGGAATTTTAGAACTGGAATAGGTGTTAGCATACAGATTAGAACCTGGCTTCTGGTCCAGCTACAACTAGACAGTGATTCTTATAGTCATAATTATATAAATATATGGGAAGCTTCCTCTAGGCTATAATATAATATATAATGTAATATAAATCATAATATAAATAATGTAATATAAATAATAATATAATAAATTGTAGGCATTTTCTGAAGCCTATGTGACTGCCTTAAATGAGAGGATGAGAACTGAGTCAAACATGAGTGTGAATTTCATTCCCACCAACTGTAGGACCTCAGATAACCATGTAACCTCTTGTTCTCAACTTCCTTATCATAAAAAAAGGGAAGCAAGATTTACCTGGATACTCTAGGATGTTTGTGAGAATTAAGTTAAAAGACACCTTGGAATAATGAATAAAATTCTGGACACTGAATAAGGAAGACATGAGGGTGAATTCTCTGTTGGCATTTAGTAGTTGTGTGACCCTCAAGCAAGTCATTTGCTTTTTCTCAGGATCAGTTTACTCATATATAAAATGGGGACAATGGAAGCCACAGACCTTAGAGGGTTGTTGTGGGGATCAAATGAAATAGCATCTACAAAATGCCATATACATGTTATCATTATTAAAATGGATATGAATGTGCTTTATAAACAAAGGAGCACTTCAGTTAAATGTAAAGGACTGCTTATGGAGGAAACTGAATAAGCGCACATAATAAATATAGTAACTCAAATACAAATATGAATGATTTTCATTTCCATAAGAAGTTCAAGGTTATAGATGTCTACCCACAACACTATGAGGGAGAATGCAACTTATTGTTAAAGAAACTAAAACTCAACACAATTAAATGGCTTGGCAAGAGTGAAATAGATGCTAAGTATTGGGGGACAGGACTGAAACCCAGATATCCTGATTCCAAGGACTACTCCTTCCACTACTATTCACCACCTCTATCCCAACTCTGTCTTCAGCTAAAAAGCCACTTTAATAGTTCCAAGGGGAAGAGATGTGGGGAAATTTGATGTAATTCCTCCCCTCACCCCAGAAAAATTATGAGGAAAACACAGATGAATCACATCTACCACTAAAATCACAGCTTTTGTCAAAGTTGCCATGACTCATTTGTCACTTCTCACTTTATTTAAATTACTCCCTATTACCTATAGAAAGATAGCATCATTGATTTGGAGCTGCAAAAGGGACCTCAGAGGCAATATGGTCCCCTCCCTTTGTTTTATGGTAAGAAAAGTGAGGCCCAGTGTGGTGAAGTGATTTGTCCAAGGTCACTCAAGGTAACAAGTAGTAGAGCTAGATTTTGAGTCAAGGGTGAGATTTGAACCAAAGTTCTATTTTACATACAACCTCTTTCATGTAAAGCCTCTTTCATGTAGTATTATGATAATGCTGGAGGTCTACAGAAAATTCTCAGCATTAAGCACTTGCTTATGAGTAAATGCACTATAACCCAGATAGTTCCATCTTAGATGCCACTAAAAAGACATTTTTACTGAAGTGCTCAAATACATTTATGAGAAGGTGGTCATCTATGTGAAAATACAAAAAGAACCAGGAAGATGACAGTATTATATCACATAGTAGTAGAGAGTCAGAATCAACTTAATGTTACATGAGGGTAGAGGAGTTTAAATCTACAGACAAACCCCAAACCTACTGAGAAGCCACCATCATACTACTACTACTACCCGAAAAATGAGCAGCTCTTCCAGTTTGGCATACTCCCCAAAATAGGACTAAGACATCCCTGAACATTAGATGTCTATTTTTCTTAATCATTCAAACTATAAATAAGAAAACAAATTTCTTCAATTAATAAAATTGAAGCATTTTTAGAAGACTGAGTTCTAATCGGAGAAGAAACATAGGATAGCAGAGATATCATAATCTTCCTCATAGGTAAGAAAAGCCCAGATCGTGGTAATTTATCCAGTCCTTAGGACAAATAAATAATAAAATGAATAATAGAATCCATTCTAGGCAAGCTGCTTTTTCACATCTCTATCAAAGCAATATATTTTAACTCCCCACGTTAAAAATGCAAACGAAACCTTTAACTCCCAAGATCAATTGCCCCCCATAGAATGATGCTTGGTAGAACAGCAGTCTGTCTTGTCAAGTACTCCTTATCATCAGGAAGGACAAACACTATAATTATTTTCACTTTTTTGTTTGTTTTCTAATTGGATCATTCATTACTTCCTGTAATTCAAATCAACATCAGATTTATAGTTGCAGGGTATTGAAATATTGATTTGGTTATAGAAATGTCAGCCTTGGCAGGTAAGCTGTCTTGCTGCCTCATGATGCTTTTTCATTAGGATAACTTCTTAAAATAGCTTGGTAGAATGTAATAAGAGACAATTTGCATCTAAGTCAGGTATGGATAGGGCTCTTTTCCCTCAAATATTGAGTCTCTCTTAACACCTATATAGTCTAAATTATTCTATTGGTTGATTCATTAAACACAAAGAAAAATAATGCTAGTAATCCTTACAATAACTGACCCAAACCTTCCCCCCATACTAAACACAAACACACACACACACACACACACACACACAGAGTCCCCTTTCAGACTCAGCACTGCAATACAGTCCAGGAGCAGGAAGAATCACCTCTGTCTCCCTTTGCAGGATGATCTACATAGGGTGATGTTCTCCTGTAGTCTATTGCAATTTCTCAAATTTCTTGGTCTTAGATCTATTTGTCTGTCATTTATCTATCTATCTATCTATCTATCTATCTATCTATCTATCTATCTATCTATCTATCTATCTATCTATCGATCTATCTATCGATCTATCGATCTATCGGTTCATTCATAAGTTAGGCAACTATCTCCTTGTTAGGGTCTTTATGTATTGAATTTTTAAATCACCTGTCCTATGAAATCTGAATTCACGTGTAGAATTACAAGGATATAAGCCAAAAGTACTTCTATGAGACCTTAGATTCCTTACCTAAGAGAATAATCCAAAGTCATTTTCCTGGCTCTTATCAGATAATTAGCATGTATATAATAAATGCTAATTTCTCCTTCTTTTTTTGCTTTCACCCTTAAAACAAGCTGAAAAGGTGCACCTTAATTTTCCTCACAATAACTTCATAGACTAAATCCCTCTGCATGCAGATGGTGCCTGAAACAGCTGTTGGCATCTTATATAAGACCCTCCACATCCTTATTGTCAGCGCATCTTGAGTAAATGTGGAAACATTCCACCCTCATGCCTTCATCCCCCTGGACCAAACATTATGCTGAAATAGACCCACACAGCTGGAAGTAGAGGTAACAGATCACCCTCTGCTCCCCACCAATTGCAATCCTGGAAGTCTCCCTGCCCTGAACAAAAAGAAAAAAAGGAGGGCGCATATTCAGCACTCACTAAAATGTGACTTTCCCTACAAAAATAAATCTTGGAAAGCATCTTTGGAGCTACCCCCAATATTCCATTCCCCTTTCAAGCTGGCTTTCAAGAATGTCCTTTCATAAATCTTCTTTGGACACTTAAGTCTTGTGCATGAGTTTACTTTTTCCATTGCTATTGTAGATACTTAGCTTACTCATCATGGAGAGGAATTTGCTGCCAAATAAAAAAAAAATTTAAATGGGTGAGAAAAACTGATCAAGTTTTCCCATTTTTAAATTCTTCATATGCAAAGATCCTTAATTCCAATTGTTGCAATGAGAGCTCTCTAATTTACTTGAGCAAATCATGTAAACTGGTTGGGACAGAGTCTCTTAATCTGTACAATGACAGAGTTGGACAAAAGGGCCTCCAACACTATGTCTATCATTCTATAAGTCAGATATCCTTTCATGGCATTCTCTAGGGCATGCTGCTTGGCTCCTCACCAAGGGCTTTATGATGCCTTGCTGAACTAGGAAAGTCAAATTTCTTTGACCACATGGAGAGGATACAGAAGGCTATGGTAGGGAAGGTATTCTCCTCTCTGTAAATATAGGACAAAATGAAAGACTGTGTGCCAGCTTCAGAGAGGAGGATCACGCAGAATAAGCTTCTTTCTTTTTTTGCTAGAGATTAAATAGTCTTTTCCCCAAAGCATATAAACCTGTTGATCACCATGATTGAATGAGTACAGCTCATGTGTTGAGTGCTACAGGAGGCATTTCTCAATGCAAAACCTCAAACAGGATGCTTCAGACAATAAATCAAGAGATCTCACCCCACGGTTCAGAAAAGCTGCAGACAATGAAAAATATTTATATTTTGTTGTCCTAAGACTTTTGTAGCCCAAATCCTTGAACACCACAGTGTATGTTTATTAAAAGCAAAGAAACTATGTATAACATGAAAAATTAGATTCCATCTTCTTTCACTTGGTTATTTCTAGTCCCAATTACCAAATCAAGACTCATGTGCTATTCTTGCTTTGACTCTTCTCTCCAAGGGCACTCAGTTTATTAGCTAGGAATGCATCTGAGAGCGCTAAGCACTGCAGTTCTTTTTTGTCTCTAGAAATACTTTTCCTTCTGTTCCCATACCTCTTACTTTCATTCCAGTCTGTCACCTAGACTAGAATAGGGAGGAGGTTAACTTTCAATTCACTACTCAATGTGATAGACCACCAGAAGTTTCTGACTGAACTCAAATCATAACCATGCTGATTCATGTCCCTACCACCACCCCATCACAAATGTGGAAAACCCACTGAAAAAAATGGAAGACTAAGAGATTAATTAAGATACATTTCTTTCAAATTGTTTTTATACCTATAGACAAGGCGATCTGATAAGCATTCTCGGGTTATAAAGATGAATAAAATGTAATCCCTGGTCTAGATGAGCTTATAGTCTAATATAAGAAAGTATAAAGTAGAATGTGCTATGTGTAATAAGAGAGGGACAAAGTACTAAGGAGAGGAAGAATTTTTTAAAGATCCACCAATAGTTGGGTTGAGAACTATAGGCTACATGAAAGAGGAAGTATTTGGGATGGGCTTTTCATGATTTATATATATATATATATATATATATATATATATATATATATTTTTTTTTTTTTTTTGTGAGGCAATGGGGGTTAAGTGGCTTGCCCAGGGTCACATAGCTAGTAAGTGTCAAGTGTCTGAGGCTGGATTTGAATTCAGGTACTCCTGAATCCAGGGCCTGTGCTTTATCCTCTGTGCCACCTAGCTGCCTCTATTTATAGAATTTTAATAAAGAGATGTGGTGGGAGAGTATTCTAGGCAGAAGCAACTTGGAGAATAGTGAATAATTCAATGTTTTGGAATGTAGAAGATATTTAGAAGAATAAGAGATGAGACCAGAAAGATTATAATCATAGATGAAGAACTCAAAAGGACCCTGCAGGTTATATTCTATCCCCTCATTTTACAGATAAGAAAGTGAGGCCCAGAAAGTTTAGATAACATCCAAAGCCACATCCATGGTTCTATGATCATGACAAACCTTCCTTACATGTCAGCCTAAGGAATTTGAACCTTTTTGTGGAATCAAAGAGAACGAATGAAGTCTTTTTTGAGTAGTAAATTGACATTGCTAAAACTCTTCTTAGGGAAATTAATCTGATAGGTTAGATAAGTGATATATAGGTAGGTAGGTAGATAGATAGATAGATAGATAGATAGATAGATAGATAGATAGATAGATAGATAGATAGATAGATAGATAGATAGATATACAGATGATAGGCCAGAAGTATAGCAGTCAGTATCAGGCCTGTCCCTGCTGCTGACTGACAAAATATCTTTGACCCATTCTCTTTCTGATTTGAGCCAGTTTGTCTCTTCTTAGTAAGCATGGTTATTGTGTCATCGTCATCCCAATCTCAATATGTGCAAAACTGAATTTACTATATTTCCCCTGAAATCTGTCCTTTCTCAAAATTTCCCTATTCTCCACAGTCCAGTTTTCCTCTACCTTTCCAAACTTATTTCTTATTTTGTTTTATGTGCACTGTATTCCAACCAAATATTATAATGATTATTATAACAACAACAGTAATAATAATAACAGCTAGACCTTATATATTACTTTTAGGTTTGCAAAGCACTTTGCATATTTTGTTTTATTTGTTCTCTCTCCATATACACATATTGTAACCCTATCATATAAAGCCAAAGGACCTTGAGGACAGGTTCTTACTCATTTTGTGAAGAAATCAGCACAATGACTTTCACATAGTAAGCACATTTTAAATGTATGTTAAATGGAACTATTTTTTAAAGCTAAGGTATTTGTAAATAAGAACCAAAAATAACTTAGTAATTGAATTAACTTTCAGCATGTGACATATTGTTCACGTTTAACAAATCCTCCAAAATATTCACCATCAATCAACAAGCAAACAAACAAACAAATAAATAAATAAATGAAAAGCAAATAAATTGATTAATTAATCTAATGGGATTTCTGAAGAGAGGTGGAAAATGAAGTATTGAATTTTCAAGCAAATCTATGATATTCTACAAAGGGGTTAAATTTTTCTTTCTTTTCCAAATATTTTTTATTCAAAAGATAAAATATGGGATTATTTGCCAGAAAGACATATTTTGTAAATTCTCAGATTACTCTAACCACTGAAAACTTTACTGAATTCAGCTTGATTACCTACCTACATCTTCTCTAGCACTTGAGAAAGAATAAATTAAACTCATGAAAAGTTTCCTTTATTGAACCATAATGATCTGATTTAAAAATAAATTCATAGGTGTCTGGAAGAAGTCAAATGATCAAGGGTCTATGTGTGACAAGTAACAAGATTGGTTTCCAAAGGACACACAGGAAAATAAATTTTATTACCTTATCTTGATATAATTGTCTTCATTTCTACAGCACAGAGAAAAATTCCTACTGCCCTTAATTATTATATGAAGAAAGAAACAACACTGATGTACAAAAAGCCCCCCTCAGAAGAGTTATAGTTGTAAGCTATAGTTTCCTCCAATGATAAAATGAAAGCGATTTTAAGTATTTGAGGACTACTCAATTAGAGGTACCACAAGCACCTATGGAGAGAAAGTACTAACAAAATACTTATACGATATCTAATTTGTGCATATTTTTTCATTCCATTACAACTGATAAATAATTCTATAATAATACCCTATTGTTACATAGTTTAGGCCCATAGTATATTACTTCTAAATTCCAGATCCAGAATTCATGTTTTAGATTTCAAATGGTTATTGATTATAATTTAAAATCACTGATTTCTTTCCAGTCCTGTACTATCTGATTTTTTAAAAAATCATCATATCTACATTTTTCTCCATTCTTTGATGACAAGCAAGATAGTTTTTCAACTCAAGTTCAGGTTACTGAGCTCATTCAGTTACACTTTGTATCTGTCAAGTGTTTCACTTTCTTGAAGATTATTTGATAAAATTAAGTAATTATCTTCTAAAGAATTATATTTCACTCACCTTGGTAACTTCTATCTCTGCCAGATGTGGGAGAAAGCAATAATGATCAAATATGCAATTCTTAGAACAATGAAAGAGGGGAAAATGACATTTGGTTTCAATAATCACTAATTGAAAGGTATGGTAAGCTGATGAGTTATTTTGGTGACAAAAGAATTTAGCTAAGCTTTGAAAAACTGCTTGTTCTTAGAAAACTAACAGTCTGGCATGATTTTCATCACAGAACCTGGGAAAGGAAAAATGAAGGTTTCAAAGGAAATGCTAAAACATAATTGGGGGAAATCTTACTTAACATTTTGGTATTTGACTTTTAGGGATATATTATTTCTTATGTAAATGAATAAACTTCTGATAAAACTACTAATAAATGGATTTCAGGTTAGAAACTAAGAACATTGTTATAAAAAATAATTGTTCTTTTCTTTTTCCCCATTCATCTGAGGATAATCATTCATCTAAGAGCATGAGATAAGTGGAAAAGTTGTGGGTTTTTTTCCTCTTTACTCTTGTAGGACAGTTAATTTTGTAAAAAATATTGTTTGCTCCGCTCCCCCAAAATGATGTTGGTTAATGAAAATCAACAATATAGTGACTCACTTGGGGAAGATTAAAGCAGAGCTCAGGGGTCAGCCAAATGAAATAGTGGAAAGTGTCAACTTTTGTCCCCCCCTCCATAGAATCAGAGTTTAGAGGTGACCATTTCCTGCTGTACTTCAGCCCACAGATCTCCCATCAGAATCAAGAAGACCTCCTGAACCCTGTTAGTGTAGCCACAGGAGAATGCACTCCCAGAGAGCCCCTAAGCTTCATGCTGTTGACACTCACATCTTTCTTCATGACATGCTTAGTTTCTTGGCTGAGTTAAATCACCCTGCTGCTGTTGTGAAAACACAACCTGGGGATAAGTTTTGTTTCAGCCCACTGCTGATCACAGAAAGGAAAGGAAAAATGGCTGTGGTGACAAGAAATTCAATTCCCCAAAATGTGTTTACATTTTTGGGGGGCAGTCAAAGACTACAAAATCTCCACTGAAATCACAACCTAGACAAGAGTGCTCTGCCATAGGAAACAAAGAATTTCAAGGGCTAAAGATCAATATATAAGAGAGGTGAGAAACAGAAAATTAAACTCATCAAACACATTTCCTGTGTTAAAACATAATTGTCTTTGCCTAAAATTAAGAATGCCAAGTGTCAGGAAGAATCCCACACCTCACTCCTTTTCTATCAGATTAAAAAGCATGCAGCACTCTGGGGGATATTTAATCCTTAAAAGGATCACAGACAAAACATTTAAAACAAGGTTATTTACATTTAAAAATTAGATCATTTTTCCTATCAGCATGACATCGCTCTATGTCATTAAATGATAAGAACTGAGCAAGACATGGGAATGTCTCTTCATTTTGTAAAATCATACTTCCAACATTGTAATCATTGAACTTTATAAAATTCCTTTTGTGAAAAGACATTTTTAACTGTTTGTTGAATACTCAAACTTTTGTTAGAAGTCTGTTCCACAAAGGTAATAGTCTTTTGATTAAAAGAAAAAAAAGATAACAAAATATTTTCATTTTAGTGAAATAGTTGAGAGTGTACTAGCTATTGCAAAGGCATATATCACCGGCTCATAAATTAAAATGCTCGTGGTAGCAGACAGTATATTTAAGGTTTCAAGATGACTTTCATTGCACCTCCCTGTTTTCAATCATTCACAAGTTTTTGAAAAACTTGTGTATGTTTGGACTCTACATGAAGGTGAATTCTTTGTAGACAGTTAGAGAAAAATAAAGTCAACCATGTCTGAGATACATGTAAAAACATGCTTTTTGTGTCTCTGTTACCATTTATTTTGTACTTAAATTGCTGGGAGAATGGCTAAACTTTGAAAATGGAAACTTCATGTGTGTGGGCCTAAGTGAAGAAATAAATTCAAAACAGAACATTGAAAAATATTGAGCTAAGACAAATACTATTTAGAATTTAGGACATACAAATGCAAAATGTCCAATACAGTTTGTGTACCTTGTGCCCAAGATAGGCGGTCCATATGACACTTACATCAAAATATCTCATGTAAAATGTTAGGAGTAATGAGGCACAGCACTTATACAATTAAAAAATAAATAAAACAGGAAGAGTGTGAACATTCAGTTATTTGGAATGTTTGGTAATGATTCAGCCTTGAGCTGAATCAAAAATAGAGAGCAGTAATTTGTGTAATAAAACTACGGTTTCTAAATTTGCAAGATATTTTTAACAAAGCCTAGTCCTGTATATAATCAAATTCTGATTAGGAAATGGTCTGGTCTGTTAATTATTTTTATTAATAATTGCTATAAATAAGGGAGATGAAATAACAAAAGTGAATGTTCACTTTTTTTCCCCTCAAGCATTTCTCTGGAAGATATGCCTTACTATCAGAACTCTAATTGGCACATTTTTTACCGACCGTAAGCAAAACAGGATGGCAGTGGAAGAGGGGGCACACTTGGCTATTGCTCCTGTCCTGTAGAAAATGCTGTAAAACTCTGTGGCTGCTGCTGCTGGATAGAGAGGTCAGTGCCCAGCTGTAACCAGGTAGGAACCAGTACAGGAGGATCTCATCTGACATTCAAAAATCAAGGAGAAGCAAGTACACCATCAGATAGCTTCTTATTTTAATTAATTGTTCTTGCAAATTAGACAATATGCCTGCTGAAGAAGTGAAAGTGGTGTCAAAAAGAAAACCAACAGATTTAAAAATTGAACAATTTTTGATGAAAGCATTATCTTCTTTTAACCATTTAAATTTCAGTACCTTAAGTTAAACTCCCAAGCATCCTGCCCTAGTTAGTGCTCACTATCTTAGTCCTACGTATGAATGTAGAGGTTCTTTTATAGTTTCTGCTATATAAAAACTGGCAATACTTTTGTTTTAATATTGTTTATTTCAGATATCTTCTACAATATTGCCAAATGATAAAGAATTTGATGACCATAAAGGAGAGTAATAGTAAAAATCTACAATGCATAATTTAATTTTTGGGGTGGTTCAGAACTCCAGAACCATCATTATGAATGTCAGTTTTAATTGCCAAGTCATACAAATATAGAAAGGATACTTTTATAAAGTTTCTGAGATGGTTAAGAGAATTTCACCCAATACTCTCATTTAATGGATAAGGAAAATTAAGTCCAGAATGGTTAGGTGATTTGCTCATGGTCTCATAAATAATGGGAGACTAAAAACAAACAAACAAACAAAATGCTTCTATTACTTTAGGCAGGAATGTGTAAGCACATTTTAGTGATCATTTTCAACTCTTTATTTTTTTCTTAAAGAAACATTACAATGTGTCTTCTATCATAAAATCTCTGAAGAGGAACAAACAATTCTGATGTTTAGCAATGATTTCATGGGAATTATTTTAAATAAATTTATTATTTCCTTACAGTTTTGAATTCCTTACAGTAAGAATAATGAACTTTCAAAAGTGGGGCCATAGTCCAAACCAAAAACAACTGCCAGAATTTAGCTTGGCTAAAACATCAGTCAATACAATCAACAAGCATTTATTAAGCATTCCCCAAGTGTTTATTTATTTATGAGCTCATTATTAATTACTAAATTGTAAATATATTTTGTAAATACATTTGTAAAAACATTTATTATAAGTTTTGTGACAGACACTGTGTGAAGCACTGGGAATAAAAATGCAAGCAGAAAGAAAGACTATGTCTATCCTCAAGAAGTTTACATTCAAATAAATAAGGCAGCTGCAGGGAAACTGCCCAATTACTACCTGTATATTAGCTGATACATCTTGTAAAATATATCCAGTACTTTAAAATCAGGTGAAAGACAAAATATAATGTTCAAAATGCATTGATGACCTGAGAGAGGATAAAAGATAATGGCAGAGTGTGAATCAAATTTGTATTTTTAATTAGCTCTTTAAAAAATCAATCTTCATGGAGTGGAGGGGAAGATAGTGAACGAGCAGGGAGTGAGTGAGCCTTATTGTCATCAGAAATGGCTCAAAGAGGGAATAACATATTCATTCTAGGGGATATAGTAATATATCTTGCCCTGTGGAAAAGTGGAAGGGGTAGGGGATAAGGGGGGGAGAGATGAAGGAAGGGAGGGCAGATTGGAGGAGAGGGAAGTAAAACCAAAACACTTTTGAGGGGGGATAGGGTGAAAGAAGAGAAAATAGAGTAAATATCAAGGGGAGGGAATAGGATGGTGGGCAATACAGTTAGCAATAGAAACTGTCAAAGAAATAATGAGCAGGATGCTATCAGAAGGACTTATGAAAAATGCAGTCCATCTACAGAGAAAGAACTGATGATATCTGAGTACAGATTGAAGCATATTTTTTTTTCTTTGTTCCTCATTCTAAAGGTATTTTGTCTGTTTTCCTTCACAACCTGACTAATGTGGAGATGTTTTTCATGATTGCACATGTATAATTTATATTGAATTGCTTGATTTCTTAGGGTTGAGAGGGAGGGAGGAAGAAAATTTGGAACACAAAGTTTTAAAAAAATCAATGTGAAAAAATTTTTACATATAACTTGGAGAAAATTATAAATAAATAAATATATAAAATCCTTGATATTATTTGGTTCCACAAGGGGAATCAAAATCATGTCACCTTTGTCCCTACAATTCTATAAGATGGGGAATTATAGTATCATTATTCCTAATTTTTAGAAGAAGAACTAATCAACATAAATTAATTTGTCCTATCATTAGAAGGTATTGAAACTATTATTTCAACTTGGTTTAAACTTGTGATTCTGGGCCTAGCATTCTCTTTTTTTTCAATTTTGGAAAATTCCTTCTAACTTAAGGGTCTAGTATTATAGAATGTTTTCCATTTATCTCATTCTTACAAAGGTAAATTACAGGGAAAAATAAAATCTGTTCTTATCTTGATGGATTTGTGATGAATTTTCCACCAATGCTGATTATTTTCTTTCTACCAATTCTCAACCTCCATATCTTTCCATAAATCCTCCATGGAAGATCCACCCAACATATTTTAGAGGGCTTCCTCTGTCTTTTATAACTATCTTTAGAGTACTGATATAGTTCTCTGACTCTCTCCCTATTTGCCTGTATTCTCACTACAAAAGAGCCTTAACTCATGTTCTCATCATGCTGACATCAATTGTTTACTAAATAGTAGCTGCCTAAGAAATGCTTGTTAAATTCAACTAGACTGTTGAATATCATTTATGCCTAATGTTATACCCCAAGCTGTGGTAGTTATTATAGCTACTTTCTTCTTTCTACCCATCAGATAGATAGATGAGAGAGAGAGAAAGATGCACATACATAAACACATATATACACATACACACACACACACACACACACATTTTCCCCACTTTCCACAAAAGTCTTAGTCTTAGGTAAATTGTAACTTTTTAGATTAAATTATTCCATAGTTCCCAACCTTCCTAGGACAGCTAGGTAGCACAGTAAATAGAATGCTGGCCCTGGAATCCAGAAGATTCATCTTCCTGAGTTCAAATCTGGCCTCAGACACTTACTAGCTATGTGACTGTGGGCAAGTCACTATAGCCTGTTTGCCTCAGTTTCCTCATCTGCAAAATGAGGTAAAGGGCAAAGCAAACTACTCCAGTATTTTTTCCAAGAAAATCCCAAAATGAGGTCACAAAGAGTTAGATATGATTGAAAAATGACAACAACAATAACAGTATCATATGGGGAATACTGATGTAAGATACACAGGTTATGTGGAAGAGAGCTATTTAGGATTTTTTGAAAACATGGTAATTTCATAAATGAATACACACACTGAACAAATAAAACAGACTTAAATCAATTAATTTGCTTGTAATGGATTACAAATCAGTTTATATCTTTAGTAAAATTATATATTTTTCATAGCCTAGAAATTATATATTTATTTAAGGATAAGTAAAATATAGACTGGTTTGCATGTACAGGTTAAGTACCTTGTTGGTACTTGGTTAATGCATAGATTGTAATACCCAAAAAGGAAAAAAACTGTGAACATATAGCAAATGAGAAAAATCAAGTTATGAGGTTGTCTTAAATTTAGAAAAGTGATATGGAAATAGATATCCTACATAATCCTTATGCTATAAATCCAGCAACTGTCCAATTAGTTGTGATATGGCCAATTAGGTGGCACAATGGATAGAGTACTAGGACTGGAGTCAGGAAGACTCATCTTCCTTAGGTCAAATTTGGCTTCAGACACTTACTGAGTGAACCTGGTCAAGTTACATAACCCTGCTTGCCTCAATTTCCTCATCTGCAAAATAAGTTGGAGAAGGAAATGGCAAACCACCCCAGTATATTTGCCAAGATACTCCAAATGGGGTCAGGTAGAGTCACATACAACTGAAAAAACGACTAAACAACAAAATACTTCTAAAAACATAAGAATAACTCCTAAAGAAATTTGAATGACTATAATTACATGCTTATTGAGTTTCTATATTATGGCTGCCATTGCCCTGGACATTGTAAAAATGCAAAACTGAAAGTTAAATCCAAATTGCTTCTAATATGTAGACAACACAGAGCAATAGGAATAGCAGCTATACATTTAGTCAAAATAGCACTGATTTCAGAGAGGAAAGGCAGCTTCATTAAAAGTCAGTGTTTGGGGTACCAAAAAAAAAAAAGCTGAGAATGGAGACAGATGTGCTGACAGTTCTGTTTCATAGCAGGAAGTGGAAACATGGTCACAATTATACAGCAATACTGTAGGTGTCTTTCACCTCTCACTTTGAGGGTTGATTGTAATGCCACAATTTTTTTTAACTTCCTTTTGAGGAGAACACAAATATCTCAATTACACACATCATTTTGCCTGTCTCATTTGTTCACAAGGGACATCATCTTTGCATCAATTTTTTTTTATATTTCTGAATGTTGAGAAAGTTTGGACTTGTGAAACCATCCTACAATATTTCTTTTGTAATGTGCACCAAATCATATTAAATCTGGTTCTTTTCTTGTTGAGAAAATTGTGAGAGATTATACATATCGCCACATAAACAATCCAATTTTGATGAATATGGGACCAATTTAACCCTCTAAAGAATTATTTTTGGGGGGCAGCTATGAAGTGCAGTGGATAAAGCACCAGCCCTGGATTCAGGAGGACCGGAGTTCAAAACTGGCCTCAGACACTTGACCCTTACTAGCTGTGTGACTCTAGGCAAGTCGCTTAACCCTCATTGCCCCAAAGAAAAAAAAAAAGGGTTTTTGTTACTAATGTGGGGAGGGGGGAGAGAACAGAATTACTCTGCCCACTGGAGTAGGTCTGGTTAATTTTTTAAAATAAGTTATTAGACATATATGTGTATATGTGTGAGAGTGTTTATGATCACTCTTGGAGAGCACCTTCTGATTATCAAGAAATTGTGGTAATGATGCCTAGTTTTAAGTATTTACACTGTTATTGTTAAAGTTCTCTGAATTTCAAAGGTCAAAACTAATCAGTTATTAAATTCAATTCAATAAATACTAAGTACCTACTCTGTTGTAAGTGCTAGTGATTTTTTTTTCAAAAAATGAAAACCATTTGTCCATTCTACTTGTGAGTTAAGGGAGAGAATACAACATATTTAGATAGATATGAGAGAGAAAGAGAGACAGAGAGAGAGAGAGAGAGAGAGAGAGAGAGAGAGAGAGAGAGAGAGGGGATAGATGGATGGATAGGTAGATATAGATCTATCAATACAAAATAAATCATATTTATGCATAGTTAGGTTCAATCAACTATTATTCTGTTAGTATTTCCGTTTTTGTTTTTTTTTTTAATTTTTTTTGCAGGGCAAAGAGGGCTAAGTGACTTGCCTAGGGCCACACAGCTAGTAAGTGTCAAGTGTCAGAGACTGGATTTGAACTCAGGTCCTCCTGAATGCAGGGCCAGTACTTTATCCACTGCACCACCCAATTGCCCTCTCCTTATTTTTTAAAAAACATTTTATGACTATATGTATTTTTCTTTTATATATCCTCTATACCTTCATTGTTATGACTTGCAGTGAATTGGATTTAAGTGAGGAAAGACTGTTCAAGGTCACCAAACTTGCCCCTCATATCAGCTAAGTGGCACAGTAGATAGAGCACTGGTCCTGAAGTTGGGAGGACCTGGGTTTAAATCTCACCTCAGACACTTACTAGCTGTGTGACCCTGGGCAAGTCACTTAAACTCAATTTCCTTAAACATCTGGGTCATCTCCAGTTATTCTGTTATATCTTGCCACTGGATCTGGATGGCTCTGGAGGAGAAAGTGAGGCTGGTGACTTTGCACAGCCCTTCTTCACTTAAATCTAATTCAGCACAAGTCACAACATCACCTCCCCATGTCATGGTCCTCTCCAATAGCAAAGGAGAAACAACAATATCAATGTTGGGACAATGAAAAGACAGCTATTGGGTGGACTCAATGTGGCAAATATATGGTAGTTACACAGTGTGGGCCAGCAAGGATGATTTGAGGTTGTCATCTAGTTTATGGCGTAGAAGATGCCCACCAGTAAGATTATGAATACATCCAATATCGGAGTAATGACAATTTCTTTCATTTTTCAAAGTGTTTGCTTCTCAGGAACACACAGCAAGCTTCTGCTGCTATTTAAAATTAGGTTCACAGAAGTGACTTGGGGTTTCACACCTATTTGTTTGTAAGTGAAATGAAACTACTGTAGTAATTCCTAACTAGAACACTTCCACTAATGTCAAAGAGCCTTTCTTACTTTGTATAATATATATCCTTTATTTAACTCCTACACACCCCCAGAATATATAGAACTCATACACACTTTTATTTTCTTCTGACTTTAGTCAAGAAGACAATTTTCTGAAGTATGGATGGGTAGTAGTAATAAACATAGTTAGAGGGAATAGTCACATCACTGGACTCATGTTCCTTGAAGAATTAATGTGTAAAAAAAAACCACTATGTATCCAGTCCTGCATTCCCCAGGCTCCATTCCTACATTCCTACAATCTTAACCCTTTTCTACATACCTTCACTGGGATAATACTATTAGCAAGCATGTATATAGTGCTTTGATTTTTGTCAAGGGCCTTGCATATTTTATCTCATTTGAACCTCACACAAAAAAACCTATGATGTAAATGATATTATTCTCTAGCAGATGAGGAAACTGAGGTATACTGAGTTTAAGTGACTTTTTCAGGATTTTACAGCTAGTACACCTCTGAAACAGGGATCAAACTAATCTGTTCACGAGAAAATGCCACACTTTTCTATTAAGTCACTTAGTTGTGTAGGCTCCACAAATACCTCAAGCTAAAGCAATCTAAAACCAAATCCCTATATCAGTTCTCATAGGGCATGCAACCTACTTCATTGCAAGCATTTAAAACATAATGGGGTAATAGGTAAGAGGATGTAAATGTTTCAGCATAAATATTTATTAACATATTTTGTATAATTATCATTACGCAAAATAATCAACCATATATTTTGTGAATAGGGTACATTCCAAAATGGCAAGTTTCAAGAGCATTGTCTTTGAATGTGCTACTAGACGCACACACACACACACACACACACACACACACACATCCTTCCCTTTTGTAGAAACAGTAAGATCCAAGTGTGGGTTTTACCAACAGTCCACACCAGCCCACAAGAACTTGTTCAGTGAAATGTAAAATGAATTCTCCAATCACATAAAAAGCATTCTCAATGCACGCAAGTGCTGCTGTGTGAATTAATCAAAATATTTCTGACAATGTAGGAAAAACAGATTCTGTATCATCGTGGTGTGGCTGGAGGAGAGGTAAAGGGAAGGATTTTTATAAAATTTTCATTTAGTTCTTATACCAAATCAATTAGAACCCTGAAAGCTCTATCTTGAAATTCTTTTGGCCACATCTTTTTTTTTCTTTTCTTTTTTTTTTTTTTTTTAGTAAGGCAATTGGGGTTAAGTGACTTGCCCAGGGCCACACAGCTAGTAAGTGTTAAGTGTCGGAGGCCGGATTTGAACTCAGGTACTCCTGACTCCAGGGCCGGTGCTTTATCCACTGCGCCACCTAGGTGCCCCCTTTTGGCCACATCTTAAAGAAACAATGTCAATTTATGAAATTATTGTCCCAGATTGATGATAACCAGTAAATGGGATATGGCTGATATAACAACCCTGGTAAGTAGTGTCCAGAAAACCCAGGTGAAACCATGAAGCCACAAAAGCCAAAATTTCCTCACTCATGGTCATATCTGTGACTTTGTTTTTCTTTTGTGTTTGGGCAAAACCATGTCTATGTGCTTTATTTTATTGGTATGCCTTTACTGGTATGCTTTGTCTTTAAGGATTATCAGAAAAGAAATGTTGCCAGTTTAGACTAAATCCCATAAGATAAAAACTTTTTTCTATTGTCATTTCATATTCTTTACCCCTTAAAAAAATAGAACAGTTCTTTAAAATTATTGTTATTTGTTGTTGTTGTTGTTGTTGTTGTTGTTGTTGTTGTTGAGTTGTATCTGACTCTTTTTTTTTCAGGGCAATGAGGGTTAAGCGACTTGCCCAGAGTCACATAGCTAGTAGGTGTCAAGTGTCTGAAGCTGGATTTGAACTTAGGTCTTCCTGAATCCAGGATCAGTGTTTTATCTACTGCAATACCTAGTTGCCCTGACTGACTGACTCTTCATGACCCCATGGACCATACTGTCCATGTAGTTTGCTTCGTAAAGATCCTGAAGTGATTTGCCATTGCCTCCTCCAGTGGATTAAGGAAAACAAGTTAAAGTGACTTGTCCAGGGTCACACAGATAAATTTGAAAGCTGGATTTGAACTCAGGTCTTCCTGACTTTGGGCCAAGCACTCTATCCACTGAGCCACCTCTTAATAATCTACTTTAAACTCTTTAAAATTGTTAACAGATATCACAATGACAGAAAGGCTATTGGTCCCATTTCTTTCCCTAAGGCCCATCCAAAATAATTTCCAGTTGTATGTTATCTGTAATTGTGTTAGTCTTTCTATCAAATATGTGTGTATGTGTGTGTGTGTGTGTGTGAGCTATTTTTCCAGTGGAAAAATAAGCACTTATGTATAGGGGTATAGGATCATAGAATAATACAAATGGTCAAAAAGCACCACAGAAGTCAATTTTCAAACTACTAGAGAAATCATAGATCTTATCTACCTATCATCTCTTGTTCTTAGATAAAAGACTCATATCATCATGAACTTACTACACGTCAAGATGCACTATGGAATTCTGAACATAGCTCTAATTGTAAGGAAGCTTTTCTTGTTGAGATCTTCCTAACAGTACAAAATAGAATTGATTTAGGATTTAAATTGCTCAATATTTCTCAGGATTTGGAGTTTAGGAAAACTTTTAGCCACAAAGACTTGCCAAAAGCAAGTCTTATTATTTTTTTTAATCATGAGTAAATTCAAACAAATTTAATCCATACTTTTCATGATTCATTTACACTTCAATCACCAAATTATTACTTTTATAGAGTTATTTGATGTCAAGAAACTGTTTGAGCCTTTAAAGCAAACCTTTAGAGGATTTTCCCTTTTTTTGTGAACAGGTGGTTACATTTTGCCCAGAATAAACAAATCTGAATACTCAAAACCTTGGGTGTGGTTAAAATCCTGAAGCAATGAATTTTGGCTCTATAATACACTTGGCTAAACAAGCACTCTCTTTGTTTTTAAAAGTGTATTAAAGGTTAAGTGTTCTAAATAGTAAGGAAGATTACCATGTGTCATAAAAGAAAAACAATTTTGAAAAAGAAACCAGGTAGCAGGATTAAAATATAGTAAAAACCTTTTGGGATAGCTCCCCTATACTGATAACTATATGAAAAGATGTTATATGTATGTATATATCTAGGCTTCCAGATTTAGATCTGGAAGGTAATTTAGAAGTTATCAAATCCAACCCTCTTATATTCTACAGATGAAGGAACTGAGGCAGAGAGAGGATAAGTGACTTGCTCAGTCACACAGTTAATAAGGGTCTCAGGCAGGATTTGAACTCAAATTTTCCTGACACCAACTCTAGTATCCAGTGCTCCAAAAATGGGTATATATGTTGCTAAGACAATGAGCACAACATGCCATCAGAAGTTTTCCTGACTGACTGAAAGTAAATTTGTGATTGAAGAAAGAAAGTCAAATCAAAAAGCATTTAACTAGTGTTTCTGCCCCTTTGATCAGATCTTCTGACTAAAGGCTGGGTTAATGGGCTCTAGGGCCTCTATGTAAGGGGTGCACTCAAAAGTTTTTCTTCCACATTTCTCAACAGTTACACTGTTGTTTTTCTTTACTGGATTTTAAACTCCTTGAGGGCAGGTACAATATATTTATTGCTATTTGTATTAGTGGTCACATTTAGCATAGTACCTGGAGCACAGTAGGCCCTTTAATAAATGTTTATTAAATAAATGACTATGTATCATGGATATTTTCCTCAAAGAAAGTTTGGTGGATCCTTAAATAAAACCATAAAAATGAAATTGGCTACAGTTATCCCTTCCACATCAGAAGGTTTAGGAGCATGGTGCCCCTGAAATCTGCAAAATCTATGTAAAATTTTTTGGCCTTCCTGTCTCATCTCACCAGTGAATGTCTGAATTATTGTGGTATTTTTTTCAGGGAAATGAGGGTAAAGTGACTTGCCCAGGGTGAGGGTCCCATAGCCAGTATGCATCAAATATCTGAGGCCAGATTTTTTGAACTCAGGTCCTCCTGAATTCAGGGCCAGTGCTTTATCCACTGGGTCATCCTACATTCTCCCCCACCCCCATTTGATTTCTTATGCATACCTGAGATAGAGCAAAACCATGATGGGAAAAGTCGCAATGTAGAAGGGATAACTGTATATCTTAAAGGACAAGAAATTGCTGGTTGCTGATGGAAGTACTACTTCTGAATCAGCTGAATATAGTCAGATTTCTGAATTGCTAGATAAAATAAATCAAGAAATAAAGGAACAAATGAATAAATGAATGAATGAATCATCAAATAAACAAATGATTGATTGATTGAATGAATGATATCCAAACCAATTTGATAGAAAGAATAAACATAAGGAGTGTCAGCCTGATCTATTCAAATGAGTTACTAATTGTCAAAATGGAGAAATGGAGCATGAACTGTTTTGTATGGATACTTAAATGACACAAAGCAAGTGCCAAAATAAGGTGTCCAAAAGGGTCCAGAAATTTCTATAGCCAATAATGAGGTGCCACTTAGACTATGGTAACACAAATTTAGGATAGAAACTCATTTTCAAAACATTATAAAGGGGGATCCTAATGATAATGAACAACATTGACACACAAAACATTAAAAAACAGTAAAGAGAAGAGCAAATCTGCTGAATGCCAAGTGTAACGACTAAGTTAGATCATCCCACATTTGTAGATGAAATTTGGGTGGCATTGTACAGATAAAAAGAAAAAAAACTGAAGTGTTTAAATATATACATGATAATGGGACAACTGTATTTTAACTCTAACTGTTGAGTGCTGGGTGTGCTACATGAGAAATTGAAAATGGTTTTTAAGATGATGAAGTTGGGAAGACTGACTGAATCAAAAAATATGCACATAGAACCTCAATCTGATTCAATTCAAAAAATATGTATTAGATATCTCTGAAGACTCCAGTGACATGATTCAGTCAATGGTCCTTTAGGAAATGAAAAATATCTTGGTTTACCTAGCCATGTCTATGGTTCATCTAGTCTTGAGCTATTCTAGCTCAGCAATAAAGAGACTTATGTCACTCAGGTATGATGCAGAAAACCCTTAGTGGTTCACTATTACTTCATGATAATGGCATGAGAAGTTGGAATTATAATGGTTAAAAGGAAGACAGTTTCTAATTCTTTCTCTCTACTTTTCATCCTCCAGATGGCACCTGAAATGCTGAGACTTCCAATGAAAGGTGAGGAATGGGCTGGTGCTTCCCCCACCCTGACCTTGTGATTATTATTTTCATGTGGCAGCTAGAGTAAGAGGTCTCCAGAACAGAAAAGCTTGCACCTGGGTCCCTGGATGTTTTTTCTGCTTTATGTTTTCATTTCTTGAGTAGATAGCTGAGGATCATCTGTGAAGGAAATATGTACAGGATCAAAGGCAACTTTGTGAGTTCTGGTGGTCCAGGTTTTATTAAGTGAAACTGATCATAGGAAAAGTTTCTTCAATTAAGAGAAGATGACCAAGGGCAACTAGGTGGTGCAGTGGATAGAGCACCAACCCTGGAGTCAGTAGGACCTGAGTTCAAATAGGGCCTCAGACACTTGACATTTACTAGCTGTGTGACCCTGGGCCAGTCACTTAACCCAAATTGCCCTGCAAAGAGAGAGAGAGAGAGAGAGAGAGAGAGAGAGAGAGAGATGACCATTAAGGGAAGGAGATCAAGATCTTTATGTGGAAGATATGGAGTTTGAGGGAGACAGTGTAGAAATAAGGTGAAATGTACAGTTCCTAATCAGCTGTCCAACAAAGTGATTTCTATTATGATGAGGTTCAATTATCAGCACTTTTTGTCCAACAGAATTTAACAGGTAGCTGGTGTTAGAATGGATAGAGCTCTGGGCCTAGAATCAGGAAGGCTCATCTTCCTGAGTTCAAATCTGGCCTCAGACATTTGCTAGCTGTGTGACCTTGAGCAAGTCACTTAACCTGTTTGCCCCAGTTTCCTCATCTGTAAAATGACCTAGAGAAGGAAATGGGAAACCATTCCAATATTTCTGACAAAAAGACACCATATGGGGTTGTCACTGGGGAAATAGGTGGTGGGGGTCCTTAGGTATTCCTCTGTGAAAAATTACACTCTTGTGCAACATCCTGATGAAAGATAAAAGAACAGTTTTATTCAGTACAAGCAGACCTTGCTGGGAGGTAAAAGTTCTAAACTTTGGCTTCCCTTCCAGTTGAGGAGAAAGATGTCTCTAAGACATCTCCTCCCCTCAAGGTGAAGTCTTTGACTTCCCTCTTGGTTACTTTCTCTAAGCACACAAATAAAAGACTATTCAATTCTAAGTGGATCGTGTGCAAGAGGGTATAATTCTTCCTTTTTTTGTTTTGTTTTTTTTGGGGGGGTTTCTTTTGTGGGGCAATACAGGGGTAAGTGACTTGCCCAGGGTCATACAGCTAATAAGTACCAAGTTTCTGAGGCCAGATTTGAACTCAGGTCCTCCTGAATCCAGGGCCAGTGCTTTATTCACTGTGCCACTTAGATACACTGATATAAATTTTTAAAGAGGAATACAAAGGCTTCCCACTACCTATTTTCCATGTGATATATTTCTGGCACCCAACATGTGACATGCGATCTTCCTCTTTTCTAGTCACTGCAACCAGAGGTAAGAATGCTTTTTGTATGTTCTCTCTCTCTTGCCTGACCCTATTCCTCTCAGAGAGGCAGTGGTGTCAGCTTTTCCACACGATGGGCAGCAGCATCTCCCTCCCTCGCAAAAAGCTCAGCCAAATGTCCATACCACATTTGGACCATCAGATTTCATATCTCCTTAGACAGGATGATATCTGGGTAAATGTTTAAACAACCTTACACCCATGGGGCAGAGAAGAATCTCCCAAAGAATTCCCCTTTAGGGTTCATCCTAAACGATTGGACTAAATTAGACATTACAACCTTGAAAAAAATCAAAAAGACTTAAGGTGACAAGAGTGTGTGTCAAATAAGTTGTACTTAAGGTGTTTCTAATTCAGTTTTAAAATGCACAACTAATAACAGTCATATGACAAAGCCACATGCTTATATATTTTAGTTGTTTAGGAAATAAGAAGGGACTAGAATTTTTGGGTTAAAAAGCTTAAACCTTAAACCTGTATCTCACTATAGTAACTCATTTACAATACTAACCCAAGGGATGAAGAGCCAATATTGTGTTCATGCTGATCAAATGACATGATTATAGGAATTTGCAATAAAAGAAGAGGGACAAAGCTCTCAGAGAATAATGCTTCCCTAAGCTTCATGTGTATTCCAGGCAGAACTTGTAAAGATAGCCAACTGCAGTGGGCCAGGCTTAAAAACCAGCTAGGTAAGATAGTTTTCATTCCACATGTCATATTGATGAAATTAAGTCAGATGAATCCTACCTCAGCCCTTGCTAAAAGTTGTTCTTCCAGCCTTTCCCATGAGAATTCACCACCTGTAAAAAACCCATAGGGTTTATGGCACCATGACTCAATAATATTGCTTGATGATCAAACCTGGAGTTATACTTAGAATAATGTAACAGTCCCATAATATTAGATGCTTTTCATCCTTATATTAGTATTACACAAATTAATTATCTTTAAGATGCTTAATAACAAACAAAAGAATTGGGATAAGTACACTGCCTTCAGAATTCCTTAAAACAGTGGGAATATATGAAAGGTGACTCAGCTAGTTTGCATGCAATTTCACACATGTTCTAATTCCAGATTAAATAACAAACATAGGTAAACTCACATTTCCCATTTTAACAGATTTTGTTTTAAATTTGATATCCAGATGTAAGAAAAATTGCTTTTTCACCATTGTTGATGAAATTGTTCACCAATTTATATATTATAAGAAAATTTAGAAACAATACCTTAAAAGAATATTGGGGATTTTCTTTTAAATTTTAAACAAAATGAATTAATTACCAATCAGGTGTTCTTAATTCAGTTGCATGTGCTTTTGTTCTATACTTTACACAGAATATCTATCATTATGCCTTAAAACAGTAAATGGAAAATTTCAAATTTCTAAAGCCTAATCCTTTTAGCACTTTAAAAAAAAACACTGTTATCCATAAATTCACATAGTGCATTTGATGTAACAAGTTGGAGTTAAAGTTTGGCTGCTTTTGGTGTTTGTTTTCTTTCCTTTTGAGCATTTTTTGTCAAGGTTTTTGCAACTACAAATCTTAATGCAGACAGAGCATGGCCTGCTCTAAGAGAGTGAACTAATAAAATCAAAGCAAAAAGCTGGTCTTAGGGCAGTGTGGTTCAATGGTTAAAGATTTTTTATATCTATCTCTATCTATCGCTATATATCTGTATCTAACTATTTATACACACATATACATATATACATATATATGCATACATAATTTTTCTTTGCAACTTTTACATATTACAAATAATTCCTGATTTTAAACTATTCCACTACAAAAAACAATTTAAGTGACAGTATATAACAGATTTCAACCATGCTAAATCCTTAGGCACTAGATGCCTAAGATTGCTCCCCTGCCCCATAACAGAAATTGCCATGAGGAAAGAGAAGAGCCTTAGGACATGTGATATCTTCCACTTTGATTCTAGCCCCATCTAGCCATTTTGGAAATTTAAAAGAATCCATCAGACTCACCCTTTTCATGGTCTTGCAAGCAACAACTTTCTGTCCAGACACACAATCTTGGCAATTGATAGTGTGAGATAGCAAACTAGAGCCCATTGCCTGGTGTGGTAGGGGCTGATCTGGGTTAAGACCATGAGGGCTTTCTCTACTGCAAAATGAGTCCAATTGTTTTTTTGTTTTGTTTTGTTATGTTGTTGTTTTTGTTTTTGTCATTTCTAAGTTCCAAGGTGAAATTAAGCTCAATTGCTCAGAATGTACCCAAAGGGGTAATTTACTTTTGGCATGATAATTCTGACCTCGTGTGACCCTGGGCAAGTCACTTAACCCCCATTGCCCTGCAAAAAAAAACAAAAACAAAACCCAAAAACAAACAAAAAAAAGATAATTCTGACCTCTGGAGTGATCTCTGTCTCCTAGCTCAGGTAGTAGTCACAACCAACTGACTTTCCTGCTATAGAATTCAATCTCCCCTAACTTCTTAGGGGTGTCCCTCCTGAAATCTAGCTGGCCAGTTTAAACTGTAATAGTCCCAACTCCCATGTCAGGGTCATGAAGAACAGGATACAAGTAAACAACAATAATAAGGTAAGTTGATTCTGAATTCTTTTCTTCTTTCTATTCAAGCAGTCTTTTAAGTTTTTACTATTTAGTATTTCTTTTGTGTGCGGAAATAAAACACCTGTCTCATATTTGATTAATATCATTCATTATCTACTTTTATACTTTTTTACCTTTTGGGGAGACTCTGGAAATTATCTGGAAACCTAAGCTTTAAATTGCCCCCCCCAGGGTGGCAATTTAATCAACCAAAGATATTACCTAACACCTTTCACTATAGTGATGAAGTAACCTTCACTTGTTACCTGGTCCAGACAACATGCCTAGTTCCAGAGCTGAGAGGGCTTCCTTCATAGAGAAGGGAGTGGACACAGTGTTCCAGGCTTCTGAGGAAGAAAGAAAATATTTACTTAGTGGCTATTATGTGCCAGGCACTGTGCCAAGTGCTTTACACTTAGGTACTATGGAGACTATGTTAGACAGAGGTAATATGACTTGCCCAGGGTCACAAAGGTAATTAGTTATCTGAGGCTGGATTTGAATTCAGGTATTCTAGAATACAGTCTAAGCAGTCTATGGTCTATACCATTTGTCTACCTCACTCCTGATCCCAGCAATGATTTCTTAATTTTGTGTATGTGCATGTTTGTGTACACATGAACACGCATTGCATCTATTCAGTGAACATATGTTCCTTGAGGGAAAGCACTGTTTTGCTTTTATATTTTTGTTCCCAGGACCTATGACAATGCTTTGTGCAGAGTAGATTTTTAATAAATATTTGGGGCTTGGCAGTATCTCAGGAGACGCACTGTCTACACTCAGTCTAGACTAGCAACAGTTTGTTTGGAGCTGCTGAAGTCCACTCACCAAAATTGACTGAATATTCTCTAGGGAAGTCATACAATTCCTTCAAATTATTACCCGGCTTATTTGAACTCCTCTTTAATCCCCAAAGCCATTCAACTTTGAGTGACACCAAAGGGTCTATTCAGAAGGACAAAGAAAACTCTGAAGGTTTAAAGTTATCTGTTGTTTAAGGCTTGCACTGTTTCCTTCTTCCCTGTTTCATTAGTACTCTGCTGAATCACTGGCATTTTATTAAATCAAAGAATACAGACAGTGTGGTAGTCGATAAGAAAGCACACCAGAAATGGACAACAGATTACTTTTGCTGTTACACAAAGTTGCCCTGAACTTCATAGAATATAACAGCTTCTAGAACATGCTTTGATAAACATACAAATACACAAATGAATGAATAAATGAAGGGATTTATTTTTTTTAAATATGGGACAAGGTTGTCTACTAAAAAAAACACACCTCACACTATTACATATCACATGTAACATTTTATTCCATATTAAATAATTTGTCTCATCACATGCACATGATATGAATGACTTAAGAAACAATCATCCCCACTAAAATAATTTCTGGTAGGGTCAGGAGAGGTGGGGGTGAGGTGAGGGAATGGAGAAAATTATAGACTTTGAATTTCAATGGTATAGGGAACTTCTTGTCTATAAACTCCATATATCAGTGTGTGTCAGCAGTTGCTCTACAGCATATAGGCTTGGTAATTTGTACAACTGAGATATTAAATGAATTGTCCATATTAATACTGCCAGTTTGTGTTAGAGGCAGTATTAGAACCCAGGTCTTCCTTCCTGACTCCAAGACCAGCCACCTATCCACTACATGCAATTCAATGTTTTTTCTATGTTCTAAAACTCAAAATTTTATATTAATATATATGTTAAAAATAAACAATAACCGGGGCAGCTAGGTGGCGCAGTGGCTAGAGCACCGGCCCTGGAGTCAGGAGTACCTGAGTTCAAATCCGGCCTCAGACACTTAACACTTACTAGCTGTGTGAACCTGGGCAAGTCACTTAACCCCAATTGCCTCACTAAAATAATAATAATAATAATAATAATAATAATAATAATAATAAAAAAACAATAACCAACTATAGCTAAAACACTGTAACAAGAGAAAGACAAATCTATTAGACTACTGAAAAGATATTCGACAATTTACATTGTCTAAACAACTCACAATGTTCATATCTGCTGGACAACTAGGGCATGGTTTGGGTTTTCTCATTTCTATCAGCTGCAACATTTTCCTGTAATGTTCATTTTCCTCTCTGAGAATGGGTATTATATTAACTGTGCCCTCCAAAAATCTGTTTCTATTCTCAACATAGTCATCAGTGGTTGCCAATGCCCCTGACTGACACTAAGAAGAAACTTGAAGTAGGTAAAGTCTATTTTGCTTCTTTTTTTTTTTAGGGCAATGAAGGTTAAGTGACTTGACCAGGGTCACACAGCTAGTAAGTGTCAAGTGTCTGAAGCTGTACTTCAACTCAGGTCCTCCTGAATCTAGGGCCAGTGCTTTAGCCACTGCACCACCTAGCTGCCCCAATTATTTTGCTTCTTGCTACTCACATTTTTCCCCCTTTCACTGGCTCCCAAACCCCCTTCCTCTCCTAATCCCAAACATTTAGTCTCAGGATAGTAAATTTCTTTTGTGTGATAATTATTGAAGAGAGATTTGAAATTTTGAAAAGCATGCCTGGAGACTGAAGTTTAGCAATGAAGAATAAGTCTAAGGATCCCATGCCAAACAGATTTCTAGTTCTAATCAAACTCTGAATTAGCCTCAACATATACTGAACCCTTGTACCAAAGAAGCCTGAGACTGAATAGGCCAGGCTGGAATAGGGATTTATGAAGGAGGCAAAGATCAATTTCTCAGACTTAGGCTTCATTAACTCTAGATTGCTACTCCCTTCAGAAGGAATTTGCTTTTGACCCTAGGGCTTGATTTATATTTGGTACTAAATTTCTCTGATCCCTGAACCCTAAACTTAAGCACCAAGCTTCTTAAATTTGCAAGTTCCTGAATCCATTTGACTCCCAATTTTCAGAGATATGGTACAACAAAACTCTTCTCACCTACTCTACTTTCTTTTTTCTTTCTTTCTTTCTTCCTTTCTTTCTTCCTTCCTTCCTTCCTTTCTTTCTTTCTTTCTTTCTTTCTTTCTTTCTTTCTTTCTTTCTTTCTTTCTTTCTTTCTTTCTTTCTTTCTTTCTTTCTTTCCTTCCTTCCTTCCTTCCTTCCTTCCTTCCTTCCTTCCTTCCTTCCTTCTTTCTCTCTCTCTCTCTCTTTCTTTCAACACTCTCATTCTCTGGCTAGCAGCCTGCTGCACAAGAGTCCACTTTCAAGAAATTATTTACAAGAGGAAAAAAATGTGCAAAATTAGAAACAATCCAATGTGTAAATGTCCATAACATTTTAAGGGTATTCAACATTAAAAGTGTCCAGACCAAGCCTGTCCACCCTGGTGCCTATGTGCCCAAAAGTAGGCAATGATCCAGAAAGGAATAGCAGAACATTTTCTCATCAGATGAGTAGTATACTAATAGGTGGGTCTCTAATTAGTCTTCTGGATCTCAGATTCTTGATATTGTGATATATTTGCATCAGAGCTTCAAAATTCAAATAGATCCAAAATCTTATTGATATGAACATTCCCTAAATCATATTTCATTCTATGTACTCCTTGTCCAGGTCCTCCCATGAATCTTCTTTACATGATTAGCCCCACATATAAGGGAGATTTCTCTAGGCTTCTTGCTCTGCCATTGTTACAAAGGTTTAGCATTTCTAAGTTGTTTGTGCTATAAACACAAGGTTAACCACGGGTTTCTTATCTTCATTGAATTTTGAGTTTAAAAATAGGCAGTTGGTAAGACCTTCTTAATGTGGAGAAAGCCCAAATATCATGTTGCAGAATTAGAGGGGAAGCCAGATTAATGTAATAAAAAGGAAGGAGGATCGGATGTGTACCAGTTTAGTACATTACACTGAGGAATGATGCATAAAGTAAAATATTTTCATTAGAAAAAAATTGTCCCTATATTGGAATTAAGAAAAAGCAAGATTTCTTTTTGCATGAAGGATCTGAGGATGTTTATCCTAGAGGAAAAGAAGACTTGAGAATATAACTGGAAGGTTACTTGGAAGCCATTCTCAAATGAAAGATTATGGAACCAAGTTATGGAGAAATGCGATGATTTATTCAAACTCAAACTGATGCCAAATAGTTTAAACAGGCCTCCTGACTCCAACAATTGCAATGTATGGGAAGATAATTGTAGTTGTTTTAAAATATTTAAAGAACTGTGACATGGACAAAAGGATTTGGCTCCTGCTTTTATCTCGGAAGCTGACCCAGGAGCAATGAATGGAAAAGAAGGCAGATTAGGTTTTATACATCATTTTAAGATTTGCAACTCACTTGATAAATATTTTTATTCTCACAATAATCCTGTGAGGAAAGTGCTATAATTATCCCCATTTTGTAGATGAACATAAAATAATTTTATAAGAAACTGAGGCAGACAGAGGTTAAGTGCACAGGGTCATACAGATAGTAAGTGTCTAGGCTGTATTTGATCTCCACTCTTCATGAATCCAGGTACAAAGTTCTGAGGCTTATCATGCCACCCAGCACAGGGTCTCAAAAAGAGAAAGAAAGGCTCAATGTAATACAAACATAATACACACACACACACACACACACAACACACATATATATATATATATATAATCATAAAAATAATATAAACTTCCTAAAAATCAATGTTGCCTTGAAGTGGAATAGGTTTCCTCAGAAATGATGAAGTTTGCCATCACAAGACCTCTTTCCATGTCTGGGTGAACATTGAATTTTGGATGTTGGATCAGAAATTTAGATGTTGAAGATAATTTTCTTCTTCAGATATAGGTTGGACTATGTGACCTCTGAAGTCCCTTCTAATTCTACAATTCTGGGAATGTAGAAATGAAAACCCATTAAGTCTAAACTTGCCACTTTCTAACACATTTCCTTTATCTTAATGTAAATGGCATATTACTACATGCATGTTATGCATATTGTGCATATTATATATGTATTATATGTATAATATATTATTATCTTCTTGCTCTACAACAAAATTCTATTCTGGACCCATGTATGGCCTCTTGTGTTTATAAAATGTCAGTGTATTCATGTAATTATTTCTGCCTCATTACAAATAAAAAGTAAAAGAAAGGAAATATTTTAAGTGTTTCACTATTTACCTTCCACAATTCTTCTAAAGTGCAAAAATAAGTTTTCTTCACACAGGGAATGTGACTTTATCAAAATGATGATATTGTTCCTTCAGAAAAGAGTAAGAAGGTACTTCATTTGGAGGATATATGCTTAAAATCATAATAGTAGGGGGCATCTAGGTGGCACAATGGAGAAAGCACCAGCCCTGGTGCTCGGGAAGGACCTGAGTTCAAATCCAGCCTCAGACACTTGACACTTACTAGCTCTGTGACCCTGGGAAAGTCACTTAACACTCATTGTCCTGCAAAAAAAATGGTAATAATAAAAGTCAAGAAAAGATCTTTGAAATACAAATGATACTTCTAGAATCGTCCCAATTATATACACATTGTGGATGTCAAAATATTTCTGACTCACATGAAATGATAAGTGTGTTTTTCCCACAATAATTATAGTAATTTCTCTTACTTCTGTTTATTAAATGTATGGATGTAGGTAAATTTGTCTACAAAATGACTGCAAAACTCCCTTGTTCACATTCATGTCTACACAAAATCTGACCCAGCAACTGATTCTTGCAATTGATGGAAACAAAGCAGTTATTTGTTGCAAACATATCAACTGATTGATTGACTGCATTTAAAAAAATCTTTTCAGTTATGTTATTTTGCATCTTATATTCAGACCTTGAGGAGACAATTCAAATTCACTGTAAATTGATAAGGTGTCTCACATATCCAAACTTCTACAACTATCAAGCATTAACTCCCTTACATTCACAGGTATATACTCACACACACACACACACACACACACACACACACACACACATACACACATCAAAGGTGTCATTTAATGAAACTTTAGTTATAGGAAAGAAGAGTGAGCATTTCTGAAGAATCCTAGATGGTCCCGTGATGAATAAAAACTGGTGGGTGGTTTTAATGTAAGTTGGAGGGAAAAAGCCAATTCTAAGAAAATGAAGGGTTGATACCCATTTGGAAAGACATGAATTATTTTTAGCTCTAAAGAGGATGTGGTGGTTAACATGAAGCCTGAAGTCATATGATTTTAAATGTGGCATTTCTTTTTATAAAAATGCAATCTTGCACCTCGCCAAAACCTATGTAAATAAAATGAAATCTTCAGGCTGTTAAATTCATCACAGACATTTTATAAGTACAAATAAATATTCATTTTCTCTAATAGTAGTAATATTATATAATGACAAAATTTTGATTTAAATCTAGGGTAAATATAGGAATAACTTTTGCACGTTTAAAATTATTTCTCAAAAAAAAATTGCAGAGAAATTTAAAAAGTTTGTGAAAAAGGCCAACATTCAATTAGCTGGTTTCTTAATCTCAGCTCAACAGCAATAATAATTGCAGATTTATCAAGTTTCTGAGCTCAGATAGTCTTTAGAAATGTGCTATCAGATCTCCTCACCTTTCCATTTCTCAAATAGCTGACAAGACAGCATGATATAGTAGCAAGAGCAAAGACTTGGAGCTTTCTAATCTGTAAAAGGAAAAGGTTTGGGTAAATGCCCTGAGTTCCCTTCCAAACTCTAAATCTTATCATTCTGCATAGCTTTTATCAAGATGAAATGCATTCTTCCAAGATTATAAAGTAAGATGGTAGAAGGTCTATGATCATATTGAACTCATTATCTTCCTTGCCATGCCCATCCAAACCTTCTCCTTTTCCAAACTTCCCTATACCTTTTAAGGGCATCAGAGAAACTCATGCTCCCAGTCTAGGTGTCATCCTTGACTCCTCACTTTCTCTCACCTCCCTTTCCACCCCATAAAGAGCTATAGTATTTTTGTGACATCTCTTGAATACACCCCCTTCTCTCTTCTAACACTATCACCACCCTGATGCAATCCCTCATCACCTTTTGCTTTGACTACTACTGAAATAGGCTGTTGGTGGATCTGCATGTCAACAGCCTCTCCCCACTCGAGTCCACCATCCCTTCAGCTGTCAAAGTGACCTTCCTAAAGCACAAGTCTGACTATGCAACCACCATACTAAAAAAAATTCCAGTGTATGCCTGTCTCCTATAAGATCAAATATAAAACCTGTTTGGTCCTTCACAACCTTCTCTCCCACATCTTCTACCCTTCTTGGAAAACTAAAATTTGGTGGTAAGGAAGGCTCTGGGTATGTGATTTCATTGTATTCATTCATTCATTTTAGAGAGTAATAAGAATAAAAATAGCCATTCACATAGAAATTCATCATTCACACAATAATGAATTCTTACCCTGCTCTCCATCTGTAACATTCAAACTTGAATTTTGCTCTCTTGTATTTATTTCTCATTGGCTTTCAGCTGCACTGATTTAGGAAAAACATACACATAAACACATACACATACACAAGTAAGTGTATTTAAAACCACTTAGCCCATAACTATTCATATACCTGCAGTTATACCCTGATTCCTACTTAGTGCCACTATAATTAATTGAAAGATTCACATATATCCATATATTTGTTCTGCTGATAGAATGCAAGCTCTTGGAGGGCAGGATCTTTTTTTTTTCTTTTTTACTTTTTGGTTTTTGTATCCCATAATTTACATATAGTAAGTACTTAATACATGCTTATTAATTGATTTATTTACTACTAAGTTTCACTGTGTAGTTCACCCAATACTGCTAAGCTATAGCAATATGTTTAATGTAACTCACCAAGGTGCTTCTACTCCTAAAAGGAGCACATGGTAACTTTAGTCACTATAGCTATTCATATCTATGGTTTTTTTAAATAAATATTTCCAAAGAAGATAATATTTACAATTGAGGTCTTTATTTTGTAACATACTTCTTCACAGTTAATTGAACAAAGGTCAGGCAATTTAAATTTCCACTAATCTACACGTAATAACATTGGACTTGTTCAATTGAGGAGGAGGAGGAAGGGGATGATCATGATCATGATAATTAGGGACAATATGATATGGTGGATAAAGGGCCAGTTTTAGTGTGAGGAAGACCTGAATTCAAGGGTTGACATCTCTAATGCATAACTGGCTTTGTAACCACAGACCTTCTCAGTTCTCTTTAGGCAATCCTAAGAATAACTTTGTATATCTCTGTATCCCCAGATTTTAGCCTAGTGCCTTTCATAAAGGAGCTGCAAAATAAATGTGTATGGATTAAATACAAAGTAATACATAGTTGCCAATCTGTGAAGTGAGTTTCCACATGGGGATTTACTCAAACTTATGAAATCACAGGTCAAAAACCACAAAACAACTACAATAATAATAAAGAATACTAGAGTTTGGAAATTTTTACTCTTTGTGTGGCCTTCCTTCTCTGTAAAATGAAGAGATTGAAGTAGAAGATCTGCAAGGTAACTTCCAATTTGCAATTTGTAATTTTATGGAAAAAATTATACTTACATGTTAAGATTTACAATGCGCTTTCTTGACAATGACTATGTAGGTATTCACTGTATATAGCATGATCTCTGTTTTATAGATGATTAGGAGAGAGGGTATTCCATTCATGTAGCCCAGTCAGTAAAAATGCTAAAAGTGGGAAACTAATGTGTTTTGTGCAATAAACACTGAGGAAGTCAGTGTCAATAGATTGTTAAGTATTGGAGGGTCATAAGATGTAAGAAGATTAGAAAAGTAGAAAGGGGCCAGGTTATGAAAAATTTGAAAGCTAAATAAAGGATGATATCTTTTGTCCTACAGGTTAATAGGAATACACAGGAGTTTTGTGCATGGGGAGAGGTTGGGCGTGACCTGATCAAGCCTGTGTTTTATTTGACCACTGAGTAGAAGATGGCATAGGTGGAAAATTTTTTTTAAAAAGCATTTATTTAGCACTTACTATTGTGAGGAGTAAAATCTAATGTGTAGTCGCCTTATTCCTCTCCAAGAACTGAGCTAGGTAGTGGTGATACAGAAATGAAGAATGAAACAATCGTTATTCTTAAAGAGTTTGCACTCTACCAGTTGCCAGACCCATACTTTGGCCTTTGTCAACCTGGATAAACATAACACAGATCAATCTCTGTAATGGTTTAACTTCTGAGAACTCCAAAGACAACCTTGTTACAATGAGACTTTGAGGGGTGACTTTAGGAAAGATAAAATTATGTAACAAAATAATCTGTTTTTACAAGAGTTTAGCCAATATTAATTAATCAATTTCCAAACTAATTCATATAAAATGACTCCAAGCTATCAAATTAGAAATCAGGTTTCAAAGTTTATTTAATGGATGTTTTTGTCTGTCTGTTTGTCTTATGTTACTTTTAGAAAGACAAGGGCAGCTTGTCAAAAGCCCGAAGTGGATTTTAGTTCTTTTTCTCACCTCCTTCAGGATTGGTTCCTTGACTAAGGGACACTTATTCCACCTCTTTATGCTTTTGTTTACTGTTAGAGAAGGCAGAACCTGTTTATGAACCACTTTGAGATTAGGGTTTAGGACACATTCTGTATCAAGTGCAAAGTGTTGTCATTAGCATTTTCTTCTGTTGGTGTGAGGTGATATGTCCCCATATTGGGTTTACAGCGGTAATCTGAACTAAGTCCTTTTTCTAAACTCAAGGGAGATACTCAATCAGGAAATGGCACATAGTGACTCCAGTGGAATAAAACAGAGTTATCAGGATACCCCGTCTGGGGCAATATAATGACTCTGTTGGTGACAGATTGTCTGCTGCCTCATAGTATTCATAATGAGCACTTTTCTGAAGGAAATGGTTGTGCTGACTTTGCTTTCAGGTGACCTGCCAGGGCATAGCCCCTGTCAAATGGTGCCACTTTGCTTTTCAGTGGGGGACAAAGGTTCCCTAAAAATGGCGCCTGGGAGTTTCACTGAAACAGTAGTTTGCTTATTGTTTGGGAGGCGCCTTTAATCAACAAGCAGAAGAGATTTACAAACAAAGGTGGTTTACAGAGCAGAAGGGGTCTTTCTCCAGGGACCTCCATCTGCTCTGGCTGCCTTAAATTTCCACTTCCTTTACAGAGGTCTACAAAAGTGAATGTTAATAGAAATACACCTGAAAATGTGTTCCTATGCCTCTCGACAAAAGAGAAATATTTGTAGGCTGTGTCACAGACTGCTTCAGCTGGCAAACCTGAGAGGGTGGCACGTGGAAGGAGGGCATCCTGCATGGCATAAAAATAAAAAGGAGAAAAGAAGAAACTTCATCTCAAAAATAGCAGCTCAACTCAAAGTTGTTCTTTTCTGAGTTTCAAAACAAGTTTCCTTAACTCTTTTATGACACCTTTTTGTTATCTTCCGTTGAGTACATCCAAGTGAAAGAAGAGACAGAGAACATAAATACCACAAGAAAGTGGCACTTTGACCAAAACATAACACACTGAGATTAAGAAATGTTGAAGATGAAGGCAGATCATGAATGCTATTTCATGAGAGTCATGGAAAAGCTAATCTAAGAAGGTTTCTTGTCATCTGTTAGAGGGAAGAGAATGGCTCACTTAGAGAAGATACAGAAAACCGCACAATCAAATTCTAGTTCAAATCATAGGATTATAAATTTAAGCTGGAAGGGACCTTAGAGACCATTTAGGACAACTCCAAAGACCCCCTCTTTCTACAAATCAGGAAAATAAGACTTAAAGAGAGAGAGAGGTTAAATGATAGGTCCATGCTCTTTTTAGTACGGAGTGCCAGTAATCTACCCAATTGGCAATTCTGTCATCTGAATTCCTTTTAGGGAACATTAACCAAGTGTAGTAAAGATTTTAAAATGGCTATTTCTCTAGTACAAGCTAACTATATAACTCATTCATTTAGAAAGTCTTCAGGGGCAGCTAGGTGGCTCAGTGGATAGAGCACCTGGCCTGGAGTCAGGGGGACCTGAGTTCAAATCCAGCCTCAGACACTTGACACTTACTAGCTGTGTGACCCTGGGCAAGTCACTTAACACCAATTTCCTCACCCCCCAAAAAAAAAAACAAAAAAAAATCTTCAAATTATACAGGAATACCCATGTTGATGCTGCCCAAACTATGGAGGAAAGATAATAAAAGAGGGTAAAGAGGGAGAGTATGTTTAAAACTTAGCAGGGAACAAAAAATAAATAACTTCCAACTCACCCCTAATTTATAACCTAAATTGCCCTAACAGGATAATAATTTCATATTGCTGTGGAGGTGATATGCTACAAGTAATTAATTTTGAGAATCATTTAACATGAAATTAAGCAAAAACAATTTTTAAATACAAACCCAAATTTATCATGACACAGACGTCAATTTTTTTTCAAAGAAGAAAAGCCTGAAATCAGTTGTTTTGTATAAGAGGGCCATGTAGTTATATTTTGCAAACTAAAAAAGAACTTTTTTATTTGTTTCTGTTTGTGTTTTTTTAACAAAATAGCCAACTCAGATTAAAAATAGAACAAGCTTAAGACGTTTGTTTGCAACATTGTTGTTGTTGGTCCTTTGTTTTTGAAGAGGACTGATGGCATTGCTATGTTAGGGTAAAATAGAGGATGATTAGGTGATGTCATGATGTGTATGAATTGGTTTTGTGAGACAGAGTTGCACAAAGTTGTCAACCTCCCTCTCTCTTCCAGTGGTGGGACAAGAGTCAAGACAACTGGTGATGGCCCAGGAAACAGTGGAGAACTTTTATGCCTTGGATGTCAGACCACGCTCTAAGCACCCTATAGTGCTGGCTTCAGCTACCTTCAAGGCCATTGGAACATCTGTTCATTCCACCTGCAGAAGTTTTCACATGTTTGGGGCAGATATCCCCCTAACTCACTGATAGATTTAAGGCATGTTGGTTACCTTTATCCTGGTTTAGCCTGCCTGACAAGATGATTTTACCTGTCAGATGGGTACACATAGTATAGGACCTAGGATTGTGATTTCATAGCTACAGGGAAAAAACAGGTGAGAGAACTCCATCCACCAATTCTCATCAGATGTCTACCACTTTAAAGTCATAGATTATAATCTATGAGCTCATCTTCTTAACTTGTGGAGGATCTCATAACCAATCTGTGTTCTCAGTCTTTGAACCCAAGTCTTCTTGCCAGTAAAGGCAGCTTTGCATCTATTATACAATGTTAATTCTCCCTCTTGATTTGAGTTGCTTAGCCTTGAGGATTAAAAATCCTCAATTTATCATTACTGTTCAGCTCTTCTTCTATTTAGAGCTCTACCTGAAATCAAGATCATTCCTGTTGTAGGAATAACTGATAATACATCATTAATTTATGAATATGTACAAAACTGGTCAAATTAACACAAATACAATTTAGCTTTTACCAAAGTGAATTATGAAATTGTATCTATAATATAATGAAAAATTAGACTTTTTCATATCATCAGTTGGTAGACTTAAGTTTAAAAGTTAGGAGACAGAGATAACAACTTGATATAGGAAAATGCCTCCTATCAATTATAGCTATCTAAAAGTAAACTTGGCAGAGTACAGATATAGTACAGTCCCCATCATTCTAGGTAAGGAGTTCTTAACTTGAAGTCTTAACTTTAAAATAATTTTTTTCAGTATACCTGCTTTCTTTTGAAGTCCTTTGTATTTTATTGTATGCATTCACAAACATCATTTTGTAATATTAGGTACAGAGATGGCTCACTACTTGGAATGTGAGAGTAGGAATCAGGAAATCTTGAATTCAAGTTCCACCTCATATATTTATTTACTAGCGGTATGGCACTTTAATTAACCTTTCATTACCTCAATTTTCATCTGTAAAATGGAAATGATTATAGCACCTAGTCTGAGGGTCACTGTGAGGCTCAAATGAGATAATATCTATAAACCACTTCACAAATATTAAAGTGCTATATAAATACTGTTATTGCTACTGCTGTTATTATTAGGAGCCCATAGATGTTGCCTGCCTGCTCAATTGGTAAAAGATGAAAAAAAGTTCCAACTCTTCAAGTAAATGAAAGATATTGTAGAGGAAATTCCTGACAGATGACTTCTAGGGTAATCCTATACCCATTATTCATCCTCCACACTTGGCTACATATACCTTTAATAGCTACCCTCAAACAACCAAGATTTACTATTTTTAAAGTCTCATCCAAATGCTTCTTCATTCAGAACATTGTATTGTTGACCATATTTTCTTAGTGTCTCCCTTTTCTTATTCTCAGCCCCCAGCTCCTGGACTTCAGAGAATTTACTCTTGTGCTATGATGTCAGCTATTGATTTCCCCACAGCCATACAGATTTTTCTAATCCTATAGAAATAGTGCCACCTTAGAGTTTAATTCACAGAAGAAAACTACTGGCCAGATTCATATAGCTCACATAGGCAAGAAGCAGAAAAAGAGAAATGAGGGGGCTACTCGGAGACAAGTACTATAATTCCTGTGAACCTGACCTAGGCAACATGGGAGAATGGGCTTCATTTTCTGACCTGATAACTAATTCACTTAGCCCTGTGAGGACCCACCCATAAGTCTATACTTATAATCAGCCTAAGAGCATGGCATACTAGTACTTCTGAGTGTTCTGAGGCACCACTGAAAATGTTAAATTAAGAAACATATTTAGGTAACAGATATTCAGAGCTCTAAGAAAAAATCAGATCATTGAAAATGGTCACAGAGTTGTTTTTTTTCTTTCCCTTTCCCTTTTTTTTTAAAACCAGTGATAGCAGGATTTACAATACTGGACAAGATGATGTGACTACTCTTGAGAGATTTACATCTCTGAAGAGGAGAAATAGAAATGGGAATGAATTTGAGTCAAGAGAATTAAAGGAAAAAGGAGAACGATGCATGTGTATTTTTTTATTTAAAGTAATATACGAATAACATGAAATATAGGAGCACAGACTTAGAAACTTGCATTTGCTATGACCTTTACTATTTAGCTTTAGGATACAGTGTAGAAAGCTCTCGTTTATTAATTTGCATTTGTACTTGAGTTCTAATCCTGACTCTAGCACTTATTACCTGTATGTTCTTGGAAAGTCCTTTAAGCTCTGTTAGCCTCAATCTCCTCATTTGTTATATGAGAAGACTGGACAAGGCAATGTCTTCTTCTGGAATGTATTTGGGTAGTTTAAGTTCAATATTGGAATAAAATGAGACATTCCAAGATTATTTGACAATTGACAAAGGTAGGTTTGCTTAGCCATAGCAGGAGAAGGATAATCAATAAAGTTAGGTAATTATGACCCCTCAATTAGATTTAACAGAGTGAATCTCCCTACTCTCAAAGACAAAGAAATCATAGCTATCTACAATCATATGAAAACAATTATCTAGATCACTATTGATCAGAGAAATGTAAATTCAAAAAACTCTGAAGTATCCCCTCATACCTATCAGAGTAGTAAATATAACAAAAATGGAAAATATTCGATGTTGGAGGGGCTGTGGGAAAGCTGGAACACATGTACTGTTGGTAGAGTTGTGAAAAGTTCCCAAACATTCTGGAGAGCCATTTGGAACTATGCCCAAAGGGCTGTAGAACTGTGCATACCCTATGATCCAGCAATACCACTGCTAGCTTTATATCCCAAAGACATCCCCCAAAAGAGAAAAAGACCTATTTCTATAAAAATATTTATAGCAGCTCTTTTTGTGTTGGCTGAGAATAGAGAATCAAATGAAAGCCCATATAGGATGATGATGGAATATTATTTTTCTATAAGAAATAACAAGCATGACGATTTCAGAAAGGCCTGGAAAGACTTGTATGGACTGATGTATAGTGAAGTGAAAAGAAGCAGAACTTTGTGCACAGAGGCAGCAATATTGTTTAATGAAGAATTGTAAATTACTTAACTATTCTGAGGAATACAATGATCCAAGAAAATCCCAAAGGACTAATGATGAAGCATACTATCCACTTGCAAAGAAAAAACTAATATTGATTGAACAAAGACTGAAGCATGCTATTTTTCACTTTCTTTCATTTTTTCCTTTTATTCATTTTCTTGTACAAAATGACCAATATAGTAATATTTTACATAATTGCACATGTATAACCCATATCTGATTTCTTACTGCCTCAGGGAGTGGTGGGGAGGGGAAGGAGGGAAGAAAGGATAACATTTAGAACTCAAAACTATAAATAAAAATTATTATTTTTTAAATACAAAATAAAATCACCATTAAAATGTTTTTAAACATTCCCACAAAACAAATTTTCCACTGTAATTCAGCAACCAAAAATCAGAGCTCTTTGACCTTCCTCTGGCTATTTTGTTATCAGGTAACCAGGAAGTTATGTCTGCAGTCTAAGTCTGAGTCAACCAAGACTAATCTAAGATTTTTTTGTCATCTCTTGAAGGAAGAGAATAACTAACTTAGTGAAGAAAAAAACAATTTCACTTGAATGAAGAGAGGATTAAAATATTAATCAATCCTCTCAAGTCCCTTCTAGTTCTAAATGTATAATTCATCTAAAGTTTCTCGTAATAGGAAAATCCATAGATTCCCTCTCATACATGTAGTATGTGAATCAAGGTCCTCAATTGAGACCAAACAATAAGATATTAATGATTAATGATTATTCTTGTTTATCTCCAGAGTTAGATCCTAAAAATGTTATGGACAGTTTGAAGCATTGAATAAAGGAAAGCCATGAAGCTCATAGCTTTGGTACAATGGGTTGTCATGGTGCAACTTAAGTATTAATAAAGGTTTATTGCATTTGCTTTAGGTCAGGAAGTTCTAAGGTACCATGAGAATAGATACTCATCTACCCACCAAGAGTATACAAAAAAATAATGCCTGAGTGAATGGGAAATTCCTTTGATCAAGGTATCTAAGAAAATGTATCTTAACTTTTTTAGGTTGTGAATCATCAGTGAATAGAAAAGTCTACCTGAGATCTGGAATTAAGGGCTATTTTCTCAATTTCCATAAGTACAGAAACCCAGCTTCTCTGCATCAGGTTGTGTCTAGCTGTCCATATGCTCAAGTCCCAATTTTTGTTATTGACACTTACCTTAATATTCCACTTCTATTTCCACAAAATAATGTGGTTTTCAGGAGATATATGGAATATAGGAATTAGGGAAACTTTTGTCAGTAGGCAACTGAGCACATTTGAAGAATGGACCTGTGATATTTAAAATTATATTGTTCAGGTTATTCTTTTTTTTTTTTTGGTGAGGCTATTGGGGTTAAGTGACTTGTCCAGGGTCACACAGCTAGTAAGTGTCAAGTGTCTGAGACCAGATTTGAACTAAGGTCCTCCTGAATCCAGGGCCGGTGCTCTATCCCCTGCATCACCAACTGTCCCTTTTCGTGTTATTCTTAAACATATCTAGCTACATATGAGGTGTTCAGTCTCCAATACCTGAAAAATATTCTTGGTTATAATGGCTTAAACATACTTTCACAAATACCATTCATATAAATTCACCCTGCAAGTTTACAGAAAATGACGAAGATTTTGAAATCAAATAACATAAATACATGATGAATCAAGACAAAGGGTGGTTTTTTAAAAATCACACTAAATAGCAAGTCTCTAAGAATAATTATTTAATTGACAGCAGGTTATCATCCTATATCCCTCATGTATGACACATATATTATGTCTGTAGACAGCATATGTTTGAGGACCACTTCATTGCTCCTCCATTAAATGGTTAGGATTAACTAATATATTTATGTAGCCTTGCCCAAAGCTTATTCCATTCTTCCAAGAATATTGAAATATTTATAATTACACATCAACCAAAGTATTGTAGATTCAGTCATTATTATCTACCCTTGTGAGGGAGACTGTATAGGCACGATAAGTGCTGACCTCCAGAGTTGAATAGATTGCATCTCCCTTGAGTTTAATCTCACCAAGTTTTAGAAATGTTCCAATCTCACAGCAATTACTACATCCAGTTTTTAAAGGCATACCTCACCCTCATTTATACTGGCTAAAATGTTGGAAGTATTTGAATGACAGGACCTTATAGAGTGTCCTCTATTCCAGTGGAGTGTTCTGTGGTCATGATATCCAGTTTGACATTTTCATTAATGACATAGATAAAGGTATAGATGACACACATATTAAATTGTCAGGTGGCATATGGGTAGACTAAATATCTTACATGCTGGATGACAATCAGCATCCAAAAAAGATTATAATGAGAAAAAAACAATGGACTGAATTTCATTTTGGAAGAGGTGAATGTGCCCATAAGTTTATTGATATATGTGGTCATACCTCCCAATAGCACAAACTACAACCCATCCAAAATAACTCAACATGTTTGATTCTTGTCTTCCTCCCATAAATCATCTATAAATAATCCATGAACTGGAAACCTTCCCTGAGGTTCTTTGATTATACATGCAAATGAAATTTAATGAAAATTTAATTTAATGAAATTTAATGGTATAAAGTCTTATATTTGGTTTTAAGAAATCAGTTGAAAGATTAGAAGAAACATGGATAGACTATAATTCATATAGAACAAAAATCTAGGGGTTCTAGAAGATTGCAGTTTCAACAGGACTCAATATGAATCAACAGTATGAAATTATAGCCAAAGATTAATAGAAACTTACATTTTATTCCTAGAGATTTTCAAGTAAAGGCTGTATTACATATCAGGAATGTTGCATTGGGAATTCATGTTCAGTCACAGTTTGTACTAAGTTGACCACTAAATTTCCTTCTAACTCTAATATTCTGTTTTTGGGTTTTTAAAAATACTTTATTTATGGGATAATAATGGCTATATCTCTGAAACTTATGCTAACAATATCTTTGACAAATGAACAAAATATAGAAATTAATATTTCTAAGAGAAGAAGCTGAGCTTGCTTATCCAAGTGTAATGCCAGTCAATATAACATGTCAAGGACAACCTTCATTCAAAAGCCAATTATCTTATAATTAATTAAGAGATACACGATGGATTGAACAATTATATTGAAATGTTCTACCTTGGATTCCTAAAGACCATGATAGTGGAGGACAAGCTCCACAGGATAGGTTCCATCAACCCAGAGATCCTTTCATTGTTGATTTTTCAGTGGATAGTATATCATTTTTTTTTTCTGGAGTAGAGAGGCTCATCATTAGCAGACAGTTGCCCACCAATTAAATAATAGAACTCTCAAACACAACTCTATAATGCTGCATACCAAAACAATACTAAGAAAGAGTAGTGATTATTACCACAAGGTAGAAATATTATCCTAGACATATGATAGTATATTCCCTTTATACAACCTTTTCTTTACTGTCTTTTTTTTTAAGATTTTTGTTTTTTTTTTTGTTTGTTTGTTCTTTTTTTTTTTTTTTTGTGGGGCAATGGGGGTTAAGTGACTTGCCGAGGGTCACACAGCTAGTTAAGTGTCAAGTGTCTGAGACCGGATTTGAACTCAGGTGGTACTCCTGAATCCAGGGCTGGTGCTTTATCCACTGCGCCACCTAGCCACCCCCCCCTTTACTGTCTTAAAGTCCTCTGAATAAAGCTAATTCACTCCTAGGTACTCTCTTTTTATTATTTACCTACCTTAATATCCTTTGCAGATATTAAAGTTCTGAAAGAGAACTTTTTCTCTAGGAGAATGTTAAAATTATATCACCCTATGTCTCCATTCTATTGTTCAAATAAATTTACCTTTCTAGGTTTCTATTCAATCTTCTGTTTGGATTTCTAAGTTACTACTGAGCTTTGGTCTTTTCATCAAAAATGCTTTGAATTCCTGTTTTCCATTGGAGGTCCATTTTCTACCTCCAGTAGTATTATCAGCTTTTCATATAAGTTATTCTATTGGTAAGGCTATATCTTTTGTGTTTTGAAATATTATATCCCAAAATATATTAGTCCTAGTAGAAGCTATCAGGTCTTCTGTGCTCTGGACTGTGCATGCTTGGCACTTACAGTGTATTTTTTCTAGTTGCTGGCAATATTTTTTTTTCCCCTTTTATATGGTACCTCTAGGTTAGCATGATAGCATTCCTGGCACGTTTCATTTTGATATTGCTTTTAGGACATGATTGGTAAATTTCTTCTACCTTCTTTTTTGCCTTCCAATTCTAATGAAAACTTTAATTCATGATTCCTTGAAATGCAATGTCCAGACTTCTTTTTTTAATCATGCCTTTTCCTGGAGTTCGATGATTCTTTTTAAAAAAAAAAACATATTTATTTTATTCTGAATTTAAGTAAAACAAGCATTTCCATAATATAGTAGAAGAGAAGAAGAAAGATGAGTGCACATCAAATCGCAAATACATACATATATACACATATATAAATATATTGGGGAAATATATGTGTATATATGTATGTATGTATAACCATTTTATTCATATCTTTATTTAGCATTTCTTTCTCTGGATGCAGATAAGATCTTCCTTCATTTGTCCTTTCTAGTTAATTTTGGTATTTATAATAGTGAAAATGACTTACTTGCTCAAAGTTATTATTAAGACAAGATTGTTGTTACTATGTACAACCTTATCTCGCTTCTGCTCTTTTCAGTCTTCATTATTTCTTGCAGGTCAATCCATGGTTTTCTAAAACCATGAAGCTTATCATTTCTTATAGCACAGTAGTATTCCATAATGATCATATGCCAGCCATTTCCCAATTGATTTGCAATGATTCTTAAATTATCTCTCCTTGAGTTTTTCTAGGTAAGTTTGATATATATATATGAATAGTTTCTCCGCTTTTAAAATCTCTTGGTTTTATCCTAGTATTTCTTCCTATCTCTCATTAGTATCAAGATTTCTGTTTCATTTATTCAAGCTTTCAAGGAGTCAATTACTTGGATAAAGTTTATCTCTTTCTCTGAGATGATTTCAAAATCGTCCTGCATATATGATGTTTACATAAATATGTTCACATGGTTTTCCTGTTATTCTTCTCATGAGATGGTAAGATTCTTGAGGGCAAGAAGTATTTTTGCCTTTCTTTGTATCTCTAGCCATCATTACAGTGGCTAGAAAATAATAGATGCTTAATAAATGCTTGTTTATTTCACCATAATATTTAATAAATGCTTATTGATATTACTTGCCTGGGACTTTCTGAACACTCTAAAACTTCTTGGGGCCAGTAATGGGAGATAGTAATGGGAGTAGTTGTCTTTGTTGCCTTATAAGTTACATGTCTCCATGCCAGCTTTGGTCTCCTTTGGAAGGTTAGCAGGTTGTTTGCCTTACCTTAGGTTTGCTAGAGATTTGCTTTCCTATTATTATTGGCTTCCACATGATATTTTCTGTAATTCTAGGGTGGGAAAAGTCACTTTCTATAATTTCTTACTATATGTATTAATCATTATTCAGTTTCCTGTGAAGTTAACATTTTTTTTCAGAAGTAAGTAGTCTAGGTAATTTGCCTCCATTCAGGCAGTGATCTTGCCTAGAATCTACAAAGAGTTTTCAACATCAGAAATGAAAACTAATAATAACCTTTTGAAAAATGTTTCAAATGATTAACAGAAAGACAAATATAAATTAAAGCAATGCTGTGATATCATGTCCTTCAAATGTATAAAGATGACAAAATATGAACAGTTTTACTCTGGCTGAGGAAAGAAAAATCACACTAATAAACTGTTAATGGAGTTGAGATTGTGTTCAACCCACTCTGCTTACCTTAATTATGCAATCTGTATATATAAATGTGGATTATGCAAAAAGCATGAACAAAACTCCTATAAAAATATTTTGTCCCAGGCATTCTACTTCTGAAAAGTACAGAAACAACACACATATATGAGTATGTATATATGTATGTATTTACATATGCATATGTATATATTTATATTTTATATAAATATGTAAATTTCATATTTATACATAATATATAGTATATATTAGAATATAAATTTTGTGCATACATGTATAAATGAAGATTCATGGTATCTCATTTTGTGATAGCTAAAAAATGAAAATAAAGTA